>NC_083875.1:69499330-70888077 GCF_032452875.1 Bos javanicus | reverse complement strand
GCTGTAGAGCCTGCACATCACAGCTAGAGGAGCCTGTGTGCTGCAGTGAAGAGTCTGCACAGCTAAAATAAATAAGATACAATAAAATTTGAAACTGTCACCTATATGTTACAAAAAGCATGTGCATTTGTAAAACAGTTTAAAAAAATAAATAGTCAAATGTCAGGTCACTTGTCCCTTTCTCAGAAGACTTCCTTGAGTGCCCATCTAGAGTATCAGCCTTGTCAGTATTTGTTATGTATATTCATTTGTACACATTTATTGTGTGTTTTACTAATGAGAACCTTCAAGAAACGTGAAACTTGACTCCTTTGTTGCTTTCCGGTGGGTGCTTAGTCGCTCAGCCGTGTCCGACTCTGCAACCTCGTGAACTAAGCCTGCCAGACTCCTCTGTCCATGGGATTCTTCAGGCAAGAATACTGGAGTGAGTTGCCATTTCCTACTCCAGGGGATCTTCCCGATCCAGGGATCGAACCCGCGTGTCCTGTGTCTCCTGCGCTGCAGGCGAGTTCTTTGCCTGCTGAGCCATCCGGGAAGCATTACTGCTTTAGGCCAGTGCAAATGTGACAATTTAAAGTGTTACTTGAAGACTGGATGCCTGTTCAGGTTTCTCCTCAGTAATGAATTTGTGACCAATTTTAATATGCAATGTCCACATGGATTCATGTTGATGTATGGCAAAACCAATACAATATTGTAAAGTAATTAGCCTCTAATTAAAATAAATAAATTTAAATTAAAAAATAAAAAAGCAACTATAATACTATATCTCATCTAAAAATTGGATAGTAAAAATTCATTAAATATACAAAAAATAATTAAAAAATAAATATGCAATGTCATATACAAATTTTATAATTTTATGTAAATGTGCAATTTTATGATTTTGAACCAAATTGAATATTCAGTGTTATATACAAATTTTGCAATTTTCTATAAACATGCAATTTAAAGAATTTGTGGCCAAATTAAATATGCAATGTTGTATACAAATTTTATAATTTTATATAAATAAGCAATTGGATGAATTTGTGACCAAATTACATGGCAGTTACATAGAAATTTTCCAATTTTATATAAATATGCAATTTCATGACTTTGTGACTAAATTAAATATGTGATGTTATATACAAATAGTATAATTTTATATATAGTTTTATACATTTTGACAAATGTGGAATGTTATAAAAAGTATAAAAACTATCAAAATGTTATGAAATATACAATTTTATGAATTTGTGACCAAATTAAATATGTAATTGTATATAAAAAGAGGCATGTGTGTGTTTTTCCCCCATCCTCTGGTTCTCTGGAGCAGTTCTGAGTGAAGGGTACAGGGGTGTGTTCTTGCTGTGTGACCCACTCCTTCCTTCTCCCTTTATGCCTCAGGCTCATCTTGCATGGGTGTGTCTTCTGCTCTGACTCAAGATTTCCAGATGCCAGATTCCTGGGGGACTGGAATTCAGCCCCTCCTCTGTCCGCCTCCTCCCCGCTCTTCCCCTGGGAGAGAGGCCCCAGCCTGGCCAGGCTCCTGCACAGCCTCCCCGCTGTGGTGTCTCTGAGTCCTGTCTGGGCCTGCTGGGCTCCCTGGAGGTGCAGACTGGCTCTGACAGAGCTGTTGGGAAGGGCTAGTGGGGCCCTGCTTGCTGGGGTTCTTCTGTGGCCCCTCACTTGTGAGCCTCCTGCCACTCTGGGGCCACCTTCCCCTTCTGTCCCTGCTGTCCTTTCTGCATCCTCATCACAGTGGGTCTGGTGGCTCAGCCCTGCAACCTCATGGAGACACAACTCCCTTCCCCTGGACCTTAGGATAGGATCCCCCACCCACCTAGATTTCCTGGGGGAGCCCCGTGGTCCCAGCCCTGTCCCCTTTCCCAGAGCACAGGTGCTCGTGCAGAGCTGCACACCCCCTGACTGCCCCCACTCCTGCCTGTGAACGATTACATATTATATCAGGAGTGGGAAGAAAAATATTTTAGATCACAAATCAGGAGGAAGAGGTGAATTTATAATTACTTGAGAATAAATTCTTGAAAAGCAGTGTTGCCTGTGTGAGACCCCTATATCAGATCACCTAAGTTGTCCTTGAATGGAGAAGACTGACTGGGCCTCCATTTGTTTTTGTGTCTGTTAACACTTTATGAGAAACTCAGGGGTTGGGGGTGGGGGGGGTGAGGGTGTTAGGGGCAATATTATATAATCAACAGGCTTGAGCTTCCCTGGTGGCTTACATGATAAAGAGTCTGCCTGCAATGCAGGAGCCACGGGTCCAATCCCGGGGTCTGGAAGATCTCCTGGAGAAGGAAATGGCAACCCACTCCAGCATTCTTGATTGGAGAATCCCATGGACAGAAGAGCCTGGCAAGTCCCAGCCCATGGGGTCACAAGGAGTCGGATATGACTGAGCGACTAACATTTCACATATGGGATGCATCTGAGCAGTTTTACAGGATAGGTAAGAGCACGTATTAGTGCAATTAACCTAAAATTTAGTGTTTTAAAACTACAGCCTTATTCTTGTTGTTCAGTCACTCAGTCATGTCCGACTCTGTGACCCCATAGACTGCAGCATGCCAGACTTCCCTGTCCTTCACCATCTCGAAGAGTTTGTTCTAACTCATGTCCACTGAGTCGGTGATGCCATCCAACCATCTCATCCTGTTGACTACTTCTTTTCATGCCTTCAATCTTTCCCAGCATCAGAGTCTTTTCAAGTGAGTCAGCTCTTCCCATCAGGTGGCCAAAGTATTGGAGCTTCAGCTTCAGCATCAGTCGAATATTCAGGGTTGATTTCCTTCAAGATTGACTGGTTTGATCTCCTTGCTGTTCAAGGGACTCTCCTGAGTCTTCTCCAACACCATGGTTAAACAAGCATCAGTTCTTCGGTGCTCAGCCTTCTTTATGGTCCTGCTTTCACATCCGTACATGACTACTGGAAATACTAGAGTGTTGACCAGATGGATCTTTGTCGGCAAAGTGATGTCTCTGTTTTCTAAAACGGTGTCTAGGTTTGTCACAGCCTTTATTACATCACCATTTCTAATGGTTCAGTGTAGGTTGGTTCTCTGATACTGAGTCTGACCAGACTGGGGCTGTGGTCCCTTCAAGGCCTGAATGGAAAAGGACGTGCTTCCAAGCTTACACATGAGGTGGGGCTGGATTCAGTTCTTGGGGCAGTTGGCAGGAGGCTGTCCTTTGTCCTTGTGATGTGGGCCTCTCCATTTATTGTTTAGTCGTCACTCAGTCATGTCAGACTCTGTGAAACCCCATGGCCTGTAGCCTACCAGGCTCCTATGTCCGTGGAATTCTCCAGGCAAGAATACTGGAGTGGGTTGCTATTTCTTTCTCCAGGAGATCTTCCCAACCCAGGGATCAAACCCAAGTCTCCTGCATTGGCGGGCGGATTCTTCACGGCTGAGCCACCAGGGAACCCAGTCCTCTCCATATGTCTGTGTGTACCTGCTAAGTCGCTTCAGCTGTGTCAGACCCTTTGCGACCCTATACCAGGCTCCCTCTGTCCATGGGATTCTCCAGGCAAGAATACTGGAGTAGGTTGCCATGCCTTCCTCCAGGGGATCTTTCTGATTCAGGGATTGAACTGGCATCTCTTAGGTCTCTAGCAATGACAAGCGGGTTTGTTACCCCCAATGCCACCAGGGAAGCCCGGACCTCTCCATAGGGCTGAACAAAACATGGCGGCTTGTTTCATCAGAGCAAGTGAGCAACTCGGCGAAGGAGGGTGGGGTGTGGGAGCTGGGGAGGAGTCACCATCCTTTTACCCTGATCTTGAGACATCCCATTGCTTCTGTTGATCCATTTCTCGGTATTTTGTCTGAAATTCTGACAGGTCTGAGATCCTACTTGCGAGTTAGTGAGTTTTATTACCACAGTTATTTATGTGAGTCTTTATGAGTGTGCATGTATACCTGGGTAGCATGTATATACCAGTATACAAGTGTATGTGTATGCATACAAACATACATGCTAGCCAACTGTGCACACACCATCCCGTCGTGAGATCTGGATCAAGGATCAGACTGTTTCGTTGCCGAGTAAACGTAGCCCTGGTTCCCCACAGCGGGAGAGGGTAGAGGCACGTGTACCTGTGTGTGCAGTGGGGTTTATGCATCAATTCCAGGTTATGAAACTCAGAGCTTAAATAGATGGCTGACACATCTACTCCTGCTCTCCTCCTCAGTAAGAAAGATCCTGTATTTTCTTCTGGAATAGAAACAAAGTCTCTTTTGGAGGAAAGAAGCCTAGAATGTGAGTACACGGCCGTGATTGGCAGGGGACAACCTCTAGTCCCTACAGGGCAGTAGCCAACCTCTCCCTTCTAAGGCATGTTGCATGCTAAGTCGCTTCAGTCATGTCTAACTCTTTGCAACCTTATGGACCTTAGCCCACCAGGCTTCTTTGTTCATGGGATTCGCCAGGCAAGAATACTGGAGTGGGTTGCCATGCTCTCTTCCAGAGGATCTTCTTGGCCCAGAGATGGAACCAGCATCTCTTAGGTCTCCTGCACTGATAGGGAGGGTTCTTTACCACTAGCACCACCTGAAAAGTCCTGCTAACCAAACAGCCTTTAAGCAAAGTTGTCCACAATCTTTGCTCAAAAAACATAAACTTTAAGCAAATCTGAAAAATGTCATGCCCATTTTGTACATTGAAGATAATAGGATTAAAGGCCAGAAATTTGTCCCCAGTAGTAAAGATAAGCAGGGTGCACACAGTCTCTCTACCTGGATGTTAAACATTCAGTCTATGGAATTTCATTAAATACATATAAACTTCTAAAGATTTTTTGACATCCCCCAATAGTTTGAGTTAGACAAATAGAAAATACAAAACTCAGTTTTTGGAATAGATTTCCACAAAAACATGAAGTGACTTTTCACCCATCCCTTTCCTGGATCCTGAGTCATCTTTGCCTGTTTTTTCTTAACTCCTCAGCCTCAGGTTTTACCATGTCTCAGCACTTGACTGCTCTTCCTCTGGTTTCTTTTGTCTTTTCTGTCCCCTTGGGCACACCTCATGCTCTCCCTGCTGAATCACAGCAAAAGGTCTCTGGCTTTGACAGCTCTCTCTGTCCTCCATTATGCTATGATCCCACAGGAGTCTGGAATCTTCCTGATGCAAACCACTTCCCAGGATTTCCACCCCTCCCTCCCTGGAGAGTGTCCAGACAATGTCTTATTAAGCACTTGGCTTTTGCTCCATTCTCTGAGTTGCTGAAACCATTTCCACACTAATGAGGATTTTAGTCTACCTTTTAGGCTTGTTAAATAATCATGGATTATAGAGACATTTGGGCTTCCCCGGTGGCTCAGATGGTGAGGAATCTGCCTGCAATGCAGGAGACCTGGGTTCAATCCCTGTTGGGAAGATCCCCTGGAGAAGGGAATGGCAACCCATTCCAATGTTCTTGTCTGGAGAACCGCCTGGACAGAGAAGCCTGGCAAGCTACAGTTTGTGGGTTGCAAAGAGTTGGACACAACTGAGTGACTAAGACACATATAGACACTTATGTGACAAAATGTTTTTGTAGTATTATTCAAATGTCAAAAACTTCAAAATAATTAAAATGTTCCCAACGGGATCCCGGTTAAGTTACTGGTGTTAGACCCATACAGTATGTTAGGGAGTTATCAAAAGTAACGTAGCAAAATAATTAATGAAATGAAAAAATGTTGGGAAAAAAGTGTTTAAAAATGTTAAGAGGAAAAAACAAGATTATTAATAGTATTTACCTGTGGTGGTTTTAAGGCAGGTGCATAAATTCTTTGATCTTTTTCTTTCAAGATATATAGCTGAACATGTGGTGCAATTAGTGACTCATCTGTAATCATCAGGACATGGCAGAGGTGGCTATGCATGACCAGCTGCTAGAACTGGGCTCTCCCTTCCAGATCGAAGGGCCAGCAACAAGCCAGCACAGCAAACAGGTCCTCAGGACAGCCCGGTAACCGTCTTTTAGGGCACACAGCCATGTCAAAGGGGTCCATGTCCACGTAGGGCATTTGGCCCAGAGTCAAAAGCTAGCTCCCACAGCATCACTCTGAAGGCCCACAGGTCACTGGCACTGGAGAACTCATTATTAACCAGACTTTCAAGGGCCGTCCACCAAACCCGCCTGTTTTCATTGTCCCCCAGGCATTGACACAGTCCATGGGAAACAAGTCTCTGCAGACGGCATTGTCTGTGATCTTAACTTGAAGTGTGTCCTCAGCGATACAGTTCCTAACAGCCACATCTTGGTGGATGACTTCCCTGCTGGACAGACAGCTCATTCCTCAGGCAATCTGAACAGTCATGTGAACCAAGTCTTGTTGAGAAACTGCCTGTGGATTATGGGCCTCTACTAATTGGCACTGCCATAAAAACAATCTAAGATTCCCCCAATTCATGTAAGCCAATATCCCCATGGGCTTTTCTCCTTCTATACACACCCTGGTGATAGGAAGAAGATTTCTGTGATGAAGACCTCATAGCTTACAACTCTCAGTGAGCATCATTGTCACCTGAATTTCAGAAGCTTGATCTTTAACTGTTTTTACAAATACTTGCTTTTCTTTATTTGGATCTTTTTCTTTTTTCCCTTTAGCCACAGACTTTATTGTTTGAATATTTGCAACTATTATTCTATACACTTTTAATTTCTTCCAAAACGCTATGCTCCATATTGCTAGGTCACTTCACTCTCCATTTTATTCTACGTTTCCATCAAGCAGTGTTTCCCCAAATCGCAATCTGCCTGATTGTGTGTTGTTGTTGTTCAGTTGCTAAGTTGTGTCTGTCTCTTTGTGATGCCATGGACTGTAGGCCCCCAGGCTCCTCTGACCATGAGATTTCCCAGGCAAGAATACTGGAGTGGGCTGCCATTCTTTCTCCATATTTGGATCTTTTTCATCTACTAAAACCCCATGGAAAATATGCTCAAAAGTATCTTATTGAAGTTCATCTTTTAGAAGTATCCTCTCCCTGGATATTGCATTACCCTTCACCTTAGCGTTGGCCTCCAAAAGAGTGACACTTCTCAGGTCATTCTTCTGTCTTCTGTCTTCAGAACCCTTCTTGAGTGCAAATAAAAACGAAAAACCAAACTCTGTTGCTATGTCAGATTCGATATCATCAACATAGTTCAGAAGTGACAATGCAAAGCAATTTTTTAAAGAAAAGCATGTTTATTATGCAATCTCAGACAAAGTGCAATCAGGAGGGAACCTGATTATACTTTAAAAGAAAATGCACTCAGGAGTGAGTCTGGAATCAGCAGCAGCTTTGGTATTTGTTGGACTGTCATCCTCAGCCACTTTTGCCAAAACACGCAGAATGGATGGGTCTGGTGCCCTGTCTGCTGGGCTGCAGGCCCAATTTCTTAACACAGGGCAGACTAACTGGGCCAGCCACCCCTGTGCTCAGTGGGCAAAGCTGATCACTCTCCTGTCCTCGTGGGGCCAGCGGGAGGGATTGACTGAAGACAAAGCACCGTGGGTTACACTTCAGAGGGGTGTGCTGCAGGAGGAGGGTGCCGGTTTTACTGATTGCAGCCCCATCCACTTCTTCTTCCATCTTCCTGGCTTCCTCCAGTTCTGGATTTAACACCAATTAACGTCAACTTTGGCCCCTTACCTCGATTTCTCAGGAATTTGATCTGGCTATAAATAGGAAGAGGAAAAAAATAAATAAATAAGAAAACCTTTTTGCTGTGCTCAAAGACTCTGCATAACCATCCTGCTTTTAAAAAACAGAGTATAGCACCAGAACACTACATCTTATTCCCTTTCATTTCCTTTTATAATCGTTGAAAATCACATGAGGTGCTTTGGCCGAAAGTCAAGCTTGTTCTAGACCAGTGACTACCCTATAAAGCCACAATTACATGAAGGCTCTGCAGAGCTCCACCTTCTCACCCCACGGCACAAACCCCAGTTCCTAGCTAGAGACCTGGGCCAGGATGCATTTCTTGGTCAGCCTGCTCTCTTACCTTCTTCTAAGCAAAAGCAGGAAATCTGGAAATGAGTTTTCTAAAATAAAGCAAGGCACGTTCAGGAGATGGTTCAAATGGCAATAATTTCGTACTAATTGTTTTTCTAGATCATTTGAGGTGCTGGAGAAGACTCATGAGAGTCCTTTGGACAACAAGGATTTTGGCCAACTGATGGGAAGAACTGACTCATTGGAAAAGACCCTGATGCTGGGAAAGATTGAGGGCAGGAGGAGAAGGGAGTGACAGAGGATGAGATGCTTGGATGGCATCACCGACTCAGTGGACATGAGTTTGAGCAGACTCTGGGAGATAGTGAAGGACAGGGAAGCCTGGCATGCTGCCGTGCATGGGGTAACAGAGTCGGACACAACTGAGTGACGGAACAACAGCAACAAATGAGGATTAAAGTCATGGACATTGGATGCTCAGTGTATGGGACCATTGAATAAATTCACTCTGTTACTGTTGAATCACTGTGATTACTGCAAATGTAGAAACTGCCTGGAATTCCCCTTTCAAAAAAAATTTTTTTTTTTTAGGACTTCGATGTTGGGCCTGTGGTTAAGCATTCACCTGCCAATGCAGGGGAGACAGGTTCTGTCCTTGGTCCAGGGATATCCCACCTGCCATGGGGCGACTACGCCGGTGTGCCATAACTACTGAAGCCCACAAGCTCTGCAGCCCATGCTCCAAAACAAGAGAATCCACATCAATGAGAAGCCCGTGCATTGTATCTAGAGAAAGCCTGAGCATAGCAATAAGATCCAGTGCAGCCAAAAATAAATAAATACGTGAAAAAATAAAAAAAAGATTAGTTCATGTCTAAAAAACAATTAGCATTGTTCAAGGAAATGCTTGCTTACAAGCATTTGGTTTGCTGGGAGAAATAATTACACTAAAGTAAATTTTATCATATTAAAAAGGCCTCTCTTATAAACAGGGTCAAACATTGTATATTTTAAAATAATATTTATTATATGTTTTGTTAGACATATTTGCTGCAGAAGATTAGAATGATACATATATATAGAAACCTCACTGTTTTTCCATCATCTAGACATAGCATTCTCAGCACATTCAGTTCAGTTCAGTCGCTCAGTCATGTCCGACTCTTTGTGACCCCATGAATCGAAGCATGCCAGACCTCCCTGTCCATCACCAACTCCTCGAGTTCACCCAAACTCATGTCCATTGAGTCCATGATGCCATCCAGCCATCTCATCCTCTGTCGTCCCCTTCTCCTCTTGCCCCCAATCCCTCCCAGCACCAGAGACTTTTCCAGTGAGTCAACTCTTTGCATGAGGTGGCCACAATATTGGAGTTTCAGCTTCAGCATCAGTCCCTCCAATGAACACCCAGGACTGACCTCCTTTAGGATGGACTGATTGGATCTCCTTGAAGCCCAAGGGACTCTCAAGAGTCTTCTCCAGTTCAAAAGCATCAATTCCTCAGCCCTCAGCTTTCTTCACAGTCCAATTCTCACATCCATACATGACCACTAAAAAACCATAGCCTTGACTAGGTTTTTCTAGTAGTTATGTATGGATGTAAGAGTCGGACTATAAAAAATGCTGAGCACAGAATTGATGCTTTTGAACTGTGGTGTTGGAGAAGACTCTTGAAAGTCCCTTGAACTGCAAGAGATCCAACCAGTCCATCCTAAAGGAAATCAGTCCTGGGTGTTCATTGGAAGGACTGATGTTGAAACTGAAACTCCAATATTTTGGCTATGTGATGTGAAGAGCTGACTCATTTGAAAAGATCCTGATGCTGGGAAAGATTGAAAGCAGGAGAATGGGACGACAGAGGATGAGATGGTTAGATGGCATCACCAACTCAATGGACATGAGTTTGGGTAAACTCCAGGAGTTAGTGATGGACAGGGAGGTCTGGCGTGCTGTGGTTCATGGGGTTGCATAGAGTCAGACACGACTGAGCCACTGAAATGAACTGAACTGAACTGAATAGATACACAGATGTAGAGGAAGGACTCGTGAACTCAGCTGGAGAAGGAGAGGGTGGGACAAATTGAGAGAGTAGCATTGAAACATAGCCACTACCACATGCAAAATAGCTAGCTAGCGGGAAGTTGCTATGTAATACGAGGAGCCCATCATGGAGCTCTGTGACGACCTAGAGGGTGGGATAGCGGGAAGTGGGAGGCAGGCTCACCAAAGAGTGGATAATATCCTTATGGCTTATTTGTGTTGTTGTATGAGGAAAACCAACCAAACATTGTAAAGCAGTTATTCTTTGATTAAAAATAAATAAATACAATCTGAAAACTATCATTCAACACATCTGTACTGTCATCTAAAGCTATATGGGATCATCTTCTATTCCTAGTTATTTTTCCACTATAAGTGCTTAGAAATGTCATTAAAGGTTTTGAAAATATGATTTTAATAGCCACAAAGTATTGCTTAATATATCATACATAAATAATGAAATTTCAGTCTCAACATAGAAAATAATACCAAAAAAGGTTTCCATTTAAACTAAACCTTGCATTTTAATTCAGCTTAATGAGAATTCCTCTGACGATCTAAAATTCTTAGGAAAAGTAAATTATGTGGAGTCCTTCTTGCTTTCATCTGTTATGCCTTATTGTCATTTATTTCTAAGGACTCTTGGACTTTTGACATTTTGCCTTTGACTGTAATTTTTGACTGAGATAAAATCTTAAATTTAGGTGTGAAGAATGTCAAGAAGCATTCTTTTAAGTGTGAATCACTCAGTCATGTCCAGTTATTTGTGACCCATGGACTGTAGCCCACCAGGTCCTCTGTCCAGAGAATTTCCCAGGCAAGAATATTGGAGTGGGTAGCCATTCCTTTCTTGAGGGGATCTTCCTGGCCTAGGGGTCAAACCCAGGTCTCCTGGATTGCAGGCAGATTCTTTACTATATGAACCACCAGAGAACCCTGACCCTGGTGGACACGGATATAAAAATCCTCAAAAGAATATTAGCAAACCAAATTGATGAATACATTAAAGAATCATACACTATGATCAAATGTAAGTCATTCCGTGCCTTCAAGCATGATTTAGTATCTGTACATCAATCACTGGGATACACAATATGAGCAAAATTACGAATAAAATCCCATGATCTTCCCAATAATTGCAGAAAAAGCTTTCGACAAAGGGTAACATCAATTTTGATACAATCTCGCAATACAGTGGTTATACATGGAACATGCTAAAGGGTACATAAGACAAGCCCACAGCTAACATCCAGCTCAGTGGCAAAGAGGTGAAAAGTGAAAGTGAAGTCCGTCGGTTGTGCCCGACTCTTGGGGACCCCCCTACCAGGGATTTTCCAGGCAAGAGTACTGGAGTGGGTTGCCATTTTCTTCTCCAGGGGATCTTCCCAGCCCAGGGATCGAACCTGGGTCTCCCACAGTGTAGGCAGATGCTTTACCATCTGAGCCAACAGGGCTTTCCGTAAAAGATTAGGAAAGAACAAGGATGTCCACTCTCACCAGTCTTGTTCAACATAGTAGTGGAAGTGTCCTACCCAGAGTAACTAGGCGAGAAAAGGAAATTAAAGGCATCCCCATCGGAACAGATGAAGTTACACTGTCACTATTTGATTATGACAGGATTTATATGAAACCCTAAAAACTCCACCAGTAACAACTATTAAAACTAATAAACTCAGCAATATAGCAAGATATGAACCATCAGAGAGAGAACAAAACAGTCCCATATACAAATGCATCCAAAAAAAAAAATACTGAAATAAATTTAACCAAGGGGCAGAAACATCTGTACAGTCATGGGCTCCAAGACATAGAGTCTGGGTTCAAATCCCAGCTCACCTGCTGACCTGCAGAGTGACCCAGGGCAAATTGCACAATGATCTGAGGCTCAACATGTTCAACTCTAAAATGGACACAAACCCAGTATCTCCTCCCAGGGCTGTGAAACTCCAAGGAAATGCTTATTTAGGCCTGGGGGTTGGAGTGTCTCCAGGAGCCTCTCCTTGTATGAAACTCCTCTAGAAGTGGGCTCTCCTGATCCTGTGGGTGAGGGTTAAGGGTAGAGCCTGGGAACCAAACGGGACCGGACAAGGACGAGGACAAAAATATACTAGCTCTGTGTCAATGAGGGAAGCCACCTCCTTTCCAGATCTCAGAGTGGGGCCTGCACCGAGGGCCCGGGGGATGCACAATCAGAAGTGATAACTCCGAACCCCCCACAGCAGGGACGGAGCCTTCCTGGCAAGAACCTTCTCTCTGGTCCAGGCTCCAGTGTGATGTGGTGCTACTCCCTGAGTTCTCCATGTCTCCACCAGGCAAAAAGCTCTCAGGAGCTGGAGGTCTATTAAACCACAGGTGCCTGAGTGTCAGAATGACACAAGGACTAACAACATTGAAAATTAGCTATATAAAAAAAAATGACAGAAGTACAGATGAGGCAGGGGATGAGAAGCAGAAGGATTGACTACCTCTCAAGCTGTTAGCAGAAATATCTCCACACTATCTCAGCAGAGCCCACAGGAGGAAAATATAATGGAAAAGCAGGCTATGCATATATCTCTACACTGCTGGACCCAGAGACCCAAGTCCCAATCCACCAGCATTGTTCTGCGTATCCAGACACGGAGAGGAAGAAACACAGACCTTGCCTTAGGAAGTCTCAGCCAGACTTAATATTGGGGTTGCTGAGCCTAGTTACATGGTCACTATGGACTCAGACCCTCCTCTATGCTCACATTCTCTGTTCTCACAGAAACATACACGATTCACTACGGAGAACCCTCTGAGGGTACTTGTGTATACTAGAAACTGGCAATGGTGAAATGCAAAGAGAAGACACAGAAATGGAAATATGCCTCTGTGGCGCTCTACAAATTAAAAAAATTCTGAAGTTCTTGATACTTGGCATTTTAAAAAAAGCTTCTTAATATGTAAACCCAGAAAGGACATTTCCAGGAGAAAGGACAAAGGAATCGTCCCATTGGGACAATTTGGTATCCATATGGAAAAGTAAGTTGGATCCCTACCTCACAAAACACCACCAAACCAATTAGACACACACTAAGAACCAACCTGGCATCTGATCCTATCATTTCATGGCAAACAGATGGGGAAACAGTGTCAGACTGTATTTTGGGGGCTCCAAAATCACTGCAGATGGTGACTGCAGCCATGAAATAGAAGACGCTTACTCCTTGGAAGAAAAGTTATGACCACCTAGATAGCATATCGGAGAAGGCAATGGCACCCCACTCCAGTACTCTCGCCTGGAAAATCCCATGGATGGGGGAGCCTGGTAGGCTGCAGTCCTTGGGGTCGCTAAGAGTTGGACACGACTGAGCGAATTCACTTTCACTTTTTACTTTCATGCATTGGAGAAGGAAATGGCAACCCACTCCAGTGTTCTTGCCTGGAGAATCCCAGGGATGGGGGAGCCTGGTGGGCTGCCGCCTATGGGGTCGCACAGAGTCGGACACGACTGAAGCGACTTAGCAGGAGCAGCAGCAGCAGATATCATATTGAAAAGCAGAGACATTACTTAGCCAACAAAGTCCATCTAATCAAGGCTATGGTTTTACAGTGGTCATGCATGGATGTGAGCATTGGACTGTAAAGAAAGTTGAGCGCCGAAGAATTGATGCTTTGGAACTGTGGTGTTGGAGAAGACTCTTTAGAGTCCCTTGGACTGCAAGGAGATCCAACCAGTCCATTCTAAAGGAGATCAGCCCTGGGTGTTCTTTGGAAGGAATGATGCTAAAGCTGAAACTCCAGTACTTTGGCCAACTCATGCCAAGAGCTGACTCATTAGAAAAGACCCTGATGCTGGGAGGGATTGGGGGCAGGAGGAGAAGGGGATGACAGAGGATGAGATGGCTGGATGGCATCACGGACTCAATGGATGTGAGCTTGAGTGAACTCCGGGAGATGGTGATGGACAGGGAAGCCTGGCGTCCTGTGATTCATGGGGTTGCAAAGAGTCGGACACGACTGGGCGACTGAACTGAACTGAAGAACCAACAATTGAAAGAAAAACTTTACAAAATTCCGAACAATTTTTGATGAAGGAATATCTTTTCTTTCAGTTGAGGTATTGTTGATTTACAATAATTTGTTTGTTTAAGGTGTACAGCAAAGTGATTCACTGATTTCGCCTCTCAGGTGCTTCCTTGGACAAAACTCATTCCCTTTGGGAGGCCCGTGGGCCATGCCCTCGACTCACAACAGCTAAGAATCCTGAATACGCAAAGCAGCATGTGGTGGTGCTTGTGGGGGTTTTAGACTGAAGAAATTATTCTAACATGACAGAAGAAACAAGGCCAGAGGTTAAGAGAGGATCTCCAAACCTATCTTCCAACAGGAGGACCTGCTCCCTTGAATGTGGGCGCGTGAAACGGCACTTGGGAAGGGAAGAGGTGTGTCATGAATATTGTGCGTGCAGAGGACGAAGTGGTGTGTAGAGAGGATGCGCAGGCACGTCCCAGGACACTGAGCACATGGACACAGTGACTGGACTCTCAGCCCTGCTCTGGGGGTATCGCACGGTCTCCACCGCTGACACAGGGGGAGCAGCTCACACGTGTCCTGGAGAGTATGGTCACATGACCTGGACCTGGCCAATCGGTGTGTTCTCTCCCCCTGGCCACCGTGATTGGCTCAGGACTGGTGCGATGACCAATCGGGGCCCAGGGCCGGGCCTCAGGCGGGAATCAAGGGAAGAGGAGCTGGCCTTCTGCCAGAAGGGGTGGGGCTGGGTGGGGTCAGGCTACAGCAGTGGGAGGGGCGTGAGGTCAGCCTGGGGCAGTTGGTGGCCTTCCTGAGCCCATCAGGGCAGAGCTGCTGGCCTGAGAATGAGGCCACTGCTGAGCCCAGGGTTTGAGAGCGCCGGTTCCTGCTGTGGTCCCGGAGCTCCACCTGAAAGCGGAGGGAAGCCATCTGCCTGTGAGTCCTCTCCTGCTTGTCTGTCAGCTTGTTTGAACCGCGCTGGGTTTTCTGTCCAGCTGGCTAAGTGGAGACCCTGGAAATGCAACTGTGTGGGTTTTGGCTGGCTTCAGGGAAGAAATGCCAGGTGACACTTGGAGACTCCAGTTTAATCTGGATTCAGGTCATATCTCTTGAAAGTGAAGTGAAAGTCCCTCATTCGGGTAAGATTCTTGTGACCCCATAGGCTATACAGTTCATGGAATTCTCCAGGCCAGAATACTGGCGTGGGCAGCCTTTCCCTTCTCCAGGGGATCTTCCCAGTCCAGGGATTGAACCCAGGTCTCCCACATTGCAGGCAGAGTCTTTACCAGCTGAGCCACAAGAAAAGACAGAATACTGAAGTGGGTAGCCTGTCCCTTCTGCAGTGGATCAGGATTCCCAACCCAGGAATCAGACCGGGGACTCCTGCATGGCAGGAGGAGTCTTTACCAGCTGAGCTATCAGGGAAGCCCAGTATCTCTTAAGGCCAGCTATTCATTGATATCTCTTAAGGCCAGCTATTCATTGTAGGATTACCCTAATTAGTCCTCACAGGATTAAGGCAGCAACCTGCTAAGGTAGCAATCGATGTCTTTTTTCTAGAGGACAAAACTGGGGCTCAAAGAAGGGGGTAACAGGTAACACAGCTACAGCAAGGAAGTGTGTACCTAGACAAAATCCCCAGATCCTGCTGTTAGAACTCAGGAAAGCCATATGGTGTGGCCTGACAGGGGCTAAGGCACCCAGCCCACACTGGATACTGTGGGGACCTGACTTGCTAAGTGCCTTCTGGCAGCTCTGAGACTCACAAAAGCAATTTGCACTGAAGAGAGGAAGGATACCTCCCTTCATCCACCCCACCACACCCTCCAGGTACTCCCACACCCTGCCCCCTTTCTCTTGCTTTGTGAGGGAATAAGAGTCACACTCATGTGACCACACTGGCTGCCCACTGTGCACGAGCTACCAACTGGAGCTGCTACAGGAGAGGCCACGAGCCTTTGCCCTTGAGTACCTCTCTTTCCTTTGCAGTGTGGGGGCCCTCCTCCACACCTGCACACCAGAGGCCTTTTCTGAGACATGTAGGGACCCTCCCTCAGTTTGTAACAGGTTACATCCATCGCTGTCCTTTCAATGCCTCCCTTGAAACTCAGCTCATGAGCTCCTTTGTTTACATCACGGCCCACCTGGCTGCCACAGGAGGGACGGAGCTGACAATGAATCCAAAGCTCAGATCTCACAGCCGGGAATCTGTACAGAAAGGACCTGATTATTCACACTGTAGAGGCTGTAGTAGGTTCCAGGGATCCGTAACCAGGGCTTGGGCCAAAGTGACTCCACAGCTGTTTTAATGCCTGGGGAGGGTTCTGGCTATAGTGGGGGTGTGGTGAATCTCCTGAGGTTCTGAAGGCCCCCTGTGTGCAGGTTCATGGTGCAGAGAGAAGAGAAGGCAGCGTCCTTTCCTGGAGGTGGTCACAGCTTATGGTCAAGCCAGACAGGCAGGCAGGGCACGATAGCACCTGAGCTGCCTTCATGAGTGAATGGTGTGGGGGCAGAGGAAGAGCATCAGGTCTGCTGCCTTATGTGGTGCCCAGGGCAGATTGTCACCAGAGTAAACACTATGGTGATGACCATCACTCCCGTCTGCAAAGGGTTTACCTTGGTGTGTGTCTACATCTGAGCAGTCAGGCCGTCTCTAAACTACACTGGCCGTGGGCATTGCCTCTCCTTAGAACTTGATATGGTTCATCTCTTCCTTCCTGAACATTCATTGCCAAGAGGGTTTTGGGGCCACAAGGATGTTGGGTTGTTCTCTAGCTTTGTCTCATGAGGAATGCTTTTCCAGTTGTTGGTGTGGTTTGTTTTTCCAGCTCTCTTTCCTGGCTTATTTTGTGAATTTGTTTCTGCCAGAGGAAGAGCTTCGGATCTGCCTTCTGGCTGAGATGTGACACTTACAACAGCAGCACTGACCTGGATATCATGACCATATTTGCCAAAAGGGCTTTGTTTTGCAGAAGACATCTTGAAAGTACCTACACTGTCCTTTCAAATACCCAAAGGCTATTTGAAATGAAATAAAAAACAAGAATTCTCAAGTTTAGTCTTACAATATGTGGGGAGTCAGAAAAATCCCCGGAGAAGGGAAACACTACCCACTCCAGTATTCTGGCCTAGAGAATTCCTTGGAGTGTATAGTCCATGGGGTCGCAAAGAATCAGACAAAATCGGATGACTGAACACCAACAGCCATGAAGTTTCACCATTTGTCAAAAAGAGATACCAACAGTATTTGCACGACTGTGTGCATGTTCAGTTGCTCATTCGTGTCCAACTCTTTGCAGCCCTGTGGACTGTAGCATCGAAGATCCTCTATCCATGGAATTTTTCAGGCAAGAATACTGAAATGGGTTGCCATTTCCTCCTCCAGGGGATCTTCCCCACCCAGGGATTGAACCCAGGTCTCCTGCGTTTCCTGCATTGGCTGGCGGGTTCTTTTCTGCTGAACCACCTGGGAAACAAGTCAGTACATCACTGGGTTATCCTAAAGTACTTAACTTAGAGTCTGGCACTCAGGTCATTCTCACTGGTGATGTGAATATTCAGTCATATCATTATTGCTCATATGATAATGGAATGGCCATGCTCACAAAGGAGAAAGAATAGCCTTTCCAAGTCCAATTAAATCCTTCACCACACATACCTTCTTTAAAACTTCTGACTTTGAAATAAACATCAAGCATAAAGACATTGGTTATAGCCACCAGGAAAGATCGCGTTGTACTAATCAGTGACAAGGCTTCTTCCAGTTCCAACATGCATGCATTGTTTCCCCAGCACCACCCAACACTTCTGTGACAGCAGCTGGGGGTCCTGCAACTTAACTCAGTGTGGACACTGCCTATCTGGGGGTAGTTCCAGACCCCACAGGTTAAAGGCCCAGCCCTACAAGACCTTCCCCCCACTCCAACCATCATTTGCAAGCCCAGATTGTCACCTGCCCTCTGACCCACCGGCTACCCGTTCAGAGGTTCTAATGACTTTGGGTTCTATTAATTTGTCGAGTGGTCACGGAACTCAGAGAAACATGTTGCCTAGTAGATCACAGCCTTATTGCAAAAGGTAATAAACTCAGAAACAGCAGATGGAGGGGTATCCCTCCATATATATCCCTCCACACATACACAGGACAAGGTGTGTGTGTGGGAGGCATGGAACTTCACACTCTCTGAGCCTCACTTTCCCCAAATTTGCATGTGTTCATCAACCCAGAAGCTGCCCAGACTCTGTTTGGGGGTTTTTATGGAGGAGTCATCACACAAGCACAATTGATTAAATCACTGGCTGTTGGTGATTGCTTCAAGCAGAAGCCCTTCTGGCTTTCCCAGACATGGTGGGCGGGGGCAGGGGAGGGACTGAAAGTTCCAATCCTCTAACCATGTGCTTAGTTACCCTGGCAAGCAGCGCCCCTCTTTGGAAAGCAGGCCCTCTTTGAAAAGTCACCTCATTCACCTAACAAGAGACACCTTGTCTGCTCTCCCCACTTAGGTAATTCCCAGAGTTTTAGGAGCTCTGTGCCAGGACCGGGGGACAAAGGCCAAAAATGTATTTCTTATTATTAATACAAATCACAAGATCACAGTGACCCCAAATTTCAGTGATGATTTGGTTCTGTAGCCTTAAAAGTTTTTCAGCGGTTGATTGGACCTTTTTTAAAAAAACTTTGGGGCCACATCTCAAGGCATGCGGTGATCTTAGTTCCCCAGCCAGGGATTGTACCCACACTCCCTGCATTGGAAGGCAGAGTGTTAACCGCTGGACCACCAGGGAAGTCTCTGATTGGGCCCTTTTTAGGTGAAACTGTTATCGTGGCATAAACTAAATGGTTCAAGATTTCGAAAAGCTGGAGCTGAGCATGAGCCATCTTCCTGTGGTGTCTTCAGATCATTACCGATTTTTCCATGGCCCCTGCAATCCTGAGCTTTCCCATGAGATGAGTCAGGCCCCAGGAAGCCTGTTGCCTGCCCCTGCTGGAGACCAGAGTCTCTTCAGGGGCCGGCTGGGCACAGGCAGCGTGCGCGGTGTGTGCGGGTCCACACCAGCCCGATTAGCGGAGAGATGTCCGCGATGACTCATTCCCGGGTGTGCTCTGATTCCAAGAAGTGAGAGGGTTTAGGGAACAAGATAGCCTCGGAGAGAGCCCAGCCACACGACCTTGCCCACTGTGAGACAAACTTGGGGCTTATGCGTGCTTCCCCAGGGAGAAAGAAATCCACAGATTCCACTGGATCCTCAAACAATGACCCCCAAAAGATGAAGAGTCTTAAAGTGGGATTTCTCAGCCTTGGTGTTGTTGGCGTTTAAGATCTTGCAGCATTCATAAATGCAACTGAAAATGTCCCCAGATGTCACCAGTGTCCCCTGGGCCCAAACATGAGGGCCAGCTGGACAGGCTGGACCAGGAGCAGGGATGAATGAAATGAAAGTTGCTCGGTCGTGTCTAACTCTTGGAGACCCCATGGGCTACACACAGTCAATGGAATTCTCCAGGCCAGAATACTGGAGTGGGTAGTCTTTCCCTTCACCAGGGGATCTTCCCAACACAGGGATCGAACCCAGGTCTCCTGCATTGCAGGCAGATTCTTTACCCGCTAGCCCCAAGGGAGGCCCTAGGGAAGCCCAGGAGCAGGGGTAGGGGGATGCAAAAGGACAGTGAAGCAGGAGGAATGGGGGCAGATAAGCAAGTCTGCCCTCCTGAAATGTCTGCTGGCCCGGTCGTCTGCAGTTCTGACTGGGCAGGGTGTGGAGGTCACAGAGGCTCACAGGTGTGTGACCCCCTTTGCTCCCCCTGGGCCAGCAGGTGTGTGAGGCTGAGCCGCTCCGAGGCAACATGGGCTTCGAGCCCCACACAGATGGGGCCTCTGTGTGCAGCGTGAGCCTTTCTCCCGAGTCAGGAGGTTAATTGTTGAAAAGACATCCCATGATGACCAGGGGAAGACTGGCCTGGATGAGGTAGTGGTCAATTGGTGGATCTTAGGGACACAGAACATTGAGTGTCCCAGGTGGGGCTTCTGATACCGACGACCACAAACTGGGGTGGCAGGAAGGCTTAAAACGATACTATTGATTCTCTCCCAGTTCTGGGGGCCAGAAGTCTAAAGTCAACGGTCAGCAGGACTGGGCCCCCTGACCTGGGCTCTGGAGGAGCATCGCTCCCAACTCTTCCAGTTTCTGGGGCTCCAGGTGTTCCTGGGTTTGTGGCCACATCCCCCCAGCCTCTGCTTCCTCCTCACACAGCCTCCTTCTCTCTGTGTGTCTCTCCTCTTCTTATAAAGACACCCATCATCCTGCATAAGGCCCACCTAATCCACTGTAACTTTATCTAACTTGATTTCATCAGCAAAGACCCCATTTCCAAAAAAAGGCCCCCTGGCAAATATGGGGAGTTGGGATGTGGGTGTCTCTTTTGGAGGGCATCATTCACCCCGCCACAAAGCTGAGCCTTTACACACGAGCAGTTATCCCAGGAATGGGGGAGCTCACACGGGACCCCTCGAGTACAGCCATGGGTGGGGGAGGCACAGTGTGTGGTTGGAGGGCTGAGAAGGGCAGGTGGTCTGGCGGGGACCAAGCCTCGGCCTGGCTGCCTTGGTGTAGGGTTCCGGGGTGTGCACGGAAGCCCCTGAGGTCATCAAGACGCAGGTTCTGACTTTTAGCAGGTCTAGGAGTGCCCCACAGTGCGCTTCTCACCTGCTCCCAGGGTGTATAAACTGATGACCCTGGTCCATGCTTAGAGGTGCGAGGAGCGTGCAGGCCTGTTTCCCAGGAGCTGTCAGAAACTTCCCAAGGAGGCCCCCCGTACAGTGTCCACGCAAGTCCCCGATCCCCTGTCCAGTGCCCCAGAGGTACCCCAGACAGAGACCTGTACACAACACTGGGTGCCCGGGCCAGGAACCCAGTGGAGGGGGAAGTGGTGGGTCTGGAAGAAACGTGCTCATAACTTTGCGTATAGGACAGATGGAGGCTGAGCCTGGCCGACTGGCTGTGACCACAGGTGATCCACTTGCCCCCCACCCTCCGCCAGGCACCGTGGGCCCAGAGGAACTCAGCTTAAAAATTGCTTCCCCAGCCACCCACAAGAGGGGCCCTCATTGTCAAATTAGGATCTGACACCTTGATCCAGAAGACGGCCCCCGAAGTCAGTTTCACACATGAAGGTCCAGGAGAGGTGTCATGTCAGAGACCCCTTGGACAGCAGACAGGATGGAAATGGTGAGGAAAGGTCCTGGAGGCAGGCGGCCCAGGCCTGCCTTCTGCAGAAGCGCCTCTTCCGCCCAGCCCCCACTGCTCTGTCCCTCCGATGGCGGTGGGGTTAGCAGCCAGGGTTCCCAGGAAACGGACAAGAGCAGCTTGTGGCCAACATGTTTCCTTGTAACTGAAACCCATCAGCATTTTTCAAGCGCGGACTCAAAGCCAGAGCATTATTTATGTTCACTGGTAATTGCCGAAAAGGCCACACAGGAAACTCCCGGCTGTGTACTGGGGGTGACCAAGGTCCACACCTCCCTGATGTTGAACTTGACTCTGGATTTGGCAGAATTGTTAAGGCCGCAGACATGTGACCCTACAAGGTCAGTTTGCTTTCAAGCTGCCGTTCAGGGCTCGCCACCGCACCCCAGGGCTGGCAGGCTGTAGTTTCTCCTCATTCCTCCCCGGAGCTGGTGTGGGCCGTGGCGGTATCTGTTTCCCGTCTTCGTGGATATTGTTTTTTAAAAGCAAGCGAGCAACTGCCTGCTGGAGGATGGGAGCCGCCTCCACACCAGACTCCAGGATGGCTGGTCAGGCGGTGAGGGGACCTGAGCTCCCAGGGAGACTCAGACCCCGCACGGCCCCTCTGAGGCCACGTGTGTGGATCCAGACCCAGCCTGGCCACTTCCTGGGGGCTGAGCAGCCTCAGGCAAGTGGCTTCCCCACTTGAGACCTTGGTTTTTCCATCTTAGAATGGAGGGGCGTTCATCTGCTGGGGCATGGGGAGGGTTGCCATGGACATGGGACAGGGGAGAGGGGGATGTTTCTTGCAGTTTCCAGCTGAGGCCTTGTGGGCATGAGCTGGTGTCCAAGCCAGTTCCTAGACATGGCTGTGTGGTAATGAGCATGGAGTTGGGGGGCAGGAGTCCCTCCTCATAGCCTGGACATTGGGGTGGGGGTTCTCAACTTGGAGGCACCTCAAGTCTAATTTCAACAACTCCGTATGTAAGGATAATGCAGCAACAGATGTTCTCGGGGACTTGTCAGCCTGGATGCAAAGCCCCATCCCCACCCCACCTTCTGTGGGCATCCTGACCTGGCTTGTGGTACAGGGATCAGATCCCTTTACTGAGGGAAGGAACTGAGGCTCTGAGAGGTGAGGCAAGGAGATCAAGGCCACTTGGCCCGAAGGGTAGAGCCAGCACTTGAACCTGGGTGCTGGGTCCTCATGTCAAGGCTCTTCGCCCTGAACCATGAGAACTGGAATATAGAAAGGGCTGAGCACCAAATAATTGATGCTTTTGAACTTTGGAGTTGGAGAAGACTCTTGAGAGTCCCTTGGACTGCAAGGACATCAAACCAGTCAATCCTAAAGGAAATCAACCCTGAATATTCATTGGAAGGACTGATGCTGAACCTGAAGCTCCAATACTTTGGCCAACTGGTGTGAAGAGCTGTAAGACCCTGATGCTGGGAAAGATTGAGGGCAGGAGGAAAAGGGGGTGTCAGAGGATGAGATGGTTGGATGGCATCACTGAGTCCATGGACATGAGTTTGAGTGAGCTCTGGGAGGTGGTGAAGTACAGGGAAGCCTGGTGTGTTGCAGTCCATGGGGTCTCCAAGAGTTGGATGTGACTTAGTGACTGAACAACAATAAAATGTGGTCTTCAGCCCCCATCTCACTCCTACCCCCAGGCTTAATGCCTATGCCATGAGCCTCTCCTACAGTGAGGTTTCAGGGGCCATTGTCTGGTCCCAAAGCTATTCATATCTCTATTCATAATTCCACCATTACACATTCATTTCTTTGGCCATAACATTTTTAAATCTCTTGAGTCTTAAGTGCTGAGGCTTTTATACACCCCACCTGGCTTCCTTTGGGCCTCTCTTGGTTTTGTGGAAGTGTACTTGTTATAAACTGAGGCAGGAAATGGCAAAGTTATAAAGTGAATTCTGGACATGTTATAAGAGTCTTGTCTTCAAAGTTCCCAAGGACGGCTCTTCCCGGGCCTGAGACTCGGCACCCCTAATTCCCTGATGGCAGTGACGGGGCCCTCTGGGGTGGGCGGCAGCTGTGGGGTCAGGGTGGGCTGGGGAGGTGTGCTGCCCAGGAGCCCTCTGGGGGCAGCTAGGGACCCCAGGCTCGGCCTCACTGAGGCCAACCTTCCAACAACCTAGGTGGCTGCCCTTCAGCAGAGACGGGTGACCGTGACGCACAACACGCCGGCTCAGGCAATCGTGGGGACGAAGAGGGAACCTTGGCATCCTAGACCACCAGGAATCCCCCACGGGGACGTTTTTGCTTGCCCTGTGATTGCCTTCTTCCTTCTAAAAGGAAAGTGCCGGGAACGACTGTGGTGAGGTCGCTGTTCCAGTGAGTTGAGCCGGGAGCAGAGGTTTAACCCTGTCCAGACTGCGCTGGGCGAGCCTCCCCCCTCCCCTCCCCCACCTCGGACAGCACAGTCCTGGTCACTCTTCTGGGCCTTCTTGGCTCTTTAGGAACTTTAAGGTGTGGCGTTTGTTATTTCTTGTCTTGGTCCAGCATTTGGTGGCGGTCCATTGCAAGGGCCTGACCCTGTCCCCTCCCCGAGCCCCTTGGCCCTCCTCATGCCCACGCCAAGGCTCGAGGCCCCTGCGGTTCTGTGGCCTCCAGACTCCCCACCAGAGGGGCCAGTCCGTACAGAAGCCACAGGTCTGGGGCTTCCAGCTGGGGGAGGGGACCAGCATCTTATTGTTTCTTCCTGCCGGGAGCAGACTGCTGTCAGGCTAGGCACCAGGGTTTAAAACATCCTATATGTGTAAGAACGAGGACATCCCATGTGTCCACTGAGTCCCACGACCCTGTCCCGATCCTGCCAGATGTTTTTCTGGGAGGGACTCTGTCGCTCACGTAAACAGCTGAGCGTGTTTTCCCAGGGATGTGGCCTGGGCACTGCTTCGTGACTAGTGTCGAGAGAAATCTCCATGGACTCGGAGGAATATATTTTGGGTCTTTGCATGTGGCTGAACAGAGCACACAGAAAGAAACGGGAGCTGTAACAGGAAAGACGGGGTTGGCCGTGTGGGGCCATCCACGGTCATTCCCAGGGCCCCATGTGGTCATCCCCGCGCCAGGAGCCCCCAGGCTAGAGGCATTGCTGCTTCTTGTCTCAGTGCCACAGGGCTTCCTATGGTAGGGGAAGCAGCTTCCAGCTTCTTTGCAAAGAGAGTCTGTGCAGTGGTAGTCTTAGTGGCCTCAAGGTCATGGAGAGGTGGCATAGCCCCAGCCACGGGGTGGGCGGGGTTGCTGAGAGCACCAAGATCTCCCCCCAACTGTGAAGCAAGTCACAAATGGCAAAGATTTGCAGAGGAGCAATAGGTGGTCTCTGAGAGGCTGAGTCACTCCCCAGAGACAACACAGCAGCAGACCGGGACTCCGACCCAGGTCGTTTAAACCACGGCTCCCTCCTGTGCCCATCTGACCTGCCCCTTGAGGGCAGCAGGAAGATCTGGGCTCCCCTGGCCTGAGTGGCCATGCCTGCCTCCCTTCGTCCATGCTGGGATGTGTCCATTCCCAAACCATGCGCTGTGTCCCCCGGCCCCAGGCCGTCATGTCAGGCTCCAGGCTCCCTGCAGGTGAGCGCCACACCCCCAGCACACCTTGGAGCCCTGCTCATTTGGTCCCTGTGCCTGAGTGTCCTGATCCTAACTATCTTCTTGAGGCAGCCTTAGGGCTGAAGTCCTGGAGCCCTGCTTCTTTGAAGCTCCCTGCACCAAGCCCAGTGAGGCTCTGCCCGGGGGCTTCATGACCAGTATGGTGGGCTGAGTGGTGGCCCCGAAACCATCCATCCTTCTGTAGCCCGCAAAGGTGACCTTATTCCAATGAAAAGTCTCGGCAGGAAGTAAGTTACTGATCACTGCACCAGATCACCCGGGACGCATGAGGACCCTAAATCCAATGACGGATATGCTTGGAAGAGAAGAGGGAATGATTTGAAGCACAGAGCCACCCAGGGGTGGATGCAGATGGATGCAGAGGTCGGGGTGATGTGGCCACAAGCCCAGGGAGGCCTGGGGTCCCCCAAGAGCTGGACCAGGCCAGAGGGACCCTCCCCTGGAGCCTCTGGAGGGAGCTGAGCCCTGCCCACACCTTGATCACAGGTTTCTGACTCCAGACCTGGGGGCGAATGAGTTTGTGTTAAAGCTGTCCAGTCTGTGGCCAGTGGCTGCAGCCACCCCTGGATACTGAGAGTGAACTTGCCGGCTCCAAGGTGAGAACAGTGGCAGGACCAGCCCCCCGCCCCACACACAGAGACACACAACCTTGTCATGAGGTTAAATGCGTTAATACGCACAGATGCCTGAATCAGGGACTGACACTTGGATCTTAGCCCCTTCACCTTTTCCTCCTCGTCGTCATCACTGTCATTGTTAGAGGCCCTCATCCACTCGTTCAGTGGACACGCGGTGCTCGTGCACGGCCCCAGTGTGTGCAGCGAGGCCAACAAGCTGGGAGGCTCTGCACAGGACTCACCCTGCCTGCTGGGGCCACATGGACAAGGCCTGTGCAGTGACACGGGGGCCCCGGGAGAGGCTGAATCCTCTGGTCGTGGGAGTCACGGGGGCCTCAGCATCAGAGGTGGAGGGGTGAGCCAGGTTCATCCACAGGGGTGCAGCCCTTCACTCAAAGTGGGGGAAGAACGCCATGTGTCACCCGGTGTCCGGGAGGCTCCCCTTGCCATGGTGGGCTGTGGGCACAGCCTTGGATGACCAGGAGTCTGCACCTCAGTAGGGGCCGAGGCTGGCACTGAGTGAATCTTCAGTGAGGTTTTTTCCTTAAAAACCATCCTAAGTGACTTTGGCTCCATTGCTTTTTGCCAGAAACCTACAATGATCCCAAGAACTTTGTACACTCCAAGAGTGGTGACTGGATGTGGAGCCCAGCACAGACCCAAGTCAGTCCTGCCCTGAGTCCCACAGGCCAGCCACACCATCCCCCTTCCATGGCCTGGCTTTCTTCTCCCAGGACCTTCAGAATGGCAGAAAGGCAAGTGTGGCCTCAAGCTGGGGGTGCCCAGCATGGGCTCCTAGCCCCTGGGAGTTCCCTTGGGACATCTGGTGGACCATAGTCTCCACTGCCGTCGGGCAGCTCTGTCTCGGGGAATGTTGTGTTTCTTTGTCTTTTTTTTGTGATGCAGCACCCCAGTTACTCTCGGGGCAATTGGGAAGTCTGCTGGTGTTACATGCTCCTGCCTTAGATGGGGAACATTATTGCTGCATTGACACTGCTCACTCCATACTGGGAATCTGTTAAACACAAATGGCAAGCGGAGCAGAGAAAAACAGAAAAAGAAAAATGGAGAGTTGCTTGGTTGCTTCAGGTCTCACCTGTGATTAAGAGTGTGTACAGCCTGCACATGAACCCGAGTTCCCACACCTGCCAGCTATAAGGTGCCAGGCCCTGATTTTAGAACCCTAGCTTCACTAAGGAGTCACTGACAGATACAGTTTTTGTGTATTTCAGGTCTACATTGTGATGACTTGATGCCCATAGAATCATGGAATGATTGCCCAACATATGCATCGCCTCACACAGTTAACTCTGTGTGTGTGTATCTTTAATGTTCTTATAATCCATGGAGAAGGCAATGGCACCCCATTCCAGTACTCTTGCCTGAAGAATCCCATGGATGGAGGAGCCTGGTGGGCTACAGTCCCTGGGGTCTCTAAGAGTCGGACACGACTGAGTGACTTCACTTTCACTTTTCACTTTCATGCATTGGAGAAGGAAATGGCAACCCACTCCGGTGTTCTTGCCTGGAGAATCTCAGGGACGGGGGAGCCTGCTGGGCTGCTGTCGACACAACTGAAGCAACTTGCAGCAGCAGCAGCAGCAGCAGCAGATGGAGCTGGATGCCATGATCTTCATTTTTTGAATGTTGAGTTTTATGCCAGCTTTTTCACTCTCCTCTTTCACTTTCATTAAGAGGCTCTTTAGTTTCAGCCCCTGGAGGCATTTCTTATTCCCCTTTCTGTCTTTTCTCTACCATGAGGGGCCCCATTTATAGTTTTTAACAATGTAGTTTAACAACAGGCTCCTTCAATATATTCTATACTTTTTTCCTTCTTATATATATATTTTTAACCTATCTATCCTTCAGTTCACTGATCCTCTCTGCAGCTACGTCCAATTTGATGTTAAGCCCAGAGACTGAGTTCTTAAATTCAGTCACTGTTATTTGAAAGTTCTAGAATCGGTTTTGATTCTCAGACGTTTTTCCTTTTGTCAAGTATATTTTTGAACTGGTGAAGTTTGCATCTGATACCTCTGGCATACCTCTGATGTGCTGATATACATCTGATACCTCTGGATCTGTTTCAGTTCTTTTCCTCTTTCCTGTTTGTTGTTACACCCTTTTTGCTTTTTTTGGTTGCATGTTGGGCATTATCTATGGAAAACCCTAGAGTTTCTGGTGATGCTGTCTTCTCCAGAGGTTCCTCTGAGGCAGACCTCTAGTGGGGACAGAGCTGTCTGTTCACTCAGGGCCTGAGTGACTTGAGGCTGGGGTGTCCTTGTAAGCTGAGTCTCAGCAGCCTTCACCCACCTTCCCCCTGACCGCAGGGAGGAGCCCTCCAGCGTGTCCGTCTGGAAGCCTGGGGTGCTTCCCGTGGCCTCCCCCACCCCCTTCTCGCCAAGTCCTGAAGCCCACCATCTGTCTCCCAAGCACCACGAGGTGATTGATACTCAGTGATCAGCCAGTTTGGGCAGAGTGTTGGGTATGTTTTCTGTGCCTCCCTTTTCTTGGGGAGCTTAGTCTCTAACATCCGGACTGACTTGTCAGGCCTGAGCTCGAATTTTTGTCTTCCCAGCCCAAGGAACCATCCAGAGCTGTGTTAGCCAGTACCCTCTGCTTGACTTTTTCCCTGCCTTTTCTTCCCAGAGTCAGCTTTGTTCAGATGCCCCAAGGGAAGGAGTGGCCCTCTCAGTGTCCAGCTCCCTCACTGGGCTTTTTTGAAATCTTGGATTGTGGCTGCTTAAGGACCTCTTTTTAAAATGTATTTAGCTTCTGTAGCTCTTGGTAGGCTGACCCACAAGCTGCCTGTGTCTGTAACTGCAAGTGGGGAGGCCCTGGGTGTCTTCTCTCATCTGAAGCCACACGTAAAATTCACAGTAATTATATTGATCATCTTTGATACCGGGGAAAACAAGAACCAGAGGTCCTCGCTTAGTACCCACGGTTGTGTTTCTGATCAGAATCCCCAGCTTCCCCGGGCTGTGTCAGCGCCACTTGAACTTGGGAAGAAGGTGGAGCAAGCGGCCCATGTGGCCTGGGGACAGAGGAGCCGGTCTGCCCTCTTCCCCTGCCCCTGACGGCCCAGGGCAGGCCTTGTGATGACGGGCTGGTGGTCAAGGAGAAGGCTGAAGAGCCAGGGGTTGCGTGAACTGTATTCTGTGACGTGGTCACGTGTGTGTTTTCTTTTTCAGTTTGTAAAAATGACTGCTTTTAGTCTTCCCTCCAGTTTGACTTTAAGGTTGAAAATGAAGATTTTATTCTTAAAGTTGAGCACAATGATTTTACAGTCTTTTTGAAAGCAACAGTTGAGGTTTGAAAAAGATCTCAGAGAACTCCAGCAGATAAAGCGAAACAAAAAGAGAATGTGTTCAGGGTGAACTGCGGGTGGGACCCCAAACTGTACTCTGTCCCTCCCAGAGTCTGTAATTGCTGAGATGGGTGGATATAGGGCCCCAAGCACCCTGGGGACCGAGGTCCTCAAGTGACAGCAGAGGCCCCGGCTGAGCCAGGAGCAGTGTGGCCTGTGCCCTGGTGAGTGGAGAGCCACGAGGCTGGGAGTGGGGCCAGGAGAGGGGGTGGGAGACTCGGGCGCAGAGGGAGGGGCAGCACCTGGCGGGGTCTGGGAGGCGCTGGCTGTCGCGGCTCGAGGCAGGGACACCCCTGAACCTCGACCGTGCAGCCCCCATGGGGCAGAGTTGTCTGGCATCCCAGGGTCGAAGTTAAGAGGGCGAGTTTGCAGCAGATGGACGGAACTCCTGTACCCACTGTGGGTTCATTTTAAGTGCCTGGAGCAAGGTTGGTCAAGCCCTTGCTGAGCTTGAGTGAGGGAGTCAGTCACGGAGGACCGAGCTCAGGGTGAGAATGAGGGGCAGCTAGCACGCTGAGTCCTCCTCACCTGAGTGGGTTCTGGGGACACCCTTGAGTTCAGGGGTGCCCTTTCAGTAGCCTCACTGGAGGCTTGTTTGGGGGGTGAAGGAGGCAGAAGCCCACTTAGAAGACATGCTCATTCCTAGTGGTGGTGGTTTCTGAAGCAGTTTATACTATTTGGTTCGACTGTGAACCAGTATCCTTGCAGGGTTATGTTTGACGGTGGGCCTGAGCTGTGGGCATGGCTTTCCTTCTCCCACACACCACACTCACCTGACATCTTTTTGGCAGCCCCTCCCCCCTCTCTGCACCCCTGATGGTGGGCTTGAGCCCAGCCCCCCTGTCACCATGGAAGCCCCTTGTGACTGAGTGGGTTCCAGGTTCCGGGCTCCTGGGAGACATGCTGGAGGCAGAGCCTTCGTGCCATTTCTTCTAGAGACAGCAGTGCTGATGGTCATAGTGTGAAAGCGGTGTGTGTGAGAGTGGTGTGTGAGAGCGTTGTGTGCGAGAGTGGTGTCTGAGAGCGGTGTGTGTGAGAGCAGTGGTCGTAGTGTGAATAGTGGTGGTCGTAGTGTGAGATCAGTGGTGATAGCTCCGGTGCTGAGCTATCTGACCGTGAAACAGCAGTTGCCCCCGAGTGGGGGACTGCCCCCATCCGCGAGGATGGGTCGCAGAAGGGCCCGCCTATGGGCACTTTTCCAGTGCTGCAACCCCAAGGCGAAGGCCAAGACAAGGAAGACCTCGGCCTCGGCCCAAGTTCTGGAAGCGGAGTGGACTGACGTGAGAGCAGCGGGGGGCTGTGCCCATCGGATTGGCCCTTACCCGGTGAAGCACTGGGGCTGTGTTTCATTTTGTTAGCATGGTTGTGGGCCCTGCCGGGGGTCCCTGCCAGCCAGGGCGTTTTGGCCTTCTGGGCAGGATCGACCCCAGCAGGTTGACCTTGTAAGTGGTTGTGCAGGTGCTGCGTGGAGGATGGCCGGGGGCCCCACCAGAAGGGAAACGCTGGCTGGAGGAGTCACTGGGGCACGTGGATTGAGCTATAGAGTCAGTCCTTGAAGCAGAAAGGCTAAGCCCCTTATCATCTCCCATCTTACAAAGCACGGAACAGTGTGTCCAGTATTTTAATGATGGCTACCTACTGCTTACATGTATAACATACACCCTCATAGCTTCACATGTCTACTACATGCCTCTTACAAGTGTTGGGCAGTGTTCTAGGTGCTGAATACTCAGTGTGTAGTAGGGGATATGCAGCCCAGGATTTTTTTATGTGTGCGAGGAAAAATAGAAGAATGAAAGATGCCGTGTGGTTCAGTTTGAGCAAGTTCACCACGTGGATGGCACCGCGTGCACGAAAATTGTGATAAAATACATAAAACATGAATTTAACCTTTTAACCAGTTTGTTGAATGACTGGGTGACTTCAGTGGAGTCAGGCTAACAGATGGCTGTGGGGTGCCATCAGCCTTTTTCCCAGAGGAACACTCCAAAGCCTGGTGGCCTTGTAGATCTTCCCTTTCTTCTGCCCTCTCCCCAGTGGTTCTAGGTCACTGGTCTGTGTGTCGTTTAAGAACCTCTTTGTCCACTTTGTTGTTAGGTTTATGTTTAGGAAAGTTTCTCAGACTTCCCTGGGTCTTGAGAAGGCAGGCTTGGATTCCGGGTTCTCCCCTGCCGCATGCCTGCCAGGTCGAGGTGGAGGCTAAAGGCCGGTCTGAGTTGTGGTGGTCTGTGTGGTCTTGGGGTCAGCGGACCCCTCTTCTCCGGAGGGGCAGGGAGACCCTCTGTGTGGAGCCTGGAGAGACTTGACAGGGTCAGTCTTCAGTCTCGCTCTCTTTTTAATTTGTGTTTGCATTTAGTTACTTACTCATTTAACTGTTTTCTAGGAGTTGGCATCCCCTACGGAAGAACTCAGTGCATGCCGAGAGCAGCTTCTAGCAAGAGAAAAAGAGATAGCCGAAATGAGAGCCGAAAGGAACAACACCAGGGTCAGTAGGGGGATTCTCACGTGTTGACAGTTGCCCTGCGGGGGTCACCACTGGGTTCCGTGTTGCTGTCTTTAAACTCTGTCTGGTTTTCAAGTCATTTTTCACATCTTCCCACTGAGCAGACCGGGGTGGATCCGATCGGGGTTCTCATACTTTGCTTCAAATTTATGATGAGAGCTAATATAATTTTAGTACATTTGAGGGGGGAGTTCTCTTAACTTACATTTTTGTCCATGCTACAGTGTGTGTGAGGTCTTAGTTCCCCGAACAGGGATTAAAACTCAGGACCCCTGCAGAAGTGTGGAGTCTTAACTACTAGGCCACTGGGGAAGTCCACTCTAACTTTAGACTGAACTGGCAGGATTCTGACTTGCCTTAGCATGGTTTTGGTGTTAGCGTGAGGCTGAGAGGAGTTATCGGCCCTGAATTCAAGTATGAGGTTGAAGGTGCTCCTTTGGCCCTGCCCTGCAGCTGCTGCTGGAACACCTAGAATGCCTGGTTTCCCAATATGTGCCATCGCTCCGGATGACGATGGGCAAGCAGCAGGCGCGGTCCCCAGCTGGCATGAAGAGCGAGGTGGAGGTGCTCAAGGCACTGAAATCACTATTTGAGCACCACAAGGCCCTGGACGAGAAGGTACCAGCCACCCGGCCGTCCTGGATTTGTACACTTGCTGCCTTGTTAGGTGGATGATGCATGTATTTATGTAACTAGTTGACTTTTGAGCTTCTTGAATTCTTGTAAATACATTTTTTCTGTAAGAAGTCAGAATTTTATATGGTTAAAAAGTGTTGCCTGTGTACATGCTCAGTCATGTCCAAGTCTTTGCGACCCTGTGGACTGTAGCCCACCACGCTCCTCTCTCCCTGGGACTTCCCAGGCAAGAATACTGGAGTGGGTGGCCATCTTCTACTCCAGGGGATCTACCCGACCCAAGGATCGAACCTGCCCTCTTGCATTGGCAGGCGGATTCTTTACCACTGATCCACCTGGGAAGCCCCAGGTAAAAAGTATTAGTTGGCATAAATGTCTCAAGATTTATTATATTCTGTATATCAATTTGCAATTAAAAACTAGGTAATAGAATTAGTTTAGGAACATTTTTTTTCCTCTCTAACTTAGAATTTAAAGCTGTTAATAAGCAGAACTTCTTGACATTAAGGTCAAAGAGATGCATTAAATGTCTTCTGTTACAGCAGCCGTGTGTTGGGGTGAGTGTACACTAAGAAGTGCACTGAAGTATATACACACTTCAACACACAGTGACTCGGCCCCTTTTATTTCAGTTGAGAGTGATTACGAGGAGCACTTGAAAGGTGTAGTTTGTTAGAAGAAGAATTAGGTGCCACACATAAAGAGAGAAGTTTGATCAGTCATCGTGTAATTTCAGTGAAGGGTTTGTCATTTGTATCCTTTCATTTAAAAAAAACTATGAAGGCTGTAGTGGACGTCAGATGTTATTTATCTTTCTGATTGAGGACCCTCCCACTTGGGTTATTTTAATGACTAGTAAACTAGACTTGTGGCTCAGAGCTGCAGAATCTCTTAAGTACCCTTTTGTCCAATAGAAGACAAATTCTGACTCTAATCACCTGGTTGTCTTTGGGATGGATAGCATCACCATGTATTTTCTTTTTATGCTGTATTTTCAGTTTTGAGTTGAGTTTTTCCAAATGGAGTTTTGCTGTCTTTACTAATTTCTTTATTCTGATTCAAACTTTTGATTTTAGCTGATGATTCTTAAAGAGAAGAAAAACCCGGAAAAGATACTGATGGATGGGGTGCTTGATGTAAATCCCAAGCAAGAAAACATGCCAAGTGCCAATGGAAAGGCAAGTCCTCAGTCTCACTCCCTGTCTGGTTCTCGTCTTACCATCCAGTCTGTGCGGGGCTGTTGGGACCTCTCACCAAAGCACCATGTAGTTCTGTGTGACTGTGAGGGTCGTGTGAGCTCCAGAGCGCAGAAGGCAGTTTTGACCTCACCAGTTGCCCGGAAGTGCTGTGTTCCCTCCCTCCCAAAACAAGGCTGTCTAAGGCTTCCTTTCCCCCTTAGAGAACCCGCGACGGCTCTCTGGCTCGGGTGATCCAGCTCCAGGAAATCATAAACAACCAGTTGCGAGATCAGAGCCAGATGAAGGAGCTCCTGGCAGCCCTCTCTGCGCAGGTGACAGAGCTGGAGGAGGACTTGGACACGGCCAGGAAGGATCTCCTCAGGTCCGAGGAAGTAAACGTGAAACTACAGCGGGACGTCCGAGAAGTGAGTGACGGTGGACGTGTCTGTCGTCCTGAGGTGGAATGTGGGTCCCTTGTTCTCCCGGTGGTCTCAGCCTTGGGATGGCTGCGTGAGCAAGAGCAGAGCTGTGGCGAGACCACGACTGGTGGCCTCCCTGCCTCTGCGTCGAGGTCTCGGGGTAGAAGAGGCCTGGTCCAGACGGTCCATTGCAGTGGACCAACATAAGGGCAGCCCTAGCGCTGTGCTGCACCCTGGGTGTGGACTGCTCGTTCCTACAAGTTCTAGGGGGCCTAGTGTGTTCCTTTTTAAAAATTCCTTCATCCGTTCATTCATTGATTTGTATAGTTGCTTTACACTGCTGTGTCAATTTCTGCTGTACAGCAAAGTGAATCAATCATATATATATATATATATGTACACACACATATCTCCTTCTTTTTTAGACTTCCTACCCATTAACTTCACCACAGAGCACTGAGTAGAGCTCCCTGTGCTGTACAGTAGGTCCTTACTCATTGTTGACTTTATGCACAGTATCAGTAGTGTATGTGTCAACCCCAGTCTCCCAGTTCATCCCCCTACCTGCCTGTTGAATGTATTCCCGATGATGCTGAAATTTCCTTCTGATTCACTCAGGCGAGTCTGGTGACGTCTGTGGAGCCCGTTCTCTCGGAGAGATGGGAGCATGCTGTGTGGGCTCTGCTGAGGCAGCTTGCCTGGCCATCTTCTCTAGTTTTCTGAGGTTCCGCTCCTTGAAGGGATGTGTGACAGTGACACCGGCGGTCAGACAAGACGAGTGGCCTTTGCTCACCCTCAGATCCTCAGGCCCGTGCTGTGTAACCATGTAGAATCATGATGTTTCTGGTGGTCATGTCTGCGGGTGTCATGATTTATGAGACACTACCTAACAGTCATTGTGAAAACAGAAGAGTGCTGGGAGCTCAGGCCTCCTCCTGTGAGCCTCAGCTTTCCTTTGTACACAGGCAGACAGTGCCCACCCTGCCCCACCCCTCCACCGTGAGACCGTCTCAGAGAGAACCCCTCCAACATGTGTTCCAGCAGGTGTACTTGTTTAGTAGCTTGGTGTGAGTAATTCTGTGTGAGAACTCAAAACAGAAGTATTTGCACATATTTGTATAACCTGTTCACATTACTCTGGCAATAGGAGGAGATTAGGTGGCAGAGTTTAATATGTAGAGAATTCTGGAAAAAGCGTTTTTAAGACCTTTCACTTTTAATGTTAGGACAACACTGGTTACTTAGTGACTACGGAGGGACCTGAAATGGATTTTGAGCTGGCAGACGGGAGTTGCACCAGCAGCAAGTTCTGGTCCTGGTGTGAGCGTTTCAGACATGTGGTGTAACTCTGCTTTACAAGAACTAGGCTTGAGAAGGCTGCTTCCAGTTGTGTTACACTTTGACTTCTGTTTCCACTCATTGATATTCTTACTTTAATTTTGAGGAAATTGCATGAGATTTTTTCCAAATTTTACCTGAGGAAATGAGCCTCAGAGCTCCCTGTTGGATCTGTTGAAGGTCCCTCCGTGTTCTGGGTCAAGCCCGCCTGTATGGTGTAGGAGACAGAGGTCCTCATTTCATGCCAGATCCCTTCCCTCCTGGAATTCTTGCAATGACAGGGTAGTTTAGTGTACTTTTTGTTTGCTGTTTGGGTTTATTATGTAGAAAAGAAGCTTGGTAAATCGAGTGGCCAGACAGACATTAAGACAGATGGGTGCCATCATGGCAAATGTGACATTTGAGGTAGGCGCGTTTTTGCTCACGTCTAAGAAAACTGCCATGTCTAGGAGTTTAATTTTGAGGATGCTAATTTTATGTTTGATTTGAAAGTTAGGATTTAGTCCAGCATTTTTACTCTTAAGTGTGCTGGAGTATTCCACGATAATGACTTACTTTTCTCCTCTGTAATGCCCGGTGTAGGCCATGGCCCAGAAGGAGGACGTGGAGAAGAGAATCACGACACTTGAGAAACGCTACCTCACCGCACAGCGCGAAGCCTCCTCTGTGCATGACCTTGATGATAAACCTGAAAAGGAAATCGCAAATAAGGATTCTCTGCATCGACAGGTAATGGCCTTTACTGACCTGTGTCTGACTTTTATAGTAGTGAATACTGAAGAAGGAAGGTAAAGACCTTTTTATGTGACTCCCATGTTGGAAATCAAGTCCCAGTGTAAAGTTCTTATGACCCGAAAATACTGTGTTCAAAAGTGTGGATGTACATCATGATAAATCAACTGTACTGAAAGGAAATCCAATGTTTAAAAATTGAGGGTGACTGCAACTTACAGGTTTGAATGATTTGGGATTTGGTTTAACCATGTTGTGGAATTCCACTCCTGACGCTTTTGTTTTACTTGAATCTGTTGGCTTGTTAGCATTTTTCCTGAAAGAGCAGAGAGCAGCAGGGAACTTCATGGCAGCTGGCTGCCTGTTGGGAACTGGGGTCAAAAGGCAGGGTTAGAGCTCCAGTCTGATTAGGGTTGGTACTTCCTATGGTTGGGTGAGCTTTACTCGCTCCTGTTCCCATGTCATCTCAGATAATCAGGACTTACCCAGGAAAACCAAATCTGGCTTCTCCAAAACAAAGTGAGTCAGTCTGGTGTGTGACAAAGTGTATCATTGGCCCCACCACAAAAATAGAATACTAGAAAGCCATTGAAATTTATGATGTGGAATGCTAATTAAGAACATTACGATATACAAAATAATGGCTGTAAAAGGCAGATCAGAAAATACTACGTACCATATGCTTTTGTTTTCGGAGAGTTTTAAAGCATATCATATTGTTTATGTATGTACATAGAGTAATACACACAGAGAAAGCATAAGAAAGCTGCTTAGAAACAAATGCTAACCTCTCAGGAACCCGAGCGTATAGATAATTTAATTTTTTTCCTTTTCAAAAAAGAATCTGTCTAAATGTTCTACATTGAAAGTTTTTCAGAGTAAGAAGATCTGTTAAAAGAATAATCGTGCATTTACAAATATTAGTTGACTGGCATTTCACCAGGCACACTCTGATCAGATCTTTGTTTCAGAGGAGATGAAAGCCATGTTTTGGCTTACAAGCCCGTGGCCATCTGCGGTCGGTAGGGTTCCCTTCAAATGATGATTCTGGTGATGTTTTAAGAAGGGTCAGTACTGAACCCTTATTCCCTTAACTTGTCAATAAGAATGAATACGCTTCTACAGATAACTGATCTTCTTTAATATATAAGAATTTTTTTTTTAAGACTTCTTTGGGGACGTTTAGGAAAAGCAAATACTCTGGCAGGAGGTGTTCTGCCCACTGAGACCAAGCCCAGGAACACTGAGAGAAAAATTACCTTGACGCAGCTCGCGAAACAGAACTAATGCAGTAGAGACGTGCATTTAGGTTTTGTCTCAGCTTACTAAAAACAGCAGAGGCTACACCACTTGGCCTGTTTGGATGCTCTGCTCTCCCTTTGTAGGAGGAGGATGAAAACCGACCGTTGCAGGAGCACCTGGAGCTGGAGGAGCAAAAGCTGCAGCAGACGCTGCTGAGGGCGGAGACGCTGCCTGAAGTGGAGGCTGAGCTGGCTCAGCTGGTGGCTGCGCTCTCCAAGGTGCTGCTCTGGGTCCCTGGGGGGCGGGCGGGGGAGGGCCTGTTCCATGCTGTCCCACCGTGCCCCTCCCCGTGCTGCTCAGTCCACAAAGGAGCGCAGACGCGGGGGGCGTGCTGCCCGGCTGGGATGGGAGCGCGCCCTGAGTGTCAGACAGTCCCCGCTCCCGTGTCATCGTTCCATTAACTTCCCTCCAGTTTTGTCCCGTGTTCTGTGTGTCCCCAGGATACTTCAGCTCCGAGTCACTGCTGCTCAGAGTTCAGTCAGCAACTCAAAGCCTAGCAGGATAGAGAGCTAGAAAAATCCCATTCTCGTTTAAGAGATGGCCAAAATAGCTCTGTAATGAACACAGTTTTAAGTCTTTATTCATACATTGTTGAGTAAGTCACAGCGGGGCACGGTGCAGACCCGGGGCCCCACTCCCAGCTTGCAGTCCCCGGGAGCCCGCGGCTGAGAGGCCACGTCCCGGAGACGTGGCGCTGCTGGGGGCATGGTCCCCATAGCCAGCCAGCCACCTCGTCCCTCTGATGGGAAAGGTGTGGCCCCGCACTGTTGGTGGGTACTGGCTGGGCATGGAGAGGTGGGCCTGTGCGGGCGCGGCTGTCCGGAGCGTTGCCGGGAGCTCAGTGAGCGGCTGAGGGGCCGGCCAGTCGCAGGAGGCCGGTGGTGTCAGGTGCTCGCAAACCCAGCCAGAGCAGGGTCACTAACAGCCGCCAGGGGGCACCCTTCTGCCTGTGATCTTCCTCTCAAGGGTTGGTTTCTTCTCTCCCCTGACATCTCTGCTGTCTGTCCTGGGTCGGCCTTGTAGTCTGAACTTTGGTCTTCCGGAAGCTCTGTCACTAAGGAGGCTAAACTGTTGGAACTTACCTCCCAGCTTAGGAAGGTAGAACGTGTGTTCTTGTGAGTCCCGTGCTTGCCACTGCCCTGCCCGCGCTGGCTCAGCACAGGCAGTCTGAGGAGGGGGTGCAGCGGCTGCGGGTGTGGGGCCCGGGGCGGGGGCGAGCACGTCTCCTCTCACGAGCCGGTCACCAGCATCCTCCGTCACCCACGTGTCACACGCGAAGCCGCGCTGGCTGCTTGAGCAGGCGTGCAGGCGTGCCCCCCACGAACCCGGGGCCAGTGGTCTGCGCAGAGCATAGCCGGCTTGCGTCAGGACAGGGTCGTTGCGAGAGGAGCTGACGCTGTTCTTGGCCGACAGGTGGAAGAGAGACACCGTAACATCAAGGAGAGGCTGCGCCAGATGGAGGCCCAACTGGAGGAGAAGAACAAGGAGCTGCTGTGGGTGCGTGTGCTGATGGGGAGGCCGTGTCTGGGCCAGAGATGCGGCTTGGGCGGGGGCCGCCGCTCCCGTCTCTGCCATCGAGTGTGTGTGTGTAGCCCTGTCTGCTGATCCAGGCACCCAACCTCGGGAGCAGGGCCAGATGTGGTCGCCTGTAGGCTGGGGCCAGGGGGTCCCCACGTTCAAAGAGGCTGCTTGTTGCTCTGAACAGCCAGGCCGGGGAGCTGCTCAGGATACAGTTGGACCTTACGAGTGCCCCTCAGACAAACCCCAGGATGCCAGCCCGAGGCTCATTGGTGCCCAGGTGTGGAGGTGTTTGCCTCGGACGTGTCACTGGAGTCCCACATGCCCGACTGCTGGTCCAAACATGGTGTGTGTGTGTAGAATGGCTGCTCCTATGCAGGAGGAGAACCGTAGTTCCGTTGTGACAGAAGGCCCGTCAGGAATGGGCGATGGTGGGGGCTCGCATCAGAGAGTCCTGAGAGAGGTTTCCCAGAAGGGTTGGCCACATGGTGATACAGACCATTCAGGAAATGGAGTGGGGATCCCAGGTCCAGCCTCAAGTGTCAGTACTGTCCCCACCATACCTGTGTTCTTGGGGCTGACTGCAGAGCCTCACACTCAGGCTCCCAGGGGGCTGTGGTTCTGACTCCCATCATGAGACCTGCAGTGAGGCTCCCTCCCTGCTGAGGCAGAGAGGTCAAGTTCTCACAATCAGGGATGCACTTCCTTACTTTCAGAACTGCTACTCAGAGGCTGTTGAGATTGGGATGCTGTTTATGACTAAGCCAATTCAAAGTCAAGTTTTGTTTTGCTTTAAAAATATTGGAATGCCGATGCCTTATTGGGGAAGCTGTGACAGGTTTTATTTCCGTGGGCTCAAAAAGGGGTGGCCGAGCCCTGGGGAGGGGTCGTGACAAAGACAGAGGGCGAGGGTACTGGCCACGGGGGATAGGGAGCCGGCAGGCCAGCACCTTGAGGCTGCCCCTCGGTTGCTTTGAGGTCATGTCTGGGAAATCAAGGCAGGACCTGGGTGAGAGTGGGGCAGTGGGGGGAGACTTGTGGAGAGAAGGGTGTGAGGTGTGAGAGCGGGAGGGCGGCACGGGGCCCAGCAGGCACTCTCCCGTGCGTCTCAGATGACAGAGCCGCCCTCGCGGTGTGAGGGGCCATCCCCAGAACAGCCCGAGGGCCTGTGCCCCGAGAGGAGAGCCGCAGAGGGGCTGGCCCTCCCGTCCCCTGGCTGCCCCTGCTCGCTCCTGTCTGTGCGTGTTCAGACCAGCCTGGGAAACGGAGGGCTGGGAACCCGCGAGGACGGCACTTCCCGGTGAACTAGTACCAGTGATGACTGCTGAGGGGGACCCAGCGGCTGGGGAGCTGAAGGATTTTTTTCTAATTTTCCTTCAGCCTGGCTGACGGAAGCATGGATGTATTTTTTTAATGTTCGGTTTTTGTCTCTGACTCCATCAGCCCACCCTTGTGAATAACCTCATAGGATTGCCTTCCGTCCACACTAAGACCTGAGTGTCACCGGGCCATCTCGGAACTGGATTCTCCTCCTGCCTGTTTCTTCAGTTCTGCTCGCTTAAGAGATGGCAGTGTCTCATAAGCATGGCCCATTTGTCCAAAGTCAGGGCTTCCATGTAAAATTGTGTTCAGTTCCTGACAGACTTGAGCTGCCCAGAATGTCGCTGACGAGACGTGGTCCTCTCGTGCCCAGGTGCAGCCCCTGAAGGATCAGGACCGGGAGCACGGGCGGCAAGCCAGCGTGCTAGCCAACGTGGCCCAGGCGTTCGAGAGTGACGAGGGCACGTCTGACGGCGAGGGCGACGGGGTCACCCTCTTCAGCTCGGCTGCTCTGCTGTCGCCCAGCGGGCAGGCCGATGCCGAGACTCTGGCCGTGATGATTCAGGAGCAGCTGGACAAGATCAACGAAGAGATCCGGTGGGTGCGCCTGAGACCAACTCCCCGGAAACTCAGTTTCTCTGAAGAGCTGTCTTCTGCTTAGAGAAGGCTGAGTGTTCCATAGTAAGAAAACTGACTTCAGGTCTGCTTCAAGAAGTTTCCGTTCTGAGATTGCCCTTGATTATAGAGCTCAGTCAGCCAGGGCATTCTGTCCAACGTGTGGTGTCAGCACTCTGTCGTTGTGGGGTGTCCCCCCCTCAGCTCTGGGCCCCAAGCTGGGTGAGTGGCCGAGGTGGTGTCCCCTGCGGCCCGTGCACCCTCTGGCACTGAGGGTTCGTCCTCATGTGTCCCTCGGAGCCTCCCACGTTCTGGTGAAAAGCCACCTGGAACAGAAAAGCTGGGGTTCTGGGGTTGGCAAATTCCCACTCAGATCTGCATTTCCTTTTTAACTTAATACAGTGTGAAGATTGGCTTGTTGTAAGATAGTGATATGTTACTGTATGTCACTCTCAGGACATGTGTTTGAGTTTTTCTCATCTCATCAGTATATATAAAATGTTTTCTTTAGACACAGTCTTGGCAGTTCTAACAGTTTACAAAACAGGATAGAACCCAAAGGCCCGCCTCGTGGGGAGCAGGGGGCCTTGGGTCTGGGTGCAGCCGGGTGGCTGGGGGCCCCGAGGCCTGCCTGGTGCCACACCCGTGCACCTGTGCCTCCTGTCCCGAGTCCACGTTCAGAGTGGCCGCAGGCCGGTGGCCCTGCACAGGGCCTGGCAGAGCTGCTGCTCAGATTGTTCTCGTCCCGTCAGCCCTGGCCGAGGTGCCCGTTCCTGCCGGTCGAGTGCGGGGGGCTCGGGCAAAAGGCAGGGGTGAACGCCACAACCAGCAAACACAGATGTGCTACCTGCACTTTTGACGCCGAGACAGACTGCTTTATGGGCCGTGTTTGAGCACAGACAAGCTCAGAAAGACTGTCTTTTGCATCCCCATAGGAAATTTGGAATGGTTATATATTAATATTTTTATTTTTACAGCAAGTTGTCAGGTAAAAGTGATTTTTCCTTATGCAACAAGTTGACTTGATGTAAATGGTAAATTCTGTCCATCAACTTGTCAACACTGAAAAACTTTCAAGATGTATAAGTAGAAGTGAAACTGGAGAGTTTACTACCTGTAAGGATCTTGTATTTTAATTTGAAAAGCATTTTATTTGCATAATCATGTATTTAACCTGTATATAAAATCATCCACGACACATTAGGGGAGAAGAGCAGTAACTGAATTCTAGGTTAATGCAGCACATTGACATGAATCCAGAAACTCACACAAAGCTGGTGGAAAACTTCAAGTGATGCGTTTGTACATATACAACCTTAAAAAAAAAATTAAAAGATCACTTCAGCACTTCATCTGGTCTGGAGACTCGTGTTTAGAAACTCTAGCTTGCTCGTGAGTCGCTGTTTTGGTTATACAGAGTTCCTGATTCCCAGTGGAAAAGACTTGAGGCACTGACGTGCATCTCTGCCCTGAGAGCAGGGAAGGTAAAGGTTGTCAACTTCAGGTATCTCCTTACACGGAGAGAGTCGCCACCCAGACCCCATCAGAATGGTAGAGTAAATAAGTCAAATCAAACGTGAATGATCAGGGGCCACTTTGTAAGACTCAATGATAAATTATTCTAAGTTTGAGACTATTCCAAAGAGGGAAAGTTGAACCTTTTTGCTGAGATGTTAATTGAGCAACTGTTCGTGGAATTTGCTAATCGTGACACAGAATGCAAGCCCAAATTTGTTGTCCAGACACATTCCTCTGCTGACAAAGGCAGGTGATGATTTTCTTCTATTTTAGGTTGATCCAAGAAAAGAAGGAGAACACGGAGCAGCGGGCCGAGGGGATTGAGAGCAGGGTGGGCATGGGGAACTCAAGCAACCTTCGTCGTTTTAAATCCTTGAACTCCCTCAACCTGAATGCCACCTCCTCGCATGCCGGCTCCTGCCCGCCCAGCAGAGGGTGCTCCAAGCCCCGAAGGAGGCGGCACAGCCTGGCGCGGAAGGTAGACAAGCTGGGCATCATGACTCTGGTATGTGTCGGCCTCCTCCCTGCCGCGTCCCTCCCCGAGCACACTACTTTTCTTTTGTTTGTTTGTTTTTTCTCTTTTTACCCAGAAGAAAGTCAGGTACATTTGCTACGCTCAGAGGTCTAAGATTTTTAAAACTGCCTAGTCTTTCATCGGGCTTCCCTAGTGGCTCAGACGGTAAAACATCTGTCTGCAATGCAGGAGACCTGGGTTCGATCCCTGGGTTGGGAAGATGCCCTGGAGAAGGAAATGGCAGCCCACTCCAGTATTCTTGCCTGGAAAATCCCATGGACCGCGGACCCTGGTAGGCCACTGTCCATGGGGTCGCAAAGAGTCGGACACAACTGAGCGAAATCATTCCATAATCACACAGTGACAAATTAGTCTTGATATTTGGACCACCATTCCATAATCGCACAGCGACAAATTAGTCTTGATATTTGGACCACCGGCTTAGCACGTCATCATGAACTCAGCTAGAGCCTGCCTCTGTAACGCTGGGCCTGGCCTGTGCTGGACACAGCAGCTGCAGGAAGTTGCTGTTCTCAGGGAGCAGACCGCTTCGTGAGAGTAACCGTAGGCAGCTCTCACTGCACGTGGAAACCGGGCGGCACATTTCCCACTGGGGATGCCTGGCTGCAGGGTGCAGGGCATGCGGCGGGAACCAAACCAAGAATCTACACTGGTCTGCTTGCTGATGGGCCTGGCCGCGCGCTCAGGCCAGCTCTGCGTGTGAAACCAGGTTAAAAGCCCGGTGCCCCAGGGCCCCAGGGAAGAGGTCGGGCTTCTTCACTCTTCCGAGTCTGAAAACAGGATGACGACCTAGGGCTTTTGGTGACAGAGTGTGCAGCTCTAAAGCACGTGTTCCAGCTTTCTTCCATGTTTAGCTTAGGTGTTGTGAGTGCATTGCTGTTTACCCCATGAAATCATGTTTACAGCACTCTGCTTTGTCACTGCACTTGTATTATCCCTTTTTTTGTTGTTACCACCCATTTCATGTTAGCTGCATTGTTAGTCAGCATATAATTAAATTAACTGTGAATCATTTTAGCGGCATGTGAAGTGGTAACTAGTCCATTTTGTGGTCTTTGGAGACACTGTTTTTCTAATTTGCATCTTTGGCTAATTAGTTGATATTTAAAATTCTTTGACGATTTCTCTGTGGTTTCATGCTTGATTTCCTTCCGAGTATTTGTAGAAGAACAGTTCTGTATATTTTGTCCTGTTGTTGGAGTTCTCTGACGGTGTGTCTGCTTTCATCATTGGTTTTGATTTCCTGGCTCATCCTGTTGTCTGCTTAGTGGTTGTCAATCCAGACCCCAGCTTCCCACCACTGCCCCCCTCGCCCCCCAGGCTGTAGTTTACCCATCCATCTCCCCTTCCCCGTCCTCCCACCTGCTCTGGTCATAGCAGTGTTGTGGGTGCACTTAGTCGGGTTTGTGCTTTGTCTTCATGTCTCATTAAATGGTGTTTTCCCCCCAGAGCAGTAAGTTTGAATTAGCCTATCACTATGCATTTACAAGCATAATGTAGATGGATCCTCAACTACATATCATGTGTAATTCATAAATGAGATTATCCTTACCTATAGAAATGATCTCCTTAAGTGTAGAATTAATGGACTTTTGACACAATATCCTTTCTATTTTGGTGCTTGTATTTAAGACTATAAATCTCATCAGCTTTTGCACAGTTAATGTTTCGACTAGACTCTTTAAAAAACTATCTTCTATGGTGAATAAAATGTAAAGACTGCACCTGCTATTATGCTAGCTTCCATTCTTACATATTTTCACAGGGAACCTACTTTAATAAATTTATTTTGAGAAATTTTACATCAAATTCTAGGTAAGCATTTTACATTAATATCCAATAGGTGGTTAGATTTGTTCAGTGTTAAAATAGGTATTATGGTAACTTCCTCATCAGTTAAATCACTATTTTAAAGTATGACATCTTTTTTATTAAGAGAAACTAACTTATAGAGAAGTTTGGCTGAGAATAGACAACTGTTAAGGCCCTTTATTGTAGAGAATGCTGTGCTTTAATAAATCATGATGTTGTAATAGAACTGTATCTTCCTGAGTAATAATTTATAGTGTTTCTCTAGTAAATCTTGAATAGCTTATTTAACTTCTGTCGTCAAAAAAAATGTTCTGTTTCTAGTTACACGTTGTCTAAATCTTCATCTCACTTCTATGTTTGCCATCATTTTGGCTATACTGTGTTTGTCTATGCCGATTCTTGAAGTTTTAGCTTCAAAGTCACAATACATCTGGTTTCTCTTCCTTTCTTTGCATGCATCTATCAGCCTAGTGATTTAAGGAAGCATTGTTGAAAGGTAAACTATTTAGTAATTTAGCATGCCTTTGTTTCTCTGTGAAGTATTAGAGAGTCCTTATCATTTTATGTGAATGAACACTGTGTGGTTATGTACTGGTGAAGAACTGACATTTTAATGGAAGTAATGAAACTCACCCACCACTTAAAATATGTTGATGGTTCTGTCGGAAATAGGTCACTCGTTGGGACGATTGTAACAGTTTGCCTATATCCCACTTGTTTGCCTTCTAATCATCTCATGCTTATTTATAGTAGACATAGTATTATTTATTATTTTTAAAATTTTCTTTACTTATTTTTTTGGCCATGCTGCACAGCTTATGGGATCTTAGTTCCCCAACCAGGGATCAGACCGGTGTCCCGGCAGTGAAAGTGCCAAGTCCTAATGTCTGGACTACCATGGAATCTCCGCTTAGAGTTTTTTTAAAACAAATGACTGACTCAGAGCCATAGATGTTAGATTTGGAGGAAGCCAATTTAATGATGGTGGGTAGCAGTGTGCAGGAGACTCTGTGCGCCAGGCACCGTGTCAAATGCTTTCCGAGTCTGTCATCTAATCCCGCAGACACCCAGGTGAGGTCCAGGCTGCTGTTATCCCCATTCAGCAGACATGGACACTGAGGCTTAGAGAGGCCGGGCACCGTGCCCAGGCTCGCACACCCAGTAGCAAATGTATAGTGAGACCTGTCTGGACCCCGAAGGGGTTAATCTGTTCCCCAGACTGTTGCCACCACTGTGTTTCCTGTCTTCAGACCCAGGATCAGCAGAAAAGCTGGGAGTCCAGGCGAGATCATTTTTTTTTAATTAGTTTCTTTTTTAATTGAAGGATAATTGCTTTACAGAACTTTATTGTTTTCTGTCAAACCTCAACATGAACCATCCATAGGTACACATACGTCCCTTCCCTTTAGACCCTCCCTCCCATCTCCCTCCCCATCCCACCCCTCTAGGTTGAAACAAATCAGTTCTTAGTGAAGACCTAGGACGGAGGAGCCTGGTAGGCTGCAGTACATGGGGTCGCTACGAGCCGGACTCGACTGAGCGACTTCACTTTCACTTTTCACTTTCATGCATTGGAGGAGGAAATGGCAACCCACTCCAATGTTCTTGCCTGGAGAATCCCAGGGACGGGGGAGCCTGGTGGGCTGCCGTCTATGGGGTCACACAGAGTCGGACACGACTGAAGTGACTTAGCAGCAGCAGTTTACTTTATGTAAACCACAGTGAGCAAATTACACTCAAACTGCGTGTAAGCACTTCAGTGTGTAGCCCCCAGTCTGTATGTTTCTGAGAAAGACGAGCCAGACACGTGGTGTTCGCATGCAGGGGTTAGGTACCTTTTCTATACTTCACTTGTTGTCATGGGTTCAGTAACCTGCATCATCACTAAACATGATCTTGGGTGGTGGTACAAGCTGTTTCCTTTTCTCCTTCAAATAGAAAGGTCTGGACGGCTTTGCTGAGAGGTTTCTTACTGTTGCTAGTGGTGCTCCTGAGCAGCATCTGGCGATGAACACAGTCCTTTCATCAGGGCAGTTCATGCCATGCAGGGTTCACAGTGCTGGCGTGGCTCCGCTGTCCTGCCTGGCAGGGCCATCTGGTCGCTGGATTCAAGGGAGAGTGGAGCCAGGCTGCAGGGAGGCTCCAGGCCAGGATCTGTGCACTCAGTAGGGTGTTCTCGCTGCCCCACGGCCCCGCTTCTCTTGAACAAGACAGTCCTTTAAGATGGCATTAAGCTAGAACAACACATTTTTTTGTACTTGGCGGATAGCATCGCTACTATGTTTTCCAATAAGTTTCTGGTTATAATGTAAAGCCTGTGTGATTGCCTTTTTCGACATAGTCTATCGTTAGCCAATTTCACACTTACCTCACTCGCTCAGCTGCCACCTTTACCGGAAGAGGTACAAGATGACAAGACCGCCATCAAATGTGAAGCCTCGACCCCCGCCTTGCTGCGGTTCCTTCGGCTAGACCGGCTGGACAGGGGGTCACCGCACAGAGCCAGCTACGAGGACATCAGGGACGCCCGCAAGTAAGGGGCCTGCGCGCCTCGTCGTCAGTCTCAGGAGCCCTGCGCCTCTTGTCTTCAAAGAGTTGCAGGGATGATTGTAAAGGAATCCCACTGGATTCAGTGCCTGTGTTTAGTGGTGAACTTCAGGTGCTGGGGTAGAAGAGCTCAGTGACCTCAGTGATTTTAGAAAACATCCGTCTCTACGTATTGACTCCTGTGGGAGATTTCTTCCTGCTCTTGCTAGAGCTCTGCCCGGCCTGGGTGCATTCCTGATGGTTACGGCTCCGTGCCTCTTGGATTTGCTCTTGAGGGTCCCTCCCTTTTTCTCAGGAGTCTCCTCTCAGGAGACTGTCTGTCACCTCCTGTGACTGACCCTGTCCTCATTCAGACCCCCACCTGCTGAGCTCCCGTTGTGAGCCAGGCAGCACTCGATGGAGGGCACATGTGGTCACCTGACCAGCAGCCCTGCACGGTGATCGTCACTCTCCTGCCACGGCCGGGGACGGTCACCCTGCGGGAAGCGGGGGGAACTGCCCAGAGCAGGGGAGCTCGCCTTCTCTGGGAGGGTCGTCACCTGCCGAGCAGCGACCCTGAGGGAGGGTTGGAGAGCCCTCTGCACCAGCTCGTCTGGAGTGAAGCCCTCCTCAGGGGAGAGCTCTAGGCAGAGAATCTCAGCTTCCCGGGGCCATTGTTTGTGGCCGGAAGCCTGCATTGCTCGTGTGGAGTGTGGTTGGTGAAGGAGACTCCACTGTCTGTTGCGAGGTTGAGGCGCGGGTGTTGCTGGGTGGCCCGTTCTATCAGTAGGTCTTGTGGACGGGTGTGTGTTTGCACAAGGGTGCCGGTTAAAGGTTGTTTTCTCTCCCCAAAGCTCGACAGGCTCTCAGGACGGCCCCGGGGGCAACCCCAGCAGCAGCAGCAGCAGCAGCCAGGACTCACCTCAGAAAGCCCCAAAGAAGAAGGGCATCAAGTCCTCCATCGGCCGTTTGTTTGGCAAGAAGGAGAAGGGCCGGCCTGGACACCCCGGCAAGGAGGTGCTAGGACCAGGTGGGTGCTTCACCATTCAGAGGGAGGAGGGTCTGCATGCATGTCCCTTCTGTGTCTCTCCCGCTGTCCCCATGAGGCCCCTGTCACTCACGCTGGGTGTCCTCCTGGGAGAAGCAGAGGAGGCATCTGTCTTCTTTAGGGTCCGAGATGTTCAGATCAGTTGATGAACGGATGTGTGGATGGATGGAAGAATTAAGAGTTAAAGGATGGATGGATTAGTGAGTGGATGGATGGATGAACAGATGGCTGGCCAGATGGGTGGATGAACAGAGCATGGAACGAATATTGCAGATGTTTATACTGCAGTGCTAGAAACATACTCTACGAATGAGTAGGAGCTGGGCAATGATTGTTTCCTCCAGAACAGTGACAAGTGTTTGGAAATGGCCTAAGTGCTCATCAGTGAGGGGTGAGGTAAAATCTGTGGACACCCCACAAGGAACAGCACCTCTCCTTCCTGCCACTTTCCCCATCCCCAGGAGCTCATCACGGGTTCTGCCCATGCCCCCTACTCCATCCCACAGCCACGCAGGTCCTCCTGGCGTCTCCTCATCACACAGTGTTATCATCAGGCCCCCATCTCACTCGGCTTCATCTCCTTAAGGACAGGATATGTTCCTGCCTCTTCAGCCAGAGATTTGTTGAGTGTCTTGTTTGTGCTGGGTGTGGGATTTATAGGGGTAACTAAAGCAGATGTGGTCTGGAGCACAGTTAAGTGAGAAGAGAGAAAAAGGAGCAGATTATTAAATGCTGTCCTTATTATTACTAAATATAACGCTGAGATGGATGGTGCATTGATTATATACCAGATGCTGTGTGTGCCCCTTACCAAACAGGTGCTGCCACCTCCCGATTTACAGAGGAGGAGACAGTGATGGTCATGCGGTTAGGGAGTGGTGAGGGCAGGTTCACACCCATGCAGTGGGACCATGCACTTTGCTGAGCCCCAGCCACCTCTCTGGTGGATGCAACAAGAATGAGATGGTTCTATGGCATCGCTGATTCGATGGACATGAGTTTGAGCAAACTCCAGGAGATAGTGAATTACAGGAAAGCCTGGAGTGCTGCAGTCCGCGGAGTGGCAAAGAGTCGGACACAACTGAGCGACTGAACTAAAACCTGAGTGTGTGCTGAACTGCTTCAGTCGTGTCTGACTCTCTGTGACCCCAGGGACTGTAGCCCACTAGCTCCTCTGTCCATGGGATTCTCCAGGCAAGAAGACTGGAGTGGGTTGCCATGCCCTCCTCCAGGGGGATCAAACCCACATCTCTCGTTATCTCTTGCAGTGGCAGGCAGGATCTTTACCGCTAGAACCACCTGGAAAGCCCCAGTGAACGCTGACAACTAGGAAATGCAGAAAATAAGGGCTGCTCCTAAGTTAAACTGGAAGAGCAGCAAGCACAGATTGTAAAGAGGAAAACACACGATGACCGACAACAGTGCTGACAGAAACAAGCAGGGATGCGTTCACCCACATCAAGAAAATGTGCCATTCGGAAGAGGAACCCTTGGAGGGACAGTTGGAACCGGAATGAAAACTGAGGCCATGGTAGGCAGTGCCCACTCACACGGCCCGAGGACTCATCTGGGCGCTGAGGCCGGGCAATGTTCCTAAGTGAGCTACGGCACCCCTGCTCTCCTTCCAGTGCTGCTGCGGGGCCCTCTGTGGGCGGCCACCCTCATCCCCTGCTCTGCCACCCACTGGGGCCCAACTGTTCCCCTGGGATCCTTTCAGCCCTTGAGCTTGTGTGTTCCCAGCCCTCTGCCACACCGGACTGGGATGCAACTCAGGACTTGGGCTTGAGATATCGAGGAGACCGTGAATCTGGAAGGACACAGCCCTGGGGTCCTCGAGTGACCACGTGAGAGAGCTGGAGAGCAAAGCCCCCTCGGGGAGGAAGCAGAGCTTTGATACGTGCCCACACCCACCACTGCCTCGGCACCAGTGCCTCTCCTTTGCCTCTCCTTGGCCTGAAACAGACCCCAGCTGCTACTGCTGCTCCGCAGGTGATTGCTAAAGATGCACCTCCTGCAAGAGCTATTGTCCTGCTGCTCTGGGGCTGCCTAAGTGTGCTCAGGAGTGTCAGACAAGTGGGGCTGCCACGCCTGATGCTGGGGGAGGGCCTGATGCTGGACTAGGGCCTGATGCTGGAGGAGGGCCTGATGGTGGACTAGGGTCTGATGGTCGGGGAACGTCTGGTGCTGGACTAAGGCCTGATGCTGGAGGAGGGTGTGATGCTTGGGGAGGCCCTGATGCTGGACTAAGGCCTGATGCTGGGGAAGGGCCTGATGCTGGGGGAGGGCCTGATGCTGGAGGAGGGCCTGATGCTGGACTATGGGCCTGATGCTGGAGGAGGGCCTGATACTGGGGGAGGCCCTGATGCTGGAGGAGGGCCTGATGCTGGGGGAGGCCCTGATGCTGGAAGAGGGCCTGATGCTGGACTATGGGTCTGATGCTGGGGGAGGACCTGATGCTGGAGGAGGGCCCTGATGCTGGGGCAGGAACATCTGATGCTGGACTAGGGTCTGATTCTGGGGGAGGCCCTGATGCTGGACTGAGGCCTGATGCTGGGGGAGGTCCTGATCCTGGACTAGGGCCTGATGCTGAAGGAGGGCCTGATGCTGGGGAGGGCCTGATGCTTGGGGAGGGTCTGATGCTGGACTATGGCCTGATGCTTGGGGTAAACATCTGATGCTGGCGGGAAGGTGTGATGATGGTGGACAGCCTGCTCCCAGATGTACGCAGAGTTGTGATTATAAATATGAGAAATCTTTTTTTCATACTTTCCTGACCACCTTGCTATGTTCTTTTTTTCTGAAGCATAATTCTGTGCAATATAGATTTGATTTCTGCCATATATCAACATGAATTAGCCATAGGTGTACAAATGTCCCCTCCCTCTTGAATCTCCTTCCCATCTCCCTTTGCTACATTCTTGTCTCTATGGATATATGAATAATAAAGACTTGACTAAAATAACATAAAAAGCTCCCACACACAAGCATGCACACGCACACTTCCTAGTGCATCATTCGGGTCCGAGTCAGGGTTGCCCTCGGCCACCCCGCCCTGGGATCCACGGTGAGCCTTGACACCTGCACTTTGTTCCCACCCTGGGCCCACTGCCCACGCCTCAGCAGCAGAGGGGCCTTGTCCCCGCAGATGCTGAAGTGATGAAGCCTCTTGTCTCCGGAGCCAAGGGTACGAACACCTAGTCGGTCGTCCTTTGGGGACACCTATACTTCTGCCTTCTAGCCTTTCCATTGTATCCGTCCGTTTCTCTTAACAGAATGTCCGTGTGATGACACGGGCTCCCATTACCAGCTCTGGTCTGTTCTCATTGAGAGTACAGCTTACCCTCGTCACTCTTTACTGGCAGTGGGAAATTTTGCTCCAGTACTTTATTGAAGCAGTGAGTGCAGTGAAGTCGCTCAGTCGTGTCCGACTCTTTGCGACCCCGTGGACTGTAGCCCGCCAGGCTCCTCTGTCCATGGGATTCTCCAGGCAAGAATGCTGGAGTGGGTTGCCATTTCCTTCTCCAGGGGATCTTCCCAACCCAGGGGTTGAACACGGGTCTCCGGCATTGCAGGCAGACGCTTTATCCTCTGAGCCACCAGGGAAGCTCTGACTTTATTGAAAGAAAGCAATAAATAATACTGTGATAAAAATAGTTCAAAAGTAGACTGTACATACTTTGTCACATATTCAGGAAGATCACAAAAGATTAATAGAAAAACAGAATGGTAACAATGAATTGTACAAGGAAATTAAAGGCAGAACCCACATGTAGAGAGACATGCTGTCTCTCTACCGAGATATCAGCTGCATAAGGCACCATGATCTGAACGCATCTCTTACTAGCTTTTTTAATGTGCTGCTGAAAAAGTAAAAGTTACATTTGCTACTTATACTATTCAAAATGGCTATGTCATCAAAATCTAAAAATGTACGCCTAGGTCCATTCTTTAAACATGTTTACAAACAGATGTAAAAAGACGATTTACATAAGAAAAATAAGGCCTTTGTCAGAGCTGCACTATGCTGTCTGTCTGTCCGGGATGTGGTGCCCTCAGTGTTCAGCTCGATGGCTCCACAGCGGGTGCAGGGCACCGAGGTTGATCCTCGAAGAGTCTCACCGGAGGCGAGGGATCCAGGTCCACAGAGACTAGGTTACCGGAGAGATTTTCATAGTCGTCTTCTAGTCATCCTTTCAGCCCAAATTTCATTAGAAGCTCACATTTAACACCCAGTACTTTTAAATCGCTTCACACTGCAGACAAAAAGCATTTCCTCCTAGAAAAAAAGTACAGTTTAGGTCAGTCGTTAAAATACAACAATTGGTTGAAATTAAGTTCGCTCATTTCAGAGTGATTGTTGGACAGCTTGGTTACATTCTGGAAGGATAATGCACACCGTGTCATGATGATTTTACAATCGCAGTAAAACCCCTTCTCTCATGGTTTAACATTTAAAAATTAAACAAGAATAATTACAATAAATGCATCATTTATAAAAGCCCTATATTTGTTCATAGGATTTATACAGACAAGCATTACAGTACATACATTTGAAAGACTAAAATCAGGTATCAGAACATGAACTGATCTGAAAGGAGATTCATAGCCCAGATATACAAGAAAAAGTAAGTAGATAAATGAAGTCATAAGTTTACATAAATAAAAGAAACATTAAATTTTAAAATATTTTCTCTATGGTATTCATGAATTTTTCACTAATTAAAAACTCAGTAATAAAATATCTTAGGGTCCATATAACAAGTATTAACAGATTAAATATTGCATTGAGTTCAAAATGTAGTCTTTGTCGTATTCTGGATGCTGTATAATCACCTGCAGAATTAGTGCAGGTAAACTGGAAACAAACAGATGAGTCAGTCCTGGGACAGCAGCTGGTGCCCGAGCCCCTGCCCCTTCAGACACACCCCAACCCCACTCTGGGCTTCAGCTGCTTTGAGAATTCAGAGAAACACGAAGGACCAAGCAGATCAAGGAGAGAACTCTGTGGCTGACTTTATTCTGACATATAGCTAAAAGCTGCTGGTAAAAAAACTTAAAACCCAATCCAGCTTTCCAGCTGAGCCGTGAACAGGACAGAGCAGACAGCCTCCTGCTCTCAGAGCGGCTCGAGCAGGGCTGGGCTCCCGGGCCGGACCCAGCAGAGGACCACCCAGAGCAGCACCTGCAAGGGACGGTGGCCCCTCAGCGGCAGCCGACCCCCAGATGCCGGTGCACTTCAGTGTTAAACACTGGCCTCCGGACGGAGAGGCCCAGGGCAGGGCAGCCTCGTGCACCCTGATGCTCTGGGCCCTGTTCCCTCTGAGAACGTGCACGCAGGGCGTGGCCAGCAGCACTGCCGCTGTGGGAGGGACACCTGTGTGCAGGGACGGGAGGGAGACTCGGGCCGTGCTCTGACTACTCCGGCGGCAGCCAGGTGCCAAGGTCATGTTCTCTGCTGCTGAGGGCTCTCCCCGGCCGACCTCCGGAGACCCGCTGACCCTCCACTCCTAGGGTGTGGCGTCCATGCCCCTGCGGGACCAGGCCGGCCTGTACTCACCCCGAAGCTCAGCAGGAGTAAGTCCTGACTGTAGCAGAATCCAGCCTCTGCGTTCCCGCCACGCTGCATGGTCCCATGAGCGCAGGAGGAAGTGTGCAAACACAGACCTCCAGATTCACAGAGCTCCAGATTCACATATTCGACACAGTCTATTGTTACCCAGTTTTACACTTACCTCATTCCCTCAGCTGCCAGCTTTACAGGAAGAGGTACGAGATGACAAGACCACCATCAAATGTGAAACCTCGACCCCCACCTCTCTGCGGTCCCTTCGGCTGGACCGGCTGCAGATGGGGTGCTGTGCACGGCCAGCCACAAGGACCTGAGGGACGCCCGCAAGTAAGGAGCTTGTGCGCCTCGTCGTCAGTTTCAGGAGCCCTGTGCCTCTTGTCTTGAAAGTGATGGAAGGATAATTTTAAAGGAATCCCTGTGGATTCGGTGCCTGTGTCTAGGGGTGTGTGTGTGCATGTGTGTGTTTTCTGGTAGGCAGGTTTCTCTGGATCTGGTGTTAAGGTGGATGTCTAAGTCTGTGTGTGTGTGTGCATGCACAAGTGGGTTGTTCTTTGCTCTGTTGCTATGCGTGCCAAACTCTAGGATGTTCTGGTGGCTTCATAGAGAACAATTCAAAGTACGAAGATTTTCTGACCACAGAGGGTAATCTTAGTTCTGTCAGTCATCCAGAGACAACATTGAATACAGGGAAAATGCCTTATCTATAAAACGTGAAAAAATGTTTTAGTATTCCAGAAAAAAATCACTTGAATATAGTTTAACATTTGTGGCATTATAGATGTGAGAATCAGTTTGTTTCTCAAAACTATTTTCTTTCTATTAAGCCCCAATTTGTCTCAAAGATATTCTTTTAATTGCTAAATTTACGCAGCCAATGTGCGGGGAGCTGCCCGTGAGAACGGGGTCATTTGTCCGAAGGACACAGCTCTGGGAGCTGCCTCAGTCCTTGAGGGTTTGCTTGCAAACATAGCTCTCTGTCCCGCCACCCCAGAGATTAGGCACTTATTTACTGCAGACACCTGGAGTTCGGTGCAAACTTCTCAGCACAGGGAAATGTTATCTGGTGTAAGAAATAATAACAGGGTGCCATTCCCATGCTCTCAAGATTTCTTGTGACTTTTTGTAAGATGTATAGGACAACCAAGAAAAAATGTCAACTGTCTTGTCTTTCTCACGCTTTTCGTATAAATATAAGATGCTGAATAAAGTTGGTGTCAGACTGCGTCCTTTCGTGGAGACGTGTCTGAACCTCTCGACCCCATCTTTGTTGTACTCTCTTGCTTTAGTTTCTTTCTTAGCCCCGCCGTGCACGTTCTCGGGACCTGATCGACTTTGCCAGCTGGCACTGGCACCAATGCATCCACTTTCAGAGCATTTTTGAGGGTTGGTGAATCTCAGATTTTCACGTTGCGTGGAAACTCCCAGGGAGAGTACTGTGGGGTCATCAGGTGCTGGACGCGCTCCGTGAGGAGGGGAGGCCGAGGCCGCGGGACCGTCCGCATCCCTGTTGGTCATTGCAGTGTCCTGGGTGTGCAGGGACTCCCCTCAGGCATCACGTACCTCCTGCTCTAAATGCTGTCTTTCCTCTTCCCCTTGGTGGACACTGTCACGCGCCAGCTCGCAGGGGAAGCCGAGTCAGCAGGTGTGCTGAGCTGTGTGTGTCCTGAAGCCTCCCCGTGGGGCTCGTCCCCAGCTCCAGGCTCTGAGCTGAGCAGCGCTACAGGAGTGGGGCATGGTGTTGGTGAAGGGGAGCCCAGCGAACCCTCGTAGGAGGTGCTGGGCTGTGCGGACGGTCAGTCTCGGAAAACAAGGCCACACCTGTTGTCTGGGTGGTGCCACGTGTGTAGCATTTGATGGGAAGAAGCTCACACAGCCATCTTGTTAGGAAAGACAGCTTGACCGTGGTGCTCATGTCCTGCTTTAAAGTGCCCGTTGTCATCCACAGATGGTGTGGCCCTCTCTCGGGCATGTCTGTTTCCCATAGAATTCACCGTATTTCCGAATGCCTTTCTCCTGTGACTCTAATTTTAAGGCAAGGAAGCATGCCACGTCAGTTTACTGCTAAGCAAGTGTTTTAACGAATTGTACTTGGGGTCTCGAATTTGACCCTCAAAGGGGCAGAGGAGGTCTGAGCTAAGTGGCCCCGCAGGGCAGCCCGAGCAGGGTCATCACAGTGTTCCACAGAGCAGGCAGCCCCCCAGGCTCGTCTCTGAAGCTGTCTCTGTAAAGCTAGGTTTCAGATGAGAGTGAGCCAGTGACAGCAGAGTGATGCAATATCTTATAGCCGAGGAAGGAAATAAACCCCAGCAGAAGCCAAGCGAGTCTTCCATTTGCTTCTGGATGGTGCTTGTGGTTGGGACGAGAACTCCAGGCACGTGATACATGCCTTGTTCCCCTGGGATATGGGAATTTAAAAAGTTTGCCTTTTTTAAAAACTCTCCCTGAGCTATTAAGGGGCTTCCCTGGTAGCTCAGATGGTAAAGCATCTGCCTTTACCAATGTGGCAAACCTGGGTTTGATCCCTGGGAGATCCAAGATCCCCTGGAGAAGGAAATGGTAACTAACCCATTCTAGTATTCTTGCCTGGAAAATTCCATGGGTGGAGGAGCCTGCTAGGCTACAGTCCATGGGGCTGCAAAAAGTTGGGCACGACTGAGTGAATTCACTTTCACTTTCACTTCTTGAACTATTAAGATACCTGTTGTGTTTTCTGGTATAATTATTCCTAGAAAATAGAATACTTACTATTCTAGGAAACCTAAGGTTGACTTAAAGGAACAGTTACTTGAAATTTGATGTGAAACATTTCAAGCTTTAACCATACATAGACTTCACAATCTTAAGTAAAGTCTAACACCATTTGAGTGTATTGAAAAGCCACTGTGTATCTTTAGGGAATTCCCTAGCAGTGCAATAGCTAGGACTCTGCACTTCCACTGCATGGGGCCTGGGGTTTGATCCCTGGTTGGAGAACTAGGGTCCCGCAAGCCACACAGCGGCCTAGTCAAAAAAGAATGACCAGTATCTTAATTTAGCACATAGCTAATTAGCTGAACAGCTGTGCAGGATAGAAACAGCCCCATCCAGCCCTCTCCTTGCTTGCTGTGTTAGAGTGTTCTGTGTTGAAAGTCTGCGCTGCTCTTTGTGTGTCTGTTGTGAAATGCTGTGTATCCCTGAAGCTCTCTCAGGGACAGGTTCCTCTGCTTAGACCCCGGTGTGGTTTCCTCTTCTACGTATCTGTCCTCACTGTTTAGAAAGGGAAGAGTGGATGTTTTTCCTTGACTACCCTCCTCCCTTGGATGTGCCGACTTCTGAATCCTTTAAGGTTGGCAATAACTCTTTCATAGGGAAGGAGGTGATTCTATAAGGAATTGTGGGGACTCATTCAGCATTTCATGACTCAGGTGTTCTTTGTAATATGTCTGAACTCTCATTAAGTAGATGGTTTAGAAGATTAAAGGAAAATGATGAGATGCATACTATTTCACTTTTGCAAATTTATAAAGAGAATAAATACTTAGGTTAACTTGTTTTATACCCGTGTGTAGTAGTGATTCTTGAATTTTGAATGTTTCCTTACTTGTAGGCACGAGTTGCTGGAGGAAGCCGGGAGACAAGGCGTGCCTGCGCACAGTGGGACGGGCCAACTGTTGTGGTCTGGCTGGAGGTGTGTATGCGCACCCCCCCCCCCAACCCCCACCCGCACCCGCACCCGTACCCGCTTCCTGGGCCGGGTGTGTCAGTCCCTCCACAGCCACGCATAACCTCCTGCCTCCTGTCTCCCGTACCCAGCTCTGGGTCGGGATGCCGGCCTGGTAGGTGGCTGCTTGCCGAGCCAACGTGAAGAGCGGTGTCATCATGTCTGCCCTGTCACACGGAGATCCAGCGTGAGATCGGCATCAGCAACCCGCCGCACCTGCTGAAGCTGCGCCTGGCGATCCAGGAGATCATGTCCCTGACCGGCCCCTCCGCCCCTCCCACGTCCAGGTCCAGAACGGTGCACCTCCCTCCTTCCGTAGGGAGAGTTCGCCACCCCCACCCCCCCGCCCCGTTTGTGTCGCTTGCGGGGTTTTCTATACAGATGTCCACTGTTCCAGCTTAAATAAAGTTCTAGCATTCAAAACCATGACAGCTTTTCATTTGCGGCAGTTGTGCTGTTAAAAGATAGATGATTGAATACTTCAGACAGATTATTTTTGTAACAGCTGGGCTGCAGTGGCAGTGTAATAGAGAAATGGGAGTTTTTGAAAACATAAAAAAGGGACTTTTGAAAATGGGAAAAGTGTAAAAAGAAAGGAAGTTTTTGAAAATGTATTAAAAGAAATGTAAATATAAATGTCAAGAAAGTGAAAGAGAAAAGGCTTAGCCCCCAGGCTGCATTGTTTTTCCCTCATTTGACTTGTCAGGCCTGTCCTATTGGGCAGATTCCTTTTCGGGAGCTGTAGACCCTGGGCTTTCAGGGTTTTAAGAGTCTGTACATCCGCCAGGTCACACCAAGTCGTATTGTGCTCATCCAAGTTTCCTCCACGTGGGAAGACCTTGAAAGTCCTGTAAGAGGGTCCTCCTAGTTGGAAAAATTAAAACGAATCTGGTGGAAACGTGGATTGTTGCCAGGAGCTCAGGGCCGGCCAGCTCCTCATTTCTCGAGTGCAGACTCAGGACACAGCTCAGTCCCCACGCTCGGTGTGTCCACTCTGGAGAGGAACCCTGGTGAGGAGACGTGACCTCCCAGATGTACCTGCCCTGAGGAGCAGGTGGAGCCTGACTCAGGCTCACAGTTATTTTACACAAAAAGCGTGAAGGCTTTCTCGTCCGTTTGTCTTCCTTGTTTCTAAGTGTGAGCGTGAGGGTGGTCAACTCACCCTGCACTGATGCGCTTGTTCCCAGCGTACCTGCTCTGCTCTCTGTGCCCCAGAGGGTTCACCAGAGCCACCTTTTTAGAAATGAAGGTGCTGAGGGCTCCCCGGAGGTTTTATTGAAGTATCTCAGTAAAGGGAGCTTCTTATGAGTTGAGTTTAACAAATGGTGAACTCAAGCAGCACCCCCCGTGAGGATGGGGTTGGGGGTGGGGCATGGGCAGAACCCCTGATGAGCTCCTGGGGATGGGGAAGGTGGCAGGAAGGAGGGTGAGGGCTGTTCCTTGTGGGATGTCCACAGATTGTACCTCACCCCTCACTGATGAGCACTTAGGCCGTTTTCCAAACACTTGTCACTGTTTTGGAGAAAACAATCATTGCCCAGCTCCTACTCAATTGTGTAGAATATGTTTCTAGAATTGAAGTGTAAACATCTGCTTTATTCATTCCATCCTCCATTCATCCACCCTTCCAGCCAGCCAGCCAGCCAGCCATCTGTTCATCCATCCATCCACTCACTAATCCATCCATGCATCCACTCAGTAATTCATCCATCCATCCATCCACTCAGTAATTCATCCATCCATCCATCCACTCAGTAATTTATCCATCCATCCATCCACCCATCCATCCATCCATCTGTCCATCCAGTCAGCCAGTCATCTGTCCATCCATCTGTCTACTCACTAATCCTTACATCCACTCATCCATCCATCCTCCATCTGTCTATCAATCCATCCATCTATCCAACCACCCATCTGTCCATGCATCTATCCAACCACCCATCCATCCATCTACCCATCCACTCATTAATCTGTCCAATCATCTGTTCATTTATCCATCCATCCATCCATCCATCTGTTCATTTATCCATCCATCCATCCACCCATCTGTTCATTTATCCATCCATCCATCTATACAAACTTCCTTCCTCCCTCCCCCAATCCCTTCCTCCCATCCTTCATTCCTCAGGAGAACTTTACGTTTTTGTGCATATTGGTATTTTATTCCTCTTAAGTTTAATCATAGGGTATTTCTATTTCTCCCAGCACCTTCCTTTTTTGGACTGCATCCTTTCTCCGCTGCAGTTTCCATCAGGTACACTGATTCTTTTGCCAACAATAACTCTGGAGAGTTGTTAGCATCTGACTCCCTGACAGAGCTGTTCTATTATCACCATATTTCAGCTGATACTTTTGAGTTTTTCAGGTAGGCCATCATATCATCTTCAATCAGTGGCTATTTTATTTCCCTCTTTCAGCAACTACATTATTATTGACTTTTCTTGTCTGATAGCACATTCTAGAACTTTCAGAGCATTGATAATTAGCAGAGGTTATCACAACATCCTTGACTTGTCCCTGACTTTAATGAGACCACTTGTAACACATCACTATTCAGTGCAATTTTTGGCCCTTGGCTTGAAATAGATGTTTCTAACTCTGTTTCAAAGCTGTCCTTTTTGCCTTTAAAGAGTTTTTAGCAGGAAGATGTTCAGTTCTATCCAGTGAAGTGGGAGACAGAGGATGAGATGGTCAGGTTGCATCACAGACTCAATGGACATGAGTTTGAGCAAACTCCAGGAGATAGTGAAGGACAGGGAAGCCTGGGGTGCTGCAGTTCATGGGGTTGCAAAGAGTAAGACATGACTTAGCAACAGAACAACAATAACAACAGCGGGAAGAGGTTGCATTCTATCCAATCTCTTCTTCAGCATCAAGTCAAGAAGACCACACGTGGAGTAGATTGTAGGAGGCCATGATTCTCCTGCCCTGGCCTGTAACTGCCCCCTTACTTTGCAACATTTCCTGTCAAGAGGCATGGCATATTTCTACAGCTTCTGGGCTGGCCTTGTGACTTGGCTTGGCCAACAGAAAGAGGCAAAGTGATAAGCTTCCAGGGCATTTAGAGCATTGCTCTGTGGCCACTTCCCTATGAACTAGCCCAGGCCAGCCTGCTGGAGGACAAGACTCCCATCATTATCCCTGCCAACAGCCAGCTTCTCCATCATGAACCATGGCTACCCTTGAGCAGCCAACCTCAGCTAACCCACCAGCTGACTGTGGATGCAGGAGTGTCCCCACTGGAGATCGACCACACATCAGGCCCCAATCAGCCCCCCGACCCACAGCCTGATGAGAGATAATGGGTGGCTGTTTGTAGCCACTAAGTTCTGGGTGGTTCACTGTGCAACAGTAGATAACCACACAATGGCTGTTCTCTTTTGGCCTGTTGAACATGAACTGATGTTTACTGTTGTGTCCTGGAAATCAGAGAATGAGTCTGTACGTGTGATCGGGCCCAATTTTTTGACATGCTGCCGAGTTGCCCAAAACTCAGCAAATGTGACCAGGCACTCCTTATCAGAATTGGCTGAGACTTTATAAAATCGAAGGCTCATTTTGTCTTATTGCTTCAAAAAATGATGCTACTGGGATTTCCCTGATGCTCCAGTGGCTAAGACCCCATGCTCCCAATGCAAAGGGCCTGGGTTTGATCCCTGCTCAGGGAATTATATCCAACGTGCCACGACTAAAGATCCCACGTGCTGCAACTAAAAGATCCAGCACGATGCAGCTAAGACCCAGCGTGGCCAAATTAGTAACTATTTAAAAACTGGTGCTAAGACCCAGCGTGGCCAAATGAGTAAATACTTATAAGGTGGTGCTAAGACCCAGTGTGGCCAAATAAATAAATATTTAAAAACTGGTGCTGGAGCCAATTTGTGGGAGAGGATGGGGTGTGCTCCCTGGGGTGCCCAGCATGCTGGGTTCCAGGTGTGTGATGCTTAGAGGAGAATGAGTGTGATCTCCAGAGTGAGGACACAGTGGCTGACACCCAGAGGTCTTAGGCCCCATAGACACAGCCAGCTAAGGCCACTTTCTGACTGGGGAGGAGGGAGGGGGGCTAGCGACAGTTGGTACCATCCCGTAGTCTGTCACAAAGTCTAAGCCGAAAGAAGCTCCCAGAATACTGCTGTCCCTGGGGTTTTGCTGTGGTGGTTTTAAATTATGTCCTCGAGTTTTGGGGTGTTCCTTTGCTCAGAAGGGAACCCAATCTCCCTCCCCTTAAGTATGGGCCAAGCTTAGTGACTCACTTCTAATGAATAGAATAAGGTAGAAATGACAGCATGTAACTACTGAAAAGAGGGCCGTCAGAGACATTTCAGACTCTTCCTCACTCTCTCTCGGACTTCCTGCCGTGTGCGAAGCCAGCCGCCATGTTGTGAGGACGCTTAAGCAGCCTGAGGAGAGGTCCGTGTGGGGAGGAGCTGAGGCTCCGCCAACAGCCCTGTGAGTGTGCCATCTTGCAGGCTGATCTTCCAGCCCCAGAACCACCTTCAGAAACCTGCAGCCCTACATGACATCTTGACGATAACCTCACGAGGGACTCCCAAGCCAGAATCGCACAGCTAAGCCATTTCTGAATGTCTGACCCCACCGAAAGAACCTGAGATAATAAATACACGTTATTTTAAGCCACTAGGTTCTGAGGTTGTTTGTTACACAGCACAAGCTAACTAATATACTTCTTATGGTGGCTCTGGGTGGTGAGTTCATCCATGTCAACTTGTTCTCTTTCATGGACTCAAGGTACTGGCACAGTTTTCTCTGCTCTAAGATCCCACTGGCACAGACGTCTTAGTTTACTGGATACCCTACTTAAAACGTATGCCAACTCTTTGCTTGATAAAGAGTGAGTTTTGGTTTCTGAGACTGGTGTTGTACCTGAGAAGCAGGTCTCTGACCAAGGCTCTTCTACGGACCTCTGCAGGAGAAGACCCCGGAAGCTGGCTGACATCTGTCCTAACCACCCTGCTGTTGGTCTCTCACCCTTATGTAGGGTTTGGCGGCAAGCTCAACACAGGATACCCCATGTAGACAGAAGCCATGTCATGGATAATTCCATGGTGGGATTACATGGTTGGTGAGAATGCCGAGGTAGATTGAAGCAGGGTGGGTTCCAGCACTGCCCTCTCCTGATGTCTTCAAACCATCTCATGGGAGCTTCACACACGTGCCAGAGACAGGCACACAGGATGCCTTTTTGGTAATGAAGCACTTGCACGCGGCCAGCACCCAGGAGCCCCCTTCCTGACCACCAAGGGGAAACCACTACCCCGATTCTTATCTGCTCACAATGCTTCACTAACCTATTTCACTCACCTGTCCACCTGGACACCAAACTTACCTCCAAACCCCCAGTCAGAGTCAACATGCAAGCAGTGCTTGGAAAGCTTTGACTGGTGTTCATGGCCAATAGCTGACTGGAACAGGGGCAAAGTGAAGCATCAGACGCCCACCAGCATTGCCACACTGGACCTGCCCCCCCCCCTACCCTGAGGCAGCCTGCACTTCTGCTCAGTGTGGGTGATGCAAACAAAATCACTCAACGTGGAAGCCGGCCCAGAGGGAGGTAACTCCAGGGGGCATTGCAACACCAGGCCCCCCAGTCAGGTGTTCCTGAACCCTCTCCACACCAGGCTCCCCAGAAGTCTCCCAAGAACCCCAGCCACAGGAGGCCTTCCGAGGTGCCTGGGTGTGAAGAAACAGGAGGCCAGCCCCCAACCAGAACCACAGAGCCAAGAGCCTGCCAATGACTCCTAAGCCCACTTCCAGGAAGACTGCTGGCAGTGATCACCCTCTTCAGGTGGGACACTGCCAAAGCACATGACCCAGGAATCAGGGCACAAACTGGAACACGGATGGCATGCTTCAGGCACACCATACATTCAGTGTCAACACCTGCCACACATCCAGCCCCCCAAGGTGTGCAGTGGGGCCTGCCACCGCCTCATGACCACCAGTCAGGGAAGCGGGTCTGGTGACTTCTCAAGGCCACATGCTGACGGAGCAGTCCACCCCGAGCTTTCCGCTGTGTGGTCAGCAAGCCATGGTCATGGCCCACATCCAGTACCGAGGTTCTTTGTAAATAAAGCTTTCTGGAACATACAGATGTTTCTGAACATCTGTTCATTTACAAAAAATCTATGTCTAACTTTGTGTCAAGACACTACAGCTAGTTTAAGAGCCAACCGAGACCCTGCGGTGTCCAGGAAGCTAAAAATATTTATACCCCGAACTCTGAGTGGCCCCGTGCTGCTCTAGTCGCCCAGGCCCGACCCTTAGAGGAAGGCACCAGGCTCTCTCGCCAGAATGGAGAATGGTCACAGACCTCTTTGTGGACACTGAGGACACAGGACAGATGACTGACACATGACCCAGTGCCAGGCGAGGAGGCGGCTCGTCCAAAGCTCAGTTCCTACTCAGGGAGTCACCCCCACCTTGGCTCCCTCCTAAAATAAAGCGAGGGGCCTGCTGGCACACTACCAACTCCTCTCCCACTTGTTTATCTGGAACTTCAGTGGTAGCGTTTAGGGTCCAACCCCCACAGGGTCACCACCACCTCTGACAACTCTGCAGGCAGCTCAGGGCGCATGTTCTTCCACAGCCGGGGAGCAAAGCAGGTTTTACTTTCCAGTCTGGAGCTGTTACTTCCTCTCCCTCCCAGGCTGGATCCAATGCCCACAGCTAACAGCCGATCCAGAGCACAGCAGCCTCCAAAAACCTGTGGCAGAGACCATCCATCTGCAGCTTCAGGGTCACACCCAGAAAATATCAACAAGGGAACATGGAGGCAGCAGCACCCAAAGGATCCCCCAGCATGACTCTTCATCACTAAGAAGTCAGAGAGAACTCTTCCAAAAATGTGGCCAGAGTGAAAGCTTAGCGGTTCTCCCAACTTTCTGATCAAAACAGCTTTCTCCCCTAGATTGCCCTTGGTCCTACACTGATGAGACTCTATTTCTTATTAGACAGTCAGCACCAGGCAGAGCACTGCAGGAAGCAGGGATGACACTCTGGTCATGGGGGGCACCCCTCTCTCAAGCAGGTACTGGCTTGCGAGTGACAAGTCCTGTCATTCTGGGATGAGTCCGATCCGGGCACAAGAGGGACAGGGTGGAATTACAGAGGAACCCGACCCCAGCTGATACCTCAGCACAGAGTAAAGGCAGACATCTCAAGTTACCCAGCCTGGGAAACGTGCACCCACTCCACTGCAGACGCAGCACACCTGCTCTGGTCTACTGTCCTCTCTGCAGGGCGGACACAGCCCCCAGCTGACTCAGCCTGAGAGGTCCAATAATAGCCATATGGGAAGCTTAAATAGACCCAGGAAATGAAAAATGTCTCCATAAAATCAAGATCTATGACCACTGAACAAACTCGGTGTTAGACAACATATGTAAGACACAGTATGGAAAAGAAAAAGACTTCTGAAGTGAAAAATGGGAAGGGAGAATGAGAACGCTAGTATATTGACAGAATTGTCTGGTCAGAATACAAGCAGTCTACAAAACGAAAATAAAATAGAAGGTAATGCACAGTTGGATGACATCATCCACTCAATGGGCATGAGTCTGAGGAAACTCCAAGAGATACTGAAGGACAGAGAAGCCTGGTGTGCTGCAGTACACGGGGTCACAAAGAGTTGCCCACGGCTGAGTGACTGAACAACAGCAACAACAATACATGCTCGTGTCAAGTGAGTAGAAGAGATAATAGCTGTTGTGTGTGTGTGTTAGTCGATTAGTCGTGAACAACTCTTTGTGACCCCACGGACTGTAGCCCACCAGGCTCCTCTGTCCATGAGATTTCCTAGGCATGAATACTGGAGTGGGTAGCATATACTTGTATGAGTCATACATGTATGTGTATTGTCTATTGGGTAAATGCTTCGAAGTGAAATTGTTGTGTCAGTGGGGTAGAGAATTTTATACCTTTGCTCAGATAATGACAAAGCCCTCAAAATAAAAAGGCTGGATCATTTTAACTCACACTAAGAGTAAACATTCAGAAAACTAAGATCACGGCATCCGGTCCCATCACTTCACGGAAAATAGATGGGGAAACAGTGGAAACAGTGAAAGACTATTTTTTTTGGACTCCAAAATCACTCACAGCCCTGAAAATTAAAAGACGCTTACTCCTTGGAAGGAAAGTTATGACCAGACAGCATATTAAAAAGCAGAGACATTACTTTGTCAACAAAGGTCCATCTAGTTAAGGCTATGGTTTTTCCAGTAGTCATGTATGGATGTGAGAATTAGACTATAAAGAAAGCTGAGCACTGAAGAATTGATGGTTTTGAACTGTGGTGTTGGAGAAGACTCTTGAGAGTCCCTTGGACTGCAAGGAGGTCCAACCTCCACCTAAAGGAGATCCGTCCTGAGTGTTCATCGGAAGGACTGATGCTGAAGCTGAAACTCCATACTTTGGCCACCTGATGTGAAGAACCAACTCATTTGAAAAGACCCTGATGCTGGGAAAGATTGGGGGCAGGAGGAGAAGGGTATGACAGAGGATGAGATGGTTGGATGGCACCACTGACTCAATGGACATGAGTTTGAGTAAACTCTGGGAGTTGGTGATGGACAGAGAAGCCTGGCATGCTGCAGTCCATGGGGTCGCAAAGAGTCCGACACGAGTGAGCAACTGAATTGAACTGAAGAGTAAACAAGTTTCTCTGTTTCCCTACACCCTCGCCACATTGAACTAGTAAAAATGGGGCACCACAGTATTGTGGTTTAATTTCCATTCACATCACAGGAAAGGTTCTTGTGCCTTTTCATGTACAATGTGGGCTTCTCAAGGAGTCTGGATATGAAGAGGGAAGAGCTCGTTGTTTAGTCGCTAATTCATGTCCAACTCTTTGTGACCCCATGGACTGTAGCCCACCAGGCTCCTCTGTCCATGGGATTTCCCAGTCATGAATACTGGAATGGGTTGCCATTTCCTCCTCCAGGGGATCTTCCCGACCCAGGGATCAAACCCAGGTCCCCTGCCCTGCAGGCAGATTCTTTACCGTCTGAGCCACCAGGGAAGCTCAATTCCATCCATAATTCCCCCTTAGTTTGCCTTCAGTGGTGTGGTCCAAACCATGGGAGATATTTGATAGCTTCCACATCTCTCATTCCTTCTTCACCACAGTCCATATGGGATTCACAGCATGCTTAAGAAGAAATATAAATATTGCACATACAGGGCCAGGAAGTCAGAGGCTGTATCTATAAATCTGTCAAATTAAAGTATAGATCTTGGGTCTAAAAAAAATTAAGTGCTATTGTGTCCACATAACTGGAGGGAGAAGATTAGACTTTCACATAACCTGTCAAAAGCCTGTGGGTCTCCAGTGGAAAACCCCAGGTATTATAAAAAGATTTTTTTTCTATGCTTCTACCACTTCTAAGTTGATCCAAAAAAGCAGATGTGATAGGTATTGTAATTTTTTTCACTGATATATATCCTTGCACAAACAATTATTTTCAACTCATCCCTTTAACCGAAGCAAAAGCTCTTGGGCTTTTCCCTCCTGTGCATTTCCACTCTGCCACAAGGAATTAATATCAGCTGTATTTTTAAAACATTGATTGATTTTTCCTTTGTGAACAAGTCTATTCATATTATTACCTTTCCCAAGAAAGAAATAGACAATTGGTTGTTTTGTACGATACATATGCTTTTATTGCCCCTGAAAGAATTTTCCAATGACTAAACATACTTTTCCATTCCTTTAGAATCTTGACCTGGCTATTGCTTTTCTCACCAGAATAAAAGGGAAGCTAGGAAATAAGTTTTGTAATATTGACAAGTCATTCCTACTTATTATAAGACTTCTCGAAGCTGATCTCGAAGTTTTGGTAAGATATTCCAAGAGTCCAGAAAACTTATCTGCTTGGTAAGATATACCAAGATAAGAATATCTTGGTAAGATATTCCAAGAGTCCAGAAAACTTATCTGCTTTTAAAACTTCTGGGCTTCTCCAGTACAGCTCTGCTTAAAGTGGCAAACTAAGCTGTGGTCAAACTCCTTTGTTCTATAAGTCCTCTGAGGGACCAACTATATCTTCATACTTCTTAAAATACCGAGCCACGTTTCTCTGAGTCTTGGCCTCTTCATTTTGCTTAATATTGTTCCTGGGTTTTAGAAGGACAAGGTAATAATCCAAAAAAAAAAAAAAATCAAAGGGCTTTTTCAAAGAGTTTATCCAGTAGCGAGACAAAAAGCTTTTCCTGTAAGATAGAGAATAAGAGCAGGATGCCCTGTTTTACTACTTCTCTTCAATATGTTATTGGCAATTCTATGCACTTTATTTTGGCTATCATTACATCAGCTCCACCTCAGATCATCAGGCATTAGATCCTGGAGGTTGGGGACCCCTGCTCTAGGGCGTGTTCCCTCTGTTGTTGGGGGTGGACTATGTAGGCGGTGTCATAGGCCTGGTTGCTAGGGCCTACCTTTGTGGAGGCTGCCAGCTGTTCATTAGTGGTACCTGGTCACAAGGAAGCTGGCTGCAGAGCCCCATGGGACCTGGAGCTAGTGCTGGCTCACTGGTGGGCATGGCCAGGCTCCAGAAAACTCCAGGGCTGTTGCCCACCCACTGGTGGGTGAAGCCAGGTCCTGGGGTTAGTGCCAGATGACTGGCAGGCAGAGCCATGCCCTGGAGTCTGGCTACAGGGCCCAGGTATCCCGAGTTAGGGTTAGATCACTGGTGCAGGGTGGGGGTAGGGGGTAGTTCCTGACACAGTTGGGGATCGAATCCGGCATGTCCTGAAGCTTGTATTGGCCTGCTAATAGGCAGGGTTGGGGCCCATTTGGTCCTAGGACAGGGTGTCACCTGCTGTGTACAGGTTGCGTCCACAGTCTGCAGGACTGTGGTTTTCTTGCATTCTGCCCCCTGGACAGGGTGAGGCTGTCCAGAGGCTAGTGAAGGTTTCCTGGAGGGCAGGGCCCTTACCTGCCCACTGGTGGGGGAAGCTGGGTCTTGGCCCACTGGTGGGCAGTGCCATGTCTAGAGGCATGCCTAGAGGTGGCGGTGGGCTCAGGACGTCTTTACTCAGCTGTCTGATGATGGGTGGGGCTGTTAGTTGTTTGGCTTGAAGCATCCCAGCACTGTGGACAGTGACTGCAATCATGAAATTAAAAGACACTTGCTTTTTGGAAGAAAAGCTGTGACAAACCTAGACAGTGTGTTAAAAAGCAGAGACATTACTTTCCGACAAAGGTCTGTATAGTCAAAGCTATCATTTTTCCAGTAGTCATGATCAGATGTGAGAGTTGAACCAAAAAGAAGGCTGAGAATTGAGGCTTTTGAACTGTGGTGCTGGAGAAGACTCTTGAGAGTCCCTTGGACAGCAAGGAGATCAAACCAGTCAATCCTAAAGGAAATCAACCCTGAATATTCATTGGAAGGACTGATGCTGAAGCTGAAGCTCCAATACTTTGGCCACCCGATGCAAGACCTGACTTATTGGAAAAGACCCTAATGCTAGGAACGATTGAGTGCAGGAAAAGAAGGGGGCAACAGAGAGTGAACCGGTTGCATGGCATCATTGACTCAGTGGACATGAATTTGAACAAATTCTGGGAGATAGTGAAGGACAGGGAAGCCTGGCATGCTACAGTCCGTTTGCATGCTGCAAAGCGTTAGACACGGCACCCCACTCCAGTACTCTTGCCTGGAAAATCACATGGACAGAGGAGCCTGGTGCGCTGAAGTCCATGGGGTCGCGAAGAGTCGGACACGACTGAGCGACTTCACTTTCACTTTTCACTTTCATGCATTGGAGAAAGAAATGGCAACCCACTCCAGTGTTCTTGCCTGGAGAATCCCAGAGACGGGGGAGCCTGGTGGGCTGCCGTCTATGGGGTCGCACAGAGTCGGACACGACTGAAGTGACTTAGCAGTAGCAGCAAGCGTTAGACATGACTTAGCAACTGAACAACAATAACAACATCCCAGCAGTGGTGCCTACAGGCTGTTGGGTGGGGTGACCAACCTCACCCAACTCATTAGCTACTGGGGCTAATGAGCTAGTGGGAAGATCCCACCATAGTGCCTATGAGCACCCGTGTCCACCAATAGAAGAAGCTTCCAAGTATGGCTGTTACTGTTCAGTCGCTAAGTTCTGTCCAACTCTTCGTGACCCTGTAGACTAGCCTGCCAGGCTCCTCAGTCAATCCCCTTTATGGATCACAGTCTTGTCATGGCAAAGGGGCTTGCTTAATTCAGTGAAGCTATGAGCTATGCTATGCCGTGCCACCCAAGATGGGTGGGTCATGGTGAAGAGTTCTGACAAAACATGGTTCACTGGAAAAGGAAGTGGCAACCCACTCCAGTATTCTTGCCATGAGAATCCCATGGACAGTGTAAAAAGTATAGCTGTTACCAGTGTCTATACCCACAGCCTGAGCCGCACCCACCCACTGCCTCTCTGGGACACTCTTTAAGACCAGCAGGCAGCTCTAACCCAGCTTCCCATCAAGTGACCACTTTTGCCCTAGGTCCCAGTGCATGTGTGTGCTCTTTAAGACTGAAGTCTCTGTTTCCTCCAGTCCTGTGGGACACGCAGAATTAGGACCCTGCTTGCCTTCAAAGCCTAAGGCTCTGGGGGTTCATCTTGCTGATGCAGGATCCCTGGGCTGGAGAGCCCAACTGGGGCTCAGAACTCTCCTGTGGAAAAACCCTGCAATATAATTCCCTACTTTGTGGGTTGTCCAACCAGGAGGATGGTACTTGATGATATTGTGAGTCTGCCCACTCCAACCATCTCAGTGTGGTTCCTGCTTTATGTCTTTAGTTGTAGAAGATCTATGCTGGTAGGTTCCTGTCTTTTTTATCAGTGCTTGCTCTGCAAATAGTTGTAATTTGGGCTGCCCGTGAGAGGACCCAAGCTCAGGGTCTTTCTGCTCTGCCATCTTGCCCCATCTGTATTGTGATCTTGTTTTCAGAATAAAGACATGCAAGGGGGCCTCTCCTGGTGTCTCCTCCCCTTCTCTGCCTCCTCCTCCGTTTACCTTTCCCAGTTCTTAGTGGGAGGTTTCCTTGCTTGAGTACTCTTAGTGTGGAAGATGCACTGCAGCACCCTCAGTCCAGGGAGGGCACATCACTTCCTCTTACTTTAAAAAAAACTTTGTAAGCACTTCAGCCCTCCTTCCACCACACCTATCTCTACAGTATTCCAGTCATGGCAGGGTGATGTTATGAAACTAGTACTCCTCAGTTTATCTTTTCCATCTCAAAACTTTGTGTGCCCAAGACTGGCATGGCTGGACCCAAACTAGAATTGGCCGAGTATGTAGGGACATTCAGGGTATGGTGCTCCCGTGGAGTTTGGTAGGGGTCCTACCTCAGTGGCCTTGGTGCAATAGCCCTTTGCTCTTCCCTTTCAGAGGTCCTGCCCTACTGCCCCTCTGTTCCCCGGAAGTCACGTGTTTCTTGCTTTTGCTGTTCCTTTTGTGGAGGGCACTCTGCCTTCATCTTCAGAGGAAGATAGAAATGAACTCTTGTCAATCAAGTGTCAGGTCACTTATCCCTTTCTCGGAGGACGTCCTTAGTGCCCACCTAAAGTATTAGCCTTGTCAGTGTTCATCATGTTTATTTAAGGTAAGCTTGAGGAGAGCCTGAAGTTGCCTTGTTTTATATCCAGTCCAAAGAGCCCCTGACCCACGACAGGCACTCAATTGTTTCACTAGTGGTTGTTTATCTTTTCACTCTTCTCTCCGTTGGAAGTTCTCACCTTAGAAGAGTTTGTTGGAAATATCAAACAGTACAAGAAAGGCCATTAGGTACAAAATACTCATGTGTTTATGAATTCATGACCAAATTAAATATGCAGTTTTATATAAAAAGAGGCATGTGTGTGTGTTTCTCCCCCATCCTCCCGTTGTCCTCTAGAGTTCTGAGTGACGCGGGTGCAGGAGTGTGTGTTCTTGCTGTGTGACCCACTCCTTCCTTCTCGCTTTTATGCCTCAGGCTCAAGCTTGCCCTGTGTGAATGTGTCTCCTGCTCTGACTCAAGATTTCTGGGCACCAGGTTCCTGGGGGACTGGAATTCAGCCCCTCCTCCATCCCTCTCCTCCCTGCCCTTCCCCTGACTGGGCTGGCCCAGGTCCCCCACAGCCTCCCCAGGTGGTATCTCTGAGTCCCACCTGGGCTTGCTGGGCTCCTGGAGGTATGGACTGGTTCTGACGGAGCTATTGGAAGGGGTGCCGAGACCCTGCCTGCTGGGATCCTGCTGTGGCCTCTCACTTGTGAGCCTCCTGCCACTCCTGAGCCGCCTTCCCTTTCTGTCCCTGCTGGCCTTTCTGCATCCTCATCTTTGGGCCAGACGCCTCAGGCCTGTAAGCTCATGGAGACCTAATTCCCCTGCTGTTGGATTTCAGGTCCTGGCTCTCCCACCCCCCTAGAGTTCTTGGGAGGCCCCCATGGCCCCTCCTACACCCTTCCCAGAGTGAAGGGGCTGGTGCAGAGCAGCACACCCCACCTAGGAGGTTCCCCTTCTGTCCCCTTCACCTCAGCCTCACCCTGAGCTCAGCAGAAGTGAGCTGACCAGCCAGTAGAGGGCAGCACATGTCTGGTTTCCAAGCCTGCCACCTGGAGGACTTGGAGGGGAGGCAGCCATGGCCTTGAAGTCTAGGGCTCGGACACCAAGGGTCACAGCCATTCAAGACGCACTTGACCTGCCACCTCCTGCTCCTTCTCTTGACAAGGCCTTGACCTCAAATCTCTAGGTCTTGGCACCACAAAATTGATGCAGAGGTTCCATTTTTTGCGGGGGCGGGGGGTGGGGGTTGCTCTATGCCAGATAATTGGGGGTAGAGCCCCCCACACCGGGCCCTGGGACCAAAACCCAGTTCCTCTCCTTAAAGCATCTTTCTTAGATGAGATGGGTCCTGAGTGCTGAGGACAGGAGCTCAGTCTCTCTGGCTCCACCTTCATCAGAGGGACCCTGTGTTCTGAATCTAACAAGGGTGTGTGGAGTGAGATACAAATCAGAATCAGAAAAGGGGGAGAGGGTCAGTTGTGGCCCAGCTTTCCCCCATGGGCTGCAAGATACTGTCTTAATCCTCCACCATCCTCCAGTCTCCTCCCTCCTCTTCTCTGGACTGACCTTGATTTTGCTCCTGTTCAGTTCCCCCATTCTTCCCTGTTATCACCAACCAGCACTGAGTAAGGTCACGTACTTCATTACGATCCTTCTTTACAAAGACTCCTATTCTCCATGTCAGTGCCCTTTCCCCTGACCTTTGACCCCTACCGCATCCCACCCCTTCGACACGGTCATATCCTATGGAGTTACCTGCTGAAGTTGACAACAGATTGATTCTCATGATGGGTCCAACACCATGGTGATTACCGAGCCCCCCCTCCCCGCCCCTGCAATCTCATCCCCAGCATGCTGAAGGCATGCACCATGCCCTCCAGAGTCAGTCAGTGGGGCCAGGACATCCTCGGTCACAGCCGGTTACACTGCTTTCCTGAAAAGCATCGGAGTCAATTTTACCACCTCGACCATTGCCTCATCCACATGGGGTCCCCTGCTTGGCTTTATAAGAATGAGAGCCATCCAGGGTCTTCTTCTGCTTTTCTTCTTTTGAGGGGACAGAGGCCACAATGCTTTTGTCGGTGGTGATTTTGTTCATTGTCTGCGTATTTTTGCAAAATTTACCCTCTCCCCATTAGAAGCTGTGCTGGCCAGGAGCGGGGGGGAGGAGCCCAAAGGAGCATGGGATTGCTGTACTCAGGTCCCATCACCCTCTACTTTCTCTCCCCCTGTTCCAGTGTTTCCTTTTGTTTCCATCTCCAAACCTGAGCGGTAAAGGATGGGGGGAAAGAGAAGTTTCTCATTGCACCAAGAAGCACTGCTTCCAGGGCTGAAGCTCTGAAAAACGTCTGCCACCTTCTCAGGCCTGGTTGCCCACAGCCCCGGAAGCAATGCTGGCAGAGGGCAAGCCTTCTACTTGCGGCTTCTGGCAGCTGCACCACAGAGGTGGAAGCCTGGAGTTGGGCTCTGAAGGCTTAAGTTCTACCCTGACTTTTCCAGTGAGGATTTGAGTAGGCTCCACGTGGAAAGGCCCACAAAGCCACTATAACCCTTCAGTTCCATAAATGGAGACGTGGGGCCAACAGAGGTAGGACCCTGCCTGCCCACTGCTGCTCCCTGGGAGGGGGCTGCCTGTGCAGACCAGGACACACAGCTTCCCAGCAGGAGAATTTCCCCTTCGATGCTAGGATTCTCCGACCCACAGACAAGATGCCACAGTCCTCAGCTCTCTCCCCGATGCCCGCCTCCAAGAGTTGTCTCCCGGCCAGCCATGGAATCAGGACCTCTGCACAGGGCCACTGCTCTGGTCCACGAGGCCAGGCTCCCTCCTCTCTGTGCTGAGCTATGTTGGCTGGTGAGAGCAGCTCCACCCAAAGGGTCCTGGTTATGCGAGTCCTCTGTCCCTGGGAGGTGGAGGGGGCGATGCGGAGGAGCAGAGGGGCAAAGACAAGTGGGGACAACAGCAGCAGGGTCAGAAGAGGGTGGCAGCATCTCAGACCACAGCCGAGGAGGAGGATGGGGACGCCGAGGAGGCGGCCGAAGAGGACGCCGAGGACGGACTATTCCAGAACAACCAGCGCCGCTTGGGCTGCCGCTTCAGGTGCAGATAGTCCTCCTTCTCGCGCTCCTTCCGGGCCCGCTGGTAGTGGTCTTCCTCCTTCAGGTACCAGACGGGTGGCCACCGGTGTTTCTCGAAATACTGCTGGTTTTCTGGGGCAGAACGGCAGTAGGGCTGGGTGAGGAAGACGCAGGAGGAGGGGCAGAGGGACTCCCACCCCTGCCCCGCTGCCATGGAACATGCCTCTGGTCCTCCTAGGCCCACATGCCAACCCCTGGGGACCAGAAGTGGAAGCCCTGCCTTCACTGAGCCCCCAAAGAGAGTCAGTTGCCCAGGGAGTGGAGCCGACGGTCCACACTGGGGAAAGGCATTTCCACTTGCGTCTTTCTTCAAAGGCAGAGGGAAGATCCTATCAAGGCTTGGAGAATAAAGCAGGCTGCGACAAGGGATGAGGGAGAAACAGTGAGAAGAGCTGTGGGCAAGAAGATGCTCGGCCTGGCTGGGCTGACAGCAGGTGCAGCTGGCAGAGCTGAGGTTCTGAGAGGGGAGGTGCGGGGGGTGGGGGTATGCAGGAGCTTAGATGGGAGGGAAGGCTAGGCTGAGGGGTTTGGACTTCTTCTGGAAGGTGTGGGGGCTCCACGAAAGTTTGGGACCAGGGAAGTGAGGCAGTTGGAGCTGCGCTTTAGAAAGAAAATGCTAGAAGGGTGACGAGGAGAGAGCAGGAGTGGGAGAACTGGTAGAGTACTAGGGAGGAGGGTCACAGCAAAGCAGACGGTGCCCAGTGAAGACCAACTGGGGGAGGCCAGCCACACCTCTCCCTGGATCCCATGAATCCTGGACCCCTGGATTCCTGTCAGGCCCCAGGACCTGAGACATCAATTAAGCAGAGACCAAGCTGCAGGGACCCCAGAGGATGCCCAGATCTGTGTTGTCCAAGCTGTGACTTGTGCCCATTCCCAGGTTATGAAATTAATGTCATGAGTCGTGAACAGTATTAAAAACAACTGATAAATTTTTCAATATGTGTACTCGGTCACAAGGTAAAATGTAATTCTTGATAAGCTAGAGGGGTGGAATGTGGGGATGGGAGGGAGGCTCAAGAGGCAGGGGATATATGTATAATTATGGCTGATTTGCATTGTTGTTTGGCAGAAACCAACCAACATTGTAAAAATTAACAAACAAAAATGGATTTCTTATTGTGGAGTTTGATCCACAAACATCTAAAAAACACCACCTCTAGTCTGACTGTACCTGTGAAAAGCAGAAGCTCAGAGGGGCAGAGTGAATTGCCCACAGTCTCTGGCAGGCTGGGGCTGGGGGGCCGCCCTCCACACCAGCGCTTTTTCCAGGACCCCCTCCGCTGGGCCGGGTGCATGTTTGCAGGCTACTCCCCACCCACAGGGGTCTTTGGCAGCCTCTGGGCGCCCTGGGGTCAGGTCAGAGGCTTGGACCCAAGGAGAGGGAGGCGACAAATGCCGCTGGGGATGCTCACCTGGGGACATGGCCTTCATGTCTCGGGGGAACTTGCGACACACATTGTTGTAGTTGGTGCAGATGTGGTGAAGACACCAGTCAGCCAACTGGTACGCACAGTGGAACTGGGAACAGACAGGAGCATGTCTGTGCTGGGACCCCTGGGCCAAGGTCTGCACACAGATGTCTACTTTTGCCTTCAGAGCCAGAGCTTTGGCGCAGGTGGCCAAAGGCCCTGAGTCACAAAGAACCCACCTCGAGAGGCAAGGCCACACAAAACCACGATGGAATGACATGGATTTGCTCTTTGGCACCATCACCACCACCTCACCCGTGACCTGCCCCCAGCAGCCCCAGAAACCCACAGTCCTATGAGGTGGCCTCCTACTGGGTCTGCCCTCCTCAGATCTGACCCCTCGTCCTCCATGCTGGACAAGAGCAGCCTGCACTAAGGTGCTGACAACCGGGCTTAGAGAGCTGACCTCCCAGGCATATCTGCATTATTTTAACTTCAGAAACTAATCTTTACAATGTTTGGCACCCTGAGGGCTGGTAGGGGAGATTTTGCTTGCCTGTTCTAGGTGGCTCAGACAGTAAAGAATCTGCCCGCAATGCAGGACACCTGGGTTCAGTCCCTGGGTCAGCAGGATCCCCTTGAGGAGGAAATGGCAACCCACTTCAGTATTCTTGCCTGGAGAATCCCAGAGACAGAGGAGCCTGGCAGGCTAAAGTGCACGGGGTCGCAGAGAGCCAGACATGACTGAGCAACTGACACTGTCACTTGGGAAAATGGAGGAGGAAGTTCATCTTAGATGGAGAGTCCCCAGTGTGCCTTAAATGACCCCAGCCGGCAGCAACCACGTCTATACAGGGCTCTGGTTTCCCTCCCCGGCCCAACGGTTGCCTGAAGTCTCTGTCCCTTCCTGCCACAGCCAGCCTCTTCTCTTGGCATGTTGGGGTGAATCCTCTGGCCTGCAGGATAAGATGGGTCTGCCCACTGGGGGAACCAAGTCTGTCAATGGGTTTCCTTCCTACCCACCACCTCCCAAACCCTCCCCATTTGCTGCCAACAGGCAGAGCCCAGAGCTGAGAATGTTGCAGAGATTCCTTCCCTGTCATCCTACCTGAGCCAGTTCCAGGAACACAAGGACGTCCCCATCGATGTCCACCATCATCTGGGTTGCTTCCATCAGCCCAGTCACTGTGTACTGCTCTGTGACACACACACAGCCAGGAACGGGCTGAAGAACCACAGGAGTGGACAGGCACTTCTTTATCCCCTCCCCGACCCCAGCAGGGGCCCACAGCAGGGCAAAGAGAGGTCCGGGGCAAGTCCCAACAGGCCAGGAAAGGCCACAGGAGATTTAAGTCGGCTCCTACCAGTGAGGAAACCAGGATTGGAGCAAGACTTTCCCACTGGAGATGAGGTGGGAAGTGAAGGCGGAGACTAGAATAACCTATGAAGCTTTTTAAGCTACATATGTTGCAGCAAGGAGTTATACAGGTGGGGTGAAAGCCCCCACCCCTGAGAATCAGCCATTGATACTGATGGCAGAGGGTATTAAATCTCAAATTTGCTAAGAACTATAGATTAGAACTAAGGATTAAATCAAGTTGTTCATTTTAATTTAAATTTTGTAACAAATTGTGTACTAACCTTGCATTTCATGTTAAGACCTTTCTAGGGAAGAAGTAAACACTTTGAGTTCTGAATTTTAACTGTGTCAGTATAAACTGATAAAGTATTTTATCTTTAAAAGTAATATGTCTCAGCTGAGTCCATGGGAAAAGACCTAGAAACAACAGCCATCCCAATAGCAAAAGCATTGCTAATGCAAATACTGTAGCCTTGAAATCCCATTTCCAACTACAGGAAGCCAAGACTTCTTAGAGAAATGGCTGATACGGGTATGGGGCAGGAAATGTACACAATGAACCTGGCACATCTTGTCATTCCAGAGCATCGAAAGCTCTTCTAGAGACTCTGCAGCCAACTTGAGAAGACTTCTACAGGTTAAAGGAACAGCAGAGTATCTGAGTTTCCATAAAGCTAATTGCAATTATTTAAAACTGATAGCTGGAATCAAGATTGCCGGGAGAAACATCAGTAACCTCAGATATGCAGAGGGCACCATCTTTATGGCAGAAAGCGAAGAACTAAAGAACCTCTTGATGAAAGTGAAAGAGGAAAGTGAAAAAGTTGGCTTAAAACTCAACATTCAGAAAACTAAGATCATGGCATCCGGTCCCATCACTTCATGGCAAATAGATGGGGAAACAATGGAAATACCGAGAGACTTTATTTTGGGGGCTCCAAAATCACTGCAGATGGTGACTGATGCCGTGAAATTAAAAGATGTTTGCTCCTTGAAAGAAAAGCTATGACCAACCTAGACAGCATATTAAAAAGCAGAGACATTACTCTACCAACAAAAGTCCATCTAGTCAAAGCTATGGTTTTTCCAGTAGTCATGTATGGATGTGAGAGTTGGACTATAAAGAAGGCTGAGTGCTAAAGAATTGATGCTTTTCAATTGTGGTGTTGGAGAAGACTCTTGAGAGTCCCCTGGACTGCAAGGAGATCCAACCAGTCAATCTTAAAGGAAATCAGTCCTGAATATTCATTGGAAGGACGGATGCTGAATCTGAGACTCCAATACTTTGGCCACCTGATGTGAAGAACCGACTCATTTGAAAAGATCCTGATGCTGGGAAAGATTGAAGGCAGGAGAAGGGGACGACAGAGGACAAGATGGGTGGATGACATCACTGACGTGATGGACATGAGTTTGAGTAGGCTTCAGAAGTTGGTGATGGACAGGGATGCCTGGCATGCTGCAGTCCATAGGGTCACAAAGAGTTGAACACGACTGAGCAACTGACCTGAACTAAAAACCAATAGAGTATGTTCAAGTCCAAAAATTCATAATCACATGTAATATTAATAACAAAAAATCAACTGGTCACTCTCAAAAGATGATAGAAAACAAATGTGTGTCTTGAAAACTGGTAAACAGGGACTTCCCTGATGGTCCAGTGGCCAAAACTCTACACTTCCAATGCAGGGGACCAGGTTCAACCCCTGGAAAGGGAGCTAGATCCCACATGCTGCAACTAAAGATCCTTCATGCCAGCACTAAGACTCCACTGCAGCCAAATAAGTACATAAATATAAGAGAAAGGAAAAACAACTGGTGAATTAAAATACCACATATTCACCTGCCTTTCCTACATGAACTATTCTACTGGGAAATCAAACCATAGGTGAGGGAAAGTTTCCCTCCTTTTGAAAGTATTCTAACAGATTAAAAAAAAAAAAAAAAAGACCGAACTGGAATATTACCATTTCACAACACTTAATAAATGAATGGATCTAGGCAATAAAATTCAAAGGCTGCTAACACCACAAAAAGCGAGAAAAGCAGATGATCTATGTTTCTTGATGAAAAGCAGAAACAGCCTACAAAATGTAGTCTCACCAAAAGAAGACTGGATCTAATCTAGCCTCTAGACCTGAAGGCCAGTTGATAGGAAGGAAACATGGTGGACTACAGAAAGGCAATCAGTAAAAAAATCTAGGTTCCCTGGATCAGAGGGTTTTTCCAACATATCCCAAGGGAAAGTTCTGTTTTTGTTTTTAACAGACAAGGAACTTACAGATTAAAAAAACCTTAAAAGATATATAAAAAATAAAATCATGCTATAGTGTTTCAGGATGCACACTTGGATGATATAACTATGAAGAAGAGTAAGGAAGAGCAATCATAAAATCTTAGAGCAATAGGCAGAACGGTTACTTCAGGGTGGGGAGGGCCTATGGTGAGAGGGACAGACTGGGGGCTCTGGTGTGGCGAGCAAGGGCCACTCGGTTTGTAATAATTTATCAAGATGAACACATATTACATGCTTTATGTGCAATATTTAACATTTTAAAAATTAAGCTTAAATTAATAACTTCCTAGTAAGCTTATATCACAAAACATGTCACTTATTATACAACACTTGGCATTTTCCACTGTTCCTTGGCAAGGTACATAGAAACATATTTTTTAAATATGTTTTTTAGCGATTATGAAGCATTTCACAGGAAAGGCCATTCAATGTTATTTTCTATAAGCCTTTCCATGCAGCAGTGAGAGGTAACATTTTTAATGGCTACCTTGCAAAAGCCATCCACGTGTGCTTAACCAGTGTGCCTGTTTGACTTGTCTCTGATTGCTTGCTATGATGAAACAAACTTAAAGAAACACCTGAATACATTTTTTTTTCATTTGGGCCATTTCTGTGTAGCAAATCTTTCAAAAGTTATTTAGTCTAAGAGTTTGGACTGTTTTCTGTGTTCTGGGAACGCTGCACCACTTTTTCAAATTGTTACAGCTGTGATCTTATTTATTTTTTTTTTATTTATTGGTCACACCACTCAGCATGCAGGATCTTAGTTCCCTGACCAGGGATCGAACAGGTACCCCCTGCAGTGGAAGTGCAGACTTAACCATCAGACCACCAGGGAATTCTGCAGTTGAAATCTTTAGAAGCCTCTTACTCCCTGCCCTAAAGCCCTCAGTGTCCCCTGGCCTGCCTCTGCAGGCTCAGCTCTTAATATTTGATTCTGGTCAATCATTTCCACCTCTTCCAGGGACCAAGCACCACCTTTCAACTCATTTCTCATCATAGGATCGCTGCTTCCCTCATAGCCAAGTCCCAATCTTGATCATCTGCCGAGGGCCACAGCAGCTCTGACACCAGGTCCTTCCCTGAACCTCAGCTCAGTATCTGAGGCTTTGCTCTCTGCCGCCGACCCACCCAAGGACATTAACCTGGACATCAATGCCAGTACAGGTACCAACACCAACATCAATGGAACACACATGCTGACTCCAGCTCAGGAGCACCACCTGTCGTCAGGCACCACGGGCTCCAAAGGACTTCTCATCTGCACTGCACCATCTCTCCTCCTGCCCTGGCACCCCAAGCGCTGCTCCTTGGTCTCCCTCCTGCCCCAGCCCCTGCTCCACCCAAGCCTCTGGGGTTGGTCCATCCTGAAACCTGAGCTCTAGCTCACAGGATCTTCCAGGAATCAAAGAATTAGGAGTGACCAACAATTAGGTCAATGTTTACTGTGTTTCTAGAAGAAAGAGAAAGGGAAGGTGGAAGAGAAGAAGGAAATGAGAAAGGGGAAGAAAAACGAAAGGAAGGAGGAGGAGATGCAAGGGTAGGAATGAGGAATGGTGTTCTGTTCTTTCTGGCTTCTTAAGCTTGCCTAAGTGTGGCCAAGCTGAGAACCTCGAGCCCTGGCATCTACTGGTGCCCACTTGCTGCACCGCAATAACCTCTAGAGAGACCTATAAGGTGACCCCACCAAGCATCCCTCTCACACATTTCCTTACATCCACGTCCTCACCACAACCCCAATACGCACCGACGTATCTCACGCTATGTAAACGTATCCCCTTGGTGCTGGCGGCCTGTCCCCTAGGAGGAGACAGGTGAGAGAAGAAATCACGACTCCCAGGGGGTCCCCTGACTCCTCCTCCTCCCTGGAGGCCCCTCCCCTGGGCTTAGCTACCTGTGAGGGCGACCAAGTGTGGCAGGCAGAGGCGGTTGGCCAGGATGATGAGTTTCATGTCGTCCAGGTCGGGGCTGGAGGTGAACATGCCAGTGTACAGGTACTCCAGCACGGCCCGCATGCAGCTCTTGCTTGTGAAAGGAAATACCACCTGCGGGTGGGAAGGAATGGAGCAGGCTGCAGCAAGGTCCAGCTTTAGGGAAAGAGCAGCAGTTCTGAAGAACTCAGAAGGCCCTGGCCTGGACAGCTGGTCTCCCATAGACAGGCTGCCACCCCTCTGCGGTCCCTGGACCTGCTCAGAACACCTCCTTCCCCAAAGGCTAATCTCCCACACCAACAGCCTGCAATGAACCCATCTGCTGAGCACCTGTGAGCAGGGCTCCAACAGCTTTTAAAAGGACCTGGACTCGCGTTAGCATCTTCCTGGTTTGGAGGAAGCATGAAGGAGTCCTTCCGGTCACCTGCACCTGGCCCCACTCTATCCTTCGGGGAGCAGTGCAAGTGGGATGTGGATGAACGGAGCGAACACCAGCTGGTCTCTCTGGGCTGCTCAAAGCTACAGCTCTGGGCCTCTGGGATCTCTCCAGAGCGGGACCAACACAAAAACTGCTTTCTCATCAGCCGCCAGCCTCTCCAGGCTGCACTGGGAATTGGCTGGAACTTTACAGCTGCTTCTGTGACTCTGGAGAGTTCCCATCTCACACGTTGCACATCTCAACCCACTCATGCTTCAGGGAGCAGAGACAACTCAAATCTCGAACTCTCCGCTTCACCTCCCAGAAGGACTCCCTTTCCAGTGTGTGCTAAGTCGCTTAAGTCATGTCCGACTCTGTGCAACCCTATGGACTGTAGCCCGCCAGGCTCCTCTGTCCATGGGATTCTCCAGGTAAGAATACTGGAAAGGGGTGCCCTTCCCTCCTCCAAAGGATCTTCCTGACTCAGAAACCTTAGGAAATGCCTTCTCTGGGTTATAGGATGCTATGCTCTAACATTCTTTGTTCAGCTTTTCATTCAAGTGTTTGCTGAGCACTGACTAAGGGACCAGAGCTGAGAAGGGTACTCAGCAGAAATAAAAGACCTCATCCGCATACTCAAGGGAAACCTCAGATCAGCTGGAGAAACTTGGTGTGGACCCTTCGAACTTTAAGTAGATTCACAAAGGAGGACACTGTTAACTACAAGGCTGAGGGATGGACAGTCAGTGTCAGAGTTCAGAGAAGGGTAGAAAGGAGGTCAGACTTGAACCCCAGTCTTGATTTGGCTAGAACTCCCACTGACTCCTGATGTTTCCTCTTAGTAATTTTCTACCCACTGACTCCCTACCATACACCTTGACTATAAACCCCACTTGATCATGCTCAATTAAGAATTAAAACCAGTTCTATACTGAGGTCTCTTTTCCCCTATTGCAATAGTTTCTGAATAAAAATCTGTTCTTACTGCTTTAAGAAAAAAGTTTTTTCTCAACTATAGAGCTAGGATGTGACCATAATTGCCCATCTTGGTATACTGCAAAGTCCTTGGCTATAGGAGCCATCTCATAAACTTCTCTTGGGCCCATCACTTGGTGGTTTGTACAGAGTCAAGGCTGAAGGAAGCACCATGAAGTGACAGATGCCTCAGATGGAAAGGGAGTAAGCCTCTCTCCCTCCCAGCTGTTTCCATCCTAGCCTTACCTCCCTGGTGGAACTCTCCACAAATGGCCCCCCAAACATGGCAGCCATCCAGTCACAGCTAGAAATCAACAGGGGCTTGTGGGCACTGATGGTGCCATCATCCAGGATGAAGGTCACATCTGTTGGGTGAGAGAAGATGCATCACGTGAGGATGGGGTGAAAGAATATGGGACAACCAACCCCACAGGTCGACACTGCTCCCAGATGACTGCTTCCTCCTGAAGCCACAGTCTGTGAGCACCACATGACCCAATCTCAAGCTGGGGGCTCTAGGTTTCAGGAGCAGAGTTGTGGTATCTCCAGGACATCAGTGGCTGAGATGACTCAGAATGCTACTTGGACCAACCCAGATTCTGCAGAAGGCTCCTGGAGGGAAGTCCCCTGCCTTTGGGACACCAGCTCCTAAAGCCTGTTTCATACCTGAGAAGGTGCCTTTGGCCAAGCACTCCTTAACCCGGTTTGTTCGGCAGACATGGAAGGCCTTGGTGATCTCCTGGTTCATGAAGGCCTCGTTGTTGAGGATGTTGGCCACCATCATGCGCAGATCAAAGACCTCAAGCAGCTCAGCGGTGTGGGCGATGTGCATGAGGTCTCGCTCGTTCTCGTCCAGCTCCCCCGTGTACAGGTACTTGAGAACAGCCCGGAACGGCCCTGGCTGGATGGAGTTGTCCATTTTCACCACCACCATCAGCCGGGATTTATAAGTCAGTGGGTCTTCTGTCATCTCTTCCTGGATGCTCACAAAAGCTCGGCTCCAGGAAGACAGCACTCGACCCCGCCCAGGAAGGTACCCTGTCCCATTGCCCCGTAAGATCCCGTCGCTGGTGGATGCCCGGAGCCCAACAGGCCCAGAGCCCCCGCCCTCCTCCACACTCTCACACACGTCAAAGCTGGCTGCCCGGAGCAGGAAGTCCCGGCCATGGTGGTGGTGGTGGTGGTGATGGTGGTGGTGTTGATCAGGGTGACCCCGGTGGTCCTCTGAGCGGGGACCCCCTGACCCCGAGGGTCCCCCCAGCTCCCCCTCACTCAGGTCCATGAGGAACAGGTCGTAGAACTTGGAGGAGGATGTGGAGAGGTAGATCTTGTGGGCGAAGATGCGCACCCGCTCCTGAAGCACAAGGATGACGTCTGCACACAGTGGGTCCTCCAGGAGGTGGGCAGGGCACTCCTCGCTGCTGGAGGGGGGGTCGGGCACCACAATGAGTGGGGGCGGCGGCTTGGGGGGCAGGAAAGGCGCCTGCAGCAGGGGCCGCTGCACATTGCGGAGGTGGGACTTCCAGAACTGCAGGTGCCAGCGGGAGATAAGCGCTGCCTGGATGGCGTTGTCGAACACATCCTTGATACCGAACTGCGCCACCACACTCGTCTCGTAGTAGGGGATACCCAGCTCCTTGGCCACCTCTCGGCCCTTCTCCGGGGGAAGGATCTCATTGGGCTTGATGGCCTGGCACGTTCAAGAAGGGAAGCCAAATTCATGTCGGTGGCGGAGGAGTTGGGGGCAGGGAGATGCATTCCCCCGATCCTGTGTGTTTTTCACCTGACTGGGGGCATCCCTGCTGAGGATCTGGGTCTAAGCCCCGTTCCTGCCCTGCTCATTTCCACTCCCTTTCTCCTCTGTTTGGCCAGATCCCTTCTTCTTCCAGGAAGCCCTCCATTATCTATGGTAGGCCTGGGTGATCTCCCTGGCTCAGAGTAGTGGGAGGGCTGACTACCTCTCTGGCAATTAGCATGCTGGTTTTTAACATATTCACCTATCCAGTTCATCTCCCAGCAAGATTATAAGCTCCTTTCATACAAAGATGACCTCTCCTTCTCCTTCTCTCCTCATGATGCTTAGCTCAGTATTATCCACTCAGTGTGTAATGGATGGATGGATGAAAGAATGATCATTCTTACTGGCTCCCTATGTGAGTCTGCTTCAAATGGAGAGAGAGAAGTGAGGCTCTGTGCATTCTCTCAGGGCTGAGCAGGGAGTTGAGAGACACACAACTTCCCCCCACTTCCTCTTCCCCTTCCTCATCTGCCACCTTTCCCTCCCTAGGCACCAGGACTCCCTACCTAGCCAAGGGTCTCCTGGCCCTATTGACAGCGTCCAGGTCAGCGTAACGCAGGTCCAGCTGGCAGCCCACCAAGATGACAGGTGCTCGGGGACAAAGGGCTTGATTTCTGGGAACCACATGGTCTTGAAATGGTGGAGGGAGTTGGGGTTGGCAATGGAGAAGCACAGAACCACCACATCAGATCTGGGGTGGGAGAGAGTGAGGTTATAGGCAGAAAAAGCTAGTGATAGGTTCCCTGCTGCTGGAACAAGGGAGAGCACATACCCAACGGCACCCCTACACTGCAGTCCCACAACTGTCATATGGATCGGCTCACGTGATCTTCCCCAAAACATTTAATCATAGCACCTATTTCTGTACCCCCAAGTTAGCACTTGAGAGCTTTCAAAGATTCTTGGGTTGACCTCACAGCTCTCTTGAGATTTAGACATGACCGCTTTTACCATCTCATCTGAGAAAACTCATCTCAGAACAGCCTTCCTAATTGCTCAAAGTCCCAGCGTTACTGGTTAACAGGAGAGAACTGAAACCAGGCCGCCCGACTGCAAAGCCGGCTCCCTGCCCAGCCCAGGCTGCCTTCCCGTCAAGGGTCTCCCAGGGCTGTTTTCTCCACTCCTTCCTCCCAGTTTCACAGAGTGAAACTCCTTCCACTCAGTTTCACAGAGTGTCCTCATACCTCAGGGAAAAACCCCATCCACTTGGCTCCCTGCAGGCAGCGGGGGTCTTCCCTACCTCCCATAAGCAAAGCGCCGGTCTTTGTGGTGGTCTCCGAAGGTATCCCAGAGGCGGAGAGACACGCTCACATCGTCCACCACGTCTCGGGAACGTTCCAGCACCTGGAAGGGGTGGGGGAAGGGGGTGGGACAGGGAGAGGGGAGGGAAGCGAAGGCAATGGTTCCTGGGGGCCCTGCATGCCGACTTGGGGTGGGGTCAGCTCACTCCTGGGTCCCACAGCATGGGGGCTGGGGGGACAACTAGTGTCTCCCTCTGTGTGTCCTAGAACACCTGAGTCCCCTAACAAGAGCTGGCCAGGACAGAAGAGACTCCAGAGGGCAGACAGTCATGGGAGTGATGCCATCTCTCAAGGAGGCCATCCTTGTTCTCAGCTGTACCTGCCAGTCAGATGTTTCCCAGCCTTGGGTCTTCTGGTATCATTAGCCAGCAGTTTCTTTTCTCCCGGCAGCTCTCATCTCTCCAAAGCACCACCCCTTTCCCAGCTCCAGGGCTTCCCATTACTGGGGGCTATGTTACACAAGATGCCCCAGGCTTCTGCTCAGACAAACACAAAGGGCTGGGGACCCCTCCCCTGGGGTGGGCTCCCCTCAGGCCTCTCCCAGGGATCTGTGCTCTTCAGCTGCCTCTACTCAACCTTTAAAGGGCTTCCGTGAGCGTAGCATAGGGCCCCTCTGGAGAGATCCCTGGGGAAGAAGCCCAGATGAGTGAGGCCATAGACTTACAACCTTACCTCTTGGCATACCCGATACTGGTCAATGGCCCAAACTGTGGGCACGTGGGTGGCAAGCAGCTGGTACTGGGTGAGGGTGGCATTGCAGGCCCGGGCACAGATAAGCCTGGTCTTGCCCACAGCGTTGTCCCCCACCACCACGCACTTGATGGTCTCTACATTTGGCCTTTCATAATCCATGTCAGAATCCATTAATTGGGACCTGAGGGAGAGAAGAGAAGCAGTCAAGACAACTTCGCACACCAGCCCCTGAGGGCCAGGGCCAGCAGCTCTTCTCTGCCGGGGCTGCCCCCTCTCTGAGCATTTGAGCAGAGAGGAGGACAAGGGAGTGGGTAGCTTTCCGGGCACAGGCTCCACAGGGGCCCGAGGAGACAGGAGTCCCTTCAGGCTGAGAGGCACAGCTCCACTGGGTGAATCTCTGGTCTTCCTCCTGTTGTCTCCATCCTCCAGCAGCAGGGCTTCTGGTTGGGGAATGCCAGAGAGAGATCCCAAGGCGGAGTCTGCTCGGGGGCTGGTCCCCACTCTCCTGGGAAGAGAGGTGTCTGCCTAGGAAGCTCACTTATCATCTGCTCTCGTCCTCCAGCCCGCAGGGCTGTGACAGCAGAACAACAAAGATGAGAGGAGGGGAGTCAGGGCCAGGTCCCCACCCCTTCTTCCCAGCATGCCTGAGGGCAGGGCTGCTGAGAAAATTAAGATGAAATTAAATTAAAACTTAAAAATTTAAATGAAAAAATTAAATTAACATTTAATGGACTTGTCGGACCGGGCAGCGGCCCTCCTGGCCGCGACCTTTGCCTCTCTCCTCTCGCTGTCAATTTCCAAACTGCAGCCTGCCTGTGGCTACCCTTCAACCCCAGCCCCATTACAGAGATGCTGAAGTTTTTTGTCCCAGATTCTCCAAGCTGAGACGGCTTCTGGGTGCTTGCACCTGAGCAGTCCACAGGCCTCTCCTCTCCTCTTGTGAGATTGTCCCATTACCTAAGGGGCTCACTCAGTATTGAGATGGTGGTAGTGGGGGTAAGCAGTGGCCTGGGACAATATGTGTGTGTGCACACACTCAGTCACTCAGTCGTGTCCGATTCTTTGCAACCCCATGGACTGTAGTCCATCTCCAGGCAAGAATACTGGAGTGGGTTGCAGGGGATCTTCCCGAGCCAGGGATCCACCCCATGTCTCCTGCACTGACGAGTGGATTCTTTACCACTGAGCCACCTGGGAAATCTGGGACAATACACCCCATGGCTAATGGGCCAGTAAGCCTTCCCATCCCCTACCCAGGCCTGCCCTCCAAGTATCCTGCATCCAGTTTCAGGGAAAATGAGATGCATTCCCTTCCACATTTCTCCTTCCTGGGGAGGAGGAGTCTCAGGCTGGAAGCCCCTGGACACCAGCACTCCTGGAAGGATGCTCATTAAATTGGCTGGACAGGTAATGGGAAAGCAGAGAGTCAGAAACTCGGGCCTGAATTTCTGAACAAATGTTTGCCTTACTTTCCTCCTGTGTTAGGTAGAGAGGAAGCGGCTCATCCACCCACAGAGAGGGATGGCTCAAATGAACAAACAGAAGGTCCTTCTGTAGTCAAAATGTCATGTCAGTGTTTAAAAAGCTATCTCCAGGAGGGGGCCCTGGGCTTTTAGGGGTTTTTGCTGACAGCCTCACAGTTGGCATCCACTCTCCCCTGGAAGGCTTGAAGAGAGAAGGTAGGGGTAGTGCAGGCATTATTAGCAAGCTTGGTTTCACCAGGGTCACTGACCTGCCCCTGCTCACATTTCCTGAGTACCTGAAGTCAGCTGGGGGTTGGAGCAATTTGAAGGACTCCTTCCTAGGCCAAGGAAGGCTGAGCCCAGAGGAGTCCTGGAGGCTTCCCAGGAGCTCTCACTGCTGAGCCATCCAGCCCAAGAGCCAAGCCACCAGCAGCAACAGAGGAGCTCGGCTCCTGCAGGACTGTAACTAGATGCCAGCATGCGGGAATGCAGACCTGAAATATCCAACGATGGTAACTGGGATTTTGCTGGAGTGGATGCATCTCAGCCACCTTAGCAAAAAGTACGGCAAGGACTTTCCAATGAGACACACGCCTCCTCTTTCTTGGAATTTTACAGGATCTAAACAACCAGGGGTCTCTGTGCAGGTCCCTCCCTAGTCTCCAGCGCAATTGTCTGCCTCATTCCTTCTCCTTCCTCCACCCCTTCTCAGCCTCTCCAGCAAGCAACCATTATTCTGCCCACCATCTTGCCTCTCCCCAAGTTCATTCTCCTGATGAAGAGTGGGAACCCCACTTTGATAGTTCCTCGTCTCAAGGCAGACAGCGGGAAGGATGTGCTGGCGCTGGGAGGCATCTGGGTTGTGATTTCTGTTTAATTAGTTGAAGAACAAAACAGATAGATTCCCCAATACAAATATACACAGATGTAGGAGAAAGAGAGAAACCTACTAGCCAACAGAGCTTCTTTCTTAAATTGAGGTTCTAGCAGCACGGAGGTGTGTAGACAGAAGAGGGGATGAGAAATCAAGGCGACCTATCAGCTCTCACACCCAGGAGCAGCTGGATGGTGAGGAGGATGTCAGAACACCAGCAGAGTGGTTCAGTGCTGGTCCAAGATTGGTGAGTCTACAATTCAAACACTCGATGCACACCCTATGCTCCTCTAGGGTTAAGCAGGGGACAGCCAACCAGCAAGCAGAAGAGCGACACTGTGCTGGGAGTTTAGACAGCAGACCTGTTGGGTGTTCCTCTGGCTGAGCAGCCCCTCCCCATCCATTTCCCCACCACCCCTGCAGCCTTCTCTTACTTGTCTTTTGACTTCCTCCCAATTTTGATCATTCTCACCCACTCCACCCCCATCCCAACTGCCTACCTGGCAAACTTCATTCATTGTCTGATCTGGGAAAGGGCAAATCACTTCACTTCTCTGTGCCATGGTCTACCCTTCTGGAAAATGGGTATGAGGGCATCAGAAGCCAGTCTTGAATTTTGATGAATCTGTGCCAAGACAGCCTGAGCCAAAAGGAGGTATGTGCCTTATGTAATGTGGTATTATATAATGCCAGATTACATATCTCTATGTGTAATTATACCTCTCTTTTAAGATACACACTGGCCCAATTAAGCGAGCAGAACTCTTAGTCTATTCAGGCCTGTCTTTAGAAGGATCCTGTCCTGGAGATATGATGCCATTGTCAACAGTAATGTAATTTTTGCTCTAGAATATTGCTACTTTACAGTAACGGTGCTGGTATACAATGGCACAACCCCCTCAATAAGCCTCTCAACTTCCCCTTTCCTTCTGGCACTCTCACCTTCAATGACTCTAGACTTTTCCACACAATTGCCTCATCCCCATTCCTTCTGAGCCTCCTGATTAACTTCCATACACTATGGTTTCCTTGCCACCTTGCACTGGCTATCATGACCCTGAGGCCACTCCTCTTCCTCAATGATTCCAGAGTCACAGAGATGCTCCCTTCACACCCCATCCCACAATCCCTGTTCCCTTCTCCAAAGACAGCCTCCTGCCCACCAACATCCCAGCTCTTTGTACTCAGGCCAGGTCAGAACAAAAGGCGTGTGCTCAAATTAGCTACAACCCTTACAGGCTCCTAGTCCCACCTCCACACCCCTACACACACTCTTTGCAAAGCCCAGAAAAGCCCCCCATTTCCCTCCCACAGCCAATAGGAGGCTTGTTCATCTGTAGCTGCCCTAGTCTGGTTGTCAAGGAAACAACAGAATCTCCCTGGGAGCCTGCTTTGTCTCCTAGCAACCTATATCCCACATCCTGCATCTTACAAAATACAAAAGGGAAGAATATCTTGAAAATGAAGGTAAAGATCAAGGAGGATGGACAGGATGAGGAAGAGAAGACCAGCGAGGGTGGCCTTCCAATTAAAGGAAGCTCCCACAGGGTCACTGACACTGTAACACTGGGGTGGTGGGGGGGAGCGGAGAGATGAATCCCCCCACAGATCCGATGGGCATCAAGGCCCAAACAGATGCCGAATAGTCATGTTAAACAAAAATGCAAGCCTAAACACAGAATAAGCCTCTTCAAACATCAACAAACAACCCTAAGGATTTCTTCCCTTAGTTTGCCAGAACTCAGATGCACAGACTGCAATGGAACGGGTTGAAAGTAACATATCCAGAATGGCAAAACCAAACAAAAACCCCACATTCCATTAAATATTTTTAACGGAAACATTTCCACTACTCTGGACCTTTTCTCTTGACATGCTGTTCTGCACACACATACAAAATAATTTTTTTTATTTAAATGGGGGAAGGGGAAGGCCACAGCATGCCACGGCAATCAAGTTATTTTCCTTTCCCTAGATACACCCAGAAAAGGTTAGTCCCCCGCCCGCTAAGACCCCAGCAGCCGAAGCTCTAGTCCAGGGACGAGAGGACGCCCGAGGGAAATCAGGACGGGCGCAGACAGGGCCCCCGGGAGGACGCAGAACGGGGAAGCGGCGCGTTTCCAGAGGCTGCTCGCAACCCGGCCATAATAGAAATTAATCATTTACTTACACCGCTACATGTGACGGGGTGATTTCTAGTGTAAGGAACACATCTCTTCCTGCTAAGCACGCTCATTTTAGTGAAATGGCTGGGGTCACTCCGCGGGTGCAAGTTAGGAAGATACCGGTGCCGCCGCGCTGCTGCTGCTGCTGCTGCTACTGCCGCTGAGGCTCCGGGCTCGGGTCGCGCTACATCAGAAACTCTGACAGAGCAGCCCAGGCCGGACGGCGGGCCGGGAGCGGCCGCGCGCGCGGCACTGCGGCCACTGCCTCTTCCGGATCAGCATCTCCCGGCGCCCAATGTCACGGAGGCGCGCCGGAGCCGGGCAGCGGGAGGCCGCTCAGACCTCCGCGGCTGGGCCGCGCCGCCGCCAACGGCCCTCTCTGGCTGCCGAGGCCGGAGGCGGCAAGCAGAAGTGGGCGAGAGGGGCGAGGCCGCCGCTGCTACGCGCCTGGGCCCGCTCCGAAGGCGCGGCCACCAAGACGCCTAGCGCTGCAGTCCCAGGGACCGCTTGCGACCTCCTTTTTTCATTCACAAAAAAAGAGAAAGGGGATTAAAAAAAAAAAAGAAGGGAGGGAGGGGAAAAAGGTGGGGGCAAAATCTCACCCAGAACGCCAGCCGTGACAGGTACCGCCCTTCGCGGCGTTCCGTTGGTCGAAATCAGTTGAGGGGGCGGGGAAGGGGCGGGGAAAGAAGGGGATTGGGCGTCCCGGAGGCCCCGCCTCCCGACGTCGCTTGCTTCCTCTCCACTTTTGCTTACCTCGCCGTCACCCGGAGGGACGCCGAGTAGGCTCTAGGCTCGCCTACGGGGGCCGGGGTTGCGTCCCTCTACCTGGCGAAGCTCCAAACCTCACTAAACTCACTCAGAGTTACCCCCCGCCCCTTTCTCCGGGAGGCTGAGAAAGAACTCCCACAGCATCCTAGTCAGCCCTGGACGGGATGCGAGTTAGGGAAGGGGATTTCGACATTTGTGCCTTGTCCCTTAGCCCCGGGCTTCCACCGTTTGCCCAGGGGAAGAGGAAGACAGCTCTGCCAAAAGGAACGTTTTTTCTGGTGTTTGGGGGCCTTCCTCCCTCCATCACCGCCCCTGCAGCTACAGACTATGTCTCCAATTTCCGTGGCCCTTAATGAGTTTCAGAGTGGGTCCCTGTATCACCTGCACCTGTTTACCATGTAGGCCTTCTCCCCTCTCCCTTTTGTCCAGCAGGCTCCTCTTCTATCCCATATTCAATCTATTGCCACCTGGCGTTCACCTGTACCTTCTGCCCTCTTAAAGAAATGCCACCAAGACACTAGCCGTGGTGACATTATCTATGGCAACTTTGGGCCCTCCTCTCAAAATTCTGGAGAATAACAGATTACAAGGGATGACATCTGTAATATGAGTGGTCCTCAAAGGAAGTTTGCCGTGTTCAAGGATCCTCATCCTTAATTATGAGGATCTTGACTGCGAGTAATTACAGTAGTCAACTCAATCTGGTTTTATCCATCTTGTGGATTACCTCTGGACAATTTTTTAAAAGCCCAGACTGACGTGTCTCCCACTTAATCCCACTCCATCACACCTCCAACTTATCCTCTGAAAATGCAAATATGCTTTAATAATAGTTTCTGCAACATATAATTGCCAAAAAATAAAGGCAAAGAAAAAATTAATTTTTTATTGCCTGATGCATGCTTCCCATCCATGAATGCTTATAATGAGAAGGTGCCCACCAAGACGTTCCTGCTTTCTGGCCTGGTCCATGTTCAGTAAGTGCGTTAATCTACTCCTCCTCTGAATCTACCTAGAGCTGGATTACCTTTGTGGCTCATCTGGTAAAGAATCCACCTGCAATGCGGGAGACCTGGGTTCAATCCCTGGGTTGGGAAGATCCCCTGGAGAGGGGAAAGGCTACCCACTCCAGTATTCTTGCCTGGAGAATTTCATGGACTGTATAGTCCATGGGGTTGCAAAGAGTCAGACACGACTGAGCAACTTTCACTTAGAGCTGGATTAGAGATTAAGGATGATCGAGGGTGCTGTGTCAGAGGTCACTGCATCACAAAAGAGCACAGCATGGGATCTCTGTATGGGTGCCATGTGGGGGGTGGGAAGCAGAGTATCTGACACCCTAGTCCCTTTCAGAGCACCAGCCTGTTGGCTTCACGTTTCACACGTCCCGGCAGCAGGGACAGCCCCAATGCAGCACAGAGCAGGAAAATAGAACTGATCTCTACTCAAAGTCAAGGTGCTACAGGACCTGCAGCTATAGAACCAATGCCCTTTCCCTTTTTGGAGAAATAGGCACCAGATCCCAGCTTCTCCTCATCAGGGCAGTTGAAGATTCTCAGCTTGAGAGGTAGGTCACTACCAAGTCCCGGCCTTCAGCCTCTGCCTTAACTGTGGTCAATGCCAGATCTTCCCACCCAACCCTGGCCCTCAGTTCACACCTTCCAGCTACTCAAGACAGCCTCAAGATGTTGGTTCCCAGACCAAGGATCTGGCTACCACGTTAGCTTCATCTTTACCCAGCCTGCCAACGCCAGAATCCTGGAAAACAAAGCCATTCCCTGAGGCTGGGTCCCCTCGCCAGCAACCAAGGAGTTGTCAGCGGCCCACTTTGAACCCTGTCCCAGGCCCCAGCTCCTAGCCCTTGGTAGCATTTCATACACAGGCCACCTCCCCCTCCCCCTCCCCTTGCATCCCGCCCACCATAGCCCTGGAGAGACCATTTTCCTGATTTCTGATTACAGTCATTCCTTTGGATCCACCAGAGATTAGTTTTGGGAGCCCCCCCTGGAAGAGCAAAACCCTCAGATGCTGAAGTCTCTTATATAAAATGATGAAGTTCAATGAATACAGTTGGTCCTCCCTGTTCTCAGGTTTCCCTGCAGTGTTCTTGCCCGGGGAATTCCATGGACAGAGGAGCCTGGTGGGCTACAGTTCACAGGATTGCAAAGAGTCTAACATGACTAAAGTGACTTAGCATGCATGCATGCACACGGATGCAGAAACCCATGATTAGGGAGCCCCAACTGTATACATATTTATTGGGGGAAAAAATCTGCCTTTAAATGGACCTGCACAGTTGAAGCTCTTGTTGTTAAAGGGTCAACGGTACTTCCCAAGTCAAGCCTGAGTGGGAAGTTTTTCTACTAAGGTTCCCAGCCTCTTTTTCTCTCTGCCTTTTCCTTTCTTCTGTTACACATACACACTGGCCCCCTCTGCCCAGTCCCTGCAGCTTGGAACCACTGCTTGTCTCCTCAGAGCACTTCAGAATGGGCTGTTGACTGCCCCACATCACTGGCTGGCTGGGTGTCTGCACTGCCTTCCCGCTGGTGGCCCAAGCAAGGACCTGCATCACTGGGCTTACTCACTCTATGGGGACAGCGCCTGGCCGCAGCCTTAGGGGCTGCTAGCAGCTTGGAGGCAGGTTCCATTCTAGCTTCCTGCCTCCCTCCATCATCTGTTCCCTCACCACAGCTCCCTTGTGACTCTCCTGCCTGGTGACATAAACCCCTTGAACTTGTCCCCCAGAGTCACCCTCCACCATCTATCTCTTTAACCACTCTCCTCCTGGACACCCTGTGCTGCTGTTTTCCTGAAGCTCAGGAGCAGGAAGTTGGTCTGGGGAGAGAACTCTCCACCACTTCTCAGGTAGGCACCCCTGAAGCACCAAGCCCTCCTCTCCCTGTGGCTCTGAAGATCCCTCCCTGGTGCCAGCCCAAGCTATGCAGACCCTACCCACTGTGCCCTTCTCCAGCCTGCATGTTCCATTTGTTTCCCAGGCAGCTTTAGCCCTTCGACTACTTGCTGGCTACTAGCCTTGCTTCTCTTCAGCCCTCGCCTGGGACATTCAAGCCTCTGTGAAGCCCACCTCACAGACTTTTTGACTTGGGATGACTCTCTTCCTGGGCTTCCCAAGTGGCACTAGCAGTAAAGAACCTGCTTCCCAATGCAGGAGACGTAAGACATGTGGGTTTGATCCCTGGGTCAGGAAGATCCCCTAGAGAAGGAAACTGCAAACCACTCCAGTATTCTTGGGGCTTTCCTGGTGACTCAGATGGTAAAGCACCTGTCTGCAATGTGGGAGACCTGGGTTCAATCCCTGGGTTGGGAAGATCCCCTGGAGAAGGAAATGTAGCCCACTCCAGTACTCTTGCCTGGAAAATCTCATGGACAGAGGAGCCTGGTAGGCTGCAGTCTATGGGGTTGCAAAGAGTTGGACACAACTGAAGCTTCTAAGCACAAGCATGACTCTCTCCCCAGCAGTGTGCAGTGGGCCTGTGCCATTGCCACCCTGTTCAGTTCAGTTCACTTCAGTCGCTCAGTCATGTCCGACTCTTTGCGACCCCATGAATTGCAGCACACCAGGCCTCCCTGTCTATCACTAACTCCTGGGGTTCACTCAAACTCACGTCCATCGAGTCAGTGATGCCATCCAGCCATCTCATCCTCTATCGTCCCCTTCTCCTCCTGCCCCCAATCCCTCCCAGCATCAGAGTCTTTTTCAATGAGTCAACTCTTCGCATGAAGTGACCAAAGTACTGGAGTTTCAGCTTTAACATCATTACTTCCAAAGAACACCCAGGACTGATCTGCTTTAGAATGGACTGATTGGATCTCCGTGCAGTCCAAGGGACTCTCAAGAGTCTTCTCCAACACCACAGTTCAAAAGCATCAATTCTTTGGTGCTCAGCTTTCTTCATAGTCCAACTCTCACATCCATACATGACTACTGGAAAAACCGTAGCCTTGACTAGACGGACCTTTGTTGACAAAGTAATGTCTCTGTAGGAGACTAAAAACAGGCTTCTCAAGATGCAGAGCCCCTGCAGGGTGAAGGAGCTGAATCTGGAAGCCTAGAATCTCTCAGTCTTCTTGCCCAAGGCTCAGGAGGTACCTCCAGATCCCCACTAGGAAACCGGAATCTTCTGGGCCTTTGCTCAAGGGATTCCCTAAGCCTGAACACTCTTTCTCTTTCCACCCTCTTCATTTGGATATTACTCACTCATCCTTCCAGTCTCAGCTTTGATGTCACTTCCTCCAGGAAGTCTTCAGTGAGTATCCCCTACAAACTCTACATTCCCAACCCTTCCTCTGCTGCTGCTAAGTCACTTCAGTTGTGTCCAACTCTGTGCGACCCCATAGACGGCAGCCCACCAGGCTCACCCGTCCCTGGGATTCTCCAGACAAGAACACTGGAGTGGGTTGCCATTTCCTTCTCCAATGCATGAAAGTGAAAAGTGAAAGTGAAGTCGCTCAGTCGTGTCCGACTCCTAGCGACCCCATGGGTTGCAGGCTACCAGGCTCCTCCGTCCATGGGATTTTCCAGGCATGAGTACTGGAGTGGGGTGCCATTGCCTTCTCCAAACTCTTCCTCTAGACTCCCCTAATAATATCAGTCACGCTGCTGTATCATTGGTTCTCTCTGTCCCTCACAGTACTGAGGACTCTTACGGGAAGTTGTTGTTCAGTCTCTCAGTTATGTCAGACTCTTTGCGACCCCATGGACTGCAGCACGCTAGGCTTCCCTGTCCATCACCATCCCCAGAGTTTGCTCAAACTCATGTCCATTGAGTTGGTGATGCCATCCAACCATCTCATCCTCTGTCACCCCCTTCTCCTCCTGCCCTCAATCTTTCCCAGCATCAGAGTCTTTAACTGTGCTTATTCAAAAGAGGACCCTTCATGCTCATCTAGCACCAGGCAACAGACACTCAAGAGACCCTCTATAAATCCTTGACAGGTAAATAAATGCTTGGGGTGAGGAAAACAATGGGGAAGGAGTTGACATCACCCAGTGGCTACTCACAGGCTGTCCATAGAAGACCTCCTCAGGTCATACTGGCCTTTTCTTCCAGCTGCCATTGCTTGGTGCTTGCTCCAGGCTCACAGTTCGGCTGGATGGGAAGGGGAAAGAGAGGGCAAAGGAATGAGCACACAGTGAGGAAAGGAAAGAGGCTTTGCTTTCCTGACTGACCACCAGGTCAGTCAGCCCAAACAGAGAGTCCTTCTCAGGGCCACAGTGTGGCTTCTGCTGCCCAAGCCCAATAGGCTGAGACACTCAGCCCCAGAACCAAGAGAGAGGCCATCTCAGAGAGTCAAGGGGCTACTTGAAGGGTAAGTACTGGGGTCATTTGCCATCCCATGCTGCAGGCATCTGCACATTCTAGTTCGGTGATTTGGAAAGAGTGATCCACTGGCCATCAAGAGGCCTGGAATTTGCTTTTATGCAGCTGTGTGGCAGACGGTTCCCGGACCTCTCTGAGATTCAGCTCCCCCTTGTACAGGGGTTGGATCAGGTGACCTTCAATGCTCATTCCAGTACTGACATCTGATATGAGTTCCTAGCATGGACGGCCTATATTTTATTAGCTGTTCTTTTCACTGGAGCAGCTCCTGACCCAAATTGGGACTCAGTAAAATATCAGCTGATGGCTGCCAAGGCTGAGTGTGGAAGGAAGCTTTTTGGAGAGGAGGGCAGAGGGATTAGACACATGGTAAGAGGCAGAGAGAGAACCCCATTCTGCCATCATCCCCACTTGCAGCTTTCTTTAAATGAGCTGTCATCATTTGGGGGCCAGTTCAGTCAAAGAAAATTTGAGAATTTCTGGAGAAATAGGGAATGATTGAGAAAAGGGTTTGGAGGGCTTCTCTGGTGGCTCAGCAGTAAAGGATCTGCATGCCAATGCAGGAGACATGGATTCAACCCCTGGTCTGGGCAGATCTCACATGCTGCAGGGCAACTAAGCCCATGCACCACAACTATCGAGCCTGTGCTCTAGAGCCCAGGAGCCACCAACTACTGAAGCCTGAGCACCCAAGAGCCGGTGCTCAGCAACAAGAGAAACCACCACAGTGAGAAGCCCATGCTCCACAACTAGAGAGTCGTCCCTGCTCGCCACAACTAGAGAAAGCCCATGCAAAAGCAACGAAGACCCAACATAGCCAAAAATAAATAAATAAGTAAAAAAAATTTTAAAAGAAAAGAAAAAAAGTCAGGGGTGGGGAGGAGGTGGTTTGGAGAGGCCAGCCATAGACCTCTGGAAGCAGGTGGTGCTGTGTCTTTAAAGGATAATGGAAGGGCATCTCTGGGACTACTCCCCAGGGGCAGGGGTGTCAAGACAGAAGGAAGTCAAGGGAAGAGGAGGGCCCCCCCACAAAGCCTACTGAGGGCAGAGATGTGGACCATAGCAGCCCCAAGAGCCCAGAGTGAATGAAACCAAAACAGAGAAGGAGCTGAATTCAGTTCTGGTAGTCCCTCCATCATGGTTGTGTGACTTTGAGCAAGGAACATCATCTCTCTGATCTCCCATCGAGGACAACAATATTTCTTGCCCAAAGTCAAGGGGTGGCTAGATGATCTCGTCTTCCCGGGCTGAGATCAGAGACTGTGTGCCCCCTCTAACTCTTCCCCCACTGTTGCCTGCTCCCCATCACGGCCCTATGCTGGAAAGGAGGAGCAGCCCCACGTGCACCCGTATGCCCCGGGCTGCCTATGGAGTGCAGACAGCACAGGAGCATGAGTTTGGATGGGTGGAGGCGGTGGGGTTGGGGTTGGGGGCTGGAATTCTGATAATCTGACCTACTAGGGTTGGACAATTTCAGGCCTACCTTAGCCTGGTGCCTGATGGCCCATAGGAGTGAGGGTAAGCGGGGAAGGGGGGATGCGCAGGAAGATCATGAGAAAATGAGCAAAGCAGGTGAGCAGTGAATTCTGCCCGAGATCCTCCAAGCCCAGGTAGCCTTTGCAGCTTTCTTACAGCCACACTGTGGGGTGGCAGGGCTGCTTCCAGCAGGAACTAGAGTCCCCTCCCATTTGGGTCAGGCTAGGCTACAGCTTTGTTGGTGGACATCTGAGTATGCACACCTCTCTGCCCATCCACCCAAGTCCCCTACCTGGACCCTGCCTCCTGGGCAACCACAGCTGGCTGAGGCCACCATAAAACATATACTGCAGCTTTGAAATGGCTCTTCATTCAGTAGGGAAACTTGAGCACTCATAGGCTTAAGTTTTTAAAGAGCTGCAAGGACCATCAGCATGAATGCAGTGATCTACCCTGAGTCTCCTGGGATGTTCATTTCTCAGGACAGTATATTAGAAGTCACTACTAAAACAGCCAGAAGCAGAAAGAAACTAGACGGTGTTACTTCTGCCCTGCTTTCTAGGCAAAAAAGTGACAAGAAGGGTACAAAAATGTATCCCCTACAGACTTCCTTGGTGGTCCAGTGGTTAAGAATCCACCTTCCAATGCAGGGGATGCAGGTTCAATCCCTGCTCAGGGGACTAGGATCCCATGTGCCATGGGGCAACTATTGAGCCCATATACTATGGAACCTGAGCATCACAATGAAAGATCCTGCATGCTGCAAGGATGAAACCCACCGCAGCCAAAAATAAATATATAAACATGTGCATATAAATATAAATATGGGGCTCCCCATGTGGCATTAGTGGTAAAGAAGCTGCCTGCCAATGCAGGAGACATAAGAGACACAGGTTTGATCCCTGAGTCAGGAAGGTCCCCTGGAGGAGGAAATGGCAACCCACTCCAGTATTCTTGCCTGGAGAATCCCCATGGACAGAGGAGCCTGGTAAGCTGTAGTCCATGGTATTGCAGAGTCAGACATGACTGAAGCAACCATAACTAAAGCGACAGCACGCATGCACACACACACATATATAAATGCATCCCCTAGCCAGTGCATCTGGGCCCAGAATCCCACACTTCAGGTAAGCTACAGTACTTCTGAGAGAGGGCAGGCTCATTCCTGGAGCCTGTGGAGCTGCAAGTGAGAAGCTCTGAGGAGGCTGATCACCCCAAAATAGACCTGTTTTTCTTTTTTTTTTCACAACTTTTTCATGAGGCATTGCAGCACACACATAAAAAATAGCCCCAACTGTTAACAAATAAAATTATAAAAAGCCCCAACTGTTCCCCATGAGTTTCCACGTGGCTGCGATATTTGAGAAAGGGCAGGGAGAGAGGGCAGGGAAAGTGTATCCAGAGGGCCCCAATCTCCTGTCTTCTGACCCAGTTTTCTCCCTCGGTATCTTGTTGTGCTAGAGCTTACAGAGATAATAAGGATGGTAGGGATAGGAACGCTTTCTATTGTCCCTCAGAAGTGGTCCACGGTGAGTGTGTATTACTGTTTCCTGCCTCCAGATAAAGGAACGCATGGCACAGAATGGAGCATCTTGAAAACATAATCGCGTGGCAATAAAGCTGGGTTAAATTTGGCTGCCCTACTCAGAGCACCATTGGAGAAGGGAATGGCAACCCGCTCCAGTATTCTTGCCTAGAGATTTCCATGAGGAACCTGGTGGGCTACAATTCACAGGGTAGCCTGTGTCTGTCCACAGAATTGGACATGACTGAGCAACTAACACACACTCAGAGTACAGGGTTTGTTTAGTAAACACTCTGAGTTCTCAGTGTTCTCCTCAAGGTCATTTCAGTTTAGTTCAGTCACTCAGTCTTATCTGACACTTTGCAGTGCCATGGACTGCAATGCACCAGGCCAGCCTGTCCATCACCAACTCCTGGAATTTACTCAAACTCATGTCCATTAAGTCACTGATGGCATCCAACCATCTCATCCTCTGTCGTCCCCTTCTTCTCCTCAAGGTCAGCTTGGCCTAAACTTGGAATCTGCCTTGGGCATTGCTGCATGTTGGTAGCCAGACTTGAGTCGGGTTGGAGCTGCTCTTGACCAAGGTTAAAGGATTGTGCAGGGCTATTCAGTAAGGGACTGACCTAGCCCTCCTTTGCACCCTGAGTTTCCTCCAGAGGCACCCTACATCTTTTGCCCCGGCCCTGGAGTCTTCTTGGTGCCTGGACTCCAACAAGGCAAGAAAGAGAATTGGGTGGAGGCCAAAGCTGGATTCCCATGCCGTTGGGGTTCTGGTGGCTCAGTGGTGGAAGGTCTGCCTGCAATGCAGGAAATGAGGGTTCAATTCCAGATCAGGAAGATCCCCTGGAGAAGGAAATGGCAACCCTCTCCAGTATTCTTGCCTGGAAAATCCCATGGACAGAGGAGCCTGGAGGGCTACAGAGTCAGAGCAGCTGAGCACTCACGCATAGTGCCAGACATTGCTAGAGATTGTGAGGATTATAAAACTATAGTGATGCCATCAAGGGATTTAAGTTTAATTATAATTATTAATAATAATAATTTATTTTTAAAATTTTGTTTATTGGTCATACCACACAGCATATAGGATCTTAGTTTCTCAACCAGAGATTGAACCAATGCCCCCTGCAATGTAAGCTGGGACTCCTAACCACTGGGTCACCAGGGAAGTCCCAATAATTTATGGAGAGTTTATTACATGTCCACTATTGGGCTACATGTGCTACTTCATTTAAACTTCAAAACCATCCTGTAAGGAGGTACTATTATTATCCCCACTTGGTAGATGAGGACATTAAAGCATCAAGGAGTGATGTGAATTGTCAGGGAAGCACAGAACAAGAATTCTATTTTGGCAGCTAGCTTGGGGCCTCTGAGAGGAGATGGCACAGCCCCTGAGCCCCTTACAACCTCATGCCCTGATTTTATTTTACTTTCATATTTATTTATTTGGCCACACCAGGTCTTAGTTGTGGCATGCGGGATCTAGTTCCCTGACCAGAGATTGAACCCAGGCCCCCCTGCATTGGGATCACAAAGTCTTAGCCACTGGACCACGAGGGAAGTCCCCTCATCCCCTGATGTTAGAGCATTAACACATTCTTCATTCACTTACAAATAATCCTCCTCACTTACAGATGTGAAAACTGAGGCCTAGAGCAGAAAACAGCCCAGGAAAGTCACCCAGGGAGCTTGTGGCCACACCAGGCTCTGGCCCCTGCACCATGCTTTCATCTCTGGCCTTCAGTCTCCTCCTGTTGGGGAGACTAGTTGGGGCTGTGAGATGAGATTCCCAGTTTGGAAACTCTGTGTGTTGTTATCACATGATGTTTTTAGTGAGACAGAAAGCAGAAAAGCAGGAATGGACCAGCTGAAACTTGTCTCAAAGTCCTCCTCCAGCCCATACTTATCCCAGATTGCCCTATAGGGTGTCAACAATATGGAGACATTTTCATGCCTCAAGGCATGGGTTTTTAACTCAGCTGATGGGATGCACATGTGTGTATATAAATATATATATGTATATAATCTCCAACAGCAGAACTAACAGGTTTTAACAGCTAGAGATGAGTAAATATGTCCTGAAGCCTAAAGGTCTGGTAACACAGAGAAGACCTAAAATTACTATGCCTTAGAACCTCGGACAAAGGTTAACTCTAAAGATGATCAGCTGAATCCTTGAATGGTGACCTCACATAGCTCCTCTTAGCCAAGCTGTGCTCATACCCGCTCAATCGAGTCTGACTCTTTGTGACCCCTTGGACTGTAGCCTGCCAGTTTCCTCTGTCCGTGGGATTTCTCAAGCAAAAATTCTGGAGTGGGTTGCCATTTCTTTCTCCAGGGGATCTTCCCAAGCCAAGGGTGGAACCTACATCTCCTGCATTGGCAGGCAGGTTCTTTATTGCTAAGCAACCAGGGAAACCCAAGCTGTGCTCACCTCCCCCTTTCCAGCTTACCAAGGCTCATGGCCACCCATGGGAGACCTAGCCCCTTGCCTGAGTCGCCACAGCCCACACACCCATGGTCTTAGGCTGGTTCCTAAAACAAAAGGTCTCCCTCACTCTTCTGCTCCTTTGCAAGGAAGTAACAACAGGTTAGCCCAGGGATCTCTGCTGCCCTGAAGCAATTCCTAGAGCAAGCCTGAGATTTCTTACTCATGGGGGACTAGAAAAAAGAGCCAAACTGGGTGAGCTAGAAGTCTGAGAGGATGAAAATGGGGTTAGGGATGTGTTCAGTTTGTTTTTAGAGAAATGGATCCCACTGCCTAAAAAGTTGGGGTGCTCCTGGGGTGGGGAGGAGGCCATTAAGGGGTCACAGAGGGACTGGCCTGAGATGGAAGGAAAGGCCAGGCTCAGTGTAACTGGAGGCGTTTCTGGTATTGGCAGCGACCCTTCAGGTAGGAGAGGGGCAGAGACAGAGTAAGCCTGAGGGCCACAATGGCCCCAGAATCATAGGCTGTTACTGTACTCCATCCTGGCCAGTGGCCGCTTTGATTGATAAGCATGAAATGGGCGGTTGGAGGGGCGTGCCTTCCTCGATTCCCTTTCCCTCCTGGCTAGGTTCACAAGGAGAGAGTAGGATCCAGGCCACCTGTAGACATTCCCCCCACTTTCTGCCCTGACACTGGCTGCCTTGGGTTTCTGGACCACACACAGTCAAGGGGCTACTGCATCTTGATGGGTAAGATTCCTAACCCACCTGCCCTTCAAGCTGCCTTCACAGCTCTTCCACAAGATCACATCGTGAGAATCCCACATTGTACTAAGTGTTGGGACAGGTGAGCACAGATAGGGAAAGATGGGGCTTGACACAACTCCTGTCTTTTCCCCCAAGCATAGAGAAAGATGCCCAGGGTGGTCTCGGGGCCAGTGAGATGTGAGTGATGGACTTACCTGCCGCCTCTCCTCTGGGGCCCGGCTGGCTTGTCACTATTCCCCGTCTGGAAGCAGTGTCCTGGGCCAGGTCAGTGGGAGGGAGGGAATGAGTGAAGAAACATCCAGAGGGATTTTTCAGGGCTGGGATCCAAATGCCAGCCTATGGGGAGCCAGGTAAGGGGCATGGTCACTGTATCCAGGGGTGGGACCTACTGGCAGGCCTCCTGGTCAGTTCCCGCCCTCCCCAGACCTCAGAGAGAAACTACCTGGCTAGGAATTCATGATCCCATCTTTGGGCAGGTGAGCATTCCAGATCCCTCACCCGGCCCCTGACCCCAGGGCTCTGTGTGGGTCTGCCCTCAGATTCTCATTCTGATTTCTCTTCTGGTCTCTCCTCCTCCCCCATGGTGACTCACACTGCTTTGGAATTTCACTCACTGGCTTTTTCTGACGCACATCCTGGGAGCCTGGCTTGGAGCCAAGGAACAACACTATTGCTCCAACCCCACCAGTAATTAATGTTGGCTCCTTGAGCTAAAGGCTATATAGACTTGTGGTGAGGGAAGCCAGGCTGGAGAAGCAGGGTGGGGAAGGGGAGATTTGGCGGCGAGGGGTGGTGTTGCTGCTAAACAGAAAGGCTTTCTTCCTGTTTCTGCTCATCTGCACACAGGTAGAACACAAACAGCAGGAAAGCTATGGGCTTGTCATGTTCAGACATACCCAGCCGGGCAGCCAGGAAACTCAAGAAGATGGAGCAAGAAAGTTTAAAACCTGGACTGACCTCTGCGCTTTTTAGATTTCTGTATACATGCGAAATTGCTTCAGTAGTGTCTGGCTCTGTGAGACCCCATGGACTGTAGCCCACCAGGCTACATGGGATTCTCTAGGCAAGAATACTGAAGTGGGTTGCCATGCTCTCCTCCAGGGGATCTTCCCAACCCAGGGATTGAACTCTTATGTCTTCTGCATTAGCAGGTGGGTTCTTTACCCACTAGCACCACCTGGGAAACCCTTTTGGATTTCTGGATCTCAGTTTACACTTTTGTGAGTCTTAGAGGTTTGAGCTTCTCTGGTGGCTTACTGGTAAAGAATCTGCCTGCAATGAGATGCAGGAGCCATGGGTTCGATCACTGGGTCGGGAAGATCCCCTGGAGAAGGAAATGGCAACCCACTCCAGTATTCTTGCCTGGAAAATCCCATGGACAGAGGAGCCTGGCCGGTTACCGTTCGTGAGATTTCAAAGCATTGGACACAATTGAGCAACTAAACCACTGCCACAAAGGTTTGACAGCCCCTGACTTTAAATGCTAAGCATGACAGCCTGGTTACTTCTTTGATGGAAGGTCCATATGACTCCCGACAGCTTGAACTCCCATACCTCCCCCACTTTGAATACTGTGTAAAAGGTTGTCTGTGTGTGGGATTTCAGAGAAGAAAAGGAAAGGTTGTCATGACAGTGCCCTGGGCTGGAAACTGAAGATCTGGATTCATTTCCAGGTCAGCCATCACCCCATGAGGGAAAAAGGAGATGATTCCCATGGTGACAGCACTCCCCTCCTGGGAGTCCCTCTTGTTTGTGGCAGGAGCTCGCAGTGGCTCCTCGATTTTGTGTATCTCTCTTACCTCCACTTCTCCATAAGGCAGTTGCTTTTCCCATCCCCTCACTAGACTGCCCCTGACCTCAGATCTCCCCTCACTGCCCCAGGAATCATGGTACCACCATGGCCCTTCCAGCAGTTCTGCTGAGAAGTAAAGGATTGTGTGTCAGTCTGATAACCTGACCCCTGGGAGGACTGCAAGGCCAGAGGAGGCCCTCAGTATACTCAGGAAACAAAGCTCTCACCCTGTTTTTCACCCCCAAAGAGTGACTTCAGGTCAAGAGGGTTGCCCTGTCAGTGAAGACGATAGCCAGTGCATGCATGTGAAGTTGCTTCAGTCATGTCCAACTCTGTGCAACCCGTGGACTGTAGCCCACCAGGCTCCTCTGTGTGATTCTCCAGGCAAAAATACTGAAGTGGGTTGCCATGTCCTCCTCCAGGGGATCTTCCCCACCCAGGGATTGAACCCATGTCTCTTAAGTCTCCTGCACTGGCAGGCAGGATTTTTACCAGTAGTGCCACCTGGGATGCCCAGAGGTCTGTCCAATACCCTACTCTGGTAGGGTAGGTACGGTCTGCAGGGAGCCCTAAAAAAGCAGGCCATCAACTCTCATTCCACCTCCTCCCTCTTAGCCAACTTCAGGGACACGATCATTTGGGAAGATGCTAAGGGGCAGAGAGAGGGAATAAGGAAATGAATCTGTGCCTCAATCCCCATACCAGTGATTATAATCAGGATTTTTTTTTTTCAAATTAAAAGCACCTTTAATAAGACAACAATACATCATGACCAGATGGATCTAAGAGTTTGTAATCCCAGGACTTCCCCTCGTGGTCCAGTGGTTGAGAATCCATCTTCCAAGAGGCAGGGGATACAGGTTAGATCCTTGGTTGGGGAACTAAAATCCCACTTGGTAACTGAGCCCGCAAGCCCTAACTGCTGAAACTGATGACTCTAGAGCCCGTACTCTGCAATAAGGGAAGTCTGAGCTCCACAACTAAAGAAGCCATCAAGTGCCACAACTGGAGAAAGCCCACTTGCAGCAACTAAAAGCTTGTGCACCGCAATGAAGACCCAGCACAGCCTAAAAATAAGTTTGGAATTCCGAGTCAAAACTAAGTTCATATCAAAGGAGTCCCACTTACAGGCTTTGGGCATGCTACATGTTTCCTTCTATAGTTGTGATATTTTTAAATGATGTAATATGCAGTATATTGAAATGTTACATGGCTTCCCTGGTGGTTCAGTGGTAAAGAATCTGCCTGCCAATGCAGGAGACACACGTTTGATTCCTGTGTGGGGTAGATCCCCTGGAGAAGGAAATGGCAACCCGCTCCAGTATTCTTGCCTGGAGAATCCCATGGACAGTGAGCATGGCAGGCTACAGTCCTTGGGGTCACAAAGGAGTCAGACATGACATAGTGACTAAACAACAATAGCAGAACGAAATGTTACATATAGCCAAGTTATAAGACATAGTAAGGACCAAGACAACTGTGAACCCCTTACCGAATTTAAAAACTATAATCCAACCAATACATTGCATGGTTGAAGCTACAAATGTGTAACTCCCCAATCCCACTACCTGTCTTTTCAACAGAGTACCCCTAATATCCATTTTGTGTTTGTCATTTTCTGGATGATTTAAAAAATTTTCTATCGTATTGTGTGGGCATCCCTAAATAATATGCGGCTCGGGTTTGGTTGTTTCAAAACTTTGGGAAGTGGTGTTATATTGTACATATATCGTCTTGTTGGACTGGTGTTTTTCTCAGCCTTATGTTACTAAGACATAGCCATACTGGTGTGTGTGTAGCTGGGTTCCATCTTTTTCACTACAGCATCATTTCCAGGGCTATGGCATATTTTTCTGCTGTCTAATTTCTTGCTATTATAAAAACCACCTCTTTGAGTATTCTTGCACTTGTTATCTCATACACATGTTCGAGCACTTCTCATTGGGTAGATAAGTAGAATTGGAATCGCTGGGTTATAGTGTATGCGTACACTGAACTTGACAAGATCACACCAAGTATTCTCCCAAATGGCTGAAACACCAGCAGTGTAGGAGAGTTCTTAGTAGCTCACATTCTCATCACCACTTGCCTTTTCAGACCTGACCTTTGGCTCTTCTTTGTTGGATGTATGATGGTATCTCTGTGTTACTCTGATTACTAACAAAGTTAAGCTGTTATCTTCATACATTTTGGTATGTTTGTGTTTCTTCTTCTCTGAGGTGCCCAATCATGTCCTTTGCCCATATTTTGGACACCATCGTTAAAAAAAATTTTTTGTTGTTTATTTTTTTGACTGTGCTGGGTCTTTGCTGCTGCATGGGCTTTTCTCTAGCTGCGGTGCCTGGACTTCTCATTAGAGTCGTCTCTCCTCTTGTGGATCACAGGCTCTAGGCTCTTAGGCTTCACTTGTTGAGCTTCCAGGCTTTAGAGCACAGGCTTAATAGTTGTGGAAAACGGGCTTGGTCGCTGTTAGGCATGTGGGATCTTCCTATATGGACCAGGAATCTAACCAGAGTCCCCTGCGTTAGCGGGCAGACTCTTCACCACTGAGCCACCAGGGAAGCACCACCCCCCCCATCATTTTTTTATCATGAGTGATTTGTTTGAGTTATTTATAGATTCTGGAATTAATATTTTTAGTAATATAAACGTTATATATCATATAGTAGTATATATCTTCAATGTAGAAAAAATATTTCTAACAACTTTTTCAGCTGTATATGTGACAATTATTTTTTCCAGAAATATTTCTTATTCTATGAGTCTTTTTATGGTGGCTTTGGGTGAACATGCATTCTTAATTACATTTCAGTGGAAGTTATCAAGTTTTCTTTCACAGCTAGTGTATGTTATGTCTTGATTTAGAAGCACTTCCCTAGCTTAAGGTAATGAATAAAGTCTTCTGTATTTTTTTTCTCAAACATGTTAAACTTCCTTTCCTTTTTGCATATCCATCTGTAATTCATTTTTGTCAAGTGGATTTTTTTGCTTGTTTTGTTAAGAAAGAAATTTTATTAAAAAATTCCTGGTTCTATAATTAACAAAGTCTCATGAATACATAATAATTTCAGAAAACTTGGAAAATATGAAAAATGTAAAGCCATTAAAATTTTCACTACCAGTAGATATAACTATAGAAAGTATAACTCTAGGTATATAGCATTATATTATTTTTTATGTTTTCTAATCATACAGGTTCATTTAGAAAGTAGAAAATAAATAAAGGAAAAAATAGTATGTGTTTCCACCACTTTGAAAGTATTTGATGTGCTTCTCAACATCCCGACTGGTTATTCAGCAGCAGAGTTCTCCACTGGTGAGAAGATTCCAGATCATGGCCATCACTCCCACATGAACAGACTTTCTAGCCTCATCCTTCATCAGGAAGAGACTCATGTGCACCCCCTGGAACAAGCATATTGTGAGGGGGACCGTCAGCAACCCAACACAATTTGAAATGGGCCCACTCAAATTCCATAAAAACAAACTGTACTTTTGAATATTTAATGACACCATCCAAAGTATGTGGAATCGGTTATTTCAATGAGAAATAAGTCAGGCCTCTACCAAAAACATTTCTTTTTCCTTAAGGTAGAAAATAAAAACATGGATTATGATCAACACCCCCAAAACCGAGTATTTTTCCCACCACCACATTTTACTCATGCTCTATTATGGCCAAAGTCTCAGCCTTGGACTTACAGCCATTTTTAGCCCTGTGAACTTGATTTCACTGGACTGGTATACAAAGTAGTGTCCGTAATGGTGCAAACATGCCGTGTGTCACTTTTATTCCCACTTAAGCTTGTGGCAGGCAGAGCAGCTAATCAGCCACGTACCCACCATGAGGCCAGAAAGTGCCTTGCAATCCACAAGAAAGACTCCCTTTAACAATGGGTTGTACTTGGCCCCAAAATCTGAAGTCTGGTTTGCTAGGTAGTTCCACTTTGGTACACCGGAAAGACTCAAGAACGAGAGAGCCAAAGGAGGAAGCAGCAGGCAGCTCAAAGGAGAGCAGAGCCCTCCCTGGCAGATGGAAAGGCCAGGAGATTGTGGTTGTTCCAAACCGAGGTCGCCATTTTGTCTAGATGTTGCCCTAGACCTGCTGCTGCTGATGCCTCTGCCTAGTCCCTTCAGTCGTGTCTGACTCTGCCACCCCATGGACTGCAGCCCACCAGGCTCCACTGTCCATGGAATTTCCCAGACAAGAATACTGGAGTGAGTTGCCACTCCCTTCTCCAGGGGATCTTCCCAACCCAGGGATTAAAGCTGAATCTCCTGCATTGAAGGCAGGTTCTTCCCTGAGCCACCAGGGAAGCCCGCCCTAGGCCTACATGATGGAAACAGGCTGCCTCCAGGCTGTAGCCTCACATTTTTCCTGCAGGTAGGTTGGGTGGAACGGTGAGAGGACAGAGCTGGGGGCAGTGGAAGCTTTCTCTCTTCTAGTTCTGCTGCAGAAATGTCTGGGCAGATCCTGGTGCTTTAGCCAAGAGACAGACATCACCTTTTATAGATTGGGGCCTGAGATCCCGGTGGGGAAGCTTGGGGTTGGGGTGTGGGGGAAGCGGTTAGGTGCACCTGAGTGTGAAGTGGTCCGGCTATGGGGCCTCTGGGGCTGAGCAGCATGGTTTCACTGCAGTGGAGCTCAGCTGACTGGGCTGGGGGCCAAGTTTAGGCCCTACACTCCCCTGCAGAAGCCAGAATTGCCCTGTAAGAACATTCCAGCTAGAGGGGCTCATTGCTCATTGTGCAGCCCTTGGAGAACAGATGGTGTTGCTTCAGGGGCAGGTAGGAGGAGGAAAGGTCTGCAGAGGGTACATCTCTTCTGTCACCTTTCACCCTTATCACCCCTCACCCCCACCCCAATTCGAGAGGAAGAACCTGCTGTGCCAGCTGTGAATTCCTGGAAGGGATGTGGCAGCTTATTCACAAAGCTCAGATCTCAGAACCAGACTGCATGCATGCATGCTAAGTTGCTTTAGTCGTGTCTGACTCTTTGTGACCCTATGGGCTGCAGCCCTCCAGGCTCCTCTGTCCATGGGATTCTGCAGGCCAGAATACTGGAGTGGGTTGCCCTGCCTTCCTCCAGGGGATCTTCCCAACCCAGGGATCAAACCTGAGTCTCTTAAGTCTCCTGCATTGGCTGGTGGGTTCTTTACCACTAGCGTGGCACCTGGGAAGTCCTAGCCTACATGGAACCATCTCAAGGGGTCAACCCTGGGACAGCATCTCATGGCTCCAGTGTAGCAAGGAGTGAAGGTAGGGGAAGAGTGGCCATTACAGCTCAGGAGGATGCCATGGGGAAAGCAGCAGGTAGCTCCACCAGATTTGTCTGAAGATCCCTTTGTTTCTGTAAGTGATATAATTCAGCATAATTTTGAAAATAATCATCTCCACCAACCAAGTTAGAGACGTTTTACTTTTACCGATGGTTGAGTTGGTTCCAGTCAACATGATCAAACATTTATGGAACTAGTTATAGCAGGCACTGTGCCAGGCACTGACAATTTGCCTTTAAAATAGGAAATGAGATTGTAAGGAAAAAATATATTCTGACAAGCAGACCTGCTTTTATAGATACTGCAGTAGAATTCCAGAAAATACATTTATAAATCTCAGAGGAAGGTCAGTAGGTGGTTTAGAATTGGAAAAATCGTGACCAAGTTCTTTTGCTTTAATCTCTACAAACAGACAATGGATCACCTTTGAAATAAACAGCTTAGAGTAATACAGTGTTTTCTTTTGATTGGCTATGGCTTAACAGGAAAGTTAAATATAGGAGATTTGAGCAGATTAAAAAACATTATTTTGGAGTCATAGCTATGGAATGAAGTGCACTTAATGTAATCAAGTGAAAACACAAAGTTGTAATTTGGGATTGCTGAGGTATTTGAGACACCACACAAAGTCATTGGAAGATTAGCCTCCATGGAATTTGGAGCATTAATTTTAAAAGCCCACAGAGTTTGTTTTTTAAAAAAACTTGGTGTTGGACTTCAGTCCAAACTTTCACTTTGAAGATATCTAGGATAACAATCAAAATTGTCCTGATTAAATAACCTGACCCTTCTGTTTTTCAAAATTATTAAGGAATTTGATGATTAAATGCATTCTTATTTCTCTTCACGCTGGTAAGATATACACACAATTTTTTCAGTCTGCTGGCATAAATATTCTAATGTCACAATTGAGTATTTAAGATCTGAAGGATTTTAATCCACTAGTAAATTTTTTAGCAAATAAAAGCAGGTAAAAGAGCAGGCAAACATAATTCATTCAAAAAGGAAACAAATAGGGAAGCAAACAATTTTTTCAAAGACTTAAGCTCAGTGATTTTAAAAAATTGAAAATTAGACCAATTTTAATTTATCAAATCAGTAATGATTTCTAAAAATGTTAATACTTGACTCTGCTTCATAAAAGCATAAATTAGTAAAAGAGTCCTGGAAAATAATCAGATAATACACATGAGGACCCATTTAGAATCCAGGAGTTGATATAAAAAATATTTTAAGCTGAAAACATTTGAAATGCAACAGATGTAGAAAGAAGCCTCTTGAAGATCCCTGATCTAACTAAAAGCAGAGATTTCTGGGAAATAAGTCTACCATAAATTATTTCTTCAAGGTAGACTTATTCCCCAAAGAGATCAAATAATAAAACTTACCCCAGATCCCTTTTCTGGGGAATCTGTATGGCCTTGAAAGAACAGAAATACATCTGATGAAATAAAATTTATATTTTAAGGCAAGACAAGAAACACTGAACATAAAATTCTCTCTGCATGTGTGTTTGGGCCTCCTCTTTCTCTCCATAACACGCCTGCATTACATACTAACCAGAGCTCCTTGAAGATGGGAGTGCCTGCTCAACCATAAGATCATTTTTTTTCTCTCTTCTGAGGCTACCAGTGGAACTTCTTACGAGAGTAGCATTGACATACATACACTACCACGTGTAAAACAGTTGCTAGTGAGAACCTGCTATGATAGCACAGGAAGCTCAGCCAAGTGCTCTGCGATGACCTGGAGGGGTAAGATGGGGGAGTGGGAGGGTCAAGAGGCGGGGAATATATATATATACATATGGCCGATTCACAATGTTGTACAGCAGAAAGTAACACAACATTGTAAAGCAATCATATTCCAATTAGGGAAAAAAAGACTGTTCTTTTCGGGCTCTGTAGGGAATCATGGTGACTTACTGTTCACTTGGTACCTGTTACCTATCCTTGGTGACCTTAATGTAAAATATGGTATGTCATTTTGATGTATGATCCTTTGTCTCAAAAATATATATGACTATACCTTTGACTTCTGACAGGCACAACAGGTCTCAGAGCTTTCTAAGAATCTGCTCCCTGGGTTCTAATCCTCAGTATGGCTCAAAAAAAGCCATACTGTTTTCCTTCCTGATAGTTAATTGAATTTTCATCTACCTGTATAGACAAATATCATCACAAACTTTATCTCTTGTTTGTTCTGAAAATCCATTTATCCTACCCAAAAGAGGCCTATTTATTCTTCCCATAGAAATATTTTACTCCTCTCTTCCTGTCCCCTACTAAGTTAGGTACATAACCCTTTAACTTTTACCATTTAATGAACCTACATATATACTAAGAGGAAAGAAGAATTCATATATTTTGATCCAAGAAAATATAAGGGCAAAAAGAGTCAGGGAAAAGATATACATATAGGATGTTCACGACACTAGAAATAGGGGGGAACTGAAGAAAAAAAGACTAAGTATCTTTGTCTATTCAGGTTGCTATAACAGAACATCATAAACTAGATGGCTTATAAACAACAGAAAAATATTTCTGACAGTCTGGAGACTGGGAGATCAAGGTACTGGCATATTCAATATCTAGTGAGAGCCTATATCCTAGTTTATAGACAGCTGTCTTCTCCTGTGTCCTCATATGGCAAAAGGAGGAATGGAGACCTCTGGGGTCTCTCCTGTAAGGGTACTAATCTTGTTCAAGGAGGCTCCATCCTCATGATCTAATCACCGTCCAAACACCCCATCTTCACACACCATCACATTAGGGATTAGGTTTCAACATGAATTTGATAGGAAGACAAACATTCAGTCTATTGCACTAAGTGTCCAACAATAGCAGAAAGTTTAAATACCTGATGGTGTATCCATAAGATGGAACGTGTGCAGCATGCTCTCTTTCTCTCTCTCTCTCACACACACAAATAATACATGATTGCTTATCAGTATGATCTCAATTGAGAAAAACTGATACATGAAATAAAAGATTAAGAAATATCACAAAATGTAAGCTGTTTTTTTCTAAATGTTGAAAATAAAGGTCTTAAATGTTTCTATCTGTTTATTTTAATACCTTCTAGATTTTTAACATATGTGATATCTTTTGATGGGGGATGGAGGGAAGAGAAGCACAAAAGGTAATTACTCACCAAGATAATAATTTAATTTGAAAGGAAGGAAAGAAAAAAGAAAGAAAATGTTTTGCCAGTTCTTTTTTTTTGAATTTTAAAATGTCACTAAAGCAATAAATTTGAGTGAATTTTTTTCCTTAAGGTACAATTAGTATTTTAATTGCTTTATTGCATCCCATAGGTCAGTGATAAAATAAAACATAATGTAACTCAAGTTGAAACATAGAGTTGAAATGTGGTATGTTAAATAATTTGGCATAAAAGACTCCAATAAGGTAAAGATACATACATATATATGTATCAGTTCAGTTCACTTCAGTCGCTCAGTCGTGTCCGACTTTTTGCGACCCCATGAATCGCAGTACGCCAGGCCTCCCTATCCATCACCAACTCCTGGAGTTCACTCAGACTCACGTCCATCGAGTCAGTGATGCCATCCAGCCATCTCATCCTCTATCGTCCCCTTCTCCTCCTGCCCCCAATCCCTCCCAGCATCAGAGTCTTTTCCAATGAGTCAACTCTTCGCATGAGGTGGCCAAAGTACTGGAGTTTCAGCTTTAGCATCAATCCTTCCAAAGAAATCCCAGGGCTGATTTCCTTCAGAATGAACTGGTTGGATCTCCTTGCAGTCCAAGGGACTCTCAAGAGTCTTCTCCAACACCACAGTTCAAAAGCATCAATTCTTCGGCGCTCAGCCTTCTTCACAGTCCAACCCTCACATCCATACATGACCACTGGAATAACCATAGCCTTGACTAGATGGACCTTTGTTGGCAAAGTAATGTCTCTGCTTTTGAATATGCTATCTAGGTTGGTCATAACTTTCCTTCCAAGAAGTAAGTGTCTTTTAATTTCATGGCTGCAGTCACCATCTGCAGTGATTTTGGAGCCCAGAAAAATAAAGTCTGACACTGTTTCCACTGTTTCCCCATCTATTTCCCATGAAGTGATGGGACCGGATGCCATGATCTTCGTTTTCTGAATGTTGAGCATTAAGCCAACTTTTTCACTCTCCACTTTCACTTTCATCAAGAGGCTTTTTAGTTCCTCTTCACTTTCTGCCATAAGGGTGGTGTCATCTGCATATCTGAGGTTGTTGATATTTTTCCTGGCAATCTTGATTCCAGCTTGTGTTTCTTCCAGTCCAACGTTTCTCATGATGTACTCTGCATATAAGTTAAAAAAGCAGGGTGACAATATACAGCCTTGACGAACTCCTTTTCCTATTTGGAACCAGTCTGTTGTTCCATGTCCAGTTCTAACTGTTGCTTCCTGACCTGCATACAGATTTCTCAAGAGGCAGGTCAGGTGGTCTGGTATTCCCACCTCTTTCAGAATTTTCCACAGTTTATTGTGATCCACACAAACAAAGGCTTTGGCATAGTCAATAAAGCAGAAATAGATGTTTTTCTGGAACTCTCTTGCTTTTTCCATGATCCAGCAGATGTTGGCAATTTGATCTCTGGTTCCTCTGCCTTTTCTAAAACCAGTTTGAACATCAGGAAGTTCACGGTTCACGTATTGCTGAAGCCTGGCTTGGAGAATTTTGAGCATTACTTTACTAGCATGTGAGATGAGTGCAATTGTGCAGTAGTTTGAGCATTCTTTGGCATTGCCTTTCTTTGGGATTAGAATGAAAAATGACCTTTTCCAGTCCTGTGGCCACTGCTGAGTTTTCCAAATTTGCTGGCATATTGAGTCTTTACTCCCTAATAATTTAAAATGCATTCTCTCAAGAAGGACATTCTTTTTCACAACCACAAAAGCATCATTACCCTTAAGTAAATGTTCCTAATATCATGTACTACCTAGTTGTTATCATATTTCCCAAATTGTTCCCAATATCTTTTATACCTATTTTCTTATTCAGATCTTTGAACAGTTGCGCAATACTCCCATCACAGGATGAAACTCACTATTTCTTCTAGAGTTGAACTGCAATTATCAAGGAGCTTCTTTCTTTGCAAAGTTGTTCTTTGAACAAGTGTTTATTGAGCACCTATTAGCTTCTCTGTGGCTCATCTGGTAAAGAATCTGCCAGCAATGTGGGAGACCTGGGTTCAATTCCTAGGCTGGGAAGATCCCTTGGAGAAAGGAAAGGCTACCCACTCCAGTATTCTGGCCTAGAGAATTCCATGGACTGTATAGAGCATGGGGTCACAAAGAGGCGGACACGACTGAGCAACTTTCACTTCACTCACTTATTGAGCACCTAGCATGTACAGCAAAGTGCTAAATGCTGGAATTAAAGTCACAAGGTGGCATCTTTGCGGACTCTGGGGAACTCTAGTCTCATGTCTCAGCACAGAAAGAATTCAGTAAGAGGCAAAGTGATAGGTAAGAAGTGATTTGTTAGAATAGGATGCTTGAAGGCTTATAATCGGGTGGGCCAGAGGGAGCCACTTCCTGAGAACTTAGTGAGGTACAGTTTTATAATCAAAGGAAAAGTGGGGAGGGAGAAAAAGACCACTTTCATCCTCATTCTTAGGCACACATCAAACTTCCATCAGAGAGTTTTCTTATCCCTGCATGGTCAGTTTAAGACTGTCATGGCGCTATGGAAAAATTATTTCAGGTCTCGGTACAAGAGGGTCTTTACTTTGAAATGTCACCTTTGCGTAAATGGTTGTGTTTTTATGTGAGCAGAGAGCGTGTCCTAGGAGTCATGAACTTACTGAGCTCACCAGGTAGGATGTGATCTCAGGCCACCATTGTTTTCCTGTTTGGGGGCACGTCTCATGCTTTTGTTGAATGGTTCTTTTGCTAAACAGGGCTGCTTGGCTTTGTGGTTAAGCAAACCTGCTTTTTTTTGAATGATTACTAACTTATAGGGGTCTCCATTACATTTTTCTTTACTTGCAATCCCATAGTGGGATCAACTATTTAATCACATACTTTGTCCGTTTGCATGTGTGTGTGCTAATTTGCTTCAGTCGTGTCCGACTCTTTGTGACCCTATGGACTATAGCCTGCCAGGCTCCTCTGTCCATTGGATTTTCCAGGCAAGAATACTGGAGTGAAAAAAAAAAAAGAATACTGGAGTGGGTTTCCATGCCCTCCTCCAGGGGCTCTTCTTCCTGACCCAGGGATTACACCCTGGTCTCCTGCATTGGCAGGCGGGTTCTTTACCATAGTGCCACCTGGGAAGCCGCTTTGTCCTTTCACTTTGTCTCCATCAGAATGATGGGTTGAAAGTCATTTTCCTGCCTTTGGGTAGCATACGATCAGTGCACAAGGATACCTTTCTCTCATTGGAACATTTCTAAATTAGCAGAAAAGGGGGAGGGAAACTGAGTCAAACAATGGGAGTTTGCATCTTAATATGCGTATTGTCATTCCCTTCCCCAATCCCCACCAAAATGTGTTCTAGCCATCATGATGTATCAACAGATACAATGCTTTGGTCATTTGACCCAACTGGAAACAGCAATATCCATTCTTTTGCAATTTCTCCCCCCCCCTTTTTTTTTAATTGTTTTCTGTTTTGGTATTTCCTTTAACAAAAACCAATATGGCTTTTTCTTTGTTGCTTAATGATAAAAGTGGATTTTTCTTCCCAAGTCCCTCAGTTACCTCTATTAGCTATGCTTCTGTGGTCCTTTCCTTTTACCCTCTGGTCGCAGCATCCTCACTGCCAGAGTAGTCCTGCCCCTGGAGCAGAGGTGGCCTTTCACAAGTATTTACTGTGGGTGGGGCGGGGGGTGCGGGTAGGGGAAAGGAGGAGAAGGTGGACCTGGGAGACCAGGATTTGCTGTTTCACAGCTTCCACACCCCCCACCCCCAGAGTCCCCACAGGGTGATGGGCAGCCAGGACTCATCACACTGAAGAGAGTGGGAAGAACAGCAAACAAGAAAAGGAAGGGGGCTGCCAAGCTGGAAGGACCACCTTAAGCTGGTTCCGTCTTTTTCTCCTAACCCACCCTTCACCACAGTACTGCGTGGCAGCTGTACTTTGCCTTACTCTGCTTCTCGCTTTCTTAGGGCTGTGTCCCTGCCTAGAATGCACTACCCATCCTCTCCTCCAACCACTCCTCAAGGCCAAATTCAAGTTTTTAAAATCTCCTCTCACTTTCACTCTTTGCTCACACTCAGCTCTCTCCATGCTTCCCTCTCCTCACCAACACAGCAGCATCAATGCTCCCAGGGGAGACCCCTCCCAGATGCTTCCAGCCAGCTCTGGTGGGAGTCAGATGTGCAGGACAAACCCAATGTCTTGGTGTGTGTGTGTGTGTGTGCGTGCATATTCAGTCATGTCTGACTCTTTGTGACCCCATAGACTGTAGCCCACCAGGCTCCTCTTTCCATGGGATTCTCCAGGCAAGATACTGCAGTGGGTTGCCACTGCCTCCTCCAGGGGATATTCTCGGACCAGCGATTGAACCCATGTCTCCTGCATTGGCAGGCAGATTCCTTTATCACTGAGCCACCTGGGAAGCCGGATCCTAGAGATACCCCCACTTAAGAGGGGCAAATGGGGTGCTTAATGGGTGAATCACTCCTGTTGTCATTTTGTTCACAGGCCCTCTAAGTGGTGGGAACTCCGGATAGTACTTGTTTATGCACAGTACCTGGGCCAGTGGGGGGCTTCCCAGGTGGCTCAGTGGTAAAGAACCCACCTGCCAAAGCAGGGTACTCAGGTTTGATCACTAGGTTGGAAAGATTCCCTGGAGGAGATGGCAACCCATGCCAGTATTCTTGCCGGGAAATCCCATGGACAGAGGAGCCTTGCGGGCTACAGTCCATGAGGTCACAAAAGAGTCAGACACAACTGAGCGACTGAACAACAACCTGGGCCAGTGGCTCCCAGCAGCCCTTTCTCTCCCCCTGCTGGTCATGTGATTTAATTAATATCTCAGGAAACAGAATTCCCTATGGAGGCGACTGATGGCCAATTAAAACTCTACTAACTGCATTTCACAGGCCCAGGCCGGGGACTCAGCCTGGCCTGGCCTGGAAGATTCGAGGTCTGCAGGGAACTTAAGTTCCTCCCTTACCAGAGCTGTGGTGACTCAGGAATTCTCTGTCAGCAGTATCTCCAGGGGGAGGCTAATCGGAATTGTGAAGTGGGGCAGTGCTAGTTACAGGTGAACTCTCCGAGTCTAGAGCTTTCCGTAGCTTGCTGCCCCGGGGAGGCCCATGGGCCATTTGGGTTCAGCTCCCAGGCCGAAGGCACTGGCGTGTCTGCTTCCCTCACCCGTGACACTAAAAAAGTACAAACAGCAAGCAGGCCACCCTGCACTCCACGACTTGCCTCTGCCTTGTGACTGTGCTTAATATAGGTCAAATGGAAACAGCTCCCAAAATAGACCTTCTCTGAGAAGCAGCTGCACTTGTGAAAGGCTCCACAGAAAGGGAAAGGCGTGGGTGACAGCAGAGCATGGCTCTTCTCAGGTGTTACGTAACCTGGGCTTGAAAATTGGGGCCAAATAGCTCCGGAGAAAAAGCCAGTGTGCCCCTGCCCCTGCCTTTCCCCTCCCCCTAACCCCTTCAGGCCCAGGAAGCAGCCCAGCTGTCCATCAGCAAATTCCAAAGGAGCTGGTTGTGTGCTGGATGACAAGGTCACCCCTCAGAGCATCACTCTGGGGGAGCTTGTCATGCATACCAAACCAATCACGTGACCTCACCAGGAGTGGGGAGGTGACTCCCCTGGGAGAGCTGGTGCAGCATGTGGGGCTCATCTGACCCAAGCTGTGAAGTGGGGGAGGGACAGAGAGAGGTGGGGGGGTGGGGCGGGTGGTGCGGCTGCTGCCTGGGCTGAGGGGAGCTGGATGAGATTGCCAGCCCCAGGGGGTGGCCGCTTTCATGGGTCCAGAGCCACAGGAAAAGCCCCTCCTTCTGTAGATACAGCCTCTTCACCTCCATCCGCACAAGCCACCAATGTGCCCAGTTCATCCCATCAGGGCCTCTTCCTTTGCTATTTTGCCTCAGCCAGGAGGAGGGCTTTCTATGATTAGAGAGCCAGCTCCCCCATTGTTCACTTCCCCATCCACATATTGGAGCTGCCTGTGAAGGGAGGCAGGGAGAAGTTCAAGACTTCTTGAAGAAATCAGTTGAGAAGAGACAGCAGGTTAAAAGGGGGCTGCCTAAGCAAGGGAAAGACGTGCAGGGTGTCCAGGCACAAACAAAATATGTGCAAAGGCCCACAGGTGAGAGGAGAGCCTATTTCCATGAGAAACCACAGAGTCACTGGATAGCAGATTCAGAAACGCACAAGGGGCGACTTCCCTGGTGGTTCAGTGGTCAAGACTCCATGCTTCCTCTTCAGGAGGTTTGGGTTTGATCCTTGGTCAGAGAACTAAGATCCTGCAAACTGCGTGGCATGGCCAAAAGAAAAAATAAATAACAACCAAAAGAAAAAAAAAAAAAAGTACAAGGGGAGATGAGGCTCCTGAAAGGAAGCTTGGACTTCATCCGAACAGAACTGGAGACTGTTAAAGAAACAAGCGTTCTTTAACGTGTGGGCAAGTTTGGAAAGAAGGTTGTTGGGCCTTGCCTCAGATCTACAGAATCAGGAGCTCAGAGCTGGAGGCCCTCCATCTGTGGTTTAACAAAGACATTCACATGATTGTGAGTCACCCTGAAGTTAGAGAACAGCGAAGACAAAGGTGTGCAAGTCTTTTTGCAGCAGTGGAGACTGAAGAGAGGTTGCTCTCCCAGAAAGTCTGGCTATGAAGGCAAGGAGAGTGATGGGTGATGGTTAGTGGGGCTTGCAGAGTGTCTTGGGTCGGGACCCTGGGAAACAGATTCTGAGACGGAGGTTTGCAGGCAGGAAGTGTCTTGGGGAGCACTCCTGAGGGTAGGGGCACACCGTGTGAAGGAGTGGAGCGAGAGGTTGGACTGTGATGTAAGGATCCAGGCTCGGCAGAGCCCTCTGGGAGATGTGGAACTAGGATGGCCTTTCTGAATTGTCCCAGAATCAAGTTAAGGGGGCTTGGCCCTTTACCCCACATATTAATGCCATTTTATCTTCTGTATTTTCTGATGTTTTGACATCTGGAGCCTTGCTGATTCTGGAGAGTCTGCCCCTCCCAGGACTAGCTAATTCTAGAGACAGAAAATGACTCCTCTGTAAGCATGACTTTCCTATGCAAATCAGAATAGGAAATCAGAGTCCATTCACCCCCAGCCCCCACCCCACCTGCCACCAGCCATCTCCTTTATCAGAATCTTACACCAGGGTCACTATCCACCTGCCCCAATCATGCAAGTGTCAGGCACCAGAGCCACATTCTTTAGCGTCCATGAAATTACTCTAACTGGCCAGTCCTAAACCTGCTTACACTGCCTTCTTCATGGAAATTATAATAACGGTTTTCACACGTTCCCCTATTTTCCCCTCACTTCCTCTGCCTCCTGACCAATGCTGGTGCTTCCTGGTGTGTTCCTACAGGGCATGCTATACCTCCTGTTTCTAAGGATTGGTGAGCGCAAACCTCTTGCTTCATGATAGTCATCTCTAGGTCTGCGTGTCTTAGTAGTAATAGTAGTGTTGTTGCTCAGCTGTGTCTGACTCTTTCCAGCCCTATGGACTGTAGCCTGCCAGGCTCCTCAGTCCATGGGATTCTCTAGGCAAGAATACTGGAGTGGGTTGCCATTCCCTTCTCCAGAGGATCTTCCCGACCCAGGGATTGAGCCCAGGTCTCCCAAATTGTAGTCATATTCTTTACCATCTGAGCCACCTAGAAAGCCCTGTCTTAGTATACCTGCTTAAAACAAATCCCAAGTACCCCTAAAATATCCCAGCGCCTATCAGCCAACTATGGCAGTTCTCAGAGGGGGTTTGAGCTGTGAGCTGTCGGCAGCCAATACTCCTGGCAGCTGGAAGGATGAATGTCTCAGTCCAGGAGGGGAAGCTGGGTTATGCATGACAGCATCTACTGCAGAGAGATTTTTTAAGGATGGAAGAAACACAAGCATGTTTAGGTGCTGGGAGGAAGAATCAAGTTGAAGGGGAGGGATTAAGAAATGGGAAAGGAACAACTGATGGGCTGGGTGAGGGTGAGAGGAAGAAGACTGAAATCTAGAAAGACAGGAAAACCTTTGATTTAGGGAGATACATCTTCCCCATTGTGTTAACATGAAAGCAGAGGTATTCAGGTAGTCTTTGTCTCATAGCTTTTTTGGTTGTGGTTTGCTCTCCTGTAAAATCATTATATGGGACTGATGGGTTTCATGTGGTTGAGAAATAGTTTTAAGGGGAGGAAGTCAATGAATGAGAGAGCTGGAAGCATGGGGCTGAAAAGGGATGTGAGATCTCTGACAGCAGAAGTGGAGCAGAGTTCCCTGGTGGTCAGTGGTTGGGAGTTCGCCTGCCAATGCAGAGGACACGATTTTGATCCCTGGTCCAGGAGAATTCCATACGCCACAGGGCAACTAAGCTGGTGAGCCACAACTACTGAGCCTGTGTTCTAGAGCCTGAGAGCCATAACTACGGAAGCCCACACACCTAGAGCCTGTGCACTGCCATGAGAGAAGCCACTGCAATGAGAAGCTCACATACCACAACTAGAGAGAGAGTAGCCCCTGACCACTGTAACTAGAGAAAACCTGCACACAGTAATGAAGACTGAGTAGAGTCAAAAATAAATAAACTTTCAAAAAATGAGAAAAAAAAGAAGTGAAGCAGTGTGCCCTGGGGAGAAGGTAACAAAAACAAAATGGACTTAAAGATCTTAGAAGATAAAATAATCAGGGAATTGAGAAACCATCTTGTTGGATCACTCAGACTTGTGATGCTAAATTGACTTAGAGGAAGTTAAGACCTGAGTAGAGAAGACAGTGAGCTGGGTTTTAAAGCCCTTGGGGAATGAGGAATTGTGACTAGGAGGTCAGCACATGGCCTCCAAGGGGAAGCATAGAGGGCAGAATATCATGTGGCTGAAGCAAGATCCTTAGAAGTCAGATGTGATGCCCTGCAAGGAGCTGACTTTCCCAAGTCCCTTTCCATGTCTGTACTGTTGATTAAAGAAATACACAACATGAGAGTAGAAATTAAGTTTTATTTGGGGCAAAATGAGGACTGCAGCACAGGAGACAGCACCTCAGATAGCTCTGAGAGACTGTTCCAAAGAGATAGTGGGGGAAGGTCAATATATAAGATTTTGGAAGGCAATGGCATCCCACTCCAGTACTCTTGCCTGGAAAATCCCATGGACAGAGGAGCCTGGTGGGCTGCAGTCCATGGGGTCGCTAAGAGTCGGACATGACTGAGTGACTTCACTTTCACTTTTCTGCATTGAAGAAGGAAATGGCAACCCACTCCAGTGTTCTTGCCTGGAGAATCCCAGGGACGGGGGAGCCTGGTGGGCTGCCGTCTATGGGGTCGCACAGAGTTGGACACGACTGAAGCGATTTAGCAGCAGCAGAGTTTAACACAATCAAGCACTGACTTTATAAAAGGTTTTCTGTTAGTCATGAGGAGCAAATGTCACCATGAAGGGATTTAGTGTTTTTCTAGATATGAGGAGCTGCAAGGATTGGGATCATTAAATCAGTTCCTGAAAATCTCTATCTAAAGACCTGTCCCACCAGTTTACCTTACTCTGAACTCCCTTACTCTGCACTCTGAACTCCCTTCAGGGTGTGTCAAAGGTCAACAGCTGCAGCAGCACAGGGTTCAGTCTTCACAGAAGCAGATGGCAAATGCCCTTGGCAGGTACCAATTTGTAGTTGACACTACTTTGCTTATTTAGGTCATATATTTTTCTGCCTTATCTTGTTACCAAACTCAGGTTCAGTTGCTCACTGTTAAAAAGCCAATACTCAGGAGATGCATTAGTAGGAAAGGAAAAGTTCCTTTTTTCAGAAGACAACAACCTGGAGAGAAGGAGAACTCATGTCCAAAAGCCAACTCCTACGATGCTTGATCACAAAAGTTTTTAAAGGGAAAATCATTTGAGGAGGAGATGAGAGTCTTTCTTGTCTTCCACTTTGTGCAGATTTTTCTCTGATTGGTTTGTGGTGAGGTAACAAGGAATCTTGTGCTCAACCTGAAGTTACCATCCTTCACTGGTAGCTCAGTGGTAAAGTATCCGCCTGTCAATGCAGAAGACACAAGAGACATGGGTTCAATCCCTGGGTCAGGAAGATACCCAGGAGAAAGGAATGGCAACCTACTCCAGTATTCTTGCCTGGAGAATCCCATGGACAGAGGAGCCTGGTGGGCTACAGTCCATGGGGTCACAAAAGAGTCAGACATGACTTAGTGACTAAACAACAACAATCTGTTAATTAACGTGGGGGCCTTAATTCCTGCAGAATAACTCAAAGGTATTGTTATGTGTATTCCTTGCAGAGGAGCCAGGATACTGCTTTATCACTGCACCATTGTTTCGTGACTGCTTCTCCTTTGTTTCTACATGCCCTCCTTTCCCTACTTAGCAACTGTATGAATCTGTCCATTGGAATTTAGGGAAAGCCTCAGAGGCTGTGCACACTAAGTCGCTTCAGTCATGTCCAGGTCTTTGTGACCCCAAGGACTGTAGCTTGCCATGCTCGCTGTCCATGGGATTCTCCAGGCAAGGATACTGGAGTGGGTTGCCATTTCCTTCTCCAGGGGATCTTCCCCACCCAGGGATTGAACCCACGACTCCTGAATTACAGGTGGATTCTTTACCACCAAGCCACCAGGGAAGCCCCAACAGAACTCTTAACCTGCAGTAATAGTCACGAGACTGAAACTGAGCAGGACCCTGTGGTGCTCTCCATGTACAAATCTTTCCCATGTTCCTTGTTTCTTGTTTGCAAGAAATAGCCTTCTTTCAGCCTCTGAGACACAGAGGACTCAGGTCGATCCCTGTGTGGGGAAGATCCCCTAGAGAAGGAAATGGCAATTCAGTCCAGTATTTCTGTCTGGAGAATTCCATGGATGGAGAAGGCTGATGGGCTACAGTCCATGGGGCCTCAAAGAGTCAGATACAACTGAGCAGAAACACACATACACACTCTGAGGGTCAAGGTCCATTGGAAGGAAGTCAACTTGTCTGCCATCTTGGATCTGGTTGATTTTAATCGGTTTATGTTGTATCTTCAGGCTATGTCATTCTTTAAAGGTTCAGACCTGCCCCATTCCTGTCTGTTTTGTGCCCTTCAAATTCACTCTTTCTTTATCTGCCCTGCTGTTTGGCCCAGAGGCTGGACTGACTGTGGAGTAGCCTTGCCCTCTGGCTTCCAAGTAGGTCTGGTGAGAGGAAGCCTTGTGGGAGATAAGAGGATGGGAAGAGAATTAAGAGCATTTATCTCAGATAGTCTTTCTGTGGGGTCACCTTGGGCTGCCTCTGGTACCCTATGGAAGATCACTGCTATCTCCAGACAGCTTTCTCTGTAGGACTCCCTTTCCAAGTTCCCTTAGTAGCTTCTTCCCCCAAGGCCAAGGCTAGGATGGGATGAGGGAGGTGCCTGCGATGCAAAAATATAAAGGCACTCACTCTCACTTGCACAATCCTGAGTGAATGGATCCTTAAGTTTTTCAGTCTAGGTGCCTCAGTTTTCTCACCCTAGTCTCTGCCCTGCCTGTACTGCGTGCCTGGAAGTCTAGAGACATTGTGCTGTGACTTTAGTCCTGGGTTATTGTATTACCTGTAATGTTTCTCCCTGGGCTTCCCTGGTTAGTCAGTGGTAAAGAACCCACCTGCCAATGCAAGAGACGTGGATTCTATCTCTGGGTCAGGAAGATCCCTTGAAAAAGGAAATGGCAGTAAGCATTCTTGCTGGGAAATCCCATGGACAGAAGAGCCTGGCAGGTTACAGTCCATGGGGATGCAAAGAGTCGGACATGGCTTAGCGACCACAAGAAACAATGTGTTTCCCTACACCCTGCCCTCATCTTTGTAGGTAGCCCTTTTATTGCTTCCCTATAAGTTTATCCCAGGTTGAGTTTACCATCAAGCTCCTCTAGGAATGCTGACTGCTATGCTTGTGTACATCTTTCTATGTCACTTAGCATTTTTACAATATTTTTAATAGTGTGCCACCTACATTTTAGTGGTAGTTCCCCTGTATAAAATGTTATCATTTTAAAACATCTAATTTTCTCTTGTTAGACTTCATGATTTCCAGACTATTACTATTAGAAATAATACAGCAAATATGTGGGCATTTCCATAAGGTAAATTCCTAGCAGAATTTCAGGTTTAAACTGCATAAACCTTTTTAAGGCTTTGATAGTTTTTATGTAATAAAATGTACCTAGTTTCAATTTCCATTCTTCATTTGTTAATGAGATAGAACATTGTTTTAATCATATGTTTATTTCTTATTTTGTGAATTATTTGTTCAGAATCTTTACTCATTTTTCAGTGGAATGATACTTTGTATATTGATTTATAATGGCTCTTTATAAATTATGAATATTGGTCTTTCGTCACCTGTTATAAATATTATTTCCTAGTTTGTTGCTTGACTTTTATCTTGTCTGTTAGCATTTAATAATTTTATGTTTGTGCTTGTGCATTCAAAAATTTCAGATTTTTATCTCTTAATAAATATGCATTTTTGTTTTTTATTAATATGTTTTCTTTGCTTTTAATCTTAGCAAGGCCTTTCCCCAGTACTGAATAAATATTTTATATTATTTTCTCATTCTTTTATAGTTTTGTATTTCACATTTAACTAATTGAAGTGTCTGGGTTTCTTTCTTCTGAATAGTCAACTGTCCTAGTCTCTGTACTTTCCTCACTTAAATCCCAATTTTATCATATATTGAATCTTCACTCACACTTGAATTTGTTCCTGGACTTCCAACTCTGTTTCACTGAGCTGTGACGGAGCCATGTTCTTGTGACAGAACCATAATGTTTTACTTACAGTAGTTTTACAGGAAAAATGAAATAGGACATGTTCTTCTCCCCTGCATACCCCATTAACTTTTCCTTTCCAAAGAATTCCTGGCCTATTCAGTTACCCTGATTCTTCCAAATGAAGTTTAGGCTTTCTTTTTAACTTGCATTAAAAATGAAAAATTTTTTATTTGAATTGCTTTATACCTATAAATTCATTTGAAGATCATTGATATTTTTAAAATATTAAACTGTCCCAACTAGGTATATAGGTATCTCTCCATTGATTCAATTTTCTTTAATGAATATTTCTTCAATATTAAAATTTTATCATTTTCTCCATATACATCCATGAGTTAATACAGATCTTATTTGTTTAGAGAGAGCTTCCTGTTTTATTTTGACTTTGATGTGCTTTTTTGTTGTTTTAATTTTTAAAAATTTATTTAAACTGTAGTAAAATAATGTATCATAAAATTTGCCATTTTAGCCATTTTTCAGTGTACAGTTCTGAGGCATTGAGTACATTTACACTGTTATGCAACCATTATCATCACCCAACTCCAGAACATTTTTCACTTTGCAAAACAGAACCTCTGTTCCCCATTCTCCCCTCACCTCAGCCCCCAGCAACCACTTTTCTATTTTCTGTCTAAATGAATTTCACTATTTTATGTACCTCATATGAGTGGACTCATACAGTGTTTATCCTTTCATGACTGGTTTATTTCACTTAGCATAATTTCTTCAAAGTTCATTCGTGCTGTAGCATGTGTCAGAGTTCCCTTCCTTTTTAAGGCTGAATGATATTCCATCATATGATAGAATATATATCTGTAGTATGTTGTCCATCCATTTATCTGTTGACATCATTCATTTACTCTGTCTGGGTTGCTTCCACCTTTTGCCTACTGTGAATAATGAGTATACCAACATCTCTTCAAGGTTTTGCTTTCAATCTTTGGGGCATATACCCAGAAGTGGAGGTGTTGGACCAAATGTTAATTCTATTTTAATTTTTTGAGGCACCCTGTACTATTTTTTATAAAAGGCTGCACCATTTTATGGCCCCACCAGCAGTGCCCTAGGATTCCAGCTTCTCCACATCTTCACCAACACTTACTTTCGGATTATTTGATAGTAGCCATCCTAAACGGTGTGAGGTGGTATCTCATTCTAGTTTTGATGTGCAATTCTCTGATGCACTAGTGATGTTAACTATATTTTCATGTGCTTACTGGCCATTGATATATCTCCTCTGGAGAAATGTCTACTTAAGTCCTTTACTCATTTTTGAATCAGGTTTGTTGTTGAGGAATAGGAGTTCTTTATATTTTCTGGATGTGAATCTTTTATTAGATTTGTGATTTGAAAATGTTTTACCCCATTCTGTGAGTTGTCTTTTTATTGTTTATAGTGTCCTTTCATGCACAAAAGTTTTTTTTTTTTTTCAGGAAGTTCACTTTGTCTATTTTTTCTTTATTTTTCTGTGTCTTTGGTGTCATTTCTAAGAAATCATTGCCAAATCAGATGTCATGAAGAGTTGCCCCTATATTTTCTCTTAAGAGTTTTGCAGCTTTTGAGCTTACATTTAAATCTTTGATCCCTTTTTAGTTAATTTTTATATATGGTGTTAGGTGAGAGCCCAACTTCAATTCTTTTGCACGTGGATATCCAGTTCTCCCAGCACCATTGGTTGAGAAGACTGTCCTTTCCCCCATTCAGTTGTCTTAGCACTCTTATTGAAAGTCGTTTGACCATATGAGATCATAACTTTGTGTCCTCCATGGTTTCATCTATGCTTATTGATTCATAAATTTTCTTGAATACAAAGCAAAATGAAGGTAACTTCCTTCTCAAAAATCTGACTCTTGAAAATCGTACACTTGGCATTCAGGCTCTGTCTTTCCAGTAAGGTAAAACCTGTCCTGAAACTCAAAGCTGAGCAACTCTACTTTCTTGTTCTACGCATAAAGTGGTGAAGGATGGATGTTGAGTTTCTGGGCTAGTAGGAGAAATCAGGAGCTACTTTTAATGAAAAAATGCATCACTTAATGTTAAATAAAATATCCTGCCATTTTAGAAATAATTTTATCATAAAATCACCTGGATCTAGTACATGTCCAAAAGATAATTCTTAGATCACATTTTCAGTTTTTCCATTGTTATTTGTCTCTTTGTTTTATTTTTTGTGAATTTGAACACCTTACATATTCTGAAAAGCTATAGGTTTTATCAATGTTTTCAAGTTGATTAACACAGTTTGTATGTGTACTCATTTCAAGAATATCTTTTTGTATAATTATATCCCTTTCCTTAACTTACTGGTCATTTCTCTCTTTGACCTGCATCTGTCAGGGCTCAGTTGCAGAAAATAAAGTCCTAACTGGGGTAAGCAGAAAGGAAATGATGTCAGTATGATAAATAGCATACAGAATGGTTGGGAAGACAGAAGAAATAGACTTAAGGTTGAGCTCTCAAAGACAACTTCTAAAGACACATAGAACTTAGTGAGTCCCTATTATGTATCCCCTCTCCCCCACCCCACTTTTTAAGCACTTTGTAAGTCATCTCAATGGCGTCTACCCCACAAGGTAGAACAAAAACAGACCATTGAGTTCATGGTTTCCATGGTCACCAACAGTCCTAAAGGCAGGGGACCAGGGCCTGACATAACTACAGAGATCAAAGCAGAATTGAGATGTGCCACTAGCTCTTGGTGGCCCTTGCAAGCTGTTACCTAAAAGTTCAGGATCAGCCAGTAGCTAATAACAAGAACCAGAATTCTGGACTGAATATCACCCTGGAACTGAATTATTTTCTTGCTAGGAGAAACCTTAATTTAATTCTGCTCTGCTGCTACTGCTGCTGCTGCTGCTAAGTCGCTTCAGTCATGTCCGACTCTATGCGAGCCCATAGACAGCAGCCCACCAGGCTCCCCCGTCCCTGGGATTCTCCAGGCAAGGATACTGGAGTGGGTTGCCATTTCCTTCTCCAATGCATGAAAGTGAAAAGTGAAAGTGAAGTCGCTCAGTCGTGTCCGACTTTTATTGACCCCATGGACTGCAGCTCACCAGGCTCCTCCATCCTTGGGATTTTCCAGGCAAGAGTACTGGAGTGGGGTGCCATTGCCTAAATGGCCCTAAGATGTGGGCCATGTGACAGAGACTCATGAGTAGAGGGAGAATACATTATGGCTGGACAAACAGGGTAGAGACCCAGGAAGCATGTGTAGGTGGCCTGGATATCTCCCCTACAGGGCTCAAGAAGGATGAAAGGTGGATTCCCAAATCTGGAAGCCTGACGGGGTCTCAATTTTCTTCATATGGAAAACTGAGCACTGCTGGTCTGGCTTGGACCCTGAGGCCATCCAAGACACACATATGTGTACCATGCCCCACTAGCTGCTGGTCAGTGTGGTTACCAGGTTTGTGGGATGTTAGCCTTCCCAACTGGGGCCCATCCAACCTAGAGAGGTGGGATGTGGAGGGAGGTGGGAGGGAGGTTTAAGAGAGGGGGGGCATATGTATACCGATGGTTGATCCGTGTTGATGTGTGGCAGAAACCAACACGATTCGTACATGCATGCTCAGTCGCTTCTGTCATGTGCGACTCTTTGTGACCCTGTGAACTGTAGCCTGCCAGGCTCCTCTGTCTATGGGATTCTCCAGGCAAGGATAGTAGAATGGATGGCCATGCCCTTCTCCAGGGGATCTTCCCCACCTAGGGATCAAACCCTGGGCCTCCTGCATCTTCTGCATTGCAGGCGGATTGTTCACTGCTGAGCCACAGGGGAAGCTCAACCACAATATTGTAAAGCAATTATCCTTCAGATGGGGAACACATGTACACCTGTGGCGGATTCATGTCAATTATGACAAAACCAATACAATATTGTAAAGTAATTAGCCTCCAAAAAAATAAATAAAGTTAAAAAAAATTAAATTAAAAAAAAAAAAGAATGTAAACATAGCCTCCAAGTATGTGTATTTCAAATCTATGGCCTCTTGAGTGACAGATTTCAGGGTACAGAGTCCAGCTTCCTAACTTTGATTTTTCATATGAGCTCCTTCAAGTTGCAAGCTCTCCTTTCTCCACCCTGTGCCTCAGTTTATCTGCGTTTTAAGTAAACAAAAAAGCTCACATGTACCCTAGTATACATCCTCTCCTCCTCCCAGCTTTCACTTATCTGAGATACAGAAGACTAACTTCTTCAGGCTGTCTTCATACTTAAAGCTGCTTCCAGGTCTTTATCATATTTTCTATATTCTGTTTCCAGCTGCCTGTCTTTCTAGAGCTTTGGAGTATCCTCAGTGATACTCCGACCTTTGGTGAGGGGCAGACACCCACGCAGCACCAGGTGAGGACAGCTTGGCTTCTTTGTGCTTGTGGGCAGTGGACAAAAGGAAAGGACACGTACTGTACTTTCTCAGTTGAGTTGCCCTGCAGAGCTCATGCTTACCATCAGAAGTTATCAGTCTTATGAAGACAATGCAAGCGTGAGTTGAAAAAACAGCCCAAGCAAAACTTAATTAGAAACAGGATATTTGCATAATCTCTAAGTCAGTTCAGTTCAGTTGCTCAGTCATGTCCAACTCTTTGCAACCCCATGGACTGCAGCACACCAGGCATCCCTGTCCATCATCAGCTCCCGGAGTTTACTTAAACTCATGTCCATTGAGTCAATGATGCCACCCAGCCACCTCATCCTCTGTCATCCCCTTCTCCTCCTGCCTCCAATCTTTCCCAGCATCAGGGTATTTTCAAATGAGTCAGTTCTTCACATCAGGTGGCCAAAGTATTGAGTTTCAGCTTCAGCATCAGTCTTTCTAATGAATATTCAGGACTGATTTCCTTTAGAATGTACGGGTTGGAACTCCTTGCAGTCCAAGGGACTCTCAAGAGTCTTCTCCAGCACCACAGTCCAAAAGCCTCAACTCTTTCGCGCTCAGCTTTCTTTATAGTCCAACTCTCGCATCCATACATGACTACTGGAAAAACCATAGCTTTGATTAGATGGAACTTTGTTGGCAAAGGTACTTTTTAATATGCTGTCTAGGTTGGTCCTAGCTTTTTTTCTAAGGAGCAAGCCTCTTTTAATTTCATGGCTGAAGTCACTCACCATCCGCAGTGATTTTGGAGCCCCCCAAAATAAAGTCTGTTTCCATTGTTTCCCCATCTATTTGCCATGAAGTGATGGGACCAGATGCCATGATCTTCATTTTCCTGAATATTGAGTTTTAAGCCAAAATGTGGCCCACTGGAGAAGGGAATGGCAAACCACTTCGGTATTCTTGCCTTGAGAACCCCATGAACAGTATGAAAAGGAAAAAAGATAAGACATTGAAAGATGAACTTCCCAGGTCAGTAGGTGCCCAATATGCTACTGGAGATCAGTGGAGAAATAACTCCAGAAAGAATGAAGAGACAGAGCCAAAGCAAAATCCCTAAGTATTTACTCATAAATATGTAATAATTACAAAGGGAAAAATAGTAAGTCTACAGTAGAGAATCCTGACAGAGACCACCTTAACCAAGTGATCAAGGTCAATATCAGCAGTTACAGATTGACATCCATCATATTCCCCCTGATCTGATGCATTGAGAAGGGGGTGCTCTGCTGCAGCCTCCTCAATAATGTTGGCCTCAATCTAACCATGAGAAGACATTCTCCAAAATATCTGACCATTTGCTCCTAGGCTTCAAAAAATATCAAAATCACAAAAGACAAGGAAAGACCGAGTGTCTTAGTCCATTCTGGCTGGTAAATACCAGACTGGGTGACTTACAAACAACAGACATTTATTCCTCACAGTTCTGGAGTCTGGGAAGTCAAAGGTCAAGTTGCCAGCAAGTTCGGTGTCTGGTGAGAATCACTTCCTGGTTCATGATAAGTGCCTTCTCATTGTGTCTTCACATGATGGAAGGGGTGAGGGAGCTCTCTGGGGCCTCCTTTATAAGGGTACTAATTGCATTTATGAGGGCTTCACCCTCATGACCTAATCACCTTCCCAAAGGCTCCACCTGCAAATACTTCAGGGATTAATTTTCAATATATGAATTTTGGAGTGAGACAATTATTCAACTGTAACTTAGGTGCTAACTAAGGAGATGTGACAACAAAATACATCATGGGACCCTGGAACAGAAAAAGGGGTTCATGTGAAAACTCATAAAGTCCAGATACATTCTGTTGTCTAGGAGTATAGTACTAAGGCTAATTCCTAGAGTTAAAAAATAATAATAATTGCATTCTGGCTGCATTGCAGTGTGCAGGCTTTCTCTAGTTGCACTGAGCAGGGGCTACTCTCTAGTTTCAGTGTGCGAGTTTCTCATCACTGTGACTTCTATGTTGCAGCGCACAGGCTCTAGGGAGTACCGGCTTCAGTAGTTGTGACTCGCAGCTCTTAAGAGAAAGCGCAGTAGTTGTGGCTCACGGGCTTGATTGCTCCAAGGCGTGTGGAATGCTCCCAGACCAGGGATTGAACCTCATCTCCCCTGCACTGGCAGGTAGATTATTCTTAACCACTGGACCACCAAGGAAGTCCTAATTCTTAGTTTTAGTAAGTGTTCTATGGCCATGCAAGGTGAAGCTGGATGTGGGGTAGACAGTCTATTCTCTGTATTACTTTTGTAACTTTTCTGTAAGTACAAATTCAACTTAGAAACAACCTGCAAAATCACAGGGGTGGGTTGAGGGGCTGTGCAAAGGAGAGCACTGGTGGATCCCAGAGCCCTTCCTTGCATTTGTCTCCATCTGTCAGGGCACCTGCCTTGATGGTTAGTGTTTGGCTCCTTCGCCAGCCCTAGAGCAGGAAGCTCTGGAGGATGGTCTCCCTCCATATTCTCGGTACCTGGCACAGAAGGGCATGCAAAGATGTGTTGAATGAATGAGTTGAATGGGATCCTGGTATCTAAAATGGAAGCAGAATTGTCCTCCACTTCAGAGAAACTGACCAGGTGGGTCAGCCTGGTGTCCTGAGGAATCTGGGCATGGAGCCAGAGTGAAATGCAATTGGTTCTGAGTGAATCTCCAGGTTGTGCTGTCCCTCTGGGCTCCTTTGGGTGGTTGGAGGAGCTAGTGCTCATCTGAAAGGCCTTAGAGGGGCCACTGGAGCACAACTCCCTAGAGGTCTGTGCTCCGAGTTTCTTCCTGTAGTTTCCCCCTCCTCTCTGCTGGCTTATTCTTTGGTTTTTCTCTGATGTGATTTGTGTGTGTGTGTGTGTGTGTGTGTGTAGTCGTTCAGTCGTGTCTGACTCTTTTTGACCAATCAAGCTATAGACCGATAGGCTCCTTTGTCCATGGGATTCTCCAGGCAAGAATACTGGAGTGTGTTGCCATTCCCTTCTCCAGGGGATCTTCCCAACCCAGGAATGGAACCGGCATCTCCTGTGTTTCCTGCACTGCAGGTGGATTCTTTACCCATGGAACCACTGGGCAAGCCCATTTGATTTGTAGAAGCTCTTTATGAATTCTCAATATGGAGACTTTTTTGCCTATATGCAATATTTTATATCAGGTTCTCTTGATGAAAAAAAGATTTTTTTGTTTTAAATATAATCCAATCTATCAATCTTTTTCATATAGTCTGTGTCTTTTCTGTACTATTTTCTTCCCCATCTTAAGTCATAAAGATGGTTTCCTGTATTTTCTTCTGAAGGTTTAAGACTTTTCTATTTTAAATTTCATTTTTAATCCACCTGAATTTTGTTCTGGGTAAAAGTATAGTGTCATAATCTAATTTTATTTTTACATATGGAAATTCAGTTGTCCTGGCAGCATTTATTGGATAGTCTGTTCTTTCTCCATTGACTCCAAATGTCACTTCTGTCATGTAAGGATGCTTGAATAAGAAAATAAGACTACTGGGTGTCTGCCATGGAAGATAGCTTAGAGCACACTCTTGGTTTTCTGATTTTCTGCCCCTTTCATGACTTGGGCTATTTTTAGAACTCCATAAACTATAGATGATGATGTAGATAACTAAAAACAATGCTAAATAATTCTCATCTATAAACATAGAAATAAATCCTGGATAGTGGAAGTTCATTTGATTTCCCTTGCACATTGCACATTCATTTCAACATTCCTGACCTATGGATATATCCATTCTTTGGCTTGCCTTTGAATGGGTTGTAAGGTCTTATCAATTCCTTTATTAATAATGAGTTAAAATAGAAATTTTAACATGTATTTGTATCTGTGTGAGAGTGATGGTTTTCCTTTTCTAAAAAATTATTTGTTATATATCCAAGACATATAGCTTTAAGAAAGCCCAAAGATGGGAATTCCCTGGTGGTCCAGTGGTTAGGACTCCATACTTTCAGTCAAGGGCCTGGGTTCAGTTCATGGTTGGGGAAATAAGATCCCACAAGACACTCAGAGACCAAAAGAAAATAATAATAATAAAACCCAAAGAGAAACCATTGGTAGGTAGCAACTACTTACTTATACAAGCTCTTCCCATGTGAGCAGTTACAATAGGATACAATTAATAAGTGTTTAGACCCATTTCTTTAGGATGACAGCCCTAAGTACAGAGGCATGTTTTTGCTTATGACAGTGCTTTGGGTAGGGCTTCCCAGGTGGTGCTAGTGGTAAAGAATTCTCCTGCCAACGCAGGAGACAGAAGAGATGCGGGTTTGATCTCTGGGTTGGGAAGATGCCCTGGAGAAGGAAATGACAACCCACTCCAGTATTCTTGCCTGGGAAATCCCATGGACAGAGGAGCCCAGACTGGGCTACAGTCCATGGGGTTGCAAAGAGTCAGGTAGGACTGAAGCAGCTTAGCACACATGCAGTGCTCTGGGTGACTGGGGGAAAAACCCAAATAGAACACATATTCTGATATGTCTCATAAGCATTACAAGGGAACTTCCCAAAATTGAAGTAATGGTAGAATCAACACCAAACATCTGGAATGAAGGTGCCTGATTCAACAAGGCAGAAGATAATGAAGTTTCCAGAAGCTTCCATCACCCATGCATTCCTCAATAAATATTTACTGAGCACCTGCAAGTGAAACCGTTGGGTGGCATTTTGGGGGCACTCCGAGGAGCTCCAATCCTTTATGCCTCAGCACAGAAAGAATTCAGTGAGAGAAAAAGTGATAACTAAGAAATGATTAATTAGATTAGGACATTTGTGAGGCTTATAAATGGGTGGGCTAGAGGATGCCATCCCCTGAGAAGTTACTGGGCTAAAGTTTTATAATCAAAGGAAAACTGAGGCCGGGGGAAAGACCACTTTCTCCATCACTTTTGAGTAGACACTATGCTTCCATCATCGGCAACTCCTTCATTGGGCAGAAGAATTTTCTTGTCCCTACATGGTCAAGACAAGACTGTCACGGCACTATGGAAATATTATTTCAGGCCTCAGTTCAATGAGGGCCTTTACTTTGAAATTCACCTTTGCATAAATGATTTCTTTTTATGTGTGCAGAGAGCATGTCCTAGGGATCATTAACTTACTGAGCTCACTGGGCAGGATGTGACCTCAGGCCACCATTGTTTTATTGTTTGGGGGCACGTCTCATGCTTCTGTTGAATGGTTTTGTTGCTAAGCAGGCCTGCTTGGTTTTGTGGTTAAGCCAACCTGCTTTCTTAAATGATCATTAACTTATAAGGGTCTCCCATATTTTTTCTACTTACAATCCCCCAGTGGAATTATTTAATCACCTACTTTGTTCCTTTACTCTGTTCCTATCACAAGTGCTATGCTCAGTCTTAATGCAATAAATCAAGAAGTAAAAGTCTCTTCAGTGGGTTGAAACTAATTTCCTAATCCAAAGTGGAACTTACCCCCTCTGCCACCCACCCATGAACTCTACAAAGAGAGATATGATGACATGAGAGGACATGAGAGATGTGACTTGGATCTGAGCAGGTCAAAGAGCAAGTTGTGCTGCCTCCTGTCCCAGCTGCAGGGACTGTGAGGGCTTGTACCTCTCCTGCTATGGGCAAAGACATGTGGTCCCTGCTGGCAGAGCAGAGTTCGTGTCCTTTCTGGCCCCCACCTCCACCCCATGTGACTGTCATCTGTGAGGGCTCCCGGGGATGTGACTGACTGACTGTGCTACCAAGAACTTCCTTCCTTGGCCCTTGGGGAAGGCCTGGTGTCATTTGTTTACCATCTAGCACCTGCTTATTGTTCAGTCAGTGTCCAGCTCTCTGCGACCCCCATGGACTGCCACAGATCAGGCTCCTCTGTCCTCCATTATCTCCTGGAGTTTGCTCGGATTCATGTCCATTGAGTTGATGATACTATCCAACCATCCTATCCTCTGTCACCCCCTTCTCCTCCTGCCCTCAATTTTTCCTAGCATCATGGTCTTTTCCAATGAGTCAGCTCTTTGCATCAGATGGCCAAAGGATTGAAGCTTCAGCATCAGTCCTCCCAATGAATATTCAGGGTTGAGTTCCTTTAGGATTGACTATTTGAGCTCCTTGAAGTCCCAGGGACTCTCAAGAGTCTTCTCCAATATCACAATTTAAAAGCATCAATTCTTTGGCACCTCTGCTTAATTTAGGAGATAATTTGGTGACCAAAGACAGTCTCATCACTAAGTGGTATTTCCCCAGGGAGCCCAAGCCCCTCAAAAAGTAGTTTTCCCAGGCTTCCCTGTGGTCCAGTAGCTAAGAATCCACCTTGCAATGCAGGGGACACAGGTTCGATCCATGTTCTGGAAAGATCCACATGCCATGGAGCAACTAAGCCTGTGTGCCATAACTATCGAGCCTGAGCTCTAGAGCCCACAAGCCACACAACGTAGAGCTTGTGCTCTGCAACAAGAGAAGCCAATGCAATGAGAAACCTGGACACTACAACTAGAGAGTACCCCCTACACACACACCCCCACCCCCGGCCCCTCTCTGCAACCAGAGAAAATCCCGTGCAACAGCGAAGGTCCCTGCAGCTCTAGACGGTTTGTTTCTTCCTGGTCTTGCATCCCCTCTCTTCCCTAATTAGCAACTTCTTGAATCTGCCCGTTGGGACTCAGGGAAGGTCATGGAGGCTAAAGGAAGTCTATTTCCTATAATCAAAGAAATGGGGGGGGGTGCAGCACAGAAAGTCTTTGTGCCTAGGAGGCCCACAGGACTCTGCTTAACATAATTTGTCTGCCGAGTTGAGTTTATGATTAACATCTTTATTCAAAATAGTTATTTCCTTTTCTCATCCAACACCTGTTCTTCTCAAGATTGGGGAGTACCAAAGAAAAGTGGGGGCAAGCAGTTGCTAATTAGGGAAGGGAGACCAGGGAGAAATAGTCAAGAGCAGCTTTGGAGCAAGGTCCTTGGGGCAATTTCCATCACAGATACACACAACAGTATCTTTGAGCTGTTATGCAGATACTGAGGGGCTTCCCAGGTGGCACTAGTGGTAAGAACCCACCTGCCAACTCAGGAGACACAGAGATGTGGGTTTGATCACTGAGTTGAGGAGATCCTCTGGAGTAGGAAATGGTAACCCATTCCAGTCTTTTTGCCTGGAAAATCCTGACAGGTTGGCTACAGCATCATACCAATGAAAATCATAAAAAAATCATTGGCATCATACCAATGAAAATCAAACAAATATGTCAGCTTGAGTGTTGTAGGTCTGAAAGAGTACTTGAGAAAAGCTTAAAGAGGGAAAGGGCCAATGGGCATCGAAGGAAGGTCAGATTTGAGAGTAGGGTGAAGGGAAGACATTCCCAGAGTAGAGGAGAGTGGACTCCCTGGAGGGGACTTTCAAAGTGGGACACAGAGCTTGGCCAAGGGAGGTGAAGCAATGAAATTCAGCACAGTTGTCCTCACATGCTGTCTAGGAGAACCTGACAAACAGAAACACCAAATCCCAGGCCCTGGGTTTGGAAAGAATGGGTTAGGAGCTTGTGAAGGGAAAGAACAGAGGCCTAGAGTCAGCAAGGCTGACTTCTAATCCATCTCTCCTCAGCCAGCAAGACCCATAAGATGTCAAACCATCTTTAAATGCCTAAAACAAAATGCATAATTAATACCTGCTTCTTTACCCTGGCGATGCTTCTGTGGCTGAATTCATCACACTGTTGACAATTTTGTGATTGTTGTTTGTTTGGATGTTTATTGTCCTTGTTCAACTTATCAAGTTAAGTTTATCAAGTTAAGGCTCTGCATCTCATGCATCTTTGTACCTTCGGCATCTGTAGGGTACCTGCCCCCAGTTAGGTGCCTGGCTGCTCTTTAAAATCCCATAAGGAGCACTTAAAAATGTACTCTCAAAGATTCTGACTTAATTCATCTGGAGTGTTTAAATGTCTACTGACTCCTTGAATTTCCTGGAAGAAATTTTCCAGAAGGAAACCGAGGCTGTCCACCCAGATGTGGTCATTTAAAGCGCAGAGAGAAATCCAGGTCCTGCAAGCCAGGGACTTGCCTGTTACAGGAGCATCCACTGCCCATTTTGGTAGAACATTACCTGCTGGACACAGTTGGTAGGCCTGGCATAACTTGGCCTTGAACCAGTGTTGTTCTTCTGTGGCTCCAGGCCATGCTTGCTGGGGAAGGGGGCACTGACTCCACCCCAAGCAAGGGTCCCAACCCCACCTCTCTCCTATCTGTGTCTATGAGCATTTTGCTCTAAAGCACTCAGGCGCTATTTGTCTCTCTCAGGAACTCTGGTCTCTATGGTTTCCCTCCATCCCTCTGCAGCTCTCTTATACATCCATAGCGGGTCTTCAGCCGGCTTTACAGTGTAAAGGTAAGAGAATCGTCTATGTGATTCCCACGGCTTTCTGTAGAGTCCTTGGAAGGAGGAATGCCAGAAAACCCACCCTGTCTTCTTTCCTATTCTCACCCACTCTACATATTAGCTCCTCCCTGGAACTCCCTAGAACTTTCTCCAACTGCCTCCCCAACGACCAACCGTTGCCTCCTCTGCTGGCAACTCCAGGAGCCTTCCCTATACTCTCCGTCGCTCAACACTGCCAGACTCTGATTGGGCCTTAAGGGCCCAGACTCTGGGGCATCCTGGAGGGAACTTTCTCCCCACCTTCTCCAGCCCTGAAACCTGCCAAGATTTCTCATCTCCCCGCAGCCTCCTCCCCACAGCTCCCACACTGCTCTGGGTAAGTGGCCAGACTCTTCTCCTTGGCATGGAGTATGAGATGTGAAGCCAGGACTTTCCATAAGGACCGGCCAAAGAGACAGAGAAACCTCAGGAATGAGAACTGTGGTCTGGAGGCCTTAAGGAAATTCATGTTTAGGGTGGTATCTTCGATTTCTTCACTCTAGTATGATTTGAGGCTTGTTATTCGTGGCTTTTCTATGCTTATTTCTGAGCATCAAACATTTCTTTAACTTTCCCAGAAATGGCTCTTGGGTACATATATCACTCCTGGAGTTCTGTGCTAGAATTGGCATTACTAATGGGATTAGCATTACTGATTTAGTTCAGACAGGCCTTACCAAGGAAGGAAGTAACAGACTTGGAAAGTTTCCTTTCTATGTGGGGTCCTGATTTCCCTTTCCAGAGAAAGAAGGATCTCAGGCTGATCCTGAGAACTAGAACTCAAGGTGAAAGGTTATAGTCTTCTTGGGTTTTTTCTGAGCATGTGTCTTGAGCATATGGCTTTTTCAATTCTTCCACTTATACAGCTAGCTACTTTTGAATGTCTTAATTTCCCCAAGAGTCTCACCCTAGTCTCTGCTTAGGACTTTTAGATTGTCTTTTATGGGTGTGAAGTAAAGTGAAAGTTGCTCATTCATGTCCGACTCTTTGCGACCTCGTGGACTATACAGTCCATGGAATTCTCCAGGCCAGAATACTGGAGTGGGTAGCTGATCCCTTCTCCAGGGGATCTTCCCAACCCAGGGATTGAACCCAGGTTGCAGGTGGATTCTTTACCAGCTGAACCACCTGGGAAGCCCTTTATGGGTGTTTACCCATAATTTAATTTGGCCCACCAGGCTCCTCTGTCCTTGGAATTCTCCAGGCAAGAATACTGGAGTGGGTTGCTATTTCCTCCCACAGGGGATCTTCCTGACCCAGGGATCGAACATGTCTCCTTCATTGGCTGGAGGATTCTTTACCACTGAGGCACCTGGGAAGTCCCACAGAAGAACACATACAGTATAATCCCACCTATATGAAATGTCCAGAAAAGCACACCTATGAAGAGAGAAAGATAAGTAGTTCCCAGGTTCTGAGAGAGGAAGGAATAAGGAGTCACTGCTAATGGATTCTCTAGGCTTCTTTGGGGGGTGATGAACATATTCTGCACATCCTTTAGTGATTTTTATACTAAAATCCCCACTGAACTGCACGTGTTAAAAGAGTAAATTTTATGGTATGTGAATATATTTCAATGTTTTTAAAAATGAAGTAGGAAAGAAATCACTGAGGGAGAATTTGGTCACTGCAGTACAGAAACTCCAGAAGGCAGAGGTGGAAAAGTTGAGGAGGGAGGGGAAACATAAGAGTCTGTGTCTGGGTGGAGAAAAAGCAGGTGACACTTGAGCAGTGATAGGGGTGTCAGGCACAGGAGGCCTGGAGGAAGGAGAGGAGGGTAAAGCATTCCAGGAGCACTGGTTCAGTAGATCTGGGTATCTAGAGAAACCAGGATATCTCAGGAAGCCAACGGTGTGGCCTGATTGATGGTGCTGGGAGGTGGTCTTAAGCCCACGTGCCTGAAGGAAGAGAAGGAAGCTTCAGGGGTGACCACTGAGGGGGCTGGAGTTCAAAAAGGCAAGTCTTGTGAATTCCCCCAAGGAAAGGATCAGATTCAAAAACACCAGGAACCACTGCATTCTGTCAGATCTCTCTGTACAAAAACAAGCCAGAGAAAGTTAGATAAATAAGCAATGGGGAGCCAGGGCCTAACGCCAGCCTGAGAGGTTACTTTCCCACTGATATTTATAGAGAGTTAAGAGCTATTGAGTGAACACAAGGACCATCAGAAGCAGAAGTGGCAAGTTTGTCAGGCATTCAAACTAGAAAGTATGTAGCATGTAGACCCACCAAGGGCTGCCTTGGAAAACGAGACACAGACTAGGCATTGCCTCTGAGACCCTGGTGGGCTGTGGAGTGGGGAGACTATAAGCAAATTACTAAGTATAAATAGCTACAAAATAATTTTACTAACATATAAGGACAGTAAGGAAAGGAGTAAATTGCTCTGATTCTGTATAACAGCAGTCTAATGGAGTCTGGGAATCAGAGGAAGTCTCTTTGAGGAAATGACACTTCCGGGTCCCCCAAGGGGGAATGGGAAGTGGCAGCGGAGTACTGGAAGGCCCTGGGGCAGGAAGGAGTTTGAAGGACAGACTGAGAGTAGAAAGAGGTGGCTAGAGAGGCAGGAAGAGCCAGATCTTTCAGGGCATTGTGGGATACCTGGAAGATTCCAGGCTTTATTCTAAGAACAAAGGGACTAGAGAGGAACAAGTCAGGGCACCGCAGAGCCGAAAGAGGTGTCAGGAGAGTGAATGGTTAAGGAGCATGGCGTCCAGAATCAGAAAGCGAGGGTTCAAATCTCAGGTCGGCCACCTACTACCCATGTCACCCAGGTGCAGGTTCTCTGGCTAAATCTCTCTGTGCCTCACTCTCCCCCTCTGTACAATGGGATCATAATAGTACCTACCTCATGTGGATTATGGGGCTTCCCAGATGGTGCTAGTGGTAAAGAACCCCCCTGCCAATATAGGAGATATCCTTGGGTCCAGAAGATCCCCTGAAGAAGAGCATGGCAACCCACTCCAGTAATTCTTGCCTGGAGAATCCCATGGATAGTCCAGGCAAGGTGGGCTACAGTCCATGGGGTCTCAAAGAGTCAGACACGACTGAAGCGACTTAGCACAGCACACATGAGGATCACAGTACGGAATAAAATACATATCATCATGAGGACTCAGTGCTAAAAGCCTGGTGCTCACTGAATAAGGAGGAATTGCTGACTCGAGTAGTCTCCCCAGGAGCAGTCCTGCCCCGTGGACTCACTCCCACCTCCAGACAGCCATTCATCCTTACTGGAGTTAAATGCTGCTGACACCCAGGAGAGTTCTGGCTTCTCTAGTGACTGTCACTCTGAAGACTGGAGCCTCTTGGTCTTGGGTGATCATTCTGGCACTACCATCTTCTGGCTTGGGCTGTTCTGTGAGCTCCATGAGAGCAGGGACCACTCTTAGACTATGCCCCACAGGCACAGGGCTCAGCACATAGGAGGTGCTCACACCTGCTGGTGAGATGGATTGAGAATGAATGGATGAAGGGATGGATGGGTCTATGGAAGAATATTTACACTATACGTTAATTATTGAGCATTCCCTACGTGCCAGACTCCTTACTGAGCGCCTTATATAATTCATTTCATTTTATTCTCACAACCATCTTATGGGGAAGCTACTCAGAGACACTCTCCAGTAGGGGAGGCCTTGGGAAGGATCTGTGGGGGAGCCTGAGTCATACTTCAGAGAGCCCGATCACTGAGAAATGTGTTTAGTTTGTAGCCCCAAAGAAGGGCTTTTTGCTGGAAGTTGGATCCTGGAAGTAGGAGTTCAACCAGAAAGCCAGCTCAGCTAAAAATGATTTCTTCAAAGATCTAGCTGCGTAGATGGTAGAGCCATGATCTCACCTTCCTTAGCCAGGCACAGGGAATAAGAGATCATACTTGTTTTTGAAAAGAGGTACTGCATCCTAGATGGCGCTAGTGGTAAAGAATCCGCCTCAAATGCAGGAGACAAGAGGCACAGGTTCGATCCCTAGGTTGGGAAGATCCTCTGGAGGAGGGCATGGCAACCCACTCTAGTATTCTTGCTGGGAGAATCCCATAGACAGAGGAGCCTGATGGGCTACAGTCCATGGGGTCACAGAGAGTCAGACACGACTGAAGCGACTGAGCACACAAACACACACATCCTAGAGAGGCGTGGGGCCCCCCAGTCATGTGGTTTAGCTCAGAGCAGAGCCCAGGAATCCTTGGTCCCCCACACCCCTCCCAAGGTGTGAGAACTGCCTTTGATCTTTCCCCTGCCCTGGCTCTGGTTCCAATCAGAGCCCCATACACTCCAGCCTGCCGGCCTGTTCCCCAAAGGAATGAATGCAGATTGCCCTGGGGTCCCAGCTGAGTTGTTCAGTGCAGCTCAACCCCAAGGCCCCCCTTCCTCCCAGTACAGCACTGTGCATGCCACCCCCATCTTGGGCAGCTCTGCTGGCCGTCTTCTCCAGGGACTATTATTTTGGGAGAGTGCTGAGTTCAGCACCACCACAAGGTATAGCTGGACGCGCCCCGGTGTCCTCAGCTGGCCCTTTGGAGCTGTCCTTCAGGCCAGGCAGCCCCACCCACTGCAGCAGCGGCCCTTCCTACACAAGGTCACCGCGTTCAACCATGACCCCCACCCCACAGCCCTGAGGCCATCTAGACAGGCGGCAGAGGAGCTGCGGGCAGGAGAAGCAGAGCTGTGCAAGGGGCACCACCCAGCCTCACTCCTGCTCCAAAAAAACCCAGCAAAGTCAGGCTCTCAGGAGCACCCCCAGAACCCAAAACCTGGGGCCACCAGCCTCCAAAAGGTTTGCGTTAAAGCCAGAGGGGCAGGCTGGCCCTCAGCCAACTGACTGCACATGGGGAAACTCAGGATAGGAGGTGTGTCCGGGACGAGGTGGGCCGTGTGAGAGGCTTATATGAGCCTTCCTGCTCTGCAGTCTGCTCGTGCCCCGGGCAGCAGCAGGAACAAGTGACAGCACTGCCCTGCATAGACGGAGGAGGGGCCTAGGCCACGATTGTAAATTGAATCCAGCTGGGAGGAGGCCCAGGGCCGCCCAAGGGACTTGTGTCTGGGTGGTGGATTAGCTGCCGGAGCCCAGGCTGTGCCTGCCCTTCTCCCTGCCAAGCAGAGGGCTCTCTCCCTACCAGGTGGGCCCCCTGGGGCAGGGGCTGCGGGTGGGAAGGGCACCCCCTGCAGAGAGCCCGGCAGCTCTGAAGACTCCTTCCTTTCCAGGTGCCCATGGGCTGGACCATGAGGCTGGTCACAGCAGCCCTGCTCCTGGGCCTCGCGGTGGCGGTCACTGGAGAGGAGGAGGACACGGACTTGTGTGTGTACGAGGCCCTGCCTGACAACGACGCTGTCCTCTGCAAGTAAGGCTGGGTGCAGAGGGAGGGGGGTCTCCACGAGTCCGGGGCCACTGGCTCCCGTGGCAGTGTCTGCGGACAGGAGACTCAGACAGATCGGGGAGAGGACTGTGAGACAGGCCTGTGCCATCAGTCCATAGGGCGGTCCTCTCAACACCAGGACTGAGATCGGGGAGAGGACTGTGAGACAGGCCTGTGCCATCAGTCCAGAGGGCGGTCCTCTCAACACCAGGACTGAGATCGGGGAGAGGACTGTGAGACAGGCCTGTGCCATCAGTCCAGAGGGCGGTCCTCTCAACACCAGGACTGAGATCGAGGAGAGGACTGTGAGACAGGCCTGTGCCATCAGTCCAGAGGGCGGTCCTCTCAACACCAGGACTGAGATCGGGGAGAGGACTGTGAGACAGGCCTGTGCCATCAGTCCAGAGGGCGGTCCTCTCAACACCAGGAGGGTACCCGGATCTGGCCACCTCCCCTGGGGCCTCCAAACCTGAGGGGCTGGCCTCACCCTCCCTGCTGGGACCCCAAGAGAGACCATCCCTCCCCTACAGCCTGGAAGGCTCCCTTCCCCCCAACAAAGTGGCACTTTCAAGAAAAGTGGCATTTGACAGAGGCTGTGTAACCAGACCCTCCCTGTGTGAGAGGTGGTTGTTTGCTTTTCTCAAACAAAGCCCCGGAAGGGTCAGGACAGGCCGGAGTGGGGCCATTGGACATTGTCCAGAGAAAAGGCTGGGCGTCAGAGGCTGGCTCTGTCCCTTCCAAGGGCACAAGCTTCTCCCACTCTGTGTCGGAGTCCAGCTCACTCCTCACCCGTCGTGGGTCAGAAGAACCGGTCTTCATCACCCTGGACACATGGGCCATCCCGAGGGCTGCCCAGGCCACATTGCCCCCAACACCCTCTGCCAACCTGGTGGCCGAGGACGCTGGCGTCACACTGAGGCCATTGGAAGTAAGAGAGGGAACAAGGACTTCTTACTCTGTCTCCTTGAGTACATTCGAATTCTTACAAACATTAACATTACTTTTAGGGAGATAAATATGTTTTTTCCTAAAAAGTTAGGCAGCTGAATTCCGCCCCCTCCCCCTCCCCCAAAATGGCACAGATTTTGTTCCTATCAGTACAGTTGTAACTCTGGTGAGACAGTGCTGGGTGAAATTTTGTGTGAGGGAAGGCGGGTGGGGCTGCTGCTCCTATGTGTGCAAGGTGCTCTGTGGAGCAGGACCTTCCCGGGGGCGGGCAGGCCTTTCCCTTTGGTGGGCTGGTCAAGCCCCCCAAGCTGGGGAGGACAGCGGGGCCAAGGCCATGATCACAGCCCCATGCGGAGAACCTCTGTGCTTCCCGTGTTCACCGTGGGACACGTGGATCCCATGTATTCGGTCACCATGTACGGAGGGAACCCACCAGCACCCAGATGCCCTGAGCTCAGCCCTGCAGGCATCCACAGGCTGGTCTCCTGGCGGCCTGGGGACCACGGCACATGCAGGAGCTCCAGTCACCTGGTACGTGACGGGTGTTCTGCCAGTGATTTAGAGTCCTTGACCTATTTCATTGTTACCATGACCCCACCAAGTACGTGTTATCATCCCATTTTGCAGATAGGAATCCCCAGAGATTAAATAACCTGCCCATGGTTCTGATATACCTGACCAGGGGCAGAGCTATGATGCAAACCCCTGCCCCCACCGCCCCACGTCTGACTACACTCCTACTCTTTCCCCACTCACCTTCAACTGCTGACCCTCGTCCAGGGCCCAGAGCATCTCAAGTAAAGGGAATCTGTCTTACAGCAGTCCAAGGGGCTGCTATAACACAGGGCCACAGACTGGGTGGCTTATAAAAAACAAAAAATTATTTCTTACCATCCTAGAGGTGCTTCCCTGGTAGCTCAGATGGTAAAGAATCTGCCTGCAAAACAGAAGACCCAGGTTTGACCCCTTGGTTGGGAAGATCCCCTGGAGAAGGGGATGGCAACCCACTCCAGTATTCTTGCCTGGGAAATCCCATGGACAGAAGAGCCTGGCGGGCTACAGTCCATGGGGTCTCAAAGAGTCAAACACAACTGAGCAACTAACACACACATTCTGGAGGTTGAGAAGTCCAAGGTCAATGTGCCAGCAGATTGTTTGTCTGATGAGATCCCACTTCCTGACTCATAGGTGGCTGGATCCTTGATGGGTCCTTGCAGACTGGAAGGGGTGAGAAAGCTCTCTGGTAAGTCTTTTCTATTCTATTCGTGAGAACCTCACCCTCATGACCTAAGCACCTCCCAGTGGCCCCACTTCCAAATTTTGTTACCTTCAGGGCTAGGATTTCAACCTATCAATTTTCAGTTCATTGCAAGGAATCATTCTCAGGACTTCTTAGAAGATGCTAGCAGATCCCCAGTTTGAGAACTTAATGGACTTCCAGCATTAAGCCTGCATGCTAGGACACGAGTTTTTGACTGCAGATCATCATTGCAAGAGGGAAGCTTTGACTTTATGACTGCTTAAGATTTTTTTTGGTAAAAGATTCAGGGGATCTTCCTGACCCAGAGATTGAACCTGTCTCCAGCATTGCAAGCAGATTCCTTACCATCTGAGCCACCAGGGAAGTTCATTAAAAGATCATCACCGAATGAGAACACAAAAGAACATATCAGACTCCGAAGTTGAGATCAGGACCTCCTGTTCTGTGCCCCCATCCCCAAGGATCCTGCTCAGTTCAGGCTCTTGACCTTGCTGAGAGACTCCCCTAGAGAAGCGCCTCCTCTCCCCGGTATTGTTAGAATCTAACAGGGAATTCTTGAAGTTAGCACTCAGGACCTAAAAATATTAATCTATAAGAGAGGAATTTCTTGTGCTGTGACAAGCAATGGAGAAATATTGTTAAGAGAAAAGTTCTTCTCAAATAATACCTTACCTATGCTTGAGGGGCTTCCCTGGTGGCTCAGGTGGTAAAGAATCTGCCTTCAAGGTGGGAGACCCAGGTTGAGAAGATCCCCTAGAGAAGGGAATGGCAACCCACTCCAGTATTCTTGCCTGGAGAATCCCATGGACAGAGGAGTCTGGCGGGCTACAGTCCATGGGGTCACAAAGAGTCAGACATGACTGAGTGACTTTCACTTCACTCTTGAGGAAGACAGACTAGACCAGCAAAACCACTGAGAGTCAGAACTCTAGGTTCAGTCACAGACATGAAAGAACCAAAGTCATCCAGTGGGTGAATCCACTCAGCCCCTCTCTCCTTGCTGCCTCGGCCCCAGTGGCCCCAGTGGACTCTCACAGGGACACGACCTGCTTCCCAAAGTCCCCTCTTCTGTACTGAAAGCCTCCCACATCATATAGGGCACCCTTGTGTCAAGGCTTGTGACTTGTCACAGTCACCCTTGTGACTGCCCTTCTTTAACTGCACCCCCATTCTTCCTAGTTTTGCCCCAGGCACTGCATCGAACAAGTCTAGCCTCTCTGTCCCTGGAGGGTCCTTCCGATGTTTGGAGACAGATGTCACGACCCTGTCCCCTGCCTTCACCTGCAGTTCTTTTTCCTCTGAGCCTCCACCTCTCATCCTTCAATTCCTCCTTGGGGGTCTTGTTCTGGGCTCCTGCCCTAAGGAAGAATTGGTTGGAGATAGACCCACATATCCACACTGAGAACCACACAGCAGAGGGTGGGGTGTCCCCTGAGTCCCCAGGCGCCTCTATGAAGGCAGCCTTCCCTCCATGGACCTTTGTGTCTCCCTTGCTTTGGGGGCAGCTGGGATTCTGAGCTTTTTTCATCCCCAGGGAGCTGTTTTCCTCTGATCTGATTCTTATGATGCTGAGTGACTTCCGTGAACATCCAGTCAAGGGAAGTGCAGACAAGCCTGTGCACTCCTTCTCTGTTGCTTACAGAAGAGTTCCCCAAACCTCACTGGGGCACACATTTACTGCCTCAGTTTCTCTGGGCATGACCCAGCTGGGCACCTCTGCCCAGGTTCTTGGGAGGCTGTGGTCCAGCTCTCGGCCCATGGTGATAGTCTCATCTGAAGAATGAGACTTGGAGGAAACACGTGGGCTTCAGACCCTGGGCTGACAGTGCCCTGTGGGTACGACAAGGGCCTGGCTGGATGGGCCTAACTCTTGGTCCCCTGGCACCCTCTGGGGCTTTGCTTGCATGCTCAGTCGTGTCCAGCTCTTTGTGATCCCATGGACTGTAGCACGCCAGCCAACCCTGTCCATGGGATTTTCCAGGCAAGAATACTGAAGTGGATTGCTGTTTACTCCTCCTGGGGATTTTCCTGATCCAAGGATGGAACCTATGTCTCCTGTGTCTCATGCATTGCAGGCATATTCTTTATTGCTTGAGCCATCTAGGAAGCCCCTCAGGGGCTTTAGGCCTGATCTGAGAGGCAGCAGAGAGCAGTGGCTTGAAGCAAGATTTTAGTTCCCTCCCCAGGAATTGAACCTGCAGCAGCAGCAGCAGCCTGGATAAAAACCAGGAATCCTAGCTGCTAGTCCACCAGGGGCTAGAGGCGAGAAGCGAAATTCCCCTGGCCCTTGCTCCCCTCCACTGAAAAATGCAATTCTCAAGGAGGCAAAAACTGTAAAACCGAGTATGAAGTTTATTATTAGAGACACAGCACAACTGGGAGAGCACACAGATAAACAGTTTGTTAAGACAGAAGCAAGGCAGAGATGCACCCCGGACAGAAAGGGTGTGGGCGTCTCCCCTAGTGAGGAACGCAGTAGAGAGGAGGTTAAGTCATTTATATAGGGCAGTTCTTCTGGGTCTTTGTTTATCTTTGGCCAATTATCTGATTTCTTTTTCTACAATTGACCTGCCCTAGGACCCTCCCTAATATTTATGCACAACTGTTTTCTGAGATGGATTCCAGCCCAGAGGCCTATGGGGGAGCCTCAGCATCACCTGCTATGGGGTGTTTCTGCCTTCTTTTTGACCCTCAAGGAGGCTTCCTGCCCATGTACTGCATCTCCCTTGTTGCATGGAGGGGACATTGGTGACCGCTTGATCTTTTACTCAAACAGGGTTTAACCCTTCTCTGTCCCGCCATAGCTGTTATCTTAAAGTAGCCACAAGAAACAAAGCCTGGCTATTTGCCCTGTTTCTGTTATTATTTCTATTTCAAAGTACAAACAGGAGGATGATTGTAAATACCTAACCTGGAGCCTACTTACTTCCTGTCTCAGGAAATGCAAACAGGAGGCTAGTTGTTAAGTGTCCCTCCTGAAACCCATCAATCTCCTGCCTCAGGCCCACTCACAAATGTCAGTTTGATGATTTTGCTTAACTATAAGAAGATCAAACCAATCGATCCTAAAGGGAATCAACCCTGAATATTCATTGGAAGGACTGATCCTAAAGCTGAAGCTCCAATACTTTGGCCACCTGATGGGAAGAGCCAACTCACTGGAAAAGACCCTGATGCTGGGAAAGACTGAAGGCAAAAGGAGAAGTGGGTGGCAGAGGATGAGATGGTTAGATGGCATCACAGACTCCATGGATATGAAATTGAGCAAATCCCAGGAGATAGTGAAGGACCGGGAAGCCTGGCACGCTGCAGTCCATGGAGTCACAAAGAGTTGGACACGACTTAGCAGCCAGACAACAAGAACATTTAAACATTGGCAGCAATTCTACTGGGATAGAAAAAGGAGACACTTGTGTTGCCTCTGGTCCTCAGTTTCCTTCCTCCCCACCCTTTCCCTCCGCTTCCAGTTCTGGGCTGTGGTCTGAGTCCCCATCTTTCTGCCAGAAGAGGGTCCCCTCTCTCAGCCTTAGATCTCGATAGCTGCTGTGGCAGGGGGTAAAGGCAGAAACAAGCCAAAAAGTCCTTAAAATGCTGCCATGAGGAGAGATGAAAACCCATACTCTACAACTTCTTCAAAAGTTATTAAAACTATACCACCTGAGGACTTCCCAGATGGTCCAGTGGTTAAGAATCCACTTGCCAATGCAGGGGACACGGGTTCTATCCTTGGGAACATCCCACATACTGCGGAGCAACTAAGCCCATGAGCTGCAACCACTGAGCCTGTGCTCTAGAGCCCAGGAGCTGAACTACTGAACCCGAGTGCTTCAGCTACTGAAGTGCACACACCTGAGAGCCCATGCTCCACAGCAAGAGAAGCCCGTGCTCCACATGCAATTAGAAACCTGAGTACCGCAGCCAAGAGGAGCCCCTGATCACTGCAACTAGAGAAAAACCCACATGAAGCAACGAAAGGCCGAGCACAGCCAAAAATAAAGTAAATAATAACACTAATAAGGAAAGCACAAGGAATGGCATATCGAGAGCCTAGGGTAGGGTCACCCACAGAAGGGAGTTATGCAGCTACTGCTGGGATTTGCAGGCATGGAGAGGGTCTTGATTGTTTAAAGAAGTTTGTCCCCATGAAGAAACCTGTGATAACTTGCTACACCTTTTTTTGTGTAATAAGAACATTCCAAAAAAGCAACATAAAAATATCATTCTTCTATACCCAGCCCTACTTTAAAGACACTGATTAGGTTTGCCTATGGATTTTTTTTTTTTTTTTTTGAGAAGTAAACACTGACAGTAATGAATACTTTCCGACCATTGATAACATGCCAGGCCCTGTTGTAAACATCAATCACTACTTTACCCTTCTCACCAACCCTACAAATAGGTATTATTAGTATTCCCACTGTACAGGTGGAGAAACTGAGTCACAAGAAATCAAGTAACTCAAGCTCCACGGGTCAGACTGAAGCCTTATGCACCCCCAGCGCCCCAAAAACCCCAACACGAAACAACCACCTCCCTCTCTCCACAGGGGCCTTAAGGTTTTCTACCCAGAGTTGGGTAACATCGGCTGCATGATCGTTCCTGAATGCAACAATTACAGACAGAAGATCACTACCTGGCCCGAACCAATCGTGAAGTTCCCTCAGGCCCTGGACGTGAGTGAGCTGCCCTGGCTGGAGTGGGAGGGTCGCTCTGAGATCTGGGTTCCCTCTGAGTCTGTTCCTCTGGCTGAGAGGAAACCACGTGCAGAGCCAGCTGAGCCAGGACTGGTGGCACCAGATGGCTTGTTGCCGTGAGTGTGTGCCTCCGTTAGAGTGGCCCACCGCCTTGGAGGAGGCTGGGGTGGGTAGCAGGGGCTGCAGGCCGCAAGCTTTGGCATCGTTCAGGGGGTGCTCCACCCGGGGACTGGCCAGGGGATGCAGAGGGTGGCAAGGAAAATGAGAAGGGAGGGATCTATGGGGAGCTCTTTCTCAAGGTGCAGAGTGGCAGGGTTTTTGGAGTGATCTAGATGGGGAGGACTCGATTCATATGGAGCAGTGCTTCTCACGTGGGCTGAACAAGTGGAGGTCAGAGCCCTTGACTCTTGGGGCATCTCAGTATGAGACCCGCTCAGAAGTTGGCCCCGACTTGCCCGAAATAAAAAAGAGAAACATTCTAGGAACTGGATAGAACTATTCCTTTTTCTGGAAAATGATCGGTACCATCTTGTTCTGGAAGCTTCTCTCCGTCTGGGAATGTGGTAAGCCTGGGGAAGAGCGATGGGAGGGGGATATAGAGCTGCAGTTGTCAGGATAGCTGCTCCAGTGGCTTAGTCGCCTTTTCTTTCGTCTTTGACTCCAGGCTGAGCTCCCAGAGTATCAGGGGGCGGAAGGTAATCCTTGCTTTATCTGCAGGTTGTAGTAGAAGGTGCCAATGTCAACCTAGGCACAAGGACTGTGATGTGTTCGGGACTCGAATGGGTGGAGACGGAAGGGTCATGGCCAGGATGTGACCACAGGCACACCTCTGCTAACCTTCTGATCCCCCTGCGATCGTGGCAGGGAGGGAGCACAGAGGGCTCCCCACCTCTGTTGGCCCAGCCTGGGGGCTGTCAGCACAAGGATAACAAGATGACAGGTTCTCGAGTCGGGGGCTGTGAAGACTACTCAGGAGATTTTTCTTTTCTTTCTATTCTTTTAGCCATGGCTTGTGGCTTGTGGGATCTTAGTTCCCCGATTTAGGGATTGAACCCAGGGCCCTGGCAGTGAGACCACAGAGTCCTGACCACTGGACCGCCAGAGAATTCCTGAGAGTTTTTCTTTCTTTAACTGACTTGCACTATCAGGGAACAAATACATGGTGATCTGTCTCATAATTGATGAGGCTGAGAACATGAAGCTTTGACAGGCTATTGTGTCTGCAGCGTTGACAAACATCCTTTCCTCTGGGGGGCTAAGCAAGCTAGTCATGAGAGACTTTCTCGGTGTCCTCTTCCTCAGCCCTCCCAAGCCTGCCACACATGCACACGTGTGTGCACACACACACACACATGCTCATGTCAGCCCTCCCCACCAGAAACCCTCCGCCTGGGTCATAACATCAATAGGTGGGAGAAGTGGAGGAAACATAAGCCTCTGTGACTGTAACTCAGGGCGGGAGCCTGTTCCTCCAAGGAAAGGTATAATGCTTACTCCGTGAGACAGGACTCTTGACTTTACCCTTAATTCACTTGTCCTTAAGGAGTGAGGAGTTTGGACCAAATACTTTCAGAGCCCAATGACTGTTCAAAGAGGGAATCTAAGCCAAGAGCTCCATTCCCAGTGATATTGCTCCATTCCATGCGACATTGTCACATATGTCCACTAGATGGCAGTGTAGACTTTCCTGAGTCCCTGGTGCCCTTGGCCGCAACAAGTTTGAAGCCAGTTTGGGAAGCCTTTGCATTTGACTTGGACTAGGCTGCAGTCCATGGGGTCACTAAGAGTTGGACACAACTGAGCGACTTCACTTTCCCTTTTCACTTTCATGCATTGGAGAGGGAAATGGCAACCCACTCCAGTATTCTTGCCTGGAGATTCCCAGGGACAGAGGAGCCTGGTGGGCTGCCGTCTATGGGGTCGAACAGAGTCGGACATGACTGAAGCGACTTAGCAGCAGCAGCAGCAATTGGGACTGATGGTCCTTGGGCATGAACACAGAATGCAAAGAAAATATCACCCCCTCCAGATCCTGCAATCTCCCACCCTGCCTCAGCCCAGAGTGGGGCAGCGGAGAAAACCTGGAGATTTACAAAGGATGCAGAGCTGTGGATAAGAAATCCAAGGAAAGCAGAGATTTCACAAAGGACAGTCTGGCCAAAGTGGTGGAAAGAAATAAAGGAAAAGTAGAATTCTACTGCTATAGAACTATGAAGTTTACAGAAATCTGTCTGTTGAGAAAGCAGGTTCAGCTAGAGTGTCAAAAGCTACCATTTATTGGGTGGTACCCACTTCATATTGAATACTGTTCATGCATTGTTTCATTTAATGTGCTCATCAAGTTAAGTATTTATTTAGTCAAGATTGTCGGTGGCAAGAGACAAAAATCAACTCAAACTGGCTTGTGACAAGAGAAAAGAAGGAAGGCATTACTGGTTCACAAACTGAAAACTCCAGGGATAACTTCAGGCATGGCTGGATCCAGGTGCTCAATCAACGTCACCAGGAAGCTGTCTGTCCCTTTTCTCTACTTGTTTTTTCTGTGCTGGTTTTGTGTGTAAACACTCTTTCCTGTAATGACAAAGATGACTCTATCAGCTTCAGAGTTATGTTTTACTAGTTTATTAACCCACTGGATATAGATTGACCCCATCCAACCGTTAAAAGTCCCCAGATTTGTCCTGCTTGTATCCCGTGTTCATCCCTGACCCAAACAGTGATGCTGGGCAGCCCCATTTACTCTACAAGGGCTGAGAGCAGAAGAGGATGGTACCCTCCAAAGGAGCATCAAGGGGCAGGTTTTCAGACAGCAGATAGGATATTGAACAGGAAACATGAGAGAAAAAGTGCAGAGTCCCTTTAAAGTGGGGGCAGGGAAGCCCGAGACCTTAGTGACAGTGAAGAGGACTAAGGCATTGCCTCTGGGTCTGATGGAAAAGGGCAAGAGGCTGGTGACTGACTACGTGGAGATGTTGCCTTTCAAAGGTGATCAAAGCAGCTTACAGGGGACACGCCCAGGAAGCCCACCCACGAAGCAAGCCCTGAAGCCCCGGAAGGAGCCGTGTAGTGGGCGGGAGACTAGGCTCTCTGCCCAGTAGAGGTCTTCCTGCTGGCTTAGGCCCCTTCCCCAGACTTGGACCGCACTCCGGTACTCCCCGCCCCTACCAAAATGCTTCCTCCTCTGAGAAGCTTTCCCTGACTGCCTTCCTCTGAGTAACGCTTCCCTCCCCCCAGTCTTTGTTGGGTCTCTTCTTTCTCCGAGCAGTTTTCACATCCCCTACCCTCCAAACCCAGCGTTTGCTTCCCTCTGTCTTGTCCTGTGGTTGCCTGTGCATATCTCCTGTAGCGTCAACTGATTTATGAGCTCTCGGAGAGCAAGACCATGTGTTGTATTTCTTTGAACTACCCACAGCCCCTACCAGCATCACAGACCCCACGCTGGCTGACTGGGTGGCCAGGTGGCCAGATGAATGAAGGAAGGAAGGAATGCATGAATGGCAGGTGGATGGACACACCTCTTGGAGCATCAGCTCTGAGGCGCGTGAGCCCCATGGTTTGTGCTTCAAGCTGCCGGGTGTCCTGGGGCCTCGGCAGAACCCCAGGACAGCATTAGTCTCTCCCCTGCCAGGATAGGTGGGGGGCTGGGGGTGGGGAGGAGGAAGCAGAGAGAGAAGAGGAAATAGGGTGGGCCCCCTAGAAGGCAGAGTAGTGCAGGAAAATACGGCTGGTCCCCCTGCCAACAGCCGCAGAGAGCCAAGAGAGGCGATGAAACAAGAAACTTCCTCCCCTGGTGCTGTGACAAACGTTAAGAGGCAAACATCTTAAAACGCGTGCCCTTCTCGAGCCAGTGAAGACTGAAAGGCCCCCGAGAAGCTTCTTGACTGTGGCTCATTCTTCACCTTGAATTTAAACAGCTGGAATCCTTTTGAAGGGAAGAAATTGCCGTTAAGTGGGGAGTGTGCATTGCATTAGAGGGAAGGAACACAGACCACAGCCATCCTTCCTGTGGGCCCTCGGCTTTCCAATCTGTTCTCCTCCCCAGCAAGCCAGTGACCCTGAGTGTCCCCCCCGCCCCCCGCCCCGGGCTGAGCAGGCGTGTCCCCGCGTCACACGGCACCTACAGCATCTGTGCGGTTGCCTTTTGGGGACCACCTCCTTGCCCACATCGGCCCAAGGCAGAGACGCAAGTTTCAGCACGAATCTTATAGAGGTCTGGAAATCTGGAGACATGCACGTGTGGGAGAGTCGGAGACCATTCTCGATGAAAGAGACCTCAGAGCTCCCCAGCCCACTGCCTATCATTCTTCTTCCTTTTCTAACTTTTTACGATATACAGAAATACAGCCGATCAACAATGTTGTGATAGTTTCAGGTGGACAGCAAAGGGACTCAGCCACACGTACATGTATATCCATTCTCCCCACAAACTCCCCTCTCATCCAGGCTGCCACGTAACACTGAGCAGAGTTCATGTGCTTTTACAGAAGGTCCTTGTTAGTTATCCATTTAAAATATAGCCATGTGTACAGGCAACCATAAGTTCATTCTCTAAGTCTGTGAGTCTCTTTCTGTTTTCTAAGTTCATTTGTACCAATTCTTTTTAGATTCAACATATAAGGGATGTTGATTCTAAACATATAAGGGATTACATATTTCTGTGTTTCTAATCCCAACATATAAGGGATAACATATTTCTCCTTCTCTATCAGACTTACTTCACTCAGTGTGACAATCTCTAGGTCCATCCATGTTGTTGTAAATGGCACTATTTCATTCTCTCTAATGGCTAATATTCCATTGCATAAACGTCCCACACCTTCTTTACCCACTTACCTGTCGATGGACATTTAGGTTGCTCCCATGTCTTGACTATTGTAAACAGTGCTATGATGAACACTGGGGTGCGTGTATCTTTTCAGATCATGTGTTTCTCTGGATATATCCCCAGGAGCTCCCATCCTTTTTATACGCAGAGCAGAAAAATGGGAGCTGCTGCCATCATGAAATGATTAGGACACAGGGCTCCAACACCCGGGAGCAGCCCCTGATGGATTAGCAGATCCACCCAGCTCATTTTTGAAGAGATGCTGAGAGGGAATGTGCCCACATGCAGGGGGCAGCCAAGCGCAGTTGCTCCAGGGACAGCAGTTCCCAGTCTAAGGTGGAGAGATGGACAGATGCATGGAGCGCAGGGACACCGTGTCAGTGCTTCAGGAGAGGGACCTCAGGCACCATGAGGGCCAGGGAGGGCAGCCAAGCTGAGCCGGGGCCTGGAGATGCTTCCAGGGGGAGGGGACCCTGAGCTGAGCTGTGCTGGTGACAGACAGGAAGCTGGGACAGCCGGGTGAGGGCTGAGGCTCCAGAGGGGGCAGGACCACACTTTGAGGGGGTCACAGATCTGCTTCGTGGGCGCTGGTGTGGAATCTAGTCTTTATCTGGAAGCCAGGCTGAGGAAGTGGAAAGGTCACCATTTGATTTTCAGGCTGGTACAGGTGATCGGATTGACAATTCAGGAAGGTCCCTTGGGTAGGTCACCCAGGTGCCTGTGGGTGGATGGGAGAAACACAAGGCTGGAGGCAGGGTGAGCCTGCTGAAGCAGAGGGTGATGGCGTGGACCGGGGCAGGGGTCTGAAGGTATAAAGGCAGTCAAGTCCACTGGGCTTGGTGACAGCAGAGGAATGGGTATCGCCAAGAAGGAGACAGCCGGGACAGCTGTCGGGTTTCTGTGACAGGCAGGTGGGTGGCTGAGGGTTAAGCTGGGCATGTTATTTATCCCCCAAAACAAGACATTTTGGAGAGTGTTAATAATAATTGGGAGGAAGGGCATTATCGGGCACTGTCCCTAACAGCGGTGCTGTCACCAAACCAGGGACACAGGAGAAGGCTTGGATCCACAGGGACCATGGGCAGTGAGTGGCAGCAGCCTCACTAAGGCCCCTGTGTGCACCCAGTGAGCGTATCAGTCTAATACTGGGAAGAGAAGGCAGGGCTGGAGGCCTAGCTTTGGGTCCTTGGCATCTGGGGGCGCAGGGTGGAGTGTTCCAGGAGGCTGGGCTCCTCAGGGGACTGGGGAGGATACGGAGTGGCCAGCAGCAGCCAGCGGCAGAGGTCAGGTCAGACTGGCGAGAGAGAGGTTGCTGAAGGGCCAGGCTAGGGAAGAGCTGTCAGATTTGTCAAATTCCCTGGCGCTGCTCTCCAGCAAGCAGGAGAGGAGTTTCAGGGCAGTGGGCCTAGGGAGAAGGTCAAGTCAGGACACAGTACAGAGTCTACTGGAGGGGGTTCACCCACGTGATGCTTCACACCTGTGATGCTTTAGGGAAGAATTAATTAATGAGGTGCAACTGCAACCCAGTGCCAGGCACATGACAGAAGAGTAATAAATGGTATACCTTGTCATACAATAAAAGACTGCTTTGTAGTCTGAAGGGTAAAGGGCACAGAAGGAGGGTTGGGCTCCTGGAGGCTCTGAGAGGAGCTGGTGAGGTGGTAACAGAGAAGGGGGCTGATAGGTGGAGACAGGTCTGGGAAGGCAGGTGGGCAGACCACCAGGCACCCAGGTAAGGATGCTTGTATGGAAGAGAGTCACGTGTCATTTTATCCTTTGTCCTTGGCTGAAGGCTGCTAAAATCACCCCACTCTTTCCCACCCCAGCTCAGGGCCACCCAGCCATCTTTTTGGGGGGTGCCTCTGGCCACAACAGGGCCAGGTGAAAAGAATGATGTTCATGGCCGTCTCTAACCTTTGTAGTCAGAGTCTGAGGTCATAGAGAAACTTCCTATGCAGGATTTCACATGATCCTCCTAGCAACGCTGGGAGCTAGGCCAAGTAGGGATTATCCCCACAACTGCAGGATGAGAAACATTTCCCAAGGTCAAGGTTAAGCTCGCCCAAGCTGGGGAGTGGAGGCATCAGCCCTGGATGGCAGGTGTCCCACCTCTCAGTTCACTGCTCTATCACCTTCAAGATGTTGCTTCTCAAATGCACCCCCGAGTCCCAGAGAAGAGTCCTGGATGTCCATGCGGGACTCAGGGTGTCATGCACGCATCCGTTTCCCGGAGCAGATCCTGCCCCGCTGCAGGACACTGTCCCGGGAGCCAGTTGTTGTTGTTCAGTCACTCAGTCGGGTCTGACTCTTTGCAACCCCATGGACTGCAGCATGCCAGGCTTCCCTGTCCTTTGCCATCTCCTGGAGTTGGCTCAAACTCATGTGCATTGAGTCGGTGATGCCATCCAACCATCTCATCCTCTGTCGTTCCCTTCTCCTCCTGCCTTCAATCTTTCCCAGCATCGGGGTCTTATACATTCCTGCCCACGAGGGGCATCTTGTAGCTATGCGAATGTAAGTTGCAGTCATTGTTAAGAGGATGACCTCAGGAGGAGCCCTTCCATGGCTGATGTTTTGCTCCTGGGTGCCTTCGTTAGGGAGCTTCTTGGCCTTGACCTTCATTTCCAGTCCTCTTTATCCCCCACCATCTTTTCCAGCGTCATACTCTCTGCTCCAGGGTTTACAGAAGCCCTGGTCAGACCTTTCTATAAACCTGCCCATCCCCAGTCCACAGGGCTGTTCCTGGGAGCACCGGCAGAGAGGGTGTTTGTTCAGTGACTGAGCCTCTGATGTCTGCTGAGAGCTCCCGGTCAAGTGCTGGGGAAACAGGCTCCAGATGTTTTTCAGATCAAATAATGTTCCTTTGAAAACACTGTGTGGGCTGCTTCACTGAGGGGGCAGATGGGGCCTGAAGGGCCAGTTCAGTGGGTTTGCATCCGGGTTTAAAGAATAAAGGTCACTCAGCCAGTGTGTGTTGGGGTCCAGGGTGGGGTGGGGGTGGGGGGGTCGCCGCACCCTTGGGATCTGTTCTCAGTGGTCTGCTGGGAGTGTGGGCAGAAGTCTCTTGTATTTTAAAATCGCTGCACAGCCTTGATTGGAGCCATTTAGAGGGACAAACACGTGAACTTTGAACGCCCCGCAGTGACTTTTGTAGGCTCTTGCTGGAGAGGGGGAGGTGGCTTTACAGAGGAGTTCGGAGAAAGACTGGGAGGAATTTAAAATGAGGCAATAATGTCCTTTATTGTTTGTTAACACTTGCGGACTGAGGGGTGAGGGGAGAGGGGAGGAGGTGGGGAGGGCATCTGCTAGGAAGGGGCACCCACTACAGTCTGAGCCCTCCCCAGGCCAAAGGCCTGAGAAGAATGGGAGCTGGGATGGCTGCTGGGGGTTGGGGCCTGGCAATGTCAAGTGACTTATAGCAAAGGGACGGGTTGAGGGGACGGGGGCATGCAGAAATGTGAAGAAATCAGGGACGGTTTGCTCCCCACCTGCAAGTCTGCTCCGACAATCCAAGGCAGGGTCAGGACAATCCATGGGGCATTTTAATTCCCAGGTCTGAGATCTGCCGGTGACGTTGGGCACGCGGAGACTCTAGATGTCCCCGTAGGGGCGGGCAAGGCCCAGAGGGCCGGGAAGGAGCAGGGCCTGCCCGGCTGGTAGGCGTGGCTCTCCAGGCCCTGCGGGTTGGAAGGCGGAGCTGGCCTCTTCGCTCTCCCGAGGCTGCAATTCCAAGAGCCGACACCAGAGGGAGATAGACGACCGTCATCCCGCCCCATCAAGGTGAGCGGGCTGAGTGGCCAGGGTCTCAGGCACAGGGAGGCAACGGCCAGGGCCTTGGGATGGTGGAGGCTTAACCTGGTAATGGAGAAACAGAGGGTCCCTGATTTGGGTCGAGTGTGCAAGCCTCCGCACTCCTTGCTCACCTCTCCTGGGCCAGGTGGCTGTGGGGGTGCCCTCCTATTCAAATACAAATATGCCTGGAGTGAAATTTCTGACACTGGGCACCACTAACTTGAAATGCCCTAGGGGCCAGGCTGGTAGACTGGTGGGTGAAATAACCGGTTGGAAGGCGAGGAGAAGGGCAAAGACAGGCCCTCACATCCCAACTGGTAGTAAAAAGTTATTTTAAATTGTGCTTATGGTCCTCTGTTCATCCCATTTTGCTTGCCTGCAGACTTGACCTGCAGAGTCAGGATGGTCTGGCGGGACTGAGAGCTGCCAGCTGTGAGAGTTGGTTTTTCCGTTCACAGAGCACTTGGAGCCCTGGGGTTGGTCTGAGAAGCTTGCAGGTCCCTGGCCTTGCAGAGACCTCCTCTCACACCCTAATCTGTTGCCCATAGCACTATGACCTTGGGCAGGTTGCTTCTCGCTGAGATTCCTTTCCCTCACCTTAAAATGGGTATAAGATCCACTTCTGGTGGATGAGCAGCCAGTTATCTGTCCCGGTCTTTTCCTGGTCCATCAGTAGCATTTGGTCCAGTTGGTCACCTCTTCCTCGTAGATGCATGTTTTCCACCTGGCTTCAGGCACCCACACTCCCACCCATTTCTAGTTCTTCACTTCTTCATCCTCTCTGCAGGGTGCTCCTCCTCCCACCAGCCTCTCCTTGCGGGAGACCCCAGGCCTCAGTGTCGTGTCTGTAAATGTCACCTGTATGCTCTCCTACTCACATGGCCACGGGGGTGTCTGATGGACCCTCACAGCCAACATATGCAATGCCAGTGCTCCGTCCCCACCCTCCCCCAACGCGCACCGTCTGCCATCATCCCCGTCTCGGCACAGAGCTGCCCCAGCCCCAAGTTGTGCCAGCTGGACATCCTGGCATCTTCAATAACTGCCCCGTCTCTCCCACCACACATCCATCCCACCAGGAAACGCTCTTGGCTTTGCTTGCAGAATCTGTCCAGTCACTGACCACTTCTCTCGCCTCCGCTGTTAACACCCTGGCCAGGGCCACACCCTCTCTGCCCGAATTATTGCAACAGCCTCCTCCCTGGTCTCCAGGCTACCACAACTACCCTGAACAGCCAGCCTGTCCTCAACAGAGCGGCAAGAATGAGCTTTTACATCTCCTGGTCAGATCAGCTCACTCCTCTGCTCAGAATCCTTCCATTTCTCCTCAGGTCACCAGAAAGTAAGAGCCAAAATGCTCACACTGGCTTATAGGAGCCCCTGTGACCTGGCCCACTGTCACCCCTCTGACCTCAGTCCTGCTATTTTCGCCTGGCTCGCTGGCTCCAGGCCGCCTCGCGTCTCGTCTGCTTCTGGACCACAGCAGCCACGCTCCAGGGCCCCTGCCCGGTGCTTCCCTCTGCCTGTGTCTCTTCTCCCCCATCACAACGTCACATCCTCACCTGCTTCTGACTCTGCTTAAATGCCATCACCTCCAGGAAGCCTTCCCAGCCCCTCAGCCTGGCACCCTGAGCCCCTCATCCCTCTCTACTTCTTCCTGTCATGTTTATCACCTTCTAACCTACACATCATTTCTTCAGTTACTGTGTTTATGTTTTGTTTGCCTGTCCCTGCCCCGACCCCACAGCTAGAATATAAGCTCCATGAGGGCAAGAATGTTTGGTTTATTCGCTGATGCATCCCAAGCACTAGCAGTGTCTGCCGCATTGCTGCTGCTGTTCAGTTGCCGAGTCGTGTCCAACTCTGCAACCCCATGGACTCTGGCGTGCCGGGCCTCCGTGTCTTTCACTGTCTCCCGGGGTTTACTCAAGTTTATGTCCATTGAATCAGTGATGCTGTCCAACCGTCTTATCATCTGCTTCCTTCTTCTCCTTCTCTGCTACATTGTAGACACAATAGATATTTTCTGAATGAAGATTATTGAATGATGGTTGCGAGAGATCACATATATAAAGCCTGTCAGTGCCGACACAGGAAGCATTCCAAAAATGATGATGGTGATGGTGGTGGTGATGGTGGTGGTAGTGGTGACGGTGGTTATAATAATCTTCTCCAACACCTAGGTGCCTAGTGCATCCTGCAACACGACAGTGGAGGCAATATCTAGAAGACATGGCATACAAGGCAGAGGGTTGTAGGGGAGGTTTAAGGGTTAAGAAGAGATAGCAGAAGAGAGCTAGAGATGGAAGGGAAATGTTTTATACCTCATTGGAAAGGAATAGAGCTCCATGACTGGACACAGTGCTATGCAGAGAATAGACACTAGGAAACCTTTGGAAGGGTTTCCCAGGTGGCTCTAGTGGTAAAGAATGCACTTGCAATGCAGGAGGCACAGGAGACGCAGGTTCAATCCCTGGGTCGGGAAGATCCTCTGGAGGAGGACCTGGTAACCCACTGCAGTATTCCTGCCTGGAGAATGCCATGGGCAGAGGAGTCTGGTGGCAGACTACAGTCCATGGGGTCGCAAAGACTCAGACATGACTGAAGTGCCTGAGCACACACACAAACCTATGGAATGGATGAGTAAATCCTTTGCCTTGTCATCACGTGCAGAGATCACTTTAGAAACTGGGCAAGCAGCCTTGGCAAAAACTTTGGGGAGGGGCGGGGAGGCTGAACTGAAATAGGGACAGTGGAAGGAAGGCAGTAGTCTCCTGAGGCTGGACAGAGATGGGTAGTCTGCCACAGCATCTTCTCGGATGGCATCCCTCTGCTCAGGATCACAGCGTCCCACCCGGTAGGTATTCATTGACTCCTGGGGCCCTACGGGTGATTGCTGAAAGAGAAGAGCCATATCTCTGGGAAGCTGGTTTCAGGTGCCCTCTCTCCGTTAAAACCCCACACCCCCACCCAGTACCTCTTCTTCACGAAAACCTGGTATTTGGTGAAATGCAAGACCCTGATGCTGGGAGAGATTGAAGGCAGGAGGAGAAGTGGTTGACAGAAGAAGAGATGGTTGGATAGCATCACTGACTCAATGGACACGAGTTTGAGCAAACTCCGGGAGATAGTGAAGGACAAGGAAGCCTGGCGTGCTGCAGTCCATGGATTTGCAAAGTGTCAGACACAACTGAGCGACTGAACAACAATGCCAGTGAGACTGCCTTTAGTTCTTTCTTCAAGTAGAGTGATGGTTAATTTCAGGTTTGGAGTCGAATGCCTGGATTGCTAACATGCTCAGACTGAAACTGCTCGCCAGCTCTCATGCATCTGGCGCTCCCCATCCTCCACCTCCCCATCTCAGATGGGAAACAAAGCCACGTGAGGTGTGTACCTTTTCCAGCGTGTAATCGTGGAACAGCTATTTCCTCCTCCTCGCTCATTTCTCCCATTCACTAGCAAAAAACCAGGGCTCCGTGGAAAGGTGCCTACAAGGCTGAGATCTCCTGAAAGGCAGGAGCAGCAGGTCAATTCCTGCATCTCCCTGGCAACAACCTCTGACCTGGCCCTGCCAACTCCAGCCTCAGACAAGCAAATGCAGAACCCCACCTGTACAAGAAATCCAGGTGGTTTAGAGCAGTCAGTGTGAAATCAAAACCACAAAGCCATAAAATGGCTGGGAAAGCAACATACAGATAAATGTTTGTCGGGTTGCAGGTTAGGGAGGGTCTGCCTAGGCATAAAAATCAAGACAAAGTCAGAAGGGAAAAAAAAGAGGGATGTGAGTTACAATAATATTTGAAACTTCTGCACTTTAAAAAATGCCATAAACAAAATAAAAATCCAACGACAAACTGAGAGAACATATGTGCCACAAATATGGCAAAGGATTATTATCTTTATTGCATAAAAAGCTCTTATAAATCAATAAGGAGAAGATGAATATCACATAGAAAAAGGGGGCCAAGGATATTCATAGATGATTATAAGCCAAAGAAAGTTCATTTAAAATGTGAGGGGAAAAGTCAATTCTACTTATAATTCAAAGACCCATAATTTTTTAAAACAGTATAGATTTTGTTTAAAACCTACCAAATTTGTACTTTGGATTTTTTTAAAGAAGAGTGTACATTACAGGTAGAAATACAAATTGCTTCAACCTTTCTGGAGGGTGATTTGATAATGCATATTAAAATTATTCACATGTTCATTGCACTTGAACAATAATTTTAGCTCTATGAATTTATTCTAATCTGATTAATGAGACATGCACACAAATTGATGGAAAAGGATGTTCATTGTTGTGTTATTCAAAATAGCAAAAGAAAAAAGGAAAGCCATCTAAAAGTTCAACAATAGATTGGTTAAATAGAATATGGTCTATCCATATGAAAGAGTACCATGTAGCTATTAAAAAATCATGTTCTCGGGGACTATTTAAAGCTATGGGAAAGTCTTACAATATGTTTTTAAGTGAAAGAAACCAAATGATAAAACAGTAATTTCACTATAGTCCCAATTTTCAAAAATTATATCTTTTTATGCATGCATGCAAAAAAAAAAGAACTAGACGTATGAAGAATACATCAAAATGTTAACATTGGATCGCTCTGAGTGGTGGGATTAAGGGTGATTTTTATTTTCTCTTTTACACTTGTCTGTAATTTCCATATGTTCTCCAGTAAATGTGTATTACTTTAATAATAAGGGGGAGAAAAGCTATTTGGGGAGAAAAAAGAGTGAATGCTAAGAGGAAAAGGCTTCAGCTACCCAAATGGTCTGAGTGCTGGTTGCTGTGGAAACTGTAACTTTGAATTGCCCAACTTTTTGTGAATTACTTCCCTGCTCTGCAGGGTTAGAGCTAGGGCTGGATTCACCATTATCGGGGTAGGCGTAGGCATGCGTCCAGGGAAGGGGGAGGTAAAACTGAGGGGCCCTGCCTGAGGAAAAAGCCCACAGGGGACCCTGTGTTTCATCCTGGCCCTCTCTTCCCTTCCACGTACGGAGGGACCTGGAGTCCCAAGGGGATTGCCGGGCACAACCTGCCCCATGCACAGACCTGCCCAGGAACCAGGAAGAAGCCCACTGCCTCTCTAAAAGTGTCCCCAAGTGCCTTGCGGAGTGTTGATAGTTCTCATTAATCAGCCTTTCTCCACTCGCAGCCCGGCACCTAAGGGGTGGGGTCCCAGCAATGGCATGGGGAAGTAGGGCAAAAACAGCTGATGCATCGGAGTCCCAGGGACCATTTGCTGAAGCGGGGCATCTAAGCCAAGCCCCAGCCCCAGTCAGAGCCTTGACCATGTGCCCTCTTGCCTGCCTTCTCTTTACTGCCTGGAGGGCAATCCCTGTTCTGAGCGGGAGTCCAGGATGAAGCACTAGCCCCAGGGCCTCACAGGAAGCTGGGGGGCTGGGTACCCCGAATGCAAAGACACTTTCAGATGCCTATTCTCGGAACACGAATGTCTCGCTGCCATTTGTGAATCCTGCTCCGAGCTCTAGGGTGTGGAGAACTGGTTGGTTTATAGATCGAGGCAGCCACAAGTTGGAATTTTAAAAAGCAATGTGTCCTTTGAGCAGGAGCCCGGGCTGGGGGCTTTGCAGGCTGTCGCTTTGTCCCAGGGACCAGATGGAACTTGTTTTTCTGTTCACTTGGGGGTTTAACCCTTCGTGCACTCCCTCCTCTGCAGCCCCACTCAGGAGTCGCTGCCTCCGGGGCAAGGAGTCAGCTATGAAACAGAATCCACACATGTGAGCCTCAAAGACATTTATTGGGTATGTCTCATCTTTTCAGTCCCTGGCCTTTGCCGGATGACTTTGTTTTATTTAGCACAATGACATGTGACAGGCACTGTTCTAAGTGCTTTAGAAATACTAACCCACTTACTCTTCTCAGTCATTATTATCCCAGTCTTTACAAGTGAGTAAACTGAGGCACAGATGGGTTAAGCAACTCACCCCAAGGTCACATAGCTGATGAGTCATGAAGCCAGGATCTGAAACCCAGCTGCCTGGTTCCCAAATCTGTGTATTTAATCACAAAATCATGGCTGCCTCTCAGATAGCAGGCAAATGGATTTGGCTCTTAACAGTTTGAAGCTCCTGGGGTGAGTCTTCCCGCTTAAGCTATGAGAGCGTAAGGCACCATCAGTGAGAGATGGAATTCAGGTCCCAGGCGCTGGTGCCATCCTGGGTCTGTTTCACAGGATGCTCCTTCGGGTTTGTCCCCTGGTTCTTCTTATTTGCGAGGCCCGTGGGATGTAATGAGAGGTCCAGGGTTCAGTGCGCTGCTCCATTCCACTCACAGCCTGTGTGAATCCAGTGTGACCTGGGGGCCTGGAGTTCCTGCTGGAAAAACTTCCTGTCACATACAGGTTTTCATACAAAGAATGAGATGGTTGGATGGCATCACTGACTCAATGGACATGAGTTTGAGCAAACTCTGGGAGATAGTGAAGGACACGGAAGCCTGGCATGCTGCAGTCCATGGGGTCGCAAAGAGTCAGACATGACTGAACGACAATAACAGCATACAGTTTTCCTGCAGCGGAGGTCCTGGGGTCTGCCTTTGGGCAGGCTCTCTTGCCTATTTATGGAGCAGAACCCACGGGGCTCTGTGAACCTTTAAGACAGACTGGAACCCCAGCATACGGAGCTGACCCTAGGGAAGTCCACATGGTTCTTTCTCCCCTCTCTACAGAGGCAGGAGATGGAACTGAGACGGGGCTGTGACAGAGTGGCAGTCAGAGATGAGTGTCCACAGCATCCAGCCTGTGTAGGGAGAGACTGCAGCCTGGGGAGGGGCTAAGAATGCCTCAGGTGGGGCTTGTCACCTCCACATCAGGGTTATGAGTGCCCTCGGGGACACTGCCCCAAGCCATGAGGGTACAGGGAACCTGGAGAACGGGGACTGCTCTATTCAGGAAGTGACATGGGGCTTGGAATCAATGATAAAAATGGCACTGCAGTTGCAGGGGCGGGTGGCACAGTTCCCTGGTGGCTCAGTGGTAAAGAGTACACCTGCCAATGCAGAAGATACAGGCTCGATCCCTGATCTGGGAAGATCCCATATGCCAAGGAGCAGCTAAGCCCATGTGCCACAACTATTGAGCCTGTGCTCTAGAACCTGGTGGTCTCGACTACTGAGCCCATGCACCCTAGAGCCTGTGCTCCACAAAAAGAGAAGTCACTGCAATGAGAACCTCGCACATGGCAACAAAGAGTAGCCCCCGCTCAACACAACTAGAGAAAAGCCTGCATGTAGCAACTAAGACCCAGCACAGCCAAAAATAAAGTTCTTCTTTTTTTTAATGGCACTACAGGGACTTCCCTGGTGATCCAGTGATTAAGACTTTGTGCTTCCAATGCAGTGGCTGCTGGTTCAATCCCTGGGCAGGGAGCTAAGATCCCACATGCCTTGCCACCAAAAAAAAAAAAAAAAAGGCCCTGCAATGATACCACACTTGAGAGTGAGCTGTCCTTTCTAAGCTCATCTTCTGGATAATCAAACCTTGCCCGTTTAAGTACTCCAACTTCTTATTTTAGTCATTCTGTGTGGCAGTCTTTCTAAAATAGATTCCACATGACCCTGCCTTCTTAAACAATGGAACAAACATAGTTCAACCTCTGTTAAATGATTCCAGGTCATCATTGTAAACATCTGTCACAGAGGATGCCCCTGTTACCTACGAGTGTTTCTTCTGTGTGGCAGCGGAAGTTACTGAGCCCCTAGCAAGGCTGTTCAGGATCCTAGCAGTCAAGGTTATGCACCTGTGGGCAGGTCCGGCCTGGCCCTCCCAGGGAGGTAGCTCTGATTATCAGTCCTCCAGGACATGGAATTAGAACCTGGAAGCTGCCCCAATGGCCAGGCTATGTTTTCCTGTGCTTCTGACACCAAATAGGGGATTTGGGGGCTTCCCTGGTGGCACTAGTGGTAAAGGATCTGCCTGCCAATGCAGGAGACATTAGAGACTCAGGTTCAATCCTTGGGTCAGGAAGATCCCCTGGAGGAGGGCATGGCAACCCACTCCAGTATGCTCACCTGGAGAAACCCAGGGAAAGAGGAGCCTGGTAGGCTACATTTCATGGGGTCACAAAGAGTCAGACACGACTGAAACAACTTAGCACGTGGGGATTTTATCCACGCTGACAACCAGCTCTCCATCTATCCAACATAGAGTTCTACAATTCAATTCAACACTCACCTAACCACCCAGACTTAGTATCAGACTCCACAGGTTAAGGGCTTGGTCCACAGGATTATCTCCCACTTCAGACGTTCATCACAAGTATTGTTACCAAGGGTGCCCACACTGCTCTTTACCTTAGCTAGAGAGTTAGGGTCCCCAATGCACATTCCCACTTCAGGTTCAATAATCTGCTAGGAGAGCTCTCAGAACTCAGGAAAGTAGTTTTCCTCCTATTGCTAGTTATTATAAAGGATACAACTCAAGGAACAGCCCAGTGAGCAAGATGCCCAGGGCAAGGAAGTCAGGGGGCAGGGGTTTCCCAGGGGCTTCCATGCCCTCCTCAGGAGCACCACCCTCCTCCCAGCCCCTTGATGTGCTCACCAACTCAGAAGCTCTCCAAGTCCCGTAGTGTAGGGTTTTCACCGAAGTCTCATCACAGAGGCGTGATTGACGGAATCATTGGCCATTGCTGATTGACTCAATCTCCTCCTTCTCTCCCCTCCTTGGTGATCTGGGGGTGGGGCTGAAAGTTCTCACCCTCTAATCACACCTTGGTCTTTGTGGGACCAGTCCCCATCTTGAAGTTATCTAGGGGCCCTGGCCACCAGTCATCTCATAAACGCACAAAAGACAGTCATCTCATAAACGCACAAAAGACACTCATCACTCTGGAGATTCCAAATGTCTTTTTTTCTTCTTTTTATTTAGCCTAGCGGCTGGCACACCAGATCTTAGTTCCCTGACCAGGGATGGAACCCTAACCCCCTGCAGTGGAATTGCAGAGTCCCAACCTCTAGACGGTCACCCGTGCTGTGCTTAGTCACTCAGTTGTGTCTGACTCTTTGCAACTCCATGAACTGTAGACTCACCCCCAGCCCCCTCCAGGCTCCTCTGTGCATGGGGATTCTCCAGGCAAGAGTGGGTTGCCATGCCCTCCTCCAGGGGATCTTCCCAACCCAGGGACTAAACCCAGGTCTCCCACATTGCAAGCAGATTCTTCACCGTCTGAGCCACCAGAGAAGCCCCTGGATGGCCAGGGAAGTCCCAATTTCAAGTGTCTTAGGAGCTCAGTGCCAGGAACCAAAGACAAAGACCAAATATATGTTTCTTATATGGTACAGTGTGTTTGACAATGTAGAGTGGATAAGTGGTATTGCAGGTGACTTTATATGCAATCAGGCAGGACCACACACAGACACATCCCTCTCCAGGGGTCAAAAGCTGCCAATCAACGTGACACACTCCCTCCAATGGCACAGGCCAACTCCAGGAGGGCAAAGAACAGAGTGAGCCAGTTACTTCACAACAGAAAGCCCTGAACCCAGGACTATGCTGGCACCTGGCGGGTATCTGATCAATAGTTACTAATTATGTACTTGACAAGCAAATGGCTATTTTGCAGCAGTCACCTGGTTTCATGTTAACGTCTTCATCAGCTTCCCTTTTGCTGTTCCCAAGTCTTCAATGAATCTGCGTCACTCATTTCACAGTGGTCCTGAGGACAAAGGGCTTCCCAGGTGATGTAGTGGCAAAGAATCCACCTGCCAAGGCAGGAGACATAAGAGGCATCGGTTCAATCCCTGGGTTGGAAAGATCCCCTGGAGAAGGAAATGGCAAGCTGCTCCAATATTCTTGCCTAAGAAATCCCGTGGACAGAGGAGTCCGGCAGGCTACAGTCCATGGGGTTGCGAAGAGTTGGACGCTGCTGAGGGACTGAGCACAGCACAGCACAGAGCTGAGAACCAAAGCCTTGGTTCTGTGTCTATAAGAGTGGAACATGACCAGAACAGGGCTTCAGAAAGGAGAGCAGGGATCTTGAGGAACAGGAGTCTGAGCTGCTTGTGGTCCCAATGCCCCACCCAACACAGAGCTTCTTTCTCTGGAGCCAGTTCTGCCTTAGGAATATAGGCTTTATTTTATTTTCATAAGGAAGGCTGACTTTTTTTTTTTTTTTTTTTAGGTCACTCACAAGTGATAGCTATAGGGAGCAAAGAAATTTGTAGGGTTATTTGTTTCTACACAAAACCACCCAACACTGCTAAAATTACTTTTAAAATTTATTTTCCTCCCATCATCTGTTATTTCTTGCTCCTGTCAAAGATGATTGGTATCCTTATGTCCTTTCTGATAGGCGGCAGGATGGGAAGGCTGATAACCAAGCAGGTCAGAATGAGTTCTAAACCAAGACTAAGCAGGCTAAAGTGAAGACATGAGTCGAGTGGCTTGGGTCTCCGAGCCACCATGACCTATGTAAGATGCCTCTGTCTGTGTTTTTTGGAGGGGAGCGTGGGGAGGGTGGGGGCGGTGGGAATCAGGGAAGCAGCCAGGCGGCAGGGTGGGGGGAGGGGCAGAGCATGAGCTTAAGATCTGCAAAGACAGGTATGCTTTCAGATTCCCCGTTCTGGATCCAACTAGCTCCCTAGTTTTTCCACCTCTGAGCCTCACTTCCCTCATCTGTGAAAGCAAATGATAATGTCTACTTTGAGATCGTAAAAGGGGAAACTCGTCAAAGGAACCAATTAGAGCGCAGAGAACTTTCCCACAGTAGGCGCTCGTCCTTCTTTTTCTCAAATTTTATTTTTAATTGTAGGATAATAGCTTTATAATATTGTACTGGTTTCTGCCATACATCAACATGAATCAGCCATAGGTATACATACATCCCTTTCCTCTTGACCCTCCCTCCCACCTCCCACCCCATCCCACCCCTCTAGCTTGTAAACATCTTTCTCTTTCTGTTGCTCCACCATTTCCTGGACACTTGGGCTCCTGGGAGAGGTGATCTCTCTAGAAGTCAATTTTACTGTCTCTCACGTTTTAAGGAGCCTATTATACTCTTTGTATTCCTCATCCTTGTCTCATTGTGAGGTCCCATGGGGCTCTCTCAGTTGATCCTCTGTTTGCAGATGAGAAACCTGAAGCCAAGAGACGTAGTTAAGGATCTTACCCAAGGTCACTTGGCAGGTGGGGATGGAGAACCCTGCTCTCCTGACCTTCTCCTTCTTTCTCTGTGCCTCGCCCCTCCTGTTGCCACAGGTTTTCCTCCCAGAGTTTTTGACTTCCTCACATGCAGCGCGGGCTCATAAAACCTCCCTGGCCGTCTCTGCAGTCTCTTGGGATCCAGGATGAGTTAGATGCTATCCCAGGCCCCCGGTGCTTCAAGAGACATAATGCCCAGGAGAGCTCTTGGAAAAAAGTAAAAGCAGTAAACATGAGGATTCTGCCATTTTCATGCAATATTTTAATCCCTTTCTAACAACACTGGGTAGGTGAGGTGCCTGACACCCCTCCTCCTTCCCTCCATCCCTACCTCTCCCTTTGTGCCTCCCCCACAATCCCAGAGCAGCTTTTCCAAGAGTCCCACTTCACAGAATCCAGACTCTCAGGGACTCAGCACCAGGCCCTACATGGCAGGGTGCATCCAAAGAAACTTCCAGAGGAGAAAGCTAAAAGCACCAGTTTGTTTGGGTTTTTTTAATCACCCATAAAAGCGAGTCTTCCTCACACCTTTCTGGGCTCGTCAGAATTACTGATTCTGAGGGCCTAGCTACTTCCTGTGAGCCCTTGAGGCCCCTCAGACAGGGACCTGGGTGAGTAAGCCCTGCTCTCTGTCATCCTAGAGTGAGGTTCAACAGGAAGGGGCTGGCACTTGCCCAAAGGGCCTTGAGTTGGGGAAGTGCAAGGGAGGGGGTCTGATGGCCGAGGGCCCAGCGGCCCTTGGCTTTGCAGGTCTGCTTGCTGAGGGCAGCTTTCAGCTCCGGAGATTGGGTGGGATAAGAGCTGACTGGTCAGGCGAGGTCCTAAGTTCTTCATGCGTCACCATCATCCTTTAATCTTCCTGGCAGTGTTGTGAGGTGGGTGCTATCATCATCACCGTCTTCCAGATGAGGAAACAGGTGTGTAGCAGGTTCGAGCTGGTGTGCTTCAGAGCGGGCCTTCAAACTTGGTGATCTGGCTCTTGAGGCGTGTATTAACCACCACGCTTCATCCGGGACAGGGGCCTGTAATTTCAAGCCACATTTCTGTGGACGCATCCACAGCAGGGACTAGCAAAGGGAGACTTACGGTTTGGTTTCCAAGCCTCGTCTAGTTTCCATGGTGAGGCCCATCCCTCTCTGCCTTGTTCAGCTCCTCCCCTCTCCCCTGTGGGGAGGAAGGAGCCTCTGCAGGGCTCAGCCTCTCAAAGTGGCCCCTTTATTACCATCAGGACTTCAGCCTGCCCCACCCTTCATTCAGGCTCCCGTATTTCAACCACAAAGTTCCTCCTACAAGTAGTGTCTCAAGTATCCTAGACCCTCGAGGACTTTGTAACTCCAGAGGAGAAAGAAAAAAGGCAAAGAGGAACTAACAGACATCTCAGGGCTTACCTCCTGGGGAAGCAGACCATGAGGGAGACACCTAATTCCCCCAGACAAGAACATTAATGGTTGTCTTTCAAAACTTACCCTAAACCAGAGGTTAGAGTACTTGGATTGAGGTTGCCCATGTTAGATTGAGCTATCTGATGACTGGGTGGATACTTCCCATTTTCTGAGAGGGTGTCAGTCAGCTCAGGCTGCCATGACTAGATACTGTAGACAGTGACCTGAACAACAGAAATTTATTCCCACAGTTCTGGAGGGTGGAAAGTCCAAGATCAAGGTGCTAGCCAGTTCAGCTTCTGGTGAGAGCTCCCTTCTTTCTAAAATATTTATTTATTTAGCTGCATCAGGTCTTAGTTGCTGCATGCGGGATCTTTCATTGTGGCGCTCGGACCCTCTAGCTGTGACCCATGGGCTCTAGAGCGTGAGGGCTCAGTAGTTGCATTGCTCAGGCTAGGTTGCTTCTTAGCATGTGGAATCTTAGTTCCCTGACCAGGGATGGAACCCACATCCCCTGCATTGCTAGGTGAATTCTTAACCACTGGACCACCAGGGAAGTCCAGAGACCTCTTGTCTCTTCTGTAGACAGCTGTTTTTCCTCTGTGTCCTCACATGGAGAAGGAAAGAAGAGAGAAAATTCTCTGGAGCCTCTTCTTATAAGGGCACAAATCCCATCATGAGGGCCCCACCCTCGCAACCTCATCTAAACCTAATCACCCCAAAGGCCCCACGTCCAAATACCATCACACTGGGAATCAGGGCTTCAACATATGGATTTGGGGTGGCCACAAACATTCAGTCCAAAGCAAATTGGAAAGACTAAGGGAAGAGCATCTTTAGAGGATGGGTGTGAGAACTTCGTGATCTGATCTGAACATGCTCAGTTTGAGGTGCTATCAGACATCCAGGGAGATATGGGTGTTTTTTTAACTTTTTTTACACTTCTTATTTATTTATTTTTGGTTGCACTGTGTCTGCGTTGCTGTGGGCAGGCTTTCTCCAGGTGCAATGAGTGGGGCCTTCTCACTGCGGTGGCTTCTCTTGTTGGGGACCATCGGCTCCAGCTGCACAGGCGTCAGTAGTTGCAGTACTTGGGCTCAGTGACTGTGGCACACGGGCTTAGTTGCTCCGAGGCACGTGAAATCTTTCTGGACCAGGGATCAAACCCACGTCCCCTGCACTGGCAGGCAGATTCTTAACCACTGGACCACCAGGAAAGTCCCGGGGAGAGATGTTGAGTGAGTTTTTATACAAAAAGAGTTTGATGTTCAAAGGAGAGGTTCAGGCTGGAGATAGAAATGGATTTGAAACTTACTTCCCCAAGCTACAGTTTCTCAACTATAAAATGGGTTGAATAATTCCCATCTGGTAGGGTTTTTGTAAGGTTTGAATAAGAAAAACAAAATGCTTTGTGATGTTTCTATGCATGCTAAAGCCAGAGAGCTAATTCTCAGAAGTTAAATGCAGAGATAAGCCTGGCTAAAATCATGACATAATTTGTCTTTGGTACCTCAACCCTCCGTATATCCTTTCCCACATCTTTTTCCCCCTTGGACATGGCAACATCCTCCTTTTTCTCCACCCCACCCCCCATCCATGTCTGTTCTTCTCAAACACATCACATCACAGTGTGGTGACTGATAGCAGCTTAAAATGTTATCTGCCTCAAGGGATTTTGCATGCTAAGAGGCTGAATTGATCTTAAATTTGAAGAAGGGAGAGAAAGAAAAGGAGGAGGAGGAAGAGAAGAAGGATAGGGAAAGGGTTATATTTTCTCAATTAGCAGAAAAATATAGGATTTACTAAATACAAAGCTTTTAATCCCATACTTTTGTTGCCTTTCTTAAGTCTTTTTCTTTCCTTATCAATGCCTACATTAAGCTTTGGTCTATTTATTTAAGCTATATAATAATATATGTATTTTTAGCATATTTAGTATGTTTGATATTTGATTTAAATATGTATTTGTTCATATCTATCCATGTATAAAGATCCTTATATTGATCTAGTGTGTGTATATAAATAAATATATATATATATATAGAGAGAGAGAGAGAGAACCATTATATACTGTACATCAATATTGCTTGAGAACAACTGAGTTTTTTCCCCCGGTCCTTTTTATTCTATTTTTCATTTTGGATAATTTCTATTGCCATGTCTTTACACTCAGTACTATGTTATTCAGTGTGGCTAAGCTTCTGCTAATTCCACTGAGTATATTTTTCATCTCAGACATTGTTTTTTGTTTTTAGCCCTTCCAAATCAATTTGGAATTAAAAAAAAAAAAAAAATATATATATATATATATATATATATATATATATACGCTCCATCTCTCTTGGGATATTTAAGCATCCCTACCTTCTTGAACATATGGAATATAATTATAATAACTTTTAATGTCTATTTTTATTTGTGTCATTTCCGGGTCTGTTTTTATTGACTGATTTTTGTCCTCATTTTGCCTCTCTGCATACCTGACAATTTTCTTTTTTAGGTGCTAGACATTGTGAAGTCTACTTTTCCTTTGTCGAGTGTGAAATATTTTTTCATATTCTTGTAAACACTCCTGGTGTTGTTCTGTGATGTAGCTGTGTTCACTGAAAATAGACTGGTCCTTTTGGGGCTTGCTCTTAAGCTTTGTTTGGTGGGCCAGAGCAGCCTCTTTCTAGGTTTGCATTTGCTCTACTACTGAGTGTTCTACTACTCCATGAATCGTGAGGCTTTTTAAAAAAAATCTGATTGGTATTCTTAAACTATTCTTAATCCTATGTGAGCCCCAAAGATGTTTCCCTCTGTTCTTTTGGGGGTTCTTTCCCTGGACTCACATAGTTTCCTCACATGCAAGTCCTAATCAGTACTCAACTGAAGACTCAAGGAGGACTCTGCAACTTCCAGAAGTCTCTTTCTGTACAGCTCTCTCTCTGTCTGCCCTGTGAATTCTGGGCACTTTGATCTCCATAGACCCCCAGCTCTAGCTCCTCAACTCAGAATAACTGTAAGATTCCACCTGGGTTCCCCTTCCCTGCACTGCAGTCTAGAAACTCTGTTCAGGTGGTAAGCTGGGGGTAATCATAAGATTCTCCTCATCTGCTTCCCCTCTCTCCCTGATCACTGTCCTGAACTGCCTGATGTTCAAGGTCCAAAAACCACTGTTTCACATATTTTGTTCCATTTTTTAGTTGTCTTGAGCAATAGGGTAAATCTGATCCCTGTTACACCATCTTGGCTGGAAGGAGAAGACTTTTACCTACCTTCAGACTGAGCCATTCAGATGACCAACACCAATATGAGGGTCTACTGCTTGCAACCAAGGGCTTCCCTTGTGGCTCAGACGGTAAAGAATCTGCCTGCAATGCAGAAGACCCAGGTTCGATCCCTGGGTTGAGAAGATCCCCTGGAGAAGTGAATGGCTACCCACTCCAGTATTCTTGCCTGGAGAATCCTATGGACAGGGGACCCTGGTGGGCTACAGTCCGAGGGGTTGCATAGAGTTGGACACAACTGAGCAACTAACACACTTTGCCTACAACCTCTTCTAGTTCCAGAACACTAACATCCATCTGTCAGAGTTGAGGTGTAGAAAACTGAAACCACACTCTAGCTATTTTAAGCAGAGAAGGCCTTACTACAAGAAATTGGGTGCTTACAACTTTGTTAGATGGTCTGAGGAGTGGACTCTAGTTTCAGCCTCCAAGAATGATTCCCCCAGGAATAAAACCACTGAGCTGGCCTACCAGAGAAGCTGCTTTTTCTGCCCCAGTGAGGAAGCTGAGGAATCAAGAAGTTGTCTCTGGAACTGCTGACTTCAGCACACACTACAGCCACTGCATCCAGGGATCAGGGAGCTCCCTCCATCTCTGAAGGGCAGGTTAGCTTCTGTGAAGTCAGTGACTAAACCTGAGAACAGTGAGTCTGGAGGTCTCTTATCACTGCATCTCTCTCCACCAGTGCATCAACCCAGGAAGTAGGAGATGACCCTCTGTCTCACCTTGTTGTGTGAGCATGTCTCATTGGTGAAATCAAATTTGCATCCAGAACCCTAACTGCAAGGGAGTCTGGGAGATGTAGTTTTTAGATTTCAGCCTCTGCAGTTCCGGATGGTCTACTTGCAGGAGGTTGCAGAGGATGCCAAGTGACAGTCACCATGTGGTACAGAAGAGCCTGATTCAGGAATGAGATGAATGTGGGAAGCTGAACTGAAATGTACAGAATTATGATTTATCAAGACAAAACTAGATTCCCTTTTCACCTTTTGTCCTTTAATAGTCTCTTTGCATGGAGTTTATAATCTGGTACATCCTCACTGTAGTGATGAGGAAGTCTCTGGGCTCTAGAGTGTGGGACTCTTGCTGACTGTGAGATGTTTCAGAGATGGAGGAGGTCTGTGGGCCCCATGCCTCTACTGTGGGGTGGTCCCCAAGTCCTCAAGTGGTGATAGCACAAGTGGGGACTGCATCTCCAGCCACAACCATCAGCAAAAAGAGTTCAAGTGACACATTTGTCGAGTTCTATCTTATCCCCAAGCAGTGACATTGGGAGTCAGATGAAGGCCTAGAGCAAGGCTCAGGGGCTGAGGAGACAGAAGGAAACTAACATTTCATGAGTACCTACACTATACCTTAATGTCATCCAATCACAATCCTAGAAGGAGGCTGAAATATTATCTTCAGTTCATTTATCAAGAAACTGAGGCTCAGAAAAGTGTATCTTGTCCAGATCAATACATTCGTGAATCATGATAATAATCCATTTAAATATCAGCCTGAAATGGAGGGGGGCAGAAAAACATACAAAACCTCAGAAATTTAATCCAGAAAATGTAGACCTGTTTACATGTTAATAAGTATTTTATTCCTGTTAACCTTCCTTGTCACTCTTCTTAAAAATGTAACCTCCTAAATTTTGGAACTTGAGATTGATATTTCGTTGCTGTGGTCACAGCAATAGTAAAGATAATATGAAAAACATCTACATTAAAACATAACCTATTAAACTTATTTTCTCACTGAGAAATAAATGTTCTAGTGGGCAGAAAGAAAACCATAACCTAGGACCCTTGCCCTATACCATATACAAAAGTTAATTCAATATGGATCAAAACCTAGACATAAGAGCCAAGACTACAAAACTCCTAGAAGAAAACAGGGGAAAGCTGGATTTAGGCTATGATTTCTTGGATATGACACCAACAGTACAGGCAACAACAAAAGAAGTAGATAAATTTGACTATATAAAATTTTTTAAGTTGTCAAAGGATATAATTGACAAGGTAAAAAGGCAACCAAAGAATGAGAAAGTATTTGTAAATCATATACTCAATGAGGGATTAATATCCAGAACCTATAAAACACTCCTGCAACTCAACAACAACAATAACAAAAACAGTCCAGTTTAAAAAATGAAAAAATGACTTGAATTGATATTTTTCCAAAGATATACAAGTGACCAAACAAGCACATGAAGAGATGCTCAATATCACTTATCATTAAGTAAATGCAAATGAAAACCATAATGAGATGCCACCACACACCTATTAGGATGGCTACTATTTTAAAAAAAGAGAGAGGGAGGGAGAGAGAAAAGAAAAGAAGATAACAATTATTGGCAAGCATGTGAAGAGATTGAAACCTTCGTGGATTTTTGGTGGAAATGTAAAATGGTGCAGCTACTAGAGAAAACAGTATAGTGGTTCCTCAAAAAATTAAAAATACAATTACCGTATGATTCAGCAATTCTGCTTTTGGTTAAATATCCAGGAGACAACACGGATGAATGTTGAGGACATTATGCCAAGGGACATACATGCTCAGTCACTCAGTCATCTCTGTCTCTTTGCGACCCCATGGACTGTAGCCCACCAGGCTCCTATGTCCAGGGACATAAGTCAGTCTCAGAAAGACATATACCATAAGATTCCACATATACCATAGGATACCTCATAGGTATGAGGTACCTGGAGTGGTCAAATTCACAGAGACAGAAAGCAGGGTGGTGGTTGACCAGGGGTTGGGTGATGGGAGAACAAGAACTTGTTTCATGGGCTTGGACTTTCGGTTTGCAGAATGAAAAGCGTTCTGAAGATTGGCTGCACAACAAAGCGCACACTATGATACACTGAAAAAATAGATGGCAATTTTTACGTTAGGTGTATTCTACCACAGTTTTAAAATATATCACCAATACATGGCACTTAGAAATAATTCGGAAAACATGTTACTTGGAAAATAACTATTTTAGCACTAAGTAGGCTGACTACTTAATTTCCATTGATTACAGTACCATGCTTAGTTGCTCAATCATGTCTCACGTCTGACTCTTTGCAACCATTTGGACTATAGCCCACCGGGCTCCTCTGTCCATGGGGTTTCCCAGGCAAGAATACTGGAGTGGCTGCCATTTCTTTCTCCAGGGGATCTTCCTGACTCTTGGGATCATACCTGTGTCCCCTATGTCTCCTGTATTGCAGGCAGATTCTTTACCTACTGAGCCATTGGGGAATCCTAATTATACTTTGATTTAATTGTGACTCTTAGTCCCACTACTTTCTACTTGCTTGGTTTCTTCAGATATGAGAGGCTGTGATGTATGGTGGATAAAGATGATGGAAAGACCCAATTGTAATCCCAGCCTTGCCCCTGCTTGGCTGTGTGAGACAGTCCCACCTTTCTGGACTTTATTAAAGCCTGAGTCTGCTTTCTAAATCAGGGACTCCCAATTCTCCTGGGGGCAGTGGATGGGTGCCAGTCCATGGCCTGTTGGGAACAACAGGAGGTGGGCTGCCCAGTGAGTGGAGCTTCACCTGCCATACCCCACCCACCCCCCCATCACTTCCCATCACTTGCATTACTGCCTGAACCATTCCCCCAACCCTGTCCGTGTAAAAATGGAAAAAATTGTCTTCCATGAAACTGGTCCCTGGCGCCAAAAAGGTTGGGGTCTGCTGCTCTAAGTGACTCTAACATTTGCCTGCATAGCCCTGAAGTGTACATGAGCAACACCCCATGGCAATACCATTCCTCACCATATTGCCATCCCCACACACAGACTCCTTGTTCCCCCAAATAGCTTTGTTCTCTGGCCAGTAAATTATTCTTGCCACCGTTATTTATTATCTCTTGCCACACCAAGAGACCATATGAGTGTTTCATGCATCTGCCACTTGGGTTTCATTGGAAGGGGGAAGCAGGTGGGGCATCGGGGAGAGCAGGAGGAGCCAAGCTGCATCCCTGTGGCCCAGCCTTCTGCCCTGACTTCTTCCGACTGCAGGATCTGAGATGAGCCACTTACACTTTGTTTGCCTCCTAAGTACTCATCCATCCGTTCATTAGGTATGTGTGCTGAATAAATACAAAAGGGAACTGGCCCTTTTAGAACAGCTGATTGTGTCGAGCTCTTTATGTATGTTATCCCGTTCAATAAGATGGGTAAATTTTGAGGAAGAACTTTATTCCCAGGACACCAGTGAGGAAGCTGAGGCTCAAGGAGGTGAAGTAACTTCCCTGAGATGAAGTATGCTGTCAGTAAGTGGTGGAATCACAATTCAAACCCATGCTCTGCTGCGTGCATGCTAAGTCACGTCAGTCGTGTCCTACTCTTTGTGACCGTATGGACTGTGGCCCACCAGGCTCCTCTGTCCATGGGATTCTCCAGGCCAGAATACTGGAATGGGTTGCCATTCCATGGGTTGCCATGGGATCCCTTCTCCAAGGGATCTCCCTGACCCAGAGATCAAGCCTGTGTCTCTTTTGTCTCCCGCATTGGCAAGTGGTTTCTTTGCCACTAGCACCACCTGGAAAGCCAGAATCAGCATCTACATCTTAGCAAAATTCCCAGAGCTCTTTGCCGTAGCTGGATGTTCTCTGACCCTTCACCCTTCTTCCCCTGGATGTTCCAGAGCACAGTCACTGCTGGGTTCCCAGGCCAGGAGACTACCTCTTCGCCGTTGCCATCTCCTGCCAGGGCGTTCTGTCTCCCTGCCTGTTGAGGGTGGTGCACAAGGGCTGGCATCTCCCTGTGCCTCCCCAGAAGCGTGAGGTCTTCCAGGTAACATCTGGTAGTGCTCAGCTGCTTGCTCAGAGACCTCAATATTGCTTGGCTCAACCAAAAATAAATTGGAAAAGAAAATTGAACATTGCATCAATTTGGAGCAAGTTTATAAATTCTGCAGCTAAGCAATACCAATAGAAAATGATAGATGGCTGCAGAGCAGGGCGTCTCTGCGGTGATGTATAGTCACATTAGCTGAAATACCGTATTACATGATTCTGCTTTATTACCAGTGTTGGTGGCAGACAGAAAAACAGATTACACTTGAGTTCAAATCGATAGGAACTTTATTTACTGGCCTTTTAAAAACATATTTCTGCACTTTATAAAAACATACGGTAGATGCTATTGATAGAGCTTGTCTGCTTGTTAAAAAGCAATTTGCCCAAAACGAGGCTTTTAAGCTGTAATTTACGGCATTACCTTTTACCTTTTTTTTTTTTCCGGGGTTCTGTTCTCCTGGCTGTGCTTTGACGACTTCCTTAGACTTCTCTTGCCTTTAATTTTCTCTCCCACTTATCATCTCCCTAAACTCTGTGCTCCCCAGGGCCTCGGAGCAGAAAGGAGAAAGGAGCAGAGTCTTCTCTTGGTGGAGGCTGGGTTGTGTTCCCAAAGCCCACCTTCCTATCCTCAGCCCTCCTCTGTTCTGGTTTTTGAAGGGGCTCCTAGGGGTTCAGGTGGTCAGGCCTCCTCCTGCTGTTTCTCACTGCCATGGACCCTCTTTCTCCCTTCTCCCTCTGAGAAGAGCACATCTCTTTCCCCAAGCCCTGATTTCAGTCATTCTGTTATCACCGTGCCAACTCAGGCTCAAAGAGCTCAAACCCAGATCTTCTGACTCCAAGTCGAATTAAGTTATTTTTTAATTCATTAATTTATTTTTAGCTGCACTGGGTCTTCATTGTTATACTCAGGCTTTTTCCAGTTGCAGGGAGCAGGAGCTAGTCTCCAGTTGTGGTGCGCGGGCTTCTCACTGCAGTGATTTCTCTTATCTTGGAACCATGGTCTCTAGGGCACTCGGGATTCTGCAGTGCGGCTTGCGAGGGCTCCAGAGCAAGGGCTCAGTAGTCGTGGTGCATGGGCTTAGTTGCCCTGAGGCATGTGGAATCTTCCTGAAGCAGGAATTAGACCCCTGTCCCCTGTATTGGCAGGTGGATTCTTAACCACTGGACCACCAGGGAAGTTCAAATCAAGTCTTTCTTGAGGTTAGAAGATGTGCATGGCAGTGAGTGGGTGCTGTGGGGATACAGAAGAAGGCTAATGCATGAGTTGGCTTATCAAAGGAACTGCGATCCAGTTGAGGAGACAAAACAAAGCTACTGGCAGACTTTGGAGTTATTGAGTTTGGTTCCAGCTGTGCTCAGTTGTGTCTGACTCTTTGGGACTCCCTGGACTGTAGCCGACCGGGTTTCTCTGTCCATGAGATTTCCTAGACAGGAATACTGGAGTAGGTTGCATTTCCTTCTCCAGGGGATCTTCCTGACTCAAGGACCAAACCTGTGTCTCCTGTGTCTCTTGCATTGGTAGGTGGATTCTTTACCACTGTGCCACCTTGGAAGCCAGACCACCGCCAAAAAGTGAATACTGCAGTGAAGCGAGCCACTCAAACTTCGTGGCTTCCCAGTGCATATGTTACATTTATACTATACTGTAGTCTATTAAGCAATAGCATAGCATTATAAGCAATAGCATTATGTCTAAAAAAACAACATACATCCCATAATTTAAAAATGCTTTCTTGCTAAAAATATATCACCATCACTGTGTGATGTTGTGATCTTTTTGCTAGAGAAGGGTTTGAAATATTTCAAGAATTATTCAAGTGTGACACAGAGACACAAAGTGAGCAAATGCTTTTGGAATATGGCACCAAGAGACTTGCTCAACGCAGGGTGGCCACAAACTTTCAATTAGTAAAAAGTCCCATATCTACAAAGCGCAATAATGCAAAGCACAGTTAAGCCGGGTGTAGTTGTCCTTTCCAATAAGCAACTGGAGGCACTTATCTGTGGTTGGATTGAATAGTGATTGACGCTCGTGGGAGTTTGAGGAAGTACAGGACAGGCAGGCAGAAGTTGGGGAAGCTTCCTGGAGGAGTGAGGCAGCCTGGAGGGACGGCAGGGTTGACCCAGGTCAGCCAGGAGAGGGAAGAGACGAAAGTGCTCCCAGCAGGTGGGCAGTGGGAGGATCAAGGTGCAGGAATGAATGTCAGCAAAGTGATGCCCAAGAGAAGTGAGCCATCAGCCAAGGGTGTGCATGAAGGGTGTGGCAGCCCCTGACTCCCAGCAGAGAGCTAAATGGAACAGTGAAACAGAGGCATTGTAGGGCGCAGGAATAGCTCAGAAATAATGGTGCAGGGAGATTTAGGCCACAATGATATGTGAGATCCTGGTTAGAAATACAGGGACTCAGAGAAGTGCCTGCAGCTGTGCCAATGGCCCTGCTCAAGCCAGTACAGCCCTGCTGAGAAGGGTCCCAGGCAGGCTGGGAGGAGGTGGGCAAACCTGGGTGGGTAGCCATCTCAGTGACAGGTCTCAGCCTCGGAGCCAGGGCCCAAGACTGACGGTTCTTCCATAGCTCATTTTTTAACAATTATTAATTTTATTTTTGGCTGCACTGGATTTTTGTTGCTACGCAGACTTTCTCTAGTTGTGGTGAGTGGGGGCTACTCTCTGGTTGCAGTGCACGGCGGTGGCTTCTTTTGTTACAAATCACAGGCTCTAGGGCTCAGTGTTGTGGCTCCTGGGCTCTAGAGCAAGAGCTCAATAGTTGCAGTGCACAGGCTTAGTTTCTTCTCGGCATGATTGAACCCGTTTCCCCTGAATTGGAAGGCAGACTCTTAACCCCTGGCTTCCCCACAGCCCATTTTTAAAGAAATGTCAGTGGAAGATGTATTGCATGGGAAAGACAATTAAATGTAAAGAAGTAGAAAGCAAATTTAGAGCACTAACTCTCTTTTTGTTGTTATTATCATCATGGTTTTAAATGTTTTGAGTTAGCAGGTGTATACGGGTCATCGTAAAAAGTGATTCTCCCACGCTGCTCTCCATCTCTAAAGCAACCACTGTTACCATCTTTGGTAACCATCCTTAACCATCCCCAGGTTAAGGATCCAGCTTCCAATGCAGGGGACCATCCCTGGTCAGAGACCTAAGATCCCACAGGCTTCAGAGCAACTAAGCCTGCTTGCCTCAACTAGAGAAAGACTAAGACCTGCAACGAAGACCCAGCACAGCCAATAGATATATATGGAGTTTCCTTTGGGCCCAGAAACTTGGAAGGAATAAAACATAAAGAAATACATGTCACATGGAGTAAAATAGGAAAGACAAGTCACAGTTAGACTAACAGTTACCGCACCTTCACTGTTCCTGATTCGATCACTTTTGGGGGATCTCTGGCCTCCTCTGTTGCTGCTGCTGCTAAGTCGCTTCAGCCGTGTCCGACTCTGTGCGACCCCATAGACGGCAGCCCACCAGGCTCCGCCATCCCTGGGATTCTCCAGGCAAGAACACTGGAGTGGGTTGCCATTTCCTTAGCCCCTCTCATGAGACTCCTGCCACAGTGAACTGTGCGGCTAACCACACCCTCCACCACCCACTCCTGCCCCGTCTGAGGAGCCCAACCCCCAACTCTAGTACACTGCCCATTGCTGGGGCTGTGCCCTGGGCCTACCCCTCCTCCAGGATCTCAGCCCAGTGCTCCCCGAACCTCCATGTCAGATCTCTGCTGTTGTTCCTTTTGCCCCTCAGGTAAGGAGTAGGGGATTTGAACATCTAAGACCAGAGTGGTCAGTGCCACCACCCAGCCATAATACTTTCTTCTGGTAACAAATCATGCACATCATTCCAAATGAATGAGTACATTCTTACCAACTTCAATCTATTTAATAACTGCATAGGATGTACTGTAATGTCCTTCCATTGACAAACGTCTATACTGCTTCCAGTTTTCCTTATTAAGAAAACATTAGGGACTTTCACTTTCCCGTGGCTAAGACTCCACACTCCCAATGCAGGGGGCCTGGGTTCAATTCCTGGTCAGGGAACTAGATCCCACATGCCTCAACTAAGACCCAGCACAGCCAAATTAAAAAATTGTTTTTAAAAGATGAGAAAATCTGGGCTCCACTCCAGTACTATTGCCTGGAAAATCCCATGGACAGAGGAGCCTGGTAGGCTACAGTCCATGGGGTCGAAAAGAGTCGGATATGACTGAGCGACTTCACTTTCAGGGTCCCGCAGCTACCAACCAGGGACATCAAGGCCATGAAATTGAGTGTTAGTTGCTTACTCATGTCTGACTGTTTGTGACCCCATGGACTATAGCCTTTTCTGTCCCTGGAATTTTCCAGGCAAGAATACTGGAGAGGGTTGCCATTTCCTTCTCCGGGGATCTTCCCAACCCTGGGATCACACCTGTGTCTCTTGCATTGGCAGGTGAGTTCTTTACCGCTGAGCCTCCGAGAAATAATAAAGCAGATTCTGGGACACAAAAGGCCATTCCCAAAGGCAGGCGTTCCCACCCTCTTGCACCCTGGCACTGTGCCTGGGACACAGGACTGACATCCCCAGAGGACCCGGGGACACTACTGAGGAGTGTTCACTTGGATTCATGAGTCCTGACTTGATTCAGAAAAAAAAATTTTTTAACCCTTAGACTAGAGAGTTCAGCTTCTTTGCTTGAACAAAAAGGAAGGTGTCAACTTCCTGGGGGAGAATAGAGAAAGGATCACAGTTGTGTCTTGACCTGGGGCTGGGGAGGTGGACGAATAGGGTCTAGCAGCTGGCATTCCTGAGCTCAACACTCATCTGGTCGAAGAGACCAGTGCCAGCCTGGTTTCCATGTTTAGTCTCAGAGGAGAAGGGAGGTGGCTGGAGTCAGCTGGACCTCAGTTTGGATTCTGGTTTAGCTCCTTACTATCTGTGTAACCCTGAACAAGTCACCCAAACTCACTGAGCCTCAGTTTCCTCATCTCTAAAAGGGGGAAATAAGAGAAATCACCTCACAGGGTTGCCAGAAAGATTCAATGAGACGATTTGTAAGAAGCACTCAGCTTTTATAAGCTCTCAATATATAAGGGCTGTTTTATTGAGAAGCATCCCACAAGGATGGCACACATTTTCTGGGACGGCGTGGTATCTGCTTACACTATTAACTCCATCTCTCAATGCCCACAGCACCATCACGTTCAGAGATGTCATATTCCATTCTCGCTTCCAAGAAGTGAGAACACTCATCCAGGAGCATGCCTAACTCTGTAGATGTAACTTGGTGATTATCTAACAGTAACTGCCACTGTGACTCAAGACAAAGATAACACTGCAGGGTGGGCCTTCTGGAAGAGGTGAGCCTGGGTAAGACTTCTACAAGCAGAGAGAAAAGGGAATAGGACGAGCCAAGACATGGAGGCAAAAATTCCCATTGGAGGGCTGGGCAAAATTAAGGAGAGGATATTGGGAGATCTGGCCTTCCCAGGTGGCTCAATGGTAAAGAATCTGTCCGCTAATGCAGGAGACTCATGTTTGATCCCTGGGTTGGGAAGATCCCCTAGAAGAGGAAATGACAACCCATTCCAGTATCCTTGCTGGGTGAATCCCAAGGGCAGAGGAGCCTAGTGGGCTACAGTCCATGGGGTTACAAAGAGTCAGACACAACTGAGCATGCCCACTCACACAGGTGGCTTAGTGGTAAAGAATCTAAATGCAGGAGACTTGGGTTCGATCCCTGGGTCAGGTAGGTCCCCTGAAGGAGGAAATGGCAACCCACTCCGGTATTCTTGCCTGGGAAATCCCAGAGACAGAGGAGCTGGGGTCGGGGGCTTCAGTTTATAGGGCTGCAAAGAGTTGGACGCAGCTGAGTGACTAAACAACAACATTGGGAGAATATGGTGACGGTATGGACTGAACTGATCATGTGAAAGCTGGGGATAAGTGAGAAGCAGGCTTGCAGGAGAAAAGAGAAAGGGAAATGTCCAAGTCAAGGGAACAGATGCTGATCCTCGGAATGAACAACCCACCTTCTCCCTCCACCCCCTGCCGGTAGCCTCAACAGTTGTCAACTGAGTGGATCTTGTCCATCAATTGGCCCTTCCTTGATTAACCTCCCTCCTGGATCCTGAGTCCTATTTTGCATCTGCTTCCACCTAATAGCCAGTGCGCCCCCCAATCCCACTGGTATCTGAGAACGTGTGTCCTGACATTATAATAGGCTCTGCAGAGAAGGAAATGCTATCATCCGTGTTGGTGACAGCGGGCTCCCAGGCCTGCCAGGTAGCTTAAGCAACATCCTAGTCTTCCTTGTCTTGTTAATTAGGAGAGCCTAGCTCACAGATTCGGAGACGCATCACAGCTAGCAGCTCTTCAAACTTCGTAACTGCTTCTAACGAGGTGGTAGGACTACGTGCATTTTGTCCTCCTTCTAAAGAGACCTTGGGATTTGAGATCTGTGTGTGAGCCCTGTCTGTAGTGCAGGAGTGAGACAACCATCCGCGATGGGGAAACAGAAGGACATTCGCTGCATACCTGTCCAGTTGCCTCCAAACTTCTCACTCTTCAGCCCCTGAGCCAAAATCAGTCGCTACTCCATCTCCTTTCCTTCAGGGATATGTGTCCGGGTGTTGGGGAGCATTTGAAATTAAACATATATACTTGTGAACACCTGAGCGGAAAACTGGTGAAATCAGCTGATGGTGGCGTTTTCCCCATCTTTTTGTATTCCCGGTAAATAGTATACAGTAATCAAAGTTTAAGCCGCCCAAGATGAAATAATTGCTTAACAATCATATAAGACAAAATGATTCAACAAATGACAATGAGGCCCCGTGATATACAGAACAGATGCATTCAGTGTACCATATTATAATGCGCTAATACAAGATTGACAGCACAATAATAGGAGTGAGCAGCAATTCAGCCTATAATTCCGAACCAAATGTGAGGCTGTCCACAGAACTCAAATCCTACCAGGCTGCAAAATTAGAGGTAACACCGCACAAGGTTCAAGACAACTCATTAGCAGGTTGGCAGAGTGTTTCAGGAGCAAATTTGTCTGTCGAAGAAACTAATTTTGTGCCATCTTCAGCTCAACTTTTTTTTTTTTTTTAAGTGTGCAGATACAGCCTTCCCTGGAGAGAAATGCAGGGGTGGGAGCTAGAGATCTGGTCATAGCCCTTGGGGCACAGTGAGGTTGCTGCTGTCAGCTTTTGAGCGGGCAGTATTGGGTGTAATCAGGGTGTGTTGAAGGGTGTACTGTGGAGCTGATGGCGGTGACGGTAACAAACACTATTGAGATCAGTCCCAATGCAGAAGAGTTATGAGGTGTCCTGCTGCCTCTTGGGGGGCTGTTCCCACATCAGAAAGGGTTTGGATTAAGGATGTAATTCAGGGGGTGCTGAGGATCCTTCCAGGTCCTGAACTTCTATAGATGTGTCATAATGACTGCTTTGTGCAAATACCTTACCTCTTTTAAGGATATTTGAAGCAGGTGTGGTCAGACACTCAGACACAGAAGTGACTGTCATAAAGTAAGAGGTTTTTATATTCATTGATTCCCAGAACTGGAGGCAGACCAAATGGGGAGCCATGCGGGGAAGCACCAGAGTCTGTCATGGAATGAGGGAGTGAAGGGAACTGTAGGCAAGAGCTTTTACTGTAGTTTCCATGGGTAGGAAATAGATGAAGCAGGGTAATCAGGATTCACCTGTTGGCTAGTTTGAATAATTTCATGGGCTCTGGGTAATAAGGACTCTCCCTAGTTGACTGGTGATTAGGCAGGGGATAGTGGCCCAGAATGGCAACCCACTCCAGTACTCTTGCCTGGAAAATCCCATGGGCGCAAGAGCCTGATAGGCTGCAGTCCATGGGGTCAGGAAGAGTCGGACATGACTGAATGACTTCACATTCACACATTGGAGAAGGCAATGGCAACCCACTCCAGTGTTCTTGCCTGGAGAATCCCAGGGATGGGGGAGCCTGGTGGGCTGCCGTCTATGGGGTCGCACAGAGTCGGACACGACTGAATCGACTTAGCAGCAGCAGCAGCGGCCCAGAATGGCAACCCACTCCAGTACTCTTACCTGGAAAATCCCATGGACGGAGGAGCCTGGTAGGCTGCAGTCCATGGGGTCTCTAGGACACGACTGAGTGACTTCACTTTCACTTTTCACTTTCATGCATTGGAGAAGGAAATGGCAACCCACTCCAGTACTCTTGCCTGGAGAATCCCATGGGCGCAGGAGCCTGGTGGGCTGCCGTCTATGGGGTCACACAGGGTCGGACATGACTGAAGCAACTTAGCAGCAGCAGCAGCAGTAGCAGTGGCCCAGAGTGTGAGAGCAGATAAAGGATTAGGGAGTAGATAAAGGAGGTGAGGACTCTGGGCTGTCTGGTTAGCATATGAAAGGCATGCTTTCCTAATAGGAATTAGCTAGCCCTGGGAGGGGGTAGCACTCACCCACCCCACCCCTGGGGTTGGTGAGATGCCAAGATATCAAAACATCAGAATACAGAATAAAAAGACGTGGTTGATGAACACACTTTTGTAATCATACACCATCAGCTTCCTTCTCTTTCCTGCCAGGCTGAAGCCTCCCCCTTCCCTTGCCCCAGACCCCTGATGAAAACACAGCTATTGACACCACCATCTGCACATAATGTAAAGCCATGGTAGGTTAGTCAAAACCACCCCAATCCAGGATCTGTGGCCTCAGAAGGGAAGACTTCCACCACCCTTTGACTAATGGAGCCCTTGCCAGGCTTCTCCCCATCTCTCCTCACTCTGGGGCCATCTGGGTGTGGACAGCAGCAGCCACATCAGCAGGCTGACTTAGAGTGTGACTCAGAAATCCTTTGTTGTTGTTGTTCAGTTGTGTCCAACTCTTTGTGACCCCATGGACTGGGGTCCTGTCCTTCACCATCTTCCAGAGCTTGCTCAAACTCATGTCCATTGAGTCAGTGATGCCATCCAACTATCTCATCCTCTGTCACCCCTTGTTCTCCTGCCTTCAATCTTTCCCAGCATCAGGGTCTTTTCTAATGAGTCGATTCTTTGCATCAGATGGCCAAGGTATTGGAGCTTCAGCTTCAGCATCAATTCTTCCAATGAATATTCAGGATTGATTTCTTTTAAGATTGACTGGTTTGATCTCCTTGCAGTCCAAGGGACTCTCAAGAGTCTTCTCCAACACCACAGTTCAAAACCATCAGTTCTTCAGCACTCAGCCTTCTTTATGGTCCAACTCTCACATCCATACATGACTACTGAAAAAACCATAGCTTTGACTAAACAGACCTTTGTTGGCAAAGTAAAGTCTCTCCTTTTTAATATGCTGTCTAGGTTTGTCATAGCTTTTCTTCCAAGGAGAAAGCAACTTTTAATTTCAGAAATCCTACACCTCCTAATTCCACCCACCAGTAACCGCCCGTGTGGCCATGGCAAGGCTGCCTCACATTTCTGCGTATCAGTTTCCTTCCCTAAAGAGAAATAGGATTAATCCCAGTTCTAAATGCTTCATTTCTCTAGAAAATTAAGGGAAAGGAAGAGGAAATGCAGCAGAAAAGCTAAGGAGATGGGTGGGGTTCTCTAATCCTCACATAAAATCAGTGATGGCCACAAAACCAGAGAAACTGTCCAGGGACCCTCAGCCCTTCTCCTTCATCCCTTCTGTGGATTTGAGATTCTCCCAGTGACAGTGATGGGCTTCCCTCATAGCTCAGTTGGTAAAGAATCCACCTGCAATGCAGGAGACCCCAGGTCGATTCCTGGGTCGGGAAGATCCGATGGAGAAGGGATAGGCTACCCACTCTAGCATTCTGGCCTGGAGAATTCCATGGACTATATAGTCCATGGGGTCCCAAAGAGTCGGACACAACTGAGCGACTTTCACTTCACTTCACAGTGACAGTAATGATGATGATTATGATCATCAGGATAACAGGAATTCAGCCCCTGCAGGTTAGCCAGGCTTTTACATAAACTGCTTTATTTAATTCTTACAACAGCCCTAAGGTGGAGCAGACCCTCTCAGCCTATTTTACAGCTGGGGAAAACTGAGGAGTAGAGAGTCACTGGCTGGGTATCTCACAAGCAGTAAGTGAAGAGCCAGGTCTGAGGTCCAAAGCCTCATTCCTCATCACTGCACTCTGCTGCTCCCTGTGCCATGGGCAGCTTGGTCCAAAAAGAACTCAATGGATGCATCCCAAGCAGCAGTAGGTATTAATTCCAGGAGGGGGAACCTCTAAGAGGGAGAATGAACCCCCAGGGAAAGGCATTGCCCCATGAGGAGAACTCTTTGGAACTTGGAGGTTTCCGTTCTTTCTATTTTGTACCCTTCAGAGGCCTGGCATGGCTCTGGGCATTGAGGGTACATAGCTGTGAATGAGACAGGGAGCACTCAGGCTGGGGGAGGGAAGGAGGAAGACGGGAGAAGCGAATGGATGAAAACAGTGGCTGTAGAGGGGCCCAGCCTAACAGGCTCCCACCCTTCCTATGTTAAGCTCTGCAAGCTGGAAAACTCCAGCCAACAGAGAAAGCACAAGGCCTTCATCAGAGGCCAGATCTCAGTGACCAGGTAAGCTTCCCTCAGAACTCAGGGAGCCAGCAGTTGGGTCCAAACAGGAAAAACATAGCCCAGCTGCTGGCTAGTGGCACCTTTCCCCTCAACCCCCTGCTCAAGCCCAATTCTGGGTGCAACTAATTCCAATTTGCAGCCAAACTTAAGCGGATGCAGAAATCAGAACAATATTTTCAACAATATTTTCAGCTGCAGGAACAGAAGAAAATGATGTTTAGCACCCCGCTTTTGTGCAAATGCAACATGCCTATCTGAGTAAAGTAGAATTTCACCATATTTTACAATGAAGTAAGCATCCCAGAAATTTTATATTTTTTTCTTTCCAAGGGGGAGGATGAAGAGATTTTGGTAATTAAAACTCCCATCGATCACTGCTTAGATCTCAGAGATAATTGCACGGCTGCTACAGATGTGTGTTGAATCATGCAGTTTTGTTTTCAAGGGTGTGTGTGCCCCAAGGCCTGGAATCACACCTCCCCCGGCGTGAGGCATGAAGCACCCTTTCGCCATGCTCACTGTCCTCCCCCACCAGGGCAGGATGACACTTAGGGGATGGTCCTGGGCCTGCCCTGAATTAGCGGTGTAGGATTGTGTATGTGGCTTAACCTCTATGTACCTCAGGTTTCTCTTTCGTCAACTGAAGAGTTGGAACTCAGTTATCTCAGGGTTCTTTACACCTCTTTTGATGCTTCCTAGAGTTGACATTCCCCTTGAGAGCTGCTGGCTGCATGGTAAGCCAATCAATCAAGAGATATGAGCTGTCAGAGCAAGGAATAGGGACTTTATCTGGAAAGCCAGCAGACTGAGAAGATGGTGGACCACTTTCCAAAAGAACCATCTTACTTACCCAAGTTAGAATTTAGTACTTCTTTTGTACTAAAACCAGAGAGGTCGTGGTTTGTGCTGCAAGTCTCTGGTGCTGGAATTCTTTATCCTTGAGGCTGTCTGTGTACATCTGGCCATAATATCCCTATAAACCTCCATCAAGACAAATCTTATTCTCTGGTCTGCAACTTTTTATCTCTATATGAATGGGAAAGTGTTATACCTTTAAAGGTCAGAGCCTTGAGAATGGGCAATGCTGCATATTTCAGGCTATAGGCAGCATTCTGGTAGCAAAAGCAATAGCATTCAAAGTTTAAGGTAAAAAAAAAAATACATCCAATATGGAGTCAGATTAGTTCTTCCTTATTAAAATCATCTCTCCACACTGATTTATTTTTCCCCTCCCTCTTGAGCCTCCCTTTGTTTTTCCCCTCCCTCCTGAGCCTCCCTCCCTCCCCCATCCCACCCCACCCCTCTAGGTCATTACAGCACTGAACTGAGCTCCCTGTAACAATGTATTAGGTTCCTGCTAGCTGTCTATTTCACACATGGTAGTGTATATATGTCAATACTACTCTTTCAATTCATCTCATCCTCTACTTCCCCGGCTTGTGTCCACAAGTCTGTTTCCTACTTCTGTGTCTCTATTCCTGCCCTGCAAATTGGTTCATCATTGCAAATTTTCTTGATTCCATATATATGCCTTGCTGCTGCTGCTGCTGCTGCTGCTAAGTCGCTTCAGTCGTGTCCAACCCTGTGTGACCCCATAGACGGCAGCCCACCAGGATCCCCCGTCCCTGGGATTCTCCAGGCAAGAACACTGGAGTGGGTTGCCATTTCCTTCTCCAATGCATGAAAGTGAAAAGTGAAAGTGAAGTCGCTCAGTCGTGTCCTACTCTTAGCGACCCCAAGGACTGTAGCCTACCAGGCTCCTCCGTCCATGGGATTTTCTAGGCATGAGTACTGGAGTGGGGTGCCATTACCTTCTCCGTATATATGCCTTAATATACAATATTTGTTTTCCTCTTTCTGACTTGTTTCACTCTGTATGACAGACTCTAGTTTTATTCATATCACTACAACTGAATCAATTTTGTTCCTTTTTATGGCTGAGTAATATTCCATTGTATATATGTACCACATCTTCTTTATCCATTCATCTGTTAACGGACTTTTACGTGACTTCCATGTCCTGGCTATTGTAAATAGTCCTGTAATTGTAATGTAAAAATGAACATTGGGGTACATGTGTCTCTTTGAATTATGGTATATGTCCAGTTCTCAGGGTATATGTCCAGTAGTGGGATTGCTGGATCATATGGTAGTTTTATTTTTAGTTTTTAAAGGAACTTACATACTGTTCTCCATAGTGGTGATATCAATTTACATTCCTACCAACAGTGTAAGAGGGTTTCCTTTTCAACACTCCCTTTTCCAGCATTTATTGTTTGTAAAATTTTTTCAATGTTGGCCATTCTGACTAGTGTCCACTGAGTTTTAATCTCATCTCTGCTACTGATTCACATGTCCTTGACACATGAATGCCTTGTGTGTGCCAGACGCAGTGATAGGTCTGGAACCACAAAGATGCCTAGGGTCTCCCCTGACTCTGTGGGGCTCACAGTTTGGTGGACTGGGTGGCCCAGAAGCAAACACATCACAAGGAAATATGTTGTGTGCCTTTCACACTCTCATTGTGTGGCCGGCCTGCCCTAGGGCACCCTCAGCTATAGTAAGACCTGCATAGATGTTAACCTGTAGTAAAACATTTCCCCTGGCACAGGACCCATCCTTTCCTCCTTCCCCAAGAGATCGAGTATACAGAGGAGAAACCGCGGATGGGCCCAGAGCCTCATCAGGAGCATGAACCATAATCTGTAGCTCTTGCTCTCACACATGGTTCTCTGTTAGGAAATCAGATCAGCACCATTCTAACTGTTCCTGGTAGCCTCTGGGATCTGCCCGTGGCAACTTGACTGTGACCACTATAGTGAAAGAGTGAGAAACCTTAGGATGGGAGGGATATTCTTCCCTCGGCATCCAGCATGACCTGGGTCTTAAGTTTGCTGTTCCATTCCACTACAGAGGAGCTCTGAGCTCCCTAATGAAAACATGGATGCATCCATGCTGGGCACGTCACCACCGTACACAACCTGGAAGAGGAAGCCAGGAGACCCTCTTCCCTGCTGGCTCCCACTCCAGGAGCGCCACTGGGCTCTCCTGTCTACTTTGTGATCGGAACTGAGCAACCAGATGACTCTGAGCTTCCCCTGGCAGCAGCGACAGCACTAATTTGGCGTGTCAGGTACACTGACAAGCAGAAAAGTGCAAAAGCTCCCCCCGGGGACAGCAGCCTTCCGTGGCACCACCCAGTTCTGCCACCTCGCAGAGGCCTCTCCCTGAACATCCACATTGTGCATATCGATTTCACCTATATGGGATGCGGGGTCCCTGATGGCTCAGTGGTAAAGTATCTGCCTGCCAGTGCAGGAGACACAGGAGATGCAGACTTGATCCCTGGGTCAGGAAGATCCCCTGGAGAAGGAAATGGAAACCCACTCCAGTATTCTTGCCTGGGAAATCCCATGAACAGAGGAGCCTGGTGAGCTACAGTCCATGGAGTCGAAAAGAGTTGGACACGACTGAGAACAGCACATGCAGGATTTAGGCAGAGGTCCCCAAGTCTCCTCTTTGCACTATATTCTCCAGCCTTCCATGCCAGGGACTGACTTGGCCCCTTCCTTCCTCGCCATCCTCATCCCCCTCTACCTCACCATCCCTAGGAGTTGCCGTGCAGTCAGCCTCCTGTGCCTATAATGGATTCACTGGTTAACACTCAATAGCACTAGAGACCCCAAAAGGTCCTTTCCCAGCCAAATCTGGTTTGGAGGAGAGTGTGGGAGGATGGGGGCACTGAGGCCCCTTGATTTTACCTTCTTCTTCTCTGCCGCCCAGTTGCTACTGAGCTGGTGACAAAGCCTGTGCATGTGCGCCTTGGATGCACGGATGCATGGATGGATGGATAGACATCCCCTCTGGAGTGGGGTGGGCTTTTCTGGTGGCTCAGATGGTAGAGAATCGGCCTGCAAGGTAGGAGACAAGGATTTATTCCCTGGGTCGGGAAGATCCCCTGGAGAAGGAAATGGCAACCCTCTCCGATATTTTTGCCTGGGAAATCTCATGGACAGAGGAGCCTGGTGGGCTACACTCCATGGTGTCGTGAAGAGTCAGACATGACTGAGCAACTCACACACACACACACACACACACCGTAGAGGGGGGGAGAAGCTGTCCTCTCTGTATTTTCTGCCTCTCCCCCACTCCATGCATCCCCAACTGCTGGTGTCTCTGAGGCAGTGCTTATGCAAGCAGCTCGTGTTCTGCAGGGTTACAGGATGCTGTTGTCAATTTGAGGCAAGCCCATGAGTGTGGTTGTCCCTGACGGTTGTAAACAGGACGGGAAGCAGGATGGGTGGGCTCCCTGGATTTGAACCACTGGACTAGGAGCCTCCCTACGGCTGCCTACCATGTATCTGCAGCCTGGTGGGGCCTCAGGCTTCCTGGCTCGGTGTCTGGAGCTTCCACCCATCTCCTGTAGTGTCTTCCAGCTCTAACTATCTACACACTGGAGCCCAGTACCGGGGTTGTGTTGGGCTACTTAAGTAAAGGCAAAAAACCTGACTATCGAGGGCATGACAGTCCCTAGGACAACTAACCCACCCAGGAGGCCAAGATGAGCTCTGCATTGTCCCTTAGGGTTTGATTCTGTGTCAGGAAAAGTAACTCTTTAATGATATGTTCATTTTACACAAATAGTCCCTTTCCTCCCAAGTGCCTGACCTCATCCATGTGTCCAAGGACAGGAAGGGAGCAAAAAAAGTTTATGAGCCACCAAACAGTTGAAATGGCTCAGAAACCTTATCCCTGAGGCTGAAGGGCTCAGTTTAAAGATTCCCAACCAGCATAGAGGTATCCAGCCTTGTCAGTTCTCAGCTGTTTTCTGACTAAATAGGAGAACCTGGTTCGGGAAGAAAATTCTGAAACAATGATGCCCATTTGATACAGGTGTAAGAACAGGAAAAAATCCTTGAACCCAAACCACAATTAAAATAGCTCATGTTGGGCTTCCCTGGTGGCTCAGTGGTAAAGAATCCCACAGCCAATGCAGGAGACACGGGTTCAGTCCCCACTCCAGGTAGATCCCACATGCCCTGGAGCAACTAAGCTTGTGGGCCAGAACTACTGAGCCTGTGCTTTAGAGCCTGGGAGCCAAAACTACTGAAGCCTGCACGCTCTAGACCCTGTGCTCTGCGAAGCCACCGCAGTGAGAGGCTGGAGCACTTCAACTCGAGACTGGCCTTTGCTTGCTCCAACTAGGGAAAAACCTGTGTAGCAATGAAGACCCAGCACAGTCTAAAATTAATACACAAATTATTTGAAAAAAAATAGCTCATGTTTATGAAGAGCTTCTCTGTTCCAAACACTTGCTATGAAATTTACATTTAGATCCTCACAAGGACTACATGAAGGAGATACCCTTATTATTCCCATTTTATAGATAAGAGAGGTTAAGTAACTGGCCCAGGGTCACACAGTGGATGAAGAGAGGATCATCGAAACTCAGCGTCTTTTTTTCTACCCTTCACCTTACAGAAATGTGCTTACCTGGTTGGGTCAGCAAGGAAAGGTATTGGCTTTGATCTGGGGAAACTGATGTCCCACCTGATAAGTAGCTTTGTTCAAATAGAAGAGGAGACAATTCCTCTCATTCATTAACTTCTAATTTATATACTTCAAGTACTGCTCATTTACATGAGCCAGGCACTATAAACACACACTCATCAGTCAAACAGGTTTGTGGCGTGTCCCTGGGTTGTGAGCTGAGGTCAGGATGGGATGGGTCACCACTGCCACCAGAAAATTTCCTCACTGCCTGGTGACTCCTTCCCCGAGTTTCTGGCTTTTCAAGCGCTTCTAGGTAATCTCATGCAAATCCTTTCCTGGAATGGTATCTAGAGGGACAAATCCTAAGAAGCTGAAGAAGGAGCCAAATGCCACCTCTTATGAGTAATGCATTCATTCCATCCTTCCACAAACCCTAGCAGAACTTCACCATGGACATAGTGTACCCGTGATGCATAGTGTCCTAAGACGCCATCTCTGTCCTAGAGGAACTTGGCAGAAAGAGTCAGCAGACACATCACCATAGTACACATGACGAACCTAGACAGCATATTAAAAAGCAGAGACATCACTTTGCCAACAAATATCCGTATAGTCAAAGCTATGGTTTTTCCAGTAGTCGTGTACAGATGTGAGAGTTGGACCATAAAGATTGAGTGCTGAAGAATTGATGCGTTCAAACTGTGGTGTTGGAGAAGACTCTTGAGAGTCCCTTGGACTACAAGGAGATCAAATATGTCAATCCTAAAGGAAACCAATCCTGAATATTCTTTGGAAGGACTGATGCTGAAGCCCCAATACTCTGGTCACCTGATGAGAAGAGCCAACTCATTGGAAAAGGCCCTGATGCTGGGAAAGATTAAAGGCAGGAGGAAAAGGGGACAACAGAGAACCAAATGGTTGGATGGCATCACCAACTCAATGGACATGAGTTTGAACAAATTCTGGGAGATGGTATAGGACAGGAAAGCCTGGCATTGCTGCAGTCCAGGGAGTCACAGAGAGTCGGACACGACTGAGCCACTGAACAACGTAGTATGTATGGGATGCAGAGGAGCTGCATGATAATAAAGAAAAAGGGGGTTACAGAGGAGAGAACATTTGAGCTGACTCTTGAAACCTAAGACCAAGTCTAAAAAGGTCAGAACGAGTGTTCTAGGTGGAAAGTGAAGTGTTAAGTCACTCAGTCACATCTGACTCTTTTGTGACCCCATGAACTGTAGCCCACCAAGCTCTTATTTCCCAGGCAATAATATTGGAGTGGATTGCCATTTCCTTCTCCAAGAGACCTTCCTGACTCAGGAATCAAACCCTGGCCTCCTGCATTGCAGGCAGATTCTTCACTGTCTGAGCCACCTGGAAATCCCCAAACTCTGGGACTTAGAAGAAGTGGCTGCTACTGCTGCTAAGTCACTTCAGTCGTGTCCGACTCTGTGTGACCCCATAGACGGCAGCCACCAGGCTCCCCCATCCCTGGGATTCTCCAAGCAAGAACACTGGAGTGGGTTGCCATTTCCTTCTCCAATTTAGAAGAAGTGGAGGGAAGAGTAAATGCAGTGACAAGAAGATCTGGAAAACTTGGGAAGTATTTTAAAGCATAGCATGAGACTCGACGTGGGTCTCAGTGTGAAGGAGAGAGAAGCAAGAAAGATGGGAGAGGGGACGACCTGCAAGCCCCCCACAAACTATCAGCGGGGATACAAAAAACTGTGCTATAGACAAGAAAATACCAAAGTTCATAAGCAATTTTTTAAAAGCCAAGAATCTCCTATTTGAGTTATTAGTAAAATACTATCCAACATGGTTTCCCGGCCAGAAAGGAAAGGGGGTGGGGTTGGCCTTTGTGGGAGGAGAATATGCATATTAGCCAGTGCCCTGGCTGAGGGCTGGCAAGAGCTTGAGAATCACTTTGCAGGAGAATCTCCCTGGTGTAAAGGCTGTGCACAGCTGGCTCTGAGGGATAAATCCATTATTTCACTAACAAGGTTGACTCCCAAGGTGGCAAAGGGAAGAGATTTCGAGGTTGTGGGTATATAGCCTGAACTGGGGAGCAGGGACGCAGCCAGAGACCCCACCTAGACCACCACATGGGGAGAAAGACCACCAAAACCTCCATTTCTTAAAACCCCAATGAACAGCTGAAAATTACTTGCCCCTGGGAAAAAAAAAAAAACAAATTCCACATTATCATTTCAATGGCTCCTCACATAAATACCAAAGAATCAGAAAAGCTGGTGCCTCATGTTGCTCCCAGAACCCAAGAAATGGTATCTTTCAGTTATCGGATTTTATCTCTTTGCAGCGTTACATTTTATACATATTTATTCATGCAGAACAGAAGCGCAGCGTTATTGAGGCTGCCATGGGAGCGGAAGGAAAAGCTGTTATACATAAGAATGCACCGCATTTACATCGTAGCACTTTGCGACAATTGAACTATATGCAACTGTTTTTTTTTTTAATAATAAAAAAAAACTCTGGTTTGCATTTAATTTGCTGATTTTTCCCCCCTTTCTTCCTCTTGCATTTTCATATGCCAGAACAGTGTGAAAGGGGGAGGGGTCGAGATCATTGAGGATATGGAGGGTTGGGGGCTAGCGACAGGCAGCTTTCATGGAGGGGTAGGGGATCCAGAGCAGGTTTATAACTATTTCTTTTTTAGCAGATGCAGTTAACTGAATGGCAAAACATTCATCTTCCGATTTAATAACTCCTCCTCCCCGCATGGAGACAGGGGTATTATAGTGTGGGATATTGCTCTTCAGGCTCTTTGAGTGTCAGTGATGAATCCCCATCTTCTAATAAAACACATTTTCATAGTAATTGAAATAATAATTTTTTGGCCCCTTCATTTTCCCAGGGACTTCAAAAGGGGCCTTTGACTTCTTTCCCTTTCCCCTGCTCTGACCTTATTTTCTTTTCATTGAAATTCCTCCAGCCCCTGAGAGGCAGAGTCTGGGTTTCTGGGATGTGTGTTCTGATGGCCTTTATCCTTCCCCCACAGTCATAACCACAAGATGGGCTCCAAATCTAGAGAGTCAGGGGCCTGTGACCTGGAATTCTGGGCCAGGTTTAGCTTTTCAATTCCATTTGCATAACAAGCTGAGCATCCCCAGGGAGGGACGAACATGGTAACCAGGCATCTGTGGGGACCCCAGAGAGGAGCAGAGAAGGGCCTCAACCCCACCAAATCCTGAAACTCATGCACTATGCCAACACTTAAGTCTCTCCTACCACCCCTGAGGTCAAGATCTAGGGCTGCAGCTCCCCATTCTACATCTGCCTCTTAGGCTGCACGTGACCTCATCCCTGGGAATTAAAATAAATATCAGTGTGTTAAAAACAGCACTGCTTCCTCGAGAATCAAGTTTGGGAGGGAGAGGGTAATGGGAGCAATGATGATATTGCACTAAGTGTAATACATTTAATCCACAGGTTATTTTAAATGCTTGCATTCCAAAAATTTTGGTGCCAGGGGTGGGGGCACCAACAGAAAGTCTTTTTTATGTCCCTGCCCTCATTGTCTAGTTGAGCAGGAAATAGACAAGTCCAAAGTATCTGTAGAGCCTCTTCCTAAATGAATCCCCCCATACCCTTACCTAAGGTCATTCTTAAAACTGAGTTGTTTTTTTTTTAACTTTTTATTTTGTTTTGAGGGTATAGCCAATTATGGAGAAGGAAATGGCAACCCACTCCAGTATTCTTGCCTGGAAAATCCCATGGACAGAAGAGCCTGGTGGGCTATAGTCCATGGAGTTACAAAGAATCGGACATGACTTAGTGACTAAACAGCATAGCTAGTTAACAATATTATGACAATTTCAGGTGGACAACGAAAGGATGCAATTGTACAATACATGCATGCATTCTCTGCCAAACTCCCCTCCCATCCAGGCTGCCACATAACATTGAGCAGAGTTCCCTGTGCTATACAGTAGGTCCTTGTTGGTTATCCATTTTAAATATAGTCAGGAGTTGGTGATGGACAGGGAAGCCTGGCATACTGCAGTCCATGGGGTTGCAAAGAGTCAGACACAACTGAGCAACTGAACTGAACTGCCATCCCAAGCTCCTTAACTATCCCTTACACCCAGCCCACATCAGCTGTTAAAAAGAATGAACTAATACCATTTGTAGCAACATGGATGGACCTAGAGATTGTCATACTGAGTGAAGTAAATAAGACAGAGGAGAATTATCTTTTGGCATCTCTTATATGTAGAATCTAAAAGAAAAAAAACATGATACAAACAAACTTACTTGCAAAACAGAAACGGACTCACAAACTTGGAGATCAAACTTATGGTTGTCAGGGAGGAAGGCCGAGGGAAGGGATAGTTAGGGAGGTTGGGATGGGTATGCTGAGACTTTTGAGATGAGTGAGGGTCATTCCAGAAAAAAGCCCCATCTCTGGCAGAAGCCAAGGGATTCTTTGGAAAGGTGAGAGAAGCCATTCAGAGCCTGCAGGTCTAAGTTGGATAGACCTGTGGCACATTCAATTCTTTGGTTTTTTAGTAGTCTTTGTTTTTTAGAATAGTTTTAGGTTCAAGCAACTCTGAGTGGAAAGTACAGAAAGTTCCTGTATACCCCCTGTCTATGCACATGTGCTACCTCCTCTCACCAACATCCTAGACAAGAATGTTGCATTTCATATAGTCAATGAACATATGTGGAGATATGGTTATCACCCAGGGCCCATAGTTTACATTAGGGTTCACCCTTGGGGTTGTACATTCTATGGGTTTGGACAAATGTATAATGACATGTATTCACCATTATAGCATCACACAGGAGAATTTCACTGCCCTAAAAATCCTCTTTGCTCCACTCATAAATTTATCTCTCCCTTTCTGGAAACCACTCATTATTCTAGCTGTCTCCATAGATTTATCTTTTCCAGAATGTCATTTTGGAATCACACAATCTGTAGCCTTTTAAGATTGGCTTCTTTCACTTAGTCATATGGATTTGTCTTTATCCATGATTAATATGCATGTCTTTTCATGGCTTGATAGCTCATTTCTTTCCAGCACTGAATAATATAGTATTGTCTGGATATAACACAATTTCTTTATCCTTTTATCTACTGAAGGACATCTTGGTTGTTTCTAAGTTTGGACAGTTATAAATATAGCTGCCATAGACATCTATATATAGGTTTTTGTGTGGATATAGTTCTCAACTTCTTTGAGTAAATACTAAGGAGCATATTGTTGGATTGTATGGTAAGAGTATGTTTACTTTTATAAGAAACTGCCAAACTGCCTTCCAAAGTGGTTGTACCATTTTGCATTTCTATCAGCAATAAATGAGAGTTCCTGTTGCTCCATATCCTCCCCAGCATTTGATGATATCAGTCTTCTAGACTGTGGCCGTTCTAATAGGTATATGGTGGTTTCTCATTGTTTTAATTTGAAAACCCAAAATGATATGATGTTGCATATTTTCATATGCTTATTTGCCATGTGTACATCTTATATGGTGAGGGGTCTCTTCAGGTCTTTTGCCCTGACCTGACCTTAGGTTGTTTTCTTATGGTTGAGTTTTAAGAGTTTTCGTATATTTTGGATACCAGTCCTCTATCAACTATCACTTTTGCAAAGATTTTCTCTCAGTCTGTGACTTGTATTCTCATTCTCTTGACCCCGTTCAGCTTTGTTCTCTCTTCCTGTGTGCCCAGTGGACCCATAGCTCCTTTTCTCCGAGCTGCTGGGAAGCCCAACCAACTGTGGAGGGGCCAGGCTTCCTAGGGAAGTGGGTGAGCCTGTCACCACCATTCATTTCCAACCAACACATATTTATTCATTCCTTAAATACTTACATTGTGCCAGACACTGTTCTAAGTCCCAGGAATGTATCAGTGAACAAAAGAGAAAAAGCTCTGAGTCTTTCAGAGCTCACTTTCTGGTAGGAAAGACACGTACTGAAGAATACACATAGAGATGTATCTGGAAAATGTGCATAAGCATATTATATAGCTTTCTAGAAGTAAGTACAACATGAAAAAAGATGAGCAGAAATAGGGAGATTGGAGGTGCTGGCACACGGGAAGTTTGCCATCTAAATAAGGTGGCAGCATGGGCTGCATTGGAAAGGAACACTTAAGCAAAGAGGATGCAAGAGAGATCGGGCAGAGAGATCAGGCTGAAGGGCCAGTCGGTACAAAGGTCATGAGGCAGGAGTGCACCTGATGAGAGAGAAAGTCAAGGATGTGGCCGGAGTGGAGCAGAGGAGCAATCAGAAGAGAAGCTTCTAATGGACTCGATGTGGGGATGAGAGGAAGAAGAATCACAGACGACACTAAAATTTTTGACCTGGGCCATTGGGAGGACATCATTCACTGAGATGGGGAAGAGCAGGTTTCTGGGGGTGGGAAAGGGGTGGAAGGCAGATATCAGGAATTATGTTTCAGACACGATGAGTTTGTCCTCTTAGACATCTTGGTGGAGACGTCAGGTAGACTGTTGGATAGAAGGGCTTGGAGTTCAAGAGAGTTTGTGTGTAAGACTCTGGGCTGAGAGCTATGAAGAACAGAAAGAATAAAACTCAATTCCTCCACCCCTACCTCTGTCGAGGTATCACTGGGCAGTGGGAGTGAGTTCAGGAGGGCAACACATAACAGAGGCACACCCCTGGAAGGCAGTTCCTGCCAGCTCCCTTGAGGCTTGAAGGCAGGTGAACACAATCCAAGCTCCCCCTGATTACACTAAAGACAAATCAGATGAAGGACAGCCCCCAAACCCCTTGACTGCTCATTTCTAACAAGCTGGCATGAAAGGGAAACGAGGGTGGTGTTTTACCTTGCCCAAATGCAGTAACTTCAGATTTTTTTTGTTTTTTGTTTTTTTGAAGATTACCATAAGGGTTCCTCCTACTCCATCTGCCTTCCCATTCACCTACAAGGCAGGTAAAGGCAGAGAAGGAAGGCTGAGGGGGGGCCCACCGGCTACAGGGGTAGTCACTTTAGCCCTCCTACTCCCTTAGCTCTGCCCTCCACTGCGTGTCAAACCAGGCTGGGTCCTGTGATCTGTGGCCTGTGCATGCACAGAGCTTGCTGTTTAAAGGGAGGAGAGCTGTGGCTATGGGCTCAACCCCACAATAGACCAGTATTAGGTCAAATCCCTCATATCAGTAACCCAGGTCCCAAGGTTAATCTGCTAGCTGTGGTCCTCACCCTGAAATAGTCAATCGCCCAAACAAGAGCCGTGTTTTCACTTTAAACATCCCTGAGTCTCTCTTGCTCAAGTGGCAGATGGTGAATTTCATGCAATGACGTGAGCAAAGGGCCCTCTATTTCCAGCCTGGAACTCAGAATCTGCAGAGAACCTGCATCTCTGTATCCTGTATTCCTAATGTTGCAGCTCTTGGGGTGGGGCGTGAGGGGTTTAGGATGTGTCTGAAAGGACTGGGTCCAGGAGGGGAAGAGCAATGAACTGGCCTTTGTCCCAGATTCTCCAGCAGGGAAAGGGGAACCCGGACTCTTTGGGCAGCCTAGGCTGGATCCGTAGGACAAGACCTGCCATCCACAACCTGAAAATCTAGTGTTTTAATAAGCCAAGGCTGATATTAGAACTGATTCACCCAAGCGCAGGGTGAGGGGTAGTTACTGATGTAATGTCTTTGCAGGCTTGGATCTGAGCAAGAGTAAAACTGTTATGAAAGAGGGCCAGATTAATGAAAATGTGCATGGTAACAGCCATGCAGCCTCCAAGATTTCCACCTGGCTCTTTGGCACCTTCTGACCCAAATATGTTGACCTGAGTCTAATGCCCCACACCCAGCCTTTTCACTTCCAAAAACAGAAGCAGATTTATAACACAACAATAACCTTCAGGAATCTCAGCCAACTCCTAGACTGCTCTCTTAGGTTCCCAAAGGAATTAACCCTTCGGGAAAGGTTTTAGGATAATATTGTAGTTTAGTCACTAAGTCATGTCCAACTCTTTGTGATCCTATGGATGGGAGCCTGCCAGGCTCCTTTGTCTGAGGGATTTTCCCAGGCCAGAATATTGGAGTGGGTTGTCATTTCCTTCTTCAGGGGATCTTCCTAATGCAGGGATTAAACCCGAGTCTCCTGCATTGACAGACAGATTCTTTACCACTGAGCCACCTGGGAATCCCTTAAGCATAATATTAGGGGTTTGGAATTCTCTATTTGAGGGATTTGCCAAGAAATTCGACTGAGGCCTCAGCACCCACACTCTGGCCCTCTCTTCACTCCTATCACATAGACAAACTTCCTGGCAGTTTCTTCAGCCAGCCTGTCCTCTGGCCAGGCCTTTGAACCCTGGGGTACACTGTCCTCTCCCCAAGGGTGCTCTTCCCACACAAGCATCACCATCTTTTGGAAGCTTTGCAAGCAAGCTGTACTTTAATACCATTTATTGCTTTTTTTTCTTATTATAAAATTCATGTTCAATGCAGAAAATATGGAGCTTATAAAAAAAGTGAAGAAAACAAAAATCACCCATCATTTTGACACATATTCTTCTGGTCTTTTTTTTTTTTTCCCAAGTGTTTATATGTATTCTAATTGGGAGCATCCTGTACATGCTGTTTCATGATCTGCTTCCCCCCCCCTCCTCACTTAAGGGTACATAGTTAAGCAAACAAGGGGGGGGCAGTTTAGTGTAGTGGTTATGTGTGGGTGGGCTCTGGAGTCAGAATGTCTGGGTTCAAATCCTGGCTGCACAACTACAGTCCTAAGACCTGAGCAAGTCACTGACTTTGTTTCCGTGTTTAGAACAGTGTGGTTTACACTGCATTTTAATCTATAATTTTGTTTTCTCGCTTTCTCACTCCACTGTGAGATCCTTGAGGTCAGAGAGTGACTCTTCCTTTGGTCTTTCTGTCCCCAGCATCTTGCTCGCACATAATAAGCATCTCCAAAAGGTTAAATGCATGAAAGACTCCAAAGGAGAAGGCTTAGAGCTAGGAGTCAGATAAAAGTCCCTGAAATAGAGAATCAAAGATCTGCGAGATGGGCGGCGCAGATGCTGGGCTTTATCTCTATTAGCTAAAGCAGGACCATGCATTGCTTTCTGAGGGTTCTGTTTCATCGTTTGTCAAATGGAGACGCCAGGGTGATTATGAGACAAGCAGGACAACTTCGTGGACCTGCTCCACAAACTGCAGAACTTTGCTAGTGAAGTTGTGAGCCCTTAATTTCCTCTCCGGCTCTTAATGGGGACTGGCATGGACCGATGTCCTCAGAAACAAGAGGGAGGCCGGGCTGTGCGCACCGCGGCTCAGGGCTTCCCTGCTCCCCGGGTCAGCATGCGGGCCCCCGGGCGCATCCTCTGGTCCTGAGTCGGAGGAGTGGGTGTTGGGGCGCCCGAGCCCGCTGGGCCTACCTGGACGCCGCCACCGACTCTGGGGGCCCCCGTTCCTCACCACTCCCTCTTTCTCCCAGGACCTATCCTCCCCCGCCCACCAGATCCGGCTATGGGGAATCCTATCCCTCACCCCCCCCCCGCCCCCCCCCCCCCCCCCCCCCGCCTTCTCCGGGATCCGGGCGGAGAAGGGAGGGTGGCGGTGGCTAGAACTGAGTCTTCCTTTGCCTCCTACTCTCCGGCAAAATCCGCTTCTTTTCTGAGCAGGATGGGGCGGGGGCGGGGGGCCGCGTGTGCGCGGGGCGGAGGGAATTCCTTTCCCGGCGAGCTAGGCGCCGCCACCCGTCGCAGCGCCTGCCCTTTTTTTAGCTCTTCCCCGGGGCTCCTTCTTGGAGCGGCCGGGGGGGGCGGGGTGGGGGGCGGATGGCGGCGCGCTCCGCCCCGCAGTGGGGGGACCGTCCCCCCCATGCCCGCCCCGCACCCCGCCGAGCGCCCGGGCTGCTCGAGTGGAAATCGGGCGACGGCGCGAGGGTCCCGCCGCCGCCGCCGCCGCCGCGCCCGTGGGTGGGCAGCCGGGAGACTTGCTGGAGGGAGACCCGGGGTGATTCCCATCCGCCCGCAGCTCTTCCAAGGCTGCCCTGAGCATGGAGTTGTTTCGTCATTTTGAAAAAACACCTTCCCCCGCCCCCAAGGCTGTCTCAGAAATGGCATTGAGTCAGACCTGAGTCACAGGAGAACGTGGGCCCCCTCTCCCCTCCCCGGCGATTCTTCCTGGTCCCTCGCGCAGCCCCGCTCTCAGCACACACACAGACACACACATAGAGACACACACACAGAGAGACACACAGACACACACACACAGCATCCCAACCGTGATGGGGCCCCAGACGCCGCGGCCCCCGACCGCCGCCTCCTCTCGGTGTCTGGGATACCTGTCCCCGCCGCCCCGGCCCAGCCCTCCATCCACCCTGCCCGCCTCTCCACCCCATTCCTTCTCTGTTGCTGCAAAGGCAGTTCTTCTAGGGACAGCGATCCGGTCCTCAGACCGTGTAAAGGCCACAGGCTGCCCCCCTGCCTCCAGGTGAGACGGGCCACCTGCCCTTTCTTGACCTTCCCGCTGCCGGGTGTCAGGCTGAGCAGGGGCTGGGCGGTGGCCACGGTGTCCTCTCCTGCGATAGATCACCGCGGGGCTGACCGCCCTATATGACCTGGTCAGTTTCTTCCACCTCTGGCTACCTGTGTTCTCACCCCTTCCACCCTTCCTAGAGCTTCTGCGGGGAAGGTGCTACACAACTCTATTTTTAGTCCTAACAAGCTGCCTGCCTGTGCAGCTTCCATCTGCAGTTCTCCAAGCCCTTTACAAATGCTAATGAATGGGAACTGCTGCCTCCAGAGTAACTTGGATTCCTCTTCCTCCCTCTTCCCCACCCCCAAGCTTTCCGGGGGTTGGGGGAGGGGGGGGATTGAGGCCGGAGTTAGGGTCCTGGAGGTATGCTCAACCCTGGGTCAGAACCGGAAGTTTCCTGTAGTCTGTTGTGGTCCTGTCTTGGCCAGTGCATTCTGCCCCCTCATATTTCACACTCGGAGGATAAGATAGTTGGATGGCATCACCGACTAATGGACGTGAGTTTGGACAGACTCTGGGAGATAGTGGAGGACAGGGAAGCCTGGTGTGCTGTAGCCTATGGGGTCGCAGAATCAGACAGGACTTGGCGACTGAACAACAACAAAACTTCACATTCAGTGCCAGGTCGTGGATTAAGTTCAGAGATCAGACATTCCCTGTCCTCAGTAAGCCGAAGTTCAGGGGGAGAGAAGAGCATAGAAGTTGATCACTATAGCACAAATAGGTAGACTCACAGAGCTGTTTCTGTAGAGAACATTGTAGAGGCACAGAAGTTTCCCCCAGCCTGATGGGGAGGGAGGGTAGCGGGGGTTAGTGGAGTTAGTGGCTTATTTTATAATCGGAAATGGCAACCCACTCCAGTATTCATGCCTGGGAAATCCCATGGACAGAGGAGCCTGGTGGGCTACAGTCCATAGCGTCACAAAGACTTGGACATGATTGAGCGACTTTGACTTCACTTTATAATCTGGGAAGCCTTCCTGGAGGAGATGACTCCCTGAGCTGAGTCTGTAATTGAGAATTGGAGTTAATCCAGAAAAAAAGAGGGCATTCTGGGAACAAACACAGGGTGGAAAAAGAGACAGATCAGAGTTGCTGATGGTGGAAATGTTCCATGTGCTGAGGTGGGAGGTGAGCTGGGAAGGATCTTGGTGCAAACAGGAAAAGGACCTGGTCAGGTTGGAGTTTTAAATACATCGTTCTGGAGGAGGGCAAGCTTGATGGGATAAGAGTGGAAGCGAGGAGACCAATTAGAGGTGATAAAGGCCTGGCCTAGGTGCTGTGGAAAAGACAGGGTACATGAGACGTATTTGACAGTTACCTAATGAGAAATCCACGCGACACAATCTTTATTTTTTTCCTCCGCCTCTGGCTCACTGTTAGACTGGCAGGGCAAACATCGTCCCAGGAATTGAACCAAATATCACCGCCCAGGTGACACCCTTCTCTTTTGAGCAGGATGTCTGGACCTCCTGGAGGGCAGGACCTACCCTCTGTCTCTGTCATGGCAACTAACAGTGATGCAGACAAATCTGTGTTTGAATGTTGGTTCAGTTGATCAGTTAAGGGTAAACAGGAGTGGGAAATTACCTCTCTGCAACAGTAGGTATAAGACCACAGGACCCTAACCACTGTTCATCAGAGTTCGAGCTGCCAGCACACTTCCACAGAAAGCTAGCCCTCCCTCTCCAGCTTTCATCCTGAATCAGACAATGCTGCCAACTGCTATGAACGCAGCTTCAGAAACTGTAGGAAGTCTCCTTACCAGTTTCAGGGCCCTGCTTTCCAACCAAAAAATCTTGGAGCACCTAAAATGCATTTCCTGTTGGAACAGGCTGTGCAGAAGATGCACGTGTGTGCTGGCCCTGGGGATACACAGACCAGGAGGGTGACATGGAAGGACTTACCCATATCAGCAGTTTTATATGGTGTGATGGCAGGAGTTCAAGGCAACAGGCCTTTGCTCATTTAATTCTCCATGTTGTCTGTGTCATGCTGGAGAGTCCTCCTGCTGCGCATGCGTGCTCAGTCATATCCGACTCTGTGACCCTATGGACTATAGCTCACCAGGTTCTTCTGTCTGTGGAATTTTCCAGGCAAGAATACTGGAGTGGGTTGCCATTACCTCCTCCAAGGGATCTTCCTACTGCTGCCTTTCACTGCAAATAGCTTCCTCCAGTCACTTCCCAACATTAAATCCCAGTACGTCTGCTGTGGCAATAAAGATCAGCATCGTAGTTAAGAGAGTGGACCCTGGTCCAGGCTCAAGTTCCATCTCCTCCACTCCTGCTAGCTATGTGCCCCTAGAGAAGTTAAGTGACTCAACCTTTTGAAACCTCAGTTTTCTCATCTGATAGATCAGGTATAATGTTAGAGATACTGTGAAGTTTGAAAGAGTTGACACCTGTTTAAGGGCTTAGAACAGTGTCTGGTACATGGTAAGCCCTCAGTAAATATTAATTCCTATTAATATTGCCAGAGTCCTCTCTCTTCTATCTGAGATGATTGTACTTCCAGCTCCTTTTACCAGCTGATCAACCCATGTTGTTCTTTTTGAAGTCTTCCCTCCATCTCTTCTTCTATTTTAAGTCCTGGATACTTAACCATTGACTCTTTAATTGCTGAATCACTCTTCTGGGGGCAAGAAAATATATTTCATTTAGTAGAAAAGACCCATATCTTTTGTTTGCTAGTTTTTTAATTTTTTTAGCCGTGATGCACAGCATGTGGGATCTTAGTTTCCTAACCAGGGAACCCCACCCTGCATTGGAAGTGGAGTCCCAACCACTGGATGGCCAAGGAAGTCCTGAAAAGACACATTTTTTTAATTGAAGATGAGATGTTGTTGTTTAGTTGCTAAGTCGTCATGCCCAACTCTTTGCAACCCCATGGACTGTAGCCTGTCAGGCTTCTCTAGCCATGGGATTCTCTGGGCAAGAATACTGCAGTGGATTGCCATACCCTCCTCCAGGGGATCTTCCCAACCCAGGGATCGAAACTGTGTCTCCTGTGTTGGCAGGTGGATTCTTTACCACTGAGCCACCAGGGAAGCCCCTGAAGATGAGAAACTCTTGTAAAAATTGACTGGGATATAGAATCATAGAATGTTAAAGCTGGAAGACATCTGGGAGGTACTAATTCAAGCTCACATTTTTCACAGATGCAGAAAGATGGAGTCACTTGTGTAATCAGTGACTGCTGGAGGGTGGGAACCCTGGCTTCCTGATCCCAATGCTTCCCCACCGTCACTGCTGGCTTTCCCAGGTTCTCTCTCACCCACACCTTCAGGCCACCCAAATCTTTTTGGCCTTTGCTCTCTCCTCTCTCCTTTCTCCTCTCTGCCTCTGGTCAAGCCTTCTCTTGTCTAGTCCAGACCACACTAGTGGTCTGTCCCTGTGTCAGTCAGGGTTCAACCGCAGAAACAGAACCAGTAGGAAATATATAGCAGAGGGGTTATTGCAAGGAATTGGCTTACAGAATTGTGAAACCACCTAGGCAAGTCCCATGCGTGGTGTAGGCCATCAGGAAGGGTGAGCAGGGAACTCTTGGTCAGGAGCTGAAGCTGGAGTTCACGGGTGGAATTTCTTCTTCCGGGAAAATTTAACTGATTGAATTAGGCCCACTCAGGTTATCCCTGATGCTCTCCTTCACTTAAATCAGTTGATTATGGACATGAATAACAACTACAAAATACCTTCACAGTAATACCAATGTTTGAATAACTGGATTCTGTAGCCTTGCCTACCTGCCTTGGCTGCTTGCCTGTGCATGCTGAGTCCTGTCTGACTTTTTGCGAGGCTATGAACTATAGCCTGCCAGGCAAGAATACTCGAGTGGGTTACCATTTCTTGCTCCAGGGGTTCTTCCCAACCCAGGGATCAAACCTGCATCTTCTGCACTGGCAGGTGGATTCTGTACCACTGAGCCACCCGGAAAGCCTGTAGCCTTGCCAAGTTGATACAATACCAACCACCACAGTCCCCTAGTGGACTTGCCATTTCTCCTCCCACTTAAAACCTTCCATTCTAGATGAACCTGTTGACTTAGCCTCTGAACCATAGCCATCCCTGTACCCTTCCCTCATCCAGCTGCTTCCCACTGCCCCAGCCCCACCCCTCCCTTTAAGGCCATTTTGTTTGGTTCCTGCCACAAAGCTCCCCCATCCACGCCGCTCATCGCTGCAACAGCCCTTCCATCTCTCCCTCCAGCGCCAGAAGCATCTGTTCTCTGCAGCCCTCACTTGCTGCTTAGCTAAACAAGCGGGAGAGATTAATTCCAGTTGCAGAATTGGTAGGGAGATGGGGAGGGGACTCACTACCACTGCTCCTCCTTCCTCCCAAACCAGCCAGCATTCTGGTCCAGCCCTAACATTTTGCGTCTAAGATCTTACTACTAAAGTGAGAGGTATGGTCCAGCCTAGTCTAAATGGCAACTGAAACAATTTTCTCTCCATTTCTTATTTGTCCTGCCCACTACCTACCCCATACCTTTCTGTCAAGAGAAGTCCTTGATATTTCTTCATAATTGAGTTGATATCCCTTGGACATAAGGAAATTCAGAATGCAAGACTCTGGACCAGCCAAAAGAGAAAATAGGTCCCTGACATAAGAAAGAACCTCCTTTAATGTTCTAAGAGATTCTCCAGTGGATTCTGCTGAACATAATCTATATAAAATCTTTTTCTTAATTGAAGTATAGCTGATTTGAGGGGTTTCCCTTGTGGCTCAGCTGGTAAAGAATCCACCTGCAATGCAGTAGACCTGGGTTTGATCCCTGGGCTGGGAAGATCCCTGGGAGAAGGGAGTGGCTACCCACTCCAGTAATCTGGCCTGAAGAATTCCATGGACTGTATAGTCCATGGGGTCGCAAAGAGTCCACGACTGACATAATTCACTCACATAGTTGATTTACAATGTTAGTTTTAGATGTACAGCAAAGTTATTCAATTATACATACATATATACCTGTTTTTTTTTTTCAGATTCCTTTCCCTTATAAGCTATTACAAAATATCGATTACAGTTCCCTGTGCTATATAGTAGGTCCTTGTTGGTTATCTGTTTTATATATAGTAGTGTGTATATGTTAATTCCAAACTCCTAATTTATCCCTCCTCCCCCCTTCCCCTTTGGTAACCCTAAGCTTGTTTTCTGTGCTGTGGGTCTATTTCTGTTCTGTAAATAAGTTCATTTGTATCATTTTTATACGATATTTATCTTTCTCTGTCTGGCTTACTTAGTATGATAGGCTTTATGTCCATCCATGTTGCTATAGATGGCATTATTTCATTCTTTTCAATGACTGAATAAGGTTAAAGTGAAAGTCTCTCAGTCATGGCCAACTCTTTTTGACCCCATGGACTATACAGTCCATGCAATTCTCTAAGCTACAATACTGGAGTGGGTAGCTGTTCCCTTCTCCAGGGGATCTTCCCAACCCATTGCGGGTAGATTCTTTACCAGCTGAGCCTCCAGGGAAGCCCTAGAACATTGGAGTGGGTAGCCTATCCCTTATGACTGAATAATATTCCATTATTCCATTGTATATATGTACCACATCTTCTTTATCCATTCATTTGTTGATGGACATTGAGGTTGCTTCCATGTCTTAGCTATTATAAATGGCGCTGCAATGAACATTGGGGTGCACATGTCTTTTCTAATTATAGTTTTCCCTGGATATATGCCCAAGAGTGGGATTGCTGGATCACATGGTAGTTCTATTTTTAGACTTTTTAGGGACCTCTATACTGTTCTCCATAGTGGCTGCACCAATTTACATTCCCACCAACAATGTGGGAGAGTGACTTTTCTCCACATCCTTTCCTGCATTTATTAGTTGTAGACTTTTTGATGATGGCCATTCTGACTCGTGTGAGGTGATACCTTGTAATCTGCACCAGATCTTGGCAAAGCAAGATGTCCGTATCAGCAGTGTAGTGTGAAGAATTTGCCTACCTGGGTTTGCAGGCAAGTTTCTGGCAAATCTGATCATTTCCTTGTGGATATGGGCTAAAGTATTTAGCTTCTCTGTGCCTCAGTTTCATCATTTGTAAAATGGGGATAGTGATAGATATTTGCTTATCCTACGTAAAATGTATCCCTTGAGTTTATGGTGGGGATTCAGTTCATCTATGGAAAGCACTGAAAAAGCCTGGGACATAGAAAGAACTCCATACATCTCAGCCACCACTATTATTAGCTACTGGGCTTCCTGGATAGGTTAGTGGTTAAAAAAAAAAATCTGCCTGTCAAGCAGGAGAAGCAGATTTGATCCCTGGTCTGGGAAGATTCCACATGTCACCAGGCAACTAAGCCCGTGTGCCACAACTCCTGAAGCCCGTATGCCTAGAGCCTGTGTTCCAAAATAAGAGAAACCACCACAATGAGAAGCCTGCTCACCACAACTAGAGAAAGCCCACAGCAATGAAGACCCAGCACAAAGTGAAGTCACTCAGTCATGCCCGACTCTTTGCGACCCCATGGACAGTAGCCTGCACCAAGCTCCTCCATCCATGGGATTTTCAAGGCAAGAGTACTGAAGTGGGTTGCCATTTCCTTCTCCAGGGAATCTTCCCAATCCAGGGATCAAACCCAGGTCTCTCACATTGTAGACAGACAATTTATCGTCTAAGCCACCAGGGAAGTCCAAGACCCAGCACAGCCATAAATAAATAAATAAACAACAACAGCAAAAGAATGGTTACGATGGCAAATTTTATGTTATGAGTGTTCTAGCACAACTGAAAAAAAAGGAAAGATGGGAAGGGACCTGTAAGAACAAAGTTGTTAAGAAAAGTAGAGGCAGAGAGTGTAGGATGTGTTCAAGGAAGGATGTGGCAGGAGGTGAGGTCAGATGGAGGCCATGTGTGCCTTGAATGCCATGCCAAGGAATATGGAGGCCAACATTTTGACTGTTTTCATATACTGCTGAGGTGAGTCTTCTAATATCCTCTTCAGCCTCGACTGCCATGTAGATCATCACGGGACTCTATGGGCCCATGTGCCACACAGTTACCCCAGTTCTACACCAACCCACCTATTTTGCTAAGCAGACCCAGGCTCAGCTCACCTGGGTCTCCATGGCACCTAGGTGCCTCTGGGTGCTTCCTCTGCTGCTTTGGGTTTGGACTGATCCTCCTGGGAGTGTTTAACCTCCAGCTGCTCCAATGGAAACTCAGTGAGATCCCAGTCAGATTTATCTGACTTCTTTCCGATTGAATATTCATAAGCAACCTCAGTGCTGCAGGCGCCACACTTGGTCTGTCCCTGGCTCTGAATCAGAAGACACTTGAGTTTCCCACCCCTGACTTCCTCCCATGGCACTGGCTCCACAGGGAGGTGGGGTGGGCGGGGGTGGGGGTGGGGGGCAGTGTGATGCCTTGTAATCAGGTTACCCTGCAGAGGCTGCCTAATTTTGATTTGTAGGCTGAGCTCTTCTCTAAGACAAAAGGCTTCCTTGTTGAAAGTAGAAATGAACCTACCTAGAACATTTTGGAGTTCAGTTTGTTGTAATATTTAAGTATTTGGATGTCACAGGCACACCGGGGCAATGCTGATTTCTAGATGGAGCTGTGACCTGGATAGCTCAAGACAGCCCTCTCAGTGTAGCTCTGTGACTTATTTGACATAAGATTTTAAAGCTTCAGTTATTTTCTCGTGTGTGTGTGTGTGTGTGTGTGTGTGTGTGTGAGTGTGCTCAGTCGTATCCAACTCTTTGTGACCCCATGGATTGCAGCCTGCCAGGCTTCTCTGTCCATGGAATTTTCCAGGCGAGAATACTGGAGTGGGTTGCCATCTCCTTCTCCAGCGGATCTCAGTTTTTTCATCTCAAAAATGAATACACTAATCCCTTTCCTGCTTTCTGAGGATATCCGGAAGATGAACGGGGGACATGTTTTGAAATCTGAATGACAAGGTGAACACATGATACTATGCATTCTCCACGAATGCTGGGACTAAACCTTGGCCAGTGAATATGTATTGCGTATGCTCCTTATCCCTGTGTTTACCAAATGGAAACAGAAGAAGGAGATTCTTGTTCTGAGGTTGACAGTAAGCCTTAACCTGAATGGTTATTCACTGAAAGGCAGGCTGAGTCCCTTCCTGGGGCACAGTGCTAGAAACAGTTCAGCTCCTTGGACGTCCCAGCTACTTTGCTGCCCAACATCTGAGAAAGGAACTTGGTGGGAAGAAATGCAGGAATCTAGATGATTCTTTTCACCATTTCCTCACCCACACCATCCTGCTTTGATAGCTGTGTCTGTTGGTTCACGGGAAGCTTCGCCTTCTCCCTGGGAGCCAGAGAGGAACCCTCCTTATGTTATAACAGCAGCAAGAACAAAGAATATCTTAGGCCACCCTGGTCACCTCAAAGAATTCTACCATATGGGCCCCCATGCTCCACAGAACAGTGTTTGTTTTCTTTTCTTTTGATGCAGAGGGATTATCCATTTTTGCATAATCTACTCCATCACTTTTTTTTCCGCTATGATTTCCATTTTCATGTTATTATTGAGAAGCTGTGCCACTCATTGGAACATTCTTTCTTGTTCTCTGCATCCTTGGAAAATAATAATTCAGGCTATTTTATCACCAGAATCCTGGCCTTCAGGGCTGCATTTCCTCCCAGGGTTAAAAGCGGGGGAATATGGAAAGTGTAGATCTGAACACAGACCCCACATCTGATAGCATCTCTGAAGGCTGGCAGGGGAATTTACAGCTGACCTATTGTCCTGGTTACAGTCTGACAAGTCCAGACTCTGCTTGAACTTCCCTAGTTCTCTCATCCATGGATTTAACCTCTTACAAATCTTTAGACTAGGTCCCTGGGTTCAGAATAACTTCAACAGCTTCCCAAATGCCCCTTCCCAGGAACTCCCGGTGCCATCAAACTGGGTGGCCTGTGCTCTGAAGTGTCCACGAGGTGCAGGGCCAGAAGTCACCCCATATAATTACAAGTGGGAAAGAGAACGAAGTGGGTCATCTCTTCACTGTTAGGGTGGCAATGCTCTGCTATCAGCTATGGAAACCACTGACCCCTGAGTGTCTGTGTTATCCACACCTGGGTTGTGATACCTCTTCCAGAGTTTGAAAATGCCTTTCTTTTCTGTGTGTGTGTAAGCACACATGTTCACACTCACACAAGCTTGCAGACACACTTTCTAACTTCACTCTTCTGCTGGTTAATCCTAAATGGGAAAAGCCATCTCTGTAATTTTAAAGAGGAGAGTAGGGGCAGGGGAGTGAACGAAACCCTCAGTAGAAAAAGTAAGAAAATGATGGGCATTGAGCATGTGCAGAGTAATTTTTCCTCTGCATGCCTTATTAAAGAATTATATGACATAATTACACGTTATAATGTCTTTACACATATTTATGGTAATTACGTCAATGCATACTTGATGTTCTGTAATTACAGTAAATATACAACAATCCTGACAAATCGCTTGATCAAGAATTCAAATTCCCTAAATGAAGACTGGGAGGAAAGACATTAACCCTTCTGCTTCCTGATGGCCCCAGCGCCTGAGTTTTCCTCGGGCTTTTCCTGACAGCATTGAGGATTCTTTTTGTCCCTGAGTGTCACCAAGGAACAACTGCATTTGTTTCCACCAGGAATGTTCCTGAAATAGGTCCCTACAGCAACACCACTTATTTCTATCATTGTTTTCCCTACAGTGAGCTTGTGTATGCTATTCACGTAGGAGTGGGTGCCAGGCCCTTTGGGGCCTCAAAGGCTGGTAGGTGGTGAATGTGTGTTGGTGAGTCTGTAGTGAAGAGAACTGTCCTGGGAGGGGTGGGAAAATCCAAAGAAAATTGCCAATTGGGCTTCATCTTCTTTCTTTTATTTTTTTGGCCGTGCTGCGTGGCTTGTGGGATCTTAGTTCCCCGACTAGGGATCAAACCCATGTTCCCAGCAGTGGAAGTGCAGAGTCCTAACCACTGGACAGCCAGGGAAGTCCCAGGATCTTTCTTATTATGGAATCAGGGCCCCATGGGCGGAACAGTGAGGATGAATATCGTTCAGTTACCTGTAGGCTATTGTTAATCTCCAAGCCATTTTGTCACTCAGTAAACTCCTAATGAGCCATGTTTAATTCTCTGGAGCCTGGAGTCATGCACTGGGATTTTTCCTAGCAAGGCCCTGATGTGTGTGTGTGTGTGCTGTGCTCAGTCATGTCCAACTCTTTTGTGACCCCGTGGACTCTGGCCCAACAGGCTCCTCTGTCCATGGGATTCTCCAGGCAAGAATACTGGAGTGGGTTGCTATTTCCTCCTCCAGGAGATCTTCCTGACCCAGGGATCGAACCCACGTCTCCTGCATCTCCTGCATTGGCAGGCGGATTCTTTACCTCTGAGCCACCAGGGAAGCTTTAAATAAATGTCAGGAATTTGTGGTAAATTCTCCCCTGTGCCCAGCGTTGGCCTCCCTTTGTGTGGAGCAGGAATAACCCTCCCTGTTCGCATCTGCTGATTTTATCCCACCTCTGTGACCCAGAGAAGCTAATTATCCCTGGCACAGGTGGTCCTGAAGGGAAATTTCACTTGCTCCCCACAGGTAGAAAAAACAAATGTTACACTGGTTCAGACCAGTGTGGGGCTGGCTAAAGTGAGGGCTGACTAATGACTCCTATATGTAGGCAACTTATTGACTGATATAATTCTTAGTCATGAAGCCACCACAGTCCATACATCCTGAAATCAAAACAATTACAGATTTCAATGAAGCTGGAGTCCTTAGTGCAGAAAATGGCTTGTTTTAGCCCAAGATGGGGGCTTGAGGTGAGTGATCCCTTACTCCCGCGATAATGAAAGAACCTGGCAGCCCGCAGGCTTCTCAGGATGGTAATTGCTGGGGGCTGAGGTGGGCATCTCACCACACTAATGAGGCCCTTTTGGTTTTTTGAGCTCTCACTCCACTTTTCACGTAGCATCTAGACTGCCCAGGAATGCAGCACATCTGAGCCTTTTGCATTTTTCAGAAACGTTACCATCATCTCTGTCTTCCTTCCTTTGTTTCTCCCTCCCTCCCCCTCTCTTCCCTCTCTCCATTTTCTCTCTTCTTCCCTCCCTCCCTTCCCTCCTTTCTTTCACTGTTAATCATTTGTGTGCATGCATGCTAAGTCTCTTTGGTCATGTCTGACTCTTTGCGACGCTATGGACTGTATCCCTACCAGGCCCCTCTGTCCATGGGATTCTCAAGGTAAGAATACTGGAGTGGGTTGACATGCCCTCCTCCAGGGGATCTTCCCAACCTAGGGATCTAACCCGTGTCTCTTATGTCTCCTGCATTGGCAGACAGATTCTTCACCACTAGCACCACCTGGGAAGCCCGTTAATCGTTTAGGACCTGGTAAATTTAGACCAGTGTCTCATCCATGTATTGAAACATGTGAGCGAGTGAAATGGAAACAGATGCAGCATTTTCTTTCTTCCTCTTTTTTTTTTTTTTACTTTTTAGTGAGGACTTTGCATGGCCGGGAACCATAATTCATATTTTCTTCACACTCACAGAAGACTGTGCTGGAACCAAGTTTGTGTTGGGAAACAGACTTTCCTAGGCTCTTTCTGGTTAGGCGTTGTGGTAGTGTGTTTTTAAGTGCTATTCATTTACCAACTCCCAGAAAAGGTCGGCTCAGAGGGAAAGCGGACCAAAGCTTGCCTCTCTGTACACGGGTTCGAAAAAGAAATCAGGAGGCTTGTGCTCTTGTGAAGATATTTGAAGGTGGGGAGGAGGGGACCCCACAAGATGTATTCGTGTAAATCAGAGCCAGGCCATTTCACAAAAGCAATTTCTTGCCTTGGCACAACAGGTTGTATTGGGTTGCGGGGTGGGGTAGGTGGGAAAGAAGAAAGAAAGAAACTCAGCTCTTAACTTTCTAAGGGTTGATGCTTTTGGAGGTGGAGGGCAAGAGTTTGAAATTAAATATTCGGAAGAGAAAATCAGCAAGAGACAAAGTCTTCAGCCAAAGATGTCCATTAACTTCCAGTGATGGGATTGCTGATAAAGTCCCTTTCAGCTTCCCCCTCTTCCTTCCCTCCCTCTGCCTTGTCCCCACTAGCACGTTTGGGAGTTCAGTAACTACCCCCACCCCACCCCCCGAGGGACCACGTGCTGTTCTCTTCAGGTCTGTATAATCCTTGGCGGCTGAGCGACCAACTGCAGTCCCTAGGGATTGAAAATTAATTTCTTTCCCTGCCCCACGCGGCTGATCCCAGTTGGCCTGTGGCTCAGCTGGGAGCTGGGGTCAGATGCACGAGACCACCGGGTGCTTGGAGTAAATGATCAGGCCTTGGGCCGAGAAAGCTTCTAACAATACGGAAATGGCATTTTCCACTTAACTCAATTGCTGTGCGCCTGGCTGTCTCTCGGCACCAAGATTCAATTATCAGGACCGAGGCGTGTTCCCCCTTCCCCCGCCCGTCCTCACCTTGCTTTCTGGGGAGCTGTGTCATGTCCTCTTTTTCTGGCAGCTGTGGGTGATGGGATTCCAACAAGCAAGAAAGAGAGGGTTTCCTGCTGGTTGTCAGCTTCAGAACTAACTCTGATGTGCAGGGGGTGGCACCGTAGAAGAGCACTAGAGTGTTGTGGTCGTGTGGCCTTGGGCGATCACTTAACCTTCCTGAGCCTCCATTTCCTCCTCTGTACAACAATAAAGTTATACCAGATGAGCTTTGGTCAAAGGGTCCAATTCTAAAATCCCGAGGCATCTATCTTAGTGTATTTCATTGAAGGTCCTAAAGTACTTCCTTGACCAGGAGTGTGTTCAGTCTCAAAAATTAATTTAGAAGAATCTAGAATACAAAGCCACAAATAAAGGGCATTGTGGGACCCAGGAACTGATGCAGCTGAAACTCAAGCAAGGTATTCTAGCTTCTAGTCAGAGTCTTCTGCATCCCTGTCCTCAGGCGGCCCAGTGGTCTCAGTGGAGTCCTGAGTGTTAGAACTTATGGCTTCCTAGGTAGTGCTAGTGGTAAAGAACCCACCTGCCAATGCAGGAGACATAAGAGACATGGTTTGATCCCTTGGTCAGGCAGATCCCCTGGAGGAGAGCACGGCAACCCACTCCAGTATTCTTGCCTGGAGAATCCCATGGACAGAGAAGCCTGGCGAGGGTTACAGTCCATGGGGTCACAGAGTCAGACACGACTGAAACACCTTAGCACAGCATCCAACAGAGAGGCACCTTGGAGGCAAGACCTGGATGGGAAGGAGGAAGTGGAGACTGTCACTCAGGGCACAACTCGCTTGGCATCACCCCCTGGAGGCTGCCTTTCCAGGTCCACAGCCTCTCGCTCTCCAGCTTGCAAAGCTTTCAGTGGAAACCGGATCCAAGTGTTGCTGATTCAATGATGTTTGCCCAAATGCTGTTTCCCAAGAGCTGTTGGATGCCCAGGATGCCTTCTGAGTCTTTTCTTTTTCCAACAGGCCCGTTTCTTTTCCTGGAAGTGGGACGTGGCATGGAGCCGGTGGAATCCAAACCCCAGTCTATTCCAGCTCCTTTCTAAACTTGGATCCCATTGCAATGAGAGGATCTGGGAACCCAGCAGAGTCCCCTTCCTCCTACCCCTCCCCAAGGGTCCTTCAGGCAGAGGCTGTTAGTATGCACCCAGCAACCTTCCTGCCTATGAGCCAGGCACCGTTCCATACATGTGTTCATGTCATCTTCAAGCCACATTGGGAGGAAGGCATTAGAGCCTCCATTATACAAATGGCAGATGCTACCTTCAGACTTAAGCCCATAGCCCATGCCCTTTCTAACATCACACACACACCACACACGCTGTGAAGGATGTGCTCCTTTTTAGACCAAGGAGAACCCCTCCTAGGTGGCACAGCTTTGAATCACTTTGTTAAAAAGGCAACCCCAAGTCCTGGGCCAGATCCGAGCTGCTGTCTCATCATTGCTTATCTTGCTGGCTGTTTGAATACAACTTTCTTTTTTGGCTTCGCACTTCTCCCAAGCAGCCTGGCTCGATCCAGGGAGGAGACCCTGGCTTTGTTCCTTTCCCCATTCCTGTCCCTGTCCCTTCCCACTGCTGGCCAGTCTCTTTGTCTCGTTAGCCTTATTCGAAACACTAGCCAATAGGCTCAAACCTCCATCCTTCCTGGGCTTCCCTGATAGCTCAGACTGTGAATGGCAACCCACTCCAGTATTCTTGCCTGGAGAATCCTGATGGACAGAGAGCCTGGCGGGCTATAGTCCATGGGGTTGCAAAGAGTCGAACGTGACTGAATGACTAACACACACCCCCCATCCCTCCCGCCCTTCACAGTTGCCATCATTTTCTGCTGTGCCCATCCACCCTGACCCTAAATCAGGGAGGCTTTGGAGCAAGAAGAGCAGCGACCCCAGCTTTATCACTCAGTGGCCCGTGTCCTTCTGACCACTGCGTATTCCTTCTAAGACACAGACCTCTTTGTCTTCAAAGGGGATAATCATGCCTCTTCTCTCAAGGGTTTCTGGGGAAGTCAGTGAATCAGCATTCGTGGAGAGACTTGTGTATGTGTGTGCTTATGTGTTCAGTCGTGTCTGACTCTTTGCGACCCCATGGACTATAGTGCGCCAGGCTCCTCTATCCATGGGGTTTCCCAGGCAAGAATACTGGGGTGGGTTGCCATTTCCTTCTCCAGGGGAGGGACTTGGTGAACAGCAAAGCACCAGGCCAGACCAACTCCCTCTGTGCCCATTCCGCCCACCCTCTCTTGCTCATTCCCTGTTTCTTTCTATTCAGCCTTTATCAAAGGGACACCCATGCCACCTCCTCCTCAGAGTATACTCTCTCCCAGTCCCCTGCCCAGGCCAGTTGCATCTCACGACAACAAAAGATGGACTAAAGCCACAGACACAGGGATGTCTTGGGTTGGCTTCCTGCAGAAGAAATCAGAAACACTGGATTTTGACATCTTTTTTTTAAAACAAAAAAAGTTTTATTTTGCATAAAAAGTAGATGTGAAGAGGGAAAAGTCATAGTAACACCCCAGGCCAAGTAGCACATTCAAGACAGCATGGCAGGTGACACGCAGGATGTCAGAGATCGTGACAGCAGCAAGGGGAATGTGAATAGCATAATGTCACATGTCAGCATCACCTGAGGAGCCAGTGTGGCTCCACAGCAGGCATGGAAACACTGTCTGGGTCAGAGAGGCTGGGAAGAACCCCAGTGTATGAACCTTAGCCCAGCAACACTCGGAGCTGCACGTGTTTGACCCCCACCTCGCTGCCTTTTTGTTGATCCCAGGTTGGTGGGCTTCTTTCTACCCCGCTCATGTGGTGGGATTCCCACCTTCATATTCACACTGTGAAGCACTGTGGGGGCCTTTGGTCTCCACCAGGTCCCAAATATGTCTGTAAGTAGAAGACATGAAGTACCTTTTAACCAATCAACAGCCATAGTCTTTTTTTTTTTCTTTAACTCAGTGCCTCAGCTTCTCTACTTGTAAAATGGGAGGATAATTCTAATCCTCTTTTTTTTTTTAAGTTTATTTATTTATTGGCTGAACTGTGCAGCATGGGGGATCTTAGTTCTCTGACCAGGGATCGAACCTGTGCCCCCTGCATTAGAAGCATGGAGTTTTAACCACTGGATCACCAGGGAAGTCCCCCCAGCCCTCTTTTAAAGGAAAAATGTAATATCCTTGGAGTGCGTTGAAGCCATTTATTAGACCTGCCTTGTGCTCATCTTCATTTTTTCTTTTTTTTAATATTTGCTTTACTAATTTATTTTTGGCTTCACTGGGTCTCAGTTGCGGCACATGGGATCTTGGTTGTTGCTTGTGGGCTTCTCTCTAGTTGCAGCTCACAGGCTTAATTGCCTCGAGGCATGTGGGATCTCAGTTACCCAACCAGGGATAGAACTCTAGTCCCCTGCATTGGATGGTGGATTCTTAACCACTGGACCACAGGGAAGTCCCTCATCTCCATTTCTGATGATAATATTACCCATCCACTTTTGCCTACAGGCACTGTCAGGAATGAAGATGTTTGGTCCTTTCCCGATCTCTGCCTATGGACTGTGTTAGGATGAAGGGGAGTAACAAAGCTCTGACTCTCTGTGACACTGGCTACAGCTTCTACAAAGAGACTAGGGGTGAGGTGGGACACTTTTGTCTTTAAAGAGACACGATTCCACTTCCTCAGCTGTCCCACCTTTTTGCCAAACCTCTGCTTTCTTGGTGACACTCATTGTTTCTTCCCTAAGAACACAGCGGATGAAAGGAAATTTCTCCTTCCTCTCTACCTCCAGTTGCTACTACCCCAAATCCACTCTCTCCATCTTCTCCTTTTTCCACCTGTCTTTCTTTCTCTGGCTACCAGGCATTCGAGATTGATCTGTTTCTCACGGCTTCGAGTGGAATTTGACTCTGTGCATGGAAACAGCCAGGCAGAGCTGACAGCGCTGTCAGACAGTGAGCACAGCTCCTGACATCCGTGCATGGGAGTGAGTACATGTGCACGTGCATGTGTGTGTGCGCACACACACACACACACACACTTCCCCATAGGATTCCCTCTCCATCCCTCTCTGGCTGGTCCCACTTGCTCATCCTTCTCTGCTCCAGCCCACAGCACCACCATGGGGCCCAAACTCCACTCCAGGCTGGCAGACAGCCCTCCCGCGCCTCCCCCCTCCTCACTAATCCAGTCCGGGGGACCAGGAGAGCTGCACTCGCTGGATAATGAATTGAGAACTTACAGCCCTTAGTCTCTCTCTGGCTGGTGACTGACACAAATGGAATTCATCTTTAATCATCTGTTAACTCGTTGTCTATTATAGCTCTTTAATAGCACCATAGATATTCTTAATGAAGCATGATTTAAGGTATTTACAGCCCATGGACCGACAGACATCACTCACGGTGTGCAGGTAATGAGGCATAAAACGGCTTTTGAATTCCCCCCAAAAGAGAAAGTGACAGAGAGAGAAAGCTTTAGCACTGGGGCAAAGAAAAGAAAAATTAAAAGCCTTAAGTTGTAAGGTTTGTTTTAAAATGTTTAGGCATTTAGAATCATTTTAGCTCTTTTGAGGTGTTTGGCTCACAGAGTTCAGCAATTTACCCCCACGGAGAGTGCAGACTTGGGTCTCGATGTTTCGCCACAGCCATCTCTGCCCAGGCCTCTCGCCTGGCGCATTGCAGGGGTCTGGGGGTGGCACTCAGGCCCCAAGTTTTCTTCTATATGTGAAACTGGGTCTTCATCTGATTTCCTGCACTCAACCCAGTGTTCCCTGATGGTGTTCCGAGGTGCTGCCCGGTTGGAAGGAACAGTGGTAGAATGGGTGGTGGTTGGCCCCACAGAGAAGGGGACAGGCTGTGGTCACCTTCCCACCTGGTGGACAGGCTGCCTGATGCTGGCGCCTCTGCTCTTGAACGAACTTTAAAGTCAGGCCTGGGACTTCCCTGGTGGTCCAGCAATTAAGACTGCACCTTCCAATGCAGTGGGTATAGGTTTGATCCTTGGTGGAGGAACTAAGATCCCTCATGCTGCATGGTGCAGCCCAAAAATAAAATAAGTTGCTTTAAAAAAAAGTCAGGGGACTTTCCTCATGGTACAGTGGATAAGAATCTGCCTTCCAATACAGGGGAAGTGAGTTCAATCCCTGCTCTGAGAAGATTCTACATGCAACTAAGCCCATGTACCACAACTACTGAGAGCAGGCCCTGCTTGCCACAAGTAGAGAAAGCCCATGCACAGCCATGAACATCCAGTGCAAGCAAAAATAAATAAATAAATTTTTTTTTTAAGTCAGGCCTAAGACAATAGAAATAAAAGAAAAAAACAAACGGGACATAGTCAAACTTATAAGCTTTTGTACAGTAAATTAAAACCATAAATAAAGCAAAAAGACAACCTACAAACTGGGAGAAAGTATTTGTAAATGATGCAACTGACAAGGGCTTACTTTCCAAAATATATAAAGAGCTCATACAATATAATACAGAGCTCAATAACAAACAAACAAACAACCCACTCAAAAACTGGGCAGAAGACCTAAATAGACATTTCTCGAAGAAGACATACAGATGGCCAAGAGGCACGTGAAAAAGATGCTCAACATCGCTGATTATCGGAGAAATGCAAATCAGAAACACAATGAGGTATTAGCTCACACCTGGAAGAAAAGCCATCATTAAAAAAAAAAAAGGTCTGCAAATGGTGGAAATGGAAATTGGCGCAGTCACTGTGGAGAACAGTATGGAGGTTCCTTATAAAACTGAAAATAGTTAGACTTTCCTGGAAGTCTAGTGGTTAAGCCTCTGTGCTTCCACTGCAGGGAAAAAACTAAAATTACAGTTACTATATGATCCAGCATATCCCACTTCTGGGCATATATCCAGAGAAAACTAATTCAAATAGCCACACACACCCCAGTGTTCACTGCAGCACTATTTACAATAGCCAGGATGTGGAAGCAACCTAAATGTCCACCAACAGATGAATGGATAAAGAAGATGTAGTGCATATATAGAATGGAAAAATGGAATATTAGTCATAGAAAAGAAAGAAATAATGCCATTTACAGCAACATGGATGGACCTAGAGATTTTCATACTGAGTGAAATGTCAGACAGAGAAAGCCAAATATCACATGATATCACTTATATATGGAATTTAAAATATGATACAAATGAAGTTATTTACAGTAGCAGACTCACAGACATGGAAAACAAACTTATGGTTACCAAAGGAAAAGGAGGGGAGGGATCGATTAGGAGTTTGGGATCAGCAAACACAAACTACTATATATAAAATAAACAACAACATCCTACTGTATAGCACAGGGAACTATATTCAATATCCTGTAATAAACCATAATGGAAAAGAATATGAAAAAGAACATATATATGAAACTGAATCACTTTGCTGTATACCACAACACTGTAAATCAATTATGTCTGTGTATTAGTTGCTCAGTCTTGTCCAATTCTCTGCAACCCCATGGACTGTAGCCCACCCATCAGGCTCCTCTGTCCATTGAATTCTCCAGGCAAGAATACTGGAGTGGGTTGCCATTCCTTTCTTCAAGAGATCTTCCTGACCCAGGGATCAAACCCAGGTCCTGAATTGCAGGCAGATTCTTTACCATCTGACCCACCCAGGGAAGTCCAACTACACTTCAGCTTATAAAAAAGTTGGGCCTGAGAGATGAGGAGGACCTATCCTATCACCTCATTCAACCCTTCCTTTCACTGATGAGGGAGCTCAAAGTTATCCAGACTGTTAGTGACCAAACCAGAGTGAAAATTGAGGTGTCCTCTCCCTGGGTGATGGATGCTCTGTCCACCACACAGCTATGCTCTGCTGTTCCTGCAGACAGACCCCATGAAACCAGAAGATGAGGATTTAAAGACAATGAGGGATCGAATGGGGTGGGTTGTTCCCAAGGATATGCTTTAAAGTTAGAAATCCCCAAAGCAAAAGAGACCCCCTTGGAGGGCTGTGTGCCAGAATCTCACAGCATCGAAACTATAAGATCAGGCTTCCAGCTCCGAGTTTTGTTTCCCTACAGGGCCTTCGAATGGACTTCCCAACCTTCCCTCTTCCTTCCTCTCTGCCCCAGAGGAATGGGCCCAGATCACCTTCCCTACAATCAAGGTACTACAAAAAGAAAATCCATGACCTGGGGGACTTCCCTGGTGGTCCAGTGGCTAAGACCCCTCACTGCCAGTGCGGTAGAGGGGGTTCCATCCCATCCCACATGCCACAACCAGACCCGGTGCAGCCAAAATAAGTAAATATATTTTTTTTTTAAAAAGAAAATACATAAAAAAAAAAAGAAAAAAAGAAAATACATGACCTGGGGGCTCAGGGGTGGAGATAAACACTCACAGGGGGTAGAAGCGGTGTTACCTGTTCATGCTGCCTTTCTGCTTTCCACCGTCACTGTCACCCACACTCACTGTCTGAACTTGGCCTCAGCCCCAGACTAGGGCTGAGCTGGCCCTCCATGTCCACATCCTGCATGCCCCGTCCCCTTTCTGCAGCTGACAGGTGTCGGCCACTCAGTTCACAGGAGATACTAGCAGGGGACAGGTGCCCCCCAGGCCCAGCAAATTCCCCTCTTTTGCTCCGGAATCAGTTCCAATCCCTTTATCTGGCTTTGGGGGGCGTTGACTGGGCCTCCCCACTCCTCTAGCCCTCTCTCAGAGAAAGCAAGCTGTGAGAGCCACAGTGGGGGCTTTCAGTCACCCCCGACTCGGCAGCCAGAGGAGAAGGTGGGCCTGCAGTGGGGGTGAGGACAGCACAAAATTTCCTGGGTTGGGGTGGCGAGGATGCCCATGTCAGTTTGACTAAGGTTACCAGATTCTCCTCCCACTGAACCAATCTGCCTCCGCGTCTGCTGCCGCTTCCCATGCCTCTGAGGAGCTGGTGACCACGGGCGTGAGCCAGACACCTTGATCTGTGTGTGCGTGTGGTGCAGTGACACTCTGAGGACACAGATAAGGAGGTCCCTGACGCCCACCCAAGGGCGGGGTCCACGTCAGAGAAGGGCATTGAGCTCAACTGAAAGGGCGTTTGTCCGGCATTTCTACCCATTTCCACATGGTCCTCCCTGTCCCAGCCTCTGTGATCTGAGCAGGGAGCCTGCGTACCCCGAACCTTGCTGACTCCACATTTACTAGTGTGTGGATTCATGCCCTCATTCCATGCCCCGCCAGTCATGGTGCCAAGTTCTGAGGGTAACTGAGCCGCTTGCCCAGAGGAGCTCAGAAGACAAAGCCCTACACAAATGAGGTCTCATGATGGCTTGGAAGTGGTGGGGGCAGTGACTTCCCAGGTGGCACCATTGGTAAAGAATCTGCCTGCCAATGCAGAAGACACAAGAGATACGGGCTCGATCCCTGGGTCGGGAAGACCCCCTGGAGGAGGGCATGGCAACCCACCCCAGTATTCTTGCCTGGAGAATCCCATGGACAGGGGAGCCTGGCGGGCTACAGTTTGTGGAGTTGCAAAGAGTCGAGGGGCAGTGAGAGATGTTTCATGGGACAGGAGAGCAGAATGAGACTGAGTGGAATAACCATGATGTTTAAGATGGATTCTCACCCTTAAGGATGGCAAAGCATTTTCACCAATAGGCCACAGAGCTGGATCCAAATGAGATCCTCATTCCAATATGTATAGACTCATGGGATGTCAGGATGGGAGATTGTCTCCCAGTTTCCCCTAAGACATCTCCCCATGTGATGGTGAACTTACACTTTTCCCCTATCCTACCCCTGCTCCCAAGCAGCCCATTCCATGTCCGCCCAGCACTTTAGATATTCCTCCTTCGGCCACATTGAAATCTGCTCCTCTGGCCACTAACAAGCCTGCTTCTACCCATCAAGTAATAGAAGGCTCACACGTGGGATTCTTGAGGACCAGACAGGGAATGGAAGGCTGGTGGGCCCCCTGGGTCCTGGAAACAGAGCTCTGTCTGTGCCACCATTCTCACCCAGGTCATTCTGGCCCCCCAGGAATCTCACCCACATATGACTCTGATTAGCCATGACCCTGACCTCTTCCTCCATCTGCTCATGCCCCTTGGTTCAGAGTACTGCTCGGGAAGAATAGAAGCAGCCCAGCCCAGCTTTTCAAGCCAGAGCACACACTGGCCAGTTTATGGATTGCCTGCCCCAACCCACCATGATCCAATCGACTAAGGACCAAGGCTTGAAACCAGAGAGGAATCAGAGTCAGGATTCAGACACACTGGCCTCCTGCTGAAGATGAGGGCAGCAGACATACCAGAGGGTGAGGAGCCCGCTTCCAAAACCTCTTGGTTAGAAAGGACTTCTCTCCCTCTGAACACTTGGAGCCAGTCTTTGTTGCTCAGTCAGTCAGTTGTGTCCGACTCTTTGCAACCCTGTGGTTCAGCACTCCAAGCTTCCCCATCCCTCACTGTCTCCTGGAATTTGCCCAAGTTCGTGTCTATTGTTTTCATGTCCACAAGTAAGTATTATCCCTATCATTTTTTAAACAGAACAGAGAATAGAGAGCAGAACACAATTCCCTGAAAAGGGAGAGAAAAACCTGCACAACTTCATTGGAATACTTGAAATTTTCTTTTTTAAAATATTTATTCATTTATTTGGCTGCATTGAGTCTTGGTTGCGGCACACGTGATCTTCACTGTGTCATGTAGGATCTTTTTTTTTTTTTTTACATGTGGAATCTCTAATTGTGGTGCACAGGTTAACACGTGATCTTCACTGTGTCATGTAGGATCTTTTTTTTTTTTTTGCATGTGGAATGTCTAATTGTGGTGCACAGCTTTAGTAGCCCTGTAGCATGTAGGATCTTAGTTCCCTGACCAGGGATTGAACCCACGTCCCCTGAATTACAAGGGGCATTCTTTACCACTGGACCAGGGAAGTCCCTTGAAATTTTCTATTCAGGCAAAGCTTTATGATGTGGGACTTCCTTGCGGCACGGCCTCATAACTTAGAGTAACTTCTCTCAGATGAAAAACACCAGTTGATAGCTGCATCAGTGTCTGTGGAGAATTTCTGGGGGCTCATCTTGGTTTTTCTTCTGTGATTATTTCTGGAGCAATGTGAGTGACTGAAGTTAATGATTTCTGTAGTATTTTTTTTTTCTTTCCCCACCGTGCCAGTAAGGACTCTGCCAAGAACCTGCCCCTTTGTGCTTTCTAAGGAGGATTTGAGATAAATGGCTCTGAAGATGGAGAAGCCGAGGCTCCCAGGAGTGAAGTGATTGTTAGAAATGTCACGTTAGCGTGATGATGGGAGAGATGAGAGGCGTGGAGAGGCACAGCCTGGCCCAGGGTTCCTAGGAGTATCTGACTGTATGTTTGTCCTCTAGTATCATCCTCACCCTTGAATCAGAATCTAAGCTTTTCTAGCTTCCCAGAGAACTCAGGAGTGCCCTTGTCATAAGCGAAAGTCATTACTTAAGAATGTTTCTGAGAAATACAAATAAATGTCTGGGAGGAAAGGAGAAGGCTGCTGTTCGACCCCAAAACACCTCCTTGAGACCAGGCCCACGAAGGCTTATTTTTTCCACTTCTCTAGATGATTCCACTAAGGGGCTGGCTGAACAGCAGGTCTTTGAGCAACGTGAAACGTGCCCCAGGCTCCCCTGGGCCCGATCGCTCTTGTTTTAGTCCCTGCCATTAAGAAATGCTTTTAGCAAAGCATGTGTGTGACACTTAGATGGAGCAACTAGTTGCCTAGGAAACTGTCCATTTTACATGTGTTCCACTTCCTGGTGTCGTTTGGATCCAGCTGCCTTGATTGGCCTTCTTCCTTGACCTGCCTTTGACACACCCGCCCCCTCCACATTGTTAGACCAGCTGAGTCACTCCTAACAGGGACCAACTACATAATTTCTGGGGCCCAGAACAAAATGGAAACACAGGACCCCTAGTTGAAAATCATGGAGAATTTTAAGACAGTGACAAAAGAGCATTAAACCAGGCCCTGTCTTTTTCAGTGCCCCATGGGTCACAGACCCAGGATGCTATAAGAGGGGCCCTGGGTAGGCTTCCTCTGGCTCCAGAGAATTACTGGGGTCCTGGTCTGGTGACTGAGCCACCCCCTTCCACTTTATCATAGTAGCGTTCCAAAGCATCACGCACACAATCACCAGATTTTTAAGGCTCCCCCTGTTGACACCTGAAAAGCAGGGCTCATATAACTGTAGAAACCAGGAATGACTTAAAAATATACATACTTATTTATTTGGCTGCACCAGACCTTAGTCGCAGCACACAGGATCTTCGGCGGCATGTGGGATCTACTTCCCTGACCAGGGTTCAAACCCCGGCCCCCTGCATTGGGAGCGCTGGACCACCAGGGAAGTCTCAGGAATGACTTTTTGTAAACCATACTCAGTCTTCTCAGAATATATGCATAACATTTCTGACCTACTTCAACCCAAAAAGAGCATCAGAATTGGCACCCTGGGTGGAAACAAACCGCCCTCTGGGCATGTCACCTCTGGACTCTGCCCCCAGAGACTTTGAACACTCCCAGTTCTCCTCTCTGCCACTGGGACTTAAAGATCTTGTCCTTAAGTCACAGTCTACCCAAGAAGCCATTGTAAAGCCATAGCCCACAGGTTTCTCCACACCTTTTCAAGAGCAATTTGTGTGTCCAACCTTTCTCACCTCTTGGATAATGAGGTAGATGAGTTCAACACTCAGTGTGTAAGTTAGCAATTCCTTTTCTTGGTCAAGAGCTCTTGACAAAGAATTGCTTTCTTTTTCAAGCGTCAAGAATTTCGCCTAGTTCCGCCTTCTAGGATTTGGTGACCAAGACTGTGTTTGGACATGTGTAGCCTTAGTCATTTGAAACACTTTGCTTGTTTCTTCTCCCGCCCTCCCCTGGCCTCTCTGTCTCTCGTGCCTTGTATTGGACCATTATGGTGGCCCCTTTCTGCAGCACTCAAAACTGAGGACAGCGCCCCCACGCGGGTATATGATGGCTCTGCCCCAAAGCACAACGCTAATTTATGCACATTTCCAAGACCCCTGGAGTAGGAAATAGCAACCCACCCCAGTTTTCTTGCCTGGAAAATTCCCATGGACAGAGGAGCCTGGCGGGCTACAGTCCATGGCCTGACAAAGAGTCGGACACGATTGTGCAGGCATGCCTCACACCTTCTAGTTAAGCCTGACCTTTGTTGTTGTTCCGGAGAAGGCAATGGCACCTCACTCCAGTACTCTTGCCTGGAAAATCCCATGGACGGAGGAGCCTGTTAGGCTACAATCCATGGGGTCGCTAAGAGTCGGACACGACTGAGCGACTTCACTTTCACTTTTCACTTTCATGCATTGGAGAAGGAAATGGCAACCCACTCCAGTGTTCTTGCCTGGAGAATCCCAGGGACAGGGGAGCCTGGTGGGCTGCTGTCTATGGGGTCGCACAGAGTCGGACACGACTGAAGTGACTTAGTGTAGCGTTTGTTGTTGTTCTGGGTCACAGCAGGTCTCTAGGGACCAATCTGTAGCAAGTACAATATCCTTTTCTGAGCTGTCCTTTCAGAAGTACCCAGGATTTTTTCTGCCCAGGCCTCAGCCTAGACTGGACCTTCCCAGGAACGCATGTGCCCATATTTCTGTCCTCGCACAGCCTCCCATAGTCAGCCTGGATTTGTCCCCATCCGGTGGCATTTCCAGCTGCCCAAGGATTTCCTGATCATCTGATGGCCTGAGAGTTTTATTGCACACTTCCTCTCCCATACAAGTCATGTAAATGTGTAGAATACAAGGCCTAGAATTGAGCCCCCAAAGAATTTAATTGAGACATGAATGTGAATGGAGAAAGAGATCGTTTCATGGCTTTGTTTGTGGCTGTCTCTAAGCTGCTCCCTATCAATGACAAAATATTTGGCACCAAAGGTTTTTGATTTTGAAAGCAACCTTGTCAAAAGCTTTTGAAAGACTAAATACAATTTTCCTTCCCACTAATTTTTGTGCCCCCTCAAAGAACTGTAACAGACTAAAGAGGCATGATTGCACTTTATAGAAATCCCATTTCTTTCCCTCAAAGGGCAGTAGAACAGAAAGCTTTAGAGCCCCAGCTTTGGAATCATACAGGGTTTGGTTTTTGCCTTTGTCACTTACTCATAACGTGTCCTTGGGCAAGTTACGCCATTTCCCTAAGCCTCAGTTTTCTCATCTTTAAACAAGAATAAGAGTACTAACTCCGTATGTTGGCTGTGGATTTGGAATGGTAGGGCTTCAGTGCTATAATTTGTTTGATAATCTTTTATTACCAGTTATATCAGTTTGTTCATCCAGGGTTTACTTTTGCTGGAAAGGCATTTAGTTGGTAAATTTCTTTGCTGTTGGAACCACTAGTCACATATTTCGTTCATGTATTCTGCATGCACATTACTGCACATCTCATGTATGTAAAGGACAGTAGGAGCCAACTGCCAGTCCCCAGCCTGGAGGGGTTTGTAAGATGATGGTGGGAAACAAGCACACCAAAAACTAATATAGTGTATCTAAGTGGCGCTAGTGGTAAAGAACCCACCAGCCAATGCAGGAGATGCAAGAGACACTGGTTTGATCCCTGGGTCGAGAAGATCCCTGGAGGAGGGCATGGAAACCCATTCCAGTATTCTCGCCTGAAGAATACCATGGACAGAGGAGCCTCGTGGGCTACAGTCCATGGGGTTGCAAAGCGTCGGACACGAGTGAGGTGACTTACCATGCACACTTACTCCTCCCTCGAGGAACTGATTCACATTCTTTCCAAACAAGTCTGTGGCAGAAATAGCTCAAAACTCTTCCCTTCCCATTTTCTTAATATTCTCTTATATTAAGAGAACTAGCTACTTTGAGGACATCCCCTTCCCCAGCATATGAGGCCACATTTCATCCACACCTTGGGACTTACCTGGTGGCTCAGATGGTAAAGAATCTGCCTGCCAAAGCAGGAGACTTGGGCTCAATCTCTGGGTTGGGAAGATCCCCTGGAGAAGGAAATGGCAACCCACTCCAGTATTCTTGCCTGAGAAATGCCATGGACAGAGGAGTCTGGTGGATTGTAGGTCACTGGATTGCAAAGAGTCGCACACAACTGAGTATACCTGCATGTATTTTGAAAAATCTTAAATAAAGGCCCAACAATCTCTTTGACTCACTGGGTCTAGTTTTAAAGTAGATCTAGAATATGCTGATCCATTCTGAGGGTGATATGAAGTGAGAAAGAAAGTTCAAATCTATTCAGTACCTGAAAAATATTTTAGACTAGCATCATCGTCAGAAGATGCTCCCTCTGAATCTCCACCTAAAGCCTTTCCACAATTAAAAAAAAAAAATCATTTTATGGATTTGGAGTATAGAATCCAGCGAAAAAAAATTCTTTTCCCCAATTCATGTCTTACTTGCAGCTGACCAGTCACATTCCCTGGGTTTCTTTTCAATGAAAATACTTCTTAGAATTGTAAGAAGACTTAGAAATCACATGGCTGTATTCCCTTCATTCACTCTCTCCTTTCACCACCCAGTTCACTCTTTCAAAAGCTCAGCAGTGCCTTCTTCTTGGCCATTCCAACGGGGGCGTAGTCTAGGGGGTCAGAGCACCATTTTCAGTTTCACAGAATGTGATGGGCCCCCACATGGATGAGCTGGGTAGTGAGAAGACAGACTCAGGAACAAAGACCCAGCCGGTCGTTGTCCTCATAGACGTGCCTCGTTCTGTACCCCGTGGAAAGATGAAAACCCCACACACAACCTTCCAAATCAGAGTGCTTCGGATCCACAGGTAGTGCATTTGCGCTTTTATTATTGGGTTGGCCAAAAGGTTTGTTCGGGTTTTCAATAACAACCTTACCCTGAATGAACTTTAAAAAAAAATAAACCTGCAAACTTTTTTTTATTTTGTATTGGGGAATAGCCGATTAACAATGGGTAGAATGTAAAAAGAAATGATATAAATAAACTTGTTTACAAAGCAGAAAGAGACCCACAGACTTAGAGAATGAATTTATGGTTGCCAGGGGAAGGATGAGGGGAAGGGATGGTTAGGGAGTTTGGGAAGGTCATATACACACTGCTATATTCAAAATGGATAACCAACAAAGACCTATCGTATAGCAAATGAAACTCTGTTCAATGTTATGTGGCAGCCTGGATGGGAGGGGCATTTGGGGGAGAATGGATACATGTGTGTTGAGTCCCTCTGCTGTTCACCCGAATGAACTTTTTGGCCAACCCAATAGTTATTATATTCCATATACCACGTCTTAATTGTCCTTTGTAGTTAAACCCTCTTTCAGAAGAATTGTTGACATTTTGTATAATCCAGCCCTTCAAGGAAGGAGGTCATTAAGATCATCCCTTCCATTTTGTACATGGAGTAACCAAGGCCCAGAAAGAACCAGCCATTTGGCTCAAAACCTCCACCTCCCCACCCGCCCTTCTCCACTCCAGCCTTTTTCCTCCGGGCCTTGATACCTTCCAGCGCCCTTGCACCATCAAAATGCCTCAGCTGCAGGTTCCTAGGGGCCCCACCCCTCCCTAGCATCCCCTCATTGGGTCGCCTGTCCAAGGGGCCACCACCTCAACGGGGGCCAAATCTCTGGTGAAACCACAGCACCTCCCAAAGCCTGAGCCATCAGCCCAGCCACTCACCCCAATCTGGGCTCGGTCACCCAGAGCAAGTGTGAAAACGCCACCTTTGCAGGCCGGAATCCGCAAGAAATTGGAAACCTGCTGTCCGTTCATTCCCACTTCTCTTTTCATGTTTGCTGTTATTTTTTAACACTTTTTTTTTCCCTCATAAAAGCACTATCCTCTTCCCCAGAGCTTGCCTGTAGCGAAGGCATGGTCTGTACAACTGCAATTATTTCAGAGAACAGATGGAGTGAGGAGCAGAAAGTCTGTTAATAGTAATAGAAATGCTACATGTTAACCTGGACAGCACACGATGACAGTCCCATGACTACCCGTTCTGTTCCCACCAGCTGGGCCACCAAAGTAGGAATGAGATATTCACAAACACAGCCATCAGCCACGTAGCCACCTAAAGTTAGAACTCGAATTCCTTCACACCAGGGGCTTTGGCGACAGCAGAGGCTCTGGCCAAGAGCAAGGGAGGCCAAGCCCCGGCTCCGCACTAGGTGGAGCACAATTGGCTCCGCTTAGCTTCAACTGCCCAGGCTTCCTGGGTCAGCCGAGGTCCAGGCCCAGCTTTCAGGCAAACGCTGAACTCTCTGGTCTCACCCATGAGCCAATCTAACCAGCCCTTTACTTCAGTCTCTTGGATGGGAACATTAAGCCCAGCTGAGCTGATCTTGACTTCCTAGGGGGAGTGGGTGAGTGGGAGGCCTGGCTCCCCCAGGCAGAGGCCTGAAAGACAAAGGGCAAGCGATACAGCATCAGGGCCAGGAGTACAAAGGGCTTGTCCATCTCTGGGCCAGAAACCTCCTCCCCCTTCTAGAACATGGAAAATAAGCCAATGTCTTATCCTGACAGAGGAAATGGGTCAATTTGCTTCAACCAATATTTCTTAAGCACCTCCTATATGTGCAAAAACATATGCCGGGTGCTTCAGGAACGACAAAGAAATCATAGTCCCCACCTTCAAAAAAATCACGCTCTGAGGGACTTCCCTGGTGATCCAGTGGTTAAGAATCTGCCTTAAGAGTCTGCCAAGGGGATGCGCCTTCAATACCTGGTCAGGGAACTAAGACCCCACATGTCTCTGGGCAACTAAGCCCACATGCTGCAACTAAGACCTGAGGCAGCCAAAAATAAAAATAGATAATTATTTTTAAAACAAGAAAAAGAAAATCATACTCTAATAAGAAAGACCAAGAGATTTCTGCCTGAGTATAACTAGATACATAACAGATGTTGACAAGCACCCCTCTAAGGTACAAACAAAATATGTTCTCAGGGTTCAAATAGGAAGGACATCATCTCTGGTTCAAGAGGTTCAGAAGTCTTCACAGAGGAGTTAGGTAGTATTTGAGGTATGTCTTAAAGAAAGGAAAGGATTTTCCAATGAGCAGAGAGACTGGTGGCAAAGAATTTGCCTGTCAAGCAAGAGACGCCATTCAATCCCTGGGTCAGGAAGATGCCCTGGAGAAGCAAATGGCAACCCCACTCCAGTATTCTTGCCTGGAGAATTCCATGGACAGAGGAGCCTGGCGGGCTACAGTCCATGGGACTGCAAAAGAATTTGACACGACTGAGCAACTAAACAAGAGAGAGAGCAGTACAGATAAAGGTGCAAAAGTAGGGAAGGGGAATCACAGGGGAGATGGGGAATATGCCGTTTTTATACCCGTGTCTGGCCATGGTGGGATCAGCTGGGCAGGATGACTGACAGCAAGCAATCAAAGGTCTGATGCCAGGGTGGGGAGTTTGTCTTGAAGTCATAAGTCCATGGCAAGCTGTTCTTTAGACAGATGTGTGCTGGCCAGAGCCAACTCTGTGCTCCTCTTGCCAGTCTCATTTTGGCAGCTTGGATGGGCCATGGTGTGAATATTTACCATGGAAATGGGCAAGAGCCGCAAGCCAGGGCTTGTTTTTGTTTGGCTGTTTGTTTGTTTTCCAAAGAACTGGTCTACCAAGTCAGCGCTGGCTTACTCTAGTACAAGCCAGCAGCGCATGAGTAGGAAGGGAGACAGAGAGAGAAGAGGGCCAGTTAAGAGACTATTGAAATAGTAGAGGCAAGAGCTAGTTTCAGGGACTTCCCTAGTGGCCAAGTGACTCCGTACTTCAAGTGCAGGGGGCGTGGGTTCGATCCCTGGTCAGGCAACTAGGATCCCACATGGCTGGGGTGGCCAAAAACTCAATCAATCAATCAAATCCTTGCCTCAATGAACCTTTGAGAAAAAAAAAAAAAAAAGCTAGTTCAGACCTTACCCGAAGGTATCAGAGAGAAGGAGGAAAAGTGAGCCTGGGTTCTAGAGAGAACCTAAGCTTAGAAATCAGAAAGAATGGGGCACGATCGGAGAGGGAAGAGGCAAAAGATGATTCATCTTTTTCATTTGGTGGCTGACAAAATGTCAGGGCCATTCATAGAGAAACAGGCAAGTCAGAGGAGGAACTGGTGAGCAGGATGGAGGTGAATGTGGCTTTGGAGATGAATATGGTCGTCCGGGAACCAGTTTGATTGAAGAAACGAGCCACCTGCTCGGTATTGCTTATGAGCCCTCCTTCTCATTCCCTCCCTTCAGTTCCCTTCTCTCCCTCCCACCCTCCCTCCCAGGCAGCTCAGATAATATCTCAATTCATCACTCAACAGGCAGGGATCTCTGTTCCTGCTTCGCTGCGTGTGAGGCTTTGAAATTTAAATAAGTCCCTCAGCTTTACAAAGACAGAAAAGTGGCAGTGGGCCACAGTGGGGGCTTTGGTCAATGGGTAGAGCACAGCGAACTGGCCAGGATTTGAACTCACCCCTCGCACAGCGCCAGGATCCCAGGCGCCTCCCCTCCCCCAGCCATCTTACGCGGGCAGATGCTGTGGAAGGACTGCGTCCCCAGAGGACTGGGCAGCACAGTGGCAGAAGGCACTTGATTCAGAGATGCCGGAACACGTTGCCAACAAGCACATCTTTGTAGTATGTATATTTTAAATTACACAAGCGATCCAGAGACCTAGGTGCAGAGGAATTTGCAACATCAAACAAATACCATATTGTTATGAATAAAAGTCAACATCAAATCTGTCCCTCTTCCTCCAGACCTGTGCCTGCCCTTCTGTACAGGGAAAAGAGGGTAGAACTGGGAGGTGAGGGAGATGGTTTTAAATCCCAGAGAAACCATTCCATGGCTCACAATGGCTGGCATTTATTGGTCGCTTAATTTGTGCCAGGTGCTATTCGGGGCCATTTAACTCACTTAATGTGCATAGAAATTCAAGAGAAAATCACTGTGATTATTGTGATCTCTCTTTTAGAGATAATAAATCTGAAGCCCAGAGAGTTTAGGCAACCTGCCCAAGGCCACACAGCCATGAGTAGAATTCACATGGCTAAAACATATTTCCTCAGACAGATGGGCTTAATCCTTCTGAACTTCATTTTCCCATCTGTAGACTCAGAATAATAATTTCTATTTAGCAGATGTTCCCTCCAGTGGCTCCTTGTTCCTAGTCATGTGACTCTGGCCACAGCAAATTATGGCCTTAACTATCGGCATGCATGCTAAGCCATTTCAGTCATGTCTGACTCTTGGTGACCCTATGGACTGTAGCCCACCAGGCTCCTCTGTCCATGGGATTCTCCAAGAAAGACTACTAGAATGAGTTGCCAGGCCCTCCTCCAGGGCATCTTCCCTACTCAGGGATTGAACCGGTGTCTCTTACATCTCTAGCATTGGCAGGCAGGTTCTTTCCTGCTAGTGCCCCCTGGGAAGCCCATGGTCTTAAATGAAAGAAAGTGAAGTCACTCAGTCATGTCCAACTCTTTGTGGCCCCATGAACTGTAGCCCACCAGGCTCCTTCATCCACAGAATTTTCCAGGCAAGAGTACTGGAGTGGATTGCCATTTCCTTCTCCAAGGGATCTTCCTGACCCAGGGATCAAACCCAGGTCTCCCGCATTGCAGGCAGACTCTTTACCATCTGAGCTACCTGGACCCGTATCACCCGCCACCTCCCATCTCCACATTCGGCTGCTTAAATCATCCTTTCTTTTCCCTCACTGACTGCCGCCTTCTCTGTGAAGACTGACCTTCTCACTACCACCCTACTGGGCCTCGACATGCTTGGTTCCCTGTTCTGTGTTCCCAGAGCCCTTTGTTTAAGTGTGTATCCCAGCCTGTCATGGTGTACTGTAGTTGTTTACATGTCTGTCTCTCGTGGTGTTTTGTGAACCATCCAAGGGCATCTCTGTAGACTCAGTGTGGGGTGCAGCCCCAAGTAGCTGAGGAAACAGGGCCCTTCAGCCTGAACAAAAGGTCACTGTGAGACTGTGATCCTTGCTTCAAATGTCTGAAGGGCGGCCATGTACAAGAAAGACAGGACTCATTTTATGCCAGAAAGAATAGCTGTGAGTTTTAAGGGCAGCTTTTGGCTCCATGAGACGTAGCCCTTTCTAACAATCTGAGCTGTACTTGAATGAGTCGCATCCCCCCAACTCAGGGAGTGAGGGACACCCACTGCTGGGAGCGCCATGGAGTTGTTAGATGTTTGCTGGCTAGATTTGCTTAAGGAAACTTGGCCCATTTCCTGCTGCATTCCAGGGTTCTGTAATCTGTCCCACTCCCAGGCAAACTTAGTCCCTTTGGGAACACAAAAAGAGGGAGAGTTAGAAGGAACAGTTGTCTCTATATGCACTAGCGTCCCCGTCCAGAGCTAGATATGTGGAGAGCTCAGCCTCTCTGTCTCCAGACAGTTGGAGACAGGCCTTGAGGAAGCAGTCTTCTGGCTGTGAAGGTAACTGCCACTCCAGGGACCATTGAGAACAAACTCTGAGAGCATTTGTTCACAATAACAAAACTTGACCCATGGACATTGCTTCACGGTCTTAAAAATACTTTCACACCTTTAACTCATTTTATTTTTAGAATAACCCTGTGGTGTGGGACACATATTATCGCCATTTTGCAGATCCATAAACCGCACCTTGGTGTGCATAAATGACTTACCTCCAAATGTACAGCATGTACAAGCAACAACTGGGGCTACAGTCTTTGTCCTCTATCATTTACTTGAGTAATCTTTTCACGACATCAGGATGCCTCTCTGAAATTCAGCCTCTGACACTCAGTTACCAAAACCAGCACCAACAACTGATGTGCATGTCAGGTAGGAATGTGTTTAGGTACAAGGAAGACAAACCCGTACCATATGAACTTACAGGGTTTATTTGTTTTGTGCAACAAGAAGTCTAGGGATTGGCAATCGTGGGCTGATTCAGCAGCTCAGGGACCCAAGTTCTTTCTGTCTCTCTGCTTTGCCATCTTGAGCCTATAGGTTGAAGTAACCTCATGTTTGTCCTCTCTTGGCCACAGAATAGCTGCTGCACATCCAACATCACATCTACATTTCAGGCAGGAAGAAGGAAAGGGGGAAAGGGGAAAAGGCAATGAGGGTCTTCTCTTAGTAAGTCTTTGCCTTTTTTTCCAGAAGAGATCCCTTTCCAGGGACTTTCTTCTACCTCTTCCTGGCCAGAACATGCTCCCTTGGTGCAGAAGAAGCTAAGGGATCCAGTATCACAGCTTTCCAGCCTCTGTAGTAGAGGGGGCAAGGAAGAAGGACAGCTGATCCACAGTGACTACACGACACCTCCTCCCAAATATGTCAAATCATGGCATGAACCCCAGCTCCCAGGGGCATGAGCCTCTGTCCACACAGTCAGGGAAGTGTCTTTGTCAGCACCTCTGGACAGAAATGTTGTTCTTCTGGATGCCAGCCTGAAATGTGAGTTAGTCCTCAGGGATGAAAGGCTTTAGGCTCAAGGGCAACTCCCGGCCTGCATCCTGGTGAGCCCATCAGTCCTGGTGAGGAACAGCTGTTACACTCAACCTCCCCCAGGAAGAAGGCTCTTAACTAGATTTCCCATACAGAACTGTGTGGAGGAGGTTCAAACACAACCAACCCACCATAGGCTAAATTTGTACTCCAACCAACCTCATAATGAATAGTAGGAGACTCGTGTTTGTGACTTCAGCTTCTAGATTCGGCGCTCCAGCCCCTCAATCTGCAGGGCCCCAGGCACCAGGGACCCCGGCCAGGATCAGGGGAAGCCCGCCCTCTGTATAGAGAGGGCACATGGTCTTCCTTGAGTGTACACTAAGAAGAAGGAGGGAAATCTGGGTTTTTTTCAGTCAGTGACTGATTTGGTCAAGGACTTGGGGGAACCAGTTTTCAGGGCTGTGGTTCTCACCTCTAACTCTACATCAGTGTCACCTGGGAAATTTCCACATCGACGCTAATGCCGGGGCCTCTCCACCTTGGCAGTTTGGAAAATCTGATATTCTGATTCTGATATTCAGGCAGGGGTAAGGAGTACTGCTTTGGAGAGGATGGCTCTCCATTCAACTTGACTGTGAACCCTTAACCTTAACAGATCAGCTCAGTCCTTCATTCTAGGACAAGTGAGGGCTGTAGGCCACAAGCCACAGACATAATGAATGAAAGTCGCTCAGTTGTGTCCAACTCTTTGCAACCCCATGGAATAGTCCATGGAATTCTCCAGGCCAGAAGACTGGAATATAGCCGTTTCCTACTGCAGGGGATCTTCCCAACCCAGGGATAGAACCCAGGTCTCCTGCATGGCAGGTGGATTTTTTACCATCAGAGCCACCAGGGAAGCCCAAAGCCACAGACATAATCATATGAGAAAATGAGAAAAAATGCAATGCTAGCTACTCCCCAGTTTCCTATAGTCTTCAAATGGGCTTGGTGGATATCTGAGTCACAAGAAGTCAAGGGCCCCACTCTAAAATGTACCTGGGGTTTGTCGGTTTGTTTGTTCAATATTAATTTATTTATTTGGCTGTGCCAGGTCTTAGTTGTGGTATGCAGAATCTTTAGCTGCAGCTTATGGAATATTTTTTTAATATATATATTTATTCATTTGGCTGCCCCAGATCTTAGCTGCAGCACGTGGGACCTTTGACCTTCGTTAAGGCATTCAAGATTTATTTATTTTGGTTACAGCATGCAGGATCTTAGTTGTGGCATGTGGGATCCAGTTCCCCAAGCAGGGATTGAATCCCAGTGCTGGCAGTGCAGAGTCTTAGCCACTGGACCACCAGGGAAGTCCCCTGGGATTTGTTTTCATTGGCTAAGATAAGATATGCAGATGGAAACAGTGGTCATGAAGGGAGCAGATTATACTCACAGATCCCTAAAGACGGGAGTCACGGCACACCACACAGGGCCACATGGGGAAGCCCTAAGGTCCATCAGGAGGCAGAGGGAACAAGGAGAAAGCATGGATGAGAATGCTTATAGTGATTTTTGTGGCAAAAAAAAATTGACGAGGGAGGTAGACACGCAGGGTAGACACGCTCGGGATTGGCTGGTTTGGATAATTCCGGCCGACCCTGAAGCAGAGGAGCTGACCCTGATTGTCTGGAAGCTGACCCCCAGATGAGTAGGCCTGAAGGATAGTGGCTCGGCCCGATAAAGGGGAGGATGTAGGCTCTGAATTAGTAGATTTGCACTTGAAGAGCCTGCTCTCAGTTATGAGTGTACTGTCTCTGGGAACCAACAGCCTCTCCAGGGACAGCAAGGTGCCAGAGGTCAAACCATCAGAAAATAAAAGATGTGATTAATATCAGCTCCACCTTCATGGCACTTCTAGGACTCAGGACTGTTTACTGAAATCCTATCGTATTCTGTCCAAAGAATACTTTCTAATTCTCCTCTCTGGGAAAGGCAGGCACACACAGATTCTTCAAATGGCAAGGTGGAAAGAGGGGTCCTCAGAGACCCCAGAGCACGCCTGCCCATCAGGAAGGCCCCTCAGCCTGGGCATCTCTGAATTCCAGAAGGTATGGCACGCTGGCCTGCCTCTGGGAATGACCACTCTTGTGCCATTCTGTGTCCCATCCCTCACATGAATCAGCCTAATCAGCCCTCATTGGATGTTGCTGTACCCCCTAGGGTCCACCCCTCACCCCACCACCTGTCTCTAAGTCACCCCACACCCCCATTCACAAGCCTCCTTGGCATATAGGACCTGGCCCATCTGCACTGTCAACCCCCTCTGGCCCCCTCCATTGCCCCGCTAGTTCTCTGTCCCTCAGCCTTGGGGACTCCGTGCTCAGACACAGAACGACTTGCTATTGCCTTTCATGTCTCCATGGCTTTGTACATGCTGCTTCCTTTGCCTGGTATGGCCTTCCATCCTGGGCAGACTTCCATTCCTCAGGAGCCAGCTCAGAGGTGCCATTCTCTGTGAGGCTTTATTCAGTCACCGCATGGCAGAGTTGATAACCTCCTCAAGTTTGCTTCTGCGGGCCCAGCAGTGTGCCTGCTGAGTCCCAAGGGTGCTCAGATTCTTTGCATGTGTATCTAGGTCCCCACTAGGCTACTGTCTCCTCAAAGGTAGTGGCCACGTCTATCTCATTTCTTACCCTCAGCAGCCCCTCTCATGGTGCTTAATGCATGATAAGGGCTTAGTCAGTGCTTGTGGAATGAATGAATGAATGAATGGGTGAACAGCTGAACCCCTTGGGCCAAGTGCAATCATTATTTCAGTTACTCATTCAAAGATATTTATTGAGTGTCTTCTACGTGCAGGACCCTGTAATCTATGCAGGTATAGAGGTAAGCAGAAACAGACACAATCCACACACTCAAGAAGGTCTTAGTCTTGTGGGGAAGTGAAGTGTTAGTCCATTAGTCATGTCTGACTGTTTGCAACCCCATGGACTGTAGCCCACCAGGCACCTCTGTCCATGGGATTCTCCAGGCAAGAATACTGGAGTGGGTTGCCATTCCCTTCTCCAAGTCTTGTGGGGACACAGATGTGGCAACAAGGAGCAAGGACAACTCCTGGGGTTTAAGGGGCATGAGAGAACACATGCCAACACCGGAGGGCGCTAAGGGGAAGAGGCCCTGAGGGGAAAGGCAGGCAAAGGCAAGAAAGTAGAGCAATTTACGGAGAGACAGAGGATGACGTGGCTTGTTATTTAGCAGCATTTCCAGAGGGCAGCGTGGAAGGGTTTGGAGGTGGAGAAAGAACAGAAGAACTCTTTTTCTTGACTCCAAGAAAGAGAAAGAGCATCTGGAACATGATGGTGTGGTGAGGACCAAGGGCTGGGAAGGAGATAGTGGGGAGGGGGAGGTCTTTGAAAAGATCTGGATGGCAGGCAGGGAAATTTGGGCTCAACAGGTTCCCTGAAGGAGGCCAGTGGAGCAGGGGCCCGAGAGCCTGGGCGTGGAGTGTCCAAGGGTGCTGTCTGCTCGCCTGAGTTCGTGGCTATCCCTGTGGTTGATATTTCCCTACTGGAATAATCAGAGTCATGGTGAGTCACAGGAAGAAGACAGCCCCAAGTACAGATGATGGTTGAGGGCAGACACCAATGGTTCAAGGATGAGGCAAATCCAGTCCTGGCCACCTTCTTTCCTTCCTTTCCATTCTCCCCACCACTCACATTTCCCATAACTCTCGATTGGGATACAACTACTAAAATTCCTTCTAGAACAATAAGAAGATACATTTTAAAGGGACAAAAGATTTATACAGTCATTTCACCAAAGAAGACTTACAGATAGTCAAGTAAGACATGAAAAGATGCTCAACGTCACTTGTCAGGTAAAGAATCTGACTTTGATTCAGGAGACCCATGTTTGATCCCTGGGTCGGGAATATCCCCTGGAGAAGGACATGATTACCCACTTCTGTATTCTTGCCTGGAGAATCCCACGGACAGAGGAACCTGACAGGATATAGTCTATGGAGTTTCAAAGTCGGACATGACTGTGCAACTAACACACTGTCATTAGGAAAATATAAACAAAAAACTCAATGCGATGCTGCTTTACACTTGCTAGAATGGCTATAATCAGACAGACGGATGATAACAAGTGTTGGTGAGGATGTGGAGAAATTGGAACCTTTATACACTCCTGGTGGAATTGCAAAATGGTGAGACCACTTCGGAAAACAGTTTGGCATTTTTTTTTTAATATTAAGCATAAATTTACCATATGTCCTAGCGATTCCACTGTAGGTATTTTCCCAAGAGAGCTGAAAACAAATACCACACAAAGACCTGCAGCAAATGTTCATATCAGCTTGATTCATAATAGTCCCAAAGTAGAAACAACCCAGATGTCCACAAAGTGGATAAACAAAATGCACACCAATACCCACTCAATGGAATACTCTTTGGCAATTAAAAGGGATAACCTGTTGGTATATGCTACATGCAAAAATGTTATGCTGAGTGAAATAAGCCAGGCACAAAAGACCACATGTTCTATGAGTCCACTTATCCAAAATGTCCAAGAAAGGCAAAAAGGAGATTATAGGGACAGGAAATGGATTGGAAGTTGGCTGAAGATAGAGGCAGAAACAAGTAGTGATTGCAAATGACACCAGGATTGTTTGGGGGGTGATGAAAATGTTCTAAATTTAGTGATGATTGCACCACTCTATTAATTTACTAAAAACTGTTGAAATGTGTACTTTAAAGGGGTGAAGTTTGTGTTAGGAAAATTATACTTCAATACAGCTGTGTAAAAACCTCACTTGGACAAGCACAGATCTAATGCTCCTCCTGTGTTGTCATGATCATGCCAAAGCATGTGATCTGTTGACAAGGCTTCAGGTGTCTCTCTTCAAAGCCCAGGACGTTGGTCTGCCCTGCACCTAACTGACCTCCAAATATGCAGTGGGGATTCCCTGGGCTCTCCCTACCGTAAAGACAGAGCCATACCTCTTTACCTCCCAGCCAGATAGAGGGAGATGAGAACTAACATCTCTAAGATAATGCTATGTGATTACTATACATTTCATTTGATTTTATCTTTTCAGTTTATTTTTAGCAGGTAATACATTCACATGGCTGAAAAATCGAAATGAAAGAATAGGCACATAAGAGAGATTTCCATCCTACCTCTGTTCCATCTACCCATATCCCACCACCACCCACATCTTTTTTTTTTTAAGTATCTTTCCAGAGTTTGTTTATGCAAATACAAACCAATGTGAAGAAATAGTTTATTTTTTCTTTCTTATGTAAAAGTAAGGTGCTAGATTAAACTGTTCTGCACCTTGCTTTTTTCACTCATTTATCTTAGAGAGTCTTTCAGATCAAATCTGAGAGATCTTCATTTTTTTTCCCAGCTATAAAGTGTTCCGTTGTGAGTGTGTATCAGTGTTTATTAACCAGTCCCCAGCTGATGGATGCCTGTATCATTTCCAACTTTTGCTATTATAAACACGGCTGCAATGAATACCTTCTACAAAAGTCACTTCATAAATGTGCAAGCTATCTTTTGGGGAAAATATTACAGAAATGGGGTTGCTGGGTCAAAGGATAAATTGGCCTCGTTTTTGCATTCCCATGGCAATGTAGGAAGCTTCCTCACAGCCTCGCCAGCAGGACGTATTGTCCAGATCTGGGATTTGCAGAATGCTTCATAGGGGTGTTGATTCCATCCTGCTTTCTTCAAGTGGGATTACTTTCTATTTTATATCTCAGCTTGTGGGATCTTTGTTCCCTGACAAGGGATCAAACTGTAGCCCCTGGCAGGGAAAGTGCCAAGTCTTAACCCCTGGACCTCCAGGGAATTCCCTTTCTGTTTTAATTTTAAGTTTTATCTTTTTTTATGTGTGGTAAGAACATGAGATCTACCCTCTGAACAGATTTTGAAGTGTACAATACAGTGTCATCAACCACAGGCACAGACTTGTACAATGGATCTCTAGCACTTATTCATCTCATGCAATTCATACTTTGCACCTATTGAACAGCAACCCCCCATTTCCCTCTTCCCTCTGCCCCTGGCCACCACCTTTCTGCTTTCTGCTTCTATGAGCTTGACTGTTTTAGATACCTCGTGTAGACTGAAGGCTTCCCAGGTGGTGCTAACGGTAAAGAAGCCACCTGCCAATGCAGGAGATGTAAAGAGACGTGGGTTTGATCCCTCGGTCAGGAAGATCCCCTGGAGGAAGGCATGGCAACCCACTCCAGTATTCTTGCCTGGAGAATCCCCATGGACAGAGGAGCCTGGCAGGCTACAATCCATGGGGTCCCAAAGAGTCACACATGGTGGAAATGATTCAGCACACATACACACACACACAACCTTACTACATACCTATGGTATACTCAATTTCTCGCCTCCCCAAATGACTACTTCACAGCTTCTCTGTTCCCAGACTTTCTATAATCCCTCTTCACTGATGATCTTGCCTCTGATTTACTGAGAAAATAAAAGTAACCAGAATCCAATTTCCTCATTCTTCATCACATCTCTCATGCCCTAACATCCAAACCTGTATCATCCACCGATCAAAGTCTAGGTCCTACACTTTTGCTCTGGATCCTGTCCCCTTCCACCTTCCCAGAGTCTTGGCTCTTGCAATAAACCCCTTTCTTCTCTCTGACATCTATGCCTCGCTTGCCACTGGATCACTTCCGTCAGCCTGCAGACACGCCTCACTGTCATCCTTCTTTTTAAAAATTTAAAAAGAAATAAATCTCTTGACTCTTCCTTCCCATTTAGTAACAGCCACTCTGCATCTTAGCTGTCCTTCACACTACAGTTTCTCCTTTTATCATCTTTCATAACTATCTTCAGTTCCTCACCTCCCATCTCTTCACCACCTGTTCCAATCAAACATCGTCCTTTCTACTCCACTGACACTGGTCTTGCCAAGATAACAGAGATCTCCATGTTGTCAAGTCACGTTGCCACATCTGTGTCCTTGTCTTGCTCTGCCTTTCAGTAGCATTCAACATACTTGATCAATTTCTCCTCCTTGACACATTTTCTGTGTCAGCTTTCATGATACCTTCATTTCAGGTGGTTCCTTGTCTCCCTGGCTACAGTCTCCTTTGCTAGATCCTCCTCTCCTCTCAGTGTTAGTATGTTCTAGAGTTCACTCATGAGACCTCTTTTCTTCCCCAAGTCTAATCTCTCCATGAATCATCTCATTATTCTGCGATGAATTTAAGGGCCACCTTCAGTCCTTGGGATTCAATGACTTAAAAATTCATATATCCATCCTGACCTCTCCTCCAAACTCCTAACTCTGACTTAGATACTTGTTTGACTTCAAGAGGCATTTCAAACGTAACATGTCCAAAACAGAACCCTCAGGATCCCCCTTCAAACAGTCTCCTCTGCAAGTCTTCTCCGTGGCCTTAAATGGCTCTGTTCATCCAGTTGCCCAAGCCAAAACCCCAAGTCCTCCTCCATTTCTCTTTCCCTACCCTCTCCTCCCTGCCCTACTGTCCAGTCCACCAGCAAGACCCAGTGATGCTCCCCAAAAATACTTCCCCAGTCCACCTACTGGCTTTTGTCTCCATTGCTACCATTCTAGTCCCTAAGCCATCATCTTGCCATTTACCACTGCAGTAGCCTCCTGTCTGGCTTCCTGCCAACCATTCACTCTCCATCCAGCCATCAAGACCACTTTTAACAGTGTAAACCAGAGCATATCACTGTCCTGGCTAAAAAATACCCTCCAGTGGTTCTGCATTGCACTTGGAATAAAACCCCAGCCTCACCCAAGTCTGCAAAGCCTTCTGTAGCCGGAACCCCATCCATCTCGCCAACCTCGTCACTCTTCTGGCTTGCCTCTAGCCACGTGGCACTTTTTCTGTTGCTCAAACCCTCACTCCATCAGCTTCATGTGACATCATGTGATGAAGTAGTCACACATCAGTCACATGAAGGCCTTTTAGAGGTTGTTTCCCCTTCTTAGAAAGCTTACTCCCTCCACGTCATGTCCAGCTCTTTGCAGGGTTAAGCAATGCATGCATTGCACAAGGGCCCCCAGGTGAGAAAGCGGGGCGTGTTGTTGTTGTTTAGTTGCTAAGTCTTGTCTAACTCTTTCCTGACTCTATGGACCGTAGCCCACCAGGTTCCCCTGTCTGTGGGATTTCCAGGCAACAATACTGGAGTGAGTTGCCATTTCCTTCTCCAGAGGATCTTCCCAACCCAGGGATCAAACCCGTGTCTGCTGTATCGGCAGGCGGATTCTTTATCACTGAGCCACCAGGGAAGCTCTTACTCCCTCCAACCCCACTCTATTTTATTTTGTTCATAGCACTAATCCCACGTTGGCATTTCCTTGGTTTTTGTTGTTTAGTTTGTGTGTGTGTGTGTGTGTGTGTCTTACCTAGAGTAAAATCTTCCTGAAAGTATGGGTCACACTGTCTTGTTCTCTGCTGAACTCCCAGTACCTATAACAGCTTCTGGCCCATAACAGGTGTTTAGAAAATGTTTGTTGAAGGGATGAATGAATCTGAGCATTCCTTGCGATTGGTACAGCTCCTGACATGGATATACTAAGCTCACGTATTTGCTGAATTAATGGACAGGTTGCTCCAACTCTGTGTGTGAGCTTCTTGAAAACAGAAGCCCTATTTCCTTTCTTTCTTCCCCAGCTCCTGGCATGATGCTAGGGACTTCCAGGTGCTGGGTAAATATGCTTACTTGATTGATTGTTCTTCATAAAGGGAAAGCCAAACTATTAAGCTGCCTACCTAATAGACCAGTTCTCTGAGAATCAGCATGTGACACAAGAGGAAAGTCATAAGAATAGGGCTGAATCAAGTAGAAAGCTCCAGGGGTGGGTCAGCCACTGTTGGCTGGAATTGAGGTAAAAGGAGTGTCTGCACCTTGTAGATTTCCCATCCGAATTCTAGCCACGACACTACACTTGTTTCTGGTGAATATGTTACAGGATGCAGCCTACATCCTGGTGATGGTGGACCCCGATGCCCCCAGCAGGTCTTCTCCCAAAGCTCGATTCTGGAGACATTGGCTGGTGTCAGATATCAAGGTAAGCAGTGCCAGAAGGCACTTTCAGACTCAGCGGGCACTGGGGCCAAAAGATGGTCATTCTCAGCTCTCACTTGGGTTCTCAGCTCTCATTTGGGAGGGTCAGGGACCCTGCTGAGCCAGGACTTCTGTGTCAGGTCGCCCCCAGCACCCAGCTGTCACAGCCTTGCACACGTTTTCTAATAATTTCAGAAAATATCCCCGGATCAGTGATACATAGGTAAGCAGGTTCTCGGGATAAGTAGGGGTGGAGCCCCAGTTTGTACTGTTTTCCTGCTTTCTGTATTGTAAGGACTCCCACTGTCACCAGTTTCAAGTTACAGTGATTTCATAACTGAATCGCAAATTTTCTGAAACTGTAGCAATGGCTTCAGCACACCACTGCCAGGGGCCTGGGTTTAGGGGGGCACCAGGTGATTCTATGTGGTCCTCCTGGCAGGGGACTCCTGCAGGATCTGCTCCTGACGGGCCAAGGGGCATGGAGGGGGCCTGGTGATCCATTTCTTTTTCTTCATACGGAAACAAATGACCTTCCCTTATTTTCCCTTTTGTCATCAGCCATAATTAGAAAGGTGCTTGGCTCCGCCTTTCCAGAGTTGGTCTGAGGAACACAAATCCGGTGGCTTGTTAAAGGGGCATTAGATGAAAAAACCAAAACCAGAAAGGCTCTATTTCCAGGCAAGTTTTGGAGACTCTGGGTTAAACTGCATTAATCCCATTCCTCACTGAAGGGCTTTTTAGAGCTTTTAATATCCTAGTATGCGTTATATAACATGCATCTATTTTCCCATCTCACTTGACTGTTGAATCTTTTGTTCACAAGCACGTGGCAATGCACTAGGGGAAAATCCACACTATCATCAGACATCCATGTATTTCTGCCTGGAAAGCCTGCCGATGGCGTTTGCATCACGTGTGCAAAGGCATCAGCCTCGTAAGATGGTGGGAACCCAGACCTAGAAAGACTAAGTCTGGATCCAGCCTGGTTCCCAACTCAGTGATCTCCTCCATGTCGTGGAGACCCTCAACGGCATTTCATCTTTATCCGTAAGATGGGAACCATGTTAACTCTTCTGTAGAGTTGTCATGATCCTCCAATGAGAGCGTGTACTAAGAGCAGTCTCTAAAACACAGCACTTACCACAAATATAGGGACTTCGTATTTTTCCTTCTAGAGCTGTGGGGCAGAGGGAGGGGTATCTGTCTGAACTAGCTGTTGACTCTCCTGGTCAAGGCAGGGCTTTTATAACCGCTGGAGTGGGGAGGTGGTGGGAGGGTTACCCTGGCAACCAACCTCCGCCCAGTGACCACAGATCCTTCGCAGGATGCTCAGGGGGACAGCCAGTTCTCAGGGGCAGCCCCAGTGACAATCTAGGTAGTGGCTCCCTCCAGGGAGACTTGCAACAGTGGCTTCCAGAACAGAACACAAGCAGGGCTGAAGAAGGAGGGCAGAAGCAGTGCTCCCACACCCTCCCCTGGCCAAACCCTGCTCTCCAAGAACCTTGGAAACACCATAAACCTGTGAAAGGGAAGAGCAAGGGGAGATTCCTGCCATCAGGGGAGGGAGGGAAGCTGAGAGCACGAAAGGGAAAGATACTGGATCCTGCCGCAAACTAGAGCAGAGGCTTTGTGTACTCAGGACTCCCCAGCAGCCACGAGGGGGTGAAACTCTCAAGAAAAGACCATCACACTGGTCATCATATTTACAGTCTGCGCCCCACGCATAGGGCTGCCTGTAAGAAGGTTCTGTGGGCAACTCTGAGGCCCGATTTCAGAAGCTGGAATGTAACAGAATGTGATAATGCATGCATGTTCAGTCGTATCCAACTCTTTGCGACCCCATGGACTATAGTCCTCCAGTCTCCTCTCTCCATGGGATTCTCCAGGCAAGAATACTGGAGTGGGTTGCCATGTCCTCTTCCAGGGTATCTTCCTAACCCAGGGATCAAACCCATGTCTCCTGCATCTCCTGCGTTGGTTCTTTATCCACTAAACCACATTTCAGAGTAGAAGGCTCCTTAGGGTCATGAGGTTGCCTCTTTTCCAAGCCTGAAGTCTCCTCCTGCCCACTCCTCTCCCCCAGTACAGGACAGGACAGTTTTTTCACACCAGCCTTGTGGTGCAAATGTGGTTTCAGCCCTTACAGCCCAGCTTAGAAGCAGAACAGGTGGCAGGTGGCAGCTGGCCGGCGGGACCGCTAAGCCATAGACTTACCAGGGCCACCTGCCCGGGTACAGCCCTCAGCCCTCTCTCTCGGGCTGGAGGAAGCTTGGGTTTCCGCTGCATTGTCACCCACTTGCCCAGATGCAAGGGTCCAGCAGGAAGCAGCAGCTCTCCCCAGTTATGTCCACTCAGCCTGACCACCGGCCCCCGTGTTCCGCCAGCTGCACAGCTGGTATAAAAACCAGACTGGGGTAGGTCTCAGGCCGTGGATCTCAGCCAAAAGAAAAGAGGGCGCTGATCAAACTCAGAAGCACTTCCTGTGTGTTCCGCTACAGCTGAGTCGGTCCCCAACATTAAAGCACATTTAGATCAGCTAGCAAGCTTGTTAAAATGCAGATTCCTGGGCACCCCTTGGGTCAGGAGGGAACAGGACATCCACACTCCACAGGCATCCAGGAGGGGTTTAGCAGCTGGAAGGAAGACTGCAGAGCTCAGTGTCAGAATGCCCAGGTCCTTGTTAATATCACCCATTTGTGCAGCAATTTGCAAGTGAAAAGCTCTTTTAGAACTTCCTATTTGTTCAGTTCCTGGGTCAGGAAGATCCCCTGGAGGAGGAAATGCCAACCCACTCTGGTATTCTTGCCTGGAAAATCCCATGAACAGAGGAGCCTGTTGGACTACAGTCCATGGGGTCAAAAGCGTCAGATATGACTGAGCGACTAACACTTTCACTACTGTTTTTCTCCATTGATCCTTTCAATCACTTTGTGAACCAGACATTGTCCCCATTTTACAGATGGGGAAACAAAGGCTGCAGAGAGGAAATGATTCCAGTCTCTCAGCTATGAGTGGTAGAGATGGGTCTTCAATCCTGGTACCTCAGCTCCAAACCACCATCCCACATCTCTTGCATCAACTCGACTGTGGCCAAAGGCGTGTCACCATGGCCTCCCTGTATAATGGGAAACAATCTCTGTGGTTCCCTTGTCATCCTGGGGCCCTGTTTCTGGTTACGTTTTACAAGTGGATGCTTCCAGGGACCTTCCTGAGGGAATGCTGTCTTGGTAAATAAAACACTCCTGATAAGGATCTTGAACCCCATAAAGTAAACCCTACGTCTTATCATAACCCTCAGTAACAAGTGGCATCAGCAATAAGGCATGCCAAAAAGTCACTGCAGATACAGAAAGACAGTAGCTCTGTGATTCACAATGACCACAGAGGCAAACTTGGTGGCACCTAGGCTGGCCTCATTAATAGGGCATGAGTGTGTTCCAAGTCACTTCAGTCATGTCTGACTCTTTGTGACCCTGTGGACTGTAGCTTGCCAAGCTCCTGTGTCCATGGAATTCGCCTAGCAAGAACACTGGAGCGGGTTGCCATGCCCTCCTCCAGCGGATCCTCCTGACCCAGGCTGCGTCTCTTATGTCTCCTGCATTGGCAGGCAAGTTCTTTACCACTAGCGCCTCCTGTGGGACTCAGACCTAATTAGGTGGTGGGCTGCACCATGGCCATGGGAGCCCCTCAGGAGAGATAATTTTTTGGACTGTCTGTCCAGGTTGAAACAAGATATAAACCACTTCTTAGGAATACGTGAAATATCAGCAGCCCCTCCAATGAGAGGCTGGTGGGATCTGGGACAGAGTAGGATAAAGCTTCAGTCCTTAAAGAAAAACTAGGAGCTAGAGAGAAGTCCATCAGAAAGGACTAGGCATTCACGGTACTCTTTGTTCATTCAACGCATATGGATTGGCCATTATTTGCTATGTCCTAGGGTTTCAGGGCGAGAAATCTGGAGCCAGACTTGTGGTTTGAATTTGAATCCACAAGTGTTAGCTTTGTGATTTTTGTGTGGAGGCTGTGGTGCAGGGAGGCACATGTTCTTCAACCTGTGTTTTTACTTGCTCTCTTATAAACTGGGGATCCTGAATGTTCCTACCTCACACTGTTGTTTGTTGCTGTTGTTTAGCCACTAAGTCGTGTCTGACTCTTTTGCGACCCCATGGACTGTAGCCCACGAGGCTCCTCTGTCCATAGGATTTCCTAGACAAGAATACTGGAGTGGGTTGCCATTTCCTTCTCCAGAGGATCTTCTCAACCCAGGGACGGGATCCACATCTCCTGCTTTGACAGGCAGATTCTTTACCCCTGAGCCACCAGGGAAGCCCCCACATTGTAAACGACAGGTTTACTTACTTAAGGGTGCTTAGAACAGGACCCAGAACTCTGTATAATATGTTGCTGTGAGGTTATCATGATTGCTCCAAGTCAGGCCCTATACTAGCCCCGGGGTTGCAAACGCAAACAAAACAGGGGGCCTCCCTGTTATCAGAGGGTTTCTACTCTAAAGAGACAGAGAAAGGAGGCTGCAGTGGGGTTACCAGGGCCTCCAGAAGTTGGCTGGGTTCAGAACTCCCTATACCTGTGGGTTCCCATTTGCTCAGGGATAACACTAGACTTTAGTCCCCAAACCTGGCCAGACCTGGGCAGGCAGGGACTGATACATAAATTGTACTGTCTTTCTGAGTCCCCTGTTTGAAAAACCTCTCATTGAGTGAAAAATATTTCCAACAGACTGTTGATACATAACATCCTTTCTCTTCCACAGTGCTACATCCCTAGCTTTTCCTTTAAGATGCTTTTAGTTTTAACTCAATCTAATTAATAATCTTTGTGCTCAAGCCTAATTAAGGTATTAATTAATTTGCATCATTCATTTCAAAAAGAAATGCTTATTGGTGGATCATCTTCTATTTGTCTCCGAAATTAGTGCTCAGGGCTTTTCAGGCAGATACTTTCATTAGGTTTATTTTTATTGTTAATGGGAATATTGAACACAGGGAGATGGTATGTTAATACTTTCCACAAAGACTATCATGACTGGTGACAAAGAACACAAGAACAATTAAGGAGGCAAGGGTGCCTTTCTTCTTCCAAAAGAGAAAATCTTCCTAGAAACTGTCAATGATTCTAAAATTTGTCCTGAAAATCTTTTTTGTTTTAAGAAAGAAAAGGAAATGGCAAGTTCATGTTTCCCTTTCATTCAGTGCCCTCAACCTTTGGCAGCTGTAAGTGCAAGCAATTCTGGGCTGAATTGAAAGGACTTTAAGGGTTCATTATTCTGTCTACATTTCTATAGAATCGAATTTTTCCATAATGAGAGATCCTTTTTTTTTTTTTTTTAAGGACCTCTTAGTGTGTTTGGTGAATAAGATAAATGGGAAACCCAACAAACAGAGCTGGGATCATAGATAGCCCCTTGCTTTCCAATTAGGTGCTTAGCATGTGTCAGGACTCCTCTGTTGGAATTATTGGTCCAGCTCCTGAGAAATCTCAGGCAAGTTACTTGACCTCTCTGATACTGTGGCTTCTTGTCTGTAAAGCTGAGACAAATCCTTCCTCTTCAGGATAGAGACAGGAAAAGGAAAATTACATATGCAAAGAGGTGAAGCCTCCCTAGAGAAAGGCACTATATAAAGCGGCAGATTCATCTTTGTTCCTAATCAATTGAGCAGTAGATTCTGTAAAAAGTTTAATATATGTATAATTATATAATCTAATTTTCTATACGCTCAGAAACCAGCTAATGGTAATAAAAAGAAGAATAAATGATCTCTATCGGGCCCTCAAGTTCAGGTGAAGAGGTCAAACCAAGAAAATAGGATTCATTCATTGTTTCTTTATTTAGACCTGTATTTTTAGTTCTGTTGCTACTATTTGTGCACTTGTCCATGTATGCTTTGCCCTGCCCCATGAGGGTCCATTTTAAGTAATAAATACCTGCAAAGCTTGGCTTATGCTCCCTAAGAGCATGTCGGTTTGGATCTAGGAGCCCTAAAGAGCATTTGGTGATGCGGACAATGCAGAGGCCCTGGTTATAAACCAGATGTGTACATGGCCACCATGAGGGAGGCAAGAAAGAGCCTGCACTTTGGGGTCAGATGAATTGGGGGAGGCTCCATGCACTGCCACTTCTAGTTGGGAATCTCTGAGCTTCAGTTTCTCTGTCCTTAAAATGGGCATGACAATAATATCTATTTCCCAGTGTTTGATGAGTTTAAGTTTCATAACATAGAACAGAAGAGTAGGACCTCCATCAATGTGACTCTCTCCCCCACCACTCCCAACTTCGAGATCTGACCACAGCTGCTACTTATGATGTAGCAACTTCCCTTAGGCTGTTGGGCTCCTGTTTTGCAAAGTAAGAATTCTAGGCAACACCCCAACACAGAAACCATGTGGTAAAAGCAGCTCATCCTTTCACCTCTCAGTCTAGATGGGTCCAGGCCCAGCCTGGAGGTACCAAACTGACCCAAGCCTGCTTTGGTGGAGGAAGTAATTGAGGGGAAGGATGTCTGTCCCATCATTCGTGTGCACTAAGTTGCTTCAGTCGTGTCCAACTCTTTGCGACCCCATGGACTGTAGCCCACCAGGCTCCTCTGTCCATGGAACCCTCTAGGCAAGCATACTGGAATGGGTTGCCATGCCCTCCTCCAGCAGATCTTCCTGACTCAGGGATTGAACCCGTGTCTCTTATGTCTCCTGCATCAGCAGATGGGTTCTTTACCACTAGTACCACCTGGAAAGCCCGTCTGGTCATTCAGCCTCTGGGAATTGCCCTGTGACCCTCCTGGACCAGACCAGGGGCTCCTGGAGTCATCACAGACCACAGCCTGCATACGGGCCTTGGCTGCAAGCATCAGTCAGGGCTACAATGTGCCTCCCACGGGCAGGGCTACACTTCATTCCCAATACTTCCTACTTTCTATTTATTATTTTTTGTGCCTTGCAGCATGCAAGATCTTAGTTCCCCCACCAGGGATCATACCTGTGCCCCCTGCATTGCGAGGACAGTCTTAGCCACTGGACCACCAGAGAAGTTCCCCCACTTTTATTTTTAACATGTCCCAGCACCCTTCACCGTTTCCTTATCGTTCACCATCCCCACTTGGCTGTCATTGTCCCACCACAGGGACGCCTCGCTTCCCATTCAAAATAATTTAAATAAACTGTTGCTACAAAGTGGAATATTATCTTCTGATGAATGTTTTTAAAGCCCTTAAGGTTTTCATGGTAATTTGCGGTGTAAAATTATTTGGAGATAAGAGCCAAATTAACTCTCGGATGCCGAGGTCGCTGTGTCCTGTTATCCATGTGAGCACTGTTTAAATATAATCAGCCCTCAGACTAATGCAGCATAATTGTTCATTTGAAATAGCTTTTTTTACTCCATTCAATGAGTCATTAAAATATTCAAGGGATAATGCAGTGAATTGGAAATGAATTTATCATATTATCCCATACATACTGTAGTGCTTCAGGTAACTAAGGAGAAAGGGGGAGAGGGAGGGAGAGAGAACGTGGATACAATGTGCACAGGCAGGAAGGGGGCCAGGATACGCGGGGATATGGGAAACAAAGCTTTTGGGGTGCTTTATGGCAAGTGTGTATAGAGAGGCTGACCAGGAGGGGTGGCAAAAAAGGGAAACGCTGTCCTTTGAAGAGCTCACTGACTCTCTCTCTCTCTGCACTCTGAGAATCTGTGCTCCACCACAGCTCCGCTGTTAACTTATTTTTATCAAATATGTTTATATCAGAAAGTCGTTATGGAAACCAATTCTGCCATCCAGGAGAATTCCTGGATCAGGCAGAAAACTCTTTCTTTCTCTCTCTTTCTCTCCTTTTCTCTCTGTCTCTCTCTCTCTCTCTCTCTCATACACACACACACACACCACTCGCGCACGCACACACATTTATAGACACCCCAAAGGGAACAGCAGTCTTGCTCACCCAATTCTGAACTCAGCTCTGACACAGTCAGAGGGTGGCACCCTGGCTCCCCTTCGTGGGCAGAGCTGTAAAGTGGCTGAGACTGAGACCAGCTGTCCAACCTCACCCCTTGCCCTGACCTTGGGAACCTGGGCTGTGGCTTTAATTCCTCATGGTCCCCCAGACCCAGAACCCCCACCCCAAGCACATGCACTAAGGAGAGACAAGAGGGCGCCGGTGGCAATGTATTTGACGGGGCAGTTCTTCCTCAACCAAGGGAAGGTCCCATGGGTGTGTGTGGCTTGTACTGCACCTGGAATACCATCTTCTGTTCTGGTCACAGCATTTCAAGAAAGACAATGAGCAGCACATGAGCAAAGCAGCCACAGGGACAAGGCTGTGCAGAAACCAGGAAAGCAGGGCTGGCTGGCCTGCCAGAACCCCCAAGGGCAGCCATGAGGACTGACTTTAAGAAGTCTTCAAAGATTTCTTTTAAAATTGGAAAAACTCTATTTGGAAAACAACAGGGAGGCCTACTCTCCTCTTCTGGGGAGAATTAGAACCAGTGGGTAAAATTTACATGGACGTCAGTTTGGGCGCCATGTAAGAAAACACTTCCTAAGAATTTGAACTGCTTAAGAACTGAGCACATACTCCACAGAGGAGGGAGTACTTAGCACGGAAGGTACTTATTCACCAGTGACTCAGGAATGGTCCCCAGCACAGGAGGTAGACCAGATGATCGGTTAGATATACCCTTTGATATCCATAGTGTTTCTACCTGCCATATTTCCCTTCCTGGCTAAAGATACTCTTCTTAGAGCTTATACCCTTATATTAACAATGACAATAATAATTTTAAAAGGAAGAATAAATGGAAAGAGAAAAAAGAAAGAGAAGAGGAAGAATGAAAAGAAACAAAACATTTATACATTAGCATGTTGTGCTGGGCACTGTGCTTCATGAATTTCTCATCTCATCCTCACAAAAGCCCCAGATGAAGGTAATCTAAACCAGAAAATTAAGATCTAGAGGGGTTAAGCAGTTGTCCAAGATCTAGCTGGTGAGCAACTGATTGGGATTTGAACCCAGAGCAGGCATGTATAATCATGATGCCACAGTAGGTCTCCAGAGTTTAGGTAGATTCTACCCCTTGCTACCCATGCCCAACAAAGGTCCGTATAATCAAAGATATGGTTTTTCCAGTAATCATGTATGCATGTGAGCGTTGGACCATAAAGAAGACTGAGTGCTGAAGAACTGATGTGTTAGAATTGTGGTGCTGGAGAAGACTTTTGAGAGCCCCTTAGACAGCAAGGAAATCAAACCAGTCAACCCTAAAGGAAATCAACCCTAAATATTCCTTGGAAGGACTGATGCTGAAGCTGAAGCTCCAATACTTTGGCCACCTGATGCGAAGAGCCAACTCATTGGATAAGATTCTGATGCTGGGAAAGATTGAGGGCAGGAAGAGAAGGGTGTGACAGAGGATGAGATGGTTAGATAGCATCACTGACTCAATGGATATGAATTTTGAACAAACTCCAGGAGATAATGAAGGACAGGGGAGCCTGGTGTGCTGCAGTTCATGTGGTTGCAAACAGTCGGATACAACTTAACAACTGACTGAAGTGACCCAAGCCTGGATTCTGTGACAGCTTTTGTCAGGACCAGGTGTGGCGGCTGAGAGGAAGTGGTGCTGGTATGAAGGGTGCAATTTGAGCTTCCTGGCCTCCTGCCCTTTACCTCCATTCTTGGCCATGCCCACCTCAACCATAGTGCAGCCCTGACCTGGGCCTTAGAGCAGGGGCCTGGGAGACAGCTTCTCCAACTTACTGTGAGCAAATGATTCCCCACCCTGAGTCTATTTCCTCAACTGTAAAAGAGGACATTAGCAAAACTTTAAAAAAAACAAAAAGGAATTTTATAAGCCACATAGTTGTTGTTTAGTTACTAAGTCATGTCCAACTCTTTTACAACCCCCTGGACTCTAGCCCACCAGTCTCCTCTGTCCATGGGATTTCCTAGGCAAGAATACTGGGTGGGCAGCCATTTCCTTCTCCAGGGGATCTTCCTGACCCAGGGATCAAACCCACATCTCCTGTATTGCAGGTGGATTCTTTACCATTGAGCCACCTGGGAAGCCCAAGACACATAGGCATGTATGAAAAAAAAATCATTAAAAAAAAATAAGATGAATACACTGGCATCAAACCACAAGAATGTTGTTGTGAAGACATAATGAGATAAAATGTGTAAAGTACCCAGCACCCAGCATTAGATGCTACCTATTTGCTATTTCGCTACTCCTTCCATCTACTATCTCCCTAACTCCTCTACTGGAAGCTTAGACAATTGAGCCTTTGATGGTAAGGAGCTTACATCACTTCCAAGAGGCAGGTCAGAGCCTGCCAGGAGAATGAGCTGCTCTCATGGTTACCACTTAAAAGACCCTAAGGGAAAAAGCCACCACAGACATAGGACTTAATCAGGAGGTGTTGGGACCAACTCTTTAACCTGGCCTGTGCTCAGCACTGCAGCTATTAAAAAATAATAATGTAAGACCTACAGAAGATAGATAGATAATTTGATGAATTTAACATTGTGATGAATTTAAACATTGGATGAATTTAAAATGTGTTTTTTCTGTTCCCCAATTGGAAAGACAGGGCTAATGTGTAGGAAACAGAGAGTAGAACTCATGGGATATTAGCATCAACTCTAACTGGGCCCTTTAGATTCAGATGGCTTTGAGAGTTCAGATCGCTCTCCCCTCTGCAGTGAGGTAACGCCTCCTCCTTCAAGGCTCAGCTCAAATGTCACCTCCACTGAAAGGCTCTCTCTGAGGCCTCCAGACTGAGTTAGTCAGTCCTGCCCTGAACTCCTACTACACTGAGTCAAACCTCTGTTAGTGTCTTTATCACATGGTTTGTTATTATTTATGAGTCTCTTTTCTCTGTTAGACCACGAGTTCCTGGAGGGTAGAATTGTGTCTTATATCCTGAGCATTTAGCACAGTGCCGGGAACACAGAAGACCCTCAATCAGTGTTGAATGGATCAGTGAATGAAGGCATGAAGGGATGAATGGATAAAAGAATGAAGGAATGGATGGATGGATAGTGGCTGGGCAAGTAGAGGGATTGATGTATGAGGTGATAGTACGTTGTGATGGCTTCACAATGGAGACAAGAGCTGTGCTGGGGCTTGAATTGTGAGCAGGCCCAAAAAAGTCAAAGGATATGAGATTGTATTTCAAGAAGAGAAGAGAATAACTAAAAGTTCAGGCATGTGAATGACGTAGAAAGAAGAATTATAAACATAGAATTAAACGTCAAGACAGCTGAGTTAATTAAGGCCCCCTTTATCACCTCTCCCTGGGTGGTTATTGCAAAAGCCATCTAACTGAGCCACTTCCTGTAACCTCATCCCTTGCAAAAGTATCTATCTGTCACGCGAGTGTATGCTCCTCGGTTTTTGTCTCGTTACAACAAAGATTTGGAGTGACGGACATTAAAGCCCCCCCGGCGTGTTACAGCTCTGGGGTCTTGGATAGACAGTGTTATAGCTCTCAGGTCTCAACAGACCATGTTATAGCTCTTAGACAAATCAGTGTTACAGCCCAGTGTTACAGCTCTATTTTATCTAGAAGATAGGAAAATCCATCTTTGAGGCGTAAGGGCATGTCGATACAAAGACGCGAAGAGAAGAGCACCCCAGCGCGCCGGGGAGAGAGAGAGAGAGAGCTAGCTTGGGCTCCTCTTTTTATATGTTTTTCTCTCCCTGGGCCTGTCCTATGTAAATTGGGCCAGCCAGGAGTGTTGTTTGTTTTACCTGAGGTCCTCACTCTGGTCCTCGGACCTTCCTTTGTTCTATTTTCACGGGCTTTTCCCTTCCTTGCCTTTTAGCCACCACCATTTTGGACTCCTTTTCCCTATTCTACCTAACACATCTTTCCTTCATGGGTTGATGTTTTCTAAAATTGAAATATGATCATATTACTTCCCTAGTTGAAGCCTTCAGTGACTCCTCAGTATCTCAGGACAGACTCCTATATGGTCAGTATACTGTATTGTTTATTTTAAAAATTTTATTGAAATATAGTTGATTTACAATGTTGTGTTAATTTCTGCTGTACAGCAAAGTGACTTAGTTTCATACACACACACACACACACACACACATATATTCACACAAGCATTCTTTTTCATCTTCTTTTTAAATTTATTTTATTTTTTGGCCACATGACATATTGGATCTTAGTTCCCCAACCAGGGATCAAACCCATGTCCCCAGCAGTAGACGCCCAAAGTCTTAACCACTGGACTGCCAGGGAAGTCTTCTATTCATCTTCTTTTACATTATGGTTTAGCACAGGATGTTGAGTACAGTTCCCTATGCTATAATAGGACCTTGTTTATCCATCCTGTATACAACAGTTTGCTTCCTGGTCAGCATATTATTTAAGGCCTTTGGCTCTGGCCCTTCCTGCCCCATCAGCCCTGCATGGTGCTCTTGCCAAGCTGCATGTGGTGTCTCAAACCTTCTGTGTGTCTCAGGCCACTGTGGACCATTAGTAGCTCTGGTCCCTCTCCCTAGGAAGCTGTTCTGCAATCTGAAAACACTTAGTTGCTTTATAGAAGTTAAGATCTCTAGATGAATGACACCTTCAAGGTCCAGAAAAAGCTGAGACTTAGGATCACAGAGTCACTTCCAGAAATAGGAAAGGAAAATGTGGATTCCTGAATTTAAGATGGTGAGTGTAATATCCATCCGCATCAAAATTCCATAACAATTAAAAAGCAGATGGTCTGAGACAGCAGAGGAAGCATTGAACACTGTGAGTCTGCATAAGCTCACTGAAAACAAGTCACTCCTGACCACTCAGATGTCTTTACTGATGAATGTACTGGTCCAGTGGACCAGGAGAAGGTGCTAAGTAAGCACAGCGTAGCTTAATTGACCAAGGCTTTAGACCAAGTCAGTCATGGTAAACTGTGGGCAAGGAGGACAAATACAGCTTCAATTTATGACTATTGTGTTCAGTGGGTTTGTGACTTGTTAGCAAACCGCTCCTGAAGTGACTAGTAGATTGTGCTTCCCTGGTAGCTCAGACGGTAAAGAGCCTGCCTGCAAAGCGTGAGACCCAGATTTGATCTCTGGATTGACTCCAGGGAAGATACCCTGGAGAAGGGAATGGCTAACCACTCCAGTATTCTTACCTGGAGAAATGCTGCTTCAATTTATGGCTATTGTGTTCAATGGGTTCAGGATTTAGTTATCAAACCATTCCTAAAGAATGTTGACTAAAAGATTCACATCAACCTCCAGGGCAGTCCCTAGTGACAAGCCACGGGATTCTGCCAAAGGGCCTACCTTGTTCAATATCTACAAAGATAGCATGCTCACTGAATAAAGGGCACCCAATAAGTTTCAAGGAATTGCTAACACACAGAGTGACACAAAACAGTTAATTTTGGCAAATTTGGAAGGATGGGCCTACAATGAAAAAAATTAAACTTAATAGAGATTAATCTCAAATTCTATATTTAGGTTCCAAATCAATTGCACAAACACCGAATGGGGAAGACTTGGCATAGCAGGAGTTCATGAAGGGAAAAGATCAGAGCACTTTTCATTAATTTTTAAGCTAATTTTAAGCTAATAATAGAATGTCAAACCATAATGCAGGAGTTAAGAAAGTTAATATAATCTTAGCTCCATCAATAGAAGTAGAGGTTTTTAGATGATTGAAGATTATAAATCCCTTTTTTCTGCATCAGTCAGACCACCTCTGCTTATTCATTCATTCAGCATGCGTTCAGCACATCCTAGGCCATAGGTTTCATTCAAGCACCACACGTCAAATGTTTATAAAGTCAGATCCTTCCAGTGAGGAGTGCCCGGTCTGGTGAGGGGAGCAGAGAAGTCAATCAATGATTATAGTACATAGTGGAGAGGGTCAGGATGAAGTTAAGCCCCAAGAACCATGGGAGAAGAGATGGTGCACAAGGGGGAGGTCTCCACAGAGGAGGTGACCCTTGGATAGACCCTTAGACAGAGTAGAATCCACCAGGTGAGCAAGTGAGGAAAGGGCCTCTAGGCAGAGGGAACAGCAAGAAGGCCAGTGCAGCTGGAACACAGTTATCAGGGGGGCATGCAGGGGAGATGAGCTCAGTGAGGGCAACCAGGAGGCTAGGGAGCATGGAGGCTCAGAACCCTGACCACTCACCCCTTAGAATCACCAGGCGGCAGTACCCAGACCAGCTAGGTCAGAACCTCTGGGAGTGGAGTCCAGGCATCAGCTTATTCAAGATTCCCAGGTGATGCAGATGATATGCATATGGGTAGCAGCAGAGGGAAAGGGGGGGTTGTCATTCAATGAGTACGTGGTTTCAGTTATGCAAGATGACTCATTTCTAAGGATCTGCTGTACAACATCAATACTTTAAAATTTTGTTAAGAAGGTAGATCTCATGGTAAGTGCTCTTATCACCATAAGAAGAAAAAAGAGAGAGAGGAAGAGAGAAAGGAAGGAAAGGAAGAAGGAAGGCAGGCAGGAAGGAAGGAGGACCTCCCTGGTGGCCCAGTGGTTAAGACTCAACGATTGCAATGCAGGGGGCACTGGTTCAGTCCCTGGTCAGGGAACTAAGAGCCCACATGCCATGCAGCACAGCGGGGAGAGGGGAGCACACACACACACACAAAGGAAGGAAGGAAGGAAGGGAAGATGCATGTGGGATTGACAACCATTGTTGTAGGGCCTGGTGTCCAGGCCTGGGCACGGAGTTTGGTCCATGGGCTGTTGGCGGACTATAAATAGGAGGATGAAAACTGTTTTGTGTTTTTAACGACCACTGCCTGCTGCTAGTATGGTTACAAGAGGCCCTTTGCTCCTCTGGGAGGGACAAGAATGACATGTACCTGTGAAGGTACATGTACATGTGAAGGCTGTGGACCCAGAGAGGACAGCATTGGGTCTTTATTGATGCTTAGAGTCAACAGGACCTGCTGATGGATTCAAATTGGCAGGTGAGAGCTCTTAGATCTGGAGCCTGAGTGAAGGGCCTTCACTTAGACGGGGAACACTGGAGGGTGGGATATGTGGGTGGAAAACTGGAGGTGTATCCTAGGACTTCCCTGGTGGCTCAGATGGTAAAGAATCTGCCTGCCAATGCAGGAGACCTGGGTTCAATCCCTGGGTCAGGAAGATCCCCTGGCGTAGGAAATGGCAACTTGCTCTAGTATTCTTACATGGAGAATCCCGTGGACAGAGGAGCCTGGCAGGCTACAGCCCATGGAGGATACAGTTGTCTCCTAGACATGTTAATTCTGAGACGCTCTTTAGGTCTCTGAGTGCAGATTTCAAGTAGGAGATTGAAATGAGTCTGGAAGTTAGGAGAGATGCCCAGAGAGGAGGCCTGGCTTTGGAGGGATACTTCAGTTGGCAGAGGGTGGAGATTGACAGCCCTGGGGCTGAGAGGAGGGAGGCGATGCTGAAGAAGAAGCCATCTGCTGGGGACTGGGCAAGATCTTGGGTGTGACGGTCTCTTGGATGCTTCCTCCAGCTCTCAGCTACTGGGCTTTTATACATGAGTCTGACACCAGCCGGCCTGGAGCAGAGCATCACGGGAGCAGAGGAGACAGGCAGCGAGGCCGGGGTGGGGGAATGCGGTAGGGGGCCGTGAGGAGTCTGTTCCACAAAGCAGGAGACTGGGCGACACTTTGGAGACAGTTTGGGACCAAGACTCAGAAGACTGGCATGCTAGTTCACTTGCTGGCTGGGAGACGTTGCTCCAGGGTCTGCCCGTCTTGTGGGTCTCAATTCTCTCATCTGCAGGATGAGACAGTTAGATGGGCGATAAGGACCAGCACGGGGAGGCTATGATTCCACACTTGATCCTCTAATCAGCAGTCCTCAACCTTCCTTTGTGTCAAAATGTTATTCACATGCCTCGCACAGTCCCCTGGGCCTTCTCGCACGTGAAACAAGCTCCAAGGTCCTCGCAATTCCCAGGGCACTTGCCCTCCCAGTCAACAAAGTGTGGGAGATGGTAGCATCATTAGAAAGGGGATGTAGAAGCTGATTCCATTTATTTTAAAAGGTAAATCACTCATGGGAGCTTTCTCATTAGCAATGCCCACTTGGAACCTACTTCCCTGTGATTTATGACCCGAGGCTGGGATCCATGTCAGGTGGATGTTGCAAACCTCAGCTGCACACCTTAGGGACCTGCGTGGGCTGGTGAGCAGGGCGGGGCCCGAGCAGCTCTGGTTGGGGCAAGTCAGCCAGTGGCCTGCTCCTGCCCTGGGAGGAGGATAGCCGTGGCAGGAGGCTAGCTGGTGGTGGGGGTGGGGGCGGCACCTGCAGGAATCCAGGCCCCAGGGTGAGCCACGGGCCCTGAGCAGGGTCAGCGGGAGGGGAGGTGAGCCTAGTGCATGTCCCACAGCTCTTCTGCCAGCCTTGGGCCAGAAGGACATGGTGAAGTCGATGTGGCAAGATCAGAGGCTGAGGGAGCAGGAGAAAGCAAACCCCCTCCCTGCAGTGGGCTCTGTCACTTCCCAGAGAGATGAAGAGGAGGAAACACAGTCCAGAATCCTGGGGAAGTCAAGCAGCTAAGCATCAGCTTTCTCCTTTCAAAGAGAGTGGAAGTCACTGTTTTCTTGTCTCGGTTTGATGAACAGATTCTGGGTGGCAGGAGTCACCATAGAAACAGGTGCTATCTTAAGCAAATGAGCCTTATTAACCTTAAGAGTGGTGGAGTTTTCACAAGATTGCACATATAGGGTAGGAGGGAGAGCGAGGTTTGGTGGGGGGAGGGCCGCCGTGGCTGAGGAGCCAGGCTGCGGTGGCTCTGGGCGTGGATGCGGGTATGCACCTGTGGGCATGTGTGCATGCAATGTGGGTGCAGGCCTAATGTGCTTTTGCAAAACTGCCTCCCAGGGAGTGAGCTCAGGTTCTAGCTTTGCCCTAAGACATGAACACATTCCCCCACAGAAACCTCAGCCTCCTAGGGAACTGGCCTTAGGGGAGCAGAGGTCAGAGTCCTGCCTCAACCCTTGACTCTCTCTCTCTCAGTGCTGTTTGCCGTCCCTGCGTATCAGGGGCAGGTGCCTCCCTGAGGGCCCTCCAATGCAGGAGGCGGTGTGGTACCACCGTGGGAGCCAGGAATACAGGCACGGGGTGGGTGGGCCTGGGTCCCTAAGGCTGCTCTGGAATTCTGAGCCAATGAGACTACCCTTCATGAACCCCAATCTGTAAAAAGCAAAAAAAAAAAAACAAAAACCCACACAGGTTTCCCTGGTGGCTTAGCGGTAAAGAATCCTCCTGCCAAAGCAGGAAATATTGATTTGATCCCTGATCTGGGAAGATCCCACTTGTCTCAGTGCAACCGGGCCCACATGCACAATTACTGAGCCTGTGCTCTAGAACCCGGGAGCCACAACTACTGAAACCCTCAAGCCCTAGAGCCCTTGCTCCGCAACAGAGAAGCCACCACAAGGAGAAGCCCGAGGACCACGACTAGAGAATAGCCCCGGCTTGCCGCGATGAAGACCCAGCAAAGCCAAAAATAAATAAATTTAAAAAAAAAAAAAAAGGCAAAAACACCACACACCTCACAGGGCTGACGAGGGGACCTGGGCTGATACAGAGCGTCTCCTCCAGCCCTCCCCCTCCGTGTGCGGACCTCCTTTCTGGGGTGAGGAAAGGGATGTTTCCCCCAGGCACAGCTGTGACCTGGCGAAGGTTTTCCAAAGTCAAGATTAATCTTTCCCAGTATCCTCTCATCATGTAAGTTTCTACTCCTACCTGCTGTGGTTTTAGGACAAAGAGCCTGCCCTCAGGGAGGTTACCATCTTTTGGTGGGGAGGGGAAGGATTTTTAAACTAAGAAAAACCACCAGGAAGTAGTGGATTGGGTAGAGGAAGAGCTATTTACTACTATTGCTATAGTTCACTCTTCGGGACACTGTGGACTGTAGCCCGATAAGCTCCTCTGTCCATCGAATTTTCTAGCAAGAACGCTGGAGTGGGTTTGCCATTTCCTCCTCCACGGGATTTCCCCAACCCAAGGATTGAACTCATGTCTCCTGAATTGGCAGGCAGATTCTTTACTACTGTGTTACCTGGGAAGGCCAGAGAGAAAAGCTACAACAGCTCAAAGGGAGGGGGCAGCCCAAGAGGATGGGTGCGGGTTTGAAGGCCTAGTAGGACCCAGTAGCAAAGAGGAAATGTCCAAGAAAACAGAGTGTATATTCACCCCTGGAGGCAGACTCAGCCAAATTCTGCACCACTTCTACAGCGCGTGAAAGGTAAATAAGAAATTGGCACTCTCCCTCTGGATCCAGAGTTATGCATATTGGCTCCAAGAAGCTTGTCTGCTGCCCTCTGCAGCCCCGCCTTGGGCAGGACACTCAGCCAAACCCCGTCTGGCTCCAGCTCCAGGGAGTAAACCTGAACCACCATCCCACGAGCCCTGAGGACCAGTAGGATGTCCCTTGAGGCCCTACCGCATGTAACCTGCAGGCACAGGATGGAGCCAGCCTGCCCAAGGACTATGCCCTCCTAAGGACAATTTTCCTCTGCTCAGAGGAGTAAAGGGTGCTGACACAGGTCTGAAGCTGGGGTGGCAGCCTGGAGGATGGACTGTTACCTGCTTTAGATTTCTTGATCTCCAGCGCTGGAAGGGCCCTCAGATTTATGTGGTCCTGCTTCTCCATTTTGGGCTTCCTGGGTGGCTCAGTGGTAAAGAATCCACCTGCAGTGCAGGAGATGCAGGAGACTTGGGTTCAATCCTTGAATCGGGAAGAGTAGGAAATTGCAACCCACTCCAGTATTCTTGCCTGGAGAATCTTGCCTGGTGGGCTACAGTCCATGGGGTCACACAGAGCTGACACAACTCAATCAACATAGCAGGCACACAGTCTTCCATTTTACAGATGAAGACGCTGAGGCCCAAATTCATCTAAGCTCTATGTTGCAGAGTATGGACCAGAATTGGAGAGTCCCACCTTTTAGTCCCATGGCTCTTTCCTGTCACTGTTGCAAGCTTGCTGAATGAGAGAATATCAGCGCTGGAGATCAATGAGAGACTGGCAGTTGCCTAGGTGGTTGTGTTGGGTGACTAACCGAGTCCAGGAAAGGAGAAAGAGAAGCTTTACACTGCGCTCCCAGCTCTCACAGCCTTCCTGTCTCAAAATTAAAGCTTGGCATTTTGTGAGCTTCACCTGGCCCCAGCCAAGGACCACAATTTTAGTAGTTCCAAAAACATTCTCTCAGTCCACCCATCCCTTCCTCCCAAATTTTATTCCCCATTGGCTTTGTTGTTCAGTCTTTGCAACCCCATGGACTGCAGTATGCTAGGCTTCCTGTCCTTCACGATCTCCTGGAGTTTGCTCAAACTTACGTCCACTGAATCAGTGATGCCATTCAACCACCTCATCCTCTGTCACCCCCTTCTCCTCCTGCCCTCAATCTTTCCCAGCATCAGAGTCTTTTCCAATGAGTCAGCTCTTCACGTCAGGTGGAGAGGTACCTGAAATTCCTTAATAGCAGGGAAAGCATCATATCACAATCGAAGGTGAGGCTGAAAGGACTGCTTATACTGGGACTGACTTAAGGCTCAAACTCTAAGTGGCAGTAAAAAATATATATATATATTGAAATTTGACTGGGCCACTCGGAAGAAAACAGAGCAGGAGGTCACTGGGCAGTGAAGGAAAATGAGGTAAGGGGGAGATGGAGCAGGAGCAAGAGTCAGAGGAAAGGAGGGGGATCTGAACCTGGTTGGAGATCCCCCACCAAAGACCCTGCTATTTCCTCTGCACCGGCTGCCCAAGCACTAGGGCTGTCCCCTTTCCTAGTGTTGTGGTTGTTTCCAAGATTTAATATATAGAACTGACTGAGTCATGATGTGGAAAGATCAATGCCATTAAAGGAAGTTTTATTACTCACAGTTCCCAAGAGAAGGGGGCATGCCTGGCCATGCAGGGCCACATGGGGAAGCACCAGTGTCAGTCAGGAGGCAGAAGGAGTGAGAGACAAGGATGGCCCAGGGCCTACACTGTGGTTTCTGCGGGAAGGAATGGGTAGGGAGGGTAGGCAAGTTTGAGCAGTTTTAGCATTGGAGAGTTTGAATAATCTCGGCAGGCTCTAGGCTATGGGGCTGGTCTTCAGTTGCCTGATACCTGGCCCTAGGGTCATTAGGACAAGAGAATATTGACTTGGTGTTGAAATTGAGATATAGGAAGTGGTTGGGGATATGGCCTTGGGGTTGGTTGGTTTGTAAGTGAACAGTGTATTTTCAAGCTAGTATCTGTCAATACAGGAGACATAAGAGACGTGGGTTCAATCCCTGGGTCCAGAAGATCCAGTATTCTTGCCTGGAGAATCCCATGGCCAGAGGAGCCTGGAGGAGCTACAGTCCATGGGGTTACACAGAGTCGGACACAACTGAAGCAACTTAGCACTCACAGAAATTGGCTAGCCCTGGAGGGGCAGTCTCCCCAGCATCAGCAAGCCCTCGGGATGTCAAAACATCAGAAAATACAGAAAATGAAAGACATGATCAATACACCCCTCTTCTCTCCAAAAGCTGCTCTTTTTTAAAAGTTCTCTCAAAATCCACCTTGTTCACCTTGCTTCCCTTCAGCTCCAAGACCCCTCCCTGTCTCTGGCCTCTCACGTAGTGCTTGGTCTGGGCTGCACAACTGAGCACCGGATTCCACGCTGTCTCGTTTCCTAGTGGTCCCAGGGCACGTGCCCTAGTTTCCCAGCCTCCGGGGAAGACTCTACTTGCCCTCCCCCTGCCCTGGTACACATCTGGCCCTCGGCCCAGAGCACAGCCACTCTTCTCAGCTTCAGTCCTTCCCAGCTACCCTCCCGGCCGAGGTACACACACTCACCACCTCACCTTTCATGCTTTTATCCCCTGGCCAGGTTGTCATGCTACGCTGTACCATCCCACCCACGGACAGCAGCAAAGCTCTCTTCCTCTGGTCCTCTGACCACAGAGACCCCACAGCTGTCTGCCAACCACCTCCTCCAGCAAACACACACCCTCCACTGACTGCTACTCCTGCTCACCACTGGTGACATCCTCCCACCTTGAAACCTCTTTCTTCCCATCCTCCCCATGAGAAGGATCCTCTCCTTTCTCCGCTCCCAAACCAAAGCCTCCTCGATTTCCAAACCCTGCTCAAAGCCCAGCATATCACCTCTGAATCACACTGAACTCCTTTCAACTAGTTCACTGACTTTGAGTAGAATGATTGATCTCCCTTGGCTTTGGTGCCCTCCCAGGTTAAATGAAGACGTGGCCAGCATGATCCCCTAGGTCCCTTCAAGCTCTTAACCATCTGGGGTACCGACATTTTTCACAGAGCCATTCCTTGATACATGGCAAGCATTTCTTCTTGGGACACATGTAGGCAAACAGGGCTCTTATGCCTAGAATGTCCTTTCCAAGGAGCAAAATCCAGAGAAAGCTTTCTCAGCTGCATATTAATAACCAAACTGTCCATTGTTACAATAGCTAGAGAATTCTGTTCAACTCAACCATGATTTACTGGGCTTGCCTTCTGAGTTCAGCTGTCTGCTGGGCATCCTGGAAGCTCTAGAAGAATAGGATTAAATTCCTGCCCTCAAGGAACTCAAAACTCAATGGGGAGATTAATTACACATATGCATACCTACACATGCGTTTGGGAATTGCCAAGGGAACTGGGTGCGTTTATAGGTTAAAGAGCCAACTTGAGTCACTGCTTTAAATCCATACTTTAGATTTGCCAGTTCTTGACTCTAAATATCTGACAATAGGCTGATGTTCACATACATGTTCATATAAATATTGAGTGTCCACCATGGTGTGGGCACTGTGGTGACCACCTCAGGCTCAGAGATCACACCTTTGGGATTTGACCAACATGTTTCCGATTTTAAATATCCCCACCTTCTTGCCCTCTTAACCATAAAAATGTCAGGAATTCTCACATTTCAGCACATAAACTATATCTCCCTAGTGTGTGTGTATGTGTGTGTGTGTGTGTGTGTATGTATATCAGTTCAGTTCAGTTCATTTGCTCAGTTGTGTCCGACTCTTTGCGACCTCATGGACTGCAGCATGCCAGGTTTCCCTGTCTATCACCAATTCCCGAAGTCTACTCAAACTCATGTCTATCAAGTCAGTGATGCCATCCAGCCCTCTCCTCCTCTGACGTCCCCTTCTCCTCCCACCTTCAATCTTTCCCAGCATCAGGGTCTTTCCCAGTGAGTCAGTTCTTCACATCAGGTGGCCAAAGTATTGGAGTTTCAGCTTCAGCATCAGTGCTTCCAATGAATATTCAGAACTGATTTCCTTTAGGGTGACTGTTTGGATCTCCTTGCAGTCCTAGGGACTCTCACGAGTCTTCTCCAACACCACAGTTCAAAAACATCAGTTTTTTGACGCTCAGCTTTCTTTATAGTCCAACTCTCACATCCACACTTGACTACAGGAAAAACCATAGCTTTGACTAGACGGACCTTTGTTGACAAAGTAATGTCTCTACTTTTTAATATGCTGTCTAGGTTGGTTATAATTTTTCTTCCAAGGAACAAACGTCTTTTAATTTCATGGCTGCAGTCACCACCTGCAGTGATTTCGGAGCCCAAAAAAATAAAGTCTGTCACTGTTTCCACTGTTTCCCCATCTATTTGCCATGAAGTGATGGGACCAGATGCCATGATCTTAGTTTTCTGAATGTTGAGTTTTAAGCCAATTTTTTTCACTCTCCTCTTTCACTTTCATCAAGAGGCTCTTTAGTTTTTCTTCGATTTCTGCCATAAGGGTGGTGTCATCTACATATCTGAGGTTATTGATATTTCTCCTGGCCATGTTGATTCCAGCTTGTGCTTCATCCAGCCCAGCATTTCTCATGATATACTCTGCATATAAGTTAAATAAGCAGAGTGACAATATACAGATTTCTCAGGGGGCAGGTCAGGTGGTCTGGTATTCCCATCTCTTTCAGAATTTTCCACAGTTTGTTGTGATCCACACAGTCAAAGGCTTTGGCATAGTCAATAAAGCAAAAGTATATGTTTTTCTGGAACTCTCTTGATTTTTCTATGATCCAATGGAAGTTGTAAATTTGACCTCTGGTTCCTCTGCTTTTTCTAAATTCAGCTTGAACCTCTGGAAGTTCACAGTTCACGTATTGTTGAAGCCTGGCTTGGAGAATTTTGAGCATTACTTTACTAGCATGTGAGATGAGTGCAATTGTGTGGTAGTTTGAACATTCTTTGACATTGCCCTTCTTTGGGGTTGGAATGAAAACAGACCTTTTCCAGTTCTGTGGCCACTGCTGAGTTTTTCAAAATTGCTGGCATATTGAGTGCAGCACTTTAACAGCATCATCTTTTAGGGTTTGAAATAGCTCAACTGAAATTCCATCACCTCCACTAGCTTTGTTCATTGTGATGCTTCCTCAGGCCCACTTGACTTACCATTCCAGGATGTCTGGCTCTAGGTGAGTGATCACACCATCATGGTTATCTGTGTGGTTATATGTGTTATCATAATGAACATTATGAACAATATATATATATATATAGTTTTATATCTGTATCTGTGTGCATGCTAAGTCACTTCAGTCATGTCCAACTCTGCAATCCTATGGGCTATAGCCCACTGGTCACCTCTGACCACGGGATTCTCCAGGCAAGGGTCCTAGAGTGGGGTTGCTGTGCCCTCCTCCAGGGGATCTTCCTCACCCAGGGATCAAACCCACATCTGTCTCCTGCACCTGCAGGTGGGTTCTTTACCATTGGTGCCACTTGGGAAGCCCACATCTCTATCTATCTATCTATATCTGTGTTAGTATTTCTCTGTTCTCAAGATAGGAAAAGACTTTTTAACACATATTTGCAAAAACAGAAGTGAAATAGTTGATCAATTTTGCCTCATAAAACCTGGAAGTCTCCATGGATCAAACTTCCTCAGACAGAATTAAAATGCAATCAACACATTAGAAAAATTGCGATATAGACAACGAAAGATTACTATCTTTAACTTATGAGTCACTTAAAAATCAGTAAGATAATACTGCAATTGTATGTTACTCATGAGCTGTTGGAAGTATTGAAAGAAATAAAGCAATGTAGAAAGTACCCAGGGCGATGCCTGACACACCCTCAGTAAATGACATACACTCAATAAATGTGAGCTGTTATTAGTTTATTTTGTAATAAACAGAAAAACTGGCAAAAATACAGAAATAAAAAGGTCTTTAAAAAGAAACACAAAATAGACATATGACAAATGAAGATCTACACCGGTAGTCAGAAATGCAAATGAGAAGAAAGTGTTGACCCCTCTCCCTCCCCTATACCAACTAAAGCCTTTATTCGGCAATATTTGGAATTAATTTCTTTTTAAAAATTAATAGTGATAATAATAACACCAGTGTCCTCTTACATAGTACTGATCAGAGTGTAAATTGTTTCTAAAAACTCTTTTGCAGGGTTATTTGCCAATGTGTATCAAACATCACATGTCTTTAAAATGTGCATAGCCCATGATCCAACAATGTCCTTCTAGAAATTTATACTAAGAAAATTACATCATATGTGAGCAGAAATTTATTCACATAACAGCGTTGCTTATAAGAATGAGAAGTTAGAAGCAACTTATTTGTCTAAGAAGCTATGATTGGCACATATTAATAAATTGTGGTCTGTGGAATGGCACCCCACTCCAGTACTCTTGCCTGGAAAATCCCATGGACGGAGGAGCCTGGTAGGCTGCAGTCCATGGGGTCGTGAAGAGTCTGACATGACTGAGCGACTTCACTTTCACTTTTCACTTTCCTGCATTGGAGAAGGAAATGGCAACCCACTCCAGTGTTCTTGCCTGCAGAATCCCAGGGACGGGGAAGCCTGGTGGGCTCCCATCTATGGGGTCGCACAGAGTCAGACGTGACTGAAGCAACTTAGCAGCAGCAGCAGCAGTGGAATATTATGCAGCTATTAGAATGACTGAAGATCAATGGGTAAAGATATCAATAAAATGCTTGTGCCAGTTCTCACATGACATGGAGAAGAAAACTAAAAATAATTATATAGTGCACAATACAAAGTTCCCCAAGACATTGGAAAGAATGCACACCAATATATTCATAGAAGTTAGTTAGGTCTGGATAGTAGAGTTATGAGTGATTCTTATATTCTTTTTTGAGTTTAGTTCTTTTTTTAAATTTTCTATAATATGTATTTTTTATAATCAGATGTTACATGCTGGTTTTTTTTTAATTACTTTGGCTGCGCTGGATCTGCCTTGCGACTCATGGACTTTCTCTAGTTGTGACTCACAGGCTTAGTTGCCCATATGACCAACCTAGACAGCATATTAAAAAGCAGAGACATTATTTTGCCAACAAAGGTCCGTCTAGTCAAGGCTATGGTTTTTCCAGTAGTCATGTATGGATGTGAGAGTTGGACTATAAAGAAAGCTGAGTGCCGAAGAATCGATGCTTTTGAACTGTGGTGTTGGAGAAGACTCCTGAGAGTCCCTTGGACTGCAAGGAGATCCAACCAGTCCATCCTAAAGGAGATCAGTCCTGGGTGTTCATTGGAAGGACTGATGTTGAAGCTGAAACCCCAATACTTCGGCCACCTGATGCGAAGAGCTGACTCATTTGAAAAGACCCTGATGCTGGGAAAGATTGAGGGCAGGAGGAGAAGGGGATGACGGAGGATGAGATGATTGGATATCATCATCGACTCAATGGACATGGGTTTGGGTAGACTCCGGCAGTTGGTAATGGACAGGGAGGCCTGGCGTGCTGCAGTTCATGGGGTCTCAAAGAGTCGGACATGACTGAGGGACTGAACTGAACTGAACTGAACCCAGCCAGGAATCAGATCTATGTCCCATGCTTTGGAAGGTAGATTCTTAACCAGTGGACCACCAGGGAAGCCCCTAAATGCTATATTTTAAAAAAAATTAAATCTCAAGGCAAGAGAATATGATTATCCCAGCTATGAGGAATATAAAGAGAGTTAAAGTACATCCCTGTTCCAAAGAGTCTGTGGCTTCCTTGGAGAACATTTAAGCATCACCTCTGATGCAGAGCCTGAGAACCTCTTCGCTCCCCTGCCATCCCTCCACCGCCTGCCCCCATGGTTCCCAGTACACACTTCCATCATATACCTGGCCCACGTAAAGGCAGATTTGCTCTCCTGTCCTCTTACTAGTTTTTGAGTTCCTCATGGGCAAATCCCGCATCCTTCATCTGTGTGTCCCCCAGAGCACAGGGCCAGACACTGAGTAGAATTACCTCAAGTGTTCTTTGAAAGAGCAAAATAAGCTTAGAACAAAAATCATAGCTATCAGCATAAGGCAAGACATATTAAGTGCTGGTGAATTGCATAACAGTAGGGTAAGGTCATAAAAAGGAGACTTTGGTTATGATTGGGGTGAGCACAGAAGACTTCATGTAGGAGAAAGATGTTGAAAAACACCCAGAAGCATGGATAATTGGATATGCAGGTCCCAACCATGGGTCCTACCCACCCTGCCCCTGGCTCTTTTACCTCTACCTTGAAACCACCCAAAAGTACTCTACTAGGGCTTCCCAGGTGGCGCTAGTGGTAAAGAACTCATCTGCCAATGCAGGAGATGTTAAGAGAGGAGGGTCCATCCTGTGTTGGGAAGATCCCCTGGAGAAGGGAATGGCAACCGACTCCAGTATTCTTGCTTGGAGAATCTCATGAACAGAGAAGCCTGGTGGGCTTGTCCATGTGATCACAAAGAGTTGGACACAACTGAAGCAACTTAGCATGCACGCAGGGCATGGCTTTGCCACCGTGCCACCCTTCCTCGCCACTGTTCTACTCAGACTGTCTCTCTGGTATTAAAAGGACACTGACCTATTGGCATATTCCACCAGCTCACTTGATGACTGTCATACAGATTTCAGCACATTTGTTGGAAACCAGTGGATTTGAATGTTAGCCCCTGGAGGCAGGGGCTTTATCTGACTTGTTTATCACTTAACCCCCAGGGCCTAGGATAGTGTTTAGTGAGTAGGAAGTGCTAATTAAATGTTTGTTGAATAAATTGAATATGATAGCTTAAATACTGGCATACAGGACTCTGCGTATTACACATATATGTGATAAATACACACATACATATATATATATATTTCCATAGCTGCCTTGTGAATATGCATTATGTGTTTGTACATCAGATAAATAGAGAACCCTAAAACAAATGTGCACACAAGAGCACACACACGCATGCGCACACACACACACACAGAATTTGGGAAAATATCAAAAGGAGAAGCCCACAGCTTTCTCAGGAGTCAATCGCCTCCTTTGAGGAGAGGCTTCCGATAAAATAGAATTTGGATGGTGTCACGGATAAATTTGCCTTTCTAAAACCTCCCAAATTAAAATTTGAGAGAGGCTTGAGCATGATAACAGGATGGCAATGACTCGATATGAATTTGCTTTATTTGCGTGGCTCAGAAAGCCTCTCCATACCCTTCGGGTTGAAGGGAGAAAGCAGCAGGTACAAAGTGCCAAGGCTCTCCTGCCCCCAGCCTCCTTCTCTGCTCTGCTGCCTAAGGTTCTTGGGGAGCCCATGGGAATGCAGTCCCTTCCTTGCCCCGCCCCACAGCCCACCCCCAGAAGCCCATGGAATTAAGCCTTCTCTGTGGAGGGGGGGTGGGTTGGGGAGGCTGGTTGTCTTCATGAAGGCAGTATTTTAGGTTAATGGTGCCTGTTAAATTACCCAGCTTAGCTGACTATTCTTCTGGGCCTCTGGCCAATCAAAGGGCGCTGCCTGCACCCTCCTCCACCAGCCCCCACCCCCCACCCTACCCCCAGTAAAAAAAAAAGTCATTGCCGTCATATTGTTCCAGCATCTTAAGCCCTGGGGATCATTGCGTGTCCCAGTCACTCACAGATCCCAGCGCCTCCTGCTAAAGACTGTATTTAAGGGTAATATAAACAGTTTGATCTTTAAAGTACCCTGGATGCATAATATCTATACATAGTTCTTGAATTTTTATTCTAAAAACAATTAGCCAAAAAGCCCTTTTTATATGATATTTGCAACTACACTGACAGTAACAGCAATTAAACCCCGTCTGTTGGCTGAGAAGAGAGCCAACTCTCCAATTCTCCAGAAGCCTGTAAAATGTACAAATTCAGAGCTAGAAAACTCAGCCTTCAAAGGTAGCCGTGGGACCCTTCAAGGTCAGACTCTAGCCGGTTTTATTTCCCCCTTCAACCCCCACTTGAGCCTGTCATTCTAACCAGCCAGTCACACTTGAGTCCCAGCTTAGTATTTGCTGAAATGTTTTCCTTCCTCTTCCCTCTCTGAACCCACTGATCCTTCAGGGCATTTTTCAGATGCCCCTTGACTTATGAAGACGCCCTGGTCCACCTCCTCTGATTACCATGCCTGCCCCTTTCGAGAAACTTCCACTCGTTTGCAGAGCAGTCATTTCCACGCATGCCCACTTCCCTCTGAGCTGCAATCTCCTTTGAGTGCAAAAGTAGATCAGGCTTTGTGCTTGCGTGTGTGATGAATAAATGAATGAGTGAGTGAGTGAATGAATGAATGAGTCATCAAACAGTCCATACAATAGAAGGCTACACTGAAGGCTGACAGAAGGAGGCTTCCAAATACGTGGAATGAACACTGTGCTTCCAAGGCTGAGAGTCAGGGATGGGGGTGTGGGGCAGGCAAACTTAAGGCTTCATTCATGGTTTGTTGTTCAGTCACTCCGTCGTGTCCAACACTTTGCAACCCCATGGACTGCAGCACGCCAGCCTTCCCTGTCCTTCACTATCTCCCAGAGTTTGCTCAAACTCATGTCCATTGAGTCAGTGATACCAGTGTGTTTACCCCTAAACATTCAGGTGCCTCTCACTGAGAGCTATCTTAAATTTCCTCTGCGTGCTTTCCTGATGGGGAAATGTTTCCAAGTTCTTCACGTTTACCCATTTTATGCTTTTGTTCGACAGATATATTTTAAGTGGTTGCACTGCATCCCTCTGTGGTAGGCACTCTGGATGCAACAGTACATGAAACTAAGATCCCTCTCCTCATGGAACTTATTTTCTAGAGGAAGGGGACCAACAAGCGACAATAAGCTTCATACATAAATAAATGATTTGGTGCATTAGAAAGCACTGGGCTTCCCTCATGGCTGTAACGGTAAAGAATCCGCCTGCAGTGCAGGAGACCCCAGTTGAATCCCTGGATCAGGAAGATCCCCCGGAGAAGGGAATGGCTACCCACTCCAGTATTCTTGCCTGGAGAATCCCATGGACAGAGGAGCCTGGTGGACGACAGTCCATGGGGTCACAAAGAATCGGACATGACTGAGCAACTAACACTTTCACTTTTCTTAAGTACTGGGGGAGAAACACAGAACAGGATTGCTGGGTGAAGGTGATGCACAGTTTGCAGGATTAGATCTGTGCCCAGGAAGGGGCTCATGGAGAAGGTGAGATTTGAATGAAGACTTGGGGGAGGTGAGGGAGAATGGCATGCAGAAATCTGGGAGGAGAATGCTCCAGGGAGCGGGACCAGGAGATACAAAGAGCCCAGGGCTGGTGCACACCTGTTGTGTCCAGAGGAGAGCTGAGAGGCCAATGCGGCTGCAGGAGGGCAAATGAGGAAGCCTGGGAGAGGAGTTCCGGGAGGTGAGGGGACAGACAGGCAGGGCCTGGTACGGGCTCAGGTTTGCTCCATGTGTATTGTATACTGGGAGGCAGTGAGTGGGGCAGAGAAGCAGAGCAGGAGCGTGTTTTATTTGGGTTCGAGCAGAGTCTCACTGGCTGGTCCAGGTGAGGGGTAGTATCAAGGAGACTCGTCAGGAGTCTATTGCAATAGCCTGGGCAAATCAAGACCATGATGGCCAGAGGGTCATAGGGCCAGAGAAGAAGCCAGACCTGCCCCTCTCACCTGCATTAGAAAGAGGGTACAGTGTTACTGCATTAACATGAACAGGGCGCGTGCAGTCGTTTTCCCCCAAGTTCAGCTGGGTGATAATGAAATGCTACCGAAGCTCAGACAGCCCTGCACCCCTCGAGCAATCTTGAGCTGTCCAAGCCCCCAGGCTTGCAGAGAATGGAGGAGTCCAATACACCTACCCCCAGAGTACGTAGGAATGTAGTCACCTCCTAAACCTCATTGTAGGGGGGTGGATGTGTGTCTCTGAAGGCCGCATGCAGCCATAAACTTGAGGTTGTTCAAGGCCCGGCCCCCTCAACCCCATCCCCGATTAGTGACTGTCCTAGACTTCCCGCTCAGCTTGAATTCCTTCATCTGAAAAGTGAAGTTGGGCCCCCTGATCTCTAGGGTGAATCCCACTTCTAAAATTCTCCCATTTCAGAATATCTCCACTTCTTTGCTTCTGTGACAGCCTACTTTCTATCTAATGACTTCCAAATTCACATGAACACGCTTGGTGTACAACTCTGTCTTTCTGTTTAGTTTTTTTAGTTACATTATTCCAGATAATACTCTACTCGCTTGCCAAGAGAAGGAAAAAATGACATTAATTAAAGATTTGGTCTGTGTCCTAATCAAAAATTTTAAAAATGAATGTATCATACTGTACATTCTGTAATGTAGCCTGCTTTTTTACTTAGCAATATATCATTAACATTTTCCCATGTCAACACATATTCTTCTACACCATGATTTTTAGTGCAGAAGTAGTTTACCATATGGATGTACTATAATTTACTCAGCCGATTCCTTACTATTGGACATTAGGTTGTATCTTTTTTTCATATATATATATCTATATGTTATCACAAACACTACAATGAACAAAGTTGTGAATACCTACTTAGTTTATTTACCTCGATTGTGACTTTGTTAGAGTGAATTCTCAGGTCAGAGGTGTCACCCATTCAAAGGCTTTTTGGTAGGTATTATTGAAACACCACCCAGAATTTAGAATTTGTATCAATTTGGAATCCATAGCATATGAACAAGCATCAGGACAATCCAATTCGAGAGCGGAAAGGAGACCTAGTACTGCCATGGTCCAGGCCCTTCCTCTTCCAGGTGAGGAAACTGAGGCCCTGGTGGCTATGGCAACAGGTATGTGCTCCAGGCATCGCTGCAAGTGTATGAGAGACTTTGGACCCAGCTGGGAAGCACTGGTTGCTATGTGTGCCCCAACCCAGCGCTGCCAACCTCAGTCCCCACCTCTGCAGGCTCCCAGAGACCCCCAGCTCCAGCCACAGCCACTCCACCTCTCACCCACCTTCCCAGCCACGCTGCTTCTGAGCGCGGGCTCCGCGTGCAGTTTCTCCTTCACCCACACCTCCTGTTCCTCCGATGGAGGCTTGTCGGTTCTCATCCCAGTGGCATCTCTGTGACTGTTAGATGACGTCTCCTGTTTTCTCATTTTTGTTTTAAGCAATTTTATTTATTTATTAAATGTATTTATCTTAGTTGCAACGTGCAATATCTTTAGTTGTGGCATATGGGATCTAGTTCCTTGACCAGGGATTGAACCCAGGCCCCCTGCCTTGGGAGCTCGGAGGCTTCGCCACTGGACCACCAGGGAAGTTGAACATCTCCCATTTTGAAACGCGCCTCTTCCATGATTTTCCTCCCTAGTTCTCCTAGCATCCCTTTCTCATTCGGCCCAGGAGGAGCCCGTCCATTCCCACCACATCCAGCATACCCCATTACCTCTTCCTGAGTCCAGACCTGGCTGCCCATTACCTGTGTGTCTCTCTGGATGCTCTGCAAGCTCACTCTCAATGCATTCAAATTGAATCGGAGTATCTTCCCCTCAACTAGTGGTGAAGAACCTGTGTGCCAAGGCAGGAGGCATAGGAGATGCAGATTTGATCCCTGGGTTGGGAAGATCCTCTGGAGGAGGACAGGGCAACCGCTCCAGCATTCTTGCCTGGAGAATCCCATGGACAGAGGAGTCTGGCAGGCTACAGGCCATGGGGTCACAGAGTCAGACATGACTGAAGTGACTTAGCATGCACATGTGTACGTATCCTCCCCCTCCACTTGGCCCTCCTGCCCTGCCCTCTTTTCTACAGCATCACAGCCACCCCAGGCAGAAACTGAGACTCGGCCTGGAGCCTCCCTTCTCCCCAGCCACTCTCATCCTCCCATCCAGCCACTGCCTCACATCTCCCAGGTCTCAGGAGTGAGGCACTGGCTTTCTCACTGGCTATCTGTTTCTGGCCTCTGTGTCCCCAAAGTGTTCTCCAGAGAATCTTCCTAAGAGTGGCTGCTCCTGGCCAACCACTCCCCTTCTAAGCCCCTTGACGGTTTTTGTTTGTTTTTAGAATGAAAAAAAATTATTTATTTATTTTTGATTGCGCTGGATCTTCGTTGCTGCATGTGGGCTTCCTTTAGTTGCTATGCACGGGCTTTTCATCATGGCAGCTGCTCTTGCTGTGGAGCATGGGCTCCAGGCGCACAGGCTTCAGTAGTTGCAGCACGTGGGTTCCGTAGTTGCGGTGCACAGGCTTTAGTTGCCCTGTGCGTGTGGAATCTTCCCAGACCAGGGATCAAACCCGTGTCCCCTGCATTGGCAGGCGGATTCTTATCCACTGCACCACCAGGGAGGTCCTTAACCCCTTGACTGTTAAATACATACAACTTGGCAAGGCCAGTAGGGCCCTCCCTGACCTGCCCCTCCTCTTCTTCAGCCTCATTTCTCAGCAGTCCCCACACAAGGGCCCCCCCCACTCCCACCCCAGCAGTATCAGCCTTCCTGTTCTCCTCCCAAGCAGATCATTTGGGTCTTCCCTTCCCAGTCCTCAGCTCAGCCCCATCGTTTGCCAAGGTTATCTTTTAAGGCTGAGCTTAAATGTGTCACCTTGTACAAGTTCTTCCCATGCCAACCCTAAGTCCATCTCCTCTAGGAAACCACCATGGCTCACCTGTTCCTCCATCAAGGAACTTAGCTCAGGAGTGCAAATAGCAGCAACAACTGTAGTAGCAGTAGTTTATTTCTCTGACTCTCCAACTAGACTCAAGTCCTTGGGAATAGATGCCATGTTGAATCCTTGTCTCCAGTGTGAATTTGTTGATTGACTAGCAGGGGCAGAGGAAAGCAGATATTATCAATTACTAGTTAATGCCTCTTTGCCAGCACCGGTCAACTGGGAATCTGAACGAAGCAAAATTTCTGGCTAAAAGGAGAGGCTATGAGTGCTATTGAAACAAGTGACCTAACAAAATGCTGGTATCTCCACTGCAACTACTCCTGCCAGTTCCCAGACCTGTAGAATGTCTATCAGTCAAGATCAATATGAGATTTTAAGCCTCTGTGTCATTCTTGCCCTTCTGACTGTGTCTGAAGTACAAACACTGCATGCTAACTTAGCTGACATATCTAAAAACAGGTGCCAACTCTTTACATCCACTCCCTGGGTTCCATTCTTCTAGAATCCTCTCCTTTCTCCCACCCGTGCAGATTCTGCACCCCTGCCAGAGAGGCATCTGGAAAAGGTCCCTGGATAGACTCACCCTTGAATTAGGCAGCAATCCCCAACCTTTTTGGCACCAAGGACCGGTTTATTGGAAGAGAGTTTTTCCAGGGACCTGGGAGGGGGAATGGTTTCAGGATGATTCAAATGACCCCATGGATAGGCTCCTCTGTCCATGGGATTTTCCAGGCAAGGGTACTGGAGTGGGTTGCCATTTCCTTCTCCAGGGGATCTTCCCAACCCAAGGTTTGAACACGGGTCTTCCACATTGCAGGCAGACACTTTACCATCTGAGCCACCAGGGAAGCCATGATTTAAGTACATTATATTTATTATGCACTTTATTTCTAATCTAATGCCGCTGCTGATCTGACAAGAGGTACCAGTCTGTGAGCCAGAGGTTGGGGACCCCTGAATTACAGGAACCAGCCCTCTTCCCTTCACATGACTCCTGGGACATTGGCCTTCCACGCTCCCTATTGGCTCTCTTTTCCATGCTGCCTGCCATGGAGCAATGTAAGGAGTATGCACTCCGATGAACAACCTTTGATTAGTGGGTTGAAGACCTAAGTGTTAGAGGGACAAGAGAGAAGGAGATTGCTCTCCCTCTGCACCCTCAAACTGCCATGGCCGCTTTAAAAAAGCCAAAAATAGATGGGTTTTCAAGTTCAAGATTATATCTAGCCTTTTCCCATGAAAAGTGAAAGTGTTAGTTGCTCAGTCGTGTCCAACTCTTTGGGACCCCATGTACTGTAGCCCACCAGGCTCCTCTGTCCATGGAATTCTCTAGGCAAGAATACTGAAGTGGGTTGCCATTCCTTTCTCCAGGAGATCTTCACCAGACCAGGGATCAAACCCAAGTCTCCCATATCGCAGGCAGATTCTTTACCATCTGAGCCACCAGGGAAACCCGCATAGGTGGGCTACTTATTAACTTGCTACTTCTAAGCATCCTGCTTCTAAACATGCCCCAAGTATTCTAATGTGCTCAAGTACTCTTTCCTTGGTAGCTCTAATCCAGAACCCACCAGAAGAGATGGTTTAGCTGTTCTGCTGTTCTCTTCCTGGAAGACAAAGATGGATGAAGTGAGTGGGAGGGAGAAAGAGAAGGAGAGCCAGGATTTATTCCCTTTCTACCCTGTGCTGGGCACTTTCTACACACCCATTATCTCATTCCATCCTTACCCAGCACAGGGAGATGAGCACAAGTGCTAATGGACACATGGGGAGACCAGGTTTGGAGGAGTTAATTCCCTTGTTCAGGGTCACATAGCTGGTAAACAGCAGCTGAAATTTTAAGTTCAGCTCCAGGTCAACTTAAAGCTGCAGCAAGCCTAGTAAACTTCATGTTTGCCAAACCTGTCACTGCCTTCTCTACACACTCATCAATGATTTACTGATGTCAGACAGAATGTGTCGATGTTATCTCTTAGGGTCCTCACGGGACCCTGTGTGCTAGCTATTGTTCCCATTTTATTTTCGTTTTTTAATATTCATTCATTTATTTGGCTACACTGCATCTTAGTTGTAGCACAAAGGATCTTCAGTTTTCACTATGGTGCACAGGATTTTTTTTTTTTTCTCCTAGTTGTGGCAAGTGGGATTAGTTCCCTAACCAGGAATCGAAACTGGGCCCCCAGCATTGGGATTGAGGATTCTTAGCCCCTGGATTGCCAGGGAAGTCCCTGTTCCCATTTTAACCTTTTTTTTTTCCTGGCTATTCTGGTCTTTGCTGCTGTGTTCAGGCTTTCTCTCGTTGCAACAAGAGGTGGGTACTCTCTTGTTGTGGAGTACAGGCTCTAGGCGTGTGGGCTCGGCTCAGTAGTTGTGGTACTTGGGCTTAATTGCCCCACAACATGTGGGATCGTCCCAGACCAGGAATAGAACCTGTGTCCCCTGCATCGAGAGTGTGGAGTCTTAGCCACTGAACCACCAGGGACATCCTTTTTCCAATTTTAAATGAGGAAGCAGGCTCAGAGAGGACACATGACTTCCCCTGGTTACTCCACCTGTACCACTGCCCAGCCCCACCTCCTTAACCAGGCTTTCCTCTCAATCCCCTGCCCAGATACATAGCGTCATGTCCATGGTGGGGCATCACACAGCAGACTTGTCCCAAACCAGACTGCACCTCAATGCTCAGCTGCATCCTTGCCTTTTTGGTCTTACCCCCTCCCAGAGATGTGGCCTTCTTTAAATGTCTCATTGGAGGATGCTTGGGATCGTCATGGGTTCCTGGGTGGCACAGTAGTAAAGAATCCATCCGCCTACCAATGCAGGAGACTTGGGTTCAATCCTAGGTCGGGAAAATCCCCTGGAGAAGGAAATGGCAAGCCACCCAGTATTCTTGCCTGCAGACTCCCATTGACAGGAGGCAGTGGGCTACAGTCCATGGGGCTGCAAAGAGTTGGACACAACTGAAGTGAATAAAACAACAACATTGAGATCTTGATAAGGCCCTTGTTCCTGGGTGCTGGGCAAGAGGTAAAAGGAAAGATCTGGGACATGTTCCCAAAGGTGCCCCAGCAGGACAGGGAATACAATGTGAGGACACGGCAGCTCCCAATTCCATCACCTAAGGCCTGGTGACCTTGGTAGTGGGTACTTGCAGGTCAATGGCTTTATTCTCAAAAAAACTAAAACAGTAGTCAAGACATCACTGACTTGGGCCCTTGCTCCTACTTCCCCGTAAATTGAAGGAAATAAATACATAGAGACTTTCCCTGATTAAAACTGACTCCCTGGGGAGGCTGATTCCCCATGGGTCTATGCTAAACTGTTCTTTCGTCCCAGAGCAGAGCCAAAGTGGATGACAAAGTGTTCTGAGCACACTGGGGCCCTGAGGCAGTGGGCCAAGCCGCGACTCAAGCCCACAGGGCCTGTTCGTGGCCACAGGCAGATGCCCCACGGCCCACGTTGGCCCCCTGGCCTGGGCTGGGTCTCCAGCTCCCCCCAAAGGGGATGGAGCCTCAGATGGGGTTCAGAGCATCTCTGACGGCTCCTCCCCTCCCGCTCCCTGCCTTCTTCCTGGTGTCATCGCTATTGACAGAGGATTATGTAACCTCCAAGGAAGGGAGGCCTGGAGTTCTCCCCAAAGCAGGCGAGTGAATCTGTTCTCACTGCCGTCATTTTCTCAGCAGGAACCTGCTCCATGCCGACTGGATTTAGGGGTTTTTCCTGGATGCTTCTGTTTCATTTAACATGCAAGGGCTAATAACTTGTCACAATTCAATAAGGCGGTGGTTACAAACACCCGGGCGGCTGCTTATTTAAATGCAGGTTTGGTAATTAGCTTCTCTTAACAAGGCGTGCGCTAAATCAGGCACCCGGCTGGCAGCACCCAAGCCTGTCATGTCTCCCGGGATGCAAGGTTGGCTACGGGGGTCACATACAGTGGCTGCAACAAGGCCAGAACTCAAGCTAGGAGGTCCGTCCCGGCCACTCCTCTGCCTCAGTTTCCTTAAAACAAGACCCTGATGAGAGATCTTTAAAACCAAGTACAGGGTAGCTATGGTCTGCCTCTTCTGCCTGCTCTGGTCCTTTTTTTGGCCTCAGAGTCCTGAGTGCATCCTTCCCTCCAGGTGTATTCTTGTCTTTACTCCTGTTGTCATCCTTCCTGGCCACCACCTCTCTGCCGAACCTTCCGTCACGTGTTTCCCAGCCCTCTCTGATGCCCGTCTCCCCTTATACATCCCTCAGTTCTAGTTTTGGTGGTGGGGTCCCAGTGATGGGAACAGAAGAAACAGAGCAAAGCTGGAGTGCCTGTTGCATGCCAGATGGGCATGTCCCACGACCCATCTCTGTCATTCTCACCCCAGCATAGAGATCAGGGGTCCTCATCCTCCTGGGTCCCAGAGAGGCTACCTCACTCAGCAGTGAGTTGCTCTGGGCCTGTCCTTTCAGGCATGGCTCTGAGACCTACCCCTCTCCACTCCTGGTACACACGACGTGCTCAAACTGCAGGTAGTGAAGTGAGAGGTCCTCATGCCTGCATCTCGGTGACCTCTCCTCTGAGATCCGGTGGAGCACCCTGACCCTGGTGGAATCTTGGAGTTTGATTTTACCCAGGGCCTTCTGGCCTCTCCTGGGCACCAGAACACCAGCCACAAGAAAGCTGAGAGAGTCCACAGGAGCAGCAAGGCCACCACTCTTGGAGGGCCCAGCCCTTTGCACACCCCTCCAGGGCGCCTCGGGGGCACCTTGGCCTGGTGAGGAAGCTGAGGTGGGGCTGTGGTCAGAAGGAGAGGGCATAGACACCCCAGGAGACACTTCTGTACACTCCAGCCCTCTTGATTGGATGGCCACGCCCATCTCTCTTTCCAGGGAAAAAGGATTCAAAGCACAAAGAGAATTGCTTGGCATCATTCACTTATTCTCAAGAAAGGACTGAGAAAAGATCTAAATATAGAACCAAAGCCAAAGTGTGGTTAGAATGGGGAAACAGAGCCTGGAGAAGTCCCAGGCTGCCCAGCCCTTCCCCAGAGAAGCAGGAAGTCCAGCCCACATCCCCGGACCCAAACCTGGGCAATCCTGGCTCAGTGGACAGCGCAGGTGTGCCTGGTTTATGAAACTCCCAGCCAGTGCTGCTGGCTGAGGTTGGACCTGGGGCCTGAGCAGAAAGGTTGGGGGAACCAGGGGGGCTTCCCATGGTCCTGGCAGAAGTGAGCACCAGGATCCTGGAAGCCAATCGCTAGGACATAGGCACTCAGCACTGACCCCAGGTGTGCTGTGGTAGGGGACTGTCACTCTCAGACGCCCTAAAACAAGCTGTTTCCACTGCTGAGCGGGCCTCTAATAACAGAAATGATCCGTAATCCTTGGAGGATCATAGACCCCAATGTTATGAAAGCTCTGGGCCTCTGTGTCTAGAAAAATATGCAGGCAAGGATGCACAAACGTATTGCTGTTGTTCAGTCACTCAGTCATGTCCGACTCTTTGCAACCCCACGGACAGCAGTACGCCAGGCTTCCCTGTCTTTCACTATCTCCCCGAGTTTGCTCAAACTCATGTCCATTGGGTCTGTGATGCCATCCAACCATCTCATCCTCTTTCACCCCCTTCTCCGCAAATGTCTAGTTTGGCAATCTCTGGACACTTACAGACCCCCACGAAGCAGTTCATGAATCCTAGGTTGAGATCTCCCTCTTAAAGAAGTTCTAAGAGACTTCGCTCCTAATTAAGACTCCTGTGTGTCAGGATGAGCTTTTCTGTATGTGATCCAAAGAAACCCTGTCTGATAACTGAAGTGCTCTAAAACTCTCTGATGGATGGTGTGGGTATTTTCATGCCTTGAAGGCAGAGGTCTGGACCTGCCAGTTTGCACAATGCTTAGGGCATAGTACGTTCTCTGCAGATTTGCGGTGAGTGAATGAGCGAGTTTGCTACCTGCTGTGTGATTTGGTACCATGTGGTTTTTATAACTCAAACGATCGTCCTTCAGAGGTGGTACTGAATCCACGAATCAGACCTTTGTATCATCAGGACTGACATCAGGGTCTTTGAAAGAGGATGTGAGAGGACATGCCGGGCACCTCTGCCTGGTGTTTCCAGTTCCCACCTCCATCGCATTGGGGCATCTCTGTCCCATGAAGGCTGACCTGTGCAGTAGGGAGGGAGTCAGAGGAGACAGAAGGACATGACACCCCTGCCACAAGACATGGAGAGTAAGCAGGGCACCCTGGCCCGCAGGCCCTGGTCTTAGGACGTGGTGGTACCCGAAGGTACCTGGACCTCGTTAAGGTGGGCCACCTCCCCCACCACCACCCAAGGAGAGCAGTGAGGAGAGCCAGCCACGTCTAAAGTCAACATGGCGCTTCCAGAAACGAGCCGGGAACTCTAAGCTGGGCCCAGCCTCCAGGCCTGAAAATGTGAGGGTCTAGAGCTAGAGCGGGGGCTGACACCAGGCAGGGCGCTCAGTCTCCCAGATTTCTCCCGGTGGCTGGGCCACATGACATCGCCAACTGAGGCGGGGAGTGGCTGTGTGGGAGGCCTGGGTACAGGGGGAGGGAACTCCTACCCCCGCCCAGGCCTTGGATCATTTGAAAGGCAAATGTGCTGGGTTGCCTAGGGAACGGAAGAAAAGGGACTTCCCTAGCACCGGTGACTAGTAAGGGATGGAGAAGAGAGCTGTGATGCTGAGAAAATTGTTTCCAAAAAAAAAGTAAAAAGCGGTGACTAAGCAGCCCTGGTTATGTAAAGCGATCCCTGAGGAAGTGTGGGGAAAAGCCTGGAACCCACCCCCGGGGCCCTCCTCCCCTCTCCCAGCCTGGTTCCTGCTGCCATGGGGAGTTTCCACCAGCCTCTGCCCCCTCCCCTACTCCCCGGAACTCCCTGCTCCTCCTTAGGACCCAGGAGGAGCCAGCCCCTAGCCTGAAGCTGGGCTCTCGCTGTCAAGGGCAACCAAGCCTGATGGGTGGGACACAAAGAAGGAGATGCCTTCCTTGATCCCTCTGGGGCAATTCTGGCACCTCTGCTTAGAACAGAGCACCCCGGGTCAGCCCAACAGGTGGCAAAGGGTCATTTTGCCAACCCAGAATCAGGGGCAATTCCACTCTGAAGACCAGAGTTCCACATTCAAGCCCCAACACAGCTGGTTGCTCACTGGGAACCTGGGCAAGTTACCGAACCTCTTTGAGCTCGTTTCCTAGGTTGTACATGGGAGCTGACATCTACCCCCAAAGCTACTGGAGTAATGAGCTAGGTAGGACAACCCTTGTGCAATTCCAGGCATGAGGCGGACACATGGCGGGCACTCAACACGTGTTAATTTCTCATCCCCCTAGACAGGAGCCCTAGAGACCCTCCTGTCCTTTTCTGGAAGGGAAAGTCTGCACCTGGTCACTAGATTTACTGGGGATCCAAGGAGTCCAGCCGGCCCTTCAGTGCCTCTGTCTGCTTTCTTCCAGCTGATGAAGGGCCACTGACCCAGACACCTTCTCTGCCTGGTGGGTATGTGACAGGTGAACCTGTGCCTTCAAGCCTCACATCTCCCAACCTGGATATTCTTCCAGTTCCCAGGACCCTCCTTCTGGCTGCCTGGGGAACATCCTCTCCAGAGCAGCCCAGGAAATTAGCAGAACCTCAAATCGTTGATGTTGAGAAGAAAGTGGCTATCCACTCTAGTGTTCTTGCCTCAAGAAACCCATGGACAAAAAAAAAAAAAAAAGAAACCCATGGACAGAGGAGCCTGGTGAGCTACAGTCCATGGGGCTGCAAAGACTCGGACAAGACTGAGTGACTTTCACTTTCACCTTCAAATCATTGATGAGATGTTGACACCCCTAAAATCCCCACCTGCGGTTGAGATAGAAAAGCAAATGCCTCTGGTTCCCCCATTCTCTCTACTGTGCGTCCTTGCAGGCGAAGCAGACCTTTGCTCTGGACAAATGGATTTCAAGGCATAAACTACTCTGGGTCTCAAAAAGCTAGGGTAGGGTCTGGGGAACAAGGGCCTCTGTCACCACTGAAAGTGACCAGGCCTGAGTGGGGAAGGAAGTGGTAATCCATCACCTCCCTCGGGGTACACGGGAAGTAACCCCACTTTTAACTACACCCAGCAGACTGCTGTGTTGCACCCACTCTCAGGGGGTCACGGGTCCAATCGAAATCCCCTAGCCTGTAGCCCAAGCCCTGTGTCCTCTCACGTGTCCTCCTTGGAAGATAACAGCAGCTCATCCCCTTCTGTAGGCATATATTTCATCAGTCCAAACTATGAAGAAAAATGTCACACAGGGCTCGAGACCTGAAACCTAGCATTTCCCCAGAAGCCTGAAGGGTTGAGAGGGGCCTTCATTCCTTTTAAAACACCGTACCCAGTGCTTCTTTTGAAAGGGTCTTTGAAAGGGTCCCCTGGGTCATGGAGACAGAGCATCAGGCTTCTGGAGCCACTGGGCTGACCCTACAGCAGAAGCCCAGAGGAAAGAGCCGAGACCCCTCAGCAGAGACTGTGGCCACCTCGGACCCCTTACGGCCCTCCCTGCAGCTGCTCACTGCAGGTCCTATTCTGCTCTGCCCCACACTGTACTTATGCCCTAGTTCAGTTCAGTTCAGTCACTCAGTCGTGTCCGACTCTTTTCGAGCCCATGAATCGCAGCACGCCAGGCCTCCCTGTCCATCACCAATTCCCGGAGTTCACTCAGACTCATGTCCATGGAGTCAGTGATGCCGTCCAGCCATCTCATCCTCTGTCATCCCCTTCTCCTCCTGCCCCCAATCCCTCCCAGCATCAGAGACTTTTCCAATGAGTCAACTCTTCGCATGAGGTGGCCAAAGTACTGGAGTTTCAGCTTCAGCATCATTCCTTCCAAAGAAATCCCAGGGCTGATCTCCTTCAGAATGGACTGATTGGATCTCCTTCGGGCTCAAATGCACCTTCTCCCAGGCCCAGCGAGGCCAACGTAGGATTTCTTTTGGAATCCTCAGTACCTCTTCTGCTTGCTGTCAAATTTCAGCTCAACCTCTCCTTTTAGAGCCCAAGCCTTCCTCACCTGTTCCAGTTCTAAGTGCTTCAGTTCAGTTCAGTTCAGATCAGTCACTCAGTCGTGTCCGACTCTTTGCCACCCCATGAATCGCAGCACGCCAGGCCTCCCTGTCCATCACCAACTCCCGGAGTTCACTCAGACTCACGTCCATCGAGTCAGTGATGCCGTCCAGCCATCTCATCCTCTGTCGTCCCCTTCTCCTCCTGCCCCCAATCCCTCCCAGCTTCAGACTCTTTTCCAATGAGTCAACTCTTCGCATGAGCTGGCCAAAGTACTGGAGTTTCAGCTTTAGCATCATTCCTTCCACAGAAATCCCAGGGCTGATCTCCTTCAGAATGGACTGGTTGGATCTCCTTGCAGTCCAAGGGACTCTCAAGAGTCTTCTCCAACACCACAGTTCAAAAGCATCAATTCTTCGGCACTCAGCTTTCTTCACAGTCCAACTCTCATAACCGTACATGACCACAGGAAAAACCATAGCCTTGACTAGATGGACCTTTGTTGGCAAAGTAATGTCTCTGCTTTTGAATATGCTATCTAGATTGGTCATAACTTTCCTTCCAAGGAGTAAGCGTCTTTTAATTTCATGGCTGCAGTCACCATCTGCAGTGATCTTGGAGCCCAAAAAATAAAGTCTGACACTGTTTCCCATGAAGTGATGGGACCAGATGCCATGATCTTCGTTTTCTGAATGTTGAGCTTTAAGCCAACTTTTTCACTCTCCACTTTCGCTTTCATCAAGAGGCTTTTTAGTTCCTCTTCACTTTCTGCCATAAGGGTGGTGTCATCTACATATCTGAAGTTATTGATATTTCTCCTGGCAATCTTGATTCCAGCTTGTGCTTCTTCCAGCCCAGCGTTTCTCATGATGTACTCTGCATATAAGTTAAATAAGCAGGGTGACAGTATACAGCCTTGACGTACTCCTTTTCCTATTTGGAACCAGTCTGTTGTTTCATGTCCAGTTCTAACTGTTGCTTCCTGACCTACATATAGGTTTCTCAAGAGGCAGGTCAGGTGGTCTGGTATTCCCATCTCTTTCAGAATTTCCCACAGTTTATTGTGAAAATGAACTAAGTGCTTGCTGCTGCTGCTGCTGCTGCTTGGCCTGCCATAAAAAATTGATAGTCGTGTATGGATGTGAGAGTTGGACTATAAAGAAAGCTGAGAACTGAATTGATGTTTTTGAACTGTGGTGTTGGAGAAGACTCTTGAGAGTGTCTTGGACTGCAAGGAGATCCAACCAGTCAATCCTAAAGGAAATCAATCCTGAATATTCATTGGAAGGACTGATGCTGAAACTGAAACTCCAGTACTTTGGCCACCTGATGCAAAGAGCTGACTCATTGGAAAAGACCCTATTGCTGTGAAAGATTGAAGACAGGAGGAGAAGGAGATGACAGAGGATGAGATGGTTGGATGGCATCACCGACTCAATGGACATGAGTTTGAGCAAGCTCCAGGAGTTGGTGATGGACAGGGAAGCCTGGTGTGCTGCAGTCCGTGGGGTTGCAGAATCAGACACAACTGAGTGACCGAACTGAACTGAATTTGCTGGGCCAATGAACATTCCCGGTTGGGACTCTGCCTGGCCTCCCGAACAACTCCTTCTCCCAGTGGAAAGGTAGTGGATGCCAGAATGTAACCCCAGCCCTCACCCCTTGGTTTTTTAGTCCCCCTCATATAATGGGGCAGGGGGTGGGTGGTGCTTCCCAGATGACTCAGTGGTAAAAGAATCCACCTGACAATGCAGGAGACTCAGGTTCAATCCCTGGGTTGGGAAGATCCCCTGGAGGAGGAAATGATAACCCACTCTAGTGTTCTTGCCTGGGAAATCCCACAGACAGAGGAGCCTGGTGGGCTACAGTCCATGGATTCACAAAAGTGTGGAACACAGCCTAGCGACTAAACAACAACAACATATGATGGATCGGGGGGAGGCTTGTGGCCTGAGCCCTACATGAGCTGAAGAGACCCGCAGGGTTCTTTGTGCAGTCCTGAGACACACATGAAAACATGCAAGTCTTGCAGTCAGAGACACACATGCACCAAGTCTGACCTCCCTCTTACCCAGCTGACCTCTAGCAAGTAAGCCCTTTCCTTCTCTGCTCCTCAGGTTCTCCATCTGTATATTGAGGCCAATACCAGCGACCTCAGGGTTGTGGGGAGCTGGGATACCTGAGACATCTGAAGGCCTCAGAAAAAATTAGGGCAAATACGGGGCACGTTGGACCCCACAGTCGTGTAGAGTTCTCCTGCAGGGACCCTGGGTCCCCATGGTTCTCCTTGCCCTGGATAATGCGCACAGGCAGCCAGGCAGCTGACTCGGTGAGGAAACCCCGGCCCCTGCCTCCCCCGCCTCCCCTGCCCGCCTTCCCACCTCCTCCTCCCCAGAGGCTCATAATTGGTGTTGTGAAGATTAGTCACCGAGACAGCGAGAGTCTGCCTCCCCGACAGCCCGGGCCCCCTACACAGGCAGACGGGCTGAATGCTTAATTGGAGTTCCTCACACCTCCAAGGACAGCCTCCCACCAATTGACAGGGACACAGAGTCGTGCGCAGGCCCCGACCCTGGAGGAGGGCCAATGAGGAGCTGAGGGCTTCACTGCCCCCCTCCCACAAAGGCCCCCTCCTGGTGACCTCACCAGAACTGGGAGGGAAGGCTAGGAACCTGTGTCAGTGCCCTGAGCCCCAACAAGACTGTGCTTCCAGAACCTTCTCCTAAGAGGCTAGCTGGGAGGATCTCCACCCAGGCCTATTTATCTCAGCAGAAAGGGCGGCCCAGCCCAGCTCCATCAGCAGGATCACAGAAAAGGAATGGGACAACAGGAAGGGAAGGAGAAGATCCCATGTGCAGGGCCCTAGGTGAGGGCTGCTGGGGGGCCTCCACAGCTGCCCCCCGCCCCCGAGAAGCCCGAGAGAGAATCGCAGGGGCAAAACTTGGAGGATGCGGGCTCACTGACTTGTCTTCCCCGGAGGGCAGGAGGTGTTGATCCAGGGGAATGAGGTCCCTTGTCACCTTATCGATGCTGAGCTGGGTGAGGTGGACACTCTCTGGAGATCTCACTCAGAACAAGCAGGAGGCCCAGGTTCAGCTGGGGAGCAGCCCGGAGGGGTGCAGGGGGCGACCAGGGAGAGGACAGGAAGAGTGGAGGCTTCTGCCCTGGGTGTGCAGCTGCCAGAGGGGACTGCCTCATCGGGACTCTGTTTTGCCAAGGGGGGAACTGTCCTGCCCTGAGTTAGGAGGGGCTGGGGAGTAGGGCAGTGAGCGGGGTGGTGGGGGTGGTGCACGGGGCTGGAATGAAGGATCCAGGCTGTGATTTCTCATGGGGAAGCCAGAAAGCTCCAAAAAATCTTCTCCCACACGCCCTCAGCCTCCCCATCTAATTGGATTTTCTCGGCCTCCCACAAGGTTATCCTTAGCACCAGGAAAATGCCTCATGGTTGGATTCTCCCCCCCAGTCTCCCCCCACCAAAGGAAGTCTGGGGCTCAGAACAGCTCTGCCATTCACAACATTTTCCCGATGGCGCCGCCGCAGTCACCGCCCCCAGCTGTGAGGGTGACAGGAGTGCCTGCAGGGAGGTGAGAAGGGGAGCTTCTAAGGGCAGGGCCAGAGCGGGCTGGGAGCTGGGGATGAGCTGCCACCGGAGGCCCTGCCCATCTTCTTCAGGGTCCGCCTCTCCCCTGGGGGTCCTGGGGCCACATTCCCCACTCTCCTCTCTGCCCTCTAACTCCCCAGGCCAAGCCCCCCTTCCTTGGCTTCAGTAGCTCTCAGAGCCTAGAAGGATCCCACCCATGGCCTCACCCTCCCCAGTTTAATCCCTGTCTTCCAGTTCACTCCTCCCCAGAATCCACAAAGCCAGGACCACAGCTTCCTGGTGGATCTCCTGCAGCAACAGAGGGCTTGGCCCCTGCTAGAGAGTTACCCTGAGCACAGGGCCACGCCCTGAACCCTCTTTCATACCCCTCATGGGGCTGGGCTCAGGGGAACATTTAAGGGGTTGGTCAGGTGCACTATTCAGGACTCAAGGCCTAGACTTCTGCCCAAAGGGTCTTCTTAGCCCTGCGCATCTCAGAGATGTGGAGTTGAGAGCCCATCTCGGGCTGGGGGCCAGCTCCTCCTAGGTCCTGTGGAGGAGCAGGGAATTCTGGTGAAAAAGGGAGGCGGCAGGGACTAGTGGAAACTCCCCAGACAAAGAGGAGCTTCTTCCTATTGACAGGCATCTTGTCTAGGCTAGTCCCAAGAGGGCAGGGTTGGTGCTGGGTGGGGTGCGCGTGACACCTGATGTCACGTATCAAGGGTTCCACACAGAGAAGGTAGGACATTGCTGCCCCTCTGCCCTGTGGTCCTCGCAGTGCGACCGATGTCCATGAGGACCACTAACCTCAGTCAAACCTCTGGTCATGCTTGCCTTTCCCCCAGTATAGCCTGGTGCCGTGTCCCCACCAGCCCCAGCGGCCCTACATGGAGCAGACCTAAATGTTTTCTGGAAGCATCGTCCACAGTCCCAGGTCCAGAGAAAAGGGTCAGGCAGAAGTGCCAGCTGTGCCCAAGCCACACGTCATTCCCCTGGCCCCGCTCTGCCACCATGAGGCACTCACCCGTCTGAACCCCTCAGTGTTTTCAAGCTTCTGGTCTGATAGCGTAAGTTCTGATTTATCCCCTGGACTCTCAAATGTGCCCTTTGGGCGAAGCCTGCCCCACATTTTAGTCTTCACCCTCCTTGCCTTACAGCTAATTTAAGCAAATATTGTTTAAAAAAAGAAAACACCAAGATGCTTGCATATGGCCTGATTTTACCATTTTAATAGTCTCGTTGCAGACACACCTCTCCCTCCTCCTGTTCTCTCCTCCTCTTCTCCTCCTCTGATCCCTTCACCTCTCTGCTTCCCCTTCCCCTCTAGCCCTTTCCTCAATCCACTCTGTCTTCCTTGCATTCTCAGTGGCAGCTGCGGGGTGGGAGGGGCAGGGGCACGTGAAGTAGAGGAGAGAGAGGCCAGGGGCTGCAGCAACCAGAGCACAGCCCCCCTATCCTCTTGTGCAAACCCATGTGGTCCTTGTGGTCCACCGAGTGGTCCTTGTTTTGGTGTTCTTAGGAGTCATATGGCTGGGGTTCCCTAGCCACCACCTCAAGGACCTGGATCAGAAAATATGCCCTGCCAAATACCCTATTTGTCTCTGGTTCCATAACCAGTTCCTAAGCTCATGGCCAAGGATGGTGTTTGAACCAGTTGGGAAATAGATGGTGGGATCCAAGCTATGGAGGAATCAGCATTTGCAAATGGGGAAAGAAACAGCATCAAGAAAGGATAAGAGAAAAATGCAGAAAGGACTGGACTGATGATGGAAGTGGTGGTGAAGGAGGGTGCGGGAGGATGGAGCAGCCACTGGGATGAAAGGCCAGAGGTTTGCAGGCTAAGGGCAAGGTGGCTGGCTCAGATGGTAAAAGAAACCTGCCCACAATGCAGGAGACCCAGGTTCAACCCCTGGGTCAGGAAGATCCTCTGGAGAGGGTAATGGCAACCCACTCCAGTATTCTTGCCTGGAAAATTCCATGGAAAGAGGAGCCTAGTGGGCTACAGTACATAGGGTCGCAAAGAGTCGGACACAACTGAGTGACTAACACTAAATAACCAATAAAATGAGTGCATCCAGCCCAGCTGCTGTTCAAAGGGTCTCATGTGGGGCCAGGAAAAGCCCTGTGTTGCTTTTGAAAGACTGTGTCTTTGTACCTTAGAGAACTTTCATGTTTTCCATCATCCATGAGAAACGGGAGAGATGCAGGGATGACAAAAGGTCTGCAATGGTCTCTACAGACCCAGGTACCCCCTCACCCGAAACCCCTTGGTGGGGGGGATCCCCAACACCTGAGCTCCAACTTCAGCGTTTCAGCATCCAGTTCTTCAGAGAAACCACTGCCCATGAGGCTCTCCAAGTGCTGCTCTGGTGTAGGGGTGAAGAAGGGTGGTCCCCAGGCCCTCCTGAGGGAGGTGATGGCATCTGCCCTAGGCAACCCTGGCCACTGACCCACCTGCCTCCCAGGCTGGAGATGCCCCTGGGGGTGCCTATGAAGCCCCATTGTTTTGGGGGTGCACCCAGATGACCCTGGTCATCCCCTATGGGGAAAGATGGGTGGGAAAATCTCCCCGCCAGTGCCTCCAGTAAGGGAAAGCCCGCAAGAGCCTAGGAGTCAGGCAATCCTTCCTGCCCACTCAGAGATTCCGGAAGCCCTTCAAGTCGGGAGAACCCGCCTCCCCAACCTCTCTCTCTCTTCTCGCTTCCCCTGTCTGTCTCCTTCCCGCGACTCCTGTGAGTGCACAGGAGGGCTGAGGGAAGCCCCGTGAGCCTGTGATGAACGGAGCTAATTTCTAGTTTGCTGGTATGCCGCAGAGAGGCTGCTGCCTCCGTTCCCCTCCTTCCCAGCAAACCCTCTCCCACACACAGACAAATAGGCTGCATATTTAATTGGAATTCCTCACACCTACAGGGTAAAGCCTTGTCAGTAGAAATAGAGCCCACAGCCAGCTGGCTTCCCCCATTCCACCCACCTTGTCTCTTAAAAAGAAATCCCCCCCCCATACGTGAACACCCACCCACGGTCCCTTACACGTCCCTCCCAGCATGGTTGTAAAGGAAGGATTCATTGGCAGTGACGCTCCTTTTCTGGGCGGATACAGCTGGGCCCACCCGGCAGAGACCACCCAGAGGCTCCTCCCTGGCAGATGGGCCCTGGCTGCCTTGTCATCACCCACCTCAGGAACCCCTTGGCCAAAGCTCTTAAAGCCCTGGGGTCCCTGGATGCTGCTGAGAGGCACTGGCTGCTTGGGTATCAGAGATCTGGTGATGTAGGAGGAAGGGGAGCCAGGAAATCCTAGAACATCACCTAGAAGCGTGTGCATGTATGCTGAGTCACCGCCAACTCTTTGGGACCCCATGGATGGTAGCCCGCTAGGCTCCTCTGTCCATGGGATTCTCCAGGCAAGAATACTGGAGTGAGTTGCCATGTCCTCCTCCAGGGGATCTTCCCAACCCAGAGATCAAACCTGCGTCTCATGTCTCTTGCATTGGCAGGCGGATTCTTGACCACTAGCAACACCTGGGAAGGCCCATCATCTAGAAGAGACACAGCCAAACCTGGTTCTCCACTCCTGGGACACTGCCTTGCCTCTTTCTCCATGGAGTCTCTCCCCAGACAGGGTGGGGGTGGCACACAGAAGCTGGCAGGACTGAGGAAGATGGGGCCCAGGGGAGGAGAAGGGGAGAGACGGGAGGGCCCAGAAGTGTCGGCAACGGAGAAGGGATGAAAGACCCCAAGGAGTCCTTCCAGGGGAGAGTCAACTTTGTCTATTTCCCAAAGATAAAGGCAGAGATCTCCTGGGGAGGCCACACTCCTCTGGACGGCCTCAGAGATGCCCCACCTGAGCTCTGCCCAGGAGCCGCATCCTGGTGGGGACAGATGGGCCAGAGCTCACCACCAGCACCCCCAGAACAGGAACACCCCTCTCCCCACTGAAATCCCGGGTCAGCAGCCTCAGCCGGGTTTGCAGGACCTCCTCTCCATTGTCGGGGATTTTCCCCTTGGCACCTATTCCTTCCTCCCCTGGCGCCCGGCCCCACCAAACCTGTGTGTCAATGAGCAGACAGATGCCTATGGGGCTTGGAGGAACGATGTGACATCCTCTTTCTCCCCCACAAAATATCATCTCAGTTTGCCTGAAAGTTCACCATTAGTGACTCATTTCTTTGGGTTAAACATAGCCCTCCCTTTTGAAATGCAGCTGCTCGAGGAAAGGGTAACTCATTGAGTTCTCAACATTCTAGTGTGAATGAGGATAGAGATGCTATCTCCGAGTCTGCCAGGAAGGGCAGAAGAGGAAGTGGAGAAGGAGTCGGAGAGGAGGAAGGGAAGCTATTGAAGCAGAAGGGACCAAAGAAAGGACTGGAAAACAGCAGCTCTGTTCTCCCTTGAGTGCCAAAACGCCAACAGTGAATCAGAGAAGCCCCTTTGTTTAGGCGATTTCCCAGGCGGCTCAGTGGTAAAGGATCCACCTGCCAGTGCAGGAGATGGGCGTTTGATTCCTGGGTCGGGAAGGTATCCCAGAGAAGGAAATGACAACCAGATCAAGTATTCTTGCCTGGAAAATTCCATGGAAAGAAGGAGCCTGGTGGGCTACAGTGCATGGGATCATGAAGAGTCGGACACGACTGAGCAACTAAGCCACACACACACGGGTTTATATAGGTAGAGCCTCTGCGATTGACAAAGGACTCGCACACCCACCCCCATTCCGTCCTCACAGCTTCTGTGAAGCAGAAACAGGGAGGTTGTTGTGCCCATTTTCCAGTTGGAGAGACTGAGCCTCTTGGACTTTGGAGGACTTGCCATCCAGCCAGTGAGCAGAGGACCTGAGCCCTCTACCTCCTTTGTACAGAAGCTGCCCCCACTGAGTTCACCTTCTCCCTAACTCACCAAGGGTCTCTGATCAGAACAGGAAAGGTGCTGGTAGAGAAACAAGAGGGAAAATGGGGCCAGGAAGGGGTCAGGGGATGGAGAGGGCAAATGCAAGACAGTGAGGGCAGAGAGCATACTCCAGGTCCTGAAGCCTCTGCCCCAACCTAGAGAGGAGATATGGATGGAGGGCACAGACCCTTCCCCCACCACTGGTGACAAGTCTGATGCCAACATCTGGGACATCCCCCACATCCTTCAGTTGGCAGCTTCACTCCCCAAGGCTCCACGCAGAGGCCAGGAAGACCCGAGAAGGGTTTTGCTGGCCTTAGGGGTGAGGAGGAGGCCAGTTGTGGACAGAGCGGTGTAGGCTGGACCCAGGAAGGGTCTCCAAGGAGACAGGGGAGCAGGAAGAGACCCCAGGAGCCCTGCCAAGACCACGCTCCCACCCAGGGGCTTCCACGCTCAGCTTCTCCTCCTCCCTTCCTGTCCCTTCTGTTTCCACCTTTTTCCCTCTCACAGTCCTGTCTTCAAGACAAGTCACAGTTGTGTCTTCCAGCTTTCCACCCTGCAGGAAGTGGTTGGTCCACCATATTGAAACTGTCCCCCGTGTCTCCTTCTTAATGAGCCAGGTTAAATATGCTGTAATCAGAGTAATAATACACCTGGGCTGGTTCTCCAGAGAACTGCCTTTTGTACGGCAATAGGACATTAATAGCAATTATTCTGCTTTGTAATTGGAGCTTTAAATACTAATTCAAACAGCCAGAGGAAAACCAATTAGTGCTAATTTATCTCTATGTGTTTTCCAGAGCTGGTGTCTGTCACACTGTGAAGAAATAGGTTGGTAATTAGTACAGTTGGGTGGTAGATAGAAGTAATTATCAGATTCTTTCATTTTTCTTTGGAAAAAAAAAAAGTGGGTGGGGGTGGGGAGGGCTGGGGTAGGTAGGTTCTGTAAAGTCTTTGTTCCCTTGGAATTTAAAGGGAGGGCCTGAGCTGATTCTGAGATGCCAGCCCTGAGCATCTCAGCTGTACAGGTATTTCCAAGGCCGGTGGGCTCCAGTAGAGGTTGCCTTGAAGGCCTTGACCAGGAGCCTCCAGCTAATAGGCTCGTAGAAGTTCCGCCGGCAACATTACACGAAGCAGAGCATTTCCAGGGAAGGGCTGATGAGACCCAAATCCAAGCTGACCAAAGAAGTAACGGGACAGGGGGCCCTGGTGCCAGGCCAGCTGTGTGACCTGGATGGAGGCACTAAACCTCTCCGAACATTGGTCTCCCCATTTGTAAAATGGACAGAATAATGCCTATCTCACAGGGTCATTGTAAGGATTGAATCAAAGAAAATAATGCTTGTAATGAGCCTAAAACCCAGTCACAATAGGTATGAGTTACTGAATGCAAACCATTTGCCCAGGATTCTTCTAATGATTTTGTATATATTATTATTATCTCTAACCCTCCAGAGCCATGGGTTGACTCACTCTACTAGTTCAGTTCCGTTTCCTCTCCTATCCATACCTTTCACCAAATATGCAAGAAGAAAAGTTATTAGTCTCAATAAGCTTCGGTTTCCTCATCCATGTAATAGAGGTGAAATAGTATTTCCCTTATGATGTAATTATGACAATTAGAGACAAAGATTCTAAAAGCTCTTAGCAGGGGTCTATTATAATTATCAATATTATTTTTTAAATATTTAAAAAATATTTTTACTTAGTTATTTGGCTGTTCCAGATCTTAGTTGTGGCACACAGGATCTTCCATCTTCGCTGTGGCTTGTAGGATTTTTTACTTGTGGCAAGCAAACTCCTAGTTGCAGAAATCAGGATCTTTAGTTGCAGATGGATCTTTAGTTGCAGGATCTTTAGTTCCCTGGCCAGGGATGGAACTCAGGACCCCTGCACTGGGAGCATGAAGTCTTAGCCACTGAAGCTCCCGGGAAGTGTCAATTATCAACATTATTAAATTATCACTTCATTTCGGGTAGTTTTGTCATCACCTACACAAATCCTCTACTGAAAGATACAGCACTATCGGTACATTTCATTAACTAATCCTCGAGGACTCATCAAACGTCTGATATATACTCACTACTGTAGCAAGCCTGCTCGCACCATTTCAAAACATAAAGTTAACACACCCTGAACAAGATGGGAAGACAATGGCATTTCACAGAGCTTCACTGTTTATACAGTGCCGTCACATGTATCATTCCAGTACCTTTTCACAAGTAGGCAGGTGGAGATTGACTTCATTCCCATTTTACAGGTAGGAAAATGGGGCTCAGAGAATTTGTGACTTGCTCAAGAAAGTGGTAGAGTCAGAACCAACTCCCAGGCTTTTGGCAGCACAGTCTACCTAGTCACTCACTAAATGCTTGTTGAATGAATAAGTCTGCTTTCTACTAAACCCTATCACCTAAGCCGCCAACTTAGGGATATCTCATTCCATTGCATGAGAGGCAAGGCTGGTCAAGGAGAGGTGAGACGGAGGTGCAGAAATCTTCAGGGGGAGATGGGCCGTGGCAGGGCTGGACAGCTTTGCTCAGCCTAAACCAGGCTTCTGAACATGTTGAATTAGTGTTGGTGGTGTTGTTCAGTCGCTAAGTCATGTCTGACTCTGAGACCCCGTGGACTGCAGCACGTCAGGTCTCCCGTCCCTCACTGTCTCCCAGAGGTCACCCAAGTTCATGTCTGTTGAATCAGTGATGCTATCCAACCATAGTATTTATTGAACTAGTAGGTAACATTAAAAACTAGGGAGACTGCATTTAGTGACCTGGGTGAAGATCTGTCAAACGAGACCATCTCCTCTTCTCTCAGGTAGCATCCCACCCACACAGGGGACCCGCCTGGACCCTACAGGCACATGAGGTGTGACCGGGCTGGGCCTCTGTGTACAGCCATGTGAGGCAGGGAGAGTGAGCAGGATGTAGAGCGTGTGGCTTTGGCAAAGACCCCAGGAGGGGCCAAACACAATGTTCGAGAAGCAGGGGCTAAACTGGCCTAGCAGCTCAAGAGGGTAAGTGCTGGGGAAGGGAGAGGCCGTGGTTGGTAAGATAGAATTGGCCATAACACAGCAGAGAGCCCTGGAGAAGGAAATGGCAACCCACTTTCAGTATTCTTGCCTGGAAAAATTCTTGCCTCCACGGACAGAGGAGCCTGGCAGGCTACAGTCCATGAGGGTCTTAAAAGAGTCGGACGTGACTTAGTGACTAAATAACAAAAGAAGAATGGCAGAGGACAAGTGTGACCAGCGCTGCCGGCTAGTTATTCACAGCTCCCGTAGAAGGGACAAATGGGCGGCCTGTACCCTGCCCATCAACCACTCACTCAGTCCAGGAGCTGCCTCCTCCTTGAAGAAAGGGAGGCCTTCTTTCTTCTTATATTTTTTTAAAAATATATTTATTTATTTTGGCTGCACTGGGTCTTAGTTTTGGCACTCAAGATCTTTAGTTGCAGTAAGTAAACTCAGTCATAGCATGTGGGATCTAGTTCCCTGACCAGGGATTGAACCTGGACCCCCTGCATTGGGAGTGTAGAGTCTTAGCCACTGGACCACCAGAGAAGCCCCAGGGAGCCTTTTTTCTAATCACTCACAGGCACCCACCATATGCTCGTCAAGTTGTGGGCTTCCACTCAGAGGAGCACTGGTTTCCTGTGGGCCAGCAGCTGACCAAGATTAGACGTGTTTCAGAGGCAGTGCTTGAGAAGGTGGTAGAGGTGGCAGGGTAGACAGAAGGGGGGTCAGAGAGGCTGAGGAAAGGCAAGCATAGATGACGTGATTGTGGCAAGAATGGGGAGACATGAAAAAAAGAAGAGGGTGTGGGCATGTGGGCACAAGCAAGAGACGACCTGGACATATATAACAATAATATATGCTATGACTGGAGGCTGATGGATAATTTTAATCATATTCTTTTTGCTTATTGGTGCTTTCTAAATTTTCTACATTGAGCATAGTTCTCTGATATACTAAGAAAAACAATGAAACTTATTTTTTTAAAAAGGAAGGGACATATGCTGGAGACATTCGGAAGGAGAACTGACAGAATTTGATAAGTGATAAGATAAGGCTGATAAAGGAGAAAGATGAATCAAAAATAACTTAGAGGTTTTGAGACTGGGTGATTGGGAGAATGTCAGGGAGAGGGAAGTTAGGTGGAGGGTTAGAGAGTGGGGACAGTACCCTTTCAAGTGAGGCAGTGGAGGGTTTTCATTCTTGCGGCAGAAAAGGAAGGAATGCCCCTGAGAGGGTCCCTGCTCACAGGCTGCAGGCTACCCCGGGGTCAAGAGAACTAGGGACACCCTTACCAGTGCTCCATCCAGAGCTGCAGGCAGATCTGCCTTTTTAGGCAGAGAATTAAATAGAGGGCACCCAGGGACTTTCCTGGCAGTCCAGTGGTTAAGACTCTGAGCTTCCACTACAGAGGTTGGGGGTTCAATCCCTGGTCAGGGAACTAAGATCCCACATGCCATGTGGTGTGGTCAAAAAGAAAAAAAAGCACTCAGACAAGACCAGAAATAGACGTGCCCACGACCAGCAGGCCTTCTCAGCCTTGGGACTGGGCTGCTTGTGTCGTAGGGGACCAGGACAAACTCAGTGCATGACAGGGAAGGGGGCTGCGAGGCTGCAGAGGATGGAGCAGGCTGGCAGGGAAGCCCCAAGAGTCCCGGTGTCATTGGTGATGGCTGGCCATGGAGGAATGGAAAGCGGGGGAGCTCATCTCTGCATTCCAGAGCCATTCCTCACATGGAGAAGGGTCCTCCTGAATCTTAGCTCCCAGCCTACTGCCTCACCCCCACTTGTCCACAGACACATAGTTAGCCCCTAGAAACCCGTTCTGCTGCTCCTTCCTGACTGGTCTGCAGGGGCTTGGGACCTGCCAGAGCCTCAGAGACCAGCTGTCCCAGGCCCCACAGACACCCAGGACGGGAAAAGACTGTTCCCTGTTGTCTCGAGAACCATCTGCTTCGTATCTACTGGCGACTCTGCCAAGGCTGGGTCTCCTGGGGCTCTAAGGGAAGACTCGCACCCTGCCTAGCATCCCCCCAGCCAGCCCGCAGCGAAGCTGCTGCCTCTTCCACTGGGATCACTTCCTCTCCCCTTCCCCAATCGGCCCTGCCCCCTGTACCCCGTGTGCCAGCCCTCCCGGCTCCAGGGCCAGAGCCGCTTCACTGAACCACCATTGCCTTAAAAGACTCCAAGCTGACTGAGCCCGAGGCCCCACCCGAGGCTGCGTCACCGTTTCCTTGGCAACCGAAAGGGGTGGGTGAAAAGTATCACACAAAGCAAACAAAATGAGCTCCACGTTGGTGGCCGGGAGAGTCACCTCAGGATCCGACGGCAGGCAGTGTCTGCTGGACTCTCTCTCACCGAGGCTGCTCTGGGGGTGGGGGCGAGCTGACAGCCCCCCAGATCCTAGGCCAGGAGCACTTCATAACACACCATGGCCACAGGCGTGCTCTCCCTCCCCCGGGAGCTGTCTTTCTAGGAGAAATGAGATTATCTGGTGAGGGTCCCACCTCTGCACACACTGGGCGCTAATGAGGCTGAGATGTCAGCCCCAAAAAGTTGTCTTGTCAGCCGGGAGGAGCACAGAGCCGCCGGAGAGACCTCGTGGCCAGTCGCTGCCTGCCTGTGGCACTCCCAGGACTCGTACAGTGAAGGTCCTTCTGAAGGGTGCTATAGGAAAAGACTGACAGGTGTATGCTTGCAATTCCAAAGTGCTTTTCAAAAAAAAAAACTTTGAGTTATAAATATATCCATCAGCTATCTAGATCTTCAGTGTAAAACTTCATGGCTTTTACTCATTGTCTTAGTTCTGGCCACTAGGACAGAATACCATAGACTGAGGGGCTTATCGACAATAGACACTTATTCTTCACTGTCCTGAAGCCCAGATGTCTGAGATTGGAGTGCAGTATGGCAGGTCCTGGTGAAGGCCCTCTTCTGGGCTGCAGACAGCTGACTTCTCCAATATGCTTACTTGGAGAGTAAGGAGAAGGAGAAGCCAAGTCTCTCTGACTCTTAAAAGGCCACTAACCTCATCATGGAGGCCCCACTCCCCTGACCTCATCTAATCCTAATCACCTCCCAAAGGCCCCACATCCTAATATGTCAGGTGGTAGGTTTTCAACATATGCATTTTAGGGGGACACACACATTCAGTGTATAGACAGCATATTAAAAAACAAAGACATCACTTTGTTGACAAAGGTTCGTATAGTCAAAACTATGGTTTTGACTATAAAGAAGTCAAAAGTTAGACCATAAAGTCTAACTTTATGGTTAGACTTTATGGTCTAACAGAGTTAGACCATAAAGAAGTCTGAACGCCGAAGAATTGATGCTTTCAAGTTGTGGTGCTGGAGAAGACTCTTGAGAGTCCCTTGGACTGCAAGGAGATCAAATTAGCCAATCCTAATTGAAATCAACCCTGAATATTCATTGAAAGGACTGATGCTCAAGCTGAAGCTCCAAAACTTTGGCCACCTGATGTGAAAAGCCGACTCATTGGAAAAGACCCTGATGATGAGAAAGACTGAAGGCGGCAGGAGAAGGGGATGACAGAGGATGAGATGTTTGGATAGCATCACCAGTTCGATGGACATGAGTTTGAGCAAACTCTGGGAGATGGTGAGGGACAGGGAGGCCTGGTATGCTGCAGTCCATGGGGTTGAAGAGTCAGACACGATTTAGTGATTGAACAACAACAAATTCAGTCCATAACACCATGTAACCACCACCCAGATCAAGACATGGAGATTTCCTATGCCCCCAAATCCTCCCTTTTCCAGTCAATATCCCCATCCCAAAGACGACAGTATTCTGACAGCTGTCACAGTCCATTAGGCTTGTTGTTGGCTTCAAGTAAATGGAACCATGTAGAGTGGGTGCCCCTCTGTGCCAGCCTGACTGCTGACATGGTTTTCCGCCTTGGAAGTCAACCATGTCAGAGCAGAAGTCAGGGACTCCTTCTTTCTCTTGCTATGCAACGTACCTAGTGATTCTAACTGTCCCCAGGGCTTTTTTTTTTTTTCACTCCCTATTTATTTGTTTATTTATGGCCATACTGGGTCTCTGTTGCTGTGCGAGGTTTTCTGTAGTTGCAACGAGTGTGGGCTACTCTCTGGTTGAGGTGTATGGACTTCTCTTGTCGCGAAGCACAAGCTCTAGAGCACACAGGCTTCAGTAGTTGCAGCATATGGGTTCCGTAGTTGTGGCTCCCAGGCCCTAGAGCACAGGCTCAATAGTTGTGGTGCGTGGGCCTTATTGCTCTGTGGCACGTGGGATCTTCTCAGACCAGGGACTGAGGCCATGTCTCCTGCATTGGCAGCCGGATTCCTTACCAGAGCGCCACCAGGGAGGCCCTCAAGGCCTTCACATTTGCATTTTTCTCCAGGTCCCTAACTTGCCACTGTTATTTCCACCAGGCCACGTGTGACTGGGGACACCCATGCCCAAGCACACCCAGGTGGTGCCCAATCCTGGGTGCGCCCTTCTCTACCCGACATGAGAAGTCACATAGGAATGAGCGTGTGTATGACCATATCCTGGGAACAACCTTGTATTCCCCAGAAGTGGCGGGGCGTGGGGGGTGGGTATTAGAAAACTGTGGCATTTCATTATTAGTAACATATTTGTGATACATCACACAACTGCTGGTACCACACCAGCATGTCACAGCTTTTAGGCTGAGAACTGCTAGCCTAAGTGGTGTGACTTCAGAAGTAAAGGCAGGCCATTTCCTGCCCTCAAAATATCTCTTTACCCCACACCATTGCTTCTGTAGTTTCTGCCCAGGCAATTTATTGTGCTTTATCAAACAGCAAAGTGTCCTCTTTTAAAATGCAAGGACTCCTTTGGGGAGAGAACCATTAAACCCACAGCACCTTAGAGTACTTAGAGTTTGGGAGCCCTGGAAAGGAATGCGTGCTGGGGGCTGGCTGCACGTGTGGTGCTCTGGGACCTTTCCCCGTGCCTCTTCTCCCCATCCCCACAATGAGCTCAGGAGGAGGGTATTCTTAGCCCCATTTCACAGATGAGGTAACGGGGGCTCGGGGAGATGAAATAACTAGCCTAAGACTACATGTCTCTTAGGTTGCAGAAGCAATCATTCCAGCCCAGTGCAGTCCCCTCTAAAGCCCAGCTGAGTAGGTGGAAAATACCGGGTATTTGTGAGCAAGGAGAGAGAAGAGCCTAGAAAGGAGAAAGACCTGATGCTGTGCTGAGGAGAGAAGTGACACCCAGGCTGTAAATCAAAGTGTCAGAGGGAAAAAGAGAGTCCCTTCATACTGGACTCCACGTCCCCAGGCTCTGCTGGCCCAGAGCCAGCAGCACGTGCACCCTCGAGGCAGTCTGGCCCCATCGGCCCCAGTGCCTCCTCCAATCTGGGTGACCACCGAGGGATGTGTCACAGGCACCAGGTCACAGCCCTCCAGAGATGAGCACAGGCCTTCCTGATTCCTAAAGGCCAGGAAGGCCTTTTATTGTTAGTGACTGAACAACAACAACAACACAATCAGTCCAACAATAACACCATGTAACCACCACCAAGATCAAGACATGAAATATTTCCTACACCCCAAAAGCCTCCCTCTTCCAGTTAATATCCCCACCCCAAAGGCAACAGTATTCTGACTCGGGGTGCAGAAGAACACCCATTTAGAAACTTCAGGAAGCATTAGCTCCCTGCCAAGTATCCCATATGCACCGTTTCAGTCCACACAGCAACCCCATGGTGTGGGTATACTGAGGCCCCATCTGTAGATGAGAAAGCCAGTGTTCAGAGGTCAGTGCATGGCCACGATGCTGTAAACTCCATGCGGGCAGAGATCATGTCTCTACAGGGCATCACCTCCGGCCAGCACTCACCACTTTGCCTGGAATATACAGAGTGCTTTTCTCCTTGGCACAGCATCAGCCCCTATTACCTATGGGTCCTTCAGCAGTGTATGGCTGAGTCTTCAGACCCTAAAGAGGACATCCTATCACCGGATGAGGTGCACTGTAGCAGGAATGGTTAGAGACCCAGGGGAAGGAGGAAGAAGGCCTGACACCAGGAAAGGAGGCCTGGGCTTCAAAAGGAAGAGGGTATACTAAGGGAAATTCCATGGACATAGGAGCCTGGTGGGCCACAGTCCATGGGGTCGCAAAAATTGGACACGACTGAGTGACTAAAGGGCTTCCCAGGTGGTACCAGTGGTAAAGAACCCATCTGCTAATGCACGAGACATAGTTTGATCCCTGGGTCAGGAAGATCTCCTGGAGGCGAGCATGGCAACCCACTCCAGTATTCTTGCCTGGGGAATCCCATGGACTGAGGAGCCTGGAGGGCTACAGGCTATGGGGTTGCAAAGAATCAGACATGACTGAAGCACTTTAGCACGCACACATGAGCAACTAAATGACCACCATCAAGTTAGGCCCAGAGCTGGCTGCCTGTATCTGTTGGCACAAGGCAAAAACACATCCTCAAAAATAGCAGCCATCCTTCCACCAGTGTGTGTTCACTCCCTCAGGTCTCAAGCACCATGTTAGGCTGTGAGAGAATAACAGGTGAAACGTAGCAGTGTCCTGAGGGTCCAGAATAGGAGGGGTGCAGAGCACACGATGGCCACGGGTTGTGGAGGGAGCCCTCCTGCTTGCGGGGTGGGCCCCCGTGAGGCCCTGAGAGCAGCACCAGGCACGGAGCCATGGTTACACACACACAAGCTCACAAGCACAAGGGCCGGGGGCTAGCCTAGGATCATGAAGTAGACGGGGAGTCTCATGGGAAAGGGTGTAGCAAGCGAGTGACATGGTCCCGTGTGCTAACTGCAGCAGCAGCAGTGATGGAGGGATAGACGTGTGGAGGGGGCAGGGGGACCGACTGGTGACACTGGGCATTCTGGAGGAACCACATAGCATTGTTGGCACCCTCCCATAGTGGGTAATACCTCAGCCAAGAATACCCCGGGTTTGAGGAGGGATGCCAGGAGTCAGCCCCAGGGACAGGCATGTCCCTCCTCAACTTACCCAGGGTGGGGGGCTGTGGGTGTGCCGTTGTGGGGTGCACACGCACATACACACAGATGCCCACACATACACACACACATGCATTAGATTTCAGAATGATGAGCTTTATCAATGTTACATGGCAGCCCGGAATGGAGAGGGCTTTGGGGGAGAATGGATACATGTATATGTTTGCTTGAGGCCCTTCACTGTTCACCTGAAACTATCACAACATGTTAATCACCTATACAACAGTACAAATAAAAAGTTTTTTTTTTTAATTGAAGAGCTTTAAAAGAAATAAATAACAACCCAGGGAGTTCACTAGTTTCCTAGTGGTTAGGGTCCACTTTCATGGTGGAGGCTCGGGTTTGATCCTTGGTTGGGGAACTATCCTGCATTCCACAAGACTTGACATGGCAAAATTCAGAAAAAAAAAACAACCCATACCTGGGGGCCATCCACCCAGTGAAACCCCAGTCTTGTGTGTTTGGATGATGGACACAAGGTGTGCCTTGGACTGAAGCTCAGATTTGCTGCCATTTTTCCTTCATCCCTGATATATATATATATATATATATATATATATATATATATGATTTTGCATAAGGGAAATGGGTTGGAAAAAGTTAAATAAGGAACATATAGAGAAACTGAAGAGCATATGCCCTGGGCAAGAGAAGCTCTGAGGAGAAACTGTAGATTCTTTTGGGTTGTCAACTCTGTGAGGTCGGGGTGCAAGCTTTTTCCCATGTCTCTGACCTCTCCTGTCCCTAGGTGCCTGGCATGCAGGGGTCATGCAGGGATGGCTGAGCAATGAATGAATGAAAAACGGTTGAAAACAGTCCCACAAGGAGCAAAGTGAATCTTATTCCGTGGGTCACCAGGCAAAGCTACAACTGTGGCAGTTATGCCAGGGATCTTGACGAACTTCCTACCAATAAAATAGCTAAGCTTGATGAGTTTAACAGGGTGGACACTGCTTGACATGTACAGTAAATCTCCTACAAATGAACCTTCAAGTTGCAAACTTTCAAAGATGCAAACATGCGGTCCATCAACATCAGGTGGTGAACCTGCAGCTTGCCCTCTGTTTCCTATTGCTAATGATCCTTCAGCTCTACCATCTCCCGCCTCCTCTCCCTCCTTCAGTCAGTAACTCCTCTTGCCTATTCACTCGATGCCAGCCCCTGAATGCCAGCTGTTGTACTGGACTACTGTACTTTTCAAAGTACTGTACTGTAAGATTAAAAATGTTTTCTTTATTTTTGCTTTTATTTTTTATTGTTTGTTTTTTATGTATAATTTGTGTGAAAAGTATTATAAACCTATGACAGCATGGTACTCCATAGCCAATTGTGTTAGCTGGGTACCTAGACTAACTTTGTGGGACTCACGAACAAATTGGACTTACAAACTTGCTCTTAGAACAGAACTCATTCATATGTAGGGGACTTACTGTATCATCTGTCATCCTCATGAAACCTATAGGGCTATTGCTGCTAAGTTGCTTCAGTTGTGTCTGACTCTGTGCGACCCCATAGACAGCAGCCCACCAGGCTCCCCCGTCCCTGGGATTCTCCAGGCAAGAACACTGGAGTGGGTTGCCATTTCCTTCTCCAATGCAGGAAAGTGAAAAGTGAAAGTGAAGTCGCTCAGTCGTGTCCAACTCTTAGTGACCCCATGGACTGCAGCCCACCAGACTCCTCCATCCATGGGATTTTCCAGGCAAGAGTACTGGAGTGGATTGCCGTTGCCTTCTCCGACCTATAGGGCAGGCATTCATATTTTTCTCATTTTACAGAGGAGGAGGAGACAGAAGCAAAAAAATGTTAAGTCCCCTATCCAAGATCATAGACCTGGGACTTGGCAGTGCTGGGTTTGAACCCAGACACTCTTGCTCCAGCATGCACTGTTCTTAAACACTTACTTAACTGTGAGAAATGCACAGAGATGGTCTGACACTACAGGAATGGTCACCAACCCTCCATCCCTGGAGGAGGAGCCAGAACCAAGAATGAACAAGTCATGGTTGGGGACATCATGAAGGCAATTCAAGCAGCAACAGAAGGGTTGGACTAAATGACTTTCCAGACTTCTTCCAGATCTCAGAGAAGAAAATTCTGTGTCTCAGGCCATTTGGACTGTTATAACAACTGCTATAGACTAGGTGACTCAAAAGACAAACATTTATTTCTAAGTTCTAGAGGCTGGGAAATTCAAGATCAAGATGCCAGCAAAGGGACTTCCCTGGCGGTCCAGTGGTTAAGACTCTAATGCAAGGGGCATGGGTTCGATCTCTGGTCGAGGAACTACGATGCCACAGGCCACATGGTGTGGAAAAAAAAAAAAAGTGCTGCACATCCAGTGCTGGACAGTTGCCCTCTTGTTGTATCACATGATCAAGAGAGCAGAGAGAGGAAGCAAACTCGATTCTGTCACTCTGTATCAACATAAGGGCATTAGTCCCATCAAGAGGGCTCCATCTTCATGACCAAAGGCCCCACCCTGACATACCACCACATTGATCCATTAGGATTTCAACATGTGAATCTGAGGAGAACGCAAACATTTAGTCCACAGAACTCTGTCATTTGATTCCTTTGCCCTTAGTCATTTTTCTGAGGGAAGAGTTCCTTGGATTACTCTATTTGAAGTAGAAAGAGTGCTGGCTTGGGAGTCAGGACCCCAGATTCCAGCTTGAACTGCAGGCAGCTCTGTGCTGTGAATTATGAGGTTCCTTCAGCGGAGGTTCCTTAGCTATAAAACAAAGATGGCGGAGCTCTAACCCCTTCAACTCCGAGATCCCACAGTTCTCTGATTGGGTGTAGGGGAGGAAAAAGAAGACCACAGAAGGGAAAGGGGACCCTGCTTCGGTCCTGCCACAAAATTAATTCTACCTTTCTGGGTCCTCTTCATCACTGGAGGTATAATTAGAGGCCTGGCCAAGAAGAAACCAGTCAGGTCAGGATGAGGCTGTCAATCCCTGTGGAACTTGGCATTTTTCTCCCTTTAGGACTGAGAACCTGACAATCCAGGGCATCTCAAATTTGATCTTGCTTTTTCACAACCATGGGCAAGGGCTGATGTCAGAAATGTCCAGAAAAACTGATGGAGCAGGATTCTGGCTACATCTGCACATAGGCATTTTGAAGGGTCACCCTGCGTTTTGGCTGGACTGCTCCCTATCTCATGGTTTTCCACCTCTCTGTTGCTTTCAGAGATGCATATTTACATACGTATAAATGTCTCTTTCCCTGAGGGACAATGAAGCTCAGCCAAGTGGGAATTCACTGTGATCCAGTAGCATTTGTTATGAAGGAATTTCACCAGGTCGGGGAGCAGAGACTGTCTATTCAGGACATCACCTGCTTAATAAAATATTGCACAGCTCACAGAAACTCATGCAATTTCCTTTCTTATTTTTCCCCCTTTAAATTAACAAATGGTATGCTGTTTCCCCCATTTTTGCCAATCTATATTGCAATATTTTTTTTTGAGACAGTAAGCAAACACAATAAGGGTTAAACAATTTGTTAAAGGGTCTGGGGGTAAAGAGGAGTTGGGGTTTGGAAAGGGGGTTGGGGGGACTGAAATATGCCAGCAGCAGCAATAAATGCAGAGTTATGCCTCAGGCATAATATATCAAAAAATATATATAATGCATCCAGCTTAAAACTAATGATTGCCATATAATTAGATGAGAGGCATTGTGCTATAAATGTGTATTCTTTAGCGTGCTGTGATTTTACTGTAAAAAAAAAAAAAAAGAGAGAGAGAGAGCAAGAAAGGAGACAGAAAAACACAGAGCCCAGCAACATACTATAAAAAGAACCTTCTGTTGACTTCTCTACTGTTTAGTATTCCTTGGCTGTTCTCCCTTGGGAGTGTGTAATTAGTACTTTATGAAGAGTACATTTAAAGCAGTTTAATATTCACCTCATTCAATCTGAAACAATGTGATCCATGCTTAGACAAATCAGTGCTCCTTGCTGACATAAGCTGTCAGAACATTACCTCTGAAAAGACCTTTCAAGAGGTTTGGATGTTAATTAGTTGTCTATCATCTATAAACAGAGCAGTGAGCAGAAGGGGCTCCGACAGGCCAGAGGGATACGTCGGGAAATGCATTTTGTATGAACGCGGCTTGCAGGGGGGTCTTCTCGCTCTCCCCGCCTCTCTCCCTCCCCCGCCCCCGCCCCCGTGTCAGCAGCCATGTATGCTTTGGACATCTTCCGGGCAAGAAAAGAGCTTTCCGGTGGCTTCCAGGGGCACCGCCAGCCCCTAGAGGGGACTGAGGATTTAACAGGGTTCCCCACACACCACCCCTGCCCCTGACACCTGCTGGAGCCCCAGGACAGGGCCACCTGCAGGTGGGGCAGGAAGCGTGACCTCACCAGCCCACTTGGCTTGCTGGGAGGCTTTGGGGCCTGGCTGGTTCCGGCCTCCTGTGGGTGGGGAGAACGCAAGAGCCAAGAAGAGACGGAGGATCCGGTGTGCTCATGCCCGTCTCCTCACTCACCTGAACACTCTGCTCCTCTGGGCGGCAAGTCTGCTATACACAGAGTTGCACGCCACAGCAGAGGACTCCCCGACATGGGAATTCACGCAACTTCCTGTGACACCCTAGCTTCTCAAGGGGCCGGCAAGGTTTAAAACCTGCAGGGCATGGAGTCCAGACCCGCCCTCCAGCATGAACTTCCCAAGCACATCCTGCAAGGACCAGGGTCAAGACTGCCTTTATGAGCAGTCCAGGGATTTGAACTAGCTGTCCTTTATTCCAGACTTAGAAGGCCCTTGTGTGAAGCACTTCCTGGCATACTGAAGGTGCTTGCTAAGTAGTGTCAGGACATCATTCTGTTCCTTCCAGGCTCGTAATTCCAAGATGGCGTGGCAGCTGGCCGCAGGAACCTCCTTCCATGCTAGGGTCAAGCACCCCCCACCCACTCAGCTGCTTTCCCCGCTGGTCTTCCTTTCCCCCTTGCCAGCACCTCACCTTCCTTCAGTGGCACCAGCCCCCGCAGCCTCTGCATTCAACTTTCATTCCATCAGCAGGCACTAAATCCCTAGTATGCACATGGCACTATGCTTCATTCTAGGGGATCAAAGATGAGTAAGTCGTGGTCTCAGCTCATGGGGCCTTTCAGATCAGATCAGATCAGATCAGTCGCTCAGTTGTGTCTTTGCGACCCCATGAATCGCAGCACGCCAGGCCTCCCTGTCCATCACCAACTCCCGGAGTTCACTCAGACTCACGTCCATCGAGTCAGTGATGCCATCCAGCCATCTCATCCTCTGTCGTCCCCTTCTCCTCCTGCCCCCAATCCCTCCCAGCATCAGAGTCTTTTCCAATGAGTCAACTCTTCGCATGAGGTGGCCAAAGTACTGGAGTTTCAGCTTTAGCATCATTCCTTCCAAAGAAATCCCAGGGCTGATCTCCTTCAGAATGGACTGGTTGGATCTCCTTGCAGACCCATAAACTTATTATTACAGTTTGGGGTAATTATAAATAGTGTTAGAGAAGCAATATAACTCAGTGGTTAGGTGGGAGGGCACTGGGATCATACTGCCTGGATTCAGATCCCAGCCTCACCCCCTTAACACCTGCCCAGCAGGTTTATTTAGCTGCTTTGAGCCTCAGTTTCCTTATCTGTAAAATGGGGATGAGACTATTTCATAGGTTTTTGAATGTTAGATGACATAATTCAGTAAAGTGCTTAGCATAAGGAAGTAATAAGTGTTCAGTTAAGGTTTGTGCTTCCCCCCCAACACCCACCCACCCCACTCCTGCAATAGAGGGCTATCAAAATCCCTGAAGGTGGAAGAAAGAGATATTAACTGTGCCTGGGTAGTCCTGGAAGGCTTCCTGGAGGAGGTGACATTCGAGCTATGTTTTCAAGGAATGAGTAGAAGTTTACCAGGTAAAGAAGTAATGGAAGGACTTTCTAGGTACAGGAACAGTGAATTATAGGTTAAAGGGGGCACAGGAATGAGTAGGGTGTTTGAAATATGAAGACACAGCACCCGTATGCCGTGTCACACCCCTGAGTTCCAGACTGGGAGGCTGGTCCCAGGTGACCCTTCAGAATCAGCGAGTGGATGGCACTGGTACACAGCAGAGAGTGCTCTGGGTTCCACAGCTGGGTCGTGATGGGGTTCTTTTAATATTCATTTTTTTTTATTTATTTATTATTTATTTGGCTGAGCCAGGTCTTGGTTGCAGCTCTTTGATCTTCGTTGCGGCATGTAAGATCTTTTAGTTGCAGCCTGCTAGATGTGATATCTAGCTCCCTGATCAGGGACCCAACCCAGGCCCCCTGCATGGGAAGCATGGAGTCTTAGCCACTGGACCACCAGGGAAGTCCCCTGGTCACTTTTATTATTAATGGAAAAATAAAAGTGTGTGTGTGGGGGGGGTGGGTTTCAGAACTTCTTCCTTCTCTAGCTTTTAACTTGACCAGAAGCCAGGACTCAAGACAATCTGGGAGTCCCCGGGGCCCTCTCAGCAAAGCCCCCTTCTGTGTGTGGGGGCCTCTTCTAGACCCGCAGACTTCCAGGCCACCCTCCCTTGAAAACAAAGCTGGTGGTAGAGCCAAGGTCTCCCACCCCACAATCAGCCACTCAACATGACCCAGGTCTTCCTTTCGTCATGAAACCTTGGGCCTCTTCCTATGGAGCAAAGCCTTGGCCACCTTATAAACTATCCCAGATTCTGGGAGGGTGCTATCTGCCCCGCCACACCCAGGACAGGGCAAGGTGCCTGCTGCTGGGTAGACAGCAGGCACCTCATATGTAGAACCCTCACAACAGTTCTCCGAAGTAAGTAGGCATTATTACAGCCATGGGGCAGACAATTCAGTAACCCTGAGGGAGGTTACAACATGATCCAAAGGCCTGCAGGCAGGCAAGCAGCAAAACTGGGGATCTTAACCTTGCTGGGTTGGGAAGATCCCCTGAAGAAGAGAATGGCAATCCACTCCCATATTCTTGCCTCGAGAATCCATAGACAGAGGAGACTGACACTCCATAGGGTCGCACAAGAGTCAGACTAACACTTTCAAGACTTTTCTATTTCCAAACTCCCTCACCCCCACACTTATTCTAGGCCAGGGCAGCAAACTACAGCCCATGGGCCACACTGGCTGTTTTTGTAGGATTTGTGAACTATGAATGGTTCTTTTTTTTTTTTTTAATTTTTGGTTGCATTGGTCTTTGTTGTTGCGTGAGGGCTTTCTCTGGTTGTGGCATGTGGGGCTATTCTCTGGTTGTGATGCATGGGCTTCTCATGACAGTGGCTTCTCTTGTTGCGGAGCGCAGGCTCCAGAGTGCCTGAACTTCAGTAATTGTGACACAAGGGTTCAGCCGTTGTGGCGCATGCAGAGTTGCCCTGAAGCAGATGGAATCGTCTCCGGCCAGGGATCAAACCTGCATTGGCAGGCAGATTCTCAACCCCTGGGAACAGGAGGGAAGTCCTCCTGTTTCTTACATTTTTAAAGAAAATAAAGAGGGAGTAGGAAATGGCAACCCACTCCAGGATTCTTGCCTGGAAAATTCATGAACAGAGAACCCAGAGGGCTACAGCCCATAGGGTTGCAAAGAGTCAGACACGACTAAGCGACTGAAGTGCACACATGCAAGAAAAGAAATAAATAAAGAACTTGTGACCAGAATCGCATGTGGCCCATGAAGCCTAAAATATTTATTGCTACATAGACCTTTGCAAAAAATTTTCCAACCCTGCACTGGAGCCCATGAGGCCACCCAGGGGACATTTGATTTGGTACCAGATATTGGGTACCAGAGATTCAAGTCGAAAAGCCATAGTAGAGAAGGCAGATATTTGATCAGTACAATTTTGCTCTGTGATCCATCACTTCAAAGCTATTTTTAAAACATATTTATTTATTTTTATCTATTTGTCTTCACCGGGTCTTAATTGCAGCACTCGGGATTTTCAGTCTTCATTGCAGCACAAATTCAGTTCAGTCTAGTCGCTCAGTCCTGTCGGACTCTTTGCAATCCTATGGATTGCAGCACGTCAGGCTTCCCTGTCTATCACCAACTTCTGGAGCTTGCTCAAACTCATGTCCATTGAGTCGGTGATGCCATCCAACCATCTCATCCTCTGTCATCCCCTTCTCCTCCTGCCTTCAATCATTGCAGCATGTGGGATCTTTAGCTGTGGAATGTGGGATCTAGTTCCCTGACCAGGGATTGAACCCGGGCTCCTGTGTTGAAAGTGTGGAGCCATAGCCACTGGACCACCAGGAAACTCCCAAAAGCCACTTTTTAAAGCTGATTTTATTTATTTAGTTAGTTAGTTTTTATGTTTGGCTGTGCTGGGTCTTCATTGCTGCACGAGCTTTTCTCTGGTTGCAGTGAACAGTGGTTACTCTGTAGTTGTGGTACTCAGGCTTCTCACGGCAGTGTCTTCTCTTGCTGTCGAGCACAGGTAGGCTCTAGGCCATGTGGGCCTCGGTAGTTACAGTCCTTGGGCTCAGAAGTTGCAGTTCCCAGGCTCTAGAGCACCAGCTCAATAGTTGTGGTGCACAGGATTAACTGCTCCGCTGCATGTGGCATCTTCCTGGACCAGGGATTGGCAGGCAGATTCTTTACTATCAAGCCACCAGGGAAGCCCCCAAAGCCATGTTTTAAAAAGTCTTTAATACAGATGAGACAGGGCTGAACAGAACACCAGTAATTTCTCTCTCTGCACAGCCTTTATAGTTGATAATGAAATTCTTCACACACAATGTCTGTTTTCTGTAGTTAGTATTCCCACTTTTTGAGTGAAAAAATGGAAAAACTGAGAGGGAAAAAGGCTGATTTAGGGGTACCTAGGAGAAGGCAATGGCAACCCACTCCAGTACTCTTGCCTGGAAAATTCCATGGACGGAGGAGCCTGGTAGGCTGCAGTCCATGGGGTCGCTAAGAGTCAGACACAACTGAGCGTCTTCACTTTCACTTTTCACTTTCATGCATTGGAGAAGGAAATGGCAACCCACTCCAGTGTTCTTGCCTGGAGAATCCCAGGGACAGGGGAGCCTGGTGGGCTGCCGTCTATGGGGTTGCACAGAGATGGACACGACCGAAGCGACTTAGCAGCAGCAGGAAATATCCTCCCCAGGCCCCATAACCTCAAGGTCAGTGTTCTTTCTGTCACACCAGGGCTGCTTCTGAGTCCTGGGCATCTGGAAAAGGAGGCAGAGACAGTGCCAAGGCTGACCAGAAGGGAAGCAAGAGTGATGACCGTTGGTCCCAGCATCTCTCACTTGGTGTACAGAGTGCCTTTATATGCATCTCAGAGTTCCCTTTGTAACACAAGCCCAACTATCCTGGAGCTGTTTCAACCACTGAGTCAGCCCTCAAGAAGAGTACCCCCAATTTGCTGTGTCTTGGGGGTGATCCTAGCCCACCACTCATCAAGCTCAATAAAGTGCCCTCCAGGGCAGAGATGATTTCCTGTCCCACCAGCCAGCTGTGTGACCTAAGACCAGCCACCATCCCTCTCTGTGCCCCCCTTTCCTTCCTGGGAAATGGAGTCAGTGATCCCCATGCCCTACTCAGCCCACATGGGACTCTGGGAGAGTGCATGAGATCACGTCTGTGTGGGGCTTGGCGGAAGGAAGCAGCAGGAGCACAGGAGTATTATTTTTTGGCTCTCACTGGGCAGCTGCGATGAAGCTGCAGAGATGTACAAACCTTTCAGAGGCCTTGGAAGCCCGTCCCAGGAATGCCGTGAGAAGGCTGTGTGTCAGCACCAGCCGAGGCTTCCGAGTCACTGGGCAGTGAGTTCAGAGCCCAGCTCAACCACTCACCAGCTTTGGTAAACCACCCAATTGCTTTTGGCCTCAGTTTCCCCACCTATAAAATGGGAATAATCCCAACCACAGAGGACTGGTGTGGTTAAGGATTAAATCAACTAATCCCTGGCACCCATGACCATGATTGCTGTGGACCTTGTCAGGACACCTCTTTGTGTTTCTCCCTGAACTATCTCTAAATAAGCATACATGTCCTCCCCCTGTGATGCCCCTCAGGACGGCCTTCTGCAGCAGGTATAGGCTGGACTTACCGAGAGCCTCCTTTTGAAAAAAGAAAAGTGAGAACTGAGGCAGTGAGCATAGGCCTCTCCTTGCATCACCCAGGCGGCTTGTGAACCTCAGGGCTTGGGGTCCAAGGCCAGGGGACTAGATGAGGCCAGATGTCCTCCAGGGCCTTACCCTTGAGCAGTGGTAGAGAGGGGCCCTGAGTTCTAGACCTAGTAGTCCTGACCCTAGCAGCCAAAACTCTTGGCCTGGCCGGCCACCCGAGGAAAGCAGGCCACAGAGCCCTTCCCTCATCACCCTCACCAGGTGCAAAATGAAAGGCCTCGCTGAGCCCAGGAATAAATGAGCTGGCTTGGGGCAGACGTGGGCTTCCCAGGTGATGCTAGTGGTAAAGAACCTGCTTGCCAATGCAGGAGACATAAGAGACGTGGTTCGATCCCTGGGTTGGGAAGATTTCCTGGTGGAGGGCATGGCAACCCACTCCAGTATTCTTGCCTGGAAAATCACATGGACAGAGGAGCCTGGTGGGCTGCAGTCCATAGAGTCTCAAGAGTCAGACAAGACCGAAGTGACTTAGCATGCATGCACCCACAGGGGCAGACGAAAATGAACTGTCTTCCTGGGCCTCTTTTTGTAGGGCAGGAAGGGACACAGAGGTGGGGGATTAGATGCCTACAGAAGAGGTCTCAGGTCGGGAGGAGCAATGATGAAGTCGTGGTTGAAGTTGGTCCAGCGAGGGAGCTAAGAGATCCTTCCAGCAGAGGGTGTGAGAACCAGCCCCAAACTGACCTAGGCCTCTTGCATCTCACACCAAAGCTGTTGAGCCAATCGGCCCAGAGAAGGTCTGGATTAGTCACCAGTTTTGACAAGGAGTTAAATCGGTTACATAACAGCCTCCCTTGCTCTCCACTGGCTCTCCAGAGCTGGGCTCTCTCTCAGGGTAGAGGGGCTGGGGCAGGAAGCGGGTGACATTCTGGGAGCAGTGGAGCTGTTAGGTTCCCGCAGGGGCCCTCCTCCTGCCTGCTTCAGCCCTCCAGGGCCAGAAGGAGGCGCCAGCTGTTCACCTCCTGTCTGAATCGTGGCCACCCTGCCTCCCCCACAACCCATGCTAGCCTTGCAACCCTACTGCTCTCAGCACTAAGCTTCAGCAGCAAGGATGCCCCTGCCAATGAGTTCAATTGTCTCTCAGCTTATGGCAGCTCAGAAGCACTTGGAGCGCCCCTGGGCCCACTTCCCTTGCTTAATTTGTTAGAAGACATCTTTATAGTAATTATTTTCATCAACATTTAGGTAACACCTTTGGTTGTGCCCTGTTCAAGGCATTGTAGGGGCGCCAAATGTGAATAAGACACAGACACGCGGTAGCAGAAGTAGCTTGGAATTATAACACCTTTCCTCCAGAGAGAGAGCACTTTCAGGTAAAGGAACTCAAAGCCATGGGCCCCATTTCCTGCTGAGGGTCAAATTAATTTTTTTAATTTATTTTTTATACCAATTTGGCTGTGCTGGGTCTTCCTTATGGCACTTGGGGCTTCCCTAGTCTCGGAGCACAGGCTCTAGAGCGCAAAGGGCTCAGTAGTTGTGCTGCATGAGAGCTTAGTGGCCCTGTGGCATGTGGGATCTTAGTTCCCTGACCAGGAATCGAGACCACGTCCCCTGCGTTGGAAAGTGGATTCTTAACCACTGGAACACCAGGGAAGTCTGAGGGTCTGATTTAATCCCTGCATACAGGCAGAGAAACCAACCTTGACCTGAGAAACACCGGGGACACTGCAGGCTTCTAGTGGCCGGAGTTTCTGGCTGATTAACTCACCCACTGCTTGCTCATGGCTGAAGAGTGTTCAACAGTATTAATAATGGACAATGAGGATGAGGACAATGATGACAAAAGTAATGTTAGAGAAGAGTACATGTGTCCCATTTTGGCCCCAAGCCCACGGGACTTTAATCCTTCCTTCCTCCCTATTGGCACGTCTCTTACACACACAGGATAATAGAAAACAGGAGTAGAAGTTTGGGAAACGTTTAAGAATCATTCACACAGGCCTCTGACTCCAAGCAGGAGTTGACTAACTCATCCAGGAAGAATCATCATTGCAGCTAGTGAGTGAATGCAGGAGCCCGTGAGTAGGGCGGGGCCTTCTTGGACCCTTCCTCCCCTTCCCAAGCGTGAAAGTGAAAGTATTAGTTGCTAGTGCTGTGCTGTGCTGTGCTTAGTCCCTCAGTTGTGTCCAACTCTTTGCGACCCCATGGACTATAGTCCACCAGGCTCCTCTGTCCATGGGATTCTCCAGGCAAGAATGCTGGAGTAGGTAACCATTCCCTTCTCCAGGGCATCTTCCTGACCCAGGAATCAAACCCAGATCTCCCATATTGCAGGCAGATTCTTTACTGTCTGAGCCACCAGGGACGTGTAAGTGAAGGGAAAGTCCCCAGCTCAGACTCTACAGGACTGATAACACCAAGGACCACATTCCCTGCTCATCACCCTGCCAGATTTGTGACAATTAGGAACTGACAGAGATCTCAGAGATAGCCTAGTCTAGACTTCCCATTGTACAGATGAGAACACAGAGGCCCAGAGAGGAGAGATGACTTACCTGGGGCCACACAGCAGAGCTGGGACTCAAACTCCTATCTCCTTTTTAAAAAATATTTAGTTTTGTTTATTTATTTGGCTTTGCCAGTCTTAGTTGCGGCCTGCAGGATCTTCAGTCTTCATTTCGGCATGCAGGATCTAGTTCCCTGAGCTGGGGTGGAACCCAGGCCACTGCATTGGGAGCAAGGAGTCTTAGCCCCTGGACCACCAGGGAAGTCCCCCATCTCCTTTCATTATGCTGTGAAAACCAGACAGAGAAAGGCAATGGAGGAAGCTAGTCAGGGAAGCTATTGTATTAGGTGCCCCTTCTTGCAGAGATCGACATGATCCATAATTCCTGCCTCTCTGGCTCCAAAGCAGGCAAGTAACAGCTTTGCACAGAGGAGCAGCTGTGGTCATGCAAGCGGTCACGATGCCACGTCAGTGTGTTTGCAGAACAATGGGCCTTTCCCCTGTGCTCAGCTACCTAGAAAAGAGTCTAAAGGGGTAAACGACTCTCCGGCCCCCAGGCAAATTCCTGATGAGAACCTGATTCAACTTTTAGCTCCCAAAGATCTCTCCAAGTGTCTACTTGGTATAAGCTGTCCCAGCAATGTTTACAGCCAATTAGAGACAATTAAAGGATTAAGTGGGAAACCTTGGGTTGATGTAGCCCACACAATCACTCACTCATTCAACAAGCTTCTAAGAGTGTCTACTCTGAGAGGATTCAGCAAGGAAGAAGATTGGGTCTCTGAGCTTAGTACACCCTCAGTCTACTAGATGAGACAGAAAAAGGAGGGGCTTTAATTGCTACAATGCAAGACATTTAGGGGCTTCCTTGGTAGCTCAGTGGTGAAGAATCCACCTGCCAATGCAGGAGACTCGGGTTCAATTCCTGGGTGGGGAAGATCCCCTGGAGAAAGAAAGGGCAACCCACTCCAGTATTCTGGCCCGGGAAATCCCACGGGCAAAGGAGCCTGGTGGGCTACAGTCCATGGGGTCACAAAGAGTCAGACATGGCTTAGCGACTAAACAACAACAAAGACATTTGGGAAGCACAGGGAAGGTGAGGAGTCAGGCAGCTTTGCAGAGGAGCCGTCAGACCCTGGGAACTCGGGAGCCACCTCAAAGCGCATGCTGGCCAATGCATCTGATCTATCTGCTCTCGGGTTTCTCTTTGCCCTTCATCCCTCCCCGGCCCCAGAGCTCAGACATTCTGTTTTTCATGGGAATGTAGACCCTCACTAACCCCTAGCTCCAGTCTCTGCCTTCAGATTTTCCTTTTCCATCATTTTCCCCATTTGGGACCCCAACCAAGCCCACACCCTATGGATGGACGGGTAGGCTCGGTGTGGAGGTTGCAGGGAGGGGCCCCACCAGACTTACCCCGACAGATGTGCTCTGTCCCCCGCACAGCTGTCCAGCCATCCCATCTGCACTCACTTCCTGCCTCCCGGCTCCAGCCCCTCACACCTCCCACACAGGGGTGGGGAAGTCTGGTCCAAAAGCCAGTATCGAGCCCCCCCACCCTCCCACCCACCAGCACACCAAAGCCAGTAGGCCAGGAGCCTGGCTCCCACCCTCCGCCCTCCTCCACAAGGAGTAGTGGCCTGGGAAGGACTTTGGCAAGGTGGCCTCTCTGGGGGGCTCTGCCTCAGGGTTCAATCTCAGGCACTGGGCAGCTGCGGGAGCCGCCCAGCTTCTCCAGTGCTCCTAACACTGATTGTCCTCATGAAACTCACTCCAGTGTCACTGATCTGATTTCATTATTTGGTCAAAACTAAGGAGTCTGCTTCGCTCTGGCTAGGTGTCTCCACGGGAAGGAGAAACTATTTTCAAAACAAGTTTGATGTGAAAAGATGTCCCAGCTAAAAGTCTGCCCTGATGCCCTTGCAGCGCTGACTCATTGTTGAAGTCCATGCAGTGACCCCAGTTTCGACGCCGGGAGGTGGGAGGAAACAGGAAATCTCTCGAGGAAGTGACTTCTCTGGAAACCTGTGTGTTCCTGGGATGCGACCAGCTGCCTCCTGATCACTGAGCAGGGCACATACGTTCTCTGGGATGATAAGGATGGTTCAGGCAGCTCTGTGGCTCCCATGAGCTGAAATTATTTAAGGACAGGAACAGCAGCCCTGTAGCCCCAGCCCTAACTCCATCCATGGTAGGCCCTCACTAAGAGTGTGCTGAACCAGGCTACCAGGCTATTCCCTGGCCACCTGCCTCTTGCGTCACACAGGCAAGTGGGGAATTTGATTAACCATCACGGTTTGCTCTTAGGAAACTCAAATTGGGCAATCAGGAAAAGGAGATGTGTCACCATATGTCTCCATGACAGAGAATGGGAACAGGAGAGTACTGGAGTAATGAGAAATTTGACTATAAAATTAACAGGTATCTTCTACTCAACCCAGAGTCTTTTCTTTAATACTGTGTCCCAGTGCATTGGCAGTGAGGGAGAAAGATGATAAATTGTTCCCTTTTCCTAGAAACAAAAAATGTCTTACAAGTATGTGCAAACCCCAGGATCCTGTATCTCTTGAACGGGATTACCTGGGTAGGAACAGGCTTCTCCAGGCAGAAATGAGCCCCTACAACAAGGGCTGGTGCCAAGAACAAAAGCTAAGGGTTAACCCAACCTTTCTAGTTGCAAGAAGGGGTTGTCTTCTTGACCACCATTTTTGAATGAGGGGAAATTCCAATTTGCCCCACTGTTCCCACCACAATCACAGACACACCCAGCCTTTGTATATGACTTTAAGTGAGGGGCATTGCTAGCCTTCCTGCCCAGCTGGAAACCCATTAATGTGGACATCCATTCAGGTTTTTCAAATTGCTCACTCTCACAGCCTCAGATGTGACCAGACAACTGTGGAGTTCGGTTACTTTATTTTCAAAGTGTTTTGCTAAGTATCTAAGAAAGAACCTTTCTTTCACAAAGACATCCATGTCACCGTTTTTCCACTTTACAAATCTGGCCGCCGTAACCATGGCGGAGTCCCTGAAAATTCAGGTCCCAGCCTGAAAACTCTGATCATCTGATAAGTTTGAGCCTCTTGTAACAGAAAGAGAAGGTGGATGAGAGATGGCTGATGACAAGAGGGATGAATGACAGCTGGGCAGGAAGGCAGGCTGATAAGCCCACAGCAGGCAAGGAGCCCCATCCCCACCCAGGGCCTTTGAGGCAGGCTGCTTGGCAAAAGGAGACACTCCTTTGTTTTAGGAATGGTTAATTTATGCCCCTGTGGTTTCAAACAAGAGCAACCCAAAGTTTTCTTTAAACACACACACACACACTCCCCTTCCCTCTCCTCCTCCTCTCCTCCTCTTCCAAAGCGAGGCTCCTCTCCCCTAGCCCAATGATATGGGGCCTCTTTACTTAAGAGAAAGGGACAAACCATATTCACCAGTTCACCCAGATTATTCCACTAGTTCATGGCAGTAGGGAAGCCCTAAGACCACACAGAGGTTCCTGAGTATCAGACCCAAGTTCTCCAAGCCAACGGGATGATGGAAGGAAGGGAAAGAGCTTCATTCTGACCACCTGCAAGGGTCAAAAACAGTCTTGCGGGCCCTCAGAGACCCAGGTTTTACAACATAACAGCCTCTATAGGCCTCTGAATCGAGGACCCTAGCGTTTGCTCTCCTAATCTAGGAACCTCGGTTTAGGGTGTCCCCCCTCACTCACCCCAACCCCGTCTAGAAGCAGGAGGCTCGACCTTGGAGCCCCTGCAGCATGGATTCCCTGGACCAGATTTCACAACGCAGCGCTGAGTTTACTACAAGTTTCAGACAAAGAAGGTGTGTCAGAGCCGAGAGCATGCTTCTGCCCGCTGCGTGGGCGTCAAGTTCAATACCTTCTTGTCAACACTTGAATGTGTTGAACATCACTCACAAGGGCATTCTTTAAGAAACCTATTAACTTAATTACCCAGGCGGTTTCCCGCCCCCCTCCCCCTATCCATGCATCTCATATAAAACTTTGGCTTTCTTCCTCTCTGAGATACTTTTGATGTTACTCCTCTCCCCTTGGCACAATACCATCTTGTTTATTTCTCTAACAGTTAGTCAGGGTGGCTGCACTGGTTAGTCTGACTCCTTGGCTCAGGTCTTAGCGCTGTAGGGAGCTGAGAGAGAGCAAAGTGTGACTCTAGTGATGGAGGAGAGGGTTGTCTGGCATCGTCTTCTCACTGCCTGATAGGAGTGGGAATCTAGAGGAAGAGGGCAGTGAAGGTATAAACCAGTTTCCACAGCATGTGCCTGCAAATGCAGGAGATGCAGGTTTGATCCCTGAGTGAGGAAGATCCCTTGGAGGAGGAAATGGCAACCCACTCCAGTATTCTTACCTGGAAAATCACATGGACAGAGGAGCCTGGCAGGCTACAGTCCATGAGGTCTAAAGAGTCAGACACAACTTAGCGACTAAACCACAACACAGGGTGTGCTCCCTCCTTCTTCTAGAAGGGGAGAGAGAGGATGCACCCAGAGATGCAGGTTAATCAACAGGCAATTAGTAAACACTAGCCATGTGCCTGGAACCATCCACTTAGATCTTGAAAGAAAAGAAAACTCTGCCCAGATCAGTTTCTCCAAATCCCAACCCCATGCACATCCCAGTCCCTGGGAAATGAAAGAGTTAATTTGGTAAAAGTCATCTCACACTAGAAATCAGGAAAACTAGGTTCCAGAGCCACGCTGCCTATAAGCGGTCCCCTGGATACCAGGGCCCTGAACTGGTTCCTCTGGGAAAGGGAGAGAGTAGACAGCGATAAGGGGTCTCTGGACTCTCTTCAGATCTCATCAGCCACAGCTCATCTGAGCTCCCATGGGCTGTTGGCAGCTTCCCACCCACTCGGGGAATCCCCTCAAAGGAAGGGAAGGAGAGGTGATGTCCAGACAGGGAGGCAAATTGCAACCATCTAAGGGAGTTGATCCATGTGCTGTGTTTGGTGGCCAGGCCCTGGACAGTGACTCGCCTCTCAAGGAGGGAGGAGATGAGGAGAGGCAGGGACTGGGAAGGGAATGACTTTCCGCTCTAGCAGGGTCAGTAGAGGTCATGAGCCCAGGAAGGCAACTGTGCTCCTAGGGCTGACATCACATAGAGGGGACCTCTTGCCCACTAATCTAAGGCCAGAAAAGCTACACAGAGGCCCAACAGACATGTCGGGAAGGTGCCAACCAGCCAGACCTCAGGCTCCCATTCATTGTATTGTGGGAAATCCGGGCTGCCAGCTATGATAAAGGCGGGACACACCCCACAGCTTTCTTGCCAAACCCATGAAGAACCAAAAAGCAATTTTCAGACCTTTCCAACCATCCCCATTCTCTCTCCTCCTTCCAGGGAAGCAAGAGCACTGGAGCAAATTCAGAAACTCCAGCAGAGCTCTGTGGGATACCCGCTTCTGTACGCACACCTCAGATTATCCCTTCCCCAGTCCCAAGAGCAGGCCCCCTAGACTCTCCGTGGACCAGTATGGGTCTGCAGAGCCAAGAGGCATTGGTGTGGTGAGTCCTCTGTGTGGAATTATAGAGTTATAAGGGACCTAATGGGCCATCTGATCCAACCCCCAGCCTCTGGACAGGTCTGCTGCCCAGTCGCTCACTTGCTGTGAGTGGTCCTGAGTGCCCGGTGATGGCAAGTGGTCAGTGCCTCACGGCTTCCAGGCAGGGAGGGCTCATCTCCCGGGAAGCGCTTGCTTGTGGGGAAACCGGAGACTACCTGATGTTATTCCCACCCACCTCCCTGACTCAGGGCTGATTAAAGCCTGGTGACCTCTGATTCACACCATCCCCCTTCTTCACTCACCCCTAGCAACCCCTCCATGTGTGTGCAGTGGTAGAGGGGGAGGAGTGCTGGTGGAGGCCGAGGTTTTGACCCTCAGCACCCTCTCCTCCAAGGCGTCCAGCCTGCAGTTTCACTCTGATGCAACTCTCCGCCAGGCGGGTTCCGTGACCCAAGCACCCTGAGGCTTAGGTACCTTCCCGGGCAGAAGAGAAGGCATCTCCTTCTATCCACATTCTGGCCTTGTCCCGTCACTCACTGGCTGGTGGGCTTCTCTCCCCACCCACAGAGGGTTCCTCTCAGTGGTCCCTTCCACCTCAGCCATATAGGTTTTGAGCCTCCATCATACCCAAAGAGCCTAGGAACACCATCTTTTCAGGGGATCCTCCCTTCTCTAAAGGTGTGGGGGGATCTGCTGTGGCTGAGGCTTGGCAGGAGGGCAAAGCAGCAAAAGCTAATTTATCTCCCTTCCATACCTCCCTATGTGGTGTATACACAGGTGTGTGTGTGTGTGTGTGTGTGTGTGTGTGTCCAAGTTGTTGGAGTTGACTAAGAGTCTAAGCATTGCCTAAGCCAGGGCCCAGGTCCAGGTGAAGCCCCTCCCCCACCACCCCCAGTCTGGGACCGACATCCCCTCCAATGCCAGGGCCCCCGGCTCTGTGGGAGAGAGCACTTGCAGCCCAGGGCTCCTGCTCACACACTCACACATTCCCTGAGAAAGCCCCCTGGGGCCTCCGTGGGAAGGCTTTCCAGGAGACTTTTATGGCAAGAGAGGAAGTCTGGGGCATCATTAAAACAGCTCAAGCCAAGGAGTGGGCAGAAGCCTAGCAGCAGAGTCAGGCCACAACCTTCCCCATCTAAGAAGCCTTGAACTCCTTTCCTAGTCTCAAGCTGTTCAGTTAGGCAAGATCCCCATAGTCTCACTGCTGCCCCTCAAACCACCTCCGCCTTGTGCACACATCTATGTGTATGCACACACACACACACATGCACAGGTGAATCACACATACACACACAAACACCTAACTGGATGCTCACACTGACTCACCCAGATCTGACCATCGAAGGCTCCAGCCCAAAGAAGCACTGAACTTAGAGCTGCAAGTCTATAAGCAGGAGGCTCGACCTTGGAGCTCCTGCTGCACTTGGAGCTGGGAGAAAACCTTGAGCCTTGGGCACCTTCCTCAAGAAATTATCTTCATTATTTAACAGAAGAAGGCACTGATCGGCTCCCAGATCCAAGGCCCAAGGTCACCCAGCTCCGAGTCCAGAACCCCATGGCCTCTCACAGGTAGCCTATCAGGAAGCTGAGCTCAGAAGAGAGGCTGGTTCCCCTTAAAGGCTTATGGAGGAGAGGCTGGTTCCCCTTAAAGGCTTATGGAGGAGGCAGGGCGTGGATGAGGCAGGGGACCTCCAGGGAGTCCAGTGCTAGGTATCATTTAGGGGTCTGATGTCCAGCTCAGTAGCTACTAGCCACATGTGCTGATTTTAATTAAAATTAATTAAAATTTAATAAAGCATTTTAAAATTCAGTTCCTCAGCAACACTAGCCATATTTGAAGTGTTCAAGCCACGTATGGCTACAAGTTACTGTATAAGACAGTGTGGATCTGCAGCATTTTCATCATCACAAAATGTTGTATTGGATGAAGATGTATTGCCGCTCAGGAGAAGGTGAACTAGGGAAGCCAAAATGAAGAAATCAGTTTCCTGATAGAAGGCTGAGGTTCATGTGGGAAGGAGAGAAGGAGAAGAGAGGGGTGAAGAGGAAGAGACTGGAGAGAGAAGAGAGAATGGAAGAGGAAGAGGCTGAAATAAAAGAGAAGGGAAGGGAGGCAAGGGAAACCCTGTGGCCTAGAGCTGACCAGCTGCTCCTAGTCTGGGAGACTGACACTCTCCCTCATCCTCCTCCAGAAAGGCCAGAGAACAGAACCACAGGTCCCGCAGCCAGGGGCCACAGATAGGCCATCTGGTAGTTATCCAGACTGAAAGAGTTCAACCTGTCCCCAAACAGATCAGCCCTCACGTCCAGGCCTCTCTCCATCCCCAAGGGTGGCTTTCACACCAGGACTCCTGGACTTGCAGAGATGGCCCCGCCCCTTTCCATTGTCAGGGCGTGGGGGCGGGGCACATCTAACAGGGATGGCCCTGAGGCCCTTTTACAGATCACTGAAGCAAAAATGTTTCTTGGGAAAAAAGAAGGAAGCAAGCAAACTGAAATATTAATGCTGCTTCTGCCATGAGTTGGGTGCACTGTTCAAGTCAAGGGACAACACCTCGACTCAATTCCATAGACAGATAAATCTATCATGTCATGTTCTCCCACATCCTCTGATGTTTGAAAGACTGCACTGAGCTGGATAAAGAGCATCACACCTGTGATCAGCATTATCTGGGTTTAATCCCACTTCTGCCACCTAATGACCTGGACAAATGGCTGCCCTCCCCCAGCCTCTTTTTCCTGCCTTGTGGGGTCATCAGGGTGATCAGGTGCACCGATGAATGTGGAACGCCTGGACCAGGCCTGCACTGAGTGTGTGCTAGTCCCTCGCCTTCAGCCCCAGCCTCTGCTGGAGGAGCAGGAGACAGAGCAGCAGGGGCACAAGATGCTCTGGCAGAGCTCGGGACCAGAGGAGATGCAGAAGAAGCACTTGGGAGAGAGCACCTGAGGAAGGCTTCAGAGTGGAAAAGAAGTGGGAACCAGTCTATAAAGATAAGGAGAATCAGAGGAGGACATCTGAGACAGAAAACACAGAGCCAAGCCCACAGAGAACCTCAACTCTTACTAGTCAAGCTGAGGGCCTGAGGAGAGCTCTCAGCCTCACATGGGTAAATCCTCCAGTCACAGGGTCCCAGGCCCTCCCTGAGTCACCTGCCCACCCCAAGACCCTCCAGATCCCACCTCAAAATCTGGTTGCCAATGCCTCTGCAGAACCTAAGGCTAGGGAAGTGTTGACCCATCATAGTCCAGACCCCTCTCAGTGCTCCCACAGCGGCACTCAGTATCCCCTAACTCCAGAGGGCACTGGAGAAAGTGACCTGCCACTGTCCAAAAAGTTTCCTCCCCCAGGCCAGAAGGAGTGGCCCAGAGGAGATTTAGGAAGATCTGGACTGGTCCTTCAGCCCAATTTGAGCTCATCCAGGGTGGCCCAAGAAATTCCAGCAAAGGGGAAAGGAATCATCTCTTCCCTTCAGCATTGATTTCCTGAACACAGGCCCCCTTTGTTACAAGGTGCAGGCAGAGTAACCTTGGACTCTGAGTCAGGAGGCTTAGATCATGGGCCAGGACACCTGGATTCCATTCTGTAACCTCGGGCAAGTCACTTCACCTGTTGGGAGCTTGTGTTCCCCACCTGCAGATTGGGGTGATAAGCCTTGTCCTTCTGCCTCCTTGGGAAGAAGAGTTAAATGATGCTATGGCGTGAAAGTGCCTGAGAGGCCTCTGGATAGGAGAGTGGCCAACACATGTATCGGATGGTGGTTGTTACTGCCTGCTAATCACGACACCACCTCCAAGTGACTCACCTCACCTATTGGCTCTCAGAGACTCTCTAAAGGTGCTTTTCCTACTGCGGTGCCCCCCTGCTGAGAGGCCAAGTGGGAAGCGAGGGCAGTGCTTTTTCTGTCTGGCGGTTGTCAGGGGGCGACTTCTCCAAGGCAAGGACACTGAAAATGGGAGGTCAGTGAGGGGCCCAGGAATCTGCCTCTTGGGATCCTCTGCCCTCCTCTGACCCCAATTATCTGCAGATGGCCTGGAGGCAGGGCTAGGCCAGTGCCCAGATGGGAACACTGAGGCTTCAGGCTGACTCATTAGAGTTTCTTGCCATTGGAAGACCTTGTAATGATGGCCTGTGGCTCTCATCCAGATGCTGACCAAAAGACCACAGTTAGGCAGCTCCGGAACTCTGGAAAAAGCAAATCAGCCTGTCCGTCCATCCTCTGGGGCGTGTGTGGGGACTTAGATTCTGCTCATCCCACCTGCTTCAGATGTTACCAGCCACCACGGCCCCATGGCCACTCCCAGGGGCTTGCCCAGGGCTGGTGGGTTCGATTGTTGATTGTTAATTGTTTTGCCACCTTATCCCAAGTGACTTCATGTTCACCTGACCAATTCCTACAATCAACCTAGGTTGGGGGCGGGGGGGACTCAAATAACAGCTAGAATCTCTCCAGGAGCTAGTCCTGGGAACACAGGGGCAAGTATCTCTTTAAAAATATTCCCTGCATGGCAGGTCACACTGGCCTGCAGCCACAACACCCAGGGCTGTGATCTCACCAAGCTCCAGGAAGCCAAACAGGGTCAGGCCTCCCAAGCAAAACATAGGTGTTGCTGGTGATTCAGCAGGCGAGCCCCGCCCTCCCAAGTCTTGCTCTTTTCAGGTGAAGGAGTTGATGCTGGGATGATTCAGTGAGCTCTTATGGGTGGGGGGTGGGGAGGGGCGCAGAGGAAGGGGGTGTGGTGCCACCAGCAGCTGGTTCTTCGGTGCTCCTTCTCTGCAGCCACATGTTACAAGTGTCGACAGGGTTCTGAAGAATTAGGGTATATACGCTTCCTCCCTCCGCATCCCCTGCCCACTTCCTGAGGCTAGTCACTGGCAGGCATCTCCTCAGACTCCTTGGGCTGTTTCAGCCAGATAAGGGATGGAGGAGGAAAACAGAGCCTCAGAGGCACAAGCGCAGGAACCCAGGGACCACCCCACCCGCTGCCGCTGAGCCAAACAGCTGGGGTCTGTGGCAGCCACAAGGCTCCAGACCTCAGCCCCTGGGATGGTCCCTTCTGGTTTGGGAACAAGTGAGGATAAAAGGGGTCCATTAAATGAGGGCAGTCATTAGTCTGTTTTATGAGCACACAGATATTCATTACACCCCAACCCCATCATTAGAGGCTGCAGCGAGAGTGAGCTTGGGGCCCCTTTTTTATTGCTATAGATACTGAGGGGGTTTCTCCCCCAAAGGGATCATTACTTCTGCTTCCCAAGAGGGGTTCCTGCCCAGGACAAAGCCAGTGGCCTCCACTCATGGCCAGATGCTCACTTCCTTTCCAGTTCCTTCATCCCTAGTCCTCAATCCCCCAGCCACCAGGCAGCCCAAGGGGAGGGCCAAGCAGTTTAAGGAGGAGGTGATAAGGGCCTGGGGCTTCTCATAAGGAGGCTCTGGAAGAGCCCAGGCCTCACAGCTGGAGTCCAGAAGTAGTGACCTTCCCCTTCACTGTCAAGCACCACCATCAGGTGGAGAGGAATTCGTACTTCCTCCAGGAAGCCCTCCATGCCCCACTCTAGGCCCTCTGCAAATCCTCTTAGCACTCATGGTACCTGTCATAACCTCTTTTCTCTCGTGTCTCCGTCAGACTGTCAGCCACCTTCCCGTGGACACAGCACTTGGCACCTAGCAGGAGTTTACTCAGTGTGGGCTCCCTGGCATTAGCCTGGAACCAGGGCAGGTGAACTGGGGTAGAAAGAGGGACTTTCCCCTAGCCCCAGTTCTTCTCTCTGCCCTCTCCCCCAGTGCGAATGATCCAATGGCCTGACTGCTTTCTCAAGGCCACAGTCAGTGAGCAACTGAAAAGCCAGCTACACATCTAGCCATGCCCCCACTCACCTTCTAAATGTAATCTCTTCACAGCAGTCCCACTGGGCCACTCTCTGCCCCCTTCCCGACAGGTCACCAGGGACAGCCTCCAGCGGGGCCAAGCCCTCTCCTCCAGGGCCAGCCCCTCACACAGGACAGGACAGCTGGCTCAGGAGGGCAGAGGAGGCACGGGAGCTCGCCCTCTCCCCCATGAGGGCTGGAAGCGCCAGTGGTAATAGACTGGAGCCCACCCTGCTGGTGCAGGCCATCGAGGCTATGGAGCGTGGCCAGACCCCACAGGGAGGAGCGGGGCTAGAGCTGGCAGATTAATCAGCTGTCATTTGCTTTCATTAAAGGCCCCTTGCTTGTGTACTGCAGCCTCAGATGCCAGGGCAATTAACTGCTCACAGCAAAAAGTTCCAGGGAGAAGTTTATCTCGGCTTCTTGTGGCATAACCTAGGGATTGGCCTGGTGTCCCGAAACCCCAGACTCCTAGGGTGGAGGGCCTCTGAAGTCCAGACTCATGGGTGGGGGGCCGGAAGGAGGCCCTGGGAGAGCCCGGGAGCCTTGGGAGTCAGAAGTTGTGGAGGGCTCCTTGACCCTCTTTGGGTTCCTTCCCAGCTGTCACCCCATCCTCTTTCCTCCCCTCTCCTCGTGGCCCTGGGCACTGTCACCTGTAAATGCTGGGCCCTCCTCAAGGTTGTGCAAAGACCATTTCAACACACTCTGAGAGCAATGATGATCCTGACTGGGCCCATGGCCAAGCACTACAACTGCCCCGAGCCTGACTCTCCACCTGCTGGGGAGGAGGGTGGGCACCCAGTTCATAGGCAGCCAGGGTCCTCCACACAGACCTCCCACCCAATCAGCTTCTGGGGCTGAGTGACCCTTAATAAAGGAGCAGCACAGTGATCCAGTGCACTTGGCCTTGCTGGAGGGAATCATAGCTCTCCCTTCCTCTCCCTGGGGTCATGTTAGTTCCCAAGCAATCCAGTGACTGATGGAACCAACCAGGAGGTCAGGGTGGAGTTCATTAAGCTCAGTCTCGGGTGTTTTTTTCATCATGATTGCCAAGCTCCCCAGATTGGCATTTGCCTGCCAGGCACTGTAAAAGGTGACACAACAGAATGAGAGTAAGCTCTGGACTGGGCTGACAACTGCTTGTCCCCAGTGGGCTGTGTTCACTGTTCCCTTGGCCTTGACACAGGAGGTAGGGACAGAAAGACGAGGGTAGCCCCGAAAGTTGGTCAGTGATAGCAAGTTTGCTTGGGTATCTGCAAAGGAGAGCTGAGGGGGACACTTGGCTGTAGGCCTGCTTCTAGGACCAGGGAACCAGTGCAGACCCCCCCCACCCCCCCACCCCCCGGCCTCCTGAGCCACCTTACACACCTGCCTCTGGTCCAAGACTGCAAGAAAGAACAATGCTTGCTCTCTGTCTTTTTCAAAATGTTTTGAGTTGTCGATTTCTTTTTTTAATTTATGTATGTATTTATTTTATTTATTTTTGGCTGCACTGGGTCTTCGTTGCTGTGTGCAGGCATTCTCTAGTTGTGGTGAATGAGGACTACTCTCTAATTGCAATGCACAGGCTTCTCATTGCCATGGCTTCTCCTGTTGCCAGTCAAGGCCTCTAGAGCACGTGGGGTCATGAGCTTGAACGAGCTTCGTTGCCACATGGCATGTGGAATCTTCCCAGACATGGATCAAACCTATGTCCCTTGCACTGTCAGGTGGATTCTTAACCACCAGACCACCAGGGAAGTCCATGAGCAGTGCTCTCTTGCCTCCTCCTTCCCCAGAGATTTCTAAACACCTGGAGAGGGACTTCCCTGGCAGTCCAGCGGTTAGGACTCTGCGCTTTCACTGCCAAGGATCCAGGTTCTATCCCTAGTGGGGGAACTAAGATCCAACAAGCCTCACGGCCAAAAACATAATAATAAATGAATAAGCACCTCGGGAATAAGCATTCCCCACCTCCTCAAATAGGGTTGGGAGTGGGGAACAGGATGGGAAGAAGGAAGCACCAGTGGGTGTGTATCCAACACCCTGGGGAGCACCTAGCAAACAGTGCACCCAGATGTGGCTCCTCAGGGCCCCCTCCAGCAGGAGGGGCTGTCTTGCCCAAGGCCAGAAACACAAAGGTTCCGAATAGTGAGTGACACCAAGAATCACCAACTGGGTCTGCTTTTCATGGCTCCAAGCAGGGGTGCTTACCAGGCCTCATGTCTCCCAGTGCTGGCCCGGCCCCAACCCCTCTCTACCTCCTGTGACCACTCAGGAGCCCAGCCAGTCCAAATAGTCTGCCTTGAGAGCTGGGGTCACCTCTGCACCTGAAGGTCAGGCAGGTCCTGCTCTGGGAAGTATGATCCCCTCCCCTGGGGGCAGGGTGGGGGTGCTCCTGAGCCTGGAAGAGACCAGAAAGGGAACAGTGTCAGAGACAAGGGCTCATGTCACCACCGCTGCCACCACAGCTCTGATTCGGACCCTGCGCTCCCGGTCCAGAGACGCCGGACCCTGGGAGCAGGCTTCCAGGGCAGCGCTTCTCAGATGAGTGTGTACGCAAGCTCTTGTTAAAAGAAAGATCCTGATTCACACCATATCTGGGTGGGGCCCCAAATCCCGCCTTTCTCACAAATTCCCACGTGATGCTGCTGCCTCTCTGAGCAGCAAGGGGCCAGGGACTGGGGCTAAGTTCACTGTCAGTCCCTCTGAAAAGAGTAAGACGTGATTTGAATGAGACAGACTGTTTCTGCTTATTGTCACCCTCTCTAAGGAGCCTGGGGTTTCTTGGAGCCTCCATACCTCGCCGGCATCTTTTCTTGCTCAAAAGTCTTGATCCCCAAGCTTCCTTCCAGAAAGTCCCTCTCTCCTTCCTTCCTTCCTTCCCTCTCTCTTTTCTTTTCTCCTTCCTTCCTCCCTTCTTTTTCACAAGGCAGCCCTGGGCCTGGGCCCTTTGGTGGAGAAGGAGAGAGAGACCCCAAAGTATAGACAAAGCCTTATCTTTCTCCTGAAGCCAAGTGTGGAACTGAAAATAGGGCAAAGGAGGGGGCCACAGCTAAGCTCAGAAGCCTGACTGAGGACCCACCAGCCTCTGGGGCCTGGGTTCTAGGACAACCGCATCCCAGAGCTGGTCCATGGCCAGGACAGAGGAGCCCAGAGACAGCTGGCTGTTTCCTGGTTGGTGGTAGAGAGTAGAACAGTCGGGTTGGGGGGTGGGGAGACACAGGCAAAATGAGAGTAGATGGAAGGGGCAGGAAGGCCAGGATCCAGAAGAAACTGCTGAGCCAGATGCTATGAGAAGCCTTCTTGGCCGTCGGTGATCCCTACCTGGTGAACCTGGGGGAGCCCCCACATAGCTCTCACAACCACTCAGGGAGTGTTCTAGACACTGGTGCTCCCCCTGACCACTCATAAGCCCTGGAGCACTCCTCACCGGGCCAGGGGACAGTTATGGGGTTGCTGGACCCCCTCTGCCCAACTGGGGCTGGGGAGAAAAGGTCTGGGCAGATTGCCTCCTCCCAGCTTTCTGGTCTTCGCAGTCCCTCCTCTGGGGTTGCAGCCACCCAGCCAGAAAGACTAGATGCTGGAGATTAGAGATGCGGTTGATAAGGGCTGGCCTGAGGAGGTAGCCCTGCAGCTTCTTCCCCTCCGGCTGGCTACAGTTTCTCAAGTCCTGTTTGTTTCAGGATTAACTGTAGTGTTTCCTAATTGTTCTACTGCTTCAGGCGGCAGGCCAGCCTGCCACATCCCACCACAACAGGCAGGAGGGCAGGGGGCAGAGCTGGGACACCCCTGACTCCTAGTTGAGCCCCCTCTCCTGCCCCAGCTCCTCTTCCTTCCTGTGTCCCCACCCCTCTGGCCCTCAGACTCTGGAGAGTAACAGAGAACAGCTCAGTTCTTACTCACAGCCCTCAGTCCTAATCAGTCATCCCTCAGTCCTGGTCTCCTGCCAAAGGCCTGGAGATTCCCACACCCCGCTTCTCCTAGTCCCACGGTCCACACTGTAGCCTCACCACCACTGGCCCCCTCCCCAAACACCCCCCACCCTGATGACCCCTGACATACCCACCAGTGAGAGGCTGCCTGGGAGAGGGAGTGTGTGGAAGGTTGTCTGTGTGTGTGTATGAGTGCCTTGCAAATGTGCATGTGTGTGGGTGTGTGTGAATGTGTGTTAAGTGTATATGTGTGAGTGTGTACATGTATAAGCATGTGTGAGTGTGTGGGCATTATGTGTATATATGTGTTGGATAAATGTGCAAGGTGGAGGGCTCTATGTGTATGACCGTGTATATGTGAGCGTGAGTGAGTGTATCTGAGGGTGTTGTGTGTGGGCATGTGTGAATACGTGTTTAGGTGGGGGAATGTATGTGAGTGTGCATTGAATAAGCATGTCATGTGTGTATGCCAGCATGTGTGTGACTGAACACATGTATATGTGAGCATGTGAGGACATGTGTGATTGAACGTGCACAAGTGTGTGTGTGAGTTGAAGGCTGTGTGAGCATGTATACGTGAGTATGCATGCAAGTGCATGTGTTGTGTGTATGAGTGTGTGTGCATCAGTGGGGGCTGTGGATGCGTGTGGCTGAGTGAACTTAACTCACAGATCCCTTCTCTGGCTCTCGCCCCTCCTCCCACCCCCAACCCCTGCCATCCCCGCCCCACGTCTAGCCTCCCTCCCTCCTGCTCCCAGCCAGGGCCAGCCCCTCCCCAGCTCCAGTCTCCTGTCTCGCCCTTGCCGCTCCCCATCCTTCCCACCAGTTTTGGAAAAGTCTTGCCACTGTTTTGTTTCCTTGCTTCCACCACCAAGCACTTTCTGGCCAGATTCCCACCTGACCCCTGAGCCAGCAGCACCCTACTTCCTCCCCTATCCTGGATCCTCTGTCTGACCCCTGTGACTGGACCCCCATCCCAGCCCCTGCCTTCCCGGGGTGTGGGGGGCAACTGTGCCTTCTGTCCCTCCTCCGAGGGCCGACATCTCTATGTGAGTGGGTGTGTGTCTCCACAGGAAGGGGAAGAGAGAGGAATGGGAGAAGGCAGGCCAGGCTCAGATGGTGTCATTAGTAGACACTAATGCTCCTCATCAAGGCATATTAATAAACATCATGTGCCACACGCTCTGCACAGCCGGGCGAGTGCCAGCCCAGCGGGACGGGCCCCACATTCACAGCTGAGTAATCTCCGAGCCCACGGTGCCCCATTAGCTTCATGAGGCTGACCCTGCCAGGAGGCTTCCTGAGTCAATCACAGCAAAAGATAGCCAGTGGGATGGGTTCTGAGCAAGCGGCAGCTGGAGGCAGTGTCCCCTCCCCACTCAGCCTGGGCAGCAGTGACCTCAGCCCTTTCCTTCCACGCTGAACCCTGGGGAAAGGAGGCCCGTCATGATCCTTACACTCAGATGCCACCACAGGATCTCATACTATCCCATTTCCTAATTTCTTCTTCACGAGCCTGTGAGGAAACCAGGGCAGGTATCATTATCGTTGCTCCTTTACAGGTATGGAGACTAAGACGCTGGGAAATTAAGTGTCTTGCTCAAAGTCATGCGGCTAATAGGTAATGACATTGGACCAGTGCCCAGGTTGCCCTTTGGAACAGCTGTGTTAACAGCTCAGTCACTGATCCATGCTTTAACCCCATGGCACCAAATCCCTGGTTCTTGCAGCGCCAGACACCAGACCACGAAGCTTGGCTCTCTCAGCAGGACTGAGGACTTCCGTTCTCTCAATGGTGGGGGGCGGTCTCCTGAGCAGCAAATGGGCTACAAGGCAGAGACTGGAGTGAGCTAGCTTGCGCCAAGATGCTGGCAAAATGCCTGCCTCATTGTAGGTGCCCCGTAGGAGGTGGTTCCCCTGTCTTTATGTACTGACCGTGACATCTATATTAAATTATTGGACCTGGAGGAGGTTGGAGCAGGCGGAAGGCTGAATGGCCCGTTCTTTGTATTTATTTTTGAACATTGCAGTCTTGTGTTGTTGCAAGGTGAAAAACTGGTTATTCACTGAGAGTATACCATCATGGTGTTTAAAATTACAGAAGGTATTCTCCGTGTGTGTGTGTGTGTGTGTGTGTGTGTGTTGAAGAACACAAGAACTAGTGTTTTAATAAGATCACTATCCAAGATATAATAGTTAAAATGAAAGGAGTTGGGGAACTAAACATATAAGATTTGAGAGACCAGGGAAATGTTCTTATGAAAAATACCCAATTCCCTACATGAGTTCAAATAAATGAAGCATTCTGGCAACCTGTTGTTGGTACCGAAAGCTTCTGTGTTTGTTCCGTGTGTCTGGAAATGGCAGTCTTTAGCCTAAGCTGACAATGATGCATAATAATTATATTTAGCTATCACCTCATGATATTTGCTCTCAATCTATCTTAATATTTCTTGACTGTTTCTAATTGGGACAGGTTTAATGAGACCCTACATTGAGTTCTTTACTCCTTTTTTCCTTCCCACTCTCCTCCTAACCCTACCTTGATGCTACATCCAGAGAATGGGTAACCTGTAGCAGACCAGGGTCAAAGAGGGGGGCAGTCCACCATCTCCTGAGGTCCAAATCAGTCTCTGAGCTTCAGAGACTCAGAGCAACTAGGGAAAGTTTCCCCAAGGAGATGGGCATCCAGCCAATGCCGACCCCAGAAGGGATAACAGGCTCGAAGCTGACACTTGTGTAACAAGAAGCGTTGGGACCCAAATGCAAAGAAGGGAGCCCTGATGTTCTCAGGGCCATTATCTCTATGCAGAGTAATCCCGGGGATTCTTTCTCTCTCTAGTTATTTTTTTTTTTCTCCTGAGTCTGAAATTTTTTCTGTAATGAACATACTGTACTTTCATGACCTAAAACTGAAAAATTAACAGTCTGCAATGGGGATGGGCTGGAGTTCGAGGGTCCCATACTCACCTGCTGTGAGTGAGGCCATGGTCACAGGGTTCAGCTCCATCCAGATCTGACCTGCCATGTGGGCCATGTCCCAAAGCCTAGTCCCACCCAGATTCTTTCTTGACCAGAGAGGCAGCTGACCAGCCCACTTCAGTGAGGCTCCTGGGACACAGTTGCTGAGTATGTGGAAAACAGAAAAAGTCTTGCCGGGGTCTGTGGACACAAAGTTTGGGTTGTTGATGGCTTTGATTCTCAGATATCAGAAGCATTACCAGACACTGAAGCTTAACCCCAGCCTACATTTCAAGCCTTAACTTGAGCTTCTTCCAGACCCACCTGTTCTTTCCATGCCTTGTTTACATATTTATACCTTGCTTATGCAACTTCCTCAACTTAAAATGCCCCTTCCTTCCCCTATCCAGTCCACTAGAAAATAGGAAAACTCCTACACACCCTTCAAAGCCCAGGTGGAGTACAGCCTCCTTTCAATAGCTTTCCCTGATCACTAACCCCAAGCAGTTGCAATTTCCTTCTTCTATCCTCCTCCAGGATTTCCTATAGACTGCAATTATTTAGATGTATAATACAGTTATTTCTTTGACAGTATGTCTGCCCAACTAGATCATGTATTCCTCAATACCATAAAATGTGTCTTCATTCCTATTTCACAGGACTTCTCATTCATTGAATCTACCCATCTCCCCAGCCAGCATCCCTTGGGCCAACGCTATGCTCAATACTGTCACATACACACAGGTGCAAGACAGTGTGGCTTCTTTGGGAACCACATGCACCTCCACGTGACCTGGAACAAAAAACTTGGACAACCTGTTAGACACAACTTGTTAGACACAAGCAACCTTGACCCAGGCCTTGGGAAATCTTGCCTCTTAACCCAGAGACGTGGAGAGAGATGAAGTCCCTCCCATCCCAGTAACTGCTTACTCCAAGAAGCACACCAGCTACACCCCACCTCGCCCCAACCCATTTTGGCATCTGGAGATGCAGGAAAGTAACTGACTCCAGATTTGAAGCCAAACTAGGAATCAAAACCCAAGGGTCCTATTGCCAGTTGGTGTGATATACCAGAATTTGCTGGCCATCCGTGGGCATTTTCTAATGATGAAATTCGCCATGCAACCGCCCTATCCTTGAAGATGCCAGAGGAAGTCTATCAGGTCCTTGATGCTAACACTTCTTGAGGGAAACTGGTGCAAAGAAAAATTGGCCATCCTACACCCTCGAGTCTGTAAGCACTCAGCTCCCTGGAGGGCTCAGGTCTGTGCTTCCTTCTTACCACTTCCCACGGATTCCATTCCACCCGCCTCAATGGCCAGCCCGTTTTCCCAGCCCCAGGGCAAAAAGCAGGCCACAGGATTAATGGATCGCAGGCTTCCCCTTGGAGCAGGCACAGTCTCCCTGGCTGGGTCCTCTCCAGGCGGGTGTTAGGAGGCCTGGCAGCCGCAGCCCTGGGGGACTTCAGATACCAGGAGCTGTCAATGCCTACCACTCACTTACCCCTTGTGAACTGCAGAATCCATAGATTGCTGGGTAGTACTTTCTAATCTTGTGCCTTTTCTTAGATCCTTTGCCACTTGGCAACTTGCAGGCAGCTGTGCAGACAGCAAGGAGCATCTCATTCAGTGCCAGTGTCAGAGCCTAGAACTCTGTCCTATTTTCTCTTCTTTTCCATTCCCGGCTCCGCCGCCCCACCGCCCCCCCTCCCCCTGCCCCTACAAGTGCTCTGTTTTGCTCATTTCTCCCTCTGCTCTCCCTTATTTGCATGACACCCTTCTATACCTCACCTTTCAAGTTCAGGACTCTCTCGATGGGCACCCCACCCTCCGACCCAGAGATCACAAAGTAAAACTTCCCACTCTGACAGAGGTTTGAAGCCAGGTGGGAGAAGTGCATCCTCCCGCCCTGATGGGAAGAGGTGGGTGAAGAGACTAAATCATCTTCTCAGAAAGGTGCCGCGGGTCCTCTGCTCAGGGGTTCAGCAAGCCCAAGTACCTGGGACCTCCATGGATGCCCAGTTGGGTGGGCGGTTGCCTGGAGGTCATTGAAGGGAAGTGAGGAAGTGGGACCAGCTTCCCTCCTGAGAGCAGCGCTGAACCAGACCCCTGCCCCGCCCTCCAGATCTCACTACCCAAATCTGGCCACCATGCCTCACAGAGCCCTTAGCCAAGGGGCTCCCCTGGCTGGGGGAGGGGGCATCTCTGGACCCTCCATTCTCAGGGAATGTAGCTCTCCGGCTGTACCCAAGGGGACAAGAAATAAAGGACTGAGGTGACTTTCATCTAGATTGCTCACCTGTTTGTGGCTTTCCAAGGGTTTCATATTTCAGGGTCCCATCCCTGCATTGGGAAAATCCCCTGTAGGAGGACATGGCAACCCACTTCAGTATTCTTACCTGGGAAATCCCATGGACAGAGGAGCCTGGCGGGCTACAGTCCATGGGGACGCAAGAGTCAGACATGACTAAAGTGACTTAGCACAAAACAGTATATCAGGGACCAATTCTGTCAGGGAACTCTGGGGCCTGGCCTGGGAAGGCAGAAGGACCCAGGTCCAGACAGTAGCAGTGTGGTCTCATCAGGAGAGACTAGGACCAAGGGACTTTCCTGGTGGTCCAGTGGTTAAGACTCTGCCTTTCAATGCAAGGGATGAAGGTTCAATTCCTGGTCAGGGAACTAAGATCCCACATGCCACCGGGCAACTAAGCCTGCATGCCACAGCTACTGAGATGGCACTCCACAACCAGAGAGAAGCCCATATACCACAACTAAGACTCGACACCGCCAAAAATAAGTAAACAAAATCAGCCACCTCTGAAAGACAAAGCCTTCATTCATCTCCAAATGTCTATTGGACCCGTAAAGCTGTCTTTGCTTGGGGGTCCCCCAGAAGCAGAGCCTGAGACAAGTATTTTAACACAAGCAGTTTATTTTGCTGGGGACACAAGAGAGCACTCAGTTAGGCAGTGGGTAAGACAGGAAAAGGAAGGTGCGTGAGCATGCAAGTTCCACTGTGGATTCCTGGAGCACTTATACACCAATTCCCATCAGTCATTGGTTAAGAGCTATTGCCAGGGAAGTTTAACACCCCAGCACATCTGCCCTGATGCATGGGGGCTGGGGGTGAAGCAAGCTCTGGAGGCTGGTGCTGGCCCTGGGACCAGGAGAAATAGGTTGAAGGTGGAGCCAGTGAGCCAGGGAATGGGCCAGGGCACTGAGAACATCTAATACCCCTCCTGTGTGCCAAGTATCTTGAGAGCTACAAAGATAGAAAGGATACAGCCCCTGCCCTTGAGAAGCTGAAGCTCCTCTGGGTTTCTCTCCAGTCAAATGGGGAGACCAATCTCTGCCCTTCCCATACAAGAGCTGCTGTCAGATCCATTGATTGGACAGTACCCTCGAGAATAAATACTAAAAGCTCGTTACAAATGTAAGATGGGATGGGGGGCAGCTCTCAGCTTCCAGCACTGTGTTTTGTTTTGTTTTGTTTTTAATAATTTTATTTATTTAGGCTGTGCTGGGTCTTCATTGCCTCTCAGGCTTTTCTCTAGTTGTGGCGAGTAGGGGCTACTCTGTAGTTGCGGTACTCGGGCTTCTCGCTCCAGAGGCTTCTCTTGTTGCAGAGCACGGGCTCTAGGGCACATGGGCTCAGTAATTGTGGCTCCCCGGCTCTAGAGCACAGGCTCAGCAGTTGTGGTGCACAGGCTTAGTTGCTCCATGGCATGTGGGATCTTCCTGTATCAGGGATCGAACCTGTGTCTCCTGCATTTGCAAGGTGGATTCTTTACCTCTGAGCCACCAGGAAAGCCCAGCACTGTGTTCTTTACTTGCCCTGAGACAAGCCCCAGTCAGAACAACCCTGGCTGAGACAGCCTGCATCACCCTGGTCCATGAAATGAGGTTCCTGCAACTCCCCATCGAGCCTCAGCTCTTCTTAAACATCTCACATGTCAGTTTCAAACTAGCTCAACAAGACACGATGGGTTCTGAGGTGGGAGAGAGCTGGAAGGAAAGTCTCATGTTCTATAAACCCGGACATTCCTCCATAGGGTCCACAGAGTTGAGCTTCTTCTCTGTGATAGAATAGTATGTGTTAGTTTGTGTGCCACCTAGCTCTGTACACACCCTTCATGCACACACATGCACATTTACACACACATGGATGTACATATGCACACATCAAGCACCAGAATCTAAAAAGAGGGGAGACTATCTTATATCCCGAGCATTTAAGGGTCCAACTCAGCAATTTCCCACCTCTTGCTCCCCTCCCGCTGCTAAGAGGATGTTGAGTGTTGGGTTCCGCATTTCCAGAGGATGCTGATGAGGAAAGGAGTTGCTGTCCCAAGGCCACTGGGTCCCTGTGACTTAGAAGGGCCCAGAACATCCTCCCAAGCGCACTGACAAAACACCTCTGGTGCTCCCATACTGAAATCCCAGAAAACCCATCCCGGACTTCTCAGTGTTCTTGAGGATTAGCAATCCAACTATTTTCATGCTGTGTGTAATTTCTGTCATTATTTCCTTTTTAAGAATCTGCATTCAGACAAGTTTCTTTTGAAAATGTCCACCTGTCTTAGCTATAGTTAGGGAAAGGAAGTTTTGTCTGTGCCAGTCTTAAAGAGGAGCAGCACGCCTGGGGGCCGAGAAGGGGGTAGTGGGGAAAGAAAGGAAGCCCTCCCCTCCTGAGGCTCTCCTGCCAAAGCTCTTCACTGCTGACTCGACAGGTGTGGGGTCTGGTCCTCAAATGCTGAGCTTGTTGCCACTCTCAGGGTACTTTCCTCAACCCCGTCTCCTCTGAATAATAGATTTCCCTCTTCTCTTCAAAATTCCCCCGAATCTCCTCCATCTCCAAAGCTTTCCAGCTGTCTAAGGTGACTTTCCTGCTTTCTAAGGTGATGTGCGACACTGTAAGCCATGATGATGCTTTAGGAGAGTTCATGTTTTCACATGGGATGGGGGTGGTGTTGAGGGGGTGCGTAATCATTGTCACAGGAGCCCCAGTCCTCCAGGTAATGTTGTTCAATCACTCAGTCAAGTCCGATTCTTTGCAACCCCACGGACTGCAGCACGCCAGGCTTCCCTGTCCTCCATTAGCTGGATAATACCTGTATACATTAATAATGGTCTTCCTGGGACTTCCCTGGTGGTCCAGTGGTTAAGACTCCATGCTTCCAATGCAAGGGGTGCATGTTCAATCCCTGGTCAGGGAACAAGGATCCTGCATGCCACAGGGTACTGCCAAGAAAAATTAATACATAACGGTGGGTGGCTCAGATGGTGAAGAATCTGCCTACATTGCAGGAGACCTGGGTTCAATCTCTAGGTTGGGAAGATCCCCTAAAGAAGGAAATGGCTACCCACTCCAGCATCCTTGCCTGGAGAATCCCATAGTCAGAGGAGTCTGGCGGGCTAAAGTCCACAGGGTCGCAAAGAGTCAGACATGACTGAGCAACTAAGTCTTTCACTTTTCCCAAAAAACACCTCCTAGAGAAGGAAAGGGATTGTCACAGTGTCTTAGAAGAAGTACTGTGGGTCCAAGGTCAAAGGGTCTGAGGCCCCCTCCTCCTAGAACCTTTGGCATTCGCTCACTCACCACTCGTGTGGTGCTGGACGTGTTGTCTGAGCTCTTTTGGGGACTCAACTTGCTCACCCTTGGATTTGGTTTGCTAAGGCCCCCACCAGGTGTTAGTTCTGTGGTAGAAACGTTAAGCCCCTGAGGACGGTTGATGGCCAAAGGGGAGCTTAGCCAATTCCCAACCCAACTTGAGTAAACACCAACAGAGCTGACCACATTCAGGGACCCTTCTGCTGCCTGGTCTTTTCTCAGAACTTTCCATGGTGCTTTTCCTGCCAACAAGGATTAGTATCTGTCCAAGGACAGGGTCCCGAGAGACCCTCTAGGCTCTCCAGGCCATCAGTACCATCTGCTCACGGCCCCTGGCAGCTGCCTCAGCCGATCTCGGGGGCAGTGGGCAGGGGAAGGCGGGCAGGAAGGGCCGCCAGTGTTACTAAGGGTTTGCATGTGTCCTTGCCAAGCCAGCCCCGGCCAAGGAGAAAAAGACTCCCCAGAGTGAAAGGGAGGGGACGGAGAGCCTCCCCACCCTCATGGAGGCTACGATCAGACTTTCCACACTGCTCTGACCCTACAGGCCCAGGGCCTACCGCGCCCTCGCCCCCTCTCTGTGCTTGCACCAGGAGAGAGGCCTGTTTATCACTCTGGGTGGGACCCAAGCCTGTGGGGAATTGAAAAGAAACAGCCGGCCTAGGTTGCTATTGTTTTGTTTAAACAAACCGCTGGCCGGGCTGACTTGGGAAGGAATGAGGGGGAGGCTGGGAACGAGGGGGAGGCCAGGCTGGGCTGGGCTTCCCTGGCCTCAGCACCCACCTTTCAGTCCTGCTAGAGAGGCCAGGGAGCTATTCGGAGAAAGCGACTGGAAGGCCTCAGGTCCTCCCCGCCTCTCCTGGGAGAGAGAAGAGTATCCAGGGGAGGGGCCTCCATTTCCCCCACACATCCTGCCACCCCAGCACCTCAGCTGCTGGCCACACCAGGGTCTCAAGCCAGCCCTAGATAAGGCCTGGCCTGATCCTGGGGGAGAGGGGGTAAGCAGAGCTCGGGTCCATCTGAGGGGCTGAATTAGAAGGCTACCTGGGTGCTACTGAGCAAACAAGATGGGGTGAGGCTGAGGGCAAGGACATCAAAAGACATGCAGGAAACAGTGGGAGTGGGGCTCAAAGCGGGGCTCCATCCTTCTGCAGTCTCCTGCCCCTTCTTCCCACCACAGGTGACCTAGCTGGACACGGAGGAGCAGGGGGAGGGGAGGGAGAGGGATATTCTGGCACAAACTTGGACAAACTGCAGCCTAAAGGGGAGAACAGGAAGGGGATGGGGGGTCTGGAATGGAACGGGGCTTGCGTTTTTGTAAAAAGGAAACCACACTGGGGTTTGGGTCACTCAGACTCTGAGAAGCTCCGCAGAGACCTGAGGAGAAATATCGCATGCTCCCCTGCCCCACCCCACCCCTACCTCCTCTCACGGGTAAGGAGCAGGGGCCGCACCAGCAGGGCTGGGTGGAAAGGTGGCCAGGGCACAGTTAGGTGTTGGCAGAACCAGTGAAGAGCCACACTAATCACCATCATTAAGGCTATAAAACCCCACACCTAGGGGCCACAGGACTCTCTGGCATGGCCCGGGGCCCCGAGCCATGGCACAGACCCAGGGGCCCGCTCCAGCACCTTTCATCTGAGCATCTCCCGGCCCTGCACAAACAGTAATTAGCACCCGCCCCCAGGATCACCTCATTATCTCACAGACACTGAGTGGAGGGGAGGGGGAAGGGAAAGGGAGCAAGGGAAGGGGGAAAACTGAGGCTGTCCCAGCCACCCAGCATGGTGGACTGAGTCCCCTCGAGCCTCAGAATCAGGCGGTCCAGCCTCCTCTGGCCCTCCCTTGCCCTGCTAGCTGCTCAGGCAGCCGTTGGCAGAGTATTCTGAAGGTCCCAAAGACAGCCTGAGAGGATGGGCAAGCAGTGAGCATGGTCAGCCCAGGCACTAGATTTAACAGGACCCACAGACCTAGAGGTGCATCCTGGGCTCAGCCTAGGAGCACGGAGGGTGAGGGGGGGATGTCTCTTCCGGAAGGATCCTCTCAGGCTCTCCATAGACCAGGGGGTCCGTGCCTTGCCAGCAGGTCATCCCCAACAATGTCTGTATCTGTCCTCTCTCGCAGACCCCCTGAGGCACCATTCTAAACCCCACAGCCTGTCCTAGCAGCATCCCCCAGGACAGTCAGACCGCTTCCTCCTTTCCCATCCTGCTCTCTCAGAGAGAAAGACAGAACTCAGCAGAGCCTACTGGGACTGAGTGGATGGTGTGGTCTTCCGCTGCCCTGGGAGTAACCCTTGCCCGTGCCTATCTCTTATTTTCAGGGCTCCGACATGAAGATAGGGAAGATTCAAGGCCAGGAGTTATCGCGTGAGTGACACCCTCCAGGGCCCCTCCCCCCAGCCAGGGCAATGACAAGCATCATAGCAATACAGCTTCACGATGTGGGAAGCACTGATCCCCGAGTTCACTTGGACGTTCTGATTTAATCTTCACAACTGTCCTTTAAGGTCACTGCCATCAACATCTCTTTTATAAAGAGGAGGAAACTGAGGCATAGACCCACCTGTCCCATGTCACACAACCAGTAAGAGATGGAGCCTACATTAACTTACAGGGCTTTTCTGAGACAGAACCCGGAACCAGAACTGCCCCCCAAAATGGGCTTGGTCCCCTCCCTGCTCTCTCCCAGCCCTACTATGCAGCTGCATGGACCTCCCTTTTCTCCAATCCCCTCTTCTTCCCACCCCCATCCTCACCACCAGCTCCCCTCCTCCCTTCCCTCTGGGATCCGCCAGCAAGAGCAGGCCCACCACTCAGCTTGAAGCAACTGCTCCAAGGATGAGCTGGCCCCTGGCAAAGGGTTGAGCAAGAAAAAAAAACAACTGAGTTTCATGGTTTGGTGAAGCAACACAGACTCGGGCACCAGCCAGGCCTGGATACAAAGCCCAGCTCCACCACTGACTGTCAACTCAGAGCCCCAGTTTCCTCATCTAGATAATAGCCATAATACCCGCCTTCCCGAGTCGTGATGAGGACTCCGGGGATGCGACAACCCACTCTAGTATCCCTGACTGGAGAATCCCATGGACAGAGAGGAACCTGGCAGGCTACAGTCCACGGGGTCACAGAGTCGGACACAACTGAGCGACTAACACTTGTGACTAGTGACATGGGAAAGCACCTAGCTGGGGCCTGGCCCCAAGATGCAGCTCAACAAATGTGTCCCATTGTCTTCCTCCTCGTGCCTCTCAGCTCTACTTTTGGAGGGAGAGTTTCTTCAGGAACACCCTAGTGAGAAGAGCTTCCATCTCCATCTCCCCCTAGGACAAATTCCCGGCTGCACAGAACCACTGAGATCCATCACTGGACAGCAGTATTTGTATAAAAAAAAGCGTCAATTTACCCACACGCACACACTGCAGAGCCCCTCCAAAATAGCCTGGGCACACATGCACCAGTTCCTGCAAAACCCACACCCACCCCAGTGTAGACCCTGGTTCACACAACTCACATGACTTCTGGCAGACCCTGGGTTCACACACACACACACACACACATCTGCTCTGCAATGTAAAAACCCAGGGAGGAATGAATAGTCAGGAATTCCCCTGGCTGCGAGCATGCCAGAGGCCGGAAGTGCACCAGGAGGAAAGCTTCCACCGCTCTGAGAAGCAAGTGATTCTTGTCTAACTGACAATCAGGAGAGGGAAGTGGCCATCATATGTCAATGCTCCATCCCACTAGCAGCATCCTTGCAAACACTCCATCCCCACCCACCCCTCAGAAGATGCTTGGTTCCTTGGAAAGAAAGATGAAGGGAGCAGAGGGGTGGGAAAGAGGCACCACACTCTTGGAAGGAGGCCCAGCTGGAACAGTCTGCAGAAGTCTGACCCGCAAAACCCCGAGGCCCTGCATAAACTTAGGGGAAGGATGAGAGATGTCCCCACTCCACATCTCCCCCTCAACAAACAGTGCCTCCCGCACAAAGAGCAAAAGGAGGGGAGATGGGCACTCTCCTCCGGAAGAGACTGAGTCAGCTCCCGGTGCCCCAAGCACCCAGATCCTACAGCTTCCATGATCAAACCTTTGAACCGAGTCCCACCCACCCCCGTAACCACTTCCAGATCCTCCGGATCCAGCCAAGAAATTTGCTTCTTTGGGGATTGAGTTCATAAGGAAATGCTGAGAAAATAAATAAAAATCCCCTGCCAAACACACTCGCAGAGGAAGATGGGGTTTCTCTTGAGGCAGGAAATCCATCAGGATAGACCAAAGCGGAAAGGGGACAACACCAAGACCCACTGGTCCGGAAAGGCCCAAGAGTCCAGCCAGCACCCAAGACCTTCAACCTGCCCACACCTCCTCCTCCCCCCACCACCCCAAACAATGCGCTTCTTAAATGAAGTGACTGAAGATGAGATTCTGCCCAAGATAAAGCCTGAAGGTCTGCAGTATGTGGACCTCCCCCCACCCACACACACACAGCTGGGACCCCAGGAGAGTCAGCGAGGACCATGAAAAGGACCAAGACTGACTCTTTGCCCCCTTCCCAGAGCAGCCAGGAGCCCCTGTGTACTGGGGCATATGGAGCCTACCCTCTCTCCTTTTTCTTCCCATAGCCTACCATCCTCCCTCCCCACCAGCACACAGTGGCTTACATCGCTACCAGTTCTTTGTCTATCTTCAGGAAGGAAGGACCATCTCTCTCTCTCCCAAAGAAAACAAAACTCGAGGTAAGACCTTCCCATTATTCAAAACTGGGGTGAATTCTGGGGTGGAAGTGAATGGTTCGAGTATTTGTGGGCAAGTAGGGACCTTAACTCTACCCATGAGCCTTAGGGTGTTAGTCGCTTAATCATGTCTGACTCTTTGCAACTCCATGAACTATAGCCTGCTAGTCTCCTCTGTCCATGGGATTCTCCAGGCAAGAATACTGGAGTGGGTTGCCATTCCCTTCTCCAAGGGATCTTCCCGACCCAGGGATCAAACCCGGGTCTCCTGACTTGCAGGCAGATTCTTTACCATCTGAGCCACCAGGGAAGTCCATGAGCCTTGGAGGCCAGAGTCAAAGGGTGTGGTGTCTCTTGAGAATAAACCGGGATGAATGTCCCAAAAGAGATGTTGACATCAGACATGGTCTCCCCCTAGAAGCCAGTTCCATCATCCCTGATGGAGGCTTTAGTTGGGTAGTTGGGTCTATAAGGCAGGGTCCCAAAGTGGGTAACTAGAGTCAGAGAAAGAAGCATCTCCTCCAGTAGCTTCAAATGGCATGTGCAGGCAGCTACCCCACAGCACTTCTGCATATAATTGTACCCAGTAATTGAGTCTGATCTGGGCGAGAGGGCCCTGGAATGCCATCCTGCCGGTCTGTCTTCATCGGTCCTTAATTGCTCTGTGCCATCTCAGTGGTGGGACAGAGACATCCCTGGCCATGCCCCCTCTTTGGCTTCTCTGAGCAGCCCTCCCAGCACTCTCCAGAGGACCCAGAACCCGCAGCACCCCAGTGGTTAACCCAGCCTGCATGGCCTTGGTCCTCCTACCACCAGAGCTGAGGCCCTGAAGGAGCTGGGGACACCTGGCTACTGAGATGCGATGTCACAGGTGACTCACCTGACCCTGTGAGGGCCACGCCACCCTCTCTGAACCTAAGATTTCTCTTCATGAATGTGGGAAATAATGTGATCCCTGTGCGTTGTATGTCTCACACCCCGTTTTAGGGAAGGGAAGAGAATGTGGAATGCACGAATGCCAACTTGGGAGGACAAAGGGCACATCCCCCAGGCTGACAGAGGGTGAGGGGGTGGGTGGGCGTCATCAGCCATTTCCTCTCACCCAGTGATCCTGACCAACCTCCACCCACTGGGAAGCCAGAGAAGGTATTGTCACAAGTCTGCCTCGGGCCTCAGAGGAGAGGAGGGGAGTGTGGAGCCCTTCAGATGTGCCGAGCAGGGTCCACCAATCACAGGTGGCTCCAGGCCGCCCTGGAAGTGGAGCTGGTACAACCTTTCTACCGGTGAACCTTCCCCAGATGCCCCGAGCGCCTCACCAATCTGTAAATCTATTCAAACAGCTTTGCCAGAGACATGGTTTCAAGTTTGGCTACAAAGAGAGAAGGGAAATAAAAATGTTTCTTGTCCAGACCAAGACCAGTTTCTCCAGTTCCCTAGGTCCCTGTCTCATCACGAAGCCCCTTCCACCAATCCTGGTACTGCGATTTTCCAGGGGGGCTGGAAACCAGCACCTCAGCCTACAATGTTTATGCGACATGGGAGTCGAATAAAGGAACACAGTGCCTTTGAGGTCCACATTAAACATCAGGGCCTCAATGCCAGTGCCCTGGACAGGATAACGCTCAGACAGTCCCCTGAAGGGGCCTCCAGCGGACCAAGTACTCTTCCAGGGTGAGAGAGGGATGGAGCCGGGAGAAACATTAGGTGATGCCCAGAGGAGCTGCGAAAGGGGCGAAGGAGGAGGACAGGTGCGCGCACCAAAGACCTCTGCCACCCCTTGCACAGCTTGTCCTCCAGAGCCATCGGTGCCTTTCCTATGACTGCAGCAGCAGGCAATGAAACTGCAAGCCCATTGGGCCTGAAACTCATTATTCGTCCCCTTTGGATCTTTGCCAAAGCCACGGTTTTTTGTGCACTCCCAGCAAAACCCTCCTTCCATCTCTGTGAAAACTTTGGAACCGGACTTGCCGCTGGGCAGAGTCCCTTTGGCTACCATATGCTGTTTTGTTTGCTGCCAGCAATGGAGACGGTAAAATTATTCTGGCAGATGAAAGTTTCCAGGTTCCAGTCCCATGGTGTGATGTCTTCCATGTGCCCTGTGCTAAGGTCTTTGGAGGGAACATGATCCAGGGCACAGGGAAAAATCCCTGCCCTCAAGGGGCTTACAATCTCCTTTGGAAACACTCAAATAACAATGCAGAGCAGTGTATAATTAAGCACTTAATTGTGTGTTTCTGGCTGGAAGGACAACGGGAGCTCCAGTGGACTTAGGGACAGTCCTGTCCCTTTCCAGTTTCCCTTTCCCTCCAGGATGACACACCTTCTTCAGCTGGGAAGAGTGAAAAGTATTTTACTGCAGGGTGAGGAAACATTGATTTCTAGTCTACCTAGTGATTTGACGTCTCAGCAGGTCAGCTAATGTCTCTGGGCCGTGATTTCCTCCTCTAGAAAACAAAGAGTTGGATCTTCAGGTCCACAGTGTCCTGAGGCCACTTGGAGGAGGCCGAGTGTAGGCTGGCCCTGGAGAAGGAAGAGATTCGAATCCTTGAGTGAAGGGGGAAAGGGTGCTCTGGACTGGGGAAACTGCAGAGGCAAAGCTTATTTTTAAAAGTGAGAAGGGCTTCCCTGGTGGTCCAGTGGTTGGGAATCCGCCTGCCAGCGCGGACACAGGTTTGATCCCTGGTCCGGGAATATCCCACATACCATGGAACAACTAACCCAGGAGCCACAACTACTGAAGCCCGTGTGCCCTAGAGCAACAAGATGCTGGATCTTATTGTACTCCACAGCAAGAAGAGCCACCACAGTGAGAAGTCCACTCCCCACAACTAGAGAAAAGCCTGAGCTGCAACAAAGACCCAGCACAGCCAAAAATAAATAAATAAATTTTTAAAAAAAATATAAAAAGTGAGGAGGCCCCCTGTGATGGTGATGAAAGGAGAAAGTGGGAGGTCATGGAGGTTCTCCAAAGCCCAGCACAGGCATGACTTTGGTGGGGGCCCTAGAGAACTACTGGAGATTGCCCATGTGAAGAGTAACACACAAAAGCCACTCTTTAGAGAAAACTGCACCAGAGTGGTGGGCAGCACAGACTAGAATGAGAGGACAGGAGGCCATTGGGGGCCTAGGGGTGTGTGGCATGGATGAGCCCAGGGCTGACTGCAAAAGCAGAAGCTGCTTGTGTGCATTTCCCAAGGCCAGGCAGTCTCTAACATTCGCACAGTGCCAGAGGGTCTCTGGGCACTCAAGCTGGACCAGCCCTCAGGAGTCCAGGACAAGAGGCCTTGCCCATGAGCACAGGCCCTGGGGCTTACTTTGATCTAGTTTTCTTTCCATGGAGGGAGGTGGGGAGTCCCAGGGTATGTGTGCCATAGCCAACCCTGGTCAAGTGACCCCTGGATGAACTGACAGGAACAGCATCCAGAGGCTGGAGGGGAGAGGTCAGTATGCAAGAGCCCATGTAGAAGGGTATCCACGGAAGATGGTTAACTTGACTCAGTCCTTTGGGGTTGCTCCTTATGCTGGAACTTAGCTGTGAATGACAAGATTCAATGAGAATGAAGCATGAGATTATTCTCCATGAACTTATATGACTGTTTTGGGGGTCAGGATTGATGGGGGAGGTGGCATTGTTCAGGGTCAGGGGCCCAACCCTCTCCAGGATTCCTCTTTGTCCTGTGACTCCAGGATGACATACGAGGGGTCAACAGATGGGAGATCTCAACATCCAAATGCTCACTGTCCGACCCTGGACAAACCACCTCACCTCCCTGGGCCTCAGTATCTCCATTATCAAGATAAGGAGTTAGTCTAGCTGGTCTACCCCAGAATGACCCTCAACAGATTTGCTTCTGGTTCATGGAACTCTCCCACCTGCCAGTTTCACCACACAAATCTGGGTGCGACTCCCGCCACCGCCAGTCCTGTAGGCTTCTGGGCAGAGGCCTTTTATCAGATCCAGGGCCACCGGGGCCACTGCTGGAAGAGGATCTGGGCCCACCTCGCTTCTAGTCGGTGAAGTCCTGCCTTTCCACAGCTCCCTCCTCCCTGTGCCACTTTCCACATCATGATTCAGCAGTGCCTTCTGCATCCATTCAGGTGACGCTTGGTGTCAAGTGTGTTTGAGGCCCCATTCTGGGTGCCGTGGGTACAGAAGTACATCCCTGCTGCTGCGGATGTGTGGAGTAACCTGGCGAATCTCTGCAGACACTAGGAGCTCACAGAGAGAGTGGAGGGAGACAGTCACATCGCTTAATCATGTTGTTGTTGTTCATTCGCTAAGTCATGTCTGACATTTTTACGACCCCATAGATGTAGCCCGCCAGGCTCCTCCATCCACGGGTTCTCAAGGCAAGAATACTGGAGTGGGTTGCCATGTGACCACACCCTAAATGGAGGAGAATGCTGAGGCTGATGGAGCCTGAACTGGTGCCCTCTGACAAGGGCTGACCCAGTTTCACTGACATTTGTCCCAAAGGCCACACCTCACCTTTTCAGATTTGGAACTGGCCTTATCTTGGGTCTATAAGACACAGGACTTGCCCCCTTGGCTTCCCAGTTTAGCTCCCCTCCCCCAGGTCTAATCTCCAACCCCCGCCCCTCCCCATCCTCTTCACCCAAAGCCTAGAATCCGGTCTCTGGGTTCATCTGGGTTTCATGATGGTTTCTCTGCACATGGTCTTCATGGCAGCCTTGGATTTGGCCCTAGACTTCCAGATACTAGAGGAACCAACCAAATGCTTTGAGGGGCCTTGTCTGCAGAGGGCCCACACTCGATACCTTGTTTCACACCCTTTTGGACCACACGCTGCCAGAACACCCTTTAACCCCTGCTTCTTCATTCATGTCCACCTGCCCACCAGCTCACCCAGCAATGGATTTGCCTCTGCCTGCCAATCTGGGCAGAACGTTTCCCCTCTTCCCCCACAGCAGGACTGCCTTTAAACTTTCAGGACACTAGTCCATGGCGCTTCTCTAAGTCCCCCCAAGGGCCCATCTTCTCTCAGTCAGTGAGAAGTCCACCCCTGTCAGTGCCTCCCCTGCCCTCTCCTGCTCCTACTGCACGCTCACATGTGCACAAAACACCTAGTTTTATGTCCTCAGTCACCTGCTTTTCTCTCTTCTGTATTTTTTACATTTTCCTCTTGCCGGCTCCCACTTCCACCACTCTTAAGAGCCCCTTGGACTGCAAAGATCAAACAAGTCAATAATAAAGGAAATCAACCTGAATATTCATTGGAAGGACTGTTGCTGAAGCTCCAATACTTGGGCCACCTGATGCAAAGAGCTGACTCATTGGAAAAAACCCCCGATGCTAGGAAAGATTGAAGGCAAAAGGAGAAGGGGGCAACTGAGGATGAGATGACTGGATGGCATCACCAAGTCAATGGGCATGAATTTGAGTAAACTCCAGAAGATAGTGGAGAACAGGGAGGCCTGGTGTGCTGCAGTCCATGGGGTCTGCAACAAAAAGTCAGACACGACTGAGCAACTGAACAGCAACAACGTCCACCACAAGACTCTCTAGTCTCTTCCTTGAAGAAAGAGCTCAGGTCTGTCCTACATTCCCTTTTTGCCACCTGTCCCTGGGCGCAGCCCACTGTGAACTTTGAATCAATGAGTGTGTTTGTATAGCAGACAAACCCACAGATAACCATTCACACACACACACACACACAGAGGGATCTGCACATTTTCACACCCCCACGTTCACAAACACACCTCACGTTCAACTTCCTTTAACATCTGCTAAGACAGCTGCTTCTGTGAGCACTGTGCCCACAAATGACCATTTCGGTGCCCACACCCACCCTGTCCCAGCCTCTCTATCAGCCTGCCCTGCCCCTCCCCCACCACCCAACCATGTGGAGTGGGCAGCACAGTAACCACATGCCCCCTACCAACCCCGGGGCAGAGGAGGAAATCAGGGCCCAGAATGGTGAGTGGCTTGCTTGACTAAGAATCTGCAGTTCATAGCAAGATCATTTTCTTCTGCTTTCTGGGCCAAGGGTCTTGGCAACAGTTCACCCACATTCCATCTCCCCTGACCCAGACCACCAGACTTCTGGGCCCTAGTGTGGGGTCTGAGAGGGAGCAAGGCCGTCCATTGCCCTGGGTGTCTTGGTGATGCCCCCACACACCCCTCCTCTGGAGGAAGGCTGCAACCCGGCACCACGTGGAGACTTAAGCTCTAGGAGCTGTGGTCTGTGCCCTGCCACACCTTAGGCACCTTGCCCAGGGGTGCCACAAGCTGGCCTCACATGCCTCAGGGTGAGCTGGGGAATCCCCTCTGCCACAGCTGGCTCCTCAAGCCTCTCCAGGCCCAGAATTGTGCTGCGGCACCATGGGGACTAACAGGCCATGCCAGGCTGGGTCTGCCTGACCACGGAAGCCTGGGGGATCTGCAGGGAGACTTCTTGCAGAACAGGGTGGGAGGAGCAGAAGAGGGTCCCTGGGCTCCAGACCAGACAGCCAGAATCTTGCTCCCCAGCACCACAGGCGGCTGAATGGAGCCGCCTCTGGGTGAGCCACCCACCCACAGGGGTCAGAGAGGAGGGACGGGCAGAGACTTGCCACACCGTGGGGTTTAAGTCTTGCTTGTGGCATCTGAAGGCCTGTGGAGTTCTGTGGGTGAGTGAGGTAAGGGCGCTGTGGGGAAATGTTTGAAAGCCCGGGCCAAGGGCACAAAGGCAGCGTCCACAGTAGGCAGCATCCATGGTGAGGGCCCGAGGCTGGTAGGGGATCCACCAGGCCTGGTGGCAACGAGGGGAGACCTAGTGCAAGCCAGGTAGCAGCGAAGGGAGTGCTGCCTGGAGAGCAGCCCAAATGCACAGACAGACACAAACACACACAACCCACTGCAAAACAGCCCCTCCCCGCCCCCCATGACCTCCCATGGTGGTTCACCTGGCCAGGCCCCAGGAGCCCGGGGGCCCAGCCCCTGAGTCACTGTGTGGGCTTGTGTCAGGCAGCCCTCTTCTGCCTCCAAAGGGCCCCACCCACCTGGCAGAGCGGGTAGGACTCGGGGCCTGGCAGCGGCCCAGGTGAGGCCATGCTGGGCAACTCTCAGACAGGCGCCCTGGCTCGGAACCACCTGCCACCGCCACAGGCCCCAGGCACCCTCTTCCAGAACACACCCCAGTCAAGCCCAGCGTCAGCCATCCCAAGCTGTACTGAACAGATCATCCGGAAACCGCAGATAATCCCCAACTTTCACCCAGAACTCCAGTCAGCCGTCCATCACCACTACCAAGTACTGTAATTGATAACTGGGGGCTCAGTGGACAATTTGGAGTCTCCCCTCTTCTCATTCCCTTACCCACACCTACCTGCCACCCCCAAATGCACGATGGAGGGAGGAGCCTGGTGATCCACTTACTGGGTAATTAGGAATCGCACTTCCGCTCGCCAGCTCTCGGGGGTTCTCCTCTCTACCTTGGAAAACCCCCTTGACATCCCCACCCTCTCACTCCCGCCAAAGTCATAGTGGTCCCCTCTGCCCTGAGCCTCTCAAGTCAGCAGGATCAGCTACTCAGCAAATATTCTCCAGGAGTAATTGGATGTGATGGAACGAGGGCTTTTCAGCTCCCAAGTGGAAGTCTCTGGATGTCATTTAACGGCACAAAAAAATAAAAGGCTCAGGCCTCCCGCCCACCACCGCCAGGACATCATTAATCTCATCAGAAAGGCATCAGCACTCCCCTCACGGCAGCCAGCCCCACGCAGAGCCAGACAAATTACAGACCTGAGCCGGGCACTCAGTGGGACGCTTATTAGGCTGGTGTTCAATTTTTGTCTTTCCTTCAGGGCCACTGTCCCCTGACAGGAAAGCACTTGTGTCCCTGAGCAAAGGGAGGGCAGCCAGAGGCTGGGGAATAGGGTGGCTGCCTCAGTTCAACGCAGCTCACCGGCCTGGGGTGATAGGGCGTCTCTGAGCCAGGCACCACGAGGTCATGAGTCCCAGCAGAAGCTAAGGGGGGCCCATGCCAAGGTTTAGATCCCTGTCCCTTTCCCCAGCCAATCTGAATGGGTGTTTCCTTCCCAGAGAGAGGGGAACACCTGAGGGTCCACTGAGGACCAAATGACAAGGCAGGTGGGAGCAAGGACACACAGGGAGTGCTGCTTCATGCTATAGGGAAGTCTAAAGAGTGAGTCTGGTGGAGAACTCCAGGACCACTGTGGGGGATGGGAACTCGTCTCCTGGGGCTGCACACTGTGCAGTGGAGAGACCATCCCACAAAGGCCTAGCTTGTTATTAGTCCAACGGTTTTTTTTGTTTGGTTGGTTTTGTTTCATTTTTTAAAGCAGTTTCTTTTCTTTCTTTTAAATTTTGGCTGTGCTGAGCCTTCCTGCGGCGTGTGGGCTTTCTCTACTTGTGGCACCTGGGCTCAGTAGTTGTGGCACGGGCTTATCGCCCCTCTGCACATGGGATCCTAGTTCCCCGACCAGGGACGGTACCTGAGTCCCCCTGCGTTGGCAGGTGGATTCCTAACTGCTGGGCCAACAGGGAAGTCCCTAATATAGTGTTGATCATCCTGTTATAAAGTTGTCAAGGGCAGGAGTGAGGCCTGGATCAAGTAACCCTCCACACTCCTGGCAGCCCCTAGAAGCAGCTGTCAGTGTTAGGGGGCGCCTGGATCCCAGGGTCTGAGATTCCCTTCAGCTCAGAGTTTCTGAATTCTGGCCCAGGTGCTGTCTACCCAGTTCTCCCAAATCCTGGTGGGTGGGTGTTACTAAACTAGTGTAGCTTTACTTTCTCAGTCTCTTGCATTAGTGCTCAGCCACTCAGTCCTGTACAGCTCTTTGTAACCCATGTATCGCAGCCCACCAGGCTCCTCTGTCCATGGGATTTCCCAGGCAAGAAAACTGGAGTGGGTTGCCATTTTCTTCTCCAGGGGTTCTTCCCAACCCAGGGATCAAACCCAGGTCTCCTGCATTGGCAGGCAGATGCTTTACCACTGAACCATGTGCCTCTTAAACCCTGACAGGCTGGATGGTGGCAGGGGTGGGGGAGGGTCCATTCCATGTGATGAACTACTCCCAAGCAGTGAGTGGTAAGCCAGTCCCACAGATCTGGAAAGCTGGGAGTGGAGAGATGGACAGTCAAGACCTGCCTCAGGGCCATTCCCAAACATTCCAGCCTTGCCATTCCGAAGACTCAAATTCATGGGATGAGTCTCTGAAGCTTGTCTCCCAATTGTTGAAGACAAGGGTCACTCACCCCCTCCCAGTGTTTGGTAGAGAGGCTCAGAACACCCCCTCCCCATGGCTTGAGATGAGATGACCTAACTCTCCCCGCTCCCCACCTCCCAGCCCAGGTCTGGAACATCTCTAAGGTCTATTATTGTTGAGTTGGTAAGTTGATAAAGTTGTGTCCAACTCTTTCCAAACCATGGACTATATTATAGCTTGTCAGGCTCCTCTGTCCATGGAATTCTCCAGACAAGAATACTGGAGTGGATTGCCATTCCCTTCTTCAAGGGATCTTCCCAACCCAGAGATCAAATCTGGGTCTCCTGCATCAGCAGGCAGATTCTTTACTACTGGACCACCAGGGAAGCCCAACATTTAACATATCTCATAGCTAACATCTTTCCCGTCAGCACCACCCAATAAGTGAGCAAACGGCCTCTGTGTGTAGTTGTGCTGGATCAGAACAGCACTCCCTAGGGTTGTGCAGGGACCACCCTGCACACACTCTGCCACAGCCCCGTCCTGAGGAGACCAGGGACCCCTGGGTTCCAGCCATTGGTTCAGGAGCCGCCCTCCTCCTTTCTCCCTGCAGCCGGAGGCCTCGCGCCACAGAGACCTGAGAAGTGCACTGGCCAGTCCTGTCGGCTTCCCAGGCAGAGCTGGTCCAGGGTAGGTCCGGGCACAAGGGGCGTGGCCTGAGCCAGCCGGCTGCCCGCCCCTCCCTGCAGGGCAGCCCTCCGGAGCTACTACCACGCAGGATGGGGCTTTCCTCCGGGGCAGCAACCACAGAAGCCACAGCCTCCCAGCTCCTCACACAACCCAGAGGGCCTGACTCACCCCTCTTCCTTCTAGAACTTGCACAGGGTCAGTTCCTCTCGCCTTCTGTGGCAGGAAACGGAGGTGTAAGGAGTCACAGCCAAGCCAGGGGAGGAGGCCACCAAGGCTAGCAGCCCGGCACTGGGTGCCTCTGCCGAGGGATGCGCCTGGTTTGAGAAGCTGCCCAAGAAACCCGAGAACCCCAGGGATATCGGCAATGGGACCCGGAAGGCGCACCTCTGCCCCAAACTCCATCAAGAGAGCAGACTGCTGGGAGAGCTGAGCAAGGTCTCCCTGGGAGCAGGGGGATTTCTTTCTGCCAACTTGCCCTGATCTTGTGATGAGTTTCAATTCCTTCCCTGCCACGGGTTTCCTTCCTGCCGTGCTCTGTGGGGAAGGTCCCCTTGTCTCCGTGCCAGCCACACACCAGTTCACCCATGACCCTTTCCCTGGCGCATACATAGTACGTGTACATATACACTCCTTCTCAGGGTCGTGATAACTACAGTTCTTTTCCAGCCAGCCCAGCTCCCTTGGGGCAGAGGCCACAGACAGGCGAGTACCTGCTCTCTCCTCGTTCCCTCCCTCCCATCCTAGTGGAAAGCAGCTCCCCACCCCCTCCCCCCAACCCCCAGCAGTGGGCCTTCATCTCAGGCCACTGCCCGACCCCCTCAAAAAGAAGTCCTGAAACTAGAAAACTAGAAAACCTGTTTTCTAGCCCTCAAAGGCCCAATTTGAATGCACACAGAGCCAGATAAGACTTGAGGGAACCTATGGTGGCCCTTCTCCTGAAGTGTGTGTGTTAGTCGCTCAGTCATGTCCAGCTCTTTGCAAACCCGTGGACTGTAGGCCACCAGACTCCTCTGTCCATGGGATTCTCCAGGCAAGAATACTGGAGTGGGTTGCCATTCCCTTCTCCAAGGGATCTTCCTGACCAAGGAATTAAATCCAGGTCTCCTGCATCGGCATGCTGATTCTTCACCATCTAAGCCACTAGGGAAGCCCTCCTTTCCCCCATCCATTCCCCTAAAAGCTTTTTCACCAAATCTGGTCCTATGACCCCATTATCCCATCTGTGCATTGAGAATAAAAACAGTCTTCTCCCCTTGTGGGGCTTCCCTGATAGCTCAGTTGGTAAAGACTCCACCTGCAATGTAGGAGACCCTGGTTTGATTCCTGGGTCAGGAAGAACCGCTGGAGAAGTGATAGGCTACCCACTCCAGTTTTCTTGAGCTTCCCTTGTGGCTCAGCTGGCAAAAAATCCGCCTGTAATGAGGGAGACCTGGGTTCGATCCCTGGGTTGGGAAGATCCCCTGGAGAAGGGAAAGGGTACCCATTCCAGTATTCTGGCCTGGAGAATTCCAGTATTCTGTGTTGCAAAGAGTCAGATACGACTGAGCGACTTTCAATTTCACTTTTACTCTTCTTTCCTCATGGGGATTAAATGAGTATGTGTGGAGTTCCTAGAATTGTGCCTAGCACATAGGAAGCACTATATTGGTGTTCTTGCTATTACTTTTTACTTGGCTGCACCAGGTCTTAGTTTCGACATGTGGGATCTTAGTTCCCTGACCAGGGATGGAGCCCAGGCCCCCAGCATTGAGAGCGCCAAGTCTTAGCTACAGGACCGTCATGGAAGTCCCCATGTTATTGGTATTATTTCCAAATCATTGTTTTATTTGGATTAAAAATTGTCTTCTCCTTGAGAACATCTTTGAAATGCCAACAGCTGGCAGGTGGCAGGTGGCAGAGAGAGGGGACTTGCTTTCTTCATTGCTGAAAATGGAGGTGGATGCAGTCGAAGGGCCACAGGTGGGTGAAGGGGCGGCTCAGGGAGGAATTCTAGGCTGTCAGCCCCCCAACTCATCCTCCTGGTGTGTTAGAGGTCTCCATTAGTTCAGGCTGTATCAGCCACTGTCTAGCCCTGCTCCAGGCAGGGTCTACCTACAGTAATTCCTCTAGCCAGGAAAGGCTGCTAGATTGGGGGTGGGAGAGGGGGTGGGGAGAAGCAGGGGGGCAGGGATAAATAAATATTGGGTTGGCCAGAAAAGTTCGTTCAGGTTTTCTGTATGAGCATATGGAAAAACCAAAACGAACTTTTCGGGCAACCCAATAAATACATTAAATAGGTAAGTAAATGTGTGATCAGTCATGTCCAACTCTCTGCAACTGTATGGACTATAGCCCACCAGGCTCCTCTGTCCTTATAGGATGCTCAATTCAGTTTGAGTTTCAGATAAACAAGGAATAATTTGTTAGTATAAGTCTGGGCCACACAATATGTGGGATGCACTTGCACTAACAGAGGATTCGTTGTTCCTCTGAAATTCAAATAGAACTGGGCAACCTGTATTTTATCTGGCAACCATCCACCAAGGGTGCCTGAGGCCCGGGGTTTGGGAAACAAGAGTATGGGAATATGCCGCTGACCACTTCCGTAAGCCCCTCCCCTGTGCCTGGGGCCTTGCCCTCCTTGCCCTGCTGCTAGGCCTGTTCACACTTGCTCTAAAAGATGCACCTCCTTCCCCCCACAGCCCCGTGTTCTCTCCCCCTGGAGAAGGTCCCCTCTGACCTGGGCACCCACTGGACTTCCCCAGGGTCCAGGCTGGGATGTCTCGTCCACTCTCCACTCCCCTTCAGGATCTAGGTCCTCAGGGCATGGAGAAGCAGCCTGGCCATGTGCCTTGCCTTTTATCTGTGTCACCGCCGGGGAAGGAACCCTGTCGCACGAGGTCTCTTGGGACTGGGGAGGAGGTGGCCGGGCTGGCATCTGGAGAAGAGATTGGAAGAAATGGCACAGACATTTCTGCCAATCCTAGCCTTGGCAACGGGGGTGACCAGGTATGAAGAAAAGCAGCATTCAGACCACAGTCACGAGGTCAGGGGAACTTGCAGGAAAAGATGGGTGGGAGGCAGAAGTGGGTAGCCCACCTGACCAGGCATTTCCTTTCTGCACACGATGGGAAGGCAGAGTTGTGCCAAATAAAGGCCTGAAGAAAGAGATTAAAGGCCATCCTTGACTCAGTCAAGACTCTTGGTCCCCACTGTCCTCTGGGAAGTATCCTTTCCAGATGCTGCTGATGTCCAGGGCTTCCCCTGCAGCCAGGAGCCAGCAGGCACCCCAGACACCTCCTGCCTTCAGACCAAGGGCCAGGGTCACCACCTGCTATCTCTATTCCCCAGAGCCGGCCTCCCTCTCAGGCCCCTGCCAGTTCTCAAGTCCACAGTTCTGTCTCATCACCTCCCTGTGGTCTGTTTGTCCTTCCAGGCTCTTGGAAAATGGACAAATTTCTGAGCCACTTCCACCTGACCGAACCTGAAGCCAGCACCCAATTCATGACCCAATATTACCTGGATGGGCTAAGTCGCCAGAACCCGGGAGTAGTAAGCAATGAGACCACGGACAAACCTGAACCGAAATAACTGCCCGCCAGACCTCAAGCTCCACACTGCCAGTGTGTCCACAGCACGCACCACCCATGGTCTGGGTATGGACTCCCCCCCTCCGGGTATGGAACCCCCTTTCTCTTCCAAATTAAAAAAAAAAATCATCTAGGGCTTAATGGTTGGATGTTTTATTTCCAAACCTGTCCTCCTTCCAAAACCAAGAGGTGGAAATCCATCGATGTCCAGCACTGGGGCTGGGGTCACTCCTGTAAAAGGCAAGGGGTTGGTCGGGAGTGGGGTGGGATGGAGCGACAGGCAGGAGGTGGGAGTTTCTAGCCCTGAATGGTCCTTGAGGCACCATGTGACCTTAAGCAAGTCACTTACCCTCCGTAAAATTCCACTTCCTCAGTTGCGAAATTGAAGGAGGAAGAAGGGACAAGGGTGGTTGGTTTATCACCATGGCCCTTCCCAGTTCTGAACACTCATTTAACAAACACTGTTGGCACATGGTGTGTGCCTGACCAAGGTGCTGGGGATCCACATGTGACGAAGGCAGGCCCAACATGAGGATTGTTCCATGGCGCTTCCAGTTCAGGACGGGAGGGCAAACTTCTCCATCAGATGACCACGGGCAAATTCCAGCAAATGTGGCAAGTGCCATGAGGGAGTAGAGGGGACCTGATTTGTGATGGGGGGTGGAGGGTGGTCAAGGCTTGGGAACGCCTGTCTTTCCTGAGGAAGTCATGTTTCACTTCACGGCTGAGAAGTGGGGTAGGGGTTAACTATGAGTGGAGACAGGGACAGAGAGAAGACATGGCACCTCCCAGCTCCCGTGGCTGATGGGGCAATGAAAAGCCAAAACTTTGGCCACCTGGACAGATGGACAAAGACCGGACAGGTCAGGCCTTGCAGTCATGTTCACATTTTGGATTGTACCCTGGAAGTGACGGGGAATCGTGAAATGACAAATAGATTGGAGGGGAGAAAGCGTATGATCTGATGTCTGCTTTTAGAAAGCTGTGAAGAAACTCTTTGGTCTGCACAGGAAGGATTTTCGGCTTCTTGACAGCCTCTGGATATCCTCTGAAAGTCTCTTGGCTTTCCTACCCCAAAATCCCTTGGAGGCACCTCTGTGCCAAGGTCTCATTCACAGGCTAAACCCTGGTTCCTCAACTCCCCCACCCCCGACTCCAACCCCCCACCCTCTCAACAAGACCCTCTGCTCAGTTTCCCTCCCAAGAGTTAATTACTCCCCTCTCCTTGGCTAGAATACAGCAAGATAGGTGACTCATGCATGCAGAGTGCCTAGGGCCCCAGATGAAAGGGGCCATGGGTTATTACCTTCCTAAAGCCGTGCCCTGCATTAGCCAGAAGGCAAGGGGCCCCGTCCAACCCCTGGGCCCAGCACACTCTTGACTAGTGGGAAGATTTTAGTGATTGTTGTTGTTGCTCAGTTGTGGCCAACTCTTTGTGACCCCATGGACTGCAGTACATCAGGCTTCCCTGTCCTTCACTATCTCCTAGAGTTTGCTCAAACTCCATTGAGTCAGTGATGCCATCCAACCATCTCATCCTCTGTTGCCCCCTTCTCTTCCTTCCCTCAATCTTTCCCAGCAGCAGGGTCTTTTCCATGGGGATCTGAAAAACACCAGGAAGAGGGAGACAGAGTGTGTGATGGGAAGGGATTGGATGATGTCCCCCCCAACCCCCCCTGCCCCCACATCTGTAGATTCAGCTCCCCACCCAGGTGATGGACAGCAAGCTCTTGTTCTATAGAACAGCCTTTGTTTGACACCATCCCAGGTAGTAGGAACTCCCCACTCCATTCTAGGCCACCAGACAGGCTTGTCAGCAGGGCTACACGAAGCAGCCAAAGGAAACGTCAGTTTGCAGTGTCACAAAAGGCAGCCCTTGAAGGAACTGTATGGATGTGTGTGAACCTCCCTCTCTCTGGGCCCTCTCCCCACACCCCTCACTCCACCGAGGCCCACAGTGTAACTGGCAGCTCTGGTCGGTGTCCAGGGCCGGCATAAATAGCAGGTCAGCTTCCTAGAGCAGCCCCAAATTGAGACACATCCTCCCCTCTTCTGCTTTTAATTCCTTGTGGCTAGCATGTTTATTTTGGGTGAGGAAAAAAATCGGATGTTTATCCTTCGAGGAAATTATCGGCTTGCTTTCCTTCCTTCCCCCCGCCCCACCTCTTTTCTCTTCCTCTGGTGTTTTGGGCTTTTAGTTCAGCTGCTGGAGAGACCCCCACCCTCCTGGCCCCAAAACTTGAAAAAATAACAAAACTAGCCCAGGCACTAGACTGAAGCCAGCCTTGCCAGACGTGTCTGAAAGCCACAGAGAAAGAGCTCCCAGGGGTCGGCAGGGAAAGTCTGGAGGCCAGGAGAACTTGGGGAAGCCCACCTGGCTCAGCTCTCTGCCTGCAGAAGGCTTTGGGCCTCTTGCCCCTTTTCTTTTCACTGCCTCCTCCAGAAAGAAACAAAATGAGTATGGAGATCGCTTCGAAATTGCCAACAAAACAGTTTAAAAAAATGTAAGGGAGTACTGCATGCGTAGTCAATTGTATCCAACTCTTTGCAACCCTATGGACTGTAGCCCACCAGGCTCCTCTGTCCATGGGATTTCCCAGGCAAGAATACTGGAGTGTGTTGCCATTTCCTCCTCCAAGGGATCTTCCCGATTCAGGGATTGAACCTGTGGCTCCTGCACCTCCTGCATTCACAGGAGGATTCTTTTACCACTGAGCTACCTGGGAAGCCCCAAGGGGAGTATTAGTGACCCCTTTACAGACAGGAGAACTGATATTATCATTATCATCATCAGATACCATTTGTTGATTGCTGTCTGCATACCAGGCACCATGCCAAATGCCTGACATGTAACATCTCCTTTAGTGCATTCATTCCTGCCTGGCTTCCCAGCCTACCAGGCCTTCATACATATTCTCTCATCCAGTTGTCAAAACCACCTAATAGTGTAGGTGTTGTGATTGTCATCTTATAGATGAGGAAACTGACATTCCGATAAGTTAAGGGACTTCCTCCCTGTTCTGTAACTAGTAATGGTAGAATCTGGTGTTAACTGGGCCTTCCCACTCTCAGTACTCACAGGTAACGTCCATGCATGCTAAGTCACTTCAGTCGTGTCCGACTCTTTATGATCCTATGGACTGTCGCTCGCCAGGCTCCTCTGTCCATGGGGATTCTCCAGGCAGGAATACTGAAGTGGGTTGCCATGCCCTCCTCAAGGGGATCTTTTCTACCCAAGGAGCGAATCCCTGTCTCTTACGTCTAATCTGCATGGAAGGCGGGTTCTTTACCATTAGCACCACCTAGGAAGCCCATTTACAGAGTGCTCTCATTTTACCCTCCAGGCTACATAAAATAAAGGTCAGATCTTCTATTTATCCCAAAGCTGGGTAGGCCAAGAAGGAAGGGTAGAAGTTCTAAAAGAACCTAAAGGGAGTCTTCCCTTCCCCTGCTGCTGCTGTTGCTGCTGCTAAGTCGCTTCAGTCGTGCCCGACTCTGTGCAACCCCAGAGACGGCAGCCTCAAGCTATTCTAGACAAAGCATGATTTGTGGGGAGGGTCAGCTCCCTGACGCTGACAGCAATGGCCTGGCCAAGCTCAAGGCCGTTACCACCCCCCTCAACCTGCACAAGGCAAATACCCCAACAGTTCACCACCCTCAATCCTTTGCATCACCCCTCTGCTTCCTGGAACTTTGTTTGTGTAATAACTGCTAAAACAGAGATGGAAAAAGACATATAGGAAGAATTCCTAATGATGAAGATGAAAATGATAACATTGATGTTGAAGTTGGTGGTGATGATGGTGGTGATAGGGGTTGACAGTGATGGGTTCAGATGTTAGTGCTAAGCACCTGTGGGATAAGAAGAAAGGCAGCTAGATGCATGAGGTGGTGTAATTTAAAAAGCACAACTTTTCTTAGCACACCTAAGTTCGCACAGTCTCTACCATTTGATAGCTCTTTGACCTCAGGGAACTTACTCAACTGTTCTGGACCTGTGTTTCAACTGCAAAAAGAAAACAGTATAATGAGAAAAAATGGAAACACACATGCCTTCCTTAAAGATCTGTTGCAACGGTTAAATGAGATGGCACGGAAGGCGCCCGGCACAGTGCCTGGTATGCAGGCTGTTCAGTAATTGTGTGTTCTCCTCTCCTTCTCTGCCTGCACCTCACCTGCTGTGCTCCCCAGCTCAGCTGAAGCAAGCATTCAGGCTGAGGGTAATGGGAGGGCTAACCCTCTCCAGATGAGTCTTTCCCAAGAGACCCATTGGAGTGTCGGCAGCCCCAGGGAGAGGGCCAACTGCCAAAGGAGCCTCAAGCCCAGCCCAGCATCCCCCTCCCAAGCTTAGCAAAACACTGGGAGGCTTGGATCAGAAAAGACAACCCAGTTCCTTAGCAACTAACAAGCATTTCCCTGTAAAGACAAAGACCCTTCACTCAGAACGCTCCTTCCCCCCACCTCTCCAGGTATCTGATCTGTTTGCATGAGTGGGGCTAGAGGCCCGTCCACCCCCGCCCCAGGTCTAGAGGCCTTTAGCCCCACCCTCCCAGCTGTCCTAATATTACCTGCAATTATCCCACTGCGTCTTTCATCCTGGCACTAATTAACTTTCCCATTTTCCCCAGGAGCTGCTGGGAGACACATGAGATGCACGCGCGCGCACACACACATACACACACACTTGCATGCACACACATACACAAATACCTATAGTTCCCCTGCAGAGACCCTCGCTCCATTTTAGAGATCTGGAAACTAAGGTACAAGAAAGGAGAAAATTCCTTGAGGTTCTCATCCGCCTCCTGGGTACTTGGAAGGAGAAATACAAGCTGAAGAGTCTGGCTCAGGAAGAGGGGAGGACAGAGTCCCTGACAATCCTGAGGGATAAAGGACCAGAAAGGAGAAAAATCTTTGGAGAGGACAAATGAAAACTATGCAAAGACTGAGGATTTAGCTCTGAGTACCCCCTTAGTGCCACCAAATGCAAGCCATCGCACTTAACACAGAGAGGGCATTTCAAAGAGCAAAAAGGAAATATTTCAGTCAAATTGGCGAGGAAGACAGAGTCAAAAAGAGATGGGAATTGGAAAGAAAGTTATCGCCATCTGGTCTGATGAACCAGACCAGGTATATCTGAAAGAAGCACTGATCAGAACTCAAGACCTGATTTCAACACCAGGTCTACCCTTCACTGCTGTGCGACCCTGGGCACATCAGCTGCCCTCTCTGGGCCTCAGCTTCCTCATCCATAAAATAGTTTGGTATGAGTGTTCTCTGAGACCCGCCTCCAGCTAAATGTTCTTCAACTCTGTGGTTATTTGGGTGCATGGTAGAGAAAGCCACTACCACCAACCCTTTGGCAGGGTGGAGCAGGAGTGTCAGAGGAAACCACTAGAACAGGAGAGAATGAGTATTCTTAGGATTAAGAATGGAAAAGAGCCCAGTGCATTTTGTGGCAGGAGCCAGAAGACCCTATCAAGAGGTTAAGGAGAAGTCTGCAAATGTGGGGAGATGCAGACCATAGGATTTCAGGAGAACACTCTCCCAGGCTCAGTGGCCAGCAATAGAGCTTCCCCTCCCCGGATCCTGGCCTGGGGAGACCCTTCAGGGACCTGGAGGAGGGAGGAGGGGCCCTGGGTCTGCACCTGGTCACAGAAGGTAGAAATATGACTTGGGAGGACCCTCACAGCTGGGAGGGTGGGGCTAAAGGCCTCTAGACCTGGGGCGGGGGTGGACGGGCCTCTAGCCCCACTGGCGGTCCAGTGGTTAGGACTTGGCACTTTCACTGCCAGGGCCCAGGTTCAATCCTAGGTCGGGGATTGGACAGGATTCCACAAGCTGCGTGGCATGGCCAAATGAAAGAAAGAAATATGACTTGGGATCCTCCTGACCTGTCCTGAATGAGGGCAGGACACAGAAGTTGCCCCCTTTATTCCTTGGGAGCTGGAGTCCACACCACTGCTATCTAGCAACCCGGCAGGAAGCTGAGAGCTCAAAGGAAAGAGGCTGAACCTGTCAGAAAGGCGGGCACAGCAGGGCCCTGGGTCCAACTTTCACTTCCAGTCTCATGAAAAAAGCAGACAGTGAGCTGAGGGGGCTTCCTTTAGGGCCTGGGCATAAGGACAAGCCCGGGCAGTGCCCAAAAGGAGTCCAAACACCCTCCGCCCACACCCACACTCATTCACACAAACTCAGACCTCCCGCACTCACTTCCATACTCACACATCAGCACACTCATTCGTTCACACACACACAGAGAAACAGCTGGACGTGGATACTCAAGTCACCATAAGGCAATAGATTGTCTCCACTCGCTGTGACTGTGAAGTCAGAGCCCTGACACTCCTTCCCTAGTATGGATGGAGGCTTGGCCAAGTGCTAAGAATTGAAGGGATTACAAAAGAAGCCTGGAAGTTCTGTCCCTCCCCCCCAGCTCCTCAGAGTGGAAGCTGCATTCGCTCACGAGGATGCTGGTCACCCCTATCCAGAGTTTGCCTGTCTTCCTCCCCGAAACACCCTGAGAACCAGGCCCTGCCGTCCACACATCTATGAACGTGTATGCACACACTCACACACACCTCTACTCTACGCATCCTGCACACACACTGTAAATACTCCAGCCCACACAAAATCACATGGAGTACACACCCGCTAGACACTCCAGGGTTTTGCCTCTGCCAAGCTCTTTCTACACATCCATGCTAGCTGCATGTGCGTGCAGTGTTCAGCTCAGGAAGTGGCGAACATAAGATTTGCATACACACGCGGTCTCCATGTGTGCATGCCCACTTCATTCACAACCCACTACCCACTGGTCCACCAGTGACAGGGACACACCATCCTTTCAAACTGAGATCAGACCAAGGCCTAACCCCAGTTCTCACCTTTCAGGCTCCTGATACAGCAAGCGGATTTGTGGCGGCAGCTGTGGAGGTTGTGTGTGTGTGTGTGTGTCTGTGTGTGTGAGTCTGTGTGTGTGTGTGTGTGTGTGTGTGTGTGTAGTTTTGGGTGGGGGGTGTGTGGAGAGGGGTGAAAAGAAGGTTCTGGCTGAAGAAGGGAACCAGGCCTTCCCCTGAAGGCCACAAGGAAGGCGCTGAGACACACACCCTCCTCCCAGCAGCCCTACCCACTCCCTGTGCCCTCGCCTGCTGCCAGGCCAGGGAAAGGAGAAGCTAAAAGTGGCCAGTCTGACTTGCTAAATTGGTCTTCAGTGGAGAAAGGGAAACGCGTCAGTTCCCTGGGGAAGTGGCCGAGCCCAGGGTGGCCACAGGCCCCTGGGCTTCTACTCCAATGGAAAAAAAAACTTGCTCAAATAGATCTGACGCTTTGTTTTCGAACCCAAAATACTCTGTGGCGGCTGCCGGAAGTGTGACCGCTGGAGGGAAGTGGGGCAAGAGGGGAGGTTAGTCTGAGTTTCCATTGCAGCAACTCTTTCTTTCATTTGGGTTCTAGATGAAGCTCTCCTGCCCATCCACGAGAGGGTTGGTGTGAGAGGCAGTGAGGGCTCTGAGGTTCAGGCCTGGAGTACTCACAGCCACAGTCACCCTTGGCCCACTGCCATCCTTTCCCCAGAGGCCGCTAAAGAAGACCACATCAGAATTTTCTCTCAGGCCACCTGGTGGCAGGCGGGAAAGCTGACCAGGGAAGAGGGGCTGTGCTAGGGGCAAGGGGCCCAATCACAGGTGACTCTGCCTTCAGAGACGTGACTTTCCTTAGTGAACTTTGATGTAATCTTTTTAAAAAACAAAGATCTTATTTACACAGAAATTTTCAAAGAGCATCCAATGAATCAGCTGGACTAACAGCACAGACCTCAAATATTCTGAGTCAGTACTTTAGTCTGTGGCACTAATGCCAGCTCCAAATGCAAGCGTTGGGGAAGAATGACTGACTACATATAACAGGATCCCAATGCGCACGCCCCATAACCCTGCTATCCTCATTTCTTTTTCCTCACATCACTTACCACCACCTTGTATGCATTTTCTTATAGCCCCTTCTCACCCTGAATCCTTATTAGGCCTTGAGTCTTCGCACAAGCTCTTTTCATCACAGCTGTGTCCAATGCCAGACACACAGTAGGTGCACAAGAGATAAATCTTAAATGTTGAAGGCAATCAGGTGGAGGGGCAATCAGCAAACAGTTCTCTTGCCTGATGAGAACTTGTTAATTCACAAATGCTGCGGCCTGTGGGACTTGCCTGGTGATCCAGTGGTTAGCACTCTGAGGTTCCACCATAGGGGGTGCAGGTTCAACCCCTCCTCAGGGAACTAAGATCTCGTATGCCACGTGGTGAGATCAAAAAAAGAAAAAGAAAATGCTGAGGGCTGCTGTTACACCAGACTGTAGCACTAGGTGGGGATGGGGTGGGTTGAGAGGGGACCATATCACGGGAATATGTAAAATCAGAAGTGACTCCTGCCTTTCTGGAACTTGGGGCAGGAGGGTGAGAGGCAGACATCCATCAAAGAATGACACAGACTCATGTGAAAAGGTAGGTAGGACCAGGGCAACCCAGGAGCGCTGTTTGGTGCAGTGAGCACTTAGCACTGGACTTGTAACCACTGGACATAGTAACCAACACATGGACCGAGGGTCTCAGAGGAAAGGCTTTTCTGGGTGAGCGGTGACTGAACTGAAGGAAGAATGTCCTCCAAGACACCATGGTCCAGAGAAAACGTCACTCTAGATGCGGGATGGCATTGGGGCCCCCGCAAGTGGTTCCGGCTGATGGCGGGGTTAGGCGGGCGTGCTGCACACCTCCTGGGCCTGGGAACCCCCGGCTGCAGTTAGAGGCCGCCGAGCGCCCTCGGTCCCTGGGTGATGTTTACCGTCTCTTAATGACGGCAGGGTAATAATCACCCTAATGAAAAACTCCCTCCGGGCGCGGGCCAGCCAGACTGCGATGAGGAAACCGGGAGGCATTTCGGAGCCGCCGGTGACTCAGGCTGAGTGTGCAGCGCGCGGCCTGAGGGACTCTCGGGTCGCCTCTCCTGCTCCGCGCGCCCCTCCAGTGCCGCCCCCGGAGCGCGGGGAGCTGAGGCCCCCCGCCGGCTTTCCTCCGCCAAGCCATCGGCAAAGCCAATCGCCCACTGCCACCCTCGGGCAGGCCCTCGCCTGAGACTTCTTTCTCTGCCTCTGCGCGGGTCTCCAGCGCCCCCTCCCCATCATTCTTGACCTCGACTCCCCCTCTGCCTGGCTTTGGAAGCGGGTAGCGCTCTGCGGGGCTCACCCCTGCCAACTCCTCCGGGCTCTCCTAACGGCATTTTCTCTGTCAGTGCCTCAGTTTCCCCGACTGAGCAGCAACAGCAGCTCGTTTCTCCACACCACCCCCACCCTGCCCCCGGGTGGCGGGAGTATTAATTACAGTTCGTTCCTGGCTTTGAAGATGAAAAATGCCAAGGATCATTACCACTCAATCAACGGGGCTATTACCACTTGAGTTTATGTCTGATGAATCCTACCCCACCCCCAACCTGGGATCCACGTTGCCTTGGGACTCCTCAAGTACCTCCTCTCTCCTAGAGTCCACATCTGGACTTAGCCCCTTTCCTGTTCCTGCTAATAGCACCCCACACGGGACATAGTAGAGGGTCTGACACATTCATTCTCCCACAGATATTACAGATAAAGATGGAGCACCCACATTATGGAGAACCCCCATAAGCCAGGTTCTAGCTAGGGGTACAGCAGTGCAGGTCTGGACCTCAGCCTTTGCCTTCCTGGAGCCTACATTCTAGTAGATGCTCCAGGGTCTGCTGGCATCTCCAGATCCTGCCTCAGAGTGGTCTTCCTTCCCTTCCTCTAGGATTCCTCACTCATCCACAAACAAACAGAGAAGTTCTGAAAGGACAGGGAGTTGGTGATGGACAAGGAGGCCTGGCGTGCTGCGATTCATGGGGTCAGGTCGCAAAGAGTCGGACTCGACTGAGCGACTGAACTGAACTGAACTGAATTGAATGGGCTCTAGCTAGTTTCAGAGATTAAAAAAAAAAATTAACATGAAAATAAGGGGTGGATCACAGCTCCTTACACAGAATGGGCTTCCCTGGGTCTCAAATGGTAAAGAATTTGCCTGTAATGCAGGAGACCTGGGTTTGATCCCTGGGTCAGGAAGATCCTCTAGCAAAAGGGAATGGCTATTCACTCCAGTATTCTTGCCTGGAAAATTCCATGGAGAGAGGAGCCTGGTGGGCTACACAGTCCAGTCCATGGGGTCGCAGAGTCATACACAACTGAATGACTAACACTTTCACTTTACACAGAATACCCCTGCCCTTCCCTCTCCTCCTCACTTAGAGGTCTTAGCCAACCCAGTCCTCAAGGTCTTGATCAACACCCCCATCAGGTTTTCCTGTCTCTGAGCTTGTCCTCCTGCCTGAACTCCTTGCCCGCACTTCCTCTGAGAACCGATAGGGCCTTGTGTGTGCTCACTTCTACCTCAGCCTCATCCCTCACTTCCCTTTAAACTGCCTGCTCCCTGACACATGGCAAATCCCAGTCTCAAGTCTGAGTCCCTCTACAGGAAGTGCTCCCTGAAGGTATGTCTCACTGAAACGAAAGAATTTAGTCCCAGACACAAGAGCCTCTCCCTTCACTCCAGTGAGAAATAAACTTTGGTAGACAAGGGGTCCCCCATCCTGTACAGTGTGGTGAGAGTGGGTGCTGGAGTGGTAGAACCCATCCTGTATAGTATAGGGGGGTGGTGTGCTGGAGTGGTAAAAATGCAAGAACAAGGTGGACAAGGGGTCCCCCATCCTGTATAGTGTGTGGGGGGGAGTGGATGCTGGAGTGGTAGAAATGCAAGAACAAGGTAGGAAGCACACTGTGGATCCTGAGTCCCTCAAATCGGCCCATGTGGACACTTGAGTTGGGTCAACAACTTCCTGTGAAGCACCTGCTGGGAACAGCCAGGGGAGTGTTAGGGAGGCAGAGGAATCAGACTCAGTCCCTGCCCCCAGGGAGCTCAGATACCAACTCTTGTCATCCAGTAACTTTCTTGGTGATCTGAGACCAGATAACTCTAAAAGGCCAAAATAATTCTGCAGAGAGGAAGAGAAATCTATCATGCCCCTTCTCCTTTGCCCATCTTCCCTGAACCCTGGCAAAAAAGCCCATGCCATCAGTCAGGTTGATAGGCAGACTTCCTGTGAGTACCAGCTGGCTAGTACTGTCAGCCCTCAGAGTGATGGGATGGGCCAGGGGCAGTGTCAGTTCTTTACACCAGTGGTTGTAAAGAATTTCATTTTCTAGGAGAGCTACGGCCTAACAAAAGTCAGGAAGCCCTGCCTGGGCCTTCTGGTGAAAGAGGATGCTAACATAACTGAGGACCTCGAATTCTGGGCCCAAAAGAGTCATCAACTGCTTTTCCCCACATCCCAGGATAATTTTTTTTTTTTTTGACAACATAAAACAACAAAGAAGAAGCCAAAAGTCGGCCCCTAACTCATCACCTCGGTGGATGAGGCCAAGGGCCCACTTGTTTAAGGCTGGGGAGGGTCCTGAGACTGGGAGCTGATCCGAAACACCAAGATCTAGAGACCACAGCTCTCCGATTCCCCAACGGTTGTCTTTCCAGGGCAGAGAGGAAAGGAATCTGCCAGCCTTTTAGATGCTTGACCTATCACATGCTTGAAGCCTACAGCCAGCAGAAGGCTGGTTTTTCGGGCAAGTGGTAGGGGGCCCCTGCTCTCATCTGTGCTCTCACCTCTCTCTCCCTCCTTTTCTGTCTCACTCCCTGTTTGCTCCCTCTACTGCCTCCCCCACCCCACCCCCACACTCATACCTTTTCTGGTTCACTTCAGATGACAAAGTTCCTCTTTCCAAAAAGCCTCATCCCCCGAGAGTCTTCACTGCAGAGACATCGTCCCTCCCAGCTGAGAAGGGGGCTGCCCCACTGTGGCCCCCAGGGGCAATGGCAGACCCCTCCACCCAAGCACATGACTCCACTTACCCTCCATGCACCCCTGAGCTATGATAGCCAAGTTCCCATTACAAGCCCTTACCCCCTGACCCATCCCTCTTCCTCCCTGAGGGTCCTAGAAGCCCAAACTTGGCTGGGAACACGCGTCTCTTCCCAACACTTTGTGCAATAGAATCCAAAACTCAAGGACAACATTGCTTGGAGGAATTTATTCTTTTTAATGCCACAGAATGTATCTTTTATTTTTTAATTTAAACTTTTTGTTTTCTGGTGGGGTGTAGCCAATTAACAATACTGTGATAGTTTCCGGTGAACAGTGAAGGGACTCAGCCATCCCCATACATGTATCCATTCTCCCTCAAAATCCCCTCCCAGCCCTTTCCAAAATAGAATCCAGAACTGGTGAATCAACACTACTAGGAGGAATTTAGAGGTAGGTTAGCCAGTCCAATCCCTCCCAAAAGCCCAGGAGTCAGAGGGCAGCCCAAGGTCACACAAATAATTAATAGTGGAAGCCAGAAGTCCTGATTCCCAGGCCAGGGCCTGTTCTTTCCATGTCCCCATACAGTACACTTTTTCCATGTCTTGCCTTCTATCTGAGATTGGCCTTCTCTCCCTTCCCTAGCCCAGCCCTGCCCAAAATCTCAACCTCTGGACCCCCATAGCAATTACAGCCTGGGACTTGTGTCTGAGGAGGGATCTCCAGGAAGGCTTTATATCCCACCTCACCCCCAGCAAATCTTACTTTGTAACAAGACTTTCTCCCTTCAGTCACCAGCTTCTCCCCATCATTGCTTGAAAAGTAAGCAAAAACACCCTTATTCAACGATTATAATGAGTTTGTTCAAATGTTGGCACAGCAGATGTTTCAAAAGGAAGTGTGCAATTGGCTTGGTGAGGAGCCTGTGACCTCTGCGACAGGGCAGTGGGACCTGAGCTCCGAGGGGACAGATGTTCTTCTGCCTATTAGGAACCCTGGAAGAAATGCTGCTCCTCCCTGACCTGCCTGTGGGTTGGAGCCCCTCCTCTACCCTGGGAGAGGGCTCCTCCCCTCTCTGCCAGCTGGGCCCTGAGGATGCTAGGAGGCAGATCCTGGTAGGCCTTCTTCTATTCATTGCCTTCTCCATAGGTTTTACACCTCTCCTTCCTCTTACCTGGGCTGCCCCAGCGGCTCAGTGGTAAAGAATATACCCATAATGCAGGAGCTGCAGGAGACGCGTGTTAGATCCCTGGGTCGGGAAGATCCCCTGAAGAAGGGCATGGTAACCCATTCTAGTATTCCTGCTGGGAAAATCCCTAGACAGAGGAGCATGGTGCCCTACAGTCCATGGGGTCATAAAGAGTAGGACACGACTGAGGATGCACTCACTTCCTCTTACCACACCTACCATTTCCTTTCTTTCTCCTGACAGCCAGAAAGGCTGGAATTAAGAGCAGTATCTTTGGAGTCACAACACCCTGAGTTCAAATCTCAGCTCAGCCATTTCCTGGCCAAGTACCCTCCAACTAACTACTCAGATTTCTTCCAACTCCTTAGATCTTTCATGAAGGGGGAAAAAAAAAAAAAACACTATTGAGGGGCAGCCCTTAAAGCTTCCTCACAGAACTGTTGTGAAGAATTAAGCTGGTGTATCTCCACAGGCCACCATCTTTTGTGGGTACAGAAGATCAGCGAGCCGGATGCCTCCAGCAATCCCCACACAACACTCTTAACCAGAACCACCACCCCTCAAATCGTCATTACTGTCAAGTTCCTTCCATGGGCTTCTAGACCAAACCCATCTCACCTCAGAGCTGGCTGTGTGTGTTAGTCACTCAGTCGTCTCCTACTCTTTGTGACCCTATGGACTGCAGACCACCAGGTTTCTCTATCCATGGAATTTTCCAGACAGGAAGACTGGAGTGGGTTGCCACTCCAGGGGACCTTCCTGACCCAGGGATCAAACCCAGGTCTCCTGCATGACCTCTAAAATGCCAAGGAGGTTTGTCCAGGTTGATTCCATGGATGAACAGTCCATGTCTTGTGGGGTGCCCCAAAACAGAAAGCAGTTGGAAGCCCTTGAGGGAGTTATCATTCAGGAGCAATCTCATCAGGGTAGGCTCTCTACATGGGTGCCTGGTGTGACTTGAGGAATGCCAGATGTTCTCTGCACCCCAAGCTTCCAAATCCTTGTCACTGGATCTGACATCCCACAGTCAGACCTCAGCCCATCAGCGTATCTGAGTTCCTACCATTTTCCAGGCACCATGCTTAACAATGGGCTAACTTCCTCTGGTTACACACTACCCTCTTCCAAGCATTTTCTGATAAAAAGGCAAATCTTGTCTGAGATGGTAAGTCATTAACTTGCCAGCACCTTAGTTTGAAATAATTGGGGGCTTCTTTATTTTTTTATATTGGAGTGGAGCCGATCAATAATGTTGTGATATTAATAGTTTTGGTAGACAGCAAAGGGAATCAGCCATACACATACATGTATCCATTCTCCCCCAAATAAGGGCTTCTTTCTTATAAGACAGCAGAGAAGTACTGGATATCTTTAGCAAAAAGGAGCTCAAGTGCAGAGGGCAGAGGTGACTAAGGAGCAAGACAGAGTTCCAACCTGGCCTTTTTCTGTGATGGATTTGTAGGGCCAAGTCCCCTCTTTCCTCCACTCTTTCACCAAGACAAACACACTCATTGCCCCCACAAGCAGCAGTAGCCCCAGAGGTAAGCAGGGGGGAATGGGTGGCCTTGGCCCTGCTACAGAGCCACAGCCTTGCCTTTCACCATCTTCAGGGTGAAGATGCCCTGAACCAGTGCCCTACTCGCTCCCCAACAAGTCTGGGGCTTCCAGTTCAGGTAATTAGGCCCTTGGCAATCTCACCTGAGCCCGCCAATAAAACTGAGACAATCACCCTCAGCCCCTGTTCAGGAGGCAGAGAGGCAAGAAAACTGGAGGGAAAGGGAGTTTTTTTTCCTATGCTGAATTCAAGATGGAGCAAGCAGAGGGAGAATGCTGTTAGTCTCTAAGGGGCCACTCCACACCTCCCACCCCAACTCTAATAGGCAGGGTTGCCCGTGCCCACCACAGGTCCCTGGCCTCTGTTTGCCACCTTCATCCAGATTGACAGGGGACACCTGTGTGGGCTGTAATCGGACCAGCAGCCAGGCAGTGAGGACCTATGCTTGTGGAGGCAGGCTTTCCCCAGCATGGATCCTTCCAGGATCCCCACCCCACCCTGAAGCCACAGCCATCCTCCATAACATGTCTAGAAGGATGCTCCAGAGTGTTAAAGAGCAACTGAATGACTGCTTGGTATTCTACTTTATGTCGTCACCAGCTACCAAGGGCTCCATCCTTGCCTGGGTTCTCACAGAGTGGGGACCATTCCTTAACCATCTCTGTGATGATGTAAAGCTCACACATAAAACCTTCCTGTATATGATCACACTGATATGTGTGATGAAGGGTATGGAGTTTCCTACCTGGCCCTTTTTACTCCCTGTGTTAACTACACTCACCCCAAAGATACACAAAGGGAATGGGCTTTTCTGTCACATGGTAGGGTGGGGGAAAATAGAGTTTACCAGTAATAATTGCCATTTATTGAGTGCTGCTAGTGATCTAGCAACAGTATTCTATGACGTTATCTAATTTTAGTTCTTCCTAAGGGATTGTTGTTGTTGTTGTTCAGTTGCTAAGTCCTGACTCTTTTTCTACCCCATGGACTGTAGCCCACCCGGCTCCTCCATCCATGGGATTTCCCGGGCAGGAATACTGGAGTGGGTTGCCATTTCCTTCTCAAAGGGATCTTCCCAACCCAGGGAACAGGACCCCCATCTCCTCCATTGACAGGTGGATTCTTTATCGTGAGCCATAGGGGACTCTCCCCCTTAAGGGATAGGTACTATTATTATCCTAATTTACAGACAAGAAAACTGAGACCCAGAAAGAGATTCAGAAATTTCCCCAAGATCACACTAAAGTTTTAATGAATACTTATTTTTTAAATACTTATTAATTGAAGGCTCCCATTCTAGGTCAGGGACAAGTAGGGAAGAAGGGGACAGGCATTTTGCCCAAAAAAAGACTCCTACCCATTCTCACCAAGCAAACAGGTCTGGAGCAGGCCTGCAAACTCTACTTGTTCTCCTTGAATGCAATAGGTCCAGTCGGCCTAAAAGTGTCTGCGGCCCACCTCTGGAATGGCTACACTCCTCTATGGTCTTTGGGGCCCCGGAAGCTTTCAAGAATCCCCGATTCTCCCACCGGCCTCTGCCTTTCCTACTGTGGGTGCCTATCAAACAGGCCCGGGGTTTCCAGCTCCTCAATCTCCTTTCCCTCCCGGGTCTCAACGAGGGTGGGGGGTGCATCATGGTAGGGTCCTCCCGCGTTGAGCTGGGCGGCCGGGAGCGCTCGCACTTCCTCCCCGCCACCCCCGCGGGCTGAGCTGTGCCTCGCGCGGGGAAACATGGGCACTGCAGGCACCACTGGTGTCTGCGGCTCGCCTGAAGGCCGCTAACCTCGCGGCGTCTCTTGGCCCCGGAGAGAAACCCACAGAACCCCTCTCCACCTCCGGGTGCAGGCGCAGCAGAAAGCGCCGCGGAGAGGCCACGGCCGGAACTGGAACGGCCGATGCTCGCCGGGGGTCGCTGCTCCCCGCCTCTCCCCGTCTCTCCCCAGCTGCCAGGCTCTGCGGCCAGAGGCCGGAGCCGCTGGCTAATTTTTCACGCCCCCTAGACCGCCTCCCTAGGTGACGCTACAGCCTGTGTGGTTCCTTTAAAGGCTGCGGGTTCCGTTCTTCTTTCCTTTTCCACTGGATGCCAAAATATGCAAATCCGGGGACCGGAATCTGCAGCCAAATCGAGAAGGAGAAGGGGCGCGGCCGGCGCGTCACCGGATCCGCTCCTTGTATGGCTCTTCCCGGCTTGGCCCGCCGCCCCGCGACCCTCCTTGCAGCCGCCAAGGCCCCTCCCGCGCCCAGCCCGGCTCACACTGCCGCCCACGCCCCCGGGCCGGCCAATCGCCCCCCCCCACCCGCCCGCCCCACCGCCTTGGGAGGGAGCCGGGGGCGGGAGGCGCTGCATGCCCTGATTCCGGCCGGAGCCGGGGACCGCTGCAGAGCGCTCCCTCCCCGCGCCGCGCGGGCGGAGGAGAGCCCGGGGGCGCAGAACCTCCCCGGTATAGGTGCGGGGAGCCTGGCGGGAGCGGCAGCAGGGGCGAGGGAGAGGGGGCCCGCGGGCGGCGGGAATCCCTCCTTTCCTAAGCACCAGAGGAGATCCGGGGGAGACCGGGCCCTCCCACCCCTAGCTCTCCATCGAGTGAAATGGAGGGGAGGAGAGCGAGGTTGTCATCCACCCCCACGACGAGCAGCAGCTTGGGAGTTCCTCCCACACGTCCCCGGCCCGCGTGGCCCTCCTACGGAGTGAGGCCCGGGGATCCTCTCCTCCTCCTTGTCAACACTCCCACTCGCCCTGAGAAATGCACGTTCCCCCAACCCCAGCTCCCGGGCCAGGGACCGCGGGATCCACCGTGCCCACACGGCCACCGAGGAGGGAATCCTCCTACGCCGAGCCGGTGTGATCTGGGGTCGTTCCCCCACGCTCCTCTCCTCTCCTCCCCCTCTCCCGCGGCCGGGCCGCGCGCTCTCCGAGAACAGGCCTCGGGGAAAGTATCACCGCCCCCGGGATCTCTGCCTCCCCCGGGAGGTGACAGCGCTCGGGGTCGGCTAACAGGCGGCCCTTGACTGCAGGGCACCCGGCACTCAGCCACGGGGACAGCCCCGTGTAAGGCGAAGGGGAGGGCAGAGACCAGGGGAGGTCGCCGCGGTGGTTCGGAGACTGTGGGTTCGGCAGACTCTTGCCGCAACTCGGTGGCGCGCCCTTCGCAGGAAGCACTACACAGCGACTGCGTCTGGGCCTGCTGGGCCCTCCTGCCATCCCGTGGTCAAAGGGGTGCTTTGGAACCAATAGGGGATTTTTGGAGGGTTTGGTGCACATGTTTCCTATCCCCTCGACTTCACTCCTTCACCACCAAAATTGCACACCCTCGACCTCCCGAGGTGCGGGTTCTCGCCTCCAGCGCAGCCGTTCTGCAGCTACCAATCTCCCCAACACTACGCTCAGCCTGGTGTCAGCTCAGGGTCAGGGGCCCAGGGAGCAGCAGGAATGTGGGCGGCAAACCCGAGGGAGGGCGGCACAAAAGTTCCCGAGGTGCTGGACCGGAGACCCCTCACCCGCTGGAATCCTCCTCAAAGGAACTTTGTCCCAGTCCCAGGTGAGAGGAGTCCTGGACAGGAGAGGAGCCGTGCCGGGTCGGGGTCGGAGAGCACACCTTCCGGGTTCCCCAGAAGTTCCCAGGCTGCAAAGGGAACCCCGCTGTGTGTTTTCAATCCTTTTTCTTCCTGCTGGGGGGAGAGCGTCGGAGGCCACTTGCAAACCGCCCCACCTCACTGCCCCCCGCCCCGCCCTGCGATCCTATAAGCGCGCTCTCTCCAAGTGCCGACACCAAATAAACATACTGGAGGCTATTGCTCTTTCGACCCCGCGCTGCGCGCTTTACTCTTCACTTTCAGTTACATCCCTCTTTCCTCTCGCCTCTCGAATTTTCTTTCCTTCTTCTCTTCTATTTCTCTTTTTTTTTTTAAGATCCGCGAGCGGTGCGGGCGCCGCACGTTGGCTGCGGCCCGCTTCCTGCTTTCTAATGTTCCATTGTGAGGAGCTTCCATTGTGACGTCGCGCCCCTTCGGCTGGGCTTTGTCTGTCCATATATGGGCAGCTACGTCACGGAGCTTTCCCGGGGCTCAGATAAATAGGCTGGTGGAGTTCCCTGGCTGGGAGCTTTTGGGCAGCAGTGAGCTTGCTAGGAAGCGGCGGGGCTGGTGCTGGCGGTAGCAGCGGCAGCGGCAGAGGCGGCTGGCAGAGGCAGTGACGGCGGTGGCGGTGGCGGATTGGGGGGCGGGGGGGCCGCGGGCGCGCGTCTGTTGGTGATATCAATATTGAGGCCGCGTGCGACCCCCTTGGACCGAGATCTCCCCACCCCACCCCACCCCAGCCCCCACCCACCTCGCGCACACGCCCCCCCCCCCCCCACCACCACCACCACGACCCAGCCTCCTACCACGGCGCCAGCTGAGGCATCCAAGAGGATTACCCACCCTTTGCCCTCTCCCCCACCCACCCCTCAAAAAAGAGAAGATCCCTTCCCCAGGCCCACCCCTTCCCCTCTTCCCTCCCCCCTCCCCCCGAACTTTCCCTCTCGCATGCTTTTCCCCTGCACCACCGATCGCCTCTCGGATGCCGCTTGCCTGGAAGCTGCGTTAGGAGCAAGCGGCGGCGGCGGCGGCGGCAGCTCGAGAGTGCTATGACCGGCAAACTCGCCGAGAAGCTGCCGGTGACCATGAGCAGTTTGCTAAACCAACTGCCTGACAATCTGTACCCCGAGGAGATCCCCAGCGCGCTCAACCTCTTTTCTGGCAGCAGCGACTCGGTAGCCCATTACAATCAGATGGCTACAGGTAAGGGCGGCGGGGAAGCGGCGAGGCAGCGAGGAAGGAAAGGGAGAGAGGAAGAGGAGGAGGGAACAAGCTAGCTACGGATGGATAGATGGATGGATGGATGGAGAGATGGGGGGGGGGGCGCGTGCTGTGAATTTTCCGGGGGGCGAGTTGCTTTTCCCACCCACTCCTCCCGCCCTCCCCGATCGGGAAGGCTCGGTTGGCGACGCCACGGTAGAGGCTTCGATTCTTCCGGGTGGGGGCAGCCGCCGACCAAAGGGAGGTAGGTGCGAGCGGCTCTGGGGTTCTCCACTTAGGGGGCGCGATCGCCGGGCTGCGCGCAAGGCGTAGTGCCATCGCCCCCTTTTCCGGGAGGAGCCCAACGTCCCTTTTCACCCGCGCTCTCCCCCCTTACTCCCTCAGCCTCCCACCCGGGATGGAGCCATGTGCGGCGTGGAGTCCCCGCGGTGGGAGAGGTACTGCGACGCTGCCTTTTCAGGGCGTTCAGCAAAGCCGTGGGGGTGTGGGGACGGCGGGGAGGGGAGAAGGTGGGGATCCACCCGCCCGAGGGCTGCCACGGGGGGCGATCCCCGGACCGAGGAGCTTGGGAAGAGCGGCCACTCCCGCCATGGAGACACCGGCCGGTTTTCCGCCGCCCTCCACTCTAGCTAAGCTGAGGCTAGGCTTTCCCCCTCCAGCAGGAGCCGAAAGCTCCTTCAGGCCCGGAGGAGGCTGGGGCTGGGGGAGGCGGCGGGAGAGCTCCCTTTGCGGGCAGCACCCCTCTACGCGCCGAGGACAAAGCGACGGAGCGCTCCGGGTCAGCTACCCGGGCGCGGTGCGCACAGGGGGCTTCGTCGGGGCAGGAAAGGCGCGGGGTCCGGCGCGGACAGAGCTAGGGGAAGAGGGCCGAGTTGTGTGCGCTGGAGAGCGAGAGCCCGGCGCGCTCCGGGTCTGAAACTACCTGTAGCTGCAGCTACCTGCCCGCCCCACCTCGGGAATAACAACAATGCTTCTCGCTCTCGCGCCTGTGTGTATGTGTGTGTGTGTGTGTGTGTGGTACGGGAGTGTGTGTGTACGGCGTGTGCGGTGTGTGTGCAGCAGCCACTCCACACCCCGATCCGTAGTATTTTGCTGTATCCAGGTTGCGCCCGGGAGCGCGGCACCGCCCGCTTTGCGCTGGGCGCAGCTTTCTTTCCTCTTATCCCATCCTCTGCGCACTCCACGCGGCCGCACCCTCCACACCTGGGCAAGGACCTGGGCGCCCCGGCCCGGGAGCCGACTCGGCTTCACTCACCCCTCCCCTCTCTCCCCCGCTCTCCGCAGAGAATGTGATGGACATCGGTCTGACCAACGAGAAGCCCAACCCGGAACTCTCATATTCGGGCTCCTTCCAGCCAGCCCCCGGCAACAAGACCGTGACCTACTTGGGAAAGTTCGCCTTCGACTCCCCTTCCAACTGGTGCCAGGACAACATCATTAGCCTCATGAGCGCCGGCATTTTGGGGGTGCCCCCGGCCTCTGGGGCACTCAGCACGCAGACCTCCACGGCCAGCATGGTGCAGCCGCCGCAGGGGGACGTGGAGGCCATGTATCCGGCGCTGCCCCCTTATTCTAACTGCAGTGATCTCTACTCGGAGCCTGTGTCTTTCCACGACCCCCAGGGCAACCCCGGGCTCGCCTATTCTCCCCAGGATTACCAGTCGGCCAAACCGGCCTTGGACAGCAACCTCTTCCCCATGATTCCCGACTACAATCTATACCACCACCCCAACGACATGGGCTCCATGCCGGAGCACAAGCCCTTCCAGGGCATGGACCCCATCCGGGTCAACCCGCCCCCTATTACCCCGCTGGAGACCATCAAGGCATTCAAAGACAAGCAGATCCACCCGGGCTTTGGCAGCCTGCCCCAGCCGCCGCTCACGCTCAAGCCCATACGGCCTCGCAAGTACCCCAACCGACCTAGCAAGACCCCTCTCCACGAGCGGCCACACGCGTGCCCGGCGGAGGGCTGCGACCGCCGCTTCAGCCGCTCGGACGAGCTGACCCGGCATCTGCGCATCCACACGGGCCACAAGCCCTTCCAGTGCAGGATCTGCATGCGGAGCTTCAGCCGCAGCGACCACCTTACCACTCACATCCGCACGCATACGGGCGAGAAGCCCTTTGCCTGCGAGTTCTGCGGGCGCAAGTTTGCGCGCAGCGACGAGCGCAAGCGCCACGCCAAGATCCACCTCAAGCAAAAGGAGAAGAAGGCGGAGAAGGGGGGTGCGCCTTCTGCGTCCTCGGCGGCCCCGGTGTCCCTGGCCCCTGTGGTCACCACCTGCGCCTGAGGCTCGGGCCCCCAGATCCCACTTTTCCCCTTCAGTGTCTCCCGGCTGCTCGCCTGAATGCGCAGCCGAAAAGCTAGCTACGGAGGCGCAGGGGCCGCGCCCTGGCCTCTCCATGGACGTAAGGCCCCTTGTTTCCCTTCGCTGTCCCCCGTCTCCACCCTTTCACATCGGCCGACGGTCGGGGGCCAGGGCAAGAGGCGCCTTCCCCTCGCTGCCCACCCCTTAGCCAAGGCGTGGGGGCGGAAAGGTGGCGTCTAGCCCGCTTTGTTCAGTTCGGATCGTCTTGATCCAGGGGCCGCCGGGCCGGGCCAACGACCTGCCGGGGACTGAAGGCGGGGTCCGCCCAAGCCTCGCCGGACCCAAGCACCTCACGGTTCCCCCCACGTGTCCCTCGATTCCCCCTCGAAGACCCGAGAGGGGGAGGGGGTAAGGAGCGCACCAAAGCGCAGAGCTTGCTGCCCGCCGCACGCACGCGCGCCTGCGTGCGGGGATGCGCGCGAGTGTGCGTGCTCGCGTGTGTGTATGTGTTATGTGTGCGTGTGTGTGTTTCTGTGTGTGTGCGCGCGCGCGCACGCGTGTGTGTGAGACTCTTGAGCTGAACTGGGCTGTGTCCACCCTAAACTCTTCCCCACTTCGGGTCCCCAGGCCGCTAGGGAAACGTCCCAGCCTGGGGGCCTGCGCGTGGCGGGACGAGACGGTCTTCCATCTGCTCAGAAATAATGTTTCTTACAGAAATGCCTCGGATGCCGCCGCCGCGGTGCTGCTACCGCCGCTTAGGGTTTGGCCCCTCAGAATCCCTCCTTTTCCGAGCGCTTCCCTCTCAAGGCCTCAGGGCAGTTTGATCTGCGGGGAGAAGGAGCAGCCATCCTTGAACCTGCCTTTTTAGAAATGTGTTTCCTCAGCCCCACTTTTTAAAAATCTGAGTTTGCTCTCTGCCTTCCCCCGCCTTTCCCCTCTAAGCCTTTTACCATCTCTTTCCAAATCTTTTTTCCAAAAAGGCAGGCCTCAACCAGCCACCCCGTTTCGCCATCTTTTTGTTTTCTCTCACTCACGTACCCATTTCTCTTCCCACCATTGATTGGAATGCAGCCTTTTTTCCCCCTCTTTGTCATCATCCATACAACAGGTAGAATTCAAATTTAGGTAAATGGCATGTGTGTATGTATGGATGTGTATAAATATGTGTATGTGTTCACACACACACATATATATACACATACACATATATATATATAACCTGCACACAGTATGTATTTCTAGCAAAATTAAATCTCTAAGGTACTTGGCAATCCCGTGCAGTGCACTGGAATAAAAAGAACTTATAGGCATATACAGCTTTAAACGATTTATTTTTTATGAAAAAATGGAACCAATGAGACTGTATCTGCCTATGTGTGTATGTGTATGTGAGTATGTATATATGCATCCATAGAAACACATAGACACACATCAGTGTCCAAATTTTCCTCAAGTTATGGGGATGTCTGCATTAATCCATGTTGATGAATGAGGCACATCTCTTCCATACCCCAGTCTCACCTTCTCCCTGCCCTACCTCACCTCTTCTCAGGCACCCCCTCCTCCCCAGCCTCCTCCGCACAGGGGGAACTATTTGGATGTGGAGTAGTAGGGAAGCTGGCCTGAGACACAGCTTCCAGTGCAGTCTTGCCTGAATGTACTGTTCCCTGTTAGCGTTATTTCTCCTGGGGTCAGTAAGCTGCCCAGAGAGAAGGAAGACAGGTCTGGAGTTTACAGAATGTCTGTTTTTAAAGTCACTTTATGCGTTTCCCACTTTTTTTTTTTTTTTTTTTAAGAAAAAAGCACCGGTTTTTTTGGTGGTGGATAAATAATACTAAAAGGAATCTAGTGAAAGGGGGAAAAAATCATAGAGCAAGAGGATTGTGGATTTCCAGGTACTTGGATTTTTTGTAGAAGAAGAGAGAAGTGGATGAAGTTTGCCAGAAGGGCCCATATTTTTTCAGCTGAAGGGTAAAATCTTTCTTTGCAGAGACAGTATTTTGCTGAATACTTTTTATAATGTGATGATTATTTAAAAAAAAAACAAAAATTTTGGTCACTTCAAAGCTGGAAGGAGGAATCAGATAACCCTTTAATATTTTTTCCTTGCTCCTTCTGATCTATGCATGTCACTGCATGATAATTCTGAGTTTTCCTTTGTTTTAATAAAACTGTTCTCAGACATTTAAACTAAACTAAGAGAAAAATGACTTTGTTGCCAAAAGGTTGTGCTATCCAGATTTTTTATATGTCTGCATGTTTTAAGAGAAAAAAAAAAAGAGAAAATGCACTCTAACTTATGTGAACTGAGAGAAAAAAAAATCAGGTTTTAAACAGGAAAACCTATGGGGAATGATATTTTTTGAAAGACTTTTGTATAAAGTTGAGTACTTAGAAAAAGACAAACCAGATGTAATATATTTTGTGGATGTTTTTATTTCTTGGATTTATAGTACCTTATACTAAGGTTAAAAAAATATGCTTGATATTGTGAAAAGGTGAAATTCTTCACCAACATTTCATTTGCTCCTTTGTCACATTGTTATGCCAATATAATATAGTTAATGAAAACAGCATTTTTAAAAACCGAAATATTGAAATGGTGTCATGTTGTACCATTTGCACTGTGAGCAAATGCTAATACAGTAAATATATTGTGTTTGCTGACAATCAGCTGGCCTATAAATCTCCTTATTTTATTTCTTGTTTTCATAGCATAGACTTTTGGTTTGGCTTGTGTTTTTTTTTTTTTTTTTTTGTCTTGTTTTGTTTTTGGCTGGTAGTTGGTTTGATAGGTGGTGCTTGTGCCTGGTTTTTGTGGTTCTTTCTCTGAGACTCTTTACCGTGGAAAGGTGGAGTCTGGCATTATTAGAAGGTGGTCAGAATTTTGTGTGGGGTTCTGGTGTTTCCAGGTCCATGTTGCGTGTTTACTGTGGTTCTCAGAGAATTCCACTGTGGGTCTAAGGTTTCTCCTCCACCCTTCTGAGAGCCTCAAACTGCCAGAGAGATTAGACGAACAGATTAGATAAGCTCATGGGACTCTGGGCTGGACTCTTTCTCTCTGGTTTCTAATGGGTATTTGAGGGTAGAAGGGAGGGGAGCTCCTGGTTTAGGATCTACTTCTCTAGTGGTTACAGTGAGCACCAGAGCCGGACCCAGGGTTGGGGGGTGAGTATCTCTGCAGCCACACTCAGTCATGCTGTAGTTGGAGCTTTTAAAGCTACTGAAAAGCAGATAGAGATTTGAGAGGGGTTCTTCAGGGTTGGCAAGATCATTAGAGACAGGGAGAGCTCTTCTTGTGGTCAGATAATTGGGAAAAATAAGGTTTAAAAGCTCTACAACTCAGTCCTACTTGGACAGGGAGCGACCTGGAAAAGGGAGTCCTAGTTTTTATGAACTACCCAAGGATCCAATGCTTAGAAGAGAAAGAACCCTGGAATTTGGAGAAATACAGGGAATGTTTTCTATAACAGTAATCCCTCCCATCTTACAATTTCTATCTCCCATAGGAGTAATGGTTTCCCTACCCTCTGAGCTTTGTTCTCTGGAACCTTGCTTTACCTTAACAGACTTTATTTGCCAGCCCCAGAGCTTTTGCCATTTCTCTTGAAGAGACACGTACTCTCCACTTCCTTCCTGCGTTCACATCTCCATCCTGCTCCTTATTTCCCATCGTTTATAGAATCCTTTATCCTTGGGAGGCTTGTTCTAGAACAGTCTTTGGACAGATCAGTCTCTCCCTCTCCAGCCTGCCCCCTGAAACACTCGCTTGCATTTCTTAGCCATGCATTTTGTATCTTACCTGCCTCAGCAACATGTAGGAGCTTGTTGTACCATACAGAGCTGTGTCAGTGTACCATGACATTGTGACTTGGGAACAGCACCTGAGGTGCCAACCGGGCCAGCCATCCAGTGACAGGATGTCATTGTGATGTCCCTGCTTGAAAACTGTTCTATCGTGCCCCCTGCCCTCCATGCGGGCCCATCAGAGTGAAAAATACGGGTGGTATTTCTGGTTGAGAGCAGACCTGGGTGGAGGAGGTGGGCTGTGGCTTAGAAAAGAATGTTTTTGATGTGAGAGATCAATACAGAGAATGCAGTGTGCAGTCTCTCATGTTCTCACCCACACAGCTCTAGGTCACTGGCTGCCATCTTAAATTCCCTTCTCTGGCCCTCATGAAACTTGGAAACTTCCAAGCTGCAACTTTGTGTACAGCTGTAAAGGAGGTATCCTTTTTTAACACAAGGAATCCAAGATGGCCGAGAAGTCCTAGTGATGGAGAATATAGTCCATCTCCTTGCTAAACTGGATGAATCCTTCCAGATTTCCATGTGTTTTTCAAGTGAACATTATCAGAGGAAGAGAGGTCACTGGGTTTCTTCAGAGTTAGCACACAGCCCTACGTGCACCTTCTCCAGTCAAACCCGGTGTTCCGAGGGACACTTTCGTCAACAGTGTACTATGCAGCTTGATTAATAAACTCGCTTCCCATTGGTGCATGTTACTCAGCCCAACCTGGTTCAACCACTGGGCTACTTGGCAATATGGCAGCCCGCCTGGCTGGCACCAGCCCTCTGTGGTGTAATCTCTGATTCACACTTTGTAGGTAGATAAGGCTGCCCCAGATAGCATCACATCACCAACCCAACCTGCCTGAGTTTTGTAAATGTGGGGAGAGGAGATTCAACCCTGAAACTTATGGGTGAAGTGAGGGTGGGGGAGAGGAAAGTTCTGGATGGGGCTGTCATGAGAAACAATCCATGGAGGCCTTGCCAAGAAGAGGCCCGGGAGTGTGGAAACCCCTAAGTTGTTTTGGGGTGAATGAAAGGATGCCCCCCAACACACATACACACCCCTCGGAGTGGCATACTGAAAGTGATGACTCTACAAAATTGTACTTAGTGAACTGGGATTGGGAACAAATGAGGTGATACTTTGTGAAAACCGGGGGCAGGGAATAGGGAATAGCTTATATTTTTATTCAGTGGTGGTGGTGAGTGAGTGAACGAGTGTGTGTGTGTCTATGTATTATTCACAAGTATATAAAAAGGAATAGGAAGGTGGATTCTGGTGAGTGTAGGCAATAACATGTGGCCACTCATTCCTGATCCCCTTTTGCTAGTCCAGAATTTGCTTGCTGGAGGTGAGGGGTTGTGAACAGCCTTTTACTGGCCTCATTGGCTCCCCTTGTGTCCTGGAACAATAAACCTGGGGAAAGTAGGAGGCCTCTGTGTATCCCAAAGACTAGAAATCATACTGGCAAAAATCTTAATGACTAGGAGAAAATGACTTTCTAAAAGGTGCCATGGGGTTTTAAAAATAGGTCATAATCCTAAATCTATCCCTAGTGGCTCCTTTTAGCAAACCCGCTCTTTGTGTGGGGAGGAGTGAATTCCCCAAAAGGGGATGGATCTGAGTGACCCTTGGAGCCCTTTGGTCCCCGCAGCCCCTGGGACAGTCTTTAGGGCAAACCATCACTCCCCCATCTGTCATCTACGAAGGCATGGAACATGTCTGGCCTCATCAGCTTCTCCCAGCATCCTAGCTCTTGAAATTTCACTGCTCCTTTTGCTGGAAAGTTCCCATCCATGCCAGCCATCTCTAATATTTTCCACGCTGACCATTTTCACTATTCCCTGCAACAACAGAGGTGGGGGCAGGGTTGGGGGCAGTGCCGTGGGGCTCTCCCCAGTTTGCACTACAGTCTCCAATGGGTCATGCCCAGGCAGGAAGGGAGCAGGCCCTGAGCTTCCTGCATGGGATCCTCAATCCCCATCCTTCATGTGGGCTCTGGAATTGGGGTCTTCCCTGCCACCACCACCCCTGCAGGCCACCAGGGGCACAGTGCTCCTCAGCCCCCCTAATGGGCATGAAAAAACTATGTCTTCCTCTCTGACAAACATATAGGTGGTTAGAAGCAAGGTTTCTGAGCAATCTTACTAAGGAGGTGATGTAAACAGATCATGGACACAAAGTGGCAAACAAGAATTAGAGAATACAGTGTTCTAGATGGTGCTGGCTACTCAGCAGAATATGGGGTGGCTTACTGAGATCCTGCTCTGCTCTCAAGGTCTCTGGACAAAGGACAGACATAATCTCTGGGCTTTTGGAATGTCATTCCTTGATCTCAGGCACCCTACCCTGCTCTTATGGTCTCCTCCTTCATCCATTCCTAGGGGTCTTCAAGACTCCACAACCCTCTAATGCCATCATTACTCCAATTATGTTCTCTTATTTGTGTGGAGCATGATCACTAGCCCTCCAAGTGGTTTCCCATGAGGCCTGCCCAGGGCCTGCCGTCATCTTCACCTTGGACTGTTCACAGTGGTATCACACCCAACCAGAAACCAATGCTCTTTTCTGCTCCAGCCAACAACAGACTTGAGCCCCCTCTGGGGTCTCCCACTGGGTTTCTAGTGAGAGGCTCAAGAATGCTTCCATTTCTCAGCTCCCTGGAGAATAAGAAATGTCTGACACTGCCGAGGCTGGGGACAGCCCAGCCCTCCATGAGGGAAGTTACCCTTATCTGTGGACCTGCGTTCTGGTCCACCTCAGGGGTTGACCACTTACCCAGAAGTCATCGGGTCCCTGTCTCCACCAAAGGGAGAGAGATTAGTGACAAGAACAGAGCTGGGCCTCCAGGAACGTTGGCTTCTTCTCACCAACACGCTGCAAGAGCTCTGGCACTTTTATTCCTGCGTGCTTTGCCCATCCAGGTGGTCCAGGCACCCAAAGGTCTTCCATTCTTCCTTGTTCCCTTTTCTCTACTGCTTAGGAAGGTCGGGCCCTCTGAGCAGGAAAGAAAAATTTCCTGCTCCTGTATGACCCTCGGGTGCTAAGGAAAGCCTACTTAGGGGCACTTGTTACTCAGGTCTCTGTCCTGAAAATTGAGAAGCAGTTTGATAACCCAGCAGCTACTCTAGCTGTGCCCTTGGGGCCCTTAACTTGTTTTGGAGTCATCATCCATCCTTGATCTGAACCCAGCTCTGCCACTTTCTTGCAGTGTGACTGTCAACAAGTTTCTTGGCCTCTCTGGACATCGCTTTCCTCCTGTCTGATCATTACTGTTGTGGGGTTCAAGTGAGGTGATGTGTACGATGCCTGACTCAGTGTGGGTGCAACATAAATGCTACTTATCTTGCTTGCTCCTTGCCCCGCCCTCTTTCCGCATCCTCCAAACCCAGATGCGAGAAAGAGGCATCTGGCTCCACCAGGGATCAGTACATGGATCCAAACACAGCCAGAGGAACGTGCAGTCCTCAAAGCCACTCCCAACCCCAGCCATCCACTGGACATCTATATTCTGAAAATGGGTCCTCTCCACCCACCCCACCCCCAATCCACCCAGAGAACACAAGTCCTGTCCCCTCTTGGCCGCAGTTGCTGCTCATTGTTGCCATTTCCTGCCCTGGTTCCTGACCCCTTCCCTGGTCCTTTTGTCTCTCTCACTTAGATGGGTGGATGTAACACCTTCCTGATCCAGTATCATCTGCAAAGTTAATTAATGTGTCATCAGGTTGTTGCCTGCTTCCTGATCCTTATCAGGGATTTAAATAAAACGCAGCAGCCCCAGCTCTTCCCCGACCATCCCTCACCCTGGATCTGAGACTTGGTCTTAGTCATCAGTCCTTGACCTCAGCTTTCTGGCCAGTTCTCAGCCTCCAGCCCCAGGGCTGTTGGTGCTGCCCCTGCCCCACCCTAGTTTGGGAACAGAAGTGCCATCCAGGGCTTTAACGACAATGATGTTCTTGAGGGAATCAAGGTTGCCAGGGCCTTTACCTCATCCCACCCCCTTGGGCGGGTTCCCCTAGGTTTGTAGAGTCATAAGGGACTTTGGAGAAAGAAATGGCAGCCTGTTCCACTGTTCTCACCTGGGAAATCCCATGGACAGAGGAACATGGCGGGCTACTGTCCATGGGGTTGGACATGACTTATTGACTTAACAACAAAGGGACTTTGAGAGGCTATTTAGGCCAAAACACTCCTTTTCAAGCGTGGAGCAGGTCATGATTTGTCCAAGATCATATATATCCAGTAAAAGCAAAGTCAGGATTTCAGATCCAGACTCTCAGCAGATGGTCTCATAAAAGGGTGCTAATTGCTTCACTTATTTAATAAATATTTGTGGAAGGATATAGCCGTGAACAAAGGAAAAAGTCCCTCTGCTCTCAAAGATTCTCTTCTCCAGGGAAGAAACGGGTAAAAAACAAATAAGTAAATACATGTTGTGTCAAGTTGTGATATGTGTCACAGAGAAGAAGGGTAAGAAGAATGACGAGTGTTGGGGAGCTGATTACAATACTATATAGGGTGTGGGACTTCCCTGGTGGTCCAGTGGTAAAGAATCTGCCTTTCAATGCAGGAGATCCCTGGTTGGGGAACTAAGATCCCACATGCCACGGGGCTTACTGAGCCCTCGCTCCACAACTAGAGAGATTGCATGCTGCAATGAAAGATTCCTCAAGCTGCAACTAAGCCTTAACATAGCCCAAAATAAATAAATATATTTTTAAAATATACTATAGGGTGGTCTAGGACAACCAAACAGGGAAGGGGCCTTTGTGCACAGATGCAGGAAATGATGGAGCTGGCCACACAGGGACCTCTGGGCATTAGCTCTCCGGGCAGAGGAGATGGCAAGTGTAAAGGTCCTAATGATGGTATTCTTAGACTATTAAAGGAATCGCATGGAGCCAGAGTGACTGGAAAGAAGCCAGGGAAGGAGTCAGGCATAGGAAGAAGTCAGAGAGGTAGTGTGGGGACCAGATCACAGAGAAAGCAAACCCGTTCTGAAAACTGATGGTCAGAGAGAGCCCCGTCCCCCACCAAGCCTCTGGGGAGAACACTGACCTGTGCCTGGATGCCCCCTCTCTCCTCTCATGCTGCCTCTCCTTTCACCCTTCAAACACCCTTCCTCTGCTTGGCCTCCTCACCCTCTTACTGCAGTCTTCTTTACCCTTCTTCCACATCCTCTCAGAGGCCACTGATGATTCCTAGACTCTAAATTGTCCAAGGAGAGACAAAGCTGCCTCCTTTGAGAACCACGGCCTGAAAACCCTTTCTCCTCCTGTTGCCATTTGCCTTGATGCCAAGTCCCTAATAAGATGGATGACTCTTTCTGCTGTCCAACCTCAGAATGGGAATTTCCCTTGGCCTCATCTCTGAGGAACTGCTGCAAAGGCAGCCGCCTCCTTCATCTGTGGCTGGATTGGCCATGTTTCCTGCCTTGGCAAAGAGCTGGTGGATGGCCGCTTTTCTCCAATAGGGTCATATTCTCATCCCGTCTCAGCTCTCATCTTTTAAGATGGAACATTCCTGAAATCACTTAATCTGCAGTCTTCCTGGCATAAGCTCCATTTCCCTGGATTTTTGCAAATCTTGGAGCATCATTTCTATACACTCATCTGAGCAGTTTCATTCTGGAGAAGAAAAAATGTCTTCCATTGCCTTTTTTTGGGTCTTCCACTTCATGTCTTTCCAAAAGCCCCCATCAATCTCCGTCTTTCTGTGGCAACTTGGCATCATCCAGAGCTTCTTTGCATCTGATTAATTTGTCCGTTAATTTAGTAAAACCATATCAAAGCAGATCCAGTGCTACTTGGAGGGGAGGGGCAGCAGCAGTACAAAGTCAAACAAGCACAGGACAAAGTTTCTGCCCTCGAGGATCTTCCATTCTATCAAAGAAAAGGCAGACATGTAAACAGACCACTTCCGTAAATTGGGCCTCTTTTAATGTGCGCTTTCCAGGTGGCATTCATGGTAAAGAACCTGCCTGCCAATGCAGAAGACATAGAAGACATGGATTCAATCCCCTGGAGGAGGGCATGGCAACCCACTCCAGCATTCTTGCCTAGAAAATCCCATGGACAGAGGAGCCTGGTGGGCTACAGTCTACAGGATCGCAGAGTCAGACACAACTGAAGCGTCTTAGCACACATGTCGTGTGATAGTAATGCCTGATAGGAAGGCATCTAAATCAGAGTCCAGTGGGAGGTGGGAGAGGTGGGGGTGGGGTGAGAAAAGCTTCCTGGGGGAACTTAGAGCATCCTCTCCAGACCCCACAATAATAATGAAGCCTCAGAGTCACCAGGGACTTAACTACCTGTCAAGTGCTGTGCTAAATTCTTTTGTGAATTATCCCACTGGGTTCTAGGTGGAGTGGATCTACCTGGGATGTTCACCTGGTGGCCTATTGGGCTGCTCTCTCTCTTGTCTTTTTCCCAAAGGAGAAAGAGAACATCCCGGTGGCCCACAGGCCCCAGAAAACAACATAGCAGCTTGGCATATCTGGAGCGGGCCCAGCTGGCTTGGTGGAGGTTGTCCAACCCAGATGACACTTCCCTGTGTTACATTCTGGTTGCTTCTTCCTACAGGGCAGACTTTTCTGGGGCTTGAGGAGGGGTTAGGATGGGGACTCGATCTTCAGATTCTTCTTGGTCCATGCAGAGCATCCTTTCTGCTCTTCTCCTCGGCTGTTTCTCAGCTCAGGGCCTGAGATGGTCAGCTGGGAGCCAAGGCCACCCCACGCCCTCTTTGTTCTGATGCTCAGAGTTCTGCTTCTACAATTCCAGGGGCTTCTCTGGTGGCTTAGATGGTAAAGAATGTGCCTGCAATGTGGGAGACCCAGGTTCAATCCCTGGGTTGGGAAGATCCCCTGGAAGAGGGCATGGCAACCCACTCCAGTATTCTTGCCTGGAGAATCCCATGGATAGAGGAGCCTGGAAGGCTACAGTTCATTGAATAGCAAAAGATTTGGACACTACTGAGTGACTAACACACTTCCACAGTTCCAACCATGGACAGACCTCTGCCTTCCCCCTATCAGCCCACCCACCTGCTTCTCCTTTGCTGCTGTTGGAAGAGCTCAGATCTCTCAGCCAAAAGACCAAAGGCACTCCAATTAAAAAAAAAAAAAAAGCCAAGAAAATTTGAGGAAAAAATTATTTATTAATGACTTGAACTTTCAGATATTTTAGAGTATTATAAGCACTGATAATTCACTATTCTTATAGAAAAAAACACATGTCAAGAGAACAAATAGAAAAATAAAATTTAACTGTTGGTAAGAATTAAAAAAAAAATACCAAAGGCATAGCTTCAGCCCCAGAACTGCCTTTCTGTGTTAGACCATATGTCAACCTCATAACTTGGCTGAGTCTCTGTTTTCCCATCTGTACAATGGGGTTAATGCCCCTACTCTCCACCAGGCTGTTGAGTGGATCTGCTGCACTGTAAAATTGTGATAAACAGCTCTTCAGTCCCAAAAGCTTGAAGAAGACTGCTGGGGGATGTTCTCCTTCTACAGGTGAATATTCTGGGCAAATGTTCCCAAGAGATCTAGGAGCTAGGTCTGAATTCTTCCTACTAGATCATGTGAAAAAACCATACAGGGTCCAGGTGACAAGCTCAGGCATGGTCCCTGCTTCACAGTTAGAAACTGTACCTTCTGGGTCATAGGGTGTTGAATTTACACCCAATGAGAATCTGTATCGTCAAACCATTGTTCACCTCTGGGCCCCACTGCATCAGGAGTTAGGAGATCTGGCTACTGGTATTGACTCTGAGATTAGGACAAAACTGTATGATGTTTGCAAAGTCACAGTCCCCCTCTGGATCTTACAGTCTGATCAGGAAAGTGAGTGGTGCTGGTGGTGGATCCATACATCACCTCCAGCTGTGATGTTTTGGGAATGGCAGGCTGGGTCCTATGGGTCCACACAAGACCCAGCCCTCCATCTCAGCAGGGGAAGCTGAGCCAGGGCCGGGCCACAGCAGGTTGAGGGAGAGGCCTCTGCTCTTGTCCTCCTGGGCGCTAGCTTAATGATCCTGCTTCCTTCTGCTCAAAAGCTCCAGCCTCTCTCCAGCCCTGTGCTGGCTCCCTGGGGCCTCTGTTCCCTGACTATAGTTCCTTCTGGCCTGAGTCTGTGCTGGGGGAATGTTCTGGGGCTGTGATTATTTGGGGAATGTGTTTCTTAACCCTTTTCCCCTTGTGGGCTTCCTAAGTCATTTCAGTCATGTTGGGCTTTGTGTGACCATATGGGCTGTTGCCCTCCATGCTCCTCTGTCCATGGGATTCTCCAGGCAAGAATACTGGAGTGGGTTGCCATGCCTTCCTCCAGGGGATTTTCCCCACGAGGGATCAAGTCCACGTCTCCTGCGTCTCCAGCTTTGGCAGGCGGGTTCTTTATCCCTAGTGCCACCTAGGAAACCCTTTGTCCCACTTATTTGCCTGCAAAGTGTATAGAAACTGGTATGGAGTGAGGTCCCCTGGTTTGGGGTCCCAGTCAGTCTAAGTGCTCTCAGAGAGGCCTGAGATGCGTGAATGGATCAGCCTCCCACCTGTGGACTGGAAGACCCCAGAGGGTGGCCGGTTCCTGAGGGAGCCACTGCTCTGATGAGGGAGCAGGAGGGCTCAAGAGCTCTGCCTCTAGGTCTGCATCCTGAAGACTCGCACTGCTGGGAGTCCTCCATGGCTAGATTTTTAGCCCCAAAGCCGCCACCTGAGCCTCTGCCTCTGCTGCCAGGACCTTGTCCCAGGACAGGCCTCCCAGGAAGTTCTGGAACCTCATTCCTTCTTCTGAACCCCAAAACCCAAGTGTGCTCCTCCCCATCCTCCTCCTCAGCAGGCTGCCAGCAGCCCCTCCCAGCTGGGCCGGGCCGGCACACCCTCTCTCCCTTATCTCCAACATCACCTATTTATTCTAACCCCTCACCCCACTGGAGCGTCTGCTGGGTTTCCCAATCACCCCTGGGTCAAGCCTGTGTCGAATGGGTTGAGTCATTACCTCCATCTCCTCCCCAACCCTCCCAGGTCCCAGGGCTTGGTCTGGTTTAGCAGGCTGGGAGGGAAGACACATCCTTTCCATGAAAGTAGAAGAGGCCTCCCAGGACAAGGATTTCCCTGAGATTCAGCCTAACTTTGTCTTCCCTGGCACAGTACCTGGTGACCTAGGAAGGCCCCATGAACCGCCCCCATCACCCACTGGACCACCCAGGAGCTTGTCTGAGTATTCTTCCTGTCCATTGCTCCTGACAGTACCTCCCCCAAGTATTCAGAGCAACTTGGACACAGCAACTAACTCAACTCTCTGGGCCTCAGATGACACATCTCTGAAATGAGGATAATGATACCTCACCTGACTCAGGCAGGACACTGGCCAGCCCATTTCCCAAGGTCCTCTTTGGTTCTCTTAGGTCTGCTCATTCTCAGCTCTTTCTTACCCCTATATTGAGAACAATACCTCTTCTGCATCCATTTGGGTTTCTTAGCTCACTTTGACCCTTGCTCTGGGGACTAGCTGTCTCCTATCCACAACCCCTACCCTCCAGTCTCCGATGATTTTCTTATAAGAATCTCCAAATCCCATAAAATCTCTGAGAACAGGCCTCCAGACCCGCCGGCCTCCCCACAGAGGCTCAGGTCACCACCTCCCTCTGCACTGCCCCCACCTCATCTAGGGAAACCCAGAGGTTACAAAGCAAGGCCTGGTTTCCCTCTGGGAACGAAAAGAGGATTCTGCGCTCTTTTCACACAGCATCTGGAGGGGCCCTCGGCAGTCCCTTCTGTGTGCAGCCCTCGGGGTACGGCTCTCATCTTTGTACGCTTGCCCTGCACACTTGCTCACAGGTGCCCCACTCCATTGTCCCGCAAGCAGTCTCTCCTGCCCTCCCTCCCTCTTCTCGATTTCTCTCTCTGCTCTGTGCTCCAAGAACACGCCCTCCCAACCCACCAATCCTACACACGCCACTGTGCTCTACAAGCTTCAGCTCCAGAATTTCCCAGTTCTCTGCTCGCTCCTCCACCGCATCCCCTCCAACTCCACCCTCAAAAGGGTGGGCCCCCCCACCAAGACAGAGACACCTCAGCTTCTCTTGGCCTGCCTTCATCAGAGGGAGTCTTTGCAGGCCCCTCAACTTCCTTTCCCCCTGAGAAAAAGCAGCTCGAGGTCCTCAGCAGCCTGGGGAAGCCCCTCCCCAGCATCTGGTGAAAGGACAAGAAGGAAGAACTGTAGGTTCTTTTCCCCAAGACTCCTAGATTTTGTACCAAAATGCAGGGTGTGCTCCTGTTTGCATTTTTTTTTTTTTGTTTCCTTTCTGAAAATAACCATGAAACTATCATTTCCTCCCACTGCCTTTTCCCTATCTTATTTGGATTAGCAGCAGAGTTCCTGAGAGAGATGGTTTGGAGCCACTGACAACCTTCTCTGACTTGGGTCTGGTGCACTCACAGGTGGCTTTTGAGCAGGTGCTGGGTCCCAAGGTTGGAGCGAAGGAGCCCCGAGGTTGGGCACGGTGGGTCCAGGAGACCACCACACCCCACCAAAAAACCAATCAGGGACTTTCGGGAAACCAGTTTTCTGCCCAACCTTGAGGCCTTGACCCCAATGTGGCAAATATCTGGAAGAACTCTGTCCTCTGCTGTAGCTCTTGGGTGTAGGGGAGGGGCCAGCAACTCAACCCCCACTTCTTCCCCGCCTTAACCCCGGCTGACCAGATTGGAGGCTGCTGTGGTTGCGGACTCTCAAAGTAGTTGGGGGGCGGCAGAGGGATCAACACAGAGGCATCTATATTTACGCAAGAAGGAAAATGGGGTCCATGCTGGGGAATATATTTCTCTTTTTCTAATTCATTTTCATGCAATATACCTCCTCCAGTTCAATCATTCTGGGCACTCATACAGTTGCACCAACCAAGCCTCTAAAGATGCCGCATCCAGAGTTGTAGGAGGCAGATCAGAGAGGCCCCGGGAGGAACCCTGCCACTCACTGCATCAGAGTGCCCTCAGGGTCCAGCCCCTGACTTTCCCATGGCTTGCTTGAGAAACTGGGTTTGCCCCCCTCCCCTGTCCCTCAGCCCTTGCTGTGAAGAGATGCTGGCCCCAAAGGTCTGAAGTTTTCTGTGACACCTCAGAGAAGTCCAGAAGCTGCGGCTTTGGTAGAAGGAGGGCAGTTAGACACAGAGGTGTTGAAGAGCCTCATTTTGGAGGGTGCCCCAACCCAAAGGTTCTGGTCCAGCTCCCAGACTCCAGCCCCCCATGCCTGCATCCACCTGCCTTTACTTCTGGTTGCAGACCACCCTGAGGGAGGGTCCGTGGGGCCCGGGAAGTTGCAGTTACACGTGAGGCAAGAGGTGGCCGCAGGAGGGTCTAAGACCTGTACTGCACACAGACCTTGTCCTAGCTCTGCAGGGTTTGGGGGTGGTGCCCCCAATTCCCTCCTCATAATCACTTAGTCTCCCTTCCCTCCCCATGTGCCTTTTTTGGGGACCCTTTCCTGATCAGTCCAGCGGTGCCACTGGCCGGGACTTGGGGGGCAGCTGGCCTGGCCTCAGGGGCATCACTGGTTCTTCCTCTACAGCTATGAGCCCCTCTTGACATCCCTGCTCATGCTGGGCACCACCTTCTCAGTGTGACCAGATTTATCCTGGAGTAATGGTGTCTGCCCCATCTAATCCCTCTGGGTCACCCTGCGTCAATGGGGACTCATTCCTTCCTTTGAGAGCCCTTGCCTGCCCAAAAGGCAGAAGCCTTGATATGGTGAACTCCTCCTCCACTCCCCAAGTCCTTCCAAACACATCCACCCCATGCACCCTCTCAGTCCTGCCCCTTCATCCCCAGTGGGACCCTCCTCCTCCCCCACTCCCTGTGCCAGGCTGAGCTGCTGGGCTATTTGGGGCTCTGAGCAGCCCTGTGGTGTAATCAGTGCCCCGGGATAATTGCCACCTGCTCTGCCGGTGTCTGGGGGCTGTCTCGGCCACAGCAGCAGGGGGTGGACACTGGGCAGCCAGGCCTGGAGAGAGGTCAGACTGGGGCAGTCCTCCCCACCCCACTCCCCAGATCTGCTCCTCACCACCCACAAGACCTGCAAGGATTCCCCAGGAAAGCCATGCTCTCCTGGGGGCTGTGCCCTCCTGGGATGCCCTGTGGCTTCAGCTGGAAATGGGTAGCCATCCCAGCCAGGGGGCAAAAGTCCAGAGGCCACTCCATCACCCAGAATCAACTCCAAGAATATCTCCCCCCACCTCATACTGCCCCCAGTGAGCACCCCTCCCCAGGCTGTAAGCTGACCCCTGGACAACGTGAGGGCTGGAGAACATGCTTGCAGCTAGGACTTCCTCGTGACCTTCAGCAAGACTTTCCTGTGATCAAGCCCTTCAAGGCCTCATTGTCCTCCTCCAGGGGGGAGCCTAAGGAGACACGTGAGACTGAGTCCCCCATAAACTCCGGCTCCCTGCCCTCCTGCTACTTTTACACAACAAGGGGCTTAAACAACCTGTTGTTCTCATTTGGCCTTTGACAGTTCAGCTTCGGTTTCCTCATTGATGAAAAGGAGATAATCAGAGGAGCTGCCTTAACAAGTTACTGTGAAAAAGACGCTATCTAATGCTTGCCAAATGCTTAACCCAGTATCAATAAATGCCAGTGGTAGTTATTATGGGGAACTTCAGAGGGCAAAGAATGGGGCTGGGGAACACTTAGAGGCAGTGGTAAGACACTCAGAAGAGCAAAGCCTGAAGAGTCAGGCCAGGGCTGATGGGGCAAACCACACAGGGACCCCAGCACCTAAGCACCCCCAATGGCAGTGATGGCTCTGGAGGCTGAGACCGAGAAAACCTGGCCTTCTTCCTCTTTCAGTCCCATTTGCTCTAAGGTGGCACATATATACACAGCACATATATATATATATATATATATATATATATATATATATGCTTCTTGAGATCAATGAACACCAGACACCTGTGGATTTTTTTTTTTTGCTTAATTTTTTATTGAAGTATAGTTGATTTGCCATGTTGTGCCAATCTCTGCCATACAGCAAAGTGACTCAGATATACACACATATACATTCTTTTTTTTTAATACTCTTTTCCATTATGCTTTATCACAAGATATTGAATATAGCCACCTGTGCTATATAGTAGGACCTGGTTTTTTATTCATAAATGTTTTATTTTAAAAGAGAATCAGCAAAATCAAGATGAAGTGCCTTGATCCTGAGAGATGGAGAAGTAAATCTGTTGCTTTTTTCTTTACTGTTAGAGTCCAATGCTAATTCACCCTGATTCTTGGAATTCTTCAGACATCCATGAGTGGCCTCCTAGGGCCACTCAGAGAACTGACTTCTTCCCTGGGTGGCGCAACACCGTGGGAGGAATGGGCTGCAGTGCTGGGCCCAGAGGACAGGATTCGCAGGGCCAGACGCAGCGGAGCGCCATCCCTTGCTACTTCCTGTCTCCAACCAGGCACAGAGCTCCCATCTCTGGCACCCTGGCAAACAGGCCAGACCGGGAGAATGCCTTAGCTTTCCTGCTCCACCAGTACCACAGTGGATGCCAAGGAGGCCACTTGGGTAGAAGGGTGAGCCCAAAGTACTAGATACCTCCCCCTTGGGGATGGAGAGAAAGGGAGCATGCTGAAGAGTGGGGCTTGGAAAGTGCGTACCATCACCACCTGCAGGAACTTCGCAAGCCCAGTCTGAGCCCTGAGGACCCCAGACCAAGGCAGACCTTAGCCCCACCATAGCCTGGGTACCAGCCCCACATCACAGCCATCACAACTCCACCATGCTCTCCCTCATCCTTGACAGCCAGTGCTCCCTCCCGGGAGCCGCATCTTCAGGGACTTCCTTTGACTTGATCTTGGTGGACCCATCCAGAGGAACAGGTCACCCAAAGCCAACAAGGACTGAGGGGAACCATGGGCTCCCACCAGTTCTCTTTCCAGTGGGTTCCTGCTACTGTGGGGTAAGCCATTGGGGGCTGCCCAGGCTTGACTTAGCATCCCTTGGATTGATGCCTGGGGCATATGTTGTCCAGGGGGGATTGTTTTCCCTCCTGGTGTGCTCTCTCTCTCTCACTCTCATCTCCTCCCTGGCTTCTGTGAGCTAATCAGGGAGCAGGAGGGGGAGGAGGGGGATGCTGCTTGCCTTCCCCGTTATCTGCAGCAATCCACGGTGACTAATGCTCCCAGTTGGTAAAAAGGCAGTGTAATCAAAACACTTTTTTTTTTTAGTCCTTAAAGTTAGTCATTCTCCCAGAGTGGAGGAGAAAAAAAAAAAAAAAAGCCCACAGCAGGCACCATGAAATGCAAGCTGAGAGACTCATGCTGCAGATGGAACTAAAGCATTGGCCGTAGCAGCTCCAGAGTGGGTCTGAGGCTCAATCTCTCCTCCTCTGGACCCTTGGCTAGACTTCCTCCACACCCTCATTTGTTCTTGCTTTCCTCCATATCTGGGCTGTCTGATCCCTAAAGGACTCCCATGCCAAATTGGGATCTGCCCTTTCCTCTCACCCTGCCAGGTGCTGCCACCTTCTGGTCACCCCAAAGTGGAGGAAGCATATAAAAGCTCCCAGGCTGAGGCTGAGGCTGAATGTCAACTTCTTGTTAGTTAGGTGCCTGGTCGTGTGCCGCCCCTCCTTTCACCTCACCCCGGCCATAGGTCAGGTTGCCCATGTTGGAATCTCCATTTCACTACTTACTGACTGTACTTCATGTGGATAATAATAACAGTACCTACCTCGTAGGGCTGTCGTGAAGATTAAATGGGTAAGGGGAGGGGGGTGCTTCCCTGGTGGCTCAATCGTAAAGAATCTGCCTGCCAATGCAGGAGATACAGGTTTGATCCCTGATCCTGGAAGATCCCATGTGTCTTGGAGCAACTGAGCCCATGCACCACAACTACCAAGTCTGTGTTCTAGAACCCAGGAACCATAACTGCTGAAGCCCGAGTTCCCTAGAGCCCAGGCTTCACAATGAAGAGTAGCCCCCACTCTCCAAAACTAGAGAAAAGCCTAAGCAACAACAAAGACCCAGCACAGTCAAAAATAAATTAAATAAATATTAAAAAAAAAGATTAAATGGGAACTGCTTAGAATAGTGCCTGGCATATCATGATTGCTCAATTAACTCATAAAAATAATAACAACATAATAAAGTGGAATGTATACCATCATATTCCCCTTACTCATCCATGGCAGACATTGCTAGTCAACCAATAGGAAGAATTTCCCCACCAATAGGAAGATTCCCCAGAATCCTCAGCACAGCACTCCAGCCCTCCCTAGACTTCTGTGTGGGGAAGCTGGGGGAGGGTGTATATGACAAACTCAGAGATGAAGGTTAACAGGGAGCAGCTGCTTACCAATTACGGCGTGAAAAACTCCCAAAGAGATGTCAGGTGGCAAAGCTAGTTCTGCTGCTGCTTCATTCGTGCTCATGCTCATTGGAAACCAACTCTTTGTGACTCCATGGACTGTAGCCCACCAGGCTCCTCTGTCCATGGGATTTTCCAGGCAAGAATACTGGAATGGGTTCCCATTTCCTCATCCAGGGGAATCTTCCAGACGCAGAGATCGAACCTGCGTCTCCTGCATTTGCAAGTGGATTCTTTACCACTGAGCCACCCAGGAAACCCCTTAAGCTGCTTTCCTTCTGATAAATAGCTTTGTCCCTGCCACCTGAACACTCATTTAATTTCTGGCTCAGGCTCCTGGGGAGAATGCAGTAGTCACCTGGCTTGAAATCAGTAGCATCTATTGATCAGTTCAGTTCAGTTCAGTTCAGTCGCTCAGTCGTGTCCGACTCTTTGCGACCCCATGAATCACAGCACGCCAGGCCTCCCTGTCCATCACTAACTCCTGGAGTTCACTCAGACTCACGTCCACTGAGTCAGTGATGCCATCCAGCCATCTCATCCTCTGTCGTCCCCTTCTCCTCCTGCCCCCAATCCCTCCCAGCATCAGAGTCTTTTCCAATGAGTCAACTCTTCGCATGAGGTGGCCAAAGTGCTGGAGTTTCAGCCTTAGCATCATTCCTTCCAAAGAAATCCCAGGGCTGATCTCCTTCAGAATGGACTGGTTGGATCTCCTTGCAGTCCAAGGGACTCTCAAGAGTCTTCTCCAACACCACAGTTCAAAAGTATCAATACTTCGGCGCTCAACTTTCTTCACAGTCCAACTCTCACATCCATACGTGACCACTGGAAATACCCAAAACTACTCTACTCTCTGCTTCCACTTAGAAACTGAATTTGCTCATATTCTAGTCCATCCCCCACCCTGAAGGGCCAGGGTCAACCTGTATCATGCTTGTTACATGCATGTGTGCTAAGTCACTTCCGTTGTGTCCAACTCTGTGGGACCTTATGGACCGTAACCTGCTAGGCTCCTCTGTCCATGGGATTCTCCAGGCAAGAATACTGGAGTGGGCTGGTTATAGAAGAGCAAGACAAGCTTCCAGCCCTGGGTCTGGAGCCCCTACAGCTGAGTTTCCCCCAACAGTGGGAGGTGTTTGTCCTTCCTTGTGCTCAGTTCCCCATGGCTCAGTTCCACATGGCATGCCATGCTCATGGAGGGAAGCTCGTGCATTCATGGGATAGCAGGATGCCTGTCTGAGCCCAGAATCCACCCTCAGCCCAGCACGCCTCAAGCTGAGCCAATGAGCCACAGTAGGGAGATGGAGCTCTGCTCAGAGCAGACATTCTCCTTACAGACTCCTGGAAGGCCAGCACTTTTCCCAGTAAAGGTCGTGCAGGCTACACGAAAGTTCTGGGGTCAAAGGTAAGCAGTACAGCCCCAGGGGGGGCCTCAGGCTGAATCCTTTCATTCCAGAAGGTACGGGTTTGGCTTCATCTCCAGACATCGATGATTCCTCAGACCTGCTCACTTCTCTGGGCTTGCCTCTCCCTGCTCAAGCCCCATCTCATATGCCTCTCCTATTCTTCTGCTTCCTGGGGACCTCTGCAGTCAACGGTTGACTTGGAACCTCAAAATACTAGTGACTTGGTGAGAAGATCCATCCACTCATCTCAAAGAGGAATTCAAGGCCCACAAAAGAGCTGTGACTTGTCTGAGGTCATCTTGGGGTCAAAGAACCAGAGCCCAGGACTCCTCCAGATTCTTAATCCGGAACTCATCATTCTTGCCCTGCAGGATGTGGTTTCCATCCCACAGCCCTGAAACAGACTTCCCCTGGGATATGGTGGTTGCCTAGGCTAATACTTGGACGTTCTTTAGCACTGTGGGGCAATAACCAGGGGAGACAGAGTTTGGGGAAATGAGGAAGCAGGTGGGGGAGCCATCCACAGGTGCTGAAATTCCAGGAGGCTCATAAGCACATCACCCTCCGTCCATCCCGGGCAAAGCAGCAAGGACTGTCCCTTCATTTGTCCACTCTGCCCTTACTGCCCTTTGGTGACTTCTCTTCCTCCTCTCTGCTCTTCAAGGCTGTCCTACTGCTCACTTTGGCCTGTCTCCTGAGGAGTAACATGGTGATGGAGCCAATCTGTGTGATGTGCTTGGGGGCCCACCCTTCACTGGAAAACCTCTGTTGAGTCATATACCCTCAAGAATGGAAACAGAAAATAAAAATGAGAGACTACTCCCTGTGGATGATCTTATGCGCTCCCCTGTTTCCCCTGGTCAAGCCCTCCTCCCTACCCTGGGAGGTCAGAATAAGTCAAACATTCCTGGGGGGGTGTGGGTGGGAGAGAGGCTCAAGAGGGAGAAGATACATGTATACTTATAGCTGATTCACAATGACGTATGGCAGAAACAACACAACTTAGGAGACATAAGAGACTCAAGTTTGATCCCTGAATTGTGAATATTTCTGGAGAAGGGAATGGGAACCCACTCCAGTTCTTACCTGGAGAATCCTGTGGACAGAGGAACCTGGCAGACTACAGTCCATCGGGTCACAGAGAGTTGGACACGACTGAAGTGACTTAGCACTTAGCACAATTCATGTTGATATACAGCAGAAAACAACACAATGTTGTAAAGCAATTATCCTCCAATTTAAAAACAAATTAAATCTTTAAAAAATCATACTTTTCCTTGCTCTAGTTCAAGGGTATCCAACCCCCATTAGGGGGGCCACTAATGGACCACTCAGCAGAAGGTGAGCAGCAGGGAGCAAGCAAGGCTTCATGTGTGACTCTCCATCACCCACATTACCACTGGAACCATCTGCCCCACCCCACCCCCAGCCATCATCATGGAAAAATTGTCTTCCACAAAACCAGGCCCTGGTGCCAAAAATATTGGGGACCGCTATTCTAGTTTACAGGCTTAACTACTCTCCAAGTAGCCCCAGTAACGTTGAAGCCTGTGTGAAGGAGGAGAATACCTAGAGGGAAGGCCCTTGGGGCCCCAGAAGTAACCTGTAGCCTCACTGCCTGCTGCTCTCTCTTCTAAGGCAGGGTATTTCTGGGGGGTAAGGAGACCAACTTGGCCCAGGCCCCCAGGTAACTTAGCAGGAACTAAGGCCCTGAAATCTGACTTTGGAAGACCCAAGGCAAATGAGTTACTTGCCTGAAACTCAGTCCTCTTCTCAGCCAGGATAGGTTCCCACTGCCTGCACCTTCACCAAGCCCCGCTTTGGAATCACCCAGCCAGCCTGATTTGCCATCAGGATGTAGCTTACACATTGGGTTCTCCCAGAAGCCTTCAGTAAAAACCCATGTGCAGTTTAGGGGGGCCCCTTACAGGCTGCCACAGTGCCTTGTTCTTTCCCATTATACACTATTATTTAGTTGCCTGACTACCTCTCCCTACAGGGGCTTCCCTGGTGGCTCAGATGGTAAAGAATCTGCCTGCAAAGTGGGAGACCCAGGTTTTATCCCTGGGTCAGGAAGATTCCCCAGGAGAAGGGAATGGCTATTCACTCCAGTATTCTTGCTTGGAGAATTCCATGGACAGAGGAGCCTGGCGAACACTTATATCTGCCTAACTGCCAGGTAGGTAGCTCTAGGAGAGCGTAAACACGGGATCTATACTGTTTTTCCATGGTTGTATTCTTGAAATTAGTGCAGTGCCTGGCACACTGTAGGAGCCCAGTGAATATTTGTTAGATGAATGAGTAGAAAGACTGGGACCATTCACATCATTTGCGTTCTATAGTGGAGCCCAGACGGAAGACTGGAAACAACATTTACTCTTAGTCTTCTTCTGTTGAATAAATCCACAGAACATTCCAACCTGAAAAGCACCTATTCTATTTCTATTCACAGTCCTGTGCCATCTTGGAGGAGAGAAAGATCCATTTATTTCTTTGTTTGTAACAGGTAACTATGTACCCAGTAGAAAATTTAAAAGATACAAAAGACCATACAGTGAATTTAAGTTCCCGTCCATCACACCCCCTCCTTCATCCTCGTCCTCTCGCCCTCCCCAACCCCGATCCCCAGACAATTAGTTACTGCTACCGTCCCTGAATAAGAAATCTCTTTACAGACTGAAAAACTAAGGCAATCGGCGGTTATGCAACACGTGTAGTCTGTGGAAGAGAATTTTACAAGTCAGTGTTTAAGGGACAAAACGCACCCAGGGGTCCTCAAGCCCCCGCCACAGCCTAAGTGCTCTGGACCCCCTAAGCCAACGCTTGAGAGTCGCGGGCCAGGGCAACACCTCGGAAGCAAGCGGCAGCGGAAGGGTTAACGCGCCGCGCCCCACCCCCACCCCCGCCCTCCCGAACGCCTCTTCCGGGCAGAGGGGGCGGGGCTACCGTCACTTCCTGGAGACTGGTTGAATCCGGAAGCGATCTCCCAGGACAGAGTTGCAGCTGAGGACCCCGGTGGCAGGGCAAGGTTCGGGATCATGAGTTGGTGAGTGAGGCCAGGCGGCGAGAACCGCTGGAGCCCCCGGCCCGCAATGCGCTTTGCCCTGCGTCTGTCCGAGTTGGGTCCCTTGGTCCCTGCTGCTCGCGGACCCTTCACCCCAGAGCAGGGCCCGACTGGCTCGGGATCTAGGGTCGTTCAAGGGGCCTTGCTCCGGTGCTTGCCGGCAGGCTTCATCTCTCTGCAGGCCTCATCGGGAAGTGAGGCGTGGGATCCCTTTAGCGTGGGATCTTGACGTTTGTTTCCTGACTTTGTTCCAAGGAGCCGGTACCGTCCGTCTTCTCTCGACAACGTGAAGGGAGCGACTCTCCTGTTACCTCCTTTTCTAGATATCCGTTGAGAAATATCTCCTCCTTTCTCCCTTCGTGAGCGTCTCTTCACCGCTGCCAGGTGGCCCTCATTCTGACAATCTGAGCCCAGTTTACGGATCAAACCCCCTTGCTTTCAGAAGAGTAACCTTTGCCCCACTTAGTCTTCAAGAGGCAAACCGTGCTTCTTTTTTGGAAGATGCCAGAATTACACACGCACCCTGTCGGTACAGGACCAGACTAGTTTTCATCGTTTCCAGGGCCATTACCCCCTCATTGCTTTCCCTGTTAGCATAAGTAAGTGTAAATGTTATGGGAAGGAGGGAGTCTCAGAGTAGAGTCACAACTAAAGAGCTGGCAGGTGCGTTGCTATGAAACTGTCTGATACTTGACTGGTGATAAACATTTGATATTGTTCAATGGTTGATTTCTTTTGTAAAACTCAATTTGCTTGAAGGACTTCACCCTCAGGCCCAAGGGCCTACATATTCACAACTCCAAACCTCAGGGCATCCAACCAACACAATAGATGTGCTGATCTGAATGCACTGCTCCCCCCTTCCCCCACCGCCCCCCCACCAGAGATGTACAGGATGAATCAGTCCTTTTGGAATCCAAGTTCTGTTAGCATAGGGATCATCTTTGCCACTCTCTTCTCAGAGTCTAGTCTGTTTCTTTACCAAAAGTACACGATAGCGAGTTATGAATGAGCAAAGATGGTAGAATATTCTTCAGGAAGGCTCTTGCAGGCTCTCATTTGGCCATCTGTGGAAACTAAGTTCTAGCCACAAGCAGCTGATGTCATTCAGTGTCAAGGACAGATCTCTGGTGTAAAAGTAAGCCATTTCTACCTAACCCCCCTTGCTTCTTAGATGAAGATTGACAAATATAAGACAATCAGCACCAGCACGTGGAGGGCAGCCCGGAGCAATCCTCTAACAAGCCCCAGCAGGAGCTGCTCCTTTTCCCTTCACCTTTGCTCCAGGAGGCCGATAGCGGGCTTGAGCCTTAAAAAGCTAATTTTCCCAGCTTGTTATAACCTAATCAGTGACGGGCAAAGTGGCGATCCTTCAGTTCCACTTCCTAGAGGAATTGCTTCCTTAAAGGGTCAACCAGGGTCCCCTTACTTTGTGAGATAGACGTCTTCTTACCTGCTGCATCTTGAATCTTTGGAGTTCTCTTACCTAATTTCCTCAAAGTGAAAAGCAGACAGTACAGGTGCTTTACATTGCTTAGACTGGCATTTACAGTTCTTAAGAGTGAATCGATCTTTTTTTCACAAATCGGAGGAGCAGAGCAGAGACCACTGAAGCCAAAGGATTCTGTGGGTGATCTGAGATGCATTGTTTCCACCTGTCTCACAGAACCCTTTTTTTCCTTAAAAAAAACCTAGTAGCCTATTTCCTAAAGCCTTTCAGGCTGGAGAGAATTGAAATTGACAAGTAACTGTCCAGCCAAAGCTGAGATTTTTTCCAGTAGAATTAATTTACCAGTACACACACGTCTTGGCTCCTCCTTGGACTGAGGGTCACAACCAAAAGGGTGGCTTTGTCCCTCAAAGCTGAGGTTCCTTTCTCTTCCTCCTTAGAGGGCTTCTACGTCATCTCTTGCGTGGACCGTGACCCTCTCTCCCTGAGAGGGGAACAACACGGGCGCCTGGGCACACAATCACACTCAGTTCCTGGCTCAATGGCTGGCAAGAGGACCAGGGCTGGATCCTTCTGATTCACTCCTGGAGTGGTTTTCCTGCTCCCAGAATGAATCCATCCATTCATCTGCGACTGGAATTCTCAGTGGGGGAAGAGACCAGAGTGACGTAGAGCCGTCATGGGAGGCTGATGCCCAAGGTCAAGTTCACCAAGCACATAGGATATGCCAGCCATCATTGAATAAGGCCTAGGGGCACGCAGCCCTTAGTCCCCAGAGGGCAACCATTGTTCTGGGCTAGACTGGGCTTTCAAAATGTCACAGTGAGAAATGTCCAATATTGGTGCCCTTTGCACACTGTGGACTTTGCATGAAGAGTGAGAGCCCTTTGTTCTCTGCTTCCTCAGTGCATACAGCCCGCCCACTGCCTGTTTGTTTAGTGGGCCCTTGCTGCCTTCCTGCACCATCCACCAATCTGCCTTTCAGCAAGGTGGCCAAGTGGTGGGCCCTGCTCTGAGGAAGGCATTTGATGTTCACATATCAGATCACAGATCCACCTCTTGGCCCTAAGCCAAGTGCTTCTCTCTTTCCCCTTCTCTTCCCCATCACTCCCTCTCTCCCTGGGTGTGTGTGTGTCTTTATTATGATGTGGAGGAAGAATTAAGTAGTATTAAGGATAGTGGCCTTAATCTTACTCATCTGTCTTCCTTGGAACCATACACCTTGACAATGATGTTAGGCTTCAACGACAAGGAAAAAGGAGCACTGCTGAAGGAAATCGGCCTGTACCTAGAGGCTCAGGAGTTTGACTCAGAAGAAAGGAAATTAAAATCAACACAAATAAACTTGGTAGGAGTTGGCGTGCTGAGTTCAGGCTCTGGTTCCCTCATTCACAGTATGGCCTGGTCAGGCACTTGATCTTTCTCCATCTTGTTTTCTCCAGTGGATACTTTCAACTGACACTTTGTCACCCAGATCTGTTGTGAAAAGAATGGAAACCCTGCAGATCTTATTTTTTGTGTTTGTGATTCTTCTGGGTTTTTCTACCTCTTTCTGCCCCCTTAAACATTGGTATTCCTCAGGGAACATCTTTTTTTCACCCCCTGTTCTCACCCATCATCTTCAGGATAAAGGGTTAACTCTGTGCCATGTCTTATAAGGCCCCCTGGATCTGGCTATCCCCCTTCACTCCTGTGTCCATGGTTTTCCTGGTCTCTTGTGCCCCTGCTCCTTTCTACCCACTGCTCCTGCCCAAAATGCTTTCCTCCCCATGCCCCACCATCCTCCAGGCCCACATCCGCTCATCCTTTGAGTCAGGGCAGGGCTTCCCTGGTGGTCCTGCCTGCCAGTGCAGGGGACATGGATGTGATCCGTGGTCTGGGAAGATCCCACATGCCTCAAGGCAACTAAGCCCGTGTGCCACAGCCACTGAGCCTGTGCACCCTAGAGCCCATGCTCTGCAACAAGAGAAAGCACCCACATGAGAAGCCTGTGCACCCCAACTAGAGAGTAGCCCCAATGCAACAACAAATGCCAGCCTAGCCAGAAGTAAAAAAAAAAAAAAAAAAAGTCAGGGCAGGTGTCACCTCCTCTGAGGGTCTTTCCTAAATGGCCCCTGCACACCTTGCCAAGCTGAGTGGGGTGCCCCTCCTCTGGCTCTCATTAGCATCTATACTTGAATTGCTGGCTTTTCAGTCAGCCCACTAGTCGATGAGTTGTTGAAAACAGTTGTCTCTTGGCCACCGTAGTAACCTTAGCACTGTCCCTGGCAATCCGTAAATGTTGACTAAATGTATGAATGAGGACTGTATTCCCATATACTGACTTGCCTTTGCTCAGGAAAAATGTAAGATAAAAATGTGCAAAAGCTACTTTACAAACTGAAGAGGGTCTAAGTATGCTGTCGTTAACATGAAGAAGTGGCTTCCCAGTCTACTGTCTGTTCTGTCCTTTGCCTTCCCTACCCACCCCCCACCCAAACGCCTTTATTCTCCAGCTCCACAATGCTTCTCATATAGTTCTCCCACACTCTCCACATATCGTAAACATGTGCCTCTCACATGGTAAAGTCCCTGAGAGCAGGATCTATGGCTTCTCCATCTGTGTGTACACATGGTGTGTGGCACATAGTGGATACCTAATCAGTCATTGTCAAATGAATTGGATGGAATGTGAAGGAAGGACAGTAAACTGCTGGGTCAGAGGGAGACATCCATTCAATGGCAAACATTTTCTTAGGGGAGGCTCTTTTCCCTTTGGCACTACCATTGCTATCTTACATTCATACAGTATTTTTAACTTTGCAAATTATGTTCCCATCCATTATCTGATAGCATCCCTGCGTCTACCCTTTGAGGTTTGCAGTTCAGGTCTGATTATCTCCCTTCAGCAACTTATCTGAATTCATTCACCTCCCAGAACTGGAACTGAAGCCTGAGAATTCCTATGCTTGAAAAGGAACATTAGGAAAGGGGAAGACCATCCCCAAGTTGACTGGATCCCAGAGTCGGCTGATTAACATGAGCAGATTGGTAGTGAATTACAGGAAGTGACCGGTCTTATTCTGGCCCATCTTGGTTCCTTCCGACTATGGGGCCTCCCCGCCTGGGGTAGCCTTACCACTCACTTCTGTGACTTTGGACAGGCCAGCCTCTCCCCAAGCTTCTTCCTCCTCTATAAAGAGCCACATGCTCAGTTTTATCTGACTCTTTGCGGCCCCATGGACTGTAGCCTCTGTCCATGGGATTCTCCAGGCCAGAATACTAGAACAGGTTGCTGCTTCCTCCTGCAGAGGATCTTCCAGACCCAGGGATCAATCCTTCATCTCCTATGCCTCCTGCATTGGCAGGCGGATTTTTTACCACTAGTGCCACCTGGGAAACCCATAAAGAGCATAGCAATGCCCATTGAGGAGCCCATGGGATTCTGTATTCAACACTGTTTTGTGCACAGATATAAAACTCTACTTTCCGCCATTTGTAACAAGAGGGGAAGGGACTTTTTCCTGATTTGGGAGCAGTTTGAAAGAGTCAAGCATCTTGAGTCCCACAGCTTCTTAGTCAAAGGCATTTTCTTATATTGAGTTGGCCAAGAAGTTCGTTCAGGTTTTCCCATAACATCTTATGGAAAAACCTGAGCAAACCTTTTGGCCAACTCGATTATTCTACTCTAAGTAAATGTATTAAGGTAGCTTTCAGATTGGCAGTTAAACTATTACAGTTGTCCCAAAACCATTAGTCTGGTGGCTGATCTACTAAATAGAGCCCACTGTAGTTCATTGCACATAGCGCTCAATGAATCTTTGTTGATTTAACATATATCAAGCACTAAACATTGGGGGACATTCCGAAGGCTTTAAGACTCTATCCTTGCCTTCATCTGGTGTATGAAAAGTTCCAGGGGTTCACAGGAATGACAGCGGATCACTAAACGTCCATGTAGCATCATCACGAAAGATGTCAAGCAGAGGATGTGACTGTAACTCAGCGTTGACTTAGCAAGCGTGTCCTATTGCAGTGGGGAATGACAGAGAGGGGTGTACAGGTTGGAAAAATGGTGTGAGAAAAGTGCATGGAGATGGAATGCTTCTAGAGTGTTGGGGCGGGCAGTCAGGAGGCCAGCTTGTATTTAATTAATAGTGATTCAGGTAGAAGCTTCGTGGATGAGAGCTGGCACTCTGGTTGGGGCCCTACTGCAAGCACTTGCAGTGCCATGCTGAGGAATTGAAATCAAGCCTAGGCTTTTGAAAATTGCAGGTTTTTGAGCAGGGAAGTGGCAGGGCAAAAGCAATGATTTTTGTCAGGTTAATTTGGCAGTGGTCTGCAGGATAATTCAGAAGCGAAAGAATGGAGATGGGGGCGGGGCAACTTGGACAGTGGCTTCTGAAATTTTTTGACCACAGTTTGCCGTTAGGAATGCCTTTGATGTCAACACACACACACTTGAAATTAGTTTCACATTGGATGTGTGCAATGCACTCAGATATTTTCTATTATGTTCTATTTTGGTTTTTAAAGAAAGACCCACTTCATTGCTTTCATGACTGATTTTGATAGATGTTTACAGTGGAATGACATGCAGTAGTGTAAATGATCAGTGAGTGATGGGTCTTCTACACAGGACCCAGAGTTTATTACAGATATTCAGACTAGAAGCTTCTACTTGTGACTCCAGCCTGGTCAAGATGGTGCTGTTTGTTTATTTGGTTCTTTGTCATAGGTTATAATAAATACAGAAGGGGCGGCTGTAAAGAACACTGGTTGGTTCTATATAAGAATTTATTCCATAGATTTGGAAACTGTCAACCACTTAACAGAAAAGAGAACCAGGTGGACAAAAGCCTCAGCCAAGATTTTCTGTGAATTAATTATCAAAGGAGGACTCCCCTGGTGGTCCAGTGGTTAAGACTTCAGGTTCCAATGCAGGGAGTACAGGTTCAATCCCTGGTCCAGGAGCTAAGATCCCACAAGCCTCGGGGCCAGAAAAACCCAAAACATAAAACAGAAGCAATATTGTAACAAATTCAATAAAGACTTTAAAAAATGGTCCACATAAAAAAAAAATCTAAAAAAAATAATATTCAAGGAGAGATTAAACCAACAGTGAGAAATGAGATGCCATTTCACAGCTACTGGACTGGCAAAAGATTCGGTAAATTTCATCTAGCAATGCCAGGTGTCTGCGGAAGCAGTGGGAACTGCAGCCACTGCATGGGGTGGGGGCGGAGAATTGATCCGCCCACTGGGAGGTTTTGCAGCTCCTCACGCAGTCAGAGTTGGGCCTACCCCTCACCCAGTTAACCTTTCACACCTGTGCAGCAGGAGACCTGCAGCAGAAATGTCCACTGCTTCATTGTTTGTATTAATAGATGTCCAGACGCTAAAGAATGGGAAAATAAAACATGGTATCGTTACATAGTAAAATAAGCTGTAGTCAAAATGAATGAAGTCAAGTGTGTCTCAGAAACATCAAGCTAGACATAAAGTTTCCAAATGGTACATTTAATATTGTACTATTTGTATAAAGTTTGTGTGTGCTAAGTCACTTTAGTCATGTTAGACTCTGCAACCCTGTGGGGAACTGCTTTTTCTCATTTTTTGTGATTACACAACTCTGCCCCATAGAGGAGCTTTTTTACACCAAGCTCCTCTGTCCATGGGATTCTCCAGGCAAGAATACTGGAGTGGGTTGCCATGCCCTCCTCCAGGGGATCTTCCCGACCCAGGGATCGAACCCACGTCTCTTACGTCTCCTTCATTGGCAGGCGGGTTCTTTACCACTAGTGCCACCTGGGAAGCCCAGCACATATTTGTATAAAGTTTAGACCTGTAAAACAGTACTGTGTTGTGCTTATGGATTCAAATTTATGAAGTGAAAATATGGGAATAATACACCTGAATTCAGGGTAGTGGTTATGTCGAGGATACTGGGGTGGGGAGAAAGAGGTGGGATCAGGTTGGAAAACCCCAGGAGCTTCAGCAGTATCTGTGCTGTTGTATAGATTGAAGGATGAGACCTGAAGCAAGTGTGGCTCAGTGTTAGAGTTTCACGTTGCTCTGTGGTAGATATATGAGTATTATACACGTGCCAAAATTTTCTGTTTCCAATATTTCTGTAACTGTTGTCATGCCTCGCCTGACCAGCATCATGGCTAGGGCTGACCTCATGGCGAAAGAATCATTGCCTCCTGTGATCAAAAGCTGGGGATGACCGAGGGAGGGGGGCCTACAGGTGGATGTCCATCCCAGCCTTCCTCTCACTTCTCAGGACCAGACCTTCAACAGAGAAGAGGAAATGACAGAGTAAAAGCGCTTTTAAGATTCCTGGTTGGTGAAGTACAGAAGTGAGAATGAGATCAGAGCTAGTGCCTCAGCTTGTCTGGTGCTTCTCAGAGTCTCTGCATCTCAGCCTCCGTGAACCCATCAGAGTGGAGGTCAGGCCAAAGAAGACTTATCTCTGGCTTGTCCAGTAAGCAGGACAAACATTGTACCTTCAAGTCCCTTATGGTCCCCTTTTATAAAATGGGAAAACCATTTTTTAAAAATGTCTGTCAAATAATTAGGAGTTTTTTAAAGAGAGGCAAAAAAAAAAAAAAAAAAAAGTCCAAGCCACCTCTCTGAATTGCCTTCCTTACTTTCTTTTCTTGATCTTTGGATGTTCCAAAAGTCTCCGGACTTCTGTCACAAATCCTTTTACTGCTCAGGAGGAAGTCACCACTCAATTGTAAGCAAATATATCAACTTGATCCTGGTAGTGGTGATTATGTTGTGGGACTGCTGCGTGCTCCCCAAACAGAAAACAACCATTTCGGGTCTCCTGACATACTTGACCTCTGTTTAACTCTGTGCAAGTCCCCCATCTAGGCCTCAGTTTGATTAGCATCGTCAGGATACCACCACCCTCATCTTTATGACAGACAGATACGGGCTGCTTATTATAGGTTGGGAACTATTGTAAAGAGTAAACTAATTTAGCTTTCACAGCCACCCTATACAATAGCTATATTATGACCCTATTTGATAGACAGGGAAACTGAGACACAGAAAAATTAAGTCACCTGGTCAAGTCTCACAGCTGGCAGTTGGCAAAGCCAGATCTTGAACCCAGGCAGCCTGGATCCAGAGTCTATCCCCTCACACAGTGCGCTGTCTCTTGAGTGAAATACGGGAGGGCAGCACTTTGAATGAACTGACGTAGCGGAAGCAGCAAGCACAGAAACTGGCAATAGTAGATGCTCAGTAAATGGCCTCTTTATTGGATGAACTTACTCTACACTCTGTGATTCATTCTGCCTTTCCTTTCAGAGGTCAGCCCCAGGAGCGTGGGGAAGGAGGGATCACAGCTGAGCTGGGCGATTGTACTGGTCCAAGCGCTGAATCGGCCAAGTCACAGAGTCATGCCTTTTATTTTTAAACACACACACACCTCCTCGGTCCAGTGGCAAGTGAGGGTGGTGTCCTCTGTGCTCTGGTTTGGGATCCGGCTAATTTAGGGGAAGGACTGAGGTGGGGCTGGAGAGGCTGTGGTCGTAGGCACTGGAAACTGGTCGTTCATAGCTCAGGCCATTGGTCTTTCTGATGGGATCTCTCCCGTCCTTGCTCCAGCTGAACTTTCCTTGGCCCCAGGCATCGTGGCCAGCTGGCCCTTCAGAGAAGATGGCATCCCTTGAGCAGCTGCTCCTCCGGAGCCAGCTGACTCCCTGTAAGCCCTGCCCTGGCCCGGCCTGCTGTTTCCTCTCTCTCATGGTCAAGGTGGTGGTAGCCTTGGTGGGGGCCTCAGACCAGAGCCAGCAGCGACCCGAGAATAGAGTGACAGAAGGCTGGGGGAGGAGGGGCTTGTCCTTCCAGCCTGCAGAAGCTGCTGCCTTTCGCCCACCTTCCTGCTCTTGCCGAGACGGTGACTCAGGCCCAGACCACTCCCTGGGGAGCCAGGATTTCAGCCACTATCAACTGCCTCCTACTCTCTGCTCAGCCCTCCCTCTCCCCACCACCCCGAACTCTGATCTTTGCTCAGCTGGAGATATCTGGAAGATGGCGGGGTGGGGGTAGACTGAATCATTCCAGGGTTCTCTCCACCCTCGGCGGGGGCCTAGGCCCATTCAGGCTCCATAGAAACAAATCCAGGAGGCCCAGTGAAGGCCAGGGAGGAGGACGTAGGTTTTAGCTTCTTTCAGCTCTTCTTCGTGATAGACTGGAGGACTCTCCAAAGAAGGCAGGGCTTGAGAGAGGTGCTGGGGTGACCAGGGGGATCCCCACGCAGCTGCCATCTGGGGCTGCCTCTCAGTCTCTGCCTCTGCTGTGGAGGGGGTGGGGAAACAAAAGATTGAGAAACCCAGCAAATTGAAAAGGCACAAGAGCCGGTTTTGTAAATAGACATTACACAAGAGCAGGAGTTTTTTGGGAAAGGTTTTACTGAGACAGAATTAGCCAACTGGCATCCTGCTGCTAATAGAGATATTTACTGTTTGAAAAGTATATTTGTAGCTTTGGAGAACATCCTGTTGACTTTTCTTTATTGTGAAAGAAAATAGAACCCTTTCCCCCCTCTTCCCCTTTCCCTCTGTACACATAAAACTTTTTTTCTTTTTTTTTTTTTTGAGGTGGGGCTGGTTGGGGGTTGGAGAAGGGCAGGGCTGAGAGAAATATTTTCTCCATTTTGTTCCTGAGACCAAAATATTTCTTCCCCTGCCCTCTGATGCTCATATTTATGGAATGGCAAGGAGAACCAAGTAAGGAAGCCCACTCCCTGGGTCGGGAGCTCACAGCCTTTCTGATAGCTCCCAGAGTTTAGAGGTTCTCTGGGGAGCTAGTCCTGTCTCCTCTCTGGACCTCTGCTGACACCACTCCTCCCCCCCCCCCCCGCCCCGATTCCAAGGGGAGAGCTGTGAGGACGAGGAGGAGAACAGAAGTCTGGAAGCCCAGTGAGCCCCTCATCCCAGAGCCCCAGCTATGCCAGGGCAGCAGTGCTCTCAGGAGATGCTGCCTTGCCGTCGCTCTAGCTGCTGCTTCTGAGGATGTCCTGTGGGGGCCTTGAACCACAGGATGAAATCCAGAGGTCAAGGAGACGAAGAGGCAGAGGAGTCAGTTGACTTAAGGTTGCTTTGCTCTCTCTCCACCCTTTACCACTTCAGCAGCAGAGAATCTGATCCCTCCATCAGACCACCTGCCCAAGTTCTCTGGCTCTCTCTCTGGCAGAGCAGAGCACTTTTGCCCTTTGGCAGCCTGAGAAGAAACCCAGGAGACTCTTCTCCTTTCACATTTCCTCTCAGGCTCTTGAAAATGTGTTCCCTTGACCCACACGCTGCTAACTTGCCCAGGCTTCACTGCCAGTGCCAAAGGTCAGCTCTGTTCTCTCGGTCTCCATTGAATGTACTTTGCCTTGGCCCCAGCTGGTGCTTGTGGCTGGTGATGCCTTTTAGGTTTTTATTATAACCAGATAAGGATTGGGAGACCAAGGACAATGATACTACCTTTCTTTGTTCTGTATATAGCCTGATCTAAGAGTAGCTTTTTTCAGGAGCCCTAAATTAGAGTGTGGTATTTGATAGGGCCCTGAGGGCAATGGTCTCATTTTACTCATTCATTTAATCATTCATTCCCTGCTTACTATGTGTATGAAACCAGACTATAAGCTCCATGAAATCATAGAATGAGTCTGCCTTGTTCATCCTGAGATCCCTAATCCTCACATAGTACTAAGCATGAAGGATACCCTTAATACATAGTCACCGGCTGTTCATTCAGTAAAAGGTTGAAAATAGCACTGTGCCGAGTCCAGCACTTGCAGGAGATGCACAGAAGCATAACATTGAGTCCCTACCCTTGAGGTGCTTATGTGTTGTAATGAGAAAACAAGATGTGTACACGTCAGAGTTAATTAACCTGTACTTTTTACCAAATAGAGCTTACTTCGGTAATAAAAGGATGGCTCGTTCTGGGGACATGCATTCACACAGTTCATCACAGCACAAGGTCATAGGCGAACCAACAGGTCAATTAATGCATGCTGAAAAGGCATTGATATAATTCAGAAGTCCAGTCTTTATATCTTTCAGTAAACTGGAAACAGAAAAATATTTCCTTACTATTATTGGGTTGGCCAAAATGTTCTTTTAGGCTTTTCTACTATCATACAGAAAAAACCTAAGTGAACTTTTTGGCCAACCCAATGGGAGGCTTCTTGGCTGAAACCAGGAGCCTTCTTCTTGTTCTACAGCAGAAGATTAAACTCAGAGATTCTTACTAAAGTCAGAAGCATCATTTTCTGCAATTTCTAGCCAATGCCATAATACAAAACAATAAATAGATACTAAATATTGGGGAAGAGGAGGAAAATCTTACAGTTATTTTTAAATGATATGACTATTTGGAAAACCTAGTTCTTTTTTTCTTGCCAGCCAAATTTCTTGGGCTATTAAGACTAGGTTAAATATATAGGTGTGGTGACTGGTTGTGGGGTAAATATTTAACACCCCATAGCTTTCCTGTGTACCAGGAAGATGAAGTGAAAAAGAGGATCCATTCGTAGCATAACCAAAATATAAAATTCCATGGAGTGCACCTAAGACATGTAGGGCAAAAAATTTCACCAGTAGGTGTTACTTTGGGATGTTAATATTTAACAAAATAAATGTAGCAGACCTATATGAAAAAACTCTTAAGGCCAAAGAAAGTGATAAAAAGACTTGAATGACTGGAAAGAAATGTTTTGGCCCTAAACGAGCAAACCTAATATTGATAAAGATGTTAGTTCTTCATAAGTTAATTTATAAATATAATGTATTTTCACTTCATGGCAAATAGATGGGGAAACAGTAGAAACAGTGACAGACTTTATTTTTGGGGGCTCCAAAATCACTGCAGATGGTGACTGTAGCCATGAAATTAAAAGACGCTTGCCCCTTGGAAGAAAAGTTATAACCAATCTAGACAGCATATTAAAAAGCAGAGACATTACTCTGCCAACAATGGTCCATCTAGTCAAAGCTATGGTTTTTCCATTAGTCATGTATGGATGGATGTGAGAGCTGGACTAAAGAAAGCTGAGTGCCGAAGCATTGATGCTTTTGAACTGTGGTGTTGGAGAAGACTTAAGAGTCCCTTGGACTGCAAGAACATCCAACCAGTCCATCCTAAAGGAAATCAGTCCTGAATATTCATTGGAAGGACCGATGCCACTCCAATACTTTGGCCACCTGATGTGAAGAACTGACTCATTTGAAAAGACCCTGATGCTGGGAAGGATTGAAGGCAGGAGGAGAAGGGGACGACAGAGGATGAGATGGTTGGATGGCATCACTGACTCAGTGGACATGAGTTTGAGTAAACTCCAGGAATTGGTGATAGACAGGGAGGCCTGAGGTTGCAAAGAGTCAGACACGACTGAGCAACTGAACTGAACTGAATATATTTTCAGTAATAAATATCCTGATTTAAAAGGGAGGATACAGCACATGATTTTGAATTTCATCTTAAATCTGAAAACAAAACAAAGTTAAAGTAGCCAAGAAATTACCTAAAAAAGAAATGTAATGAGAAGGATTTGCTTACTAGATATTGAATTGTTATAAACCTAAATAATTAAATCTGTGTTGTTCGAAAGAGAGTGGACCTACTTGTGGTATAGAGTGGAAATGTTTAACACTAATAAAATGATTTTTCAGAGATAGATTAATTTTGGGGGGTGGGGGGAACTTCCCTGGTGGTCCAGTGGTTAAGACTTTGCCTTCCAATGCAGGGGGTGCAGGTTCAATCCCTGGTTGGGGAGCTATGATCCCACATGCCTCATGGCCAACGTAAAACAGAAACAATATTGTAACAAATTCAATAAAGACTTTAAAAATGGTCATTTAAAACAATCTTTAAAAATATTTTTTTTTAAAGATTATTTTTTTTAATCACATTAAAGCAGCTGGCTAACCATACACTCAAACTCTACATGGAGTAAAGATTTGAATATAAAAAACAAACCACTAAAATTCATTTGGAAATGCAAGGAACACAGAATAGCCAAAACAGTCTTAGCAAAGTAATACAAAGTTGGAGGACTTACTCTTCCCAATCTCAAAACTTACTACAAAGCAACAGTAATTAAGATAGTGTAGTACTAGCATTAAGATGCAAATCAATGGAGTAGAATTGAGTCCAGAAATAACCTTTACATTGATGGTCTGTTGATTTTTAACAAGGATGTCAGGACAGTTCAACAGAAAAGGAAAGTCTTGTCAACCAACAGTACTGGGATAACTGGATGGCCCCATGCAAAACAATGAAGTAGGACCCTTACCTACACTATGTACTAAAGTTAGAAAGGATCAAAGACCTGAACGTAAAAGCTGAAACTAGAACACTCTAAGTAAAGAAAACAAATGTGAATCTTCCTGACCTTGGATTTGGCAAAGAATTCTTAGATACAAAAACCAAAACCACAAACAACAAAAGAAAACATAGATTCGGCTATTTCAAAATCTAAAACTAATTCTTCAAAGGACACCATGAAGAAAGTGGAAAAAAAAAATCACAAATGACAGAAAATATTTGCAAAACATATATCTGATTAGGGACTTGTACCCAGAGTATATAAAGAACTCTTACAACTCAACAGTTAAAAGAACATCAAGTTTTTAAATGGGCTAACAATTTGAATGGATGTTTCTCCAGAAAAGATACACAAATGACTAATAAACACCAAAAAAGATGCTCAACATCATACTCATACATGCCACAACATGGCTAATCGTAGAAAACATTTTGCTCAGTGAAAGAAGCCAAGACAAAAGGCCACATGTTATATAATTCTGTTTATGTGAAATATCCAGAATAGGCAAATCCTTAGAGACTGAAAGTGTCTTTCGGGTACACTACAAAATGGTTCGGTTCAGTTCAGTTCAGTTCAGTTTAGTCACTCAGTCGTGTCCGACTCTTTGTGACCCCATGAACCGCAGCACGCCAGGCCTCCCTGTCCATCACCAACTCCCGGAGTCCATCCAAACCCTTGTCCATTGAGTCGGTGATGCCATCCAACCATCTCATCCTCTGTCGTCCCCTTCTCCTGCCCTCATTCTTGCCCAGCATCAGGGTCTTTTCAAATGAGTCAGCTCTTCGCATCAGGTGGCCAAAGTATTGGAGTTTCTGCTTCAACATCAGTCCTACCAGTGCACACCCAGGACTGATGTCCTTTAGGATGGACTGGTTAGATCTCCTTGCAGTCCAAGGGACTCTCAAAAGTCTTCTCCAGCGCCACAGTTCAAAAGCATCAATTCTTCGGTGCTCAGCTTTCTTTATAGTCCAACTTTCACATCCATATATGACCACTGGAAAAACCATAGCCTTGACTGGATGGACTTTTGTTGACAAAGTAATGTCTCTGCTTTTTACTATGCTGTCTAGGTTGGTCATAACTTTGCTTCCAAGGAGTAAGCATCTTTTAATTTCATGGCTGCAGTCACCATCTGCAGTGATTTTGGAGCTCAGAAAAATAAAGTCAGCCACTGTTTCTCCATCTATTTGCCATGAAGTGATGGGACTGGACGCCATGAACTTAGTTTTCTGAATGTTGAGCTTTAAATGGTGAATGACTGCTAATAGATACAGAGTTTCCTTTTGGGTGATGAAAATGTTCTAAAATTAGTTAGTGGTGGGAATTCTCTGGCAATCCAGTGGTTAGGACTCTGCTTTCACTGCCAAGGGTGCAGGTCCAATCCCTGCTCCGGGAACTAAGATCCCACAAGCTGCACAGCATGGCCAAAAATAAAATAAAGGTAGTGATGAGAGTTGTACAAGTCTGTGAATATACCCAAAACACCAAATTGTACACTTATAAAAGAATGAATTTTACAGAATGTGAATTTCATCTCATAAAGTTGTTTTTTAAAATTAATAAAGCAGGTTCTGAGTAGAGGTGACAGGCTGTGGGATTTGTGAGAGAGAAACTAGGTATATATAGTATAATATAATGTATCTATAATATATAGCACATTATACATTATAATGTGTAATATGCATCTAGTTTTATCTCTCTTAAAATCCTACAAGAAACACAATGAAGTGATTTTCTAAAAATCATGAATCTACAAATTCAAGGAAAATAGAGACATCAACAACACTTGGTTTTCATTTGTTTCTATGCATATTTTGATTTCTTTTTTTATTTCTTCTGTGATTTGTTGGTTATTCAGAAGTGTGTTGTTCAGCCTCCATATGTTGGAATTTTTAATAGTTGTATTCCTGTAATTGACATCTAATCTTACTGCATTGTGATCAGAAAAGATGCTTGGAATGATTTCAATTTTTTTGAATTTACCAAGGCTAGATTTATGGCCCAGGATATGATCTGTCCTGGAGAAGGTTCCGTGGGCACTTAAGAAAAAGGTGAAATTCATTGTTTTCATGTGAAATGTCCTATAGATATTAATTAGGTCTAACTGGTCCATTGTATCATTTAAAGTTTGTATTTCCTTGCTAATTTTCTGTTTAGTTGATCTATCCATAGGTGTGAGTGGGGTATTAAAGTCTCCCACTATTATTGTGTTATTGTTAATTTCCCCTTTCATACTTGTTAGCATTTGCCTTACATATTTCAGTGTTCCCTATGTTGGGTGCATATATATTTATAATTGTTATATCTTCTTCTTGGAATGATCCTTTGATCATTATGTAGTATCCTTCTTTATCTCTTTTCACAGCCTTTATTTAAAAGTCTATTTTATCTGATATGAGTATTGCTACTCCTGCTTTCTTTTGGTCTCCATTTGCGTGAAATATCTTTTTCCAGCCCTTCACTTTCAGTCTGTATGTGTCCCTTGTTTTGAGGTGGGTCTCTTATAGACAGCATATATGGGGTCTTGTTTTTGTATCCATTCAGCCAGTCTTTGTCTTTTGATTGGGGCATTCAACCCATTTACATTTAAGGTAATTATTTATAAGTATGATCCCATTGTCATTTACTTTGTTGTTTTGGGTTCAAGTTTATACACCTTTTCTGTGTTTCCTGTCTTGCAAAAAAAAAAAAAAAAGACCCTATTTTTAAAGCAAACTTCATATATATTTTTTATAACCTTTGTGATTTTGTTCTGTTTGTTTTTTAAATATTGTATTTTTGAGAGTCTAACCTCTACTCTAGATTTTTAATCTTCACTTTTTGGTATTTGTTATCAACAACACTTGGGGTTTAGAATGCAGTTACGTTGGGTAATGGACTTAGCATTTCCTAGGAAGCCAGATCATGAACTAGCATTCAGGAAAACCAAGAACTTCTGTTATAAAATCCTCAAAGGTTCAGGAACTGGTGGCCCTGGACACCTCTAGAAGTGAAGTAAAGCCAAACACTCAGGTTAGGAAGACTGGTTGAAAGCTGCCTGTGAAAAAGTTGAGAGTCCTACCATCTCCTCCCCAAGTCCATTTCCCCAGAGACTGTCCCCACCTCACCCTCGCAGAAGAATGAAGGGGCTGTACCCTGGAGAGTGTGAAGCAGAGAGTTTCTCTACAAGGGCACACAAAGGTGGATTTACTGTGTGAAACTAATAAAGCTTTAACTTCAGGGCCCCTTGCTTACATGGACTTTGTCCAGGGCCCTGGTAGGAAACCTAGCCATGTGTGCAAATAATCCTATTTCCATAAACTTTGGAAATGTACTTATACTGCACTCAGTTAATACCTCTGCCTTCTCTTCTTCCATTCTCTTTTTTTTTTACTAATTTTTTTTTTTTTTAGTACGGTTGATTTACAATGTTGTGTTAGTTTCTGCTGTAGAGCAAAGTGAATCAGTTGTACAAACACATGCATCCACTCTTTTTTAGATTCTGTTTCCATGTAGGTTGTGTGTGTGTAGGTTGCCATGTAGGTCAGTCACGTCCAACTCTTTGTGACCCCGTGGACTATGGCCCACCAGGCTCCTCTGTCCATGGGATTTTTCAGGCAAAAATACTGGAGTGGGTTGTCATCTCCTTTTCAGGGGATCTTCCCAACCCAGGGATCAAACCTGAGTCTCCTGCATCTCCTGAATTGGCAGGCAGGTTTTTTGTTTTCTTTTCTTTTTTTTTTTTTAACACTGAGCCACCTGCGAGGCCCCCCTAACACATTATTACAGAGTATTTAGTAGAGTTCCCTGTGCTACACATTAAGTCCTTATTGCTTAGTTATCTATTTTACATGTAGTAGTATGTATATGTCAGTCCCAAACTCCCAATTTATTCCTCCCTGATCTTTTTACCTTGGTAACCATAAGTTTGTTTTCTACATCTGACTCAGTTTCTGTTTTGTAAAAGGTTCATCTGTACCATTTTTTTAGATTCCACATAAAAGCGATATCGTATGATGTTTGTCTTTGTCTGACTTCACTCGGTATTATAATCTCTAGGTCCTCCTTTTTCTTCTATATACTATCCTTCATGTCAGGCAGCTTAGAATAGCCTAGACCTTTTTTGAGATGGGACAGGGTTGGGGTGGGGGGATGTTGAATTGAAAGTTTGCTGTTTTGACTTCAGTTTGTAAGGAGATTTTTGGAAATCTTTAATAAGCCAAGTGAGAAATTGCAGACTCCCTAAGTTGGAAATATACAAAGGATATACCTTTTTCGGTCATCTTCAAGTTTATTTTATAGTTAAAAGGAAAATTCGATAAAAATAAAACACAAAACAAGTGACAAAGGGGAGCAATGAAATCATAGATATTATTCTGAAATCAAGTAAAGTGTAACAAAACAATGTCACATTGTGCCGAAAGCTAGCAATTCATTAAGAGGATAGGTCAGTTTTAAATAGAAGTGATGATTATTTGATAATCCAGCTAATGAAGAGGAGGAGCAAATCATATGAACGTGTTGCTAAAACATTTAAATTTCTAGTGGATTTAACATGAAAGACATAACAAAGAAAACCTGAAACTCATGGTATGCCCTCCTACAAGGACATCAGTGACAAGCCAGTTTTCTCTCATTAATTCAGAGAGCATTTAAGATTAGTCATTGTACAAGAAAATCTGAAATGTGCCCTGAAATCTTACAGTTTACTTATGAAAGAAACATGAGATTTTCATAAATTTTACAACAGTCCTAAAATTTATATTATATTTATATGTTACCAGTAAGCTGCATAAAAAAGCTTTTCTAAACTGTCAGTAATAGAAAACAAATTTCAATCAACGCCACTGGAAAAAAGGCTGAATTATCTTTCTTTTCTCTCTAAGAAAATGATTTATCAAGTCTGTGTCATATGAAGAGGCAATCATAGACTATGCAGCCAAAAAAAAAAAAGTAGAGAAGTAAATATAAAGGTGTGTCAGGCAGATGATTAATAAAAATATTAGGTTATTCTTGATTTTCTGATGTTCATGTTATTTGTCAGGTTTTATAACTTGTAATTTATTATGCTCTTTTCTCTGTCTAAATAAACATTCACTTTCAGACCTAATTTTACATTTGCAGCTTTGGAATCTCTTTAAAAGGGCATGCAGAATTGTGTAAGCTTCAGGGCCACAACACCTAGACCCACTTCAGGTACAGGTGAGGGTAGGACTTCACAGGGGATGAAGTGGATGAATGCATATGGAGTGCTGACACACCCTTTCCCCACATGCACACACACAGGGCCTCATCTACTCCCTGAGATCCCAGAACAGTGAGCTGGGTCTTTATATCCAGTGGATGGGAGTGGAAAAATCTTCTCTAAGGAATTTCACCTCCCTCAGAGAAAAGACCAGATACTGACATCAAGGATCCCCTATAAGACTTCTCAGCCAGATCATCCTACACAATAGACAGACACTATTCATGTACTCACAGCTGCCTTTTGGCTCCTAGTCATATATTCGAGAAGATAACCAAGAACTACTGTTCGTCCAAGGGACGTATTTAATGTGAAAAACGGAGACTAAAACAAACCAGAAAAGCAACTTGAAGGGAAACTGAGACTCTAAAGGAAGAGGAAGCTCTTTTCAAAGCTCTCATTGAAAGTTTCAGATAAAGCATCTGGTAAGTAAAAACAGGTTACTCTTTTTTTTTTTTTTTTTGACAGTTAACTTCTTTATTAAATAACAAGCTATAAGAAATTTAAGCACAAAATCCCAAATACATTAATGATTAAAGGACACGAAGAGAAATTCACAGCAAAAACACACAATATAAACATTTGGAAAAAGGTTAAGCTTCTCTAGGAATAAAAAAAAAATAGTTTCATAATTGATGTATGAAATTAGGGAGAAAATTCAAATGTATAAGCACTGCCTGGCAAGAATGAACGCAATGGCCACCCTCACATCCCCAGTTACACTGAATTGCTACATGTTTGGAAAACAATGGAGCAAATGAACTAGGATCTTTGGTGATACTTACTCATGTTTAACCAGAAGAACTGTTGGAAATGAAAAACATGATAGCAGAAATGAAAATCTCTTTAGAAATATTAAAAAGTAAGGAAACGTTGAAAAAAAACAGAAATTAGAGGACCAACCAAGGTCAACATCAGAATTAGAAATTTTTTTAAAAGGCAAACAGGAAATGGGAGTGGGTCAACAACAACAAAGTCTCCTTTAATCCAAGAACTAAAGATTATAAATGGCCAACTTGACAGAGTCCTGTGAATACCCCAGCACAATGGATAAAAACACCACAAGGTGAAATTCTGCACTGCAGAGGACGCACATCTGATCCTCGAAGCTTGCATGAAGAAAATAAAAAGCAGATCCCATGCAAAGGTTTGGGAATCGGAGTGGCTTCAGACTTCACCACCTAAACGGTACTGGGAAAAGAGAAGCCAAGGAACCAGTGCCTTTGAGATTCTGGAAGAAGTCATTCCTAGCCTACAATTCTATACCCAGTCCAACTAACTATAGCGTGAGGATAGGATAAAAAGAGTTTGGGTTGTGCTGTCTCAAAAATGATCTCCAGGACTTCTTTGGTGGTCCAGTGGATAAGACTCCACACTCCCAATGCAGAGGGCCCGGGTTCAATCCCTGGTCAGAGAACTAGATTCCACATCCTTCAACTAAGACCTGGCACAACCAAATAAAAACACATATTTTTAAATGATCTCCCTCACACTTTACGCACCCAAATGAGGAGTAAACCAAGAAAGGGGAAGACCCATAGTCCAGGTGGAGAAGCTACTAGGAGAGAAGCCAAAGAAATCCCTGTAAAGATGGTGATGGGAGAGCCCAGGAGGAGAGGTAGTCCATCCAGACTAGGTTCAACGCTCCAGTAGAGACTTTCAGGAAGGGGAGATGATAGAACACCTAATACAAGGGAATGTACTGCGTAGATTTAGACAATTGAGAGAGGATTAGGGCTAAACAGAAAATTAAGCATGTGAAAGTAAAAACTATTTTTAGGGAAACTTATGCAGTGTTCTGAGTTTTGTGTTGCTGTGTAACAGATTACCTCCCTCCCCCACCCCTCCACCCTACCACCAACAGTGCCTCCCAGCAATGCCAGTTTCTGATTGTCAGGAATTTGAGAGTGGCTCATCTGGGGAGGGAACTCTGCTGTCTCCTGAAGATTTGGCTGAGGCTGAACAGTCTGCTGGCTGCCACACGAAGGAAGGAAAACAAATCACATTATGTTCCTAATAGTGTATTTCATATGAATCTAACCAGATCACAGTATAACTCTATTGAGAAGACAGAGTTGCAAATATGCCTTTGGTAATAGGGGTGAAGACCCAAAAGAGGTGCATGTGTTTGTTTAGTTAAATCTTCTTCCACGATAAAAAGTCAGTAGCTAGGACCTGAAACCTAATAATCAATGAGGGGCAATGCTCACATTTTCTATTTAAAGATGCAAAGGTACCTATCAAAAAACAACAACAAAAAAAGAACAGCCAAGTTAGAAGTGCTCATCTCAAGCAACTGAGTGAGACTGGGGAGCCTAGAACCTAATGTTTTGCTTAGCAAACATTGTTCCCTTATTAAACAATGCACATGTATAGCTTTGATAAGAGCAAAGCTTAAAGAGGAAGTCATAAAAGTAATAAAGTAAATCTAGATGAATTTTTCTTGTTGGAGTGGAGGAGGCAGGTCTTTGTAGGATATCAAAAGAAGAAATCATAAAGGAAAAAGATAGACTTGGTCATTTTGACTTCATACTAATTAAAACCCTCTGTATGTTAAACACACACACACACACACACACACACACGTAAAATGGAGAGGGAAACAAGTAAGGCAGGAAAAGAATCCTGATACACTGTCCAAAGTATCATATACTTTGAAATAAACTATTTCAGTCCTTTAAAAATATGTAAACTGTTTGAATCTGTCTCAGGGTCCATTTGGCAAGTGAATCAAAACCTTGAACCTGCAGGTATCCTTTGACCCAGCAATTCCAACTAATTGTAACTAATCCTTGATGTGCCCAAAGATTTAGCCATTCATTTTCATTTTCAAGAGAAGAAAAACTTGAAGCAGTTGAAATGAACAGTAAGTGAGCGATGTGAGCACAAAAAGAAAACTAGTGGTACAGTTGATTAATGAAATACTAGTTAGCACTTAAAAGTCAGGCTAATTATTACACAGAGTGAAGTCAGAAAGAGAAAACAAATGTCATATTTTAACACATACATGTGGAATCTAAAGATGGTGCTGATGAATGTAGAAAGGTGGTGCAGGGCAGCAATGGAGATGCTGACGTAGAGAACCGACTTATGAACACGGAGGAGGGAAAGACGAGGATGAATGGAGACAGAAGCGTGGAAACATACACGTTATCATATGTAAAATAGATAGCCAGTGGGAATCTGGTGAGTGACTTGGAACTCAAACCAAGGCTCTGCGACAACCTAGAGGGTTGGGGTGGGGTGGGAGGGAGGTTCAGAGGGAGAGAATATATGTATACCTATCACTGATTCATGTTGATGTATGGCAGAAACCAATACAATATTGTAAAGCAGTTATCCTTCAATTAGAAACAATATAAATTAATTCAAATAATAAAAAAGAAAAAGGCCAATGAAAACTAAATTGGCGTATAAAAACACTCCTGATATATGGTCCCTTTATATTTTAAAAGTTGTGTAAGTAATGCATACGTGTACACACTCATGTACACTGAGATTCGAGGTGGTACTTTTTCTCTGGGATTTTGTGTGTTTGTATCTGAGTTGTGTTCTTCATAGTTTTCCAAGTTTTTGACACTGATCAGGTGTTATTTTTATAGTCAAGAAAAAAGAGTAAGTTTTTTCTTAAGCTTATTTGAGAAATAAGGAAAGTGCAAAGAAGAGAACAGTAATCATATTCTCACCACCCGGAATTAACTACTAACATTTGGCATATCTGCTTCAAGCTTTGTTTTGTTTTGTGTTTTTGTTTTTTTTTTTTCCTGCAAATGTTAAAATATAATTAACACCAAAACGTTAACCTTGGTTGTCTTTCGATAGGAGACTGGGGGCTGTTGGGGTTTTTTCTTTTTCTTTTCCCCTTCTTTCTCTCTCTTTTTTCTCTCTTCTAGGCTTTTCTGTATTTCTTAAGTTTTCTCTGATGAGCATATTTACTTTTTAAAGAGATGAACTGTAATCAACTGTAAAAGGTAGAATATTTTTAAATGCCAAATAAAGTCATCGACATTTCAAAGAAGGTCAGCAAAGTTTGAGACTCAGAACAGCTTTGATGAAACCAGGAGAAGGGAAGGGTTCCCTGTGGGTGGGATGGCTGTATGTCCCAGTTGCCCCAAGTTTTATACCTTTTGTCCTGATGAAATTGTAAATGACAGTGTTGATGCTAAAAAAAAAAAAAAATGGACGTCCCACTTTGGGACAGGGAGTTAGGATTTGGGGAATAAATGGACAGCCACTTGGCTGAATCAAGGTGGTAGCTGTATTGGCTGAAAGAGAAAGGAAGCTAAAAGGCAGAGCGAGACCATATTATAGAGGCACAGTGACTGCTGGTTTCGGAAGTTCCTTCACCAGTTCTAGGGCTGGTGCAGGAAATGTACACAATGAGCATCTTTTTGTCCAGAAAGCAAGGAAGTACTAACAAAGCACACACACACTGATGTGGGTGTGTCAGAAGGACACAGGAGCCAACTAGAGGAGCTCCCAAAGCTGGAACAGTTGGAAGAACAAATAAAGTAGTATTGGATTATAACTCATATAAAATAAATATGCATTTAAACTGATACAAATGACTGAATAAATAAATAAACGAAGAACAGAATTCTCCCGTGCAGAATCCCAAATAACTTGTGCCAATACTCTGCCCTCCAGGAGGTGGAGTATAACTCCTTAAGTATGGGCTGTTCCATAGTGGCTTCCTTCCAAAGAGGGGAGGGGGCATACCAGGGTGTGGGGGTGGGAAGTGACCATAGAGTGGAGAATCCTGGGAAACACTGCTTCAGCCCAGTGACCGAGGCTCACGTCAACTGTAAGAAGTCACACTGAGAGACTTCCCTGGCAGTCCAGTGGTTCAGACCGCGCCTTCCAGTGCAGGGGGTGCAAGTTGGATCCCTGGTCGGGGAGCTAAGATCCTACATGCCTCGAGGCCAAAAGAAAAGGCAAAACATAGATCAGAAGAAATATTGTTTACAAAGTAAAGAGGTTTTAGAAAATTCCAATGGTAAATTTTTTTTTTTCAGAAAGTCACATTGATAGCTCAAACCCTCAGTGTGATGTGGCGAGAACGGCATTTTTACTTCTTCCCCCTACAACCCGTAACCCCAATCCAGTCATGAGAAGAAGAGCAGACAAACCAACCAAGGGACCGTCCATAGAATACCTGACCAGCACTCCTGAAAATGGTCAGGGTCATCAGAAAACAGGGAAGGTCTGAGAAAAGATCAAGAGGAGGCTAAGGAGACTTAACAACTAAATGGAATGCAGTAGCCTGGCTAGGATCCTGAACTTCAAGTGGACCTGAGGTCAAACTAAGGGAATCTGAATCAAGCATAGACTTTGATATCTCAGGATTGGCTTCTTAATTGTAATAAATATACCATACAACTGTAAGAGGTTAATAATAAGGGAAACTGGGTGTGGAATATATGGAGCTAGGGACTGTCTTCACAGTTCTGTAAACCTAAACCTTTTAAAATTAAAAGTAACTTTTTTAATAGAAAAGCATTCTTCAGGCAGGGAGATGGCTTTTGAAGAGGTGAACTGAAACCTGATCAGAATTAAATGATAAAGTTATAGGTGATTGTCAGGTGCTGACAGTGAGGTTACAGAGACCTGGCTCCGTCTACACGGTGCATGTAGCCTCTTGTGTGTAGAAGCACCCCTTTCAGCACCAGCCTCCTTCTCCTGATAACACGGTCCTCTTTTCATTTCCTGTCTCATAACCATGAACCCTTTGTAAAATCCATAGTATTTTAGGATGAGGTATTGTGGTCAGATGGTTTTTCATAATTTCTTCAAATACACGTGAAGGAACATGTTTGTGTGAAAGAGTATTACATTCTGAGTAGCCGAGAGAAATATGGACAAATCGAGGCCCTGACAGTTTGTTCTGCGTCCTGTCGTCGCATGACCCTGGGCTCGTCACTGCGCCCCTCCATATCTCCTTCTCCATCCACCAAATGAGAGGGTTGAACTGGAAAAATTTCTATGGTAACTCGCAGCTCTAAAAATACCGTGATTCTAAATTAAGATTTAGAGAGAGAGAGGCTGTGGCACCACAAATAATGGAATCGAAGTTCCTAATTCCTTTGTCTCTAGTTGGTGGTAATGTTGTGTGTGTGTGAGTTGCTCAGTCATGTCCGACTCCTTCGACCCCATGCATTGTAGCCTGCATGTGGGCCCCTCTGTCCATGGGGCTTCCCAGGCCAGAGTATTGGAGTGGGCTGCCATTCCCTTCTCCAGGGGCTCTTCCCAACCCAGAGATGGAACCCAGGTCTCCCGCATTGCAGGCGAATTCTTTGCCATCGGAGCCACCAGGGAGGCAGTAGTACTAGACGCCGGGTTAGAATCTCTTTGACGACTGCTCTGAGTCGTGTTTAGAATTCTCATCCTGCTCCCCACATTCTTGGAAGGGAGAATTCAGTGTAGAATTCAAGTTTTAGATAAGCTGAAAGGGCCATCTAGTCCAACTCCTTTGTTTTATAGTTTGTCTAAGAAACTAGTCAGAGGCAGAGACCAGGGTTTCAGATTCCTGAAACCTTTTATACAGCTTTTTATAGGCTGTATGCTTGCCACAGAGTGGGATCAGTCCTTTTGCAATGCCACCAGGACCTCATTTGCACTGTTACCAAAATGGTCCTTGAAGGCAGTGTCTCACTGTCCAAAACCATTGTGTCAATCAGCTTGAGTCCCTGATCTGGGGAAAAGTAACTGGGGGGTGGGGGAGGAGTCTAAGGCTCTCCTCTTAACCTGTCTTCTTCAGGTCTGAGAAAGGGAAATGGCAGTTTCATTTTTTTTCCCTTTCCTTTTCGGTTCCATCACTTCCCTTTCCCTGGTAATGACACAGCCAGAGCTGATTTGTTTACAGAAGCCACGTGAATGAGCCAGCCCCCAAAGGGTTAACACTCCCAAATTATGGGGCTGGGTTAACAATAAACAGGATGTCCTCCAGAAATTAAATTTAAACCACTGTGACTCAGGCTGGCCCATCCTCTCAACCAGATCGTTGTCTGGGGTTATTATCGGTGGTTAATTATACCATTGGGTTTAGTGGCAGTGTTGGTCAGTGCGGGCCAGAAGTCAGGCTCCAGGAGAGGGATGTGTGTAGGGAGGGGGTGAGGGATGCAGTGGGAGCGGGAGGTTTGAATGGAAGGGACCCACTGGTCCTGAGCCTGGAAGGAGAGCATTGAGGGGGGTCCAGCCCGCACCCCGAGGGCTCTTCCCTGAGCTGATCCCAGCCAGGAAGGCTTCCCTGCCTCCTGCCTCGGTAGGAGAAGCCTGTGCTTCTGTAGCTGTTGGGTTGCCTTGTGGCTTCTTTAAGTCTCAGAATTATAGGATCGTAGAATTTTCAGCACCTGAAGGAAGCTTGTAGACTTGTAGACTCCCAGTTTAACCCTCTGGTTTCCCAGAGTAGGAGATTAAGTCCTGGCACAGTCCTGGTGAAGGGCAGCCTGTCCGTGAGAGGGGAGGTGGGGTTAGACTCTTCCACCACGACCTTCCTCCCGTCAGGGCAAGCTGTCTTCCATTTCCAGGTGGACAACCTGAGGGGCAGAGCTTCCCAGCAAGTTCGAGCCAACCTTGAGCTGAATTCAGATTCTTCACCAAGCTAGCTTTATTTAGATGTTGTCAGTTCTTGCGGGACATAACCCAGCCTGACTGATCCTTAATGCCCCTGCAGTTTGTCGTCTCTCCCCAGCCCCACAAGAAGCTCTCCACAGTTTTAGAATTTCCCTGGTGGTCCAGTGACTAAGACTCCATGCTCTCAATGCAGGAGGCCTGGGTTCAACCCCTGGTCAGGGAACTAGATCCCACATGCTGCAATGAAGACCCAGTGCAACCAAATATATAAATAAAGATCTATTTTTAAAATCAGCTTAAAAAAAAAAAGAAGCCCTCTACAGTGTGTCTCTCTGTAGAAAAATAGGGAAGCACCTACTACAGATGAGAGTGGGGTTTTTGTTTGTTTGTCGTCTATGTATTTATTTATTTGGGGGGAGATGATAGTGGGTTTTGTGGTGGTTTTTTAAAGGCACGTTTTCAAGGATGAGAACTCTCCAGGTGAGCATGTGACCTCTCTGCCCTAGCCGCTCCCCAAGACGCAAGTTTTGTAGCGACTGTTACTAGTACAGTGCCTCGCTTTCCTGGCTTCACCTTTGCAGTGTATTTAGACAACAGACAGTAGTGCTCAGGGGCATCTCCACCTGTGTGTCCGTGGAGGACCGTTGCCCTGGAGCCCAGCCTGGCTGCTGATGGTCTTCGACCCGCAGTCATGTGGTATGAATGCCCTGAGGTGAGGCACCCCTTCCAGGGGAGAAGTGGCCATACCTCATTGAATCTTTTCAGCCACATCCTTCCCCATTTCTCCTAACTTCCCTTTTCATCTCTCTCTGTCTCTCTCACAGGATTCCTTTCAAGATTGGGCAGCCCAAGAAACAGATTGTCCCCAAAACAGTGAGTAACCAGTTCTTTGACTCCAAGACTCACGTGGCCTTTGTATAGAACTGGAGCTTTGACTCAGCGGGTCGTGGGCCTGGAGAAGCAGAACCGGGGCCGCCTTATTCCCAGTCGTGTCACTCTAGGACCTTGCATTGGTAGGGGCTTGCAGGGCCCTCCTGTCCCAGGACACTTTATTCCCTCAAGTCAGCCTGGGCCCCTCCCCCTCGTTATGGAGGTGGCAGACGTGGGTCACAAGGTGAGGACGGACACCCCGCTTCTGAGCAGCCTGTCACAGGGGTCTGGTTGTGACAACCTGCACTTTACTGAAAGCATTCATGAAATTCAGCAGGGATGTGCCCCAGACCTATATGTCCGGCCTCCTCAGGCTGCGTAAAATCCCAGGGAGCCTCCCTTGGATGCCCAGGTCCCCTTCTCTCTGCTGCCACATTCATTCTTAGGCAGGACCCAGAGCCACTCAGAGGAAGGGCATGATTGACTCCTACCCTCTTATGAAAAAGCAGAGACATCATTTTGCTGACAGAGGTCCATATAGTCAAAGCTATGGTTTTTCCAGTACTCATGTTCGGGTATGAGACTTGAACCATGAAGAATGCTGAGCACTGAAGAATTGAAGCTTTTGAACTGTGGTGCTGGAGAAGATTCTTGAGTCCCTTGGATGGCAGGGAGATCAAACCAGTCAATCCTAAAGGAAATCAACCCTGAATATTCATTGGAAGGAGTGATGCTGAAGCTCCAATACTCTGGCCACCTGATATGAAGAGCCAAGTCATTAGAAAAGACCCCGATGCTGGGAAAGACTAAGGGCAGGAGAAGAAAGGGACAACAGTGGATGAGATGGTTGGATGGCATCATTGACTGACTGGACATGAGTTTGAGTAAACTCTGGGAGATGGAGAAGGACAGGGAAGCCTGACTTGCTACAGTCCATGGGGTCTCAAAGAGTCATACATGACTTAGCGACTCATCAACAACAACCCTCTTGTAAGCTCACAGTTTTTATCCCCATTTTATCATCCCAACAGAAGAGGAGGAAAATCTAGATTCTTAGAAAGTTGGAACTGTGGGACTTCTCTGGTGGTCCAGTGATTAGGACTCTGCTTCCACTGCAGGGGGCACAGGTTCAGTCCCTGGTCAGGGAACTGAGATCCCACATGCCACAGCCTTAGAGACTGTCCAGTCCAGCCTCCAGTTTTCCTGATAAGGAGACCAGTGGCCGTAGAGTTGGGGTGACTTTCCAAGGTCTTAACCTAATTCTGACGGAGCTGGAGTTAGGACTCGCGTTCAGGACCCTTGCCATGGCTTTGTGTGCTCTCACTTGGGCTGTGAAGACCTGAGGTTTTGAAATTCTCGTCAGGAATGGCCTCTTTAACCCCTCACCCACAAATCTGAGTAAGACTCCTAAGGGTCTAATGTGGGAGACCGTAACTGTAAGCCTAGCACTGGTCAGCCTGCTGGAGGCTTTGCACTGTCTTCCCAGCCACTGGCAGTTCTTGTCTTAATAACCTTGGCTCAGGACTCAGAACCAGAGAAAGCAATGGCACCCCACTCCAGTACCCTTGCCTGGAGAATCCCATGGATGGAGGAGCCTGGTGGGCTGCAGTCCATGGGGTCGCACAGAGTCAGCCACGACTGAAGCGACTTAGCAGCAAAAGCAGGACTCAGGACTGGGTTTGGCAGCAAGGGAAGTTCTGAGCACATCTGAGCACTGGCTTCATCTTTGGGAAATCCACCATCAGGTCACTTAGAAGGAAATGGGCCTGCATTAAAAGACCCCTCCTGTTTTTCAAGCAAAGGCAGGCCAGGGACAGACTCAGAGCTTACCTCCCATGCAGAGGCTGAGCAGCTGTGGAGGCTGAGGAGCGGAGAATCTGGGCGTGCTGCAGCTGGCCACAGGAAGTGGGAAGGTGTGGCTTTGAGTCTCCAGAGTTTAATCCAGGGCAGATCTGAAAGGGAAGTGGTTTCAAGAAGGGTCTTTTATTCCCAGCACTCACTACCAAAAAACAAGCAAAGAAACAAAAATGACTCCTAACATCCCAGCCTTTATCAAAATAGCCTTTGTCCTCCGTGGAAAAGTATAGACGAGAATGAAGTTTCTAGCTTCCTTGGCAGACTTCATTGTTGGAAAGTCTCTGGGTCTTCTGTTTGGGGGAATGGCCAGGACTCCCCAGAGGAAGGGCAGATGGCAGACTCAGTGCCCGTGGATGGGCCCAAGGCCTCCCTCTTCCCTTCCTAGAGTCCGTCGTGTTTGGGACAGAATTGCAGTCCTCTCACTCCTGGCGTCAGCTCCTCCAGACAGACTGGGTAGCACTGAGTGGATTTGTAAGCTTCTCTGTCTGGATTCCCGTCCCGGCCCTGGCACATGCTGCCTGTGAGCCTCAGCAAGTTCCTTATCCTCTCTGAGCCTTTGTTTCGGGGGGTTTGTGTGTGTGTGTATGTGTGTGTTTTTGGTCAAGCCACGCTGCTGCATATGAGGTCTTAGTTCCCCAACCAGGGATCAAACCCCACCCCCTTCCTGCATTGAAAGTTCGGAGTTTTAACCACTGGACTGCCAAGGAAGCCCTTCTGATCCTTCATTTTCTCTTTGGTGAAGTGAGGATGTTACTAGCTCCTATGTCATTGATGTGTGATGTATCTCACAGGAGGAGCAGATGAAGCACTTAACACAGTACCTGGCAGGTAGTGAGCTTTCAGCAAGTACGCACTACATAACGAGATGATAGCTGACGTGGCTGCATAAACCACCAAGGACCCAGCCTGTCCCAAACAGCTGGATTCCCCACTGCAACCAAACGGTCCAGTCACCTGGGCCTTCAGTCTCTCAAGAGGAAATCAGAGCCAACTCATGGCTTGGAATAGAGGCCTTTGATTCCTCAACTCCCCAGAGGCACTGAATCTGTGGAGCTAGACCCTGCCTCTTTGGAGTCTCCCTCCACCCCACCAGCCCCCTCCTGGCCCCCACACAGGCCCAAGCCGTGCAGTTGTCTCAGCATCTCTGGCAGCTGCCCCCGAACTCGGGTGACGCACTCTGTTTTTCCAGGCCCTCTCGGGGAGGGAACAGATGTGGCTGCCTGGGTTATTGGAAGTCGCGGCACCCTTGTCATGGGAAGAAGTGCTCATGTTATCTTCAGGGAGTTCCAGGAGTTTTCTTGGCTTGAGGCACCCAACCATCAGACACAAAGAAAGCATTGTGCCTTTGCCCTCCCCATTCTCCTGTGCCCAGGTTATTGACACAAACCCCAGGGTTGTCAAAGCTTTGGCTGGGAGGGTGTGTTCTCTGCAGGGGCTGACCCCTGGGACAGAAATGGAAGGATGGGCACTCGCCCACCTCCTACTCCTCAGCTTCTGCTTAGTCCCCTCCCGCTGCCCCAGCCCATCAAGGAGCTGTAGTGTCTTGGTACAGAAAAGAAACTGTATCTCCCTCTATAGCCTGGAAGATGGAAGACTTCTTTTTTTTCTTTTTTTTAATATTTATTTGGCCTCACCAGGTCTTAGTTGCAGCATATGAGATCTTAGTTCCCTGACCAGGGATTGAACCCGGACCGCCCGCATCTGGAGCGTAGAGTCTTAGCCACTGGACCACCAAGGATGTCCCAGACTTTGGCCTTTAAAGCAAGGCTTTCCCTGGGTCTCACACACGCCCAGAGTCCCAGCGAGGCAGGCAGGCATTCTGGAAGGTCAAAGTAGATGGGAGTCACAGCAGGTTGATCCCTCCCTTGAGAACTGTTTCCACACACAAAGTGAAGGGACCCTTTGTAACAAATCTAAGAGAGGCTGCTTCCTGGAAGGGGAGTTTCTCAGCTGGCCCAGGGTTCCTGTTTCCCCACCTCAGCTTATAGCCCCAGGATGTGAGCCTGGCCCTGCCCATGGGCCTCCCTGTCTTCCCCATGCATGTGAGTGGGCAGAAATTCTGCTCCATACTCACTTAACAACCACTGAGCTCCTACCATGCGGCAGTCTGGCCCAGGCCCTGGAGATGAGCCATGAGCCGCTCAGCCCCTCTGGCCACCCTGAGCCTCCATGAATGCCGAGGCGGTCTTGGTGCTTGATCCTCCCAGCGCTGACCTCGCCAGCCAGACCTGACCCGCTGACGGTCACACACATGTGTTTACACTTGCATTGTTGACTGGGGTCCAGTTGCCTTTTTGGCAAAGGCATTGGGCGTCCAAAGATGTTCAAATCTTTTGTGTTTGGCTCCTTTCCTCAGCACGGATACACCTTGGAACAAGACTTCATTGTGTCCCTTGATCCCCTAAGCCATCGTCTGAGAGTCTAGAATCCGGGTGCTATGCCTCTTAGATCTTTCCCCAGGGGACCAGAGACCTCCGAAACAGTGAGCTGTGGAAGTAGCCCCAGGTGGCTACCAGAGACAGGAGGTGAAGCATCCTTGACCTTCTCTTAGGCTGTCAGTGTGTAGAGCAAAAGCCCTGAGTTCCCACTCGACACACCTCTCTGCTTCCAGCGTAAGATCCCCAAGTTTCTCCTGAGCCAGTTGGAAACCTTCAGCCCTTCTACGTGCAAGGACCAGCAGTGGTACCCAGGGAGACCAGGTTCCCTGACACCCCGCACAGCACCCTGGGGATTGCACAAGAGTGTGCTGCAAGCCAGGACTTCGCCTCCTTTTCCCCCTTCCCCCACCCCCACTCCCCGCCACCTCCCGGGGCCCCTCCTGTCTGCGCTTGATCTTCAGGAGAACAAACTCGGGCCATGGTGACCTTCATTTCAATTATGTTTTTTTGGCCAAAAAATGCCTGTAAGATGTGAAGACTCTGCTGGGGCACCAGTGACGAGGCTTTTTGTTTGTTTTGGGAGTTTGATTTCTTTTTGTTTGTGCCAAGTGGCTTATGGGGTCTTAGTTCCTGGACCAGGGATTGAACCTGGGCCCTCTGCATTGGGAGTTCATAGTCTTAGCCACAGGACCACCAGGCAAGTCCTGTGAATGTAGTTTTTTTTTTTTAAAAGACCTAAGCTAGCATTCTGCATTCTAGCCCTGCTATCCCACAAAGTAGGCCTGTGTCCTGAAGTAAATCACTCCCTCTGGCAGCATGCTCCTCACTTATCCCATGAAATCCTTGGCCCGGATAATGTTCTGCTAGTCTGTGACTGTGTTGAATTTACCTCCGTCCAGACGTGGAGCGTGAGGCCCGTGTTGGGGAACAGCATATGAGTCTTTGATGATAACTACAGATTTGTGTGCCTCACCTCTAACCTGTATGTCCAGTGACAGGATTTAGGGCTCTCCCTAGCAGGAGTCTCTGGGTGGCAGCCAGGAAGGCCCTCTCGGAGGTCATGGCCTCAGTTCATCAGCTGGGGCTTTCCTCACTTTGGTAGCATGACAGTTAAGGGCACAGACCTGTGAGCCGGGCTGCCTTGTCCGTATTCAAACCCTAGGCCTCCCGCTCAGTAGCGGTGTGACCTTGATCAGCTGACACCCTTCTGTCCCAGGGACCTCAGTGTGGTGAGGGCCCTCAGCACACCTGCCTGCCAAGTGACTGATGGAGGACAAGCCAGCTCTGGGAACGTGCGGGGAGCAGTTAGGCCTCCTTGGGAGAGTACAAAGCAGAGGCGAGGCTCAGTCCTCCCATGGGACTCCACTGGCCACTCTGCTGAGACCACCACCTGGGCCCCGCGTGACCAATGGGGAGATCAGGCTCTAGAAGTGCGGGTGACTTTCCTCACTTCACCTGCCATGTCAGTCAGGGAATTGGGGTCCAGGCACACACCCACTCAGTTTAAATATCAAGGAAACCTGGTAACTCATCCAGAGTTTAGATAGCCTTACTGAGTCAATAATGATATTTGTGATGGGCCTAAGTATCCCAGTGCACAGAGGGTGATCCTGTGTCTTTCACGATCCACCTGAACCTCTCAGGCTCAGGACTTGTGAGGAAACCGGGTTGGGAGGGGACTGGTTTCCACCTGCTTTCTTCCAAGCCTGGGTGAGGAGTTTCTGTCACACTCTGAGCCCCTTACCTGCCCCCCTCCACCCATGGGGAGGGCAGGGGATGGGTGTCGGGAGCACAGCCCAGCCTCACTCCCTGCAGGGGCAGACAGAGCTGAGATCCCCTGGTACCTGCCTGGCTGGCCCGTCTGGGAGGGGAGGCCTTCACCCTAAATCAAACAATTAATTTGGGAACACAAGGCTCCTGTGTCATGAGCGGTGCTTGTGTGGACTGGATGGCGTTGTTTTCTGCAGAAGGGGTGGCTGGGAGGGCGGGCCGGGAGTTTCGTAGGTGGCAGATTTTTTCCAACGTGCTGTCAGTCTTCTAGTGATTGAGTTATCACTTCCTTTTCAGGTGGAGAGAGACTTTGAACGAGAGTATGGAAAACTCCAGCAGTGAGTGTCAGCCCTGAGAAGGGTGGGCGGGAAGGGGGTTCTGCTCAGGAAAGGAAAGACTCTCCTGCCCAGTCTCACTTCCCACATCACCTCATCCACTGACCGACCATCCTGTCGGCACCCCGGGAGCCAGGGCAGTTCAGTCCACCACTGGCCAGAAATTCTGTCCTGAGGTGGCCGCCTAATAGTCATTATCTCGTAGCCTTTGGGTGTGTGGCCTCGAGCCAGGCTTGTAGTGGCCCTTCGGTCAGTAGGAACATCCTCGCAGAGCAGGGCTCCTCCTCCTCCTCCTGGCAGGAGCCCTGAGTCCCACATAGGGTACAGCTCAGATGGGTGGGCGAACAGGGGCAGAGGCAGCCGGGCGATGCCAGGTTCCAGGCCCATACCGCTGCCTTGCAGGCTGGAGGAGCAGACCAAAAGGCTGCAGAAGGACATGAAGAAGAGCACGGACGCCGACCTGGGTAGGTGACCCCTCCCCCGCACTCAGCCTGGATGGGAGAAAGGCAGAGGTGGTCACCCTCCTCACTCAGTCCCTGTAGGGCTGGCTTTGAAGAAGCTGCACTTAGCAGTTGCCCCACAGATGTCCCTGAGAAGTGGCATGAGGCCACATTTCACTTAGCAGACTACCGCTCTCTTCTTTCCCTGGAACATCAGCCACCACCAGCAACAGGTGGAGGCCAGCTTCTGGGGTCTGTGCCCCAGAACCTCCTGCCAGAGCTCATCCAAGGGATGGGAGGTTCTGGCCGTGACCTCCCCCACTCTCCTGTCCTGGTGTCTCCACACGGTGTATAGCAAGCCACAGGTCTGAGTTTGAGTCCGTCCATTATTTGTTTTGTACGAGTTAGTTCCGAGTCACCTGGAGTCCATCTTTCTTTGTGGCTCCTACTGTCTTCCCAGCAGGAGATGCTGCGGCCTGGGCTTCCTTTCCCTCCTGCTTCCCCATACTCCTCAGAATGTGAATGGAAGGAATAGAACATCAGGGATCTGTGAGGTGGATTCTGACTGTAGAGAGCACAGGTTTTTAACAAATAAACCAAGATAAACGGCCAACCTCTGGGGCCTCAGATTCCTGACCTCTTCCGTCCCAAGTCAGAAGCGGAGTCTGGGCAGAGAAAGCCCTCCTTACACAGTGGTGCCCTCACCCATCACAAAGCCTGTGTCCCCCAGTCCAGGCAGCCTCACACCCTGGCAGCTGGTGCGTCAGAGGCAGTGAGTGCCCGCTGTAGTGCGGATGGCCTGGCCCACCCCCAGGCTCTGAGTCATCAGGTCTGGGCAAGGCCTGAAAATCTGTGTTTATAGCCAATTCCCAGGCAGCACTGATGCTGCTGGTCCAGGGACCCCACTTTGAAAACTACTGCCCCAGACAGTGGGGGTGGGGGATCAGATTATGCCTTTCCTGGTCTTGGAAATCCCTGAGCTGGTGCCTAGACAGGATCTCACGTCTGAAGCTGTGGGTCCAAAATAAGATCAAGGAGGCGTGACCAGTCCCCGCTGGGTCCTCATCAACCCTGGCATTCCCGGGTTGTGTTAAGGCCCTAGAGACTCATGTGGGGTCTGAGACCTCGAGCTGTCCAAGGTACAAAGCCCACCAAAGCCTCCTGGTTTGTACTGGTCTGGCCATGCCCCTCGCCTGACCCTGCAGAGCTAGGGTGAGGGCTGTGAGCTGCTCCAGTGGAGCGCGGGGGGCCCTCTGTTCATGCAGGCCAGTCATATCTCAGAGTGGAGTTCCAGACCCAGTGCCACCCTGCAGATACTCACTTTTCATTCACTTCAGGTGGTTCTAGCAAAGAGATACCACATGAAGATGTGGCACCTATAGGAAAGAAAAGGAAAATTGGGAAGAAAGTCTTCCCACCTGACCTTTGCCTTTTGGGGATTTTTCCTCAACTATTAAAAAAAAAGGTGGAAGAAACTTTTCAAAAACATTTCTAGATTTGTCCAGGTTTTTTCATCTTTTAGTGATGTTGTCTGCAGCCATTTCATGATCCAGTCAAGGTGCATGAGTTTGTGCCTAAACCTACAAAGTTATCTACTTTTTTTTTTTTTAAGAGGGTTTTTCCCTCCATTGCGTCAACATCTCTGGGAGGTTTACATTTCCAGTCATCTCATATTTTGCCCTTCAGCTGGGGGGATCTGCAGCACACTCCCAGAGTCAAGAGAAATCAAGGTGCTTATTACAATAGCGTGCTTTGGTTTAATTGGCAGCATTTTTTTTTCTCTCTTTAATGGCTTATACAGTAATGGCATGTCTTACAATTGACAGCATCTTTAATGTAATGACATAAAATAGTAAGAAATAGTTCAAAGATTTGTTTTCCCCTGAGCCCCTGAAACTGGTACAGGCGCTACAGGGCAAACAAGGCCCTTCTCCAGCCTTTCCGACCCCTCCGGGATTTTGTTTGCTGGTAATAGAGGCCTGAAAAAGTCTATGGGGCCAAGAACTCCAACACTGCCAACAGGTTGCCTCGCCACACCAAATCCTGCCAAGTTTTGTCAATAAAGTTTTATTGGAACACAGCCACACCCATTCTTTGGGTATCACCTGTGGCAGAGTTGAGTTGTTGGAAGTCTAAAATCTCGTCTGTAGCCCTGTACAGTACCTTTGCCTCCCTGATGTAGATACTGTTTTACTTTTTACGTGAGGGAGCCCCAAACAAGCCTCACATCCAAACTGCTTGGAGATTTTTTCGAACACATATTCCTGGATTCCAAGCTTACTGAAATAAATCTTTAGAGCTAAGAAATGTGGATTCCTTACAGCTTCCCATCCACATGATTCTGTTAGAATCTAGAGTTTGGAAAATAGGTCATTGCAGCAGGTAAATCTGCTCAGAAGAATTCCCACAAGCAGCATCCAATGAACGTTAGCAGCGTCAGGCACGCATGTTATATGCCATGAGGACCAATGCCTGGTGCCTCTGGGGTAACTGTGGTTTTGATGGCCTGTGGCCATGGGTGGAGGTCATCCAGGTGCAAGACTCTGGCCCCAGGAAGGACAGGGAGCCTGCAGACAAGACCTTGAAGCCTGTCCTGTCATCAATTCACTGAACTTTGATCTCTTAAAGCCATGTCTAAATCTGCTGTGAAGATATCCTTGGACTTGCTCTCCAACCCCCTCTGCGAGCAAGACCAGGACTTTCTGAACATGGTGACTGCCCTGGACACAGCCATGAAGCGGATGGATGCCTTCAACCAGGAAAAGGTGACTGGGGTCTCTGCCCACCCCCCACATTCCACGGCTTGTGGAATCTTAGTTCCCCAACCAGGAATAAAACCTATTCCCCCTTCAGTGGAAGTGCAGTCTTGAACCACTGGACCACCAGGGGATTTCCAGGGTGACTGAGGGGTTGGTCTTCCCCCTTCTCAAGGCTTCTGTCTGGGAGAAGTGCTACATGGAGTCTTTGCGGAGGCTCAGTCTCTCCGGGCGCCTCAGTGTCCCAGCCCTGTGAGCTCTGTCCTGGCCACCGTGCCCCTGCAATGGGTCCTTGCCATGGCTCCTGTGAGCTCACGTCACTCACCATGAGGCCACAAAGGAGATTCAGGCCAGCTCTGCCCACCTGCACCCATAGCCCCTCAGACTCATTGTGGCTACCCACCCAGCCTCCCCACCAGACACGGCCACATTTGGCCTTCCAGACCCTGGTCCACAGGATGAGAACTGCCATGAGACAAGACAGTGCCTCTGGTCGCCCTTCAGGCTCCCTGCTCATCGTCTCTGCCTTGCTCCTTCAACAGTTAGGGGTGCTCCTCCCTGCCTGGAGCTCTCAGGGCACCCCTGTCAGGCCCATTTCCTTTCTCTTTTCCCCTTTGGGGAAGAGTCTAGCCTCCCCCGAGTCTTGACGCCACCTGGTTTTTCTTTCAACAGGTGAACCAGATACAGAAGACTGTGATTGAACCCTTAAAAAAGTGAGTAAAAGTCGTGGGGTCCTTGGACCTCAGGGCATGTACTGAAAAGGCAGTTCAGCTAGCCACTTGGGAACTGAATATCATTTCTATTAACCTGTCCCCAGAGTCACTGGGCAGACAGGAAGCTCCAGGGGACACCGGTGGCCTGCCCTGTGGCCCTGGGGTTGACACTCGGGGTGGCTGCAGAGCACCCCACGTGGCCGGGAGTGCTCAGTGACGACAGGGCCCACCTGCCCCTCCACGGCAGCCGGCTGGCGCCCCCGCGGTCTTTCCGTGGTGTTGTCCCTTTGTTCCTGATGGGCCAGAGCTTGTGGGGTTAAGCTAGCAGAGATCTTGGCCAGCCCTCAGCGGAGATGAGCGAGGCCTTTCATCTCAACCGGGCTGGGAGAGCAGCTGCCTGCAGCACCCGGCTTTTAAAATGTGGGGGTGGCCACTCACAGGGAGGGGCACAGCCGCCTGGGAAGGTCCCCCAACTCGTGACCTGTCAGGGTCAGAAATTCTTGTGTGAGGCTCAACTTCAGTCTGGCAGGCTCTGGTCAGTGATCAGACAGGCCTATTCCCTGGGTCCCCTGAGGTGGGGGGGTGGGACAGCGGTGGGGAGGACAGGCAGGAACATTGCCTTGAAGCTCCCGAATCACTTCATCTTCCTCCCTGGCCTCTCCCAGCCCAGATCTGACCTAGAAAGGCTCCCGCGCCAGCCCAGCAGCTGCTCTTTATTACCTCTTCCGTGGTGGTCCCTGGCCGTTGCCTCACCAGGGCTGGGTAATGAGGCTGCGCTAATTACCATTAGGCCTGGATCAGGGCCCGGAGGGAGATGAAGAGGGCAGGTTTTTGATCCTCCAGCCCCTGGCGTTGGGGTTGTTGAGCTCTTGTTCCCTGTTCGGGTCCAAGGGGTGGGATTAGGGAGAGCTCCTTCTAAGCCAGGCCGTCTAGAGGCTCAGCCACGCAGGGAGACGGACCTTGGCCTGTAGGGATTTCTCCCCACTCCTGCCCTGGGCCCCTGCCCCCAGCCCCTGCCCATGCCTAGGTGGCAGAGTCACCCAAGGAGCTGGGTGCTGGAGGGGCCAGCAGTTCAGGAGGGAGGTATCAGAGCTCCACTGCTGATGGCTCTCTGAGTCAGTCTCCAGGTGTGAGGGTTCAGAGCTGGGTGGGAAGGACCTCGGGCCAAGCACACCCTGCCCACGGGGGTCCCAGGGGCTATCACGGAGGCTGCTATGGACAACCAGGCTGGCAGGGTGAGGCAGGGGACACCAGCCTGGAGAACTGGGGGACTGACACCCGCCTCAATTTCACCACCAACGAGGCGGCCTTGAAATTTGATGCCTGGCTTCTAAAGCCAACTGGAGAGAGATCCCGGCTGCTTCCCACCACCCCAGCAGCCCACCACCTGCCAGGAAGGTGGGTGAGTGGCCGGCCGAGGGGGCGGCCACTATCTCCGCAGCAGATCCGCTGACCTCTGCCTGAGCCCCCTGGCCGGCCTGCCTGCCTGCCTGGCTTCTATGCATCCCGTGGCCGACATGCGATCCCCTCCAACCGGGTAAACCCGGCGCTGCCTGTTGCCGCCTCTTGCCAGGCGAGAAGCTCCCAGGGACCCCAGCACCGGAAACAGGAAACTGCAGCTTTCCTGTCCTCTGATGAGGAACATTGCCACATGGCCTCCCCACCGCCCCCGGCCTCCCCTGGGGGGCTCGGCCTCTAATCCCAGTCTCTGGGCCGTGTTCACATGGTCGGATGGGGATGCTTTCAATTTCCCTTTCCTGGTGGGTGGAAGATCCCGGCTGTGTGGGCACAGATTGAGGAATGGCAGGCATTCCCCACCAGGGCCGGCTGCTCCCAGCCCACCTCCCAGCCGGCCTCCCTTCCCTCTGCCTCCCGCTGCCTCTTCACCCGGGAGACATTTGCTGTTCCCCACTCAGGAGGGCAAGAAATGGACAGAGCTTCAGCAAGCGCTCGGGGTAGGCCCAGCCTTGCTCTTGCTTCTCCGTGGGTAGATGTGATTCAGTCTTTAGGAGCTTGGGATGTAGTGAGGAAGCCATGCGGCATTCCAAAAAAATGGTCCAGAGTGACAACTGCCAAGGCGGGGCAGTGCAGTGGAGCGGGAAGAGCCGTGCACAGGCCAGGCTTGTCTCCTGTCTGTGGAAGGGGAGCAGGGCTAAACTCTTGAAATGACCAAGCCCATCATCACCTCCCTGAAGGAGCTGTCATGGGCTGGAGTCACTCTGTGCATGGAGGGCAGAGACCCTCCTGGGGTCCTGGCCCAGGGACCCCATGTCCCCCTCACCAGTAATTTTCGGGGGACCCCCGGCACTGGGCAGAGATGTTCTGAGCCCTCAGCCTTGCTTCTTCATGGCCACCCAGTCACAGTGCAGACTTGGTCCCTAGGGAGAGCTGGGCCACTTGTCCTTGTCAGGTCAATTCCGAAGGTGCCCTGTAGGGTCCCAGAGCCGTGTCTGGAAGGGGCCCAGGCCCTGGGGACCAGCCTGTGCTTGTCCTAACCTCCCTCCCACGTCCCTGCCCCGACGTGAAGGTAGAGGCGGCACTTATACACCCCAGACAAGGAGAGCGGGGTCAGCACTGTGGTGTTTATACTCTCTAATACATGGAGCTGGCAGAGTTCTGTAACTTCTTAGGAGAAAATGAGGAGGTGGGGCTTCCGTGAGGCAGTGACCAGAGCCAGGGATTCAGATTACACTGGCTGACCCCCCCTGCCCCACCTCAGTTTCCCTGCTTGCGTATGGGAAGGGCATGACCCCACCCCTAGGGGGTCCTGAAGTCCAGGGCCCAAAGCCACCCAGGTAGTAAGTGGTTCATAATCCTCGGTGGCAAACGGAGTGAGTGGAGCAGCCCCCCTCGGCCTCTGGTTTGACTGTGGAGTGCTCTGATGGGAGACAGGAGTTAGTGTGGTGAAGAGACCGTTTTCCTGGGGGGTCTCACAGAGCTGCTGCTGCTCCCCTCCAGAGGACAAGTGGTCTCGCTCCCACAAGGCTGAAGGTAGCCTCCTGTGAGCACACTCATCCCCTGAGGTTGCCTGGAAATCTGCCCTGGATCCATTCCTCCCTGCCTCAGCTCAGGACCTGTCCAACCTAGGGTTGGATTCCTACTTCCTGTGTTCACTTCAGTTCAGTCACTCAGTTGCATCCAACTCTTTGCAGCCCCATGGACTGCAGCACGCCAGGCTTCCCTGTCTATCACCGACTCCCAGAGCTTGCTCAAACTCAAGTCCATTGAGTCAGTGATGCCATCCAACCATCTCATCCTCTGTCATCCCCTTCTCCTCCCACCTTCAGTCTTTCTCAGCGTCTGGGTCTTTTCCAGTGAGTCAGTTATTCGTATCAGGTGGCCAAAGTATTGCAGCTTCAGCTTCAGCATCAGTCCTTCCAATGAATATTCAGGGTTGATTTCCTTTAGGATTAACTGGTTGGATCTCCTTGCAGTCCAAGGGACTCTCAAGAGTCTTCTTCAGCATCACAATTCAGAAGGATCATTTCTTTGACACTCAGCTTTCTTTATAGTCTGACTCTCACATCCATACATGACTACTGGAAAAACCATAACTTTGACTAGATGAACCTTTGTCAGCAAAGTAATATCTCTGCTTTTTAATATGCTGTCTAGGTTTGTCATAGCTTTTCTTCCAAGGAGCAAGAGTCCTTTTAATTTCATGGCTGCAGTCACCATCTGCAGTGATTTTGGAGCCCAAGAAAATAGTCTATCATTGTTTCCATTGTTTCTCTATTTGCATTGAGGTAATGGTACCCAAATGCCATCTTCTTCGTTTTTTGAATGTTGAGTTTTAAACCGGCTTTTTCACTCTCCTCTTTCACTTTCATCAAGAGGCTCTTTAGTTCCTCTTCACTTTCTGCCATAAGGGTGGTGTCATCTGCATATCTGAGGTTATTGATGTTTCTCCCGGAAATCTTGATTCCAGCTTGTGCTTCATGTGCTGCATTTCGCATGATGTACTGTGCATATAAGTTAAAAAAGCAGGTGACAATATACAGCCTTGACATACTCCTTTCCCAATTTTGAACCACCAGTCCATTGTTCCATGTCTGGTTCTAACTGTTGCTTCTTGGCCTGCATACAGATTTCTCAGGGGGCAGGTCAGGTGGTCTGGTATTCCCATCTCTTGAAGAATTTTTCCACAGTTTGTAGTGATCCACACAGTCAAAGGCTTTGGTGTAGTCAGTAAAGCAGAAGTAGATGTTTTTCTGGAACTCTCTTGTTTTTTCGATGGTCCAACAGATGTTGGCAATTTGATCTCTGGTTCCTCTGCCTTTTCTAAACCCAGCTTGAACATCTGGAATTTCTCAGTTCACGTACTGTTGAAGCCTGGCTTGGAGAATTATGAGCATTACTTTGCTGGCATGTGAGATGTGTGCAATTGTGTGGTAGTTTGAGCATTCTTTGGCATTGCCTTTCTTTGGGATTAGAATGAAAACTGACCTTTTCCAGTCCTGTGGCCACTGCTGAGTTTTCCAAATTTGCTGGCATATGGAATGCAGCACTTTCACAGGATCATCTTTTAGGATTTGAAATAGCTCAACTGGGATTCCATCACCTCCACTAGCTTTATTCATAGTGATGCTTCCTAAGGCCCACTTGACTGCATTCCAAGATGTCTGGCTCTAGGTGAGTGATCATACTATCATGATTATCTGGGTCATGAAAATCTTTTTTGTACAGTTCTTCTGTGTATTCTTGCCACCTCTTCTTAATATCTTCTTGTTTCTGTTAGGTCCATACCCATCTTTGCATGAAATGTTCCCTTGGTATCTCTAATTTTCTTGACGAGATCTCTAGTCTTTCCCATTCTATTGTTTTCTTCTATTTCTTTGCATTGATCACTGAGGAAGGCTTTCTTATCTCTTACTATTCTTTGGAGGTCTGCATTCAGATGGATATATCTTTCCTTTTCTCCTTTGCCTTTAGCTTCTCTTTTCTCAGGGCTCTTCAGACAACCATTTTGCCTTTTTGCATTTCTTTTTCTTGGGGATGGTCTTGATCACTGCCTTCTGTATAATGTCATGAACCTCTGTCCATAGTTCTTTGGCGCTCTATCAGATCTAATCCCTTGAATCTATTTGTCACTTCCACTGTATAATCATAATGGGTGTGACTTAGGTCATACCTGAATTGTCTAGGGTTTTCCCTTCTTTCTTCAATTTAAGTCTGAATTTTGCAATAAGGAGTTCATGATGTGAGCCAAGTTAGCTCCCAGTCTTGGTTTTGCTGACTGTATAGAGCTCCATCTTTGGCTGCAGAGAATATAATCAATCTGATTTTGGTATTGACCATCTGGTGATGTCCATGTGTAGAGTCGTTTCTTGTGTTGTTGGAAGAGGGTGTTTGCTCTGGCCATTGCATTCTCTGGGCAAAACTCTGTTAGCCTTTGCCCTGCTTCACTCTGCACTTGGCCAAACTTGCCTGTTACTCCAAGTATCTCTTGACTTCCTACTTTTGCATTCTAGTCCCCTGTACTGTAAAGAACATCTCTTTTTAGTGTTAGTTCTAGAAGGTCTTGTAGGTCATTATAGAACTGTTCAACTTCAGCTTCTTCAGCATTAGTGATTGGGGCATAGACTTGGATTACTGTGATATTTAATGGTTAGCCTTGGAAGAGAACAGAGATCATTCTGTCGTTTTTGAGATGGCACCCAAGTACTGCATTCCAGACTCTTGCTTGAATATGAGAGCTACTGCATTTCTTCTAAGGGCTTCTTGCCCACAGTAGTAGATGTCATGGTCATCTGAATTAAATTCACCCATTCCAGTCCATTTTAGTTCACTGATTCCTAAAATGTCGATGCTCACTCTTGCCATCACATCTTCCACACACTTCCTGTGTAGGCTAGCCCAGTTCCCGTGTTGAGTCAGTCTTCCAAAGTGTATCTGACCTTGGCCTTGGAGATACAACGTGGTTGACCACCGGGGAAAGAGAAGTTATGAGCTGTGTGTGGTTCAGGTGCTGCTGGGGCCAGAGTAGCAAGAACTGCTTGACTGACCATGGGACGGTGGCCCGTCCAGAGCTGTACAACAACCCGCACCCGCTGCTTCTGTGTCATGGCACCCTCCTTCCTAAGGACAGGAGCTGAGGCGACAGCACCTTGACAAAGACGAGGAAACTGTCTGCAGCTCTCTGCCTGCCTGGTCCTTGTCCTGTCTCTGTGCCCGCCCCAACCCACCACCTCCCGGGCAGCCAGAGAGATGGAGCGGAGGCTAGGAGCACTGGGGCTGCCAAGCAGGGGTGTTGCTAATGAGAGAGTCAGGGCAGCTGCTGGTGGTCCATGTCCAGTTTGGGTGGAAGGGGAGGGGCTCCCCCAGTACCTGAGACCCCCTTGTAGCACTGCCTGAGGCCAAAGAGGTGAAATGAGTCCCACCTTCTCTGGAGGGTCTCAGCCACCTAGGTGTCCAGCCCTACCTGGGGGACCATGTGTCGTGGAGGTGGCCATCTGCTCCAGTTTGCTCAGCACCAAGTAGGCCTGAGTCTTCTGCCCGGCAGAGCAGTCCTTCGGGTATTGGTTTGATTACAGCGTACAGGGGTCCATGACTGAGGATTCTGAGATGGGTGGCTGCTCTGGCCCACATTAGCATCTCCAGCTACACAGTGAGCCCATTACAGACACCCAGGCAATTAGAAGGATCCTCTTCAGTGGCCTGTTTGTTTCATCCAAGTTTACTGCCTGGGTCCACAGCTTTGTTTGGGACATCATGCTCCAGGCAGGTTTCTGTCCTCTGTTCTCTGGCAGAAGTGGTCATTACTCTTAGGTCACTGCACTTTTGATCTGTTGAGTCTTTTTCCTGCCCAAACTTCCATTTTCTGAGCCTCCCTCTTCATGCTTGTCAGCCATAGAATAATCGCTGGGCCGTCATCTTCTCAGTTGGAGGTGGCATCTCCACCAGCTACTCAGGCTTAGTGTTCAAACCACCCTGTCTTTTCCTGTCCAGTTCCAGAAAACCCACTCACGGCTTTGCCTGGCCTCCTCCCACGCTCATTAGTCGAGGAGAACGCAGCATCCTTACCTGGATGTGGTCGTGCCCTGGGTTTGTCTCAAGACTGGGTTGCCCCTTCTAGTCAAAGAGGACCCTCATCACAAAGACTGTGCCCACGGCGGCCAACCACACCAGAGCCTCTGCTGCTGCTCTTTCTGACCAGCTGCTAGAGTGTTTCCCTGTGGTTCCTTTATCCTGGTGGGGCAGAGCTCCTTGAGTCATTTTTCTCAAACATTTGGTTTGACAGTTTGGCCATTTCAACAGCAGAACATGCGGATTCTTGCGTTTCTGGTGGAACTGGTAGAAAAGGGCAGGAGTAGGTTGTTATTTTATTGGAATATAGTTGATTTACAAGGTTATGTTAGTTTCAGGTGTACATCAGAGTGATTCTGTTTTTTGTTTTTATTTTTTGGCTATGCCATGTGGCTTGTGGGAGTTTAGTTTCCCAACCAGGGGTTGAACCTGTGTCCTTGGCAGTGAGAGTGCAGATAGAGTCCTGACCAGTGGACCACCAGGGCATTCTCGATTCAGTTATATGTGTGTGTGTGTATGTGTATATATGTGTATTTTATAAACATTCTTTTTCAGATTGTTTTCCATTATATGTTATTACAAGATGTCGAATATAGTTCCCAATGCTATGCTGTAGGGGCTTCCCAGGTGGTTCAGTGGTAAAGAATCCACCTGCCAATGCAGGAGATGCAGGTTTGATCCCTGGGTCTAGATGATCCCCTGGAGAAGGAAATGGCCACCCACTCCAGTCTTCTTGCCTGGAGAATACCATGGACAAAGGAGCCTGGCGGGCTACAGTCAGTCCGTGGGGTTGCAAAGAGTCCAACACAACTTAGTGACTAAACAACGACTACTTTGCAGTAAATCCTTGTTCATCTATTTTATATATAGCAGTGTGTATCTGGCTAATCCCAAACTCCTAATTTACGCCTCCCCTTCATCAATGGACATGAGTTTGAACAAAATCTGGGAGATAGTGAAAGACACGGAAACCTGCAGTCCACGGGGTTGCAGAGTCAGACACGACTCAGTGACTGACAGTCTTGCCGTTTGGTAGCTACATTTGTTTTCTTTGTCTACGAATCTCTTTCTGTTTTGTTCATGTGTGTCGTGTTTTAGATTCTGTGTATGAACAATACAATATGATACTCGTCTTTCTCTGTCTGACTTAGTATCGTCATCTCTAGGTCCATCAGTCTTGCTGCAACTGGCATCATTTCATTCTTCTTTAATGGCTGAGTAATACGGGAGTAGGTATGGTTGCACCTGATGGCAGTGTGAGGTGGTGGGAAGGTGCCAGATGGAGAGCTGGGCCCCTTGAGTGGACCTCTGCTGGACCCTCACTACCTAACTGTGACCTTAGACAATTCATGTCATCTCTCTGGTCTCAGCTCTTGCACTTTTTTAAAGGAAGATGTTGGACAGAAGCTTGACCTCCAGGCTTTTCTGACACCAGCCCTCGGAGTGGCTGCCCTTGGCCCAGCTCCTGGGGCACCCTTGGATCCAGGCCCAGTCGTGAGGGGTGTGTCTCCATTTGCTCAAATGGCTTCCTGAGCCCTGTCCACCCATCCCTTCGTGATTGTCTAGGGAGCTCTCCTGGTTCTGCTAGCTCATCTGTCTTTTGTTTCTTCTCAGAAGCGTGATGCTAATTAATAGAAGCTGAATCATTTTGTACCAAGTCAAAAAAAAATACTCCAAGGAGTCTTCAGCTCCTCCATACTCTGAAATGTGTGGAGTCATATAAGGTGGGGGCTAAAAGGCAGTGGCCACATCCTTGGCATCTTGTATTCACGACCCCCTGAGTCTCCTTAGGGGCCATGGAGAGGCCCTTCACCCTGCCTTCCTTCCCCCGACCTTACCCCCTGGTGATATTCTCAGCATGTACCCCACTGAAGCCAGGGCCACATCTGTCTCATCCATAGTAAGATCCCCAAGATCTAGAATGAAGCCTGGTACTTGGTAGACACTCAGTATGTGTTTCTGAATGAGCGATGAACTGCCAGCCTGCAGCTCTAAGAACAGGCCTGTCTTCCCAGGTTCGGCAGTGTGTTCCCGAGTCTCAACATGGCAGTGAAACGGCGGGAGCAGGCCTTGCAGGACTACAGAAGGCTGCAAGCCAAGGTGGAGAAGTACGAGGAGAAGGAGAAGACGGGACCGGTGCTGGCCAAACTCCACCAGGTACCAGGAAGAAATGCTGGGGGTGGACCGGAAGCCGTGTGGTCCGACACGGCAAGTTCCTCCTTCACCAAGGGGCTAAGACACCAGATGTCCTGACACCTCCGCCTTCCCTCTACCACCCCACCCGACCCCCGACACACACACACATCTTGCCCCAGTCAGGGTTCTGGGTGAGCCGTGACACCCAGCGTGTTGCTCCCCAGGCCCGAGAAGAGCTTAGGCCAGTGCGGGATGACTTTGAGGCCAAGAACAAGCAGCTCCTGGATGAGATGCCGCGCTTCTACAACAGCCGACTGGACTACTTCCAGCCCAGCTTTGAGTCCTTGATCAGAGCACAGGTGAGGCGGCTGCCACCCCTCCTGCCCCGGAGGATGGCCCAGCGCTGCTTCCCTTGGTGGAGAGGCAGCTGTGGGCTTCAGACCAGCCCAGCCCCACCCCACACACTTGAAGTGGGCTTAGCCACTTTCTCCCACCACCCCCGCCCATTCCCCCAACTCCCCAGCACTGCCTGAGGGGAGGAATCCAGGCACCTCTGGTTGTTGGCTGGAATTCCTGTTTTGGTTCCTCCGTTGCTCTATGGTTAATCCCAGCCTTGGGACGGAGTCCCCCTTGTCCATGAGTCCTTCCCTCAAGTTCTCCCCACTCCCACTCAACCACAAGGGCAGGAAGAAACCAGGCCGCACCTACAGTGCCTCACCCTGATGGGCAGGTACCTTGCCTGGTGGGCTCAGGTGAAGAACAGAGGCCTTTTCCTAAGGACCCTGCACCCCTGCCCTTCCCTGATTAGCCCTTTTGGTGGAAGACTAGGGAGTGTCTTGACCTTTAGCAGCCCTGGGCAGGGTCCCTAAACCCTGGAGAGAACCATGCTCAGCACTCCCTCTGGGGCACCACTTTCGGTGGAAAGGTAGGCTCACTCAGGCTGGGCTGGGGTGGAGGTGCACTGAGGTGGCCCTAGGAACCATGCCTCCTGCCATCAAGGGTGTAAAGACAGAGTCACCGCTGCCCTCCTTCTCCGCCCCACGTTCTTCAAGCAGTTAGCAGGAGTTAGTCTCCCCATTTGTGAAAAGAGAGAAGGTTGAGGTGCCAAAACCAAGAGGTTTTCTATATGTGGGACACCCCACCGCCTACCCCTTCTCCCCCAACAAGGTGACTGCAGGTAGTCAGCATCCTGCCAATTTCCCACCAGGTAACAAAGCTAAAGGCTCAGCATGTCCCCAGTCCGCCTCCAACCCGACACCTCACCTCCTGGCCTGGGTTTCTGGCGCCCTCTAGTGGACACACTCATTCTTGCAGCATCCACAGTTGCAGACACTGAGGAAAAGCCAGGTTTCTCCCTCCCAGCCTATCTTGGGAGAACCCCAAAACCCATGGGAATCATGGGATCCGGAGCCCTGAGCAGGATTAATATTAGTGACCAGAACCCCGGGGGTGCAGGGAAAGTGAAGCAGAGAGCTGAGTGCGTGGGGCAGCCCTGCCCTTGGAGGTGCATGCAGGCTTGCTTCCAGCGGCTTCTCCCTGGGCCAAGGGGCAGTGGTTTGAGAAGACCCTAGCCTTCCCTCTCCTGTGCCGTGCTCCCAGGCCCCCAGCACGGCCCCTCCACCCTGCATTGTGCGCAGGAGGAAAACCTCCAAGTGCCCGAGCGGGGAGCTCTGGGTGCCCTGTAACCAAGCAGCAGGGTGGTGAGGGGTTGTTTACTGCCTCGTCAGCGCCAGCCTCCCCCTCCCGCGGCTGCTGCTGTCATTAGTCACAGAAGTGAGCATTCTGAGTGACTCAGCCTGCGCAGTGCGGCTCGGGGCAGGGAGCTGGGGGAGGGAGCCACCCGTCCTTGCCACCCCAGCCCCTCGGGTGACACAGGATTTGTTGGAGACCTTGTTTCAACTACCCCTCAGCCAGTGGAGACCCAGCTCTGGGAGTGTGGAAGGTGACGTGACCTGGCCTTGCCCCTAGTAGCACTGCAAGCCTCTGGAAAAGGAGAGTTCCTCCTTCCCAGAGACAGCTTGGAGCTGGAGCTGGTAAAATTTCAGGGTGTTCGAGCAGTGTCGAACGTTTTCTTCAAAGCCCATGCTTTCATTTGGTCGTGAGGTGGAGGTGGAGGCTGAGGCAGAAGGGGCCCCCGGCCTCCCTGGGGCCTGCCCAGCCCTCCACCACCTGAGAGAAGTTGATGGTCCTCACTCCTCAGCCTGCTGCCCCCACCGCCTTCCTGCAGGCCTCCTTCCTACTCATGTCTGTGCAGAAGACACAGAACAATCCTGGTCTCTGGCTTGGCTTTCCTGGGTCTGCAGTTGAGGCGTGGTCAGGGCTGGGAAGGGACAGAGGCCAGAACTGTGTCCCCTCTCACCTTAACCTTTAAGACTGTCCCAGGGCTCTGGGAGCTACCGTGACCTCTCCCCCACGGCCAAGAGCTTCTGGCTTCCATAAAGCAGGTAGCCCCTGACTCCCTAGGCCCACCCCCAGGATCCAAGGGTCCACCCACTCCCCCCAGCCCTCTCCCCTCAGCTGCCTGGAGAGCTCAAGCCTCCACCTCACTCCCCTTTGCACCCAGGCAGTGGGCAGCGAACGTTCCTGAAGGGCTCAGGGCCGTGGTTGTCCTGCAGTCCAAGGGGAAGGGTGGTGGCGGAGGGGAGGTGGCGGAACAGCAGGGGGCCAGCCCATAGGCTCCAACTTTTCTGCTCGCCATCCCAGGGATGCAGTGCTTTGGGGCCCCGTGTCCTGAGCACAGCACCTGCAGACCTCTCCTCTTCCCCCCCAGGTCGTGTACTACTCAGAAATGCACAAGATCTTCGGAGACTTGACCCAGCAGCTTGACCAGCCCGGCTGCCCTGACGAGCAGCGGGAGCGGGAGAACGAGGCCAGGCTGAGCGAGCTCCGAGCCCTCTCCATCGTGGCGGATGACTGAGCCTGGCCTGGGGAAAACTCTGGAACACAAGCCAGCCTCCCTCATCTGCCCTTTTCAAAAGCTCGGGCATCAGCCAGCAAAGGGCCCCTCCTTGGGAGAAGTATGGGGACAGCGGTGGCTCCCCCTCCCCAGCCCCTGGGAAGGCCTGACACCAAGAGGCCTAGCAGGCTGCTGTGTCCCTACCCCACCGTAGCAGAAACCCACAGACAGGTAAGCAGTGTAGGCTGTCTGTTCCTGAAGAACCGTCCAAAGTGCCTCCTGGCCTCGGGCCAGAGCCTGGACTGTCAGCTCCCTAGAGGTCTCAGCCTGGCTGCACAGTTGGGACCACATCTACCTCCAGAAGGGCTCCCTTGGGAGTCCCCCACCTACGCTGCCTTTTCACCTCAGACTCACCTTTTCTGGGAGAGGCTGCGACACTGCCCTGGAGTGTCTCCCAGCACTCAGGCTCAGCCCACTTCTAGCCTTTGGGTCACCTGCAGCGGAGACCCTTAGTCTTACAGCTTCCCTAGAAGCTGGGACTCAACGTGTGTAAACATCCTACCACACTAAACGTCACCGACCAAGTCATGGGCCTCAGAGCAAGAAGAGTGGGTTTATGTCTCACCTGGTTATTTGGAACTTTATTTTTCCAAGTAAAATTTTCAATGAAATGTCCATATATTATTGTGCTGTAACTATTAAGAAGGGAAGGGCCACCCCAGGTCTCTCTCTGGGTTAGGCTGCCCCCTTACCCCCTTAGGGGGGTGGTCAGGGCGGGGTTGCCCCAACCACCCGTAGCATCCCCTCTCCTGACCAACAGGTCATGGAGCCCAGAGCTGCCCCCTGCCAGCCACCCTCTGGAGGAGACACCTCCACCAGCAGAGGCTGGGTTGAGGGTGGGGAGGAGAGTGCAGAATCAGACCTAGACAAGGAGTCAAGGGGAGAGCTATGGAGCACACTGGGTTTGTTTTTGACTTTGGTTTATTTAAAAAACAAAAAGCCAAAAAAAAAAAAAAAAAAGAAAGAAAACCAACTTTATATACAAAGTCAAACTGAAACCACGGATTAATGGAAAGAGGCAAGACTTGTGGGGAAGGGGAAAGGCCGGGCCAGAGCCAATACCACATTCTGAACACAGGGAGCCGGGGGACAGGTGCTGGTTTCTTCTGGCACACCTGGGGCAGCTGAACACAGTGTTGACTGGCAGACACAGCCCCACACCAAACGCTCGCTAGCACTGACACCGTTCCCGTGATGGCCAGGGAGCCCCCTCCCCAAAAACCTGCTCCTGGAAGCTGGCAGGATTTGTGCCATTCGTAAGGGTTCTTACCCCCAACCAGATTCCACATCTGCTCCTTTAGTTTATTGGCATCAGACCTTATGACAGACTTGAAAAGCCTTTTCCTGCCCTGTCTTATTCTAAACTGGAAGAGGACAGGAGAAAGTCAGCACAAGACGAAAGGGCCCCAGGAGGAATCCCAAAGTAGAGGGCAAAATGACATTCGAGGGGTGCACAAGATGTTGGATTTAGTTGCGCGTGGAACCGGCTTCCTCACTCATCCGACCCGCGTGGCACAGACAGACCCCCCCCTGACGGCCTGAGCGCCTCTGCAGAGGCCGAGTGCCGCCAGGTCAGCCACCCCTGCCTCCAGCTCCCAGGTCCTGTTCTGGCTGCTTTCTGGGCTCTAACTTCAGCAGGCTCCATCGCTGACCTCATAGGGCTCCTGCACCAGGCCCCTCAGTTGCTTGGTGCTGGCTCCTCCTTCTCTACCCAGCTGTCAGCCTGTTTGAAACAGACACACGAGAATCAGGACTTGGAGGAGGAAGGGCTGAGATCCGAGATCCCATCCGAGAACTACTAACCACTTCCTCCTGGGAGGCTCCCGGTCGCAAGCTGCTGACTGATGGATTCCATAAGAAACTAGCAGATGGAGGCAAATGCCAGTGAAGCTGAGCCGGCTGTGCTGACCCACCTCACCACGCAACGGCCGGCTCTCCAGGAGGCTCACCTTTTCAAGCATCCTCTGTGTGTCGAGCTGCAAGGTGGTCAGGCGCCTTCGGAACTCCTGAAGCAGCCGCTGAAGCTGGTTCTTCTGTCGCTCGGCTGTCCGGGCCATCTCCTCAGCCTCGGCCAGCCGGGCCCGCAGATCCTGCATTTCCGTTGCCAGTGTCTTATTTGTCACTTCAGTGGCTGAGAAACGGTTATGGCTCTCCTCTGGTGGGGGCAGGCCGGAGAGACTGCTCAGCTAAGAGGGGAGCAGATGGCGGGCAGCCTGGAGTCTGGGGTGCAGGCCTCCCGCTTCATGTCCCCAAGCCACAGGCCACTCACCCAGCTTAAGCTCCAGTGTGTGAATCTTGTTCTCCAGGTAGAGCCGCCCGCTGTCCTGCTGCTCCGCACGCTGCAGCAGGTTCCCCACGTTGATGAGGCTGCCGTTGTGGGACACCAGGCCCTTGTGCTCCACTGGGGTCGTACCCGGCTTCCCACTCTTCCCGGGAGGAGGTAGCAGGTCCAGGTTTCCTAGGAGGGCCAGGAGAAGACTCAGGGACGGGAAGTGGGAGAAAGCAGCCCACCCGCCCCCGTCCCCTGGAGGCCGCAGGGCCCAGTTCGCACCGAAGAGCAGGTCCTCAGGGAGTGCCCCGTCTGGGCCCTCCGGGCGGCTGTACTGAAGGCTCCGATACTGGCAGATGTTCTGGGACACCGCCCTGCTGACCAGCTGTTTGGCCTGCAGGAAACACACACCCACGATGCCCACAGAGAAGAAGGTGCAAGGCCCCTGTAATGGCGCACAAGAACCTAGAGCCACAGCATCCCAAGCCACACCTGCACACGACGACACTGGGGGAGGCATCTCAAGGAGGGCTGGGAGACGCTACCTGCTCTGCACTGAGCCGCAGCCCAAGGGTAAGCAGGATCCTCTCCAGGTCTCGCCGGTGCAAGTAGCCACACCAGTTGGCGTCAAAGTAGACGAAAGCAAGAAGACAGTCCACAGGGAGCACAGCAGAGGGTTCCAGCTCCTTGGGCTGCAAGAGAAACAAGGATGAACAGGATTTACAAATAGCTCTCTTAATGCTAAATCACCCAGGATGAAGCCCTTTCAAAATAAGGCAGCTTGGCTGACACATTCACACCCAGACACACCTTCCAGTTGGAGATCTGACCCTTGGCCTGTGAGCAAAGATCTCTCTCTGGGGCACTTCCGCCCCAAGGCCTGTCATCCAGAGAGGAACCATGTGTGCTCCTAGATCAGACAGCTCACTCAGAACCACACTGATAGAGACACTGAAGGATTCTCCTGGATCCTATGAGTGTGCTATCCCACGAGCCAAGAGCCACCTTTGTCTTTGATCAATGAGAAGATGCCAGGTGTCTCGGCCTTTCCTGGTGGTCCAGCAGATGAGCATCTACCTTGCAGCGTGGGGGACAAAGGTTCAATTGCTGGTTGGGGAACTAAGATCCTACATGCCATGGAGTAACGAGAGTGCCCACATGCCAAAACTAGAGAATCAGTGTGCCACAGCAAAAGATACCCGGTGTACCATGACTAAGACCCAATGAAGCCAAAATAAATAATTTTTTTTTTAACTATCAATCTATTAAAAAAAAATGCCAGAGGCCATTTAGTAAAAGCATCCCTTTCCCAGGAGAGTCAGAGGCCTTGCCAGGCTTCCCGATCACGGAGCCCCAAGAGCACACTGAAGGTCTCACCATGTCCTGAAGGGTCGAGAACTCCATCTCTGACTGGTTCGAAGCAACCGACCGGACCTCGGAATCCTCCAGCTTGGCTCCTGCTACAGAAAGCCTGAGGTGAGCCTAGAGCAAGGCCCACGTGGGTCCAGACTGGCTCCATCCAGAACGAGAGAGCAGTAAGCCACAGTGTCAAGAAGCCACCATCCGGCTGGCACCACACATACCAAATTCCTCCTCCCCGTCGTCTCTCAGGAGCAGCAGTTCTGGGTCCAAGGCCATCTCACACAGGTCCTCAGACGCCTCACCCCGGGGTTTCTCTTCGTCTTCTCCCCCAGAAGACGGGGGTTTGGGCAAAAGCCCATCTTCCTTCTAGGAGAAGCAGACCCAGATGATAAGGAGAACAGCTGCCCCTGGAATTACGCACCATAACAACGGTTAACATTTTCACGTTGGCCGTCTTCAGGCAATGGTATAAAGGCTTACGTGCAGCGTCTCATTTAATGTACTTCATTACACAGGGGTCACAGAGCAGACCAGGGCGAGTTCCAGACACCTGGGGTGCTCCTTGGGAGTCAAGCCCAGTCCCATAAGCAATCTGCTTACTTGATTATATTTAGGCAAGAAGCAGACCCATGGACTTTAGAAACCGTTAAGAAAATGCAGTGCTGTAGTTAACCATAGGGTCATGAAAACACCTGTACCCATCAAAACACTGCTATGAACACAGATGTCCATGGTGCCCTGTCAACCACGCTTCCCTTCACGAAGCTCCAGGCCCTCCTCCCTTCTCCCAGGTGCTTCACCTCCGAGCTGTGTAGCCACACAGGAGAGTTACATGCCCTGTGCCCAAGTCACACCGGGGTCAGGAGGTGCGTGCAGTGAGTGTGGGGTAGTGAGCAGAGCTGAGGCACGCTCTGTGCTCCAGTTCTGGTGGGCCTTAGGACCTGCCGCCCCAGTGCCCGTACAAAGGGCAGCGATACTCACCGGCGGGGCGTCTGCCTCGGCAGCTGTGCCCTCACTCTGTACCTCATCCTTGGACTCCTTGGCCTCCTCCTTGACTGCTTCTTCTTCCTTGGCTGCCTCCTCCTTCTCAGGCTCAGGCGGGGCCACGACCTTTTCAGGAAGGCTCAGGAGCGTCTTATAAATCCTATAGCCAAAGTCCCTCTGCAGCATCTCCAGAAACAGCTCAGCCAACACCGTGGCCTGGTGGGGGAGGTGGCGGGAGGCCATGAGCCTCAGGACAGAGAGAGTTCCCATCACCCGCTACCGCCCCACAGCCGCCAGCTCCTACACCTGCCTCAAAAGAGATCCTTTCCTTTGGCCTCCGGTCCTCCACGATACTTTGCAGGGACAGGTTTACACAGCGGGAGCGCGCCATGACAGCAGGTTCCAGAGGGGGTGGGGGGGCCTCTGGGAGGTCAGTGTCCACTTCCTGCTGTGCGGTGACCTCTGGATTCTCGGCACTCTTAGAGGTGTCTGCTGCTTGCTCCGATCCATCAGCCGGCTGCTCTGTAGGCTCTGTTTCCTGTGGCAGATGTCAAGGGCTATGACCACCTGGGTCCTGGGGTTCAGGTACCTCCCTCCCTCATTGGTTCGTAAGCCTTGGCCTCACCACTGGCACCTCCGGGGGCGGGGGAGCTGCCTCTGCAGCTTTCTGCTGGCACAGAGCCTCCCACTCTTCCAAAGTGGGCATGATGGTCCAGATGTCTGGCAGGTACACCACCACAGTCTGGAGCCGCCTCGGGGGTCCCGCCTGCAGGTACTGAAACTCAGCAAAGCGCCACCTGCTCACAGTGAAAGGAGAAATGAAGTGCTGACCCATGACTTTCACAAGTGAGTGCTTCAGCTGCCAGTCAACATTTAATGAACATGTACTGTGGGCCAAGCTCTAAAAGATACAGTCCAAGTCCTCAAGAAATGGTCCATGGGAAGAGACAGGTAACCCAACAGTTACTATCCGAGGTGCCGTGGCAGTAAGGAGCTCGGAATGTGGCTGGGGACCACATCTGAGGAGCCTTGGAGGGTCAGCTGGCTCTCAACACACTTACACATCCCTAGCCATGCTCGGGACTACAGCAACCACTGGCAGGGCTGGAGGGAGGGAGATGAGCTGGGATGAGGGAACTGACGGGAGCTGACAGGTCAGAAAGGCCCAGCAGAAGCCTGGCCTCCGCCTGGGTCTCACCCACTCAGTGGTGCCCACAGGCAAGCTCTGGCAGCCACTCACCACTTGGTGCAGGCACTCAAGTCGATGCCAGCCTGGGCCTGCGCGCAGCGTGTAGCAGTGCGGACAAGCACCTGTGGGTCGCCCTTGGGGTCGAGGCCATCCAGCGAAGGAGACCACTCACCACCAACCAGCACTGCCTCATCATCCTTCCAGCCCAGCAAAAACTGCAAAGAGAGACCAGGGATAAGACACGAAAAACCAATCATCTGGGCTTCCTACTGGGAAACAACCTGCACCACTGGGGAACAGAGTCCACCACACTGCACGTGGTGGGCAGCTCTCTACCCATGAACTTGAACCCCACGTAAATCTAGTAAGACCATCTCTGGGCCACACCCTGCTCCGGGCAGAACGACTAGTATCTCAACTCTGTTTCTTTGAGCTCATGAGCAGCATCTCAGTTGACAGGGACTGACCATCGTCAGTAAGTGTGTCTTGCCTCCTGGGCTCCAGCTCTTACTTTAATTTGCTTCAGAGGGTGTTCCGGGGTCTCCCGTGGCTCAGCCATGTCATCCACAAACAGCATGCAACAACGATACAATTCCTCCAGTCCCGGGGAGGAGAGCAGCAGTACCTGGTAGGGACGGCGTGAAGGAGACACTCGAGAGCTTTCTCAGCCCTCAACAAGGGGATCAAGTGGCAGGACCCCAGCCAACTCACCTTGGAACTGTAGGTGGGGTCGCTGTCTGTAGGGGGGGGCTCTGCACCAGCATCAGCAGCTGGCTCCTTCTCCGAAGATACCTGGATGCGGCTCGGATGATGGAGAGAGAAGGGCTGGCTCACAGGGAAGGCCGACAGCCAGCTCAGATGCACGGCCAGAAAATCTGAGGGAACCAGGAGGGTGCGGTAACGGCGCTGGAGTTCTAAGAAATCAAAGACGGGGCTGTGGGAAGAAAGCAGGGAGTTCCAGATTGAACAATGATGAAGTGTTTTTTTTGTTCTGTTTTTTTTTTTTTTTTTTACATGGAACCATAAAAAAGACTTGCAAGAAAAGGGAAGCAAATTCTTTTATAATCTGAGAAGAATTTTCTAAGGAAGACACCTCTGAAGAGAGAAAAATGGATTAGATTTGACCACTAAATGCTACAAGTCAATCTAGGGAAAGGAAAAAAGACATTTGCAATATATGACAGCAAAGAGTCTTTATCTTAAAGTTAATATAAAAGGAACTCACAAATCACTAAAAAAAAATCACATGTCTAAGAGAAAACTGGAAAAACTGACAGCAACAGATACTTAGAAAAAGGAATGAGACTGAAGAGCTCATGAAAATATCCTCAGTATCACTCATAATTAAAGAAATTCAAATCAGGGTATCACTTTTCACCTACTGGACTGACAAACATCATGAAGCTGGCTGACACGGTGTTGGCAAAGGCTGGGGGTGCAAGTACCTCACAATTCGTGTGAGAAGGTAAACTGACAGCCTCTGTGAGAAGCCTGGCCATACCTTCAAGGTTCACAGACCTTTAAGCCAGCTACTCCATTTCTAGGAACTGAGCCCAATAAAATACTTGCACCTGTCCACAGACATGTCTACAGAAGAACGTTTATTATTACAACAAGATTTAGAATAACTGCAGATTAAAAATGGAGACCTGGTTCAATAAATTCTGGTCCATCCACTTAGCCGTGTGGTTGCTAAAAAGAATGAGATCAGTCTAACAAACATTAATGTGCAATAAATTCCAAGATAAGTGAAAAAGCAAAGTGCCAAATAGTATGTACAACAGGCTTCCACTTGTGATTTTAAAAAAATACACAGCTGTGTGTGTGGCTAATCATCAGCAATCGGTGTCCTGACCACTCAAGATGTACCCTGCCGCAGTGGTGATGTGGGGACCAGGGTCTCCTGAGATTACCCTAGGGAGGCAGGTGGGTCAGCATGGAGAGTACAAGGTGTGGCCTGCTCCTGGGGGTGGAAGCAGGGCAGCCCGCCCTCCCTGCCCGTCATGAGGAGGAGGTGCTAAGAGGCCGCCCTCACTTCTACTTGGAGCAAAGTGGATCTGCCCTGGGGGGCTTCTAACACAGCAGCTGGAGCCCTGCATCTCCCCTGCTAGCTGGCATCTGGGATCACTCATCTACTCAGATTCTACGCTTGAGAAGTAAGTTTGTATGGGGACCTGTGACCTCGTACATGCTGTCACACTCAAGAAATCATTCAGAGCTTCCCTGAGAAACCAGTCCCACCGTTCCCATGACCCATAGTTTCCACCTGATTTATAACTGGTATTGGGCACCTGGATTTTGATTGGGATGCCATAATTATAGGCTGACATAACAACTTCTGGTGATTAAATCATAAATCAGTGGTGCTATGCTGGCCTGAATTTGAGATTCTGAAATAAATTTGTCACATTACAAAACAAAAATGAAGTGAGCAAAAAGGTCATAAGAATACACATACACAATTACTACCAGACTATATCGTATTTACACAAGAAAAATGTTACCACCTGCAAGTCTCACCCCCCAGCCCAGCCTCCCCACTCACCTGTCCACAGTATAAGGAGTGAGATGGACTCGGTAAGGAGGCAGGTCATGCCTTGGTTTCTTAGCACCCCAAGGCTCTCCACCAGCTCGCTGTTTGCGTTTCTTGGAGTCGTAGTCATCGCTGGAGGTTGATTCATCACCAGAAGGAAGAAACCATACTGTTAAATACAGCTTCAGGACATGTTGGCCTAAAAAGAGCTGGAAACCATCTGAATCCTGAACTTTAAAGAAATGGATAAATAAGCCATACTAACAGCCATATAAGAGACTGTTATTAAAGATATTAAAGTATACATTTAAATGCTTTAAATAACACAGAAAACCATTCATGTTAAACAAAAAGTACAGTATGGAACACTGTATAGAAAACAGTGCCTCAAATGAGCAAAAACAGCTTTAAAAGACTGAGAGAAAATATTAATGGTGGATGCCTCTGACTGATAAAGCTAATAATTTTTTAATATTTTTACGAACATTGTAAGTTACAGCTAACATGTAAATTTTTGAAACGAGAAAATTAATTTTTTTTTTTTTTTAACAAGAGATACATATATGGTACCATGCTATGGGTTCTATCAAGTTTAATTGAGAGAGAGAGATCTGGTAACAAACCCTTGAAAAAAGTGAAGAGAAAGTGTTAGTTGCTCAGTCATGTCTGACTTTCTTGCAACCCCATGGACTGCAGCCCACCAGGCTCCTCTGTTCCATGGAATTTTCCAGACAAGAATACTGGAGTTGGTAGCCATTTGCTTCTCTGGAGGATCTTCACAACCCAGGAATCAAACCTGAGTCTCCCACACTGCAGGGGAATCAAACCTAGGTCTCCCACATTGCAGAGGAATCAAACCTGGGTCTCCCACACCAGAGCAATCAAACCTGGGTCTCCCACACCAGAGCAATCAAACCTGGGTCTCCCACACCAGAGCAATCAAACCTGGGTCTCCCATACTGCAGGCAGATTCTGTACCATCTGAGCCACCAGGGAAGCCCCACAAACCCTTAACCCTACACATTTAAGTCATAAAAATTCACTAATCATACAGCCATTAAAACAATTCTGAGGATTACTCTGCAATATGGAACACATGTTAAATAAGAATGTATTAAAAAAAATCTGAACTCAGATTAAAATTATAAAAATTATGTGTGTGTGTATGTGTGTGTGTGTGTGTGTGTGTGTGTGTATATATATATATATATATATATATATATAAAGACTAGGAAAGAACAATGGGGAAAAAAGTGACAGGAAGTAATTTTGCTTTTCTAAAGGTCTTCAAATATAAGAATGGCTACCTTGGGGACAGGGGGATGGGGGGATAAGAATAGGAGACTAAGAGGTACAAACTACTATGTACAAAATAAATAAAATACAAAGGTGTAATACACAGCACAGGGATTATAGCCAACATTGTATAATAACTTTAAATGGAGTGTGATCTATAAAAGCACATAACTTTAAATGGAGTATAACTGCTATGTTGTACACCTGAAACTAATACAATATTGTAAACCAACTATACTTTAATTAAATAAAGTTTTTAAATGCTTACCTTTAAAGGGAAAGAGGGAATGATAATTTTTGTAGTACTTTAACTTTACATAATGTCATGCACTATGTTTTATAATAAATCACTTATTACGGTGCCACTACGTTATGCTGCGAGCAATGAGAACAGCGGAAAAGCAAAGCCTTCAGGCCATTATAAAATGCCAGACTGACGGGGGAGCCATGTCTCTCAGGGGAAATGAAATCGACTGTCAATTCTTCATGCTGAGGTAATACTGAGCTAATTCTATTTTTTTTTACCAGGTCTCTGCTCTTTTCCTTTAGACCTGCCTGGGTTGTTTCCCTAGTTATGACACCCCTGATTGACTAACTCGATTATATTTAATGCAGAATTTTTCTTTTCTCACATTTCTGCCTGGGTAATTTCCTTGTTCATCAGTATCTCCCTCCAAAAGCTGCCTTCTAATCTTGCCCTTGTGGGATATCAGTGCTTCTGTGTCTCTAACAGAAGAACTGCTCCAAAGTCATTTTGATAACTCTCTTCAGCTCACCCGTGATTGAAGTGAACTCTTCAGTAAAGGCTGTCAACCTCAAGTTGAAGTGCATGTTCCACTGAATCCTGTAATCTTTATTGTCAATTGTCAGGAAGAGACTATAAAGCACGAACAGTGGAAGCCATCTGGGTAACTTCAGCAGGACACTGAGATGGTCTACTCGGCTGAGTATCCTTGTCTAAACCCCTCAGTAGTTCAGCATTAGCAATCCAAAGGAGACACTGGTTTCTGCCTCCCAAAACCTGAAGTTCAAAAGAAAGCCTGGTTTCCAGTCAAACACTAAGATGGCTGACTCGGTTATAAACGGTTGTTCCCCCAGAGGGTGACCTCATTGCTACTGCCCCCTCCCCGGCTCTGCAAATCCCTTCTACAGACTCATGGTAGTATCTCACTCCCAAAAGTCATGTCTTCTATCTCTAGAGACCGTGACACTGAACCATTATGGCCAAAGTAACAGAACACAGAACTTGCACAGGGCTTGGTGTGTCCTGGACAATCAAATGCTACTGGCTTTACAGGAAGGCTGAATTTGAACCTAAAGCAAAAAGTCAATAGCAGCCATTGATTTCTACCCAGGCTACATTATCCCTGAGGGCACCTGCTGTCCTCAGTCTGTAACAAAGTCTTTAATAAACTCACAGAACGGGAGAGTTGGAGAGTCCTTGGAAACTGAAGACCAAGAAGATGCAGAGGACAAGAGGTACGGGTGTATGTGAATTATACACCAGTAACTTAAATGAAACTGTTTTAAGCAGTGGAGATGCTGTGGAAAAAAATCCTACACAATCAGAGCTGCCCACTCCAGAGTTCCCAATGACCTACCCCGAGGCAGCACACAGCAGCTTCAGCAGACTAGCTCCATCACTTTGCTTAAAGCTTTTTCTCTGAGGAACTCCATGCCCCCTTTACATGTCTGCAGTAGACTGCGTGCTTAGCCCTTACTTACAAGTAATAATCACTGGCTTCTGGGAGAGGAAGCGGTTTCCTTCTGAGAACAGTCCTCATTTCAGAAGAGAACTAGAACATGAGAACCCTTTCTGGAGTGATGGACATATTCTGTATCTTAAAAGGGGTGAGAGTCACATGGGATTTTTCATTTGTCAAAACTGCCCATCTAAGATCTGTGCACATCAACCTACATAAATTTTACCTTAAAAAAAAAAAAAAAACAAAGTATAAGGCAGATGAAAAAGAATGGCAGATATTGATACTTGTTGAAGCTGGGTGATGGGTATATGAGGGTATTTACTATGCTTATATTTGAAAATTTCCATAATAAAAAGTTAAAAAGAAGACTGACAGAAATAACTTGAATGTGTCTTCAACAAACTAGTCTAGAGCATAACTCCTAGGGATAGAAACAAAAACTTTTAGGTAGGGTACGGCAGGATCAGAACATGTGAGCCAGAGAGAACAGGAAGCATGCTCCTGGCAGTCCCCAACGCTCACAGATGACACACGATGGCCCAGAATGCCCCAAAGGCCCAAAGCCACCATGCCTGCTCCACACAAGGCCACGTCTACATGTCCACAGCACAGGATTTCTGGACAGAGTGCAACATACATAGTCTATCACATCGCTGACTTCTGTGGTGTATAGGAAGAAACATGTTTTATACTAAGAATTAAATCATGCACTGCAGGAAACTAAAAAAAAAAAACCATCAAAAAAACAGAAACAGACTCACAGATATAGAGAACATACTGGTGGTCACCAGAGCAGAGGGGGTTGTGGGGGGAATGGGCAAAACAGGTGAAAGTGAAAGTCACTCAGCCATGTCCGACTCTTCGTGACCCCACGGACTATACATAAACAGTCCATGGAATTCTCCAGGCCAGAATACTGGAGTGAGCCTTTCCCTTCTCCAGGGGATTTTCCCAACCCAGGGATCCAACCTAGGGATCGAACCCAGGTCTCCCTCATTGCAGGCGAATTCTTTACCAACTGAGCCACCAGGGAAGCCCAAGAATACTGGAGTGGGTAGTCTATCCCTTCCCCAGCAGATCTTCCCAACCCAGGAATCAAACCAGGATCTCCTACATTGCAGGCAGACTCTACCAAAAGAGCTATCAGGGAAGCCCTAATACAAGTGAAGGAGGATTAAAAAGTACAAACTTCCAATTATAAAATAAGTAAGTCATAGAGATGTAATATACAGCACAGACAATATAATCAATACTTTAATAACTCTGTAGAGTGACAGATAGTAACCAGCTATTGTGGTAATCATCTCATAATACATAAAATTTCCAATCTACTGGTATTATATTGTAAATTATGCTTCAGTTAAAAAAACACACTGCAAAAATTTTTTTGGACACTACTATTTTCTTCAGTTTTGATTCCTGGTATCCCAATCTTAGAGACTAGAAATAAAAGACAAAATTATATATTAAAAACAAATTCAGTGTGATATTTTGAAAGATGAATTATGCCAAATCCCTACTTGTTGAACCAGCTTATAAAGTTCCAATATTTCTCAATGTGTCAGCCTATCTTAGGGTAAAGGGACTAGGATCTAGCTGCACAAAGAGAATGCTGGTGTTAAGAAGTGGTCAAAAAAAAGGGGGATGGGGCACATTCTCTGAGAGGCAAAGAAATGAAGCACCTTTCCTGCTTGATCATCATCTTACCTTCGGCCCTGATCCAATCGTCCATGAGGGCCCCGAGCAGGAAACCTGTTCAGGTGGCTCAGATGAAGTGTGTGGGATGTTTGGAAGAGACTCAGAGCTGCAGAAAGGAAATGGATAGTGACTCAAAACACCTAAATATTTGCCCAACTTTCCTGTCCCCTATTCTACTCTCCACTTTTACTCTGAGAGCAACAACCTAATTCTTACAAGTCCATTCAACCAGAGTACTCCATAAAGCCACACCCCCAATATCCATGTCGCTGGTACTCACGCTTCTGAGGAAAGAGTGGGGGAATCCGGTGAGGCTGAAAGATCAGCTGGGGCTGAGCTCCCAGAATCCCTTGCTTCTGGCCCAGGGCTGCCACATGTAGAAGGGGAGGTGCTGGGGACTTCAGTAGGGGCTGCAGAACAGTAACCAGGAAACTCAGGGCATCCCATGGCTGAAGTGCTCACTACCTTGGAAAAATGTGGCCCTACCCCCTTGACCAAAGAAAGGTTCCTGTCCATCTTTCTGGGCACCAGGGTGTCCCTCCTACCCCTTTCCAATGCACATGCTGAGGAGAGATGAATACCTGGTTGGAGAGCGTCTGCACCTTGACAGCATTCCAGGGCACTGCCTGACCTGGGTTGTATGCAGCCTTCACCAGCACCTTCTCACCCAGCTGGGGCAGCCGGCCCTTCACCACACTGCCAGCACACAAGCCAGGAGACCCAGTCAGGAGAGAGACCCTGGCCAAGCCACCTTGACTGTCCCTATGAGGCCCTTCCCATCAAGATTTCTCACACCTTGCATAACAGCAAAGCAATGTCTTTAGAAGGCCCCACCAGCACAGTGACAGACCCGAATCCCGTTAAGCATTTCCAGAAGGGGAACGGCCTCAGCCTACCTTAGCTGAAAAAAGACTTCTTCATCCACCACCCCAAAGTAGTCGTGCAAGCTGGTAACAATGCCAGTGAAGACCCGCTGTTTCTCTCCACCCTATATGAGAAGAGTGAAGTTTAAAGGTAAGAGAAAGCATCTATCCATGCTCTGCCATTAGCATCTCATCTTTCTCCACCCCTCCAGCCCCAGATCAAAGTACTGCACGGAGCTTCCTGTAGAAGGAAGCACATGTGTCTAGTGGACATAATCTACCGAAGGTGGGAGAAGTCATGCTGATTCTTGGGCCATAAGCTTCTTCTAGGATTCCCAGTTCTTCCTTAACTCCAAAAAGCACCCTAGAGATTTCCCTAGAATCAAAACCAAAGACTCCCCAGTCAGAGAGGTCTAGTTACCTCTGGACTGGTTGACGATAGGAGTGTCAAGAAGGATGAACAATGTCATGTAAGAATGAAAGCATCGGACAACCATGCATGCTGAGGTCCTCCCAAGTGCTGAAACTCACTAGACGGAATGCCCAACTTACCTGAAGGTGCCTGGCATTTTGGGACAGGTCTGTGGCCACAGGAGGAGTGAGCAAACCAGGAGGAGGGCCCAGAAGGGATGTCGAAGCTGCGCCTGTTGGAAGAGAAGCAATCCAGGAATTGCACCTACCGTGGTAAGCACTAGAGTCAGCTAAAGAAGACAGGAAACCCAAAGGGTAAAGTGGATCCGTACAAGTCCCAACAGGGTTTTGCTGACAACCACTGTGGTCATCGACTAGCTTCCTAAGAAACATCAGCAGCAAACTGCACTCCACCAGGAAAACCCCTGGTGGATTTAAAGACTAACGTCTGTTAAAGACTAACTTCAAACCACATACTTCCCAATGTGGGGCCAGGTAGAGATAAAGGTGATCACCTGAGAAGTTGCGTCCCCCTGGAAGCGGGTTGATCCGCTGGCGCTTAAACTGTGACATTGGGAATGCTGTCCTCTTTCAGAGTCTTGGGAAAAAACCTTCAATCAGAAAAGAAATAAATTAACAATTCACAGGGAAGATTTTCCACCTACCCCCCAAAAAGGAACTAAGGATCTGAAGGAAAGTGGGGAAATGTATACTGAGAATGAACAGGGAGACAGATGGAGAGAACAGGAAATGGACCAGGAAACAGAGAAATTACAATGCTTCAGTTTCTCTCACAATAACCTAGTGATGGGTAATACTGTTATACTCTTTCAAACAAAAGGAAACCGAAGCTCGGAGGGACTGAGACTTGCCCGAGGCACAGAACCAGGTACGTAAAAAACTAGGACTCACACCCAGGTCTCCCGACAACTCAGCGCTCCTCTCACTATGCCACGCCACCCTCAGATGGTTGGGGAGAGTGAAGGGTTGGAAAGAGCCCTGGTGACATTCATTCATTCAAATACATCCGCCAAAAAGCTCCACGCAAGGCCCGGAAAAATGGAGGAGGCTGGTGCCGGAGAGGAGATGGTGTAGGCCCTCTCCCCGGAAGCCCGGCCCGTTGTTCCCCGGACGGGCTGGTGAGAAGACAGCTCCGCGGCCAGGCGAACGCAAATCCGGCTGCGCGCCCGCCCTCCTGCTCCCCCGCTCCCCGTGCCTCGGCTCCCGTCTCAGCGGCCACCAGAGCCGGATCTCCCGGGCCGGGCCGCGGCCAGGCCGCCGTGGGAGGACGAAGGCGCGCGGTTTCTCCTCCTCCCGCCCGCCCCCAGGGCCGAGGCCGTTGCCAGGGAGACGAGACTTGCAGTCCGGAGAGGGGCTCGGCCCCTTCCGCGCCCAGTGCATCTTCGCGGCTTGGCTCTCGCAGCCCCTCGGCCGGGGGAGGGGCAAGGAGGCAGAGGGGCGGCGGAAGGCCCCCCCAACCCACCTGCGGGCCAGGGCCGCGACACCGGGGGGACAAAGACACCCGGAACCACCAGAGCCGCTGCTGCCGCCGCCACCGGAAGCGTCTCTCCGGAAGCACGACCACTGGTCGGAAGCTGCCACTCTCCCGGATATAGTCCCTCCCTCCTCTCCACCGACCTCTCCCTTCCCCCACACCGGCCTGCCATCCCGCTCCAACTGCTGAGCGGAAGTGCGCCTTCCCCGATCGGATATGCGTTAGGAAGCCGCGCGTCGGTGGTGTCCGCGCTTACGTGTCCCATGAGAAAAGCAGACTTCAGAGAACTGGTTCCTGGTCCAAAGACAGATGGAGCTGGACCCTCAAACATAAAGCAGCACCTATGCTTCATTCTGGCGGACCCCCAAGCCGGCAGCAGCAAGAGAACCAGCTGACTGGAGGAGGAGGATGCATGATCAGTGCCCGTTTCTATAGAGACATCCTTGTGTCTGACTCAACCAATGACCCCATCTCTAGCCCTACCCTTTGTTGAGGGCAGCCCCCACTTGTACCTCCCATCTTCTGGGTGCCTGCAGGAGACTAAACTTTACCCCCTTCTCAGTTAACAGAGCTTGGAACCTAAAAGGTGTGAAATGGAATAGTTCCTCCCATATTGGTGTCCTGACTATGGTGACTATGTCCTCCTCCCATAGAAAATATTTTCCTCCATTTCCTCCCTCAGAAAAATACTTTTCTGAGCCCAGGTAGAATAATACCAGCTATCTGGCAGCCATCATCCACTTAGCCACTTCCCTGGTAAATGCTGAGGAGCTTGGGGCAGGGGGCAGGTGTGTGCAAGAAAAAGCAAGAGGCAGCCACCCACCACATCCCCCATTCCCTAAGTTGAAAGAGGAATTAAAGATGTGAAAGATCATGCAGTAGGATTTAGCCCCGATAGCTGAGATGCATATGAAAGGAATGAATTCAGGGAGCCCAGACGATCGCAGCTTCCCATACTTAGAAGACTGCTAAATTTCTTGATTTGAGATATTTGGTTTTCCTTAATTAACAATAAACTTTTGTTCAGAGCCCCATCCCCTGCTGCAAACTTCTATATAACCTGACTCCTCACCTCACCTCCTTAGAAAGAGTTCTCTGAGGAAATGCTGTCTCCAAGGCTTGAAGTCCTAAAAATTCCCACGGAATAAAGGTCTCTTAGGTTGCGTGTATTTTTTCAGTCAACACACCTTCACAATATACATTTACAAAGAATTCTCACAGTCATTTTCTTTAGTCCTCACATCAACTCTTGGGGAATGAGCAGGTCAGGTGTTAGTGTTCTAATTCTCAGATGTGATACGTGAGAGACTCAAATGACTCGCTCAAAGTCTTGCCACTAATCACTGGCCATTTTAGTCCCAATTAGCAATCCCAATTCCCCCTTATCCTCTGACCTTCTCATCATCCCTCCAGTTTAGCCTCCCTCCAACCCCCTTTCCTATTCATTTAACATTCACCAAGCATTTTGAGGCAGCTTAATTTCACTTTATCCTCAGAACAAGTCTGTGAGGTAGGCAAGGCAGGCATCGTTATACCATTTGGGAGATTAAGTGGGCAGCTGTGGCTCAGAAAAGTTAAGCAATTTTGTCAAGGTCTAAATGCTAATTTGGGCCTCTGGTTTCAGCTATGATGTAGGTAAGCAGTAAAGCAGCAGAGAGTAGACCTTGAAGATTACTCTGCTGTTCCCTGTGTTGTACTTGACTCTCCCATCCCTGGTGCAGTCTTCAGGCAAGATTCAGGGCAGAGGCAGCCAAAAGAGTGCCCTTCTCTGTTCTAGGGCTGCCCACTTGAGTATGAGGAAGAAGACAGGACTCCAGATCAGTAACTGTCCACTCAGGAGTGAAGGTCAGGTCCATCGTCCTGCGGTTACCTCACCATGAGGGCATGATTCCAGAGAGACGGCTGGATCCAGTCAGTTCACCACACTGACAGTCCCACAGTCCCCAGCGACACACTGGGTGCCGAGAGATCACTGTGCCTGACACGCCCCATGGATGCCCCATGAATCAGTGAGGTTCACATTGCCTAAGCCCAGGGATTTTTGGCAACCAAGGAGGAGCCCCAGAGCTGCTGCACTTTGGGGCCTCTCAGGGACCCAGGGCTCCTTGGCTGCTCAGAAGAGAAGGACTCAGCCCTTGCCTGAGTTCAGAGAGAACTTCAGAGAGAAGACAGAGCATCCACAGCTTTTTCTGGCAGTGCCCAGAAGCAGCATCAGGGCAGACGGCGAGGAGACTTCATTGCACTCGCCCCACGGGGGTCACATCCCTGCACCAGGAGGTCTCAGTGTACAGAGAGGTTTTTGTCTTGTTTCTTCTTAACCACTAATGATGGCATAAAGGTCTTCTGGAGGGGATGGCCCAGAGGCTTTTCAGGGAGGTCCCTTGATGCAATCCTGTGGAAAAAGGAAAGAAGCTCTAGGCTAGGGGAAAAAAACAAAGGTAATGATGGCAGACTTCTGTGATTAAGAATCTACCTACTCAGGGCAGGGGTCGGGTGGGGGGTGGGGAGGAGGGATAGTTAGGGAGTTTGAAAAGGTCTTGTACACACTGCTGTATTCAAAATGCATAACCAACAAGGACCTACTGTACAGCACATGGAACTCTCCTTGGTGTTATGTGGCAGCCTGGATGGGAGGGGCGGTTGGGGGAGAATGGATACAAGCACATGTAGGGCTGAGTCCCTTTGCTATTCACCTGAAACTACCACAACATTGTTAACTGGCCATGAAAGTGAAAGTGTAGTCACTCAGATGTGTCCAACTCTTGGACTATAGCCCACCAGACTCCTCTGTCCATGGGATTTCCCAGGCAAGAATACTGGAGTGGGTTGCCATTCCCTTCTCCAGGGGATCTTCAGGACCCAGGGATTGAACCCAGGTCTCTTGCATTGCAGTAAGACCCTACTATCTGAGCCACCAGGAAAGCCCTGGTGATAACTGACTGGGAAATCACCAGGGTTGCAATATAGCCCTGGAATAATCAGTTATATCCCAATACAAAATAAAAGGGTTTTTTTGTAAAAAAAAAAAAAAAAAAAAAGAATCTGCCTACTAATGTAGTAGACATGAGCTCCATCCCTGGTTTGGGAAGATCACACAGTCTGCAAAGCAACTAAGCCCATGCGCCCCAACTACTACAGCCCGTATGTCCTGGAGCCTGTGCTCAATAACAAGAGAAGCCACCAGAGTGAGAAGCCCACACACCGCAACAGAGTAGCCCCTGGTGGCCACAGCTAGAGAAAGCCCGAGCAGCAACCAAGATCCAGCACAGCCAAAAATTAATCTTCAAAAAAAAAAAAGTAATGATGGCCCCTGAGTTGACCGACAATTGCGAAAAGCCTAAGGATATTAATTGATGGGGCTTATCCTGGAGAGTTATTCAGTAAAGACCCTCACTCCCAGCACCCGCTGTGGCATTCTGTGTGCACTACCTTGCTTTCCTGGGGAAACCCAGGGAGGTCGCCTAAGTTTCAGCTTTGAGGGCTGAGGGCTTGCTGGGTTCACATGACGATTTCCTATCTTTTGGTCCTGGCTCTGCCACTGGCTCGCCGTGCGGCCTCAGGAAGATAACTTCCCTCCCCAGCCCTGTTCTCAGACTCCTCATCTATAAATGGGGCTTTTTAACTACTTTCTGTTTCTTCCCACAACCTCTCCAAGACTTTTTGTTTAGTTGCTCAGTTGTGTCCGACTCTGTGACCCCATGAACTGTAGCCCATTAGGCTCCACTCTCCATGGGATTCTCCAGACAAGAATACTGGAGTGGGTTGCCATGCCCTTCTCCAGGGGATCTTCCAGATCCAGGTATCAAACTCGGGTCTCCTGCATCACAGGCAGATTCTTTACCGCTGAGCCACCAGGAAAGCCTTCTCCAAGACTGCCTCTCTCAAATTTTGCAGGGACAAAAATAACAACTGGCAGCACAACCTCAGCCTCCTAGCTCATCAGGCTCCTCCTTCTGCCCTGCCCTGGGCAGGGTCACAGAACTCACCTGGGGGCTGGGTCACAGGACTCACCTGTGTGTCACAGGACCATCGGCAGAGGTGGCAAGTTCAGCAGGTCGAGGGCTGCCCCACCTGATCCGGTTGAGCAGGACTTTGACTTTGTTCCAGTGGGAGCAATCCCCCTGAGCAGAGGGTGAGGGGGTCACCCAAGGTCCCTCCTCACAACATACCCCGGACCAAGCTCCCACAGATAGTTGTCACCATAATCAGGACAAGTCACCTGCTCCAAATAGGAATCCTCTCATATTCTAGCTTTCAGGGTATCCACACATCCCAACCATCCCACCCCCACCCCATCCTGTCACCTGGCCCCACGTATCAGTTCAGTCACTCAGTTGTGTCCAACTCTTTGCGACCCCATGGACTGTAGCACACCAGGCTTCCCACTACAGCAGGCCAGGCCCCACATATAGCCCTCACCTACCTTGTGTTCCTGGGAGGATGAGGTGTGAGCTGGCTCCATCAGGGCCTCTGACAGCCTGGGAGGGCTGGCACTGGGCGCCCCTACCTTTGGGGGTGAAGCTGTTTTTGCTCCTTCAGAAAGATAATCCGGTTACCCCAGGCAAGGAACAGGAAGGCACTCATCAAGCCCAGAGCTCAGGCAGTCTGCCTGTGGGGCCCTGGTTAGGCAAGATGCAGAGAGAGATGCAGTTGGAGCTCACCTGTCTCCTCTGTCTGGCTGAGCCATTCCCACGGTCCGCGCACCTCACTGCCTGGGGCGTAAGAAGGCAGAGGTGAAGGCGCCAGGGTTGTCTCCTCCTCCTCTTCAGGATTCTGTGCACAGGAGAGACAGGCTCTCTGGGCCTGGCTAGAGGGCTGAGGCTGTTCTGAAGGGAGTCCTGGTTTCAGGGGTCCCACCGATCCTCTGCCTCCCCCTCACCTGCCCACCAGCCGGCCTGCCCACTCACAGCTCACTCACCGCAGGGCCCCTCTGAGTCTGCAGCTGCAGACAGAGCTGCTGTAGATTTGCCACCTGCTCCAGCACCGCGCACAGGTGTTCCAGATAGCGAAGACCCTGCCCCGGAAGGCCGGAGCAGGCTTCAGGCTCCAAGTCCTCCACCTGTGGGACACAGTGAGGTCAGAGAGACTTCTGAACCCAGTCAGACTCCCACCCAACGGGCCAGTAGATGGGGCAGAATAAGTAAGAGGAGAACACACACCCAGCTGCTCACCCCGTGCCCAACCAGGCAAAGGGCCAGGTAGGCCCCAGGCCCTGCTCATCTCCACACAACTAGGGGTTGGGGGTGAGGTGAGACATCTCATCCAACCCATCAATGAGAGGCAAGGAATGCCCTGCCCCAGCTTCCCTGGTGGCTCAGATGGTAAAAAGTCTCCCTCCAACATGGGAGACTCAGGTTTGATTTGGGTTGGGAAGATCCCCTGGAGAAGGGAATGGCAATCCACTCCAGTATTCATGCCTGCAGAATTCCATGGACAGAGGAGCCTGGCAAGCTGCAGGCGCCAGGGTTGTCTCCTCCTGCAGTTCATGATGGTCACAAAGAGTTGGACACAATTAAGCGACTAACACACACACACACACAATACCCTGCCTGGGAGAGTTCCAGGGAGAACAAGGTTGGGGCGGAGGGGTGGAGGAGGTAGGGGAGAGTCCATCTCCATCCCACCCTTGAGAGTTGGCACTTACCACCTCTGCTTGTTCCAGGCCATCCTCCAAATCACTCTCTGCCTCAGTGGCCTCTGGTCCCCTTGCTTCAGAATGGGGCATTTCACACTTAGGCGACAACTTTGGGGAGTGGCAGTGTTGTGACAAGCTGGTAGGGGGAACTGAGAGCTGGTGGGAGCGCTTCAGCACCTGCTCCAGCTTACGGCTGGCTAGAAGCCGGCTTAGGTGGGCAGGAGGCTCCAGGGCACCAAGGGCTAGGGACTCAGCGCTCTCCAGGGGCTCAAAGTTCAGAGAGTCTTGAGAAAAGCTGGGGGAGGTGGCCAGGGAGCTGTCCCCAACCGCCATCTCCACTCCTGAGTCCTGGGAGCCCAGTTTGAGAAGCGGCACCTGCCCCTGGGGACCTCTCAGCTGGTCTTGCCTCTTCCAGGAGTCTGATGAGCAAACTGGAGCCACATCTGGGATCTGCCTGTAGGTGCTGTTGACTCCAGGCACTACACAACCATGTGCCAGGTCCTCGCCAGCCCCATCTGCAAGGAGAGTCAGTCATCAGGCTGGGCCGGCTACGCCAACATTCCTGCAACTGGTGGCGTTTCCCGGGGAGGAGTGTCCTGGGTCAAAGGTGACAGGAGGAGCTCAGCAGACCACAGCCGCGTCCAGATCTCTCCATCCCTGTCTGGGAGATTGGGTTAGGATGGGGGTCCCTTTTACAAAAGTAATTGTTAATGATATCTTCCTTCGAGGGGTGGGCACTTGCTTCCAGGGAGCCCTTGCGCTCTGGCCCCTGAGGTCAGCCTAAGACCTCTGAACCATCACTGGGGAACTATAGCCTCTTCGGCTGCTCCCCAAGGGGTAGTGTGGCTGTGCCCCCGCCTCAGGGAGAGGGGAAAGGACACAAAGAGGGAAGCAGGGGTCTAAACTGGCATCAGGATGCAAGAGAAAGTCCATCCCGGAAGTCCTGGAGGGAAAAGGTACCAAAAATCACAATAGCCATAATCATTTTGGACTTTTGTTCTTTTAAATGAGAAGCAGAAAATTTGGGAGAGTTGAAAAAAATCTGAACTGAGGAAAGGGAACCCAAATGGTAGGAGAAGCAGCGCGGTCGCCCAATCACTGTCCTCTCTACAGCTCTCCTGGTCTGTGCCAGGCTCTCCTGCAATCTAAGTGCCCAATCGTAAAAATACAGAATTGGAGGTTGGAGGGGACGGAGGCCGGCCTCCTTCCCCGGCCTGCCGCATCTGGATGCCAAACCAGGCCCCTCTGGGCAAGAAAGTCCACCAGGAAGTCTACCCCTGCGCGGCTCCTTTGGAAAGAGGTCCACCGCCGCAGAGATGAGGGCTTTTCGCGACCGCCGGCTGGGGCAGGAGCCAGGGAAACGAGGATCCTGACCAGGAATTAGAGGTAAGTGGGCCCGGGGAAAATGGGATGGAGGTGACGATCGGTTTAACGCCAAAAAGTAAAAGGGCCTCCAACGTGAGGACGCGATCCCCGGCCCTTCCTAAGGGAGGCGGCGAGGAGGGCGCACCGAGGTCGGGCGGGCTGCGCCGCGCAGGTGGTGCGGGCTCTGCCGGTGGGGCGGGGAGCGCAAACAGGGGCCAGGGCACGAGAGTCGGCTCCAGGCCAAAGGTCCGGGCCCGCCCCTGAGTGGGCGACTCACCCTGGCCGCCCAGCGGCTCCACGGCGAAGACGCGCCGCCGGCCCAGCATGGCCCCAATCCGGCCCCAATGCGGCGCCCGGGCCGTGGCTGCTGCAGAAAGACCGAGCTATCACTGCCGCCGTCGCGGAGCCGCTGTCGGGCGGGCGGCTAGGCTTGCGCGTCCGGACCCGGCAGGGTGCGGCCCCGGGACACTCCCAACCCGCATTGGGGAGGGACGGGGCGGGGAGGGGTGCGCAGGTGTGCGAACGCGACGAGAAGGGCCGCGAGGGCGGGGCCTGGGCCCCCCAGCATAGTCGACGGGGACAGGGGCCGGGGGCAGGGGGCAGGGGTAGGAGGCGGGCCCCTGGCTCCCTTGCCCAGCCGGCCTAGCCGAAGAGCAGGGACCCTGGCGGGGGATGCGGTCTCGCCCGTGGCGTGGGGTCACCCTGCCCACGGTTCCCAAGCCGAGTCTATCTTACTGCGGCCGAAATGAAGCTGGGAGAGGCGGGGGGCGGCGACCGGACGCGAGCGCGGAAGGAAATGGATCAGCACGTGCAGGCGGTGGAAAGATCGCAGGCCAGGACGTCCGCGTCCGCGCGCGCCCAGCTGTGTGCCTTCGGGAAAGTCACTCAGCCACTCTGAAACCTGGCGCAATCAAAGGTGGAAGGGATTCTCGGCACAGAAATCCTTTCCAATAACTGCAGGGCGCCTTGGATCCTGGGCTAGAGTAGAATCCGGCGGGGGCGAGGGTGTGGTTCAGGATCCGGTAAAGTGAAACAGGGGGACCGAAGGGCAGCCCCGAGGTCTGGGAGTGTAAAGGCTCACCAGTCCTCAGCCCCACCCACTTTGAGTCCATGGAACTCCACCACCGCAGGCAGCCGAGAAAGCTGAGACAGGCTGGAGACCAGATGGGGTGGTGGCCTCTAAGGAAACCTCAGTCCCCTGAGGAAGGTCACTGGGGCTGGAAAAATCCCAGCAGGACCCAAATTCCCTGAAGGGAGATAAGGGAGCTGGCGGACGTGCAAGCTTGCACCTGAGCCTCTGGGAGTAGGGAGAGGGGCAGGCTGGAGCTGGAGGCTCTAGTCGCAAGTGGTAATTATCTGGGAGAGAGAAGACAGTCTGCTCACCCTCTGCTTCCTCCTACCTGTCCTCCAACAGCCCCCGCAGGATCGGTCAGGAATCAAAAACTACATGATTCTAACTCTATGACATGGGGAAACAGGCCTGCAGCGAAGCCCTCACCCCCGCCCCTCCCCACAACTCCCCCGGGAACAATGACTGCCCAAATTTACTCTTGACACCTTGACTTTCAGGCCAGGCCCTTCCCTGCTGTCTGAGTTCTCTGGGTTGCCCGCTGCGGCCCTGTCCTCCTGGAAACCACCCCCATGACTCTTTCCCAGGTACAAAACAGAGAAGCCTGGGCCTGGGGACAGTACAAGTCCAACAGCCGGGTATATCGTGCACCATGCTTCCCAGGGGAGGAGGCGGAGGTTGGGGGGTATGGAGGGAGGGCTGGCTGTCAGGGGGCTTTCCCCCTCCTGAGTCAGAGGATAGGGAGGTAAAGGGAGGGAACCTTTGCCAGATCTTGTCCTGAATTTCGAGAATGTGGGGCCAGATTCCAGGCAGTCTCTGTGGTGACTCTGGGGCAGGAATGTATCTGGAGCAGGAAGCCAGCCCGGCCAGGAATGCAGTGTCTCAGCACAGGGCTCTGTGTGGGCTCAAACCACACACACACACACACACACACACACACACCAGGCACACACACACCAGGCACACTCTCCTCCAGGCCACTCCCTCCTCCCCATGTAGATATGCCGGAACCTTCAAGGTGGTTGGGATCCCCCACTGTGGGGGGCCACATGCTGCCTTCCCATCTGCCGTTTACTGCCCTAACTGTGGCAAGCGCCTGTCAGAGCTGGGCCAGGCCTTCACCACCCAGAAGGCTGTCTCTCCTTCCCCCCACCTTCTACCAGAGAAGAATCATCTCTCTCTTAGTGATGCTGGAAGGGATAGGAGGGGCACACCCTCGCTGCCCACCTGAGGGATGAGTAGCTACCATGAGTCCCTGAGACACATGGTGGCCCCAGCAGAGGCATCCCTCAGCCTCCATGGGGGAAGTCCCAGCTTCAGGAAGCACATCTCCTGCCAGCTAGGCCCTGTGGGAGGAAAGGCAAAGCCAAGAGCCCAGGGCAGCTTCTGGCAGACTAGAGATGGCTGAAAGCTGTGGTGACCTCCACCGTGGCCTGGAAGGCTGCCTTTGGTGGAGGGACAAGAGCAGCCCAGGGAAAGCCAGGAACCCAGGACTCAGGCTCCTGGCTCCTCAGCCCCCTGCCCTTACTGCCAGGAGTTCTTGAACCAGCGACTTATCCTTCCTGTCCTCAGTTTCTTCATTGACACAACTAGGATGACAACAGTACCTATTTCAGAATGGTGAGAACTGACATTAAAGCACCTGAGAATTACCTAGCAGTGTCACTTTGGGAAAGTCATTTTCTCATCTCCAATAGCAGGGGGCTGTATCTGATGCTCTCTCAGGTCACTTGTAACTCGAATCTGTCATCATTTCTGAAGTGATTCCCCAAAACACAGAAGAAAGTAAAGAGGGCACTGAGCTGGACAAATAGCAGCTGCCTGCTTGGGTGGTATCCCATCCCCTCCCCAGCTTGTCTGGGTCAAAGCAGGTGGATGCTCACAGCTGGGCAGAGACCAAAGGCTGCCCCCCACTTTCTCCTCTGGCAACCAGGATTGACTAATAACTCTCTTCCAAAGAAGTCCTCCCCCAGGCTCGGGCTGGCTGGTGGCTGCAAAGAACTCTGATGCTGAAACACTTGGGCCCTGGGGAGGAGAGCTGACTGCCACAATCAGGGGAATGGCAATCCACTCCAGTATTCTTGCCTGGAGAATCCTATGGACAGAGGAGTTTGGCAGGCTACAGTCCACAGAGTCGCAAAGAGTCAGACACGACTAAGTGACTAGCACTACACTGCTGCTGCTAAGTCACTTCAGTCGTGTCCGACTTTGTGCAACCTCATAGACGGCAGCCCACCAGGCTCCCCCGTCCCTGGGATTCTCCAGGCAAGAACACTGGAGTGGGTTGCCATTTAACACTACACTACTATTAGTTAAAACCTGTCCAGCCTTTGAAAGGCCTTCAACAGCTCACTGGCCGACCCATTTCACATGGGCCTCCATACCCCATTTGTTCTCCGTTCCTTAGAGCTACCATGAGTCTAAGAGAATGGTTTGTTACGCGTGGGGATCTGACCATATTAAGACCCCAATGTTCTCTTTTCCAACCTGTCACTTCCCTGCTGATTTTTTTTTACTGTCCGCAGAGCCTCAAGGTGAAATTCAAACCATATCTTATGGCATTCAAGGCTCCCATCTTCCTTTCCAATCTTGTCTCAGTATCGCCTTCAGCCTTCCCCTAAGCTGAGCATTCCACTTGCACTAACCCCCTCACTCTGCATGTCTCTCCTCCATCTGTCTGAGTCCTGTTCCTCTGACAATGATGGCCCTGGCTCTGAACTCTCAGAGTGCTGCTGTGTGTTCCACGTAAGCTCTTCACACTCACTACCATATAGCACCTTTCATCATGTCAACTCTATTGCTGCCACTTGATTATACATCTTTAGGAAACCCATAAAAGTGCTCTTCCGGTATTCCCACTGTGCCAGGACCCAAGAATTGACAGAGGAGTCAATCAGTCCCCTTTTGTGAGCATTCTCCCTGCCAAGGGCTACACCTGACACTAGGTGGCGCCAAGGACCCTGTCCTACTTGGGACCAGATTATTGGGGCCTGACAACTCCTTGAGCCACAGACAGGCTTGATCTTTCCTATAAAAATAAAGGCAGCCATTCAGGCAAAAAGTGGGACAATTATAGCAAGGTATAAATTACATCAAGGTGCCTGAGGAGGCAACACACACAGTCTCTGCCAAGATTCCATTCAAAAAGAACCAGATAGCACCAAAGCACCCCCCAGCTTTTATCTTTTCTCTCCAGACTGACTGGGTGGTAAGGTAGGTGCTGCAGCCCAGCAGCACCCATGCACCTTTCTAAAATGTCCTCTGGGATTAGGACCAGAAGTGATGGGTGAATCAAGCCAAAAATCTGGCAGAGGACCACAGCCCCCTGTCTGACTCAAACATAGCCCCAGGGCAGGCACGCCTAGCACCAGCTTTCCAATCTACCACCTGTGAAGCAGCTGGGGCTCCCAGGGGAGAGGCTGGCAGACAAACCCTGGCTGGGAGGGTGGGGGCACTGCTGGGTTGTCCCTCCCAGGCAAAGCTAACTCACAGCCCTGTCCAAGGTTACCCCTAGGGATGATCTTTCTCAAATGGGTACAGACAGCCTTGGGCAAGTACACAAAGTTCTTTAGATCAGGGGTCCTTAACCCTCCGGTCTTAGACTGGTACCAGTCCGTGCCCTGTTAGGAACCAGGCTGCATAGCAGGAGGTGAGCAGGAGGCCCAGTGAGCAAAGCATCTGTATTTATAGCCATTCCCCAACACTGCCATTACCACCTGAGCTCCACCTCCTGTCAGCAGCCGAGGCATTGGATTCTCACAGGAGCATGAACCCTAGCCCTAATGTCAGGGCAGAATATCCTGAGATTGCCACAAGACAGAAATCAAGTGCACAGTAAATGAAAAACGCTTGAATCATCCCCAAACCATCCCCCTCTCTGCCCCAATCCGTGGAAAACTTTTCTTCCACAAAATTAATCCATGGTGCCAAAAAGGTTGGGGACCACAGCTTTAGGTGTTGTCTCCTCACTTGCCTCCCCAGCTCCTCTGAGTAAGTCAGCAGGGCTGGCAGCATCCATACGAAGTAGAGCGAGGGGCAGAGCGCCAGCCCAGGCAGGGCTGGCAGAGGAAGATGCTGTCTTACTGAGATGGGCCTGGGCAGAAGCGGTTTCAGGGCCTGCCTCCTGTTTGCTTCCAGCGCTCTGTCACCCTCATCCCTCTCCAGGCTCCCAGTGAGACACTCATTCCTCTACCAGGGATCATCCCAATAAAACAGGCATCTTTACAAAATGGTCCAGGGAGAACATGACCATCCACTAAAAGGAGCCAGTCTCTTCAGTAGGGAGTGTCACATGGCGAAGCAATCTGGTAGGAGTGGGCTTGGGGTGGGGGGGAATAAAAGGGCGAAAAATTGTTACATGTGAATACTCTCCAGGGGTGTCCCTAGGGGTGGGGTGATTAAGAATCTGCCTCCCAACACAGGGTACGTGAGTTTGATCCCTGGTCAGGGAACTAAGATCCCACATGGCACAGGGTTTCTAAGCCAGCACACCACAGCTACTGAGCCTGCATGCTGCAGAGCCCGTGCATCACAAGAAAAGCCCTCACAATGCAACTCAAGAAAGCCCACTCATTGCAGTGAAGACCCAGTGCAAAATTAAAAAACATTTTTTTTAAATAAAAAAAAGAGAGACTCTCCACCTAGGATTATGGGAAGCTCATTTCCAGGGGCTGGGGCAGGGAAGGAGAGAAGAGAGGGGCACCTACTTTATTTTGTTCACGTACAGTATATATTTTTAGTGCTCATATGTTGAAAACTTTACACAGTGAATACCTGTAGCCTCTGGCCCACCCCTCTCCTTCTGGACACTTATATCTGTGTCCCAACCTGCTTAATCCCCGGTGCACAAAGATGTCCAATGCAGCACCCATTTCGGGCTTTGATGCAGAGCCCATCCATCAAGAGGATGCAATAGTATCCAGCAGAGGCCTGGGGATGTGGACTGCCCTCACCTGCAGCACAGGCAGGTCCCAGCCTCTGGCTTCACCCCGCTCCCCATCACCTTTCCAGGCCAACGTGCTATTAGCACGGGTTTGGCGTGGAGGTGCCCACAGAGTGGAGGGTGGGCTGAGAGCTCAGGCCTGGGAATTGAGGGTGGGGGGTGCAGAGTAGCGTTGGCGGGCATGCTTCTCGCAATACAGCTCGTCCCCCACCCAGAAGTGCCCTCGCATCTTCAGGTTCAGCCCGCAGTCAGCACAGGTGTAGCAGCCAGGATGGCGGTACCGCCCCTCCTGGATACGGACGGCCTGGTTCCTGCAGGGACAGGGAGGGGACAGCCATTAACCTGGGGGGCAGGAGGGAGGGACAGGAGTGCCTGACACGATGCCACCATTCCCATTCTCAGGGAACCTAGTCCCCAGCCCAGAGCCAGGACCCTGGAAGGTCCCAAAATCTCAAACACCTGACTCCTCAAGCCTACCCTCAGGGACCCCAATCTTAAAGTCATTCCTCCCCCGCACAAAGGCAGACAAGCACCATCCTGAATCTTCTGGACTGTTAACAGAATAGTGATTCTCCAAGTGCAGTCCCAGGTGCCAAGACCCACAGCATCGTGTCACCAGGGGATGAATTGGAGATGCAAATCCTGGGGCTGGGGACCTCCTGAAGGGGAAATTCTGGGGGTGTTGGCTGAAATCCCTCAGGGGCCCAGCTGCAGCTCTTTGAGAACCAAGGCATAGGATCCCTTTCCTCAGGCATGCACAGCAGGGGTGGGCAGTCTCCCATTCTGCAGATGAAACATAGAGGCCAGGGACTTGCCTAGAGTTATCTGACCATCAACACTGAGCATGGAAGAAATTTACCAGGAAGGTGGGAAGGCCAAGGTTCAATTTTCCAGAGAATGTTTTCTCTGAGCTACATTATCACGCCACCCACTAAGAAAAAATGCACCCACCTCTGGAAAAGGCAGCCTAAGAGCGGGAAGAAGGGATTAAGAGCAAGATTTTCCAGGAGGAGGCGGAGCAGATCTCCAGAGGCATTGAGATGATGATTGGAGAGAAATCAAAAACAGTAGCATTTCTTCCTCCTCCAGGAAGGCAGGGAAAGAAATGGAGCAAGAGGAGAGACTGCAGGAAAAAGCCAGTACAAGCATCCCAAGAAGGCTGAAACGACCCCTGAGCCCATCACAAGTCCCCTGTGGCAGCGCTCCCCACTGGGCCTCTGGCTAGTGGATTCACACAGAGCATCTGGGCCCTGCCCTCCCTATCCCAGGCCCTGTGCCCCAGGCCGCCAACACTCACGCGATGCTGGTGTTGCACTTCTCACACGTGTGGAGCTTGGGTGGGCTGGCCAGAGCCCTGGAGGTGGGCAGGGAGGACTGCGGACTCAGCGAGCTGGGCAGGTAGGCAGGTGTTCCACCTGGACAGGGGGGAGGACAGACAGACACATCAGAGCTTGTCCATAGCAGCAGCATCAGGCTGTATTTTTTTTTTTTTTTTTTTTCTTTTTTTTGGCCACAAGGCATGTGGGATCTTAGTCTCCCAACCAGGGACCAAACACGTACCCTCCTGCATTGAAAGGCAGAGTCTTAACCACTGGACCACCAGGTAAGTCCCCAGGCTGTATTTTTGATGCTCACTCCACCTCCCCCAGCACTAGCTCCAAAGAGACTTGTTGTCAAAGGCACACTTCCAAGTGGACCTCAACGCAACCCTGGGTATGAGCGGGGGTCATGGAGGAAGGAGATGATCATGCCAGACCCTTGGCTGAGGCTGGTCAAGGGCAGGGAGCAGATTCAAGGCTGAGCTACCCAAGCTAAGGCAGCCTGAGCAGCGTCTGTGCTGAGTGTCTGACACATCAGACCAAGCAGGCGGTTCCTTTCTACTGATCCAGTCATAATGACACTAAGAGACATGGTAATAACAGATAATAACACATACCATACCACCTCTGTGCACTTTTCAAAGGGCTCTCGTGTGCATTATGGTGTCTGAGCCTTGGAACAAAGTGAAGGTGAAGCACAGATGTTACCTGGCAGGTATGGTCCCTGTCTACAGCTGAGGATGCCAAGATTTCAGGGGTGAAGTCACCATCTGTCTGCATTGCCCTCACCGCCCCCACCCCCACCCCGCCTCTCTCTGTACCCACTTCCAGGGCATGCTGAGGCCTTGGGGTGGTGATGGACACACTTTGCCCCCCTCCCCACCTCTCTCTCTGCCCCCTTCCAGGGCCTGCCAAGGCCTTGGGGTGGTGATGGATGTGCTTTGCTCCAAAGCTTCTTACCCTGTCTCCTTTCCCTCTGTGAACACCTCCAGGAGCAAAACATCAGACTTGGAACCAGTTACCAGGTTCCCCTCCAGTATTCCTGCCTGGAGAATCCCATGGACAGAGGAACCTGGGGGGCTACAGTCCATGGGGTTGCAGAGTCAAACACGACTGAGTGACTGACATTTTCTCTTTCACCAGGTACCAGTCATTCTGCCGATCAAATACTTCTGACAGTCCCATCATTTGTCCCCTTGATACCACTGCCAAGGCCAGGCCCTCCTCATCTCTCCCCTGGAAGGAGGCAGTGCCCTGCGCCCCGCCTCCCCCGGCATCACACATAGATACACACACACACACAAACATCCACTTCCCAGAATGCTGAGCAGCCAGTCTGCCCAATACACGGAGTTCCTCGGGAGTAGATTAGTAGTAGTAGTAGTAGGTGGTGGTCCCGACCACCTTCGATTGCCACATAGCTCAAGGCTGGTCCACTGGATGAGTCAGTAAACGTCTGATGAATTAACAACTCACCCACTGGTGGGAGACCATACCTCTGTTGCCTACTTTGGCCCCTCATGTATCCTCTGTCACTATTTAACCCAGCCCTCCTGGGTTAGGACACTCCTCAGCCTGGATGCAAGGCTTCACAGCTAGGACTTAACCTCCACAGCCCCCCTCCATGCAGCCAGAGTCCTCTTGATCCCACCCGAAAACCCTCTGGCTCAGACCTCCACATTCCACACAGCTCCCGGCCACCCTCTTAAGGCCGTTTGTGAAAGACTTGATCTTTCTTCAAGGGCCAAGGCAAACCCTTCTTCTTCCATGAAGTCCTCCTTGGAGACCCAGGGCCCACCACCTACCTTTATGGTTCCCTTGGCACGTCCTTGAACCTAGCCAGCACCTTTGGGTGCAACCCAGTAACCCCTACCAGACCAAAGGCTCCTGAAGTTCAGGGAAGGTGGCTTCTATAAGTCAGAGCCTTAAAAAATACTGATTTAAATGCTAATTTATTAACACATCTGGTCAGCAGTTCAGAGTGTCCTGGGGGAATGTCCTCCTGCCCAAGCCCCCAGGGGCTCACCTCTCTCCTCAGCTTCTAGGGCTTCCTGCAGGAGCCGGAAGGAGCTGGACTGCCGGGGGGCCATTCGTGCCTCGCGGTTTTCTTGCAGCATTTTGAAGACTTCTGAGTCCTCTCTCAGGAGGTGGCTTTCGCCTTCTGAGGCCACACTGCAGGGATGGAGGGAGCCAGCCAGGAGTGAGGGACCCATGCCCGGGGGTTAGGAGGAGCAGGAGGGCAGAGAAAGAGTGTCCCGGGGCGGGATAAAGGATTCTGGGGGTCAAAGGGAAGCCAACTGGGCTTACAGAGCTGGGACCCCCCCCACCCTTCTCCGGGAAACCTGACAGTCTCCTATTGCTCCCAGACCCTCCAAGATCCCATCCCTCCCTCCAGACCCCAGTGGTACCTGAGCCTGGAGCTGGAGGAACGGGCACCCGGGGAGGGCGGTGGCGGCAGTACCAGCACTGCTGAGTCGCCAGCAGGGCTGAGGCTGGCCTGTGGGAAGGAGAGGCACCAGGGGAGGAGTCAGCAGTGGGGCCCTGGGCCAGCACACCCATCTGAGCGGCCAGGCTCAGCTGTTCCCCAGGCCAACACCAGGGGGCCCCCGGCCCTCGCTGACCAGCAGGCTCCCCCTGCTGCACCAGCAAAAGCCAGCAGCTGCTCCTACTGGGTCCGAGAAGGGAGGGAGGCCAGCACCCAGCTCTGGAAGGGTGAGCTGCTGCCCAAAGGGGAACAGGCACGGGACAGAATGAAGATGAGCATGTGGGGCCACCATGTCGGCTCCTCTGCCATCTCACGGATTGTGTTTGCAAAGACGTTGCTTACTGGCGCGGGGGGAGGCAGACAAGCAGAGAGAAAGTAAGCTGACCCTTTTGCAATGAGGAAAAGGAAACATAAAGGGCCAAGACCCTTCTTGGTGTCAGAGTTGGGGCCACACAAAAGTCCCGTCTCCCCCACATGCGGGGGGAGATCTCTCCTCTGATAACACTAGGGTCTGGGCTCACCAGCCTCTCCCGACTGCCCTGGGAAGTTTGGTCCTGGCCCGTGGAGCCTTGAGGAGCCAGGCCTGTTTGGGGTTCACAGCAGAGTCCACTGCTCAGTGTGTGCTTGCCCTCTGGGCCTCTCACACCTGTTCTCTACCTGGAAATCTTGCCTGCAGTCTCCCTGTTGCTCTGCTTTCTGGCCTGCATCTTGCACTCTCTCTGTAGCCATCCCCAAAGGAGAGGAGAGCCTCAGAGACAACTAGGCTCGCCAAGACCAGGCTGAGGGCACAGTTTCCCAGAAAGCCAAACACTTTCGACTTTAAAATTCAAAGTCAGGGATGGGACTTTCCTGGTGTTCCAGTGTCTAAGACTCCAAGCTTCCAAAACAAGGGGCCCAGGTTTGATCCCTGGTCAGGGAACTAGATCCCACAGGCCACAACTAAGAGTTTGCATGCTGCAACAAAGACAGAAGTTCCTGCATGCCGCAACTATGACCCAGCGCAGCCAAATCAAATGCTTTGTTTTTAAAAAGTTGGGGCTGAAGTATACTGTCAAGTGGAAAAACTTCATGACTTCTTAAGCTGAAAACAAACTTCAAAGTCTTAAAAAAAAAAAAAGCCCTAAACTCACTGCACCAGACCCCCTGCACCAGCCTGCATTCTTCTGTTCCTCGGCTTCTACAGTAAGGAGATTAAAGGTCAGAAAGGAAACTGGCTGGTCCAAGTCCCTCAGGGAGTGGGAGGCTGGGCTAGGACTCCTCGCTGGGCTCCTGGGTGCCCGGCTGGTGCCATGCAGTCAATTGACAGATGGTGAGGCTGTTCCCTTAGGAAGGACAGCCAGCACCAGGTACTCAAGAACAATGTTCATCTTGCTGTCCCAGACAGGCCAGCATGTGCCCTGCATGGGGGCACTGGCCAGCAGGGAGGGAGAGCTGAAATCCACCCTGGCTCCCTTCGTAGGCCATGTCCTCATGCTAGCCAGTGAAACAAGGGCTGTTTTTACTTCATATCTGGTCACCCAAGAGTGTGCCTGTTGAGAAGGGGGCAACTTCTGGTTTCTGAAGGGCACCATAAGGACTGGTAATGTCCTACTTCCTGAGCCCAGTGATGCCTTAGCCAACTCGGGAGCCAGAGGCAAGGCCATGACCACTGCAGCCTGGGGCAGTGGCACCTCATCTGTAGTCACCTCTGCCCCCTTCTACCTGCCAGACCACCTCATCCCCAAGGTGGTGGTGGTTTAGTCACTAAGTCGTGCCCAACTCTTCTGACCCCATGGGCTGTAGCCCACCAGGCTCCTCTGTCCATGGGATTTCCCAAGCAAGAATACTGGAGTGGGTTGCCATTTCCTTCTCCAGGGGATCTTTCTGACCCAGGGATTGAACCCACATCTCCTGTGTCTCCTGCATGGCAGGCGAGTACTTTTACAAGTGAGCCACCTGGCAAGCCTGTAAAGAGAAAAGCCCAACGCCCTGACTTGGAGCAGCTTCACCTTTCCCCTCCCTTCCCTACCTCCCTCCTCCCCTCGAGGCACCCATAGGTGACACTTCCCTTTACCAAACCACCTTTCATCTCCAAAGCTGTTTATCTGCTCATCAAGAGCTGTCACTAGCCAATACTTCTCAAAATGTATTGCGGGGGATGTTAATAACTGAGTGCTTGGGGGAGTGGACAATGGGGAACCCCAGGAGAAATTCTGCAGTTAAACAAGTTTAGGAAATTAATAAAATTAAGCATCTTTCTCACAGGACTTTTCAGAGCCTTTAAGGTACTCAAGTGCATGAGTGGTTCCCAAGAGGGAGCTATGTGTCTGGTGACTCCACCCCATCTGACCACAGCCTCATTGTCGTAGACCAGAAGGCAAGTTTCACGGGGTTAGGAATTTCTGCTTTTCCACCAATGTATCCCTAGAGCCTAGAAGGGTGCCTGACCGAATCAGCTGCTCCACAAATATTTGTCGAAAGAATGACAAGAGGCCTCAGGATCAAAGAAGGGAATTCAGAGCCTCAGGTCCAACTCTGAGGCCCAGAGAGTGGAGGAAGGGGGCCTTGTCCAAAGTGACACGGTAGAGGTAAGACTAACCCAGGTCTCCCTGCCACCCCGCCCAGAGCTCCTCTTCACACCACATGGGTGGTCCTCAAAGCTGTGTGTACAGCAGATCCCTGAGGGCTCCTGAGAACTCAGATGGGTGGCCCCACCCCACCCAGGCCCTCACCCCTGTCTGATCCAGTAAGTTTAGACTGGAGCTTGAGAATCTGCATTTCTAACAAGTTCCAAGGTGCTGCTGCTGCCACTTTGAAAGCCACTCCCCATCTCATCTGCCTTTCCCCTTTGCCCTGGTTGCAGACACCGGGAGGAAGGAGGCCAGGATGGACCAAGCTCATCCCTACCTGGTCTCAGCCCGTATCTCTGTGGAGAAGGCCCCCAGGCCCAGACACGCCAGGTCTTGCTCCAACTGCTGTGTTCCCATCTCCCCAGCTCATCATCTCTAATCCGAAATCTACCTCTGACATCCAGCAAAATTCCTGACAAAGCCTTCTCAGGCCACCCCAGCCCACACTCAGCTGTCCCCTCCCAGAACGCCTCCTGCTTTTATAATTAAGACCATACCGTTCAGTGCTTAATTGTTCCAAAGTTGTTTTGCATGTCTCTCTTATCTCTACAATTATGTTTGAAATTCCTTAAAGATGGTGTCTCATTGAATATATACATCTCTATGCCCACGTTGCATGGAGGGCCACTGGGCAGGCCCTGCAGCGGGTCACCAGGGAGCCCCTACTACGAAGCCTCCAAAAGACCCTGCTCTGTCCTTCTCCAGAGCCCCCAGTTTCTAGCACCCTCCCCCAGCCATCTCCAAAGGCTCTGCTTTCTGGAATGCAGAATCAACTTGAGGTAGGATTCCAGCAGCTGGGCCTCATCCCCTTCACCCCAAAGGCTGGACCTGCCCCCACAAACTCTGCCCCCAGCAGCTGTGGCCAGGACTCTTGGCCGCCTCACTCCTCACCTCCCCAACCCTGCCCCTGGAGAGGAGAAATACCACCAAGGGGTGGGGGTTGGGCTGTCACTCGTAGACAGTGGGACCTGGGGGGTCCTGTCTGTCAGACAGTGGGACCAGGAGTAAAGGGCTGGGGAGGGGGGAAAAAACAGACAATAAGCCAAATGCAACTGGAGTCGGAATCACAGTCCGGCTGGTGGTTCTCTGGTGGTTCTTGGGGGCTGAGTCAGAGGAGGAAGAGGGGGGATGGGTGATGGGAGTTGGGGGCGGGCATGGGGCTTGGAATGGGGAGGAATGTGTTCAAGAGATGCAGCCAGAGCCAAAGGGAATCATCCCAACAACAGCAGCAAAACTATTTCGGTCCCAGCCCAAGAGAAACACTGGAGAAGGGAGGAAGCCATCAGCAAGGAGGAGGTGGCAGCGAGTAGGAATGTAAGATCTAGAAGGCCACCTGGGTCTAGCCAGCACAAGGACTGTCTCCCTCACCAGAGCGCTGGCCTCCTAGCTCCGGAAAGGAGCCCACCACTGCTAGGAAACCGCAGTGCTGACTGCCCAGGTGGGGCCAGCCACCTGCGGCCCTACAGGCACCACTACCAACCAACCAGGTATCCTCACCTGTCGGCTTCCACGGCGGCCCCCATAGTACAAGTGGTCAGCAGAAGCAGGTTCCAGGGAGTACGCCAGGCTCTGGAAACTGAAATGGGGAAATGGACAGAGGGTGCCTGGGTCCTCTCCACCAGGCTGCCCTAAGGAAACAGAGGTGACCCCCAGAGCCCCCTAACCTCAGCTTCGGAGACTCTGAGAGGCTAGCCTGCACCTCTGGATGCGGTGCCCACCCGCTGCGCTCACCTGTGGCTGGTCACCACCTCTCCAGTGGGAGCCTGGGGGCTGGTCGGGGGCAGGGTGAAGAAGGGGCTGCATGGTCGGGGGCTGAGGGAGGCCTGGCTGTCAGTGTGTGTCCTCCTGGAGCTCTGTGGAGAGAAGGGCCTGGAAGAGCAGGGCCCAGAGGAGCAAGGGAGGGGCCCCCATCACTTCAGGGTATGGAGCTCCCAGCAGGAGGCATCGTCCTACCTGGAAGCGAGTGGCCAGCACTTCCGGGGAGCTTTCCCCATTGGCCTGCCCGGGAGAGGCAGCCTGGGGCCTGAAGAGAAGACAGAGGGAGGTGAGTGTCACTGGGGTCCTGGCACCTCCACTAAGCTGGTAGGGCCTGTAGATTCCAGCTGTCCCCACACTGGGTTCTCAAGATTAGGAAAATGTACATAACATTCAGACATCAGGTAGCTAAATCTCAACTTTACCAAATTCACAAGTAACTATCATCAACGGCCACCATCATTTCTTACAACAAAGGACAATTCAGCACTACAAAGGAGAAAGGACATCGTTTCAGCAAGAAGTTCAATACATTCAAATTTTTTTAAAAACTCCAAACAATATCACCCCTCCCTCTGCCTTGCCTTTGTTTTTCCTTTTATTTTTTTTTTGGTGGTGGTGGGGGAACATTTCACCCAAACTATATCACTGGTCAGCATCAGTTTGTGGATCAGTTTGGTAGGGGACAGCTGACTATATATAAATAATCCTTTATCCTTCACCCCTGGAGAAACTCAAGACCAGAGAGAGAGAGTTGCCAAAATTCTTAAAGGCCTACAATGGCTGGGCCCACTGCCCCCTTTTCTCCAGGGGCCTGTCCCCTGCCAGCTCAGCCTTTGAAAGAATCACTTCTCTGCCCCTTCTGCAGGCTTCCCCCAATAAAACAGAGGGTGGAGCCAGCCCCACTTCCTGCCAGGCAGGGAGCTGAAGGACCTAAAGAACAAGGCAGCTAATCACCAAGGCACCCCCAACCCCCAGCCTCAGCTCCCCAGGGACTCCCCTCCGGTGGAATCTGACTGGAACCTTGAACAGGAGGTGACTAGAGGGCTGGGAGCTGCTGAGGGTGAGGAATGGGCCCACCATGTCCCACTACACCAATCTTGGAGGTCTGACCACTTCCAGCAAGGTCAATAGGAACCTCAGTCCCCACACTGCATGCCAGCCACAGCCTCGGCTCTTTCCCAGGAGAGAGTTTAGGGCCTGAGTGAGGGGAGTTTGGGCTCTGGCCCCGCCCAGAGCACCACTTCCTGCCTGGGGCTTCTGAGTGCCTGAGAGGTCTCCTGGGGCTGGGGTGTTGGGAGAGGTTAGGAGGGGTTTGAGCCAAAGAAAGAAGAAGCAGGGAGTCTGGACCTGCCCCCATGTGGAACTGGAGGAAGCCTGGGGGTACCACCTCTCTGATGGGGCTGGTCCCATCCAAGAAGCATAGGAGAGGAAGTGATGGTGTCAGCAGCTCCTCACCCCTCCCCCACCCCACTCTGCAGCTTCTTGTGGATTTTGGTCCCCTCCCAGATGCCATGACCCATTCTCTACCCTCCTCCTCCAGGCCGCACTCCTGTAAACACTCAGGAGCCAGAAGTGGCACGACATAGGCACTGAAGAGACTGGGGTCATGAGAGGTCCCGGGAACCAGCATCCACAGCACTGGAGGGGCGGCAGAGGTGAGGAGAGGGCATGGAGCCCCAGCTCAGAGGGAAGCTGGTGGTGGAGGCATTGGCAGAGGTATAGGAGGTACCTGACTCAGGCTCAAGACCCGCCCAGAGGGCTCTCCTGGCAGGGGGATCTCCCAGCATTCCTGCCCTCTGACTCACTGGGATGCTCCACCCCAGGAAGCCACCTGTCCACCCTCCAACTCAGCCCAGGGTTCCAGGCTGGGAATCTGCCTTCCCCAACAGGGTCCAGAGAGGAAATGGGGAGCCACAGGGGGTTCTATGGGGAGGGAGACCCCAAACTCCTCACCATCCCAAGATCAGAACAGAGGCTGTTGGAGGCAGGGACCCTGGGGACCCAGCCTCAGGCACACCTTCCTCCTCTTCAACCCACTTCATGCCCACGCCCTGTACCCCACACACTGGGAACCAGTCAAACCCGGGGATCCAGGTGGCTGATGCCAGCCTGCCCGACCCTGACTGTTCACCCGACTCTGGTTGGCCACCCGGTTGGCCTCAGCTGTCCTGCTGCAGCCCCAGAGCCCCAAACCTTCCCAGGGATGAACCATAGTGGCCCAGGGAGGCCAGACTGGAGCCGAGGGTAGGGGATAAGGGCAGTCATTGTGCAGCAGGCTGGCAGAAGGCAGAGCAATACTGGCAGGCCTAGTGGAAGTGGAGGGCCTACCGGTCCAGCTGCAGCCTCAGGGGTGAGGGGCTCTGGCGAATCTTGCTCTGGGCCTCGGCGTGAAGCATGTCCTTTGCACTCTCACCGTTGATGGACACAATAATGTCACCAGGCCGGAGGTCAGCAGCCTCGGCCTTGCCCCGCTCAGTTACCTGGAGGGGATGAGGATCAAGTCGTCTCAGGTGACACTCAGGTGGGAATGAGGAGAGGAAATGTCCTTGTCCAGCCCAAGAAACACAGAAGCTGACCTGCACCAGGCTGGCCTGCATATCTCCCTTTAACATCACTCTCCCTGCCCACCAGTGTCCACCCAGTTAATTAGCTTATCCCCTCCTGGAGGGGTCCAGAAGCTGGAGTGGCAGCCCCCCGACTTCTGACTCCAGCACTGGGATTTTAACGGGGCCTCTCAAAGAATATGCAATGGCAGAATTTCAGGAACTGTGCTTGAAAAGAGCCCTGCTTGTGCAAACCAAATCATGCAGGTGCTGCCTGCCCTTGGAGAATCACCAAGAGCTCAGGGGGCCTCTCCTACTAACCACCAAAGTGGCTGCCCGTAGGTATGGGGTCGGTGACCAAGGAGAAAGAGCAGGCCCTGCACTTGGCCCAGCTCCCTTTCACTCCCTAGAAGTGGCCACCATATCCTCATGGCAACCTGGCCCCAGCCCTACCCCGGCCAACAATCTCAGAAGCAGGCCTTGACTCCAGAACAAAAAAACAAAAGAGAAAGGTGTCTGTGGGGACTGGACAGACAGGGAAGAACCTGACTCTGGGGGCACCTCCCCATCTCCTGGAACTAGCACTTACCTTGGTCACCATGATAGGCGTGTGGAAGTCCCTGCCCCCAGAGATTCGGAAGCCCCAGGGCGCTGGCCCCACCACATCCACCGTCAGTGCCATACCTGAGGCAGAAAGGATGGAGAGATGGAGCCAGCCCCTCAGCTCCCCAGGGGGATGCTGTGAAGTGGAGGTGAGGTGTGTGTGACAGGTCCCCGGAGCAGCCAGTTAGGGGCTGAGGTGGGGGTGGCGGGGGCGGGGGGGGTCAGCGGGTGGAGGTTGGTAGAGGAAGTGACTAACCTCTCCCGCAGGCCTCAGTTCCACTTCCCCCACCCTGGGAAGTCAGGACTCTAAGTTTCCCCCTTAGCGTCTGTCTTCAGCAGAGCAGCTCCCTGGAGGCCAGCTGTCGGGGTGCTAGACACTGGGGCTTGCTGAGAGCAGGCAGGCAGGCAGGGCTGGCAGGTGGTGGATGTCAGCACTTCCTCTCCCCTCCTCCACTATCAACGCTAAGTGCCCCTAGTGCTGGCTTCCGGTCCCCAAACCCGACTGCACAAGGTACTTCCTCCCTGCTCTGGGGGAGGACAACACTCGGGGAACAGAAAGGGGCTGCACCACAGCAGGCTTTCAAGTAGCTGGCTGGGGGCCTCCCAGCTGCCTACTGTGCCCCTGGGAACATGGTTCAAGTGGCAAGACAAGGCTTCCACCTCCCCCAATGGCCTGTTGCCCTCCCAGCCGCTCTTGCAAGAAGGACAGGCTCATCTGCCAAGCTGGGCACACCCACCCCTGGGCGCTGACCAGCAGGGCGAGCTGACAGATGCTGCCGCCGAGCTGGGGCCACAGGACTCCCATCCAGGGCCCCTCCACTGGGTAAGGGAGTGTCCCTGTAGACCAGGCCCTTGTAGGATTTCCTGACCCTCTCGTTCTGGAGTCAGGAGCCAACCCAGGCAGGAAGCTGTAATGCCAAGCTGGGCCACCACCCTACCAAGCACCCACCCTGGGGCTGCCCTTGGGGAGGCCCATGGACTACAAATGCTGCCCAAATCTATCAAGCACACTGGGACCACTTCCTGCATTTAGGAGACTGGGGAGAGGGTGCCCGGGCAAGTGAGGCTGTCTGCCCACTTCTCGACCCTTTGGCTTCCCCTTTTGCCCGGGCCCAACCTCTCTGTCCCTCCCACAGGCCCCAAGTCGGCTGTGGCGGCTAGCAAATGCCTTGGATTCCCAGACCTTTGAGCTGGTCAGTGGACTCTGCGCCGGGGCAGCTAAGAAGTGCCCAGCCCGTCGGCCCGGCTCGCCCAGTTCAGGCTCCTTCTAAGTTCTGAGACCAAAGTACCGGTGCGCCTGGGGGCTGGAGTAGGAGCGCCCGGGAGGAGAAAGCCCAGCTCCAGGCGGGGAACCGACCGCAGGCGAGGCTGCGGGGAGCGGCCGTGCGCAGAGAGGTTCGGGCACCCAGGGAGCCGCGGGCGCACAGAACGGCCAAGGCGCCGGGGCCGGGGAGGACGCCAGCCATGCGCCCCGAGCACAGGTGGGTGCGCTCACCTGGCTCCCGCTCACCTGTCGGGCTGGGCGGCAAGGCCCGAGAGCGAAGGGAAGGGAAGGAGGGAGGCAAGGAGAAGCCGCCGCTCCCGCCGCCGCCGCCGCCGTCTGCCTGACTCAGGGGAGAGCCCGCCCGGGACTCCGGGACCTGCCTCCACCCATGTGATCCCAGGGCCGCCCCTGCCGCCGCCCCAGCCGCCGCCCCAGGCCGGGGAGGCCGCCTCCTCCGTGCAGCCCAGCCCGGGCGCTGCCACCTGGCCCGCGCCCGCTGGGGGCCCGGGGCTACTCTCCCGAGAGCCCCCTAGAGGCTGCAGCCGTCCTCTCTGGGGTAGCCCCATCCTCCCGGGGACAGGGGAGGCGGTCTGGTGACGGGCCCGGAGCCCCACTTCGCAGACAGCTGAGCCTGCTGACCCCCGAAACTCGCCCTCCTTCCAAGGGACGGGGGCGGGGACGAGGTGGGGGAAGGCCGGCTGGGTCTGTCTGCGGTCCGCCTGCCCGGCTCCTCCGCCCACTCCAGGCTCAGACGCTGGCGCAGATGCAGCCCTGACACCCACAGATCCCAACCCGGGGGCCGCGCCTCCGCCTCCTTGCCCGGCCAGCACGCTGGAGGGGCGGTGACTACCGACTGCTGCGGTGCTTTGGCTGCGCAGAGCTTCTCAGCCTGAGATGCACCGCCAGCCTGCTCCACTCAGGGCGACGTTCCAGGCCCAGTAGGAGATGAAGAGGGACTCCAGCTGGAGATGATCGACCCCCCTCCGGGATTACACACATCCCTCGATCTTGTGCGCTGATGCCCGTTCCATTCCTGACTGCCTCCCTCTCAGCCTCTGGGTCGCCCCTGCCCGGGGCCGCCACTCCCAATAACCACTACTGGCCCACGCTCCCCTGTGCCCCCAGCCCTCTGCCAGCCACCTGGGTCCCTGGCTCTAGGGATCAGGAGAGGACAGTCAAGGAGGACACCCCAGGTGTCATCAGCTCAGAACCATCCAGCAAATGGTTCCCTGTGGAGCCAAACCAGGCAAACCTCACCCTGGGAAACCTCAGGACCCACCAGAGCCAGCTCTCCTATCTCCCGCAGGTCTCCACTTTACTCTGGGGGCTCAGCAGTAAGCAATCTTCCAGCAATGCAGGAGACCCCGGTTCGATCCCTGGGTCTGGAAGATCCCCTGGAAAAGGGAAAGAATACTGAAAGAATACTTCAGTATTCTTGCCTGGAGAATCCCATGGACAGAGGGCCCTGGGGGGCTACCGTCCATGGGGTTGCAAAGAGTCGGACACGACTGAGACTAACACTGTCAGGCCGGCCTGTTTGCAGCACAGCACACCTGTAGGCACAGCTGTAACTTGCCTGTGTCAGGTGTGAGTCATTCCCTCTGAGTTCCCTCTGCAAGGTGTCCCCTCACTTTCCATCCCACCTGCCTATGCCCTCCCTGAACCAGCCTGCCTCTAGCGCAGCTACCTGCCCATCCCGGCCTCCCACAGCTCTGGGTGTGTGTTAGCCGCTCTCACACTAACAAATCCCAGTCTTCCCCATCTTTGCCTGATGCATCTGTCCTGCCTCCCAACTAGGCTGGAAGCCCCTGAGGGAGCTGGAAGCTGTGGGTAGGACAGGTGCTGCCTGGGGCGGGGCTCACCCGCAGACCTAACCGCAAATGCCAGATCTGCTCTACCTAGCTCTGTGACCTCGAGCAAGTTCCTCGGCCCCTCCCAGCCTCAGTTTCCTCTGCATCAGCTGGGATGGTACACAGACTACCCTCCTATTGTACACACTCCCCTCCTCATAAAGTTGCCCGTTCCTTGGAGGGCTGGGTGGATTTTGTTTGCCTTGTTGCTCCATTCCTGGGTCTAGCACCGTGCCTGGCCCCCTCAGCAGCTGCTCCAAGAAATTTTATAAAAGGGATATTATTTGAATGATCTAATGGATTAATTTCCCTCTCCTTCCCACCCACTCCCATCCTGCCAGTTTGTAACAGGGACTTGGTTTTGTACATCTTTCGGCTCAGATTTTGCCTTGGATAGACTCTAGAGAGATCTGCAGGTTCATCAGCAGGATTTCTGCTCTGTGATTTACAATCATGAAACTCACAACAAAGAGAAAGTCAGCCGACCCTGGGGCACGTCCCTATGGAACAGAAGGTAGACTGTTCTGCCCTTAGCCACTCTGGTCCTCTGGGCAAGTCACTCACCTCACTGGGATAAGCACCCTAGTGACTTAAGGTCCTTCCTGGCTCTGACCCTCCCCCCAGCCAGGTCACCCCTCCTGCCTTGTGCCAAGTCAAGGCAGAGAAAGAATCATGTACAGGCAGGGCGTAGGGTTAATTTGCTGCAGAGGCTCCAGGGCCCCACCAAGGAGAGGGTGTGGATTTGGTATCTGCCTTAAGGAAAGGAAGTCTCGGCCCTGAGATCTTTTCCTTTCTGAGGGCATCAGGCAACTCAAAGGAGATGGGATGGGTGATCAAGAACAGGCTAGCAGGTTCATGGAGAAGGGTCACTTCCACGGCATGGGCTGGGTCTGCCACCCTATCAGCAGACCATGGCGAGGACTGGGGTGGACGGAGGACTGAAAGCATGTCTCATTCTTCAGGCTGCTGTTTAACCAACACTGGAGCCCAGGCCACACCCAGGCTCAAGGAACCTGCCAGGGACTGGCCACAGCCCCATCATTCACAGACCTCTCCCACCTGTCTTGACAGAATTAGGAACCATCACCTCTTCCCACCCACCTTGGGTGGGGGTGCCCTAAGTGACAGGCCCAGATGACATGATTGCCAGGAAGAATGTGAGAGAGGCCCAGCCCAGGCCCGCCTCAGGGACCTCATGCATGACCTTCCTTCTCCAGGGCCTCTGGACAAGAACTGCCCGGGCATTTGGTAGGCTGTGCAGAGAGGCAGCAACAATCATCAGACCTGACTTCAGCATTTTAATATGATGTGACCCAGACAACTTAATTTCTCTGCCTCAGTCTCTCCTGCTGTAAAACAGACCTATAACTTGCCAGTTGGGATGCTTACATCAAACATGTAGGTAGCACCTTACACTTGGCTCATCTCTCAGCAGTGGCCAAGGAATGGAGCTTTCCTTCCTAATGAGAGCAGCCAGGCCCAGACTGTGCCCCCTCAGGCACCGCCAGGCCCCAGGACTTTGTCCTCGGGCCAGAAGATTGGCCTTGGCTAGCTGTGCTCCACCACTCCCAGCTTCCTGCCATCGATTGCTCAAAAACCCAAGCCCAAAAAAGAAAGTAAACAAACACACGAGAGCCCAGAGAAAGAAAACATGAGGAGCAGAGCAAACAGAAATGTCTAGTTCAGCAACCCCATGGCAGCTCCAGGATCAAACTGCTGCAAATGAGGCCACCTTCCGCTCCCATCTCTGGTTTCTCCCCACAATCAGGTATTGCCCTGGTCCCTGTGATGTTAGTTCTCTCAGCACAGCTTGCCAGATCCTCCAGGCTGCCCAATCCTTCCTGAGACCTGAGATCTTTAGAGATAATGATGGTGCTTTTCCAGCCTTCCCTTTCACACACACACACACACACACACACACACACACACACTCACTCATTCACATCCCACTTGATTCCCAGATCAGCCTACGGCAGAAAGAATTCCCATAATCCTAAGAGGGAGGAGCCCTCACCATAACCCAAAGAAAAAGGACAGGAAGGCAAGGTCCCTGGTACCCAGATTTATTTTACATTCTCTGCTTCCAGGGGGGACTTGAGGGCTGCTGGGCTGGCAGGAGGACAGCACATACCCGTTTCCCTGGAATACATCTGGGACAGGCCAGTCCTTGGAAGCCCCGCTCTTCCTGGGCACCAAGGCAGCTGGAATGATGAGCACGGCCCAGGCACAGGGTTTGGCAGCCTTTGGGAAGAGGGAGCCTTCAGGCAAGACCTCTTGCCAGGCAGCAAATACTAAGGAAGAGTCGTGTCCATCCCCCACCACACTCCCAGGCCCAGCTGGAGGCAGGGAGGCAGAGAGGATGGCAAGCAAGCTGCAGTGACAAGGGAGAAAGCCCTCCAGGCACAGGCGGCCTTTGGTCTCTATTAGGTTAGGAAGCTGGTTCTTGTTAGAGGAACCCCATGGGGGTAAAGCTGGGAGCCGGTCCCTGTTAAAAGGAAACGCCATAGTGGGGTGGGGGACTCAGGGGTCTGGTCTCAATAAGGCCTGAAACAGTCTCCACTTCAAAGCAGACCTCTATATTTGGGGAGTGGGGAAGGGGAGGAAATAAAAGGGCTGTTAGAGGAATGCTTGTGAGTCGTGGGTGGGAATCAGTCCAGGGGGCTTCAAGGGAGGTTCTGTAGGAAAGACTGCTGGGCTTGTCTGCAGATGCCAGCAGCTGAGGTCCTGGGGGAGGGGTATGTGTAGGGGGGGTCCTCTCTCCCTCCCATAAGTGCTCTGTTCCCCACCCCATCCTGGGTGGGCTCTGAGTTGCCACGGAGACCACTCACACCGGGGCTACATAATTTCCAGGGAATGTCCCAAATTTCTGGGTCCTCCTGGAGACACCTGAAAGAGGAAAGACAGAAAGAACATTCCCCACTTTTAAAAACAGGAATGGGGTGAGCTAGTGGTGGTGGTGGGGAAGTGAGAGCCCTGCCCTCTGCTGGCAGTACCCAGAACTGCAGGTGGAATCCAGGTCCCAGGGAAGGAGGAGTCTACTTTTCCTCACTCTTGGCCCCTAGAAGCAGAAGCCTCCAAGATGGGCCCAGCCACGCATCATGATGTTGATAATGATGGGCGAATCTGAGCACTCAACCAACTGTGCATAACTTTGCACACAGCCCTGAATAACCCCTCAGGAAAGCAAGGAAGCAGGAGAATGAATCACAGAACTTAAGTAGGGAGGAATCTCACTGGTCTAGTATGACACCCTAATTTTAGAGATGGGGCAGGTAAGGTATATGACAAGGCCATGTCAATTCCCCCAAAGCATTCAGCTGCTCAGAGGTAGAAGCGGGACCAAAATCCAGGCTTCTGTCTACTACAACCCCCCAAAATTTGTGTCCTGGGGTAGAGGAAGAGAAATGCTAGGAGCTACAGGAAAATAAAATTAAATTAAAGTTCTGACCGTCCCTTCCCCTCAGGCAGCCACCCACTTCTGTGAGCAGCTGAGGGCCCTCTTGCCCCTAGGCCTTACTGATACTCTTCCCCTCCCTAGAGGGCCTCCCTTCTCCTCTCTGCCTCCTCAAATCCTTCCACCGCCTCCCTCACTTCCTCCAGGAAACCTTCCCTGATCTGCACTGTCCAAAATGATACTCACATGTGGCTGATGAGCACTTGAAATGTGCCAGTGTAACTGAGAAAACAACTGTTCTCAACCTTCCCTCTAAAAAAGCCCTTGGGGCTTATTCCACAAAAGTGGTACTTTTTCCTCTTATCTTTAATAGGAGTTGTAAAAAAAGAAAAAAATGCAGAAGTGTACAGACTAAAATTAGAATGTGTCCCCAAGACTTCATTTAGGTGAACTTGATCAGGTGGTGCTAATAGTAAAGAACCCGACTGCCAATGTAGGAGACGTAAGAGATGAGGGTTCAATCCTTGGGTCGGGAAGACCCCCTGGAGGAGGGCATGGCAACAAACTCCAGTATTCTTGCCTGGAGAATCCCATGGAGAGAGGACCCTGGTGGGTATAGTCCATAAGGTTGCAAAGAGTTGGACACAGCTGAGCGACTTTGCACTCACGCACAAAGTGCTGCCATTTTGCCATATATGTACAGCATGGTGGGCTACAAAGCCTTTGTCACAAACCTATAGTACCTATTTCAGCTGCCCCCAGTCCAGTGGTTAGGACTCCGTGCTTCCAATGCAGAGGATGCATGTTCTATTCCTGGTCAGGGAACTAAGATACCACAAGCCGTGTGGTGTAGCCAAAAAATTGACAACTGGGCTTCCCTGGTGGCTCAGATGGTGAAGAATCTGCCTGCAATGCAGGAGACCCAGGTTTGATCCCTGGGTTGGGAAGATCCCCTGGAGGAGGGAATGGTTACCCACTCCAGCATTCTTACCTGGGAAATCCCATGGACAGAGGAACCTGGCAAGCTACAGTCCATGGGGTTGCAAAGAGTCGGACACAACTGAGCAACTAACACCTTAGACCTAAATTACTCCTTCCATGAATTTGGTTTCCTTGGGGGAGGGGGATGGATTTTATGATGAATAAGAAATACTAATTTTTTAAAGTAAATTGACTTTGAAGATACAAAAAGTTAACTGCATGGAATAAAACTTGTGAATGAAAAAAAAAGAATGTGCCCTCAAGCCAACCCATCCAAGGAAAGGACTGCTAACAAGCTCTGTGTGTGTGTGTGTGTTTGGGGTGTGTGTGGTGTGTGTGTGTTAAGTCCCTTCAGTTGTGTCTGACTCTTTGCGACCCTATGGACTATAGCCCGCCAGGTTCTTCTGTCCATGGGATTCTCCAGGCATAAATACCAGAGCGAGTTGCCAAGCCCTCCTCCAGGGGATCTTCCCAACCCAGGGATCAAACCCGCATCTCTTGCATCTACATTGGCAGGCGCATTCTTTACCACTAGCACCACCTGGGAAGCCCCATGTTAATAAGCTGGTGCTTCATAGTTACTGGTGTGTCAGAAGGGTGGTCAGCACTGAGGTGCTAGATTCAGATGAGAGAGGAAGGCTGTCACTCCTGTGGCCACTCCTCCCAAGGTACCCCCGCAACCCTTCAGGCCCTGGAGCCTGTTGAGCCAGAGCTTCTGGATGCTCACTGCTCTCTAGGGATGACCCCATCCCCTGAAGCTGCAGCTTGGACCTGACCCGCTCACTCTGGGAAAAAAGCATGCTGAGTGGTCACCGTGAACCAGGCCAAGGCCAACCTGAGACTTCCTGCTTTAGTCCTTGCCTGAGCTGCCCTTGAGTCAGCCTTGAGGGCTCAGATCTTTTTCCTCTCTCTTCTCTTGGGGGTGAGAGAGCTAGCTTCTAGCTCTGGGTGGTGGGGGTGGGGACACACAGGTGTGATACTTGGTCCTCTCCACCAAGGGCTCAGTGTCTCAGGAGACAAGTCCCCCCACAACCCTCCCATCCAAGGACTGCTCCCCAGACACAGGTGTATGATGGAAGGAACAGAGGCCTGGGGGTCAGGAACCCCTGAGTCCCACTGGCTTCAACAATGACCCTGAGCAAGTCTGGTTTCCTCCCAGGCCTCACCCTTCTTCAGGGAATGAGAACAACAGAGTGCTGGCTTTGGGAAAGCAGCCAGTGCTGGGCTGGAAGGGTGGGAGGTGGTCAGCCCATGAATCTTTGCTGAACCAGTCCTGGCAGGCAGGAGCAGCCACTCAAATCCCCACAGGATCCTGAGATAACCTTTCTGGCCTCTCTCCCAGGCCCTGCCCCCAGGACTCTGAGATACCCTTTCTGGCCTGTCCCCCAGCTCAGTCCCCTAGAACTCTGAGATGCACCTGCCCCCAGCGTGCCCGTCAGGCCCACCTACCCACAAACCAGCCGTCGTCACACTGCTGCATAACGTCCACACGGTCCCCTTCCCGCAGTTCCAGCTCATCCTCATTCTGGGGCCTGTACTGGTACATCGCCCGGTACCTGCAGGAAACATTGCCATAGCAACCACCAGGACCCTGACCCCTCCCCAGACCAGGCCTGGCTAGTCCCAAACCAAGGTGGACACATTCTTGGAATTTCCCAGATCCCTCCATGCTCCCATTAGTCCCTGGCCCAGCTCTGGGCATGGCGATTCTTTCCAGCTTCAGTGCCTCCATCCGAGGCCTGCTCCTTGCTCTCCAAACCCTAATCACCCACACTCCACCTCCCCTGAGCTCTCAATGCCTTCAAATCTGTGTTCCACTTTGCGCACACACCCACACTGACCTCAGCCCTGGAAACCCAGTGAGAGATGGATGGGAGAGGTGCCCAGTGTGGGAGGCTTGCTCTCAGGCCCAGAGCTGGGAGGGACAGGTCAGGAACACTACAGACAAGTGTCCTCCCACTCCCGCACCCCCTGCCCCACACACACCCCACTAAAATCACCCGTAAGCACTATAAGGACAAGCACTCCTTAGGAGAAATTTCCCAACTCCATCCTGGGTAGGGAGGAGTAAATTAGTGTGTGCTCAACACTGCCTGTGGAGTAGCCCCCAACCCCGACCAAGCGTCCCAGATGGTACTCACGGGGTCCAGTGTATCTCGCTGGTGGTAGAGGACGAGGTCCCCAGGTCCGGGGGATGGCTGGAGCCTCCAGGATGGGACAGAGCTGACCTGGGGGTGCTGAGACTCTGGGTCCATAGGAGGGCAGGTGGGCACATGCAAACATGAGGAAGGAGGCATGAACCGGCCTGCCCCTCTCCCCAGGAACAGCATCCCACGCTGCCTCATCTCATCTCGCAGTCCCCACAGCACAGGGAGACCTGTCTGACTGTAACCTCACAGGTACTGGGAAGTTGGGCCCAGGTAGGGGAGGTGGCTGATCTGTACGTGTGCACAGAGCTGGGAGCAGGAGGAGTCCTGTGCATGGGCTCTATCTGCCCATAACAGTTTGCTGAGTGAGGGATGAACATAGGAGCACATGCCCTTGTCTGTGGTCAATGTCAGCATGATGACCAATGGCCATCATTGCCCATCAGCTACTTCCTACTAACCACCCTCTGCAGTGGGACTCGCTATCCCCATTCTACAAGTGAGGAAACCCAAACCCAGAGAGGGTAAGTCATCTGCCCAAGGTCACACAGCAGGTGAATGGCAGACACCCCGGCTCCCAGCACACCCTGTCCCAAGACGCTGATACAGGTAAATCCCAAGAGTGAACTCTGGAAGGTCAGGAGGCCTGTGCTGGTTTGGGGGTCCCATCTAGAGACGCCTGCCTCCCTGGGCTGCAGCTCCAGGGTCTGGGGTCCTCAAGGACTGCAACACAAGGTTCTCTTCAGTCACCCCACTAGACTATCCTGAGCAGTTGGGGGAATTCCACAACACAGAGCCTCCCAGGAATGGGGAATACAGCACAGGGAGCAGGGCTCACTCTCGGGTCTGAGGCAGGTCACCTTACCTGGGTCTGGGGTCTGGACTCCTGGGGAGGGAGGGAGAAGCCGGTGCGGCGGGGGGAGGTCTGGACCCCCCAGTCAGTGGGGTCAGCTGGGCTGCGTGGCGTTAAAGGAGAGCTGGGGTGACACACCAGGCGGGCGGTGGGCAGGCGGGGAGATGCAGGGAGCTGGGGGCCGTCATCACAGAGCCGGACCCGGGGCTCCCGGGTCACCTGCACGTAGCTGGCGGGGAAGATGCCCTGGCGCCCGGTGCCCGAGATGCGGCCCTCGTACCAGTGCTCATTCACCTTGCGGATCAGGCAGATGCGCTCCCCCTGGTCACAGAGAGGGAGGGAGGTAGTATCTGCAGGCCGTTGGCTGCCAGGCACAGGAGGGTGCAGAGTCATTGTAACCTAACACCTTGCATGGAGGGATCAGGCTTGGAGGGCACCAGCTGGTTATATACAGGTCACACAGCTCCATGGCAGGTTGGTAAGGAGTACCGCGCAGGTGTTAGCACCACTGCCATGACTGGGTCCTTTCCTGCCTCCACCTTGGAGGTCATCACCGCATCCAAAAACAAACTCCCTGAGGACAGCTGGTGTGTCCCCAAGCCCACATACTGACTACTGTTAGTGGGGCTGTCCTAGGAAGGACGGTCTCCAGCCCCCCTCCTGCTCCCACCTCTCTCCATCCAGCCATCCCCTTCCTCCTCTCTCGCTAGGCCAGCTCTTCCAGGGCAACATTCACTAGGTGCATTCACGCCCTTTGCCCTCAAAATAAACCAAGAGAGACCAGTTCCCTTGCTTTCTGGGGCATTACTCCATTTTCTTTTTTTTCTTTGTTTTTGAATGTTTTGGCTGCACTGCATTGCACGTGGGAACTTAATTCCCTGACCAGGGATAGAACCTGTGTCGCCTGCATTAGAAGTGCAGAGCCTTAACCACTGGACTGTCAGGGAAGTCTCAACATTTTTCAAGCTTTCTGAACCATTATCTATAGTAAAAAGAATATGTTGTAACATCAATCCAGTACACCCACCCACACACACACACACACCTGTCTAAGAGTTGGATGAAATACCCTTTCTACATGCAAGGTATTCTAAGACTTCCATTCTATTATTTTTAAAATGCTGATGTGATCCTCACAGCCTACCAACCTGCAACTTGAGAAAAAGCACAACTACTCTAGAAGTTTTGAACATTTTAAAAATGGGCAAGGGACTTCCCTGGTGTTTCAGTGGCTAAGACTCTGCACTCCCAATGCAGGGGGCCCAGGTTCGGTCCCTGGTCAGGGAACTAGATCCCACATGCTGCAACTAAGACCCAGGACAACCAAATAAATTAAAATAAATAAACAAATAAAAATGGACAGGAGACTTCCCTGATGGTCCAATGGTTAAGAGTCCGCCTACCAATGCAGGGGACTCGGTTTAATCCCTGGTCAGGGAACTAAAATCGTACATGCCGTGGGGCAACCAAGCCCCCATGCCACAACTAGAGAGCCTGAGCACCACAACGACTGAGCCCACATGCTCTAGAACCCACGTGCTGTAACAGAAGCCTGTGTGCCACAACAAAGAGCCTATGCAGCAAAAAAAAAATAATAAAAGTAAATAAATTAAAATGGGCACAATTAAGGGAAATATATCCAAAGAGATTGAGAATAAAAATCTGAAACACTAGTGAAAATAGGTATATCTGATTTTTTTTTTAAAGAATATTTTTACTGCACACATTTACCTATGTCTTCAGCTGCCCTTACCCTGCCCCACCCCCCTTTCCCCCTGGCCAAGCGTACTTTTCTGAAGGAAAGCTCCACCTCCAGATCGCCCTTGAAGTTGTACTGGGCCACGGCTTCTCCATACTCCAGCACCTGGTAGGTCGGAGGCTTGATGGGCTTGGGAATCTCATCTGCTGGCAGCACCTGGAGGAAGAGAGGACATGTGATTCAGCTTGGGTATCAACTGGGCACAGACCTGGGCTCCTGGGGAAGCAATATGAGCAAGGTCTGTCCCCAGACCACACTGGAGACAGATACCAAACACAAGCCTGGGGGGAGCCAGCAGTGAGCACAGGGCACAGGGGTAGTCAGTCCCAGAATGCTTCTGGAGGAAGAATTTTCACCAGAAGTTATGTGGAGTGGGCATTATCAGAGTGGACAATGGTGGTGCAAACAGGAGAGAGTTTACATTGGGGCACAGAAGGATATGAGAGGTACCAAGGAGCAGGGAACTCCTGGTAGCCTGTTCTAAAAGGGAGGATCTACCATTTCACCACTGCTTAGAACCAAGTGTCCCTCCTTCCCCTCCACTTTTACCCCACCATGTGCCCAGGGTCCCCATGCTCTCGTCACTTCATCCTACTCAGAAAAATCAAGATGCTAATAAACTAGTTCATACTAAGATATAAAACTTCCTTGGTGGCTCAGACGATTGCCTGGTGGGGCAACAGTGCATGGAGTCGCAAAGAGTTGGACACGACTGAGTAACACTTCCGGCATTTCAAGATGTAAATGACTGATGATATGCAATACTGTATATACTTGTGGAACTTCAGGATCAGGGACATCGTTTTAAGGATAGAGGAGGTCTATTGATGCCTAGGAGATAAAGAGCCTGAAATAGACGACTCAATCGATGGGTCAAAGAGGAAGCCACAAAGAAATGACAATAGTCTGAGCTGAATGAAAAAAAACAAAAACAAAATATCAACATCTGTGGGTTGTAGGTAAAAGCTATGCTTAGAGAGGAATTTATAGCATTAAATGTTTACACTTAGGAGAAAAAGGTTTCAGATCAATAATCTGAACTACCACTCAAAGAAACTAGAAAAAGAACTTAACACAAGCTGAATAAAGGAAATAATGAAGAGGCAGAAATCAATGAAATTGAAAACAAAAGTAGAGAAAAATCAATGAAATCGAAAGTTGTTTCTTTGAAAAGATCCATAAAATTAACCAATTTCTAGCCAGAATAAGAAAAGACAGAGATTATCAATGTCAGGAATGAAGGAAAGGACATTACTTTGGATCACAATAAACTGTGGAAAATTCTGAAAGAGATGGGAATACCAGACCACCTGACCTGCCTCTTGAGAAACCTGTATGCAGGTCAGGAAGCAACAGTTAGAACTGGACATGGAACAACAGACTGGTTCCAAATAGGAAAAGGAGTATGTCAAGGCTGTATATTGTCACCCTGCTTATTTAACTTCTATGCAGAGTACATCATGAGAAATGCTGGGCTGGAGGAAGCACAAGCTGGAATCAAGATTGCCAGGAGAAATATCAGTAGCCTCAGATATGCAGATGACACCACCCTTATGGCAGAAAGTGAAGAAGAACTAAAGAGCCTCTTGATGAAAGTGAAAGAGGAGAGTGAAAAAGTTGGCTTAAAGCTCAACATTCAGAAAACGAAGATCATGGTATCCGATCCCATCACTTCATGGCACATAGATGGGGAAACAGTGGAAACAGTGGCTGACTTGGGGGCTCCAAAATCACTGCAGATGGTGACTGCAACCATGAAATTAAAAGACGCTTACTCCTTGGAAGGAAAGTTAGGACCAACCTAGATAGCATATTAAAAAGCAGAGATATTACTTTGCCGACAAAGGTTTGTCTAGTCAAGGCTATGGTTTTTCCAGTGGTCATGTATGGATGTGAGAGCTGAACTATAAAGAAAGCTGAGTGCTGAAGAATTGATGCTTTTGAACTGTGGTGTTGGAGAAGACTCTTGAGAGTCCTGTGGACTGTGAGGAGATCCAACCATTCCATCCTAAAGGAGATCAGTCCCGTGTGTTCATTGGAAGGACTGATGTTGAAGCTGAAACTCCAATACCTTGGCCACCTGATGCAGAGAGCTGACTCATTGGAAAAGACCCTGATTCTGGGAAACATTGAGGGCAGGAGGAGAAGGGGACGACAGAGGATGAGATGGTTGGATGGCATCACTGACTCAATGGACAAGGGTCTGGGTGGACTCCAGGAGTTGGTGATGGACAGGGAGGCCTGGAGTGCTGCGGTTCATGGGGTCACAAAGAGTCAGACACAACTGAGCCTCTGAACTGAACTGACATTAAGAGGATAATAACAAACATAGGTTCAATCCCTAGTCTGGGAAGACACCACATGCCTCGGGGCAACTAAGCTCGTGCACCTCAACTACTGAAGCCTGAGCACTCTAGACTCCGTGCTCTGCAACAAGAGAAGCCATCACAAGGAGAAGCCCATGGACCACAACTAGAAAGTGTAGTCTTACTTGCTGCAACTAGAGAAAGCCCAGTCGCAGCAATGAAGACCCAGTGCAGTCAAAAATAAATATTTAAGAGGATAATAATGAAATATTATGAACAACTTTATGCTGATATATCAGATAATCTGAAATTCCTTAAAAGATGCAAATACTCAATAACTCATAGCCCCATATCTATCAAACCCAGAACCTTGTCTCTGGATTCGGATTCTAGATTTTCTACTTAACAACTTGGCTCTGAACCGTAGTGCATCTGTAAAATGGGGGTGATCTTCTACTTTGCCAGGTTGATCGGGGGATTGAGGGAGGTGATACACAGGAAGGAGAGGACACAAGTATATGTGACTGGTGAACCGTCTCAGACTTCATATTCTTGTCAGTTGCAATTAGATTTCTTCCCAAAAGACAGCTGGAGATGTAGGTTTTGAGAGGTGGATTCTGAGTGGTGAAAGTGGGGGACTCTGAGAGGACTGATGGCCTCCAGTACAGGAACTGGGATTTTTTGTTCTTCCCCCTGGTCTGGGCTCCACCTTTAGGCCTTCGTTAACAAACATTTCCTGGAGGGCATGAATGAGGCTGAGACTTGGCCCCTACCCCAGCTCACAGTTTTAGTCTTAGGAAACTTGCCAGGTGTGAGGGAGCAGCCAGTTCTGGAGAGGTTCCCTGGCTGGTTAAAGGGGATCTGCATCCTCTAAGTCTCTGCAAACCCTTGCACCCTCCTGGCAGGGCCCCTTGCTTGTCGCCCCCACTCACCTCCACGTAATTAGCAGGGAAGATGCCCAGGCGGCCATGGTGCTCTCCCTCCAGCCAGTTCTTGTCCACCTCCTTGTGGATGTAGACAATGTCACCCTTCTTCAGAGTCAGTTCCCTGAAGGCCAGAGCAAGGACATTCAGCAATCTGAAGTCCTCAGGGTCCTCCAGACTCTGCCCAGTGTCCCCAAAATCCCTCCCCACCCTCTAGGGGGGCACACTGCAGTCCTGTCCTCCCAGGGACTGCCACAGGGAAGGCAAGAGGCAGAATGGTACTTACTTAGGGGACTGGGCCTGGAAGTCAAACTTGAGCCGGGCGGCCTTCCTCTGGGCAGGGGGAGAGGACAGAGCAGGTGACCTCAGTCATTCAGCCCGCAAGTAGGCAAGAGCAGTCACAGGGACCCACCCCAGGCCCTCCTTGCACCCTGATGGTCCCACCCGCCCTTACCTTCTTCTCTTCCTTCCTGGCAGGACTGCCCCCTGGATCAGAGGCACTAGGGTCTGTGGAGAAGCACTGCCTCAGCTTCGGAAGGCCATGTCTTGGGGGGCAGGGCTGGGATGGGGCTCTGTCCCCCCCTCCCTGCCCAGGACAGGAACCAGTGGGAACAGGGGGGTTCCGTGACCTTCCTGCCACCTCTGCAGGGGCACCAACTTATCTGGAGCAGTGGTGCTGGCAGAGGGGGCCGTCTGGGTGAGAACAAGAGCAGTATCTGGTTCTCACCTCGAGCTGAGGAAGGGTAGACAAAGTCCCTCCGACCTAGGAAGGGGCTTCCTCCATCCGCCATCCTGTGGGGGCTCAGGGAGGAACTCGGGTAAAGTGCATTCGGGGAGCTGGAGCTCCAGGCGGAGGCCGGGCTGCGCGGGGACGACGCAGGAGTGAGCCACCTGTCTGGAGCTTCACCCTCGACCCGGCTCCCCACTGCCCGCCCGAACGCCCCCCACCCTCACCACTCCCTCCCCCCATCTCCCCTACCCCACCCCTCCTTCTCTGGAGGCGTCTCCCAGGTCCCGGGCCCTCAGCAGGATGTCCTACTTCCCGAGTGGTCAAGGCCGGGAAAGGGTGCGGCCCGGGGGTGGGGGAGGCGGGAGTGAGCGCAGGATCCCTTCGCTGCTGCGACCCGAGTCCCCCCGGGCCGGGGAACCAGCTTCCCTCGGCGGACCAGGGACGGCCCCCCAACCCGGCCGACGAGCGGCGGATCGGGTCCCCGCCGGCCCCTCTCCGCGCTCCCGCCCCTCCTCCCGCCGTCGGCGTCCGGGGCTCGCCACCCCTCCCCGCGCCACGTCTCCACTGCCACTCACCGCGCTGGGGGCCGCGGCTCCCGGGACCGTCGGGGCGCCTGAGAGCTCTGTGCGGGAGACCGGCGCGGTCAAGGCCCGGGACGCCGCCTCCGGAAAAGTTTGCGGCCGGGAAGGGAGCGGGAGGGGGAGCGGGAGAGGAGGGGCGGGAGGGACGCGGGGCGGCGGGCCGGGAGCGGGAGGAGCGAGGAGCCGGGGGAGGGACGGCGGGTGTGGAAGGAGGAGGGAAGGCCGGGACATGGGGCCCCGGGGCTGAGGTCCCGGGGGCGAGGGACCCCGCCGGCTCCGGAGGGCAAGCTGACGTGGAGTCGGCCCAGGGAGGGCTCTTAGGGGTCGCTAGGAACAGTGATCGCCCCGCACTTTAGGGAGGAGACTTGGATGGAGTCGCCCAAGGTCGCGAGTGCAGCTGGAGGCGATGCCTCTCGTCGGCCTGCCCCTCCCACCAAAGCCATGCCCGGCGGCTCGGGGTTCCTGCGCCCACCAGGAGGGCCCCGGGGGGCCGGTACCTTGGGGGACGGCTGCCCAGTCTCTATTGCCCGCAGGTCCTTGTCCAGCTCGGCGCTCAGCTTGGCCAGCTCTCTCTCCAGCAGGACCTGGGGGCGGGTTGTGCGGAGAGACTTGGGCCAGGGGCAAGGTTGGGGGCGGGGAGTATACGGTGGGGGGCGCTGGCCTGGGCGAAAATCAGGTGTGAGAAGCCCAATGGCAACACGTCAAAGCTCGAGGCGCTGGGGTAAAGGGCAGGCTCAGGGGGCGGGGCCAGGCCAGGCTGACTACCTCTGGGCCTGCCAGGAGGTGTGTCTTGGGGTGTCAGGAGGGCCCTCCTTGCTGACCCAGCTCACCCATCCCTTACGACCAGGGTAACACTTCAGTATTTCCTGATGTGTTTCAGGACCAGGCTCCCTACTTCCTCTCCTGTCAAGTCTTTTATGGCCCTCTACAGCCTGGCTTCACTCTATCCAACCCTGCCCTCCCTCCCACAGCCAGTCCAGCTGATGAGTGTTACACACACACACACACACACACACACACACACACACCCTTCCAGCCTCTGCCTGTGTCACCCCCATCCTGGGCACCCCCTCTCTTTGCCTGGTCTCCAAGCTCCATCTTCCAAGAATACTTCCTGACAATTCCAGTCCACCCTGATCAGTCTCTTCTCAGCCTGCTGTGATGAATACACAATTTTGAACACGTGTTTACTTAGCACCTACTGTATGCCAGAGGCTTCCCTGGTGAGTCAGACGGCAAAGAATCTGCCTGCACTGCAGGAGACCTGGGTTCGATCCCTAGGTTGGGAAGATTCCCTGGAGATGGGAATGGCTACCCAACTTCAGTATTCTTGCCTGGAAAATTTCATGGACGGAGAAGCCTGGTGGACGACAGTCCATGGGGTTGCAAAGAGTCGGACATGACTGAACAACTAACACTTTCACACACTGTATGCCAGGCACTGTCCTGGATGCTGGGGGTACAGAGCTAAACCATATGGGACTGGAGAGGGTCAGAGTTTTGAGTCCATGGCCTTGGCCCATGGTCACGGGGACCTTGACCACCCAGAAAATCCCTCACTGGTCCCCCAACATACTGTGTCCACTCCCACCCACCTGCCCATAGTACGCACCTCAATGGGCTGGGAGGGCTTCTCAACAGGGTCGTCTACCAGTGGTTTCTTGGGCTAAGAGTGGGAAGAGTGAGTCAGAGGGGGTGAAATCGCTCCCCTAATGCACGATTTGAGGGTACATCCTTTTCCAGAGAACCAGGCCCACACACCTTCTGCCCAGTCTCTAGTTCTTGCAGAAACTGGTTCCAGGATTCTTCCGTCCAGACATTGTCCGCTTTCTCTTGGCGTCTGAGCACCTGCATGGCAGGGAGTAGGCATCAGGTTGAAGAGAGGGGTACTGGGACACTGGCCAGGCTTGAAAAGCAGGCTTTCAGCCACTGTCCACTTCCGTGCCCATCAGCACCCTCCCCAGAATTCCAGGATCTTCTGGCTGCACAGGCTCCAAGATGAAGAACAGCTTTACCTGTGCTTGCAGCAGAAAGCGAAAGTCGTTCAGTTGTGTCTGACTCTTTGCGACCCCATGGACTATACAGACTATACCGACTACTGCAGCAGAGAGCCTGACCAGAGAGCATGGTGATGGGAGAAGTGCTGGGCAGGGAGAGGGGATGCTGGGCAAGCTACCTGCTTTGAGGTCTGGTGCAGGGAGGAGGGTGCTCCAGGACTGCAACTGAAGGTGCTTCTAAGAGACTCTTCAGAGACGTCCCAGCTTCTTCTAAAGAAAGGCAAAGACATCTTTCAGTTTCGTTTTAGGGAAACAGAGGCAGGTGTGAGCACACAGTCCTGGAGAGGGAGCTGCACCCCCTCCCCACCTGCTCTGGGCTGTGGAAGCAGTGTTAAATAGTAAAATGTTATTAGCTCTGAATTCAAATTCCAGTCCCACCACTTAGCTGTGTCTCCTTTGGTCTCAGAGCCTCTGATTCAACACCTATGAGAATGACTCCCACCTTTATAAGGGTGTGGGGAATCTTAGGTGAGGGAACATACCTGAGACACCCAAGACAGGGGCTAACACATACACATCTGCTCCAGAAGTGGCCAGTCCCTTTCCTGCTGGCCTTGGTGAAATACCCTGCATTTGGCTTCTGTCTGGCCCCATGACTGTGGGTATGTATGTCTGTGCAGCTTCGATGAAGTTGGTCGCCATGACCAAGTGGTCTTGCACCCATACTCAAGGGTGTGAGACTACATCTTAGTTCCGGGAAAACCCAGGTCAGGGGAAAGAGCCTGCAGGCCTGACCCAGGAGCTCTGAACAAGTTACTTCTGCTCCACAGGTCTCAGTTCCCTGAGGTGCTAGATCATCGATGTCATCTGTCACAGTTACCTGAGTGTCCTTCCAGGACTCCCTTCTTGGCTGGCTGAAATCTTCCAGTTTCTGCTGAGTTTGAATATTTCCACCAAGTGGAACCACTGTACCAAGCTTATCAAGTGATGGAATGTCTGAGGGGAGGGGCAGGATTTGTCGGCTGTTACTATGACTCTACTCTAGGAAGAACATCACTAACAACAGTGATATGAGAATGGAATACATTGTTCCTAATTTAACATCACTAACAACAGTGGTATGAGAATGGAATACATTGTTCCTAATTTAAGGAAGCTGTAGTCATAATTGGAAGGACTGATGCTGAAGCTGCAGCTCCAATCCTTTGGCCACCTGATGGGAAGAACTGACTCATTGGAAAAGACCCTGATGTTAGGAAAGATTGAAGGTAGGGGAAGGGGACAACAGAGGACGAGATGGTTAGACAGCATCACTGACTCAATGGACATGAATTTGAGCAAACTCCAGGAGACAGTAGAGGACAGAGGAGCCTGGCATGCTGCAGTCCATGGGATCACAAAGAGTCGGACATAACTGAGCAACTGAACACCAACAACAACTAGTCATAATCAAGCTTGTATGATAATCATGTTTGTGGAGCTTGCAGTGTACTTTGATCTTCATGCCACCCTCTGATTCCCATTTAACAGATGGAGCTAGAGAAGCTTAGACTGGTTACCTTGGTCAAGGTCACGTGGCTAGTGCAGCACACTGGTTTGAATCCAGAGGTGCACGTGCGTGCTCAGTTGTGTCCAAATTTTGCGACCCCATGGACTGTAGCCCGCCAGGCTCCTCTGTCCATGGAATTTTCCAGGCAAGAATCCAGAAATCTGGGTCCAAATTTTGACCAAATCTTAGTTTCTACCTTATTGATGATGCCAAGAGCCACAGCCCAGTTAAGGCCAGGCTAATGAGGTCACTCTGTTCCCAGAAAGGAATCAGAAACTCATTAGTGACACTGTGACAGAGAGCCTCCTGATTCCTGAGGTTGGGCTGAGCCCCTGCAGCTCGGGCTGAGCCTGTGTGGTTTGCTTAGAAAAGATGCACTGCGTCCTTGACCTGTCTGCAGGGTTCCTCTCTAAGTGGCATCTGGGACAAAGCCTGTGATCCTCTATGCCCCTTGTTTTCTCGCAGGCTTCAGAATGGATGGCTGCAGGTCCACACCTAGCCACAGGCTACCCCGCTCTCCACCCCAAATGAGGCATGGACCTTTGGGGTGATGAATTCCTGCTGCCAAATACAGAGGCATCCCAGGTGGTCCTGACCACAAACAGCAGTCAGGTCATCCCCCTTCGGCTCTGGTGGCATGGAGGATCTCAAGCAGTGTGAACGCTGAGAAGGGGCAAAGCCATGAGCAGGAGCCTGCTGGCCTGGCGCGAGACTGTGCCAGCTGTGGCCACCAGGGGGTGCCAGTCCCCTCAAGGAAGCCAGCACCCCTCTGAAGCTCTGGGGCCCTCCCCTTGATGGCTCACCCGCTCAGAGGCGACATCTGGTTTGGCCTGGCAGGTGGTCTCTGCTGGGGCCCTGGATGCCTTGAGTCTGCAGAGGTGGCACAGGAAGAATCCACTGAAAGTGAGAGAAAATAAACAGGAGCGATGGAAGGTGAAAGCTGGGGTTGAGGGCACCTGGGTGACCATAGAAGGTTCTGGCCCACCCCTACCCACGCTCCTGGGTGGCTGGTGGGAACAGGGGTGATGCTCTGGACCAGTAACTATGGGCTGGGTGCCAAGAGCTTTACACTCTTTACCAAACCTTTGAAACATCTCTGGGGTGTTCCTGTTTTACACGTGAGAAAAGAGAGGCCCAGAGAAAGCAGAGCCAGGGCTAGGCATTTGCTGGACAGTGACTCAGGGGCTCTGAATTATTAATACCATGGACCAGGGGATTTGGAGCTCATGGAAATGGGCTGTACAAACTTCACAAGTTGAGCTGAGCCAACTGGGGAGCCCCAAAGCCAGGCGTGGCTGCAGGGAGGGGTAAATGCAGGCACCAGGCTAGGGCATGCCACCCCCCAACCCCTGCCTTCACCTTTGGGTGCCTCCTCGAAGGTCCAGTCCAGCTGTAGGTCTAGGGTAGCAGAAAGGACTCGATCAGGGTGGGGACAGCAAGCGAGGACAAGGATGGGGAGCCCTGGGAGGCAGCCCCAGAGGCTCCCAGTCCCTCCTGCCTAGAGCAGGGGCCCAGGGGCTGAGTCAGAGCCTAAAAAATGTCTCGAGGGAGGGAAGGAATTAGGAGGGCAGTTCTCAGGAGGGCTTGAAATGCCTCTGGCTGCCTTAGGACCCAAGCGAGCCAAGAGGGCAGTGGCCTTGCTCAAACCCTCCTGCCCCTCCCTCCCTACATTCCCACACACACCCTCTCCCTGACCTTTGGAGACCTGCCCTCGCCAGGTCAATTTAGAGAATTCCACTTCCCCTTCACCCTCTTGCCCTTTCTGCACCCTCTTCTAAATCTTCCCCCTTTGCCCAGACCCACTCTTCAAGGTGCTCAGGACTTTCTGGGGCCTCCAAGGAAGAGCTACTGACCAGCCAACCCTCTTGATTTCCTTGGAACACAGACACGTAACTACAGCCCTGACCTTAAATGCAAACCACAACCCCTCTCTCTGGATCCCACACCTTCCTCCAGTTCTTGGAGTTTTCTGCTTTCCTTTGCAGCCAACTACTGGCCATAAGGGGCTTCCCAGGTGGCGCTAGTGGTAAAGAACCCACCTACCAATGCAGGAGACATAAGAGACACAGGTTCAGTTTCTGGGTTGGGAAGATCCCCTGGAGGAGGGCAGGGCAACCCAGTCCAGTATTCTTGCCTAGAAAATCCCATGAACAGAGGAGCCTGGCAGGCTACAGTTCATAGGGTTGCATGCATGCTGGCCATAAGAAACTCAGTGTCTTCAATTCCACTTCCTGATAAGCAGGCTTTCAGCCTGAGCCATCCTTGTCAAGGACTCCAGTGACCTCCATGTTACCAGATCAAATAGTCAGTCCCACTTGATCAGCAGCAGCATCAGTCACACAGGTTCACTTCCTCCTTTAGAAATTTCTTGTCACTTGGCTTCAGGGAGACTCCTCTGGTTTTCCTCCTGCCTCCCAAGCTGCCCCTTCCCAGGCAGCCTAGTTGATTCCTGCCCATCTCTCCAAGCAAGTACTTCAGGGCTCAGTCCCTGGGCCTCTGTCTCTCCATCTCCCTGGGTGATCTGGTCCAGTCTTCTACCTTAAAAAATACTGTCTATTCAGGGACTCCTAACCTTAGCTGTACATCAGAGCTACTTGGGGAACCTTTACACCAAAAATCTCTTTGAGTGGGTGCTTGGTATTTCCATCTACAGCTTAAGCCTCACCCTAGAAACTACAGACCTGTTTATCAACTGCCCAGTGGCTCAGTGGTAAAGAATCTGCCTTCAATGCCAAAGATGCAGGTTTGATCACTGGGTGGGGAAGAGCCCTTGGAGAAGGAAATGGCAACCCACTCCAGCATTCTTGCCTGGGAAAATCCCATGGACAGACGAGCCTGGTGGGCTACAGTCCATGGGATCACTAAAGAGTCAAACATCAACTGCCACTTTTATGAACCGTATCTAAAACTGAAAGCCCCTTAAGACTTGCACACACACAACCCCTCCCTGCGTTTCCTGTGTGTATATACATTTATAAAGGGCAACTTCATGGACTCACTCAGGTTTAAAGTCATCCCTGACTGGTCTCTTTCATGCCACATCCAATCCATCATCAAATTACCATGATTCTGTCTCCAGAATTCCATCAGGCCCGCTGCTACTGCCCTGATCTGAGACACTGTCGTCTTTAGCCTGGATTCTGGACAGACCTCCTGACTGGTCCCTTGCCTCCACCCGGCCCCATCTCTTCCCCACCTGGCAGCCAGAGGGAGTCACTTCAGCCACCACCTGTCAGAGCCTGTCACTCACTCTTCAGCTCAAAGCCTCCTGGGGGCTCCTCAGTTCTTATAGAGTAAAAGCCCAAGGCCCTGGGTGACCTGACCCCAGCATCTTTGGGTTCCATCTCCACCACGTGCCCCTCTCACTGCAGTCCAGCCCCTCTCTGTGGCCCCAGAACAAATCTGGCCTGCTCTGCCTCAGGGTTCCCCAGGCTCCCCATGCAGTAACACTCCTCCCCTAGCCCTGCAGGGACAACTCCTTCACAACCTTAGCTCTCAGTTCAGAAGCCACTTCTCAGGGGCCTTTCCTGACCAGCCCGCGTGAAGTGGCAGCCTTCCTGCCCTGGGCACCCTCCCGACCTTTTCTCCCTAGCCCTTACCACCATCTGCCATATTAAATGTCTGTGTGTTTACTCTGTGACGCCTTCTGTCTTAAGCTTCGCTAAGGCAGGAACAACCTTTGTTTGTTCCCTGTTTTGTCTTTAGCACCTAGAAGAGTAGTCAGCAAACAGCAAGTGCTGAACACACGGTTAAGGGACTGACTGAACGAATGTGTGACTGCACGGCTTCCCAGACCCTCACTGGGGACAGCGTCTGGTCACTGTTCCCCATACAGGGAGGAGATTGGCGGTTCCCTCCTTTGGTCTGTTTTAGCGACCACTTACGACAGAGCCTGGGGTGAGTGGAGACACTTTCCGGACAGGTTAAGTCTCCTTGTCCGCCTCTCGCTCCCAAGCCCACTCAGGCAGAGAGAGGGCCCCAGAAAGGGGTCTCACCCGGCATTTTGCGGTGGATCTGCTTGAACATTCTTCGGTACCAGTCTCTGGGGCTGTCAACACTCTGGGATCAAAGAAGGCAAAGTCAGGCCACCCTCCCAATATCAAGCCACAGACATTTTTCCTCACTGAGTCTTTTCTCTGGCCACCCTTGAAGCCCCCCTGGGTGGGCTGTTGTGACATCTTTAGTAACAATACCTCCATGTAGTTTGTTATGTTTGAGTAAGATATATAGAAGGGGTCTTCCCTGGTGGTCCAGTGGTTAAGACTCAGTGCTCCCAATGCAGGGAACATGGGTTCAATCCCTGGTTGGGGAACTAAGATCCCATGTAGCATGGCCAAAAAAATTTTTTTCAATTATAAAAAAAAATACCCAGATATATGGAAGAATCTCCACCAATGATGAGCCTTAAATTGTGAGATCTGGGGTGGCTTATATTTTTTTGTTTTTATGTATTTCTGATGATTCTACAAAGAATATGTGTTTCTATGTAATGAAAAATAAACAGTATTGGTGGGGGGTAGGGTAGGAAGGTATTTCACATCCTCTACCTCACCTGGTAGAAGCAGAAGATATTAAGAAGAGATGGCAAGAATACACAGAAGAACTGTACAAAAAAGATCTTCACGACCCAGATAATCATGATGGTGTGATCACTGACCTAGAGCCAGACATCCTGGAATGTGAAGTCAAGCGGGCCTTAGAAAGCATCACTATGAACAAAGTTAGTGGAGGTGATGGAATTCCAGTTGAGCTATTCCAAATCCTGAAAGATGATGCTGTGAAAGTGCTGCACTCAATATGCCAGCAAATTTGGAAAACTCAGCAGTGGCCACAGGACTGGAAAAGGTCAGTTTTCATTCCAATCCCAAAGAAAGGCAATGCCAAAGAATGCTCAAACTACCGCACAATTGCACTCATCTCACACGCTAGTAAAGTAATGCTCAAAATTCTCCAAGCCAGGCTTCAGCAATATGTGAACTGTGAACTTCCTGATGTTCAAGCTGGTTTTAGAAAAGGCAGAGGAACCAGAGATCAAATTGCCAACATCCGCTGGATCATGGAAAAAGCAAGAGAGTTCCAGAAAAACATCTATTTCTGCTTCATTGACTATGCCAAAGCCTTTGACTGTGTGGATCACAATAAACTGTGGAAAATTCTGAAAGAGATGGGAATACCAGACCACCTGACCTGCCTCTTGAGAAACTTGTATGCAGGTCAGGAAGCAACAGTTAGAACTGGACATGGAACAACAGACTGGTTCCAAATAGGAAAAGGAGTATGTCAAGGCTGTATACTGTCACCCTGCTTATTTAACTTATATGCAGAGTACATCATGAGAAACGCTGGACTGGAAGAAACACAAGCTGGAATCAAGATTGCCAGGAGAAATATCAATAACCTCAGATATGCAGATGACACTACCCTTATGGCAGAAAGTGAAGAGGAACTAAAAAGCCTCTTGATGAAAGTGAAAGAGGAGAGTGAAAAAGTTGGCTTAAAGCTCAACATTCAGAAAACGAAGATCATGGCATCCGGTCTCATCACTTCATGGGAAATAGATGGGGAAACAGTGGAAACAGTGTCAGAATTTATTTTTCTGGGCTCCAAAATCACTGCAGATGGTGACTGCAGCCATGAAATTAAAAGACGCTTACTCCTTGGAAGGAAAGTTATGACCAACCTAGATAGCATATTCAAAAGCAGAGACATTACTTTGCCAACAAAGGTCCATCTAGTCAAGGCTATGGTTTTTCCTGTGGTCATGTATGGATGTGAGAGTTGGACTGTGAAGAAGGCTGAGCGCCAAAGAATGGATGCTTTTGAACTGTGGTGTTGGAGAAGACTCTTGACAGTCCCTTGGACTGCAAGGAGATCCAACCAGTCCATTCTGAAGGAGATCAGCCCTGGGATTTCTCTGGAGGGAATGATGCTAAAGCTGAAACTCCAGTAGTTTGGCCACCTCATGCGAAGAGTTGACTCATTAGAAAAGACTCTGATGCTGGGAGGGATTGGGGGCAGGAGGAGAAGGGGACGACAGAGGATGAGATGGCTGGATGGTATCATTGACTCCATGGATGTGAGTCTGGGTGAACTCCAGGAGTTGGTGATGGACAGGGAAGCCTGGCGTGCTGCGATTCATGGGGTGGCAGAGAGTCGGACACGACTGAGCGACTGATCTGATCTGATCTGATCTGACCTCACTTGTGACGCCAAAGAACCTTGGGAAGCAGAGGGCTATGTTACTAATCTGAGTTTCCGATAAGGAACTAGAGGCAGACAGGTGGCTCAGGATAGGCCTGGGAGTGGTGGAAGGGCAGGTCCTTCCAGCATGAATCCTTCAGATCCTCCAAGCTTGCTGCTCCATCAGGCCTCACTCAGGACTCTCTCGTTCACCCATTCAGTCAGTCACTTACTCAGCAACCACTTCACCAGTGCCATGCCAGGCCCAGGGCCGTGAATGGGGCAGCGGGGCAGTCCCTGCCAGGGTCAGCCCTTACAGTAGTGGCTCTCTACCACTGAGAACCTACGGGGTAGTCTAGAACTGCCCACCCCCACCCCCCCGCCAAAAAAAAAATCACTTGTGCAACTCAGACATGCCAGAGTGCTCATAATTTTATGGGGCTCATGATGCCCCAGACCCATAATGGTTGAACCCCTGCTTTAGTCTGGTATGGTTTGGGAACAGCCTTTGTATCAGAGGTGGAGCTCAGGGTGGACCCCTGGGCCCCACCTATCAGCAGCCCCAGCCCTGGACTCACAGATCGGGGCGCAATTGGCATGCCGCTCTCATCCACGGGTCCGATGCCCTCATACTTGACCCAGCGCTTGTCCCGCCGTTTGCTGTCCTTGGTCCATGTGGCTGACCACTTCTGGGAATGCTGGGAGGCAGGGGTCTTCTGGTTCCCAGGGGGCCGGCTCCCAGGACCCGGCCAGGTCTGATACCAAGCAGGGTCTGTGGGGGACATGGAGAGGAGCTTCAGCAAAGAGGCCCCACCTAGGCTTGTTTGTCCCTCATCTCCTCAGACCACTGAGCCCTGTGGGTTCAAAAGTTTCAACAACTCCTTGTTTGTCTAAGTTGATGACGCAGACTCTACAAATGTCCCCATCCTTGGCAGGACCACAGGGCTCTGTTTGTTTACTTTTTAGTTAAAGTGAATGAAAATGGATTTTATCTTGAGAAATCTATGCCCGTTCCCAACCCACCCTGCTTTGTTGGGGATGTCCTCAGAGTTTTTAGAATGAGAGCTAGAATTGTCACATGCAGAGAATGCTAGAGGCATCTCTAGCTGGGGAAGACAGTGGGGTGTGGCAGAAAAGGGCTGGGGGCTGGGGGCAAAGACCTGAATGCAGACCTATTGGCTGTGTGTCTTAGGCACAGCAATCAACTTCACCGTGCCTCTGTTTCCAACTTCTGTAAAATGAGGGTAGTCACAGCAGAGCTGCAGGGAGATCTAATGTGTGTGACTGTGTTCAGGACAGTGCCTGAACATAATCGACAAACCAGGGGCAGAAACTCACTCACCAGCACCTTTGGCCTCCGGGTGTAACAACAAAAGGGCTTCAGGGCAGGATGGACCAGTGTTTGAACCTCAGCTCAGCCTTTGTGACTGAACATCCCTACGGGTCCTTCACTGAGAAGATGCTAATAATGACACCTTATCTTGCTAGGCTATGGAGGGATGAAGTGAGGTAAGACCTGGAAAGTGTCTTTACAGTGTCCAGGATTTTCTATGTGCTTACTGACTATTTGTTAAATGTGTAAACTACTCAACACATTGGCTGCCTCAAAGGAATGCTCTATAAATGTTGCCATCCTTCTAAAGAGAGGGGCCTTGGGGGTGGACGTGCACACAGGAGGCTCCAGGAATCTCCCAGACCCCGTGGGCTGGGTTGGGCTGGGCTGGGCTGACTCATAGGAGCCCAGGAGCTGGCAGAGTCCCAGAGCTGTCTCTGCAACCTATTGCTGGGCTGCTGCATAAAGATGGGGGATGGGGGCAGCCCTTAGGGGGCATGTCTTGTGTTCAGCGCCCATCCCTTCTTCAACCCACCTATGCTCACATTCCTTCAGCCTCCATTCCCAATCCAAGCCATCCCCTGGCCTGCTGGAGGTCCCCCTGGCCTAAGGCTATGTTCCCTGCACATTTCCTTCCCCCTGGCACTGGGTGGGGGAGGCAGGGGAAGGGATGTGTCAGCCTGGTCTCTACCACAGCAGTTTCACTCTTACAGGCCAGCACGTGCCTACAGGGAGGGGTGGTGAGCTGAGCTCACTGGCCCCAGGGCCTTGAGAGACTTTCACCCACCTCCTGTCCCTCCACCTGACCCAGGGTGAGTGCCAGAAGGCTGAGCCCAAGAACCTCTGACTGAACCCCTCTCCCCAACCCCTAACCCTGGAGCTGGTTTTCCCAAGCAGACCCACCTGGGTGTCTGGAAGCATCTCTCCTCGGTTGGAAGTACCCATTGCACACGGTCCTGGGCGCAGGGTCATGGAACTGGAAATTAAGGGTGTTGGAGCCACCATTCCGGATCACAGGCACCTGTGGGGAGGGGCCAGGAGCAGCAGCTCAGGCCCAGAGGGTTCTGCAGGTGGGCAGGAGGGATGGCTAAAAGATGAGGGCTGGACCCTGTCTGGTGAACCAGCGAGGCTCTCTAGAGCTGTCATCCACCCCCCTTCCCGCGCTGATCCTCCTGCTGCCCCCTGACCTGTCCTGAGCCCCCTTCCCCAACTAGGGGCCCATAGTACCCGCTCCCTTGCTGTCTCACTCACCCGTGTCCCCCGGGCGGATGACCCTACGTGGGCCAGGAGGTGGCCCGGGATGAAGTCATCCAGGCTGAGCCCAGCTGGGAGGCTGTAGGGTGGGGCCTGCATGCTCGGGTCAGGGCTGGAGAGCTGCTCCTCGGCGTGTCCTCTGTGGGGAAGGAAGAAGTAAGGGAAGCCCTGCTGGGTCCAGGCTGCCCCTGTCCTCTGGGTTCAACCTTGGGGCTGTGGGAGGGAGGGGGTCGGGCCAACTCGGTGGGAGCTCAGAGACCCAGGAAACAGGCCGCTGTGGGCACCCGCCTTCAGGCTGCCCGTGCAGGCTCCTAGAAGCACAATGGGCTGCTTGTTAGGCCTCAGGCAGGAGCTCTGGGTGGGAGTGGGGGAGGGGGAGGCCGGGCAAGGAGGAGGAGGAGGGAGGCTGGCTGGGAGCACACCTCCAGCGGCCTGCCCCTCTGGGGCTCTCACTGAACAGCACGGCCCTCTCCCCCAGAGGGAAGGCAGAGGGAACTGGGGCAGCTGGAAGAGGCGGGCCCGGGTACCAGGACTTTGTTTCAGTTCCCTCTGCCACCCCCAGGCCCCGTGAGCATCTGCTTGCCAGAGGGCACAAAGGGTTAGTCAGGCAGTGGGGTGGGAAGCGGCCACCCGCCCACTGCCCAGCGGGGCCAAGATTCTAGGGAGGCTGGGCATGTCCAGTCCGCAGGAACCATTTGTTCTGAGCTCAAAGTAGTATCAGCTCCCTTCTTTGGCCTCTTGGCTCAGACCGAAGCCTCACAGGACTCAGGGTGCCATGAGGGGTCAGGCAGCTTGGGCCGGGGCTTGGGCTGGACAGCGAGTTAGTGGGTGAGCGGGGAGTTGGCCAGCTCCAGGGAGGTGGTGCTGTCACACACACGCACACACACAGAGGTGTGCACACACCCCACTTTCTCCTACACCTCCAGGCTGTCTTTTGGACAGAGGGTCTTCCAGGGAGCATCATGCCAGACTGGCCAGCTGGGTCCTTCCACCCCAGGCAAAGGTGAGGTCAAGAGACAGGGCTCCCACATTCAGGAGAGGAGGCAATGGGGATTTTCTACCAGAGAGCCGAGCTGCCCAGGCCGTCTTGTCCCCCCTCACCTGTCCTATTGAACGTGGCCAGAGGCTGAGCCAACCTCGGCCACCTTCTGGCGCTGGACCGGTTCTGGCACTTTTGTTTAGAGTTAAGGCTTGCGTGTGCCTGTGGGATCTAGGGGCTCCAGGAGGGTGGCAAGGACCTTGTGAGGTGCTGTTTGTGTAGCATGGAGTGTTAGCACGGTGGATACTTAAGATGGTGGATGGAATGTAAGAACGTGGCTTGTGCAGGGTTACTGGGTCGGGGATCATATGAGCAGTATGGGAATTATAAGTACAGAGGAGGTTCAGCTGAATAGTAGGTGGGAGGTATGCAGTGGGAGGCGGTGTGCAGCTGGGGGGTCACACGAGCAGTGTAAGTGTTGTGAAGACCAGAGCGGATGAACGTGCCTTGGGGGCTGTGACTACTGCTGTACCCAGTTTCTGCTCAGCCATGGTGGGGCTGTAGGGTACAAACAAAGCTGGGGGCAGCTCTCTGACTTTAGTCAGGGAGTGGCAATTCCTTCTGACATTTGAGCAGACCTACTGGGGACACAGCTTTTCCGGGCCCATCCCTAGCTGGGGTGGTGGGGGAGAGTGAATGGCTGAGGCTGGAGGAGGGGCAGCTCACCAGCTGGATCCAATTAGGACTCCTACCAAAAGCAAAACAGGCAGACACACCCCAGTTCCCGGCTACTCTCCCTCTCTCTGCGGGGGAAACTGAGGCAGGGGAGAGTAGGAGATCTGGAGCCCTGAGGCATGCTGATTCCTAGCCGCAACCCCACCCTAGACAGCTGACAACGGAGGCCAAAATGCAAGGTCAGCACAGGCAGCCCTGATCATCAGCTGACCCAGCCTCCTTCCCTCTCATTGCCATACCCTGTTGCATTCCCTGAGAACTGCCCTGCAGGAGGAAGAGGCCCGTAGGAGGTCTGATTCTTCAGATGCTGCTCATCCTTGGTCGCCCAGCTGTCTGACTCTCCCTAACACAGCACCCTGTGATGCACCTCTCAGGATATGCAGGAGTGGGTGGGGAAGGATGGGCTAAGTGTTCCTCTCGTACCAGGAGGTGATAAGGAGGACTTCTCATAGGGAGGATAGAGGCACTGGGGTAGTGGGTCCCGCATCTGGCAGAGAACAGAGGGGGACAGCAAATCCCCAGGTTCTCCCTGAAATCGGGCAGCCCTTCCCCGCTAACGGCTGAAAAACATGAAATAGCCCACTGTAGTTGGCAGACTCCTCCCTCCCTCCAAGAACTGCCTTGACTTTGGGGGCTTGCGCCTTAGGTGCATCCCAGGGGTATTTTCCAGCTACAAGTCCACGTGGACAAGTTCAGGTTTTCTCGACTTTCGTCTCATCTGGATTAAGGGGGGACTTCTCACCTCTTTCCCTCCCCCAGAGTTTGGGACCAGGACCCCCGAGGGAGGGGCTTCCCGCGTTCCCCCGGGTTGGAGTGCGGGTCCCTCCCCGACTGCAGCCCCCGCCTCCTCTCCGCCACCTCTCCTCCGGGGCACCTACCTTCCCAGGAGAGCAGGTGGAGGGGACTGCGGACGCCCGAGAGGACACAAGAGCATCTCTGCGCGGCTCCTGCCTGGCGCGGCCGCGGCGGGCCCTCGGGGAAGGAGGGCAGGGAGAAGTCCGGGCTGTGCCGTCCGCCCTTGTGACCCGGTCAGGACGGGCTCCACGAGGCTGGGCGCCCGAGGAGGAAGAGGGGGATCGGCGGGGCCGGAGAAATGGGGACGAGGGCGAGCGCTGGGAGCAAGGACCGTGAGAGGCGCGCGGGGCCGGCAGGCGTGCGGGCGGAGTGTGTCTCTCCCTGTGATCTGGCCCCTGGGCCGGACTGGGGTGGAGGGCGGGGGCTCCGGCCGGCTGGGGCGCGAGAGAGCTCCCCGTCGGGGTGCGAGCGGGCGGGCCGCGGGGACGCTGTGGGCCTTGCCGGGGGCCGGGTCGGCCGCGAGGCGGCGCCGAGAGAGGCGGTCCAGGGTCCCCAGGGAGACCGCTCCGGTTTCCCAGCTGCTTCCCCCGCCTCCACCGCAGGGCTGGCGTCGGGCGGGGGCGGGGGCCAGCGAGCGGCACTCAGAGTTTCCAGCGACATTTCCAGCGGGTGGGAAGGGAGCCGCTGCTCGGCGGAGCCAGGACAGAGAGCAGGAGTGATTAAAGAACCCGGGTCGAGCCAGCCACTGATACGGGACCCGGATGCAGACAGGCTGGGGCCGGGATAAGGTCGCTGCACGGACAGAGTGGCCTAGTGGGCCGAGTTAAGGCCCGACCGTTTCCCTCCTCTCTTGAAGACAGAGTTTGATTGCGTGAGTGCGCGTCCCAGGCGTGTGCACACAGAAACACACACACACACATACACACACACACGCGTGCACTGGCCAATGGGCGGATGCTCACACACGTGCAGGCCCCGCGGAGGACAGCCGCGGGAGGAAATTGGACCGAGGCAGCGGCCCGCTGGGCGTGTCGCGCCCCTGAAGAGGATGAGGGCGAGGTCCCTTTGGCAGGGATGGGGTTACCGGGGTCTTGGTGTTCCCATACACCGTATTTGTTTTGATCTTGCTGCTTTTCCGCTGTTCCCACTGCTTTGACACCGGTCCCAAGAGCCCGGGCCCATTGGCTCTCATCCCCTCTGGCCATGCCCACTACCCCTTCTCCCCTGTGTGAGAGAGCCTCTGTGCCGGCACAGAGCCTGTTATAGTGAAGGTTTGATGAATGCTTTACTATTAATGAATGCTTACTGCTAGTGGACAGACTCTGGGATGCTACTTCTTAGTCCTTGGCTTGGCTCTGAGACCCCATGCCCCAAATCAACTAAATCGTACATACCTGCTGGGCAATCTCAGATCTACTTTGGAAGCGATCAATTATAGATTATGAAAATATGGAACCATTTGTTAGGACCTACAGGGAGTTAGGGAGCTTCCCTAGTGGCTCAATGGTAAAGAGCCTGCCTGCCAATACAGGAGAATGGGTTGGATCTCTGAATGAGGAAGATCCCTTGGAGAAGGAAATGGCAACCCATTCCAGTATTCTTGCCTGGAAAATCCCATGAACAGAGCAACCTGGCAGGCTGCAATCCAGAGAGTCACAAAGAGTCGGACACAACTTAGCAAATAAACGGTAACTAGGAGTTAGACTGGTACTCTGAGGCCACCATGCACTTCAGAGTGTTTCCCATTCAGTACAAAAGTTGAGAAGGAAGGGAATGGAGAAAGATGAAACCTTATTTTTAAATCCCTACCATCACAGATACTATTAGCTATATCATTCCCTGATTCAAGTTAAAAAAGCTGTCTGCTTTGCGGTGAACCAGCTTGAAACAATCTCACATGTAAAGCGCGGAAGGAGGGGAGGTTTAGGTTAAGAAGCTAGAGAAAGAGAGAGGCGTGCCACCTAGCTTCCAGTGTCTGCAGGGCTGCTGCGTGGAAACTGTCTGGCTGCACTGGCAGACCTGGCACCACTGGGTACATACTCCAAGGCAGATCCAAGGTCTCCAAGAAAGAGCTTTTAAATGATTTCAGGAGTTCCAAGTCTGCCAATTGTGGGGAATCTTCATAAAAGTAATTATTGCACTGAGTACCCACTCCAGTATTCTTGCCTAGGTATTTCGACAGAGGAACCAGGCAAGCTACAGTCCACAGGGTCACAAAAGACTCGGACAGGACTCAGCAACTAAACAACAGCAGGGAGCTGAACCAGATCACTTTGAAGACTCTCTGATTCTCCAGGAAAGCTGTAGGGATGGGCATGGGCGGGGTAACCTCTGCCCACAGCAGTCAGCGTCAGAGAGGAGGGAGGAGCTTTGAGAGTACCTGAGAGCAGGCGGCAGTGCATTGCCCTTCCCCTAAGGCTCGGACACCTACTCACCCCCAGGCACCACCCTCTTCCCTCCTTGAGGGACAAAGCTTGTGCCCATCTCCCTTGTCACCAGTTTTTTCCCCACCTGTCAGGATCCTGGTGATTAAGGGCCACATCTCTTTCGTGTTCTTCCTTGTTCTCCAAAGATGGTGAAGCTGACGATCTTCCTACTCCAGGAATCCTGGCCATACCCGCTTCTCACCAGCAGCAAGCTTCTCTTATTCTCTAGGGCTCTGACCTGGACTCCAAGATAAATATTTAATGTAGAGGGTGCAGCTGAGCCGACATAGGTCCCCAGCTTCCTGTTTCTCACAAGGGGGAGGAGGCAGCCATGGGCGAGGAGCGGGAGATTGGCTACCAGCCTCATCTCTATAGGAATGGGGAGTCCAGTAACCAGCTTTGTAGGAGGCAGTGGGGGAAGCTCTGCCGGAGACCTGAGCTGCTTTGACTTCTGCCTGTCTGCTTCAGGTCCTGCTGGGCTTATCACCTTCTGTCTCAGGTCAGAACCTGCTGTGCCATGGTGCCTGTAGGAATCATTCTCCTTCTGAGAGTCAGAGGCTGTGTACTTGGACCAAGGAGGAGCTCCCTCCAACCCACAGCCTCATGGAAGAGAGGATGAGCAATCGGTGGGAGCACAGAGTCTAAGGAAATGAACTGACGCCTCCTTTTCTGCTCATCTTTAGGGAGAAGAATCCTTTCTCTTTGAAAAGTGGGAGATTAAAAGGAAAAGAGTCGCGACATCCAGAGATTCAACCCCAAGCCAGGTGTCTGATTTCTCAACTCCTCCTGCCAGCCTCAGCTCGCTGGCTGCTGGCCTGATGGGGCAGAGAGCTGGCATGGCTCAGGGAGAAGCTGAGGTTAGGGAGGGCCATCCCAGGTGACCGGGCTGTCGCCAACACAGAGCAGATTCCTTTCATCCCAGTGCACTCTCTCCTCTGGCGACTGCCTTATCGCCTGACAGGGACCTCCTCCCTCTGACTCTTCCGGGGCTCTGGCACCATCTTTTGTCAGGGGGGCTGCTGCCTGTGTCTTCTCAGAGCCACCTGAGCCATAGTAAACACTGTTACATAACCGCTCTGTTTTTTCTAGCTATCTGATCCTGGTTGGCCGCGTGCCCCGCCCCCACCCTGCCCCCTGAGGCCGCCACCTTTTGTTCCATGGATTATCCCCCCACGGCCCCCATGTCAACTGAGGTCTGTCCACGCCTGCCACACTCAGGGATGATTAGCCAAGAGACTACTGGTAGATGTTATGCTCTTTACATGGAAGGGGAGAAGAGGGTAGGTGTTCATACAGGAATGTGGGTGGCTCTGAACATCAGCCTCAGTCACCAAAAGAAAAGATGAATGGAAAGAGCATTTAAGTAGCTTTTTAATGTAAGTGAATACGGTGAGCGGAGAATTCAGTTTCGTTTCTCAAGTGAGAAAAAGTAAGCCAGGCATCCCAGAAGACATAAACCTGGACTCTCAGCAATGTGTGTATCTGCCTGTGGCTGATTTATGTTGATGTGTGGAAGCAACTGTGGAGTCTTGCCCCAAGGCCACAGGTGCGAGGCCTTGCACCAAGGCCACAGAAGTGGAGCCCAGAACAAAGGTCACCTCTGAAGCTGACTGAGCCCCCTTGTAATCTTGCTCAAAGTCCCCCTGATCATCACCAGCAAACTCCCTGACCCATATTAGGCAAAAATGGCCACCCCAGTGCTCATCCTATAGCATCCTAACCAATCACCTAAAGCTGGCCTTTTGGCAGGAATTTTGTCTTGAGGCTATAAAAATTGGCCACTAACCCACGAAAAGCATTGGCTTTCCCTGGTCTGTCAGGAGGTCGGCCCACTGCGTTTGCAAGTACCCACATTATCTCTGCTCTTTGTTCTTAATAAACTCACTGCCTTCTGAAATGCTCTGTCTGGAAATTCTTTTCCAACCCATGCTAGGACTGCCTCAACAGAAACCAACACAATATTGTAAAGCAATTATCCTACAATTAAAAATAATTTTTTTTTTTTAAAAGAAGACCCTGAACTCTCAGTTCTTGAAGAGTGTCTGGTGCTGGGAGTCTGGAGTCTGAATGTCACAGTCAGATCAGCCCTAAACAGCCAAGTGGCCCCCTGGCTCTGTGCCTCAGTCCCCCCATATTAGACGGAGGAAGAGCATCTGCTATTCCTTCTTTTCCTCTCCACAGGAATGAACAAACTTTGCTATAGAGTCTAGTTAGGCTATGAGCAGGTTTTAATTTGTGCTCTCAGAAGAGTGTTTTCTTCCTGCCAGGGACATTGAGCAAAGCAGACCAACCAGAATGGATTAGCATAGAAAGCCCTGTTCCTTTCAAGGATTTTGGACTTCTCTACAGGGCAAGGCCACAGTGACCCATTAGTGAGGAACTGAAAACAAGTCACATCAGAGACAGGAGTACAGGTCTGCACTGTTTCATCCCCTGGACTTCATCTTTTTTTCTCCTGGGTCCACACCTGACTCCAGCTTTTGCTTATGTTGCCAGCCAAGTTCTACCAGAGCTTCTATGAGGCCAAACAGTCATGGAAGCAGGAGCAACAGAAGGGGAACACGAGTGACCCACTGTGGGTCTTGGAAGACCCTCTGAAGCTGACAGTGGTGTGGCCTAACCCAAGTGTGCTAGGGAAAAAATACCCATTACAGGTCAGTTGTGGTCCTCGTTGGAGCCTGGTAACCACAGTGAATGGATCCCCTGGGACAGAGAATGAGGCCTTTGGGCCAGCTTGGCACAAATCTTTCCATAGCGCACACATGATGTAACAGCCATCTATTCAAGGTTCTCAGAGTCAGCCACGTCCAAACCCTGAAGGCTGAGAGAGAACTCAGACTTTTGTCCAATTATCTAGTCTATCTTCAGGGAGGCCTTTACACTGACATCACACTAACAACTGTTCTCTCTCCCCCTCCTTTTATAGATGAGCAAACAAGCACAATGTGCAGATGGGATGTCTTTGAGAAGAACTGAGCTGGATGAACCTCTTTTAGTTCTCAGGACAGAAAAGCAGAGCGAGTGGCTGTCAGTTCTTCAGAGAGATTTTATAAGGGAAAGATAAATAAATGATGACCTCAGAGGGAAAATCCAGCCAAGTTAACTCAGCCACAAAGAAGGCACACAGACCAGGAGCTGGAAAAGTAGGTCTGCATGACTCTTTCCGAGCAGGTAAACTGAGATAAGGGAGATAAGGAGGCTGATCTGCTGGCCAGTGGACACCACGAGGTAAGAGGTCTGGCCTCCAAACATAGAATGACCTTGTCTTTCCACCTCCTCGAATTCTAAAATGAACCTTCTCCTGAAGCACAGCCACATTAAAAAGAATAATTTTACCAGTGTTAATCCCCTGTATCAAAATGGATTTTCTTTCTAAAACCTGAAAGTTGTGATAAGAAGATCAGGCAATTACATAGAGCCGGCAAGAAAGTCAGATTGGATCTAGATGTAGTGAGAGGTAAATAGAAATTTGCATTTGAGTTCTTAATTTTCAGGCTTAAAAAAAATGTCTGTTCAGCTGGGTGCTCTGTGATGACCTAGAGGGGTGGGATGGGGTGAGGTGGGAGGCAGGTTCAAGAGGGAGGGGATATAGGTATACATATAGCCAATTCATGTTGTATAGCAGAAACTAACACAACATTGTAAAGTAATTGTCCTCCAATTAAAAAAATACCCTATGAAAAATCATTATGTAAAATAATATTAAAAACAGAATGTTTATAACTGAATCACTTGCTGTACAACAGGAATTAACAACATTGTAAATCAATTAATAAAAATAAGAAAAAAAGACTGAAATAAGGGCAAATATTACCTTATTTTACTGAGGATTTGGCTGAGGACATTGTTAAGTCAGGATGCTGTTGAGATTGCAAAGAGCCCAACATGCATACTTGGCTCTTTCGGAATGAGCAATCTGGGCTTGTCTTCCAGCCCAAAAGCTGCACTGTGGTCCTTGCTGTGTCTGTACTGACGGTGAAATCACCTTACTTAGGCTTGGTCGGTCCTGACTGACACTTTCTACCTCTACTGCCATAACTGATAGAATCTCCTCACTGATGCCTTTTCTAGTCTAAAGAGCCTGTCCCCTAACCCCCACCTGGCCAGAGGAGTTATTTTTCTTATGAATCCACAGCACCTCCTGTTATTTCTACTTCCCAGAGGAATTAAAAGCTGGCCTGACACTTCCTTTCTTAGGGGTTCAACACTTGACTCCTCTTTGGCTTATTTGACTTCTCGCAAGATGGAATTCATTTGTGTCTATTATTAGGATCAAATGCAAAGCTATCAAACTGCTCTAATAGAAATTATTTTTATCTTTTGTAAAGACTGTGTGTTTTCTGGGATGTCTTTCTTCCTTTTCTTCAAGTAGCGGCCTCTGCCGGAGATGCCATAGAAGGAGCTGGGACTTGAGAGTGAGTTGGCCGAGGCTGAGTGCCAGGAAGGAGGCCAGGATAAGGAAGTGGGTTCTGAGTGGGAGGAATAGAACCAACACCACAGCCAGCAAAGCAGGTTGAAAACTAGAGAGCTGAGGAGGTCAAGGAAAGAGGTTCCTTTTATTGTGATGGGACTCCTTTACTTGAGAGGAGAATTAGCAGAATTAGCATTACCAGAGACCAGACCAGACATCAAGCAGCAGCCTTTCCCTTGACTTACAGAATTACTGAATGGATAAGAGCCCTGGAGGAGTTACCCCATGTCCGAGGTCAGGGGCAGTGGCCGAGAGTGCCAGGCTGCGACGGCGCAGGAACGGCCGAGAAGAGCTACCCAAGTCCGAGGTCAGGGGCGGCGGCCAAGAGGACTAACCCCATGTCCAAGGAGCGGTGGCTGCGAGGGCACAGGAGGGCCTAGAGGAGCTATTCTACGTTGAAGGTCAGGAAGGGCAGCGGTGAGGAAATTCCCCTCGTCCAAGGTAAGGAGCAGCGGCTGTGCTTTGCTGGAGCAACCGTGAAGAGATACCCCACACCCAAGGTAAGAGAAACCCAAGTAAGATGGTAGGTGTTGCAAGAGGGCATCAGAGGGCAGACACACTGAAACCATATTCACAGAAAACTAGTCAATCTAATCACACTAGGACCACAGCCTTGTCTAACTCAATGAAACTAAGCCATGCCCATGGGGCAACCCAGGATGGGTGGGTCATGGTGGAGAGATCTGACAGAATGTGGTCCACTGGAGAAGGGAATGGCAAACCACTTCAGTATTCTTGCCTTGAGAACCCCATGAACAGTATGAAAAGGCAAAATGATAGGATACTGAAAGAGGAACTCCCCAGGTCAGTAGGCACCCAATATGCTACTGGAGATCAGTGGAGAAATAACTCCAGAAAGAATGAAGGGATGGAGCCAAAGCAAAAAGAATACCCAGCTGTGGATGTGACTGGTGACAGAAGCAAGGTCCGATGTTGTAAAGAGCAATATTTCATAGGACCCTGGAATGTCAGGTCCATGAATCAAGGCAAATTGGAAGTGGTCAAACGAGATGGCAAGAGTGAATGTCGACATTCTAGGAATCAGTGAACTGAAATGGACTGGAATGGGTGAATTTAACTCAGATGACCATTATATCTACTACTGCGGGCAGGAATCCCTTAGAAGAAATGGAGTAGCCATCATGGTCAACAAAAGAGTCCGTAATGCGGTACTTGGATGCAATCTCAAAAACGACAGAATGATCTCTGTTTGTTTCCAAGGCAAACCATTCAATATCACAGTAATCCAAGTCTATGGCCCAACCAGTAATGCTGAAGAAGCTGAAGTTGAACAGTTCTATGAAGACCTACAAGACCTTTTAGAACTAACACCCAAAAAAGATGTCCTTTTCATTATAGGGGACTGGAATGCAAAAGTAGGAAGTCAAGAAACACCTGGAGTAACAGGCAAATTTGGCCTTGGAATACGGAATGAAGCAGGGCAAAGACTAATAGAGTTTTGCCAAGAAAATGCACTGGTCATAGCAAACACCCTGTTCCAACAACACAAGAGAGGACTCTACACATGGACATCACCAGATGGTCAACACCGAAATCAGATTGATTATATTCTTTTCAGCCAAAGATGGAGAAGCTGTATACAGTCAACAAAAACAAGACCAGGAGCTGACTGTGGCTCAGATCATGAACTCCTTATTACCAAATTCAGACTGAAATTGAAGAAAGTAGGGAAAACCACTAGACCATTCAGGTATGACGTAAATCAAATCCCTTATGATTATACAGTGGAAGTGAGAAATAGATTTCAGGGCCTAGATCTGATAGATAGAGTGCCTGATGAACTATGGAATGAGGTTCGTGACATTGTACAGGAGACAGGGATCAAGACCATCCCCATGGAAAAGAAATGCAAAAAAGCAAAATGGCTGTCTGGGGAGGCCTTAAAAATAGCTGTGAAAAGAAGAGAAGCAAAAAGCAAAGGAGAAAAGGAAAGCTATAAGCATCTGAATGCAGAGTTCCAAAGAATAGCAAGAAGAGATAAGAAAGCCTTCCTCAGTGATAAATGCAAAGAAATAGAGGAAAACAACAGAATGGGAAAGACTAGAGATCTCTTCAAGAAAATTAGAGATACCAAGGGGACATTTCATGCAAAGATGGGCTCGATAAAGGACAGAAATGGTATGGACCTAACAGAAGCAGAAGATATTAAGAAGAGGTGGCAAGAATACACAGAAGAACTGTACAGAAAAGATCTTCACGACCCAGATAATCACGATGGTGTAATCACTGACCTAGAGCCAGACATCCTGGAATGTGAAGTCAAGTGGGCCTTAGAAAGCATCACTACGAACAAAGCTAGTGGAGGTGATGGAATTCCAGTTGAGCTATTCCAAATCCTGAAAGATGATGCTGTGAAAGTGCTGCACTCACTATGCCAGCAAATTTGGAAAACTCAGCAGTAGCCACAGGACTGGAAAAGGCCAGTTTTCATTCCAATCCCAAAGAAAGGCAATGCCAAAGAATGCTCAAACTACCACACAATTGTACTCATCTCACATGCTAGTAAAATAATGCTCAAAATTCTCCAAGCCAGGCTTCAGCAATATGTGAACCGTGAACTTCCTGATGTTCAAGCTGGTTTTAGAAAAGGCAGAGGAACCAGAGATTAAATTGCCAACATCTGCTGGATCATGGAAAAAGCAAGAGAGTTCCAGAAAAACATCTATTTCCGCTTTATTGACTATGCCAAAGCCTTTGACTGTGTGGATCACAATAAACTGTGGAAAATTCTGAAAGAGATGGGAATACCAGACTACCTGACCTGCCTCTTGAGAAATCTGTATTCAGGTCAGGAAGCAACAGTTAGAAGTGGACATGGAACAACAGACTGGTTCCAAATAGGAAAAGGAGTATGTCAAGGCTGTATATTGTCACCCTGCTTATTTAACTTATATGCAGAGTACATCATGAGAAAGAAATGCTGGACTGGAAGGAACACAAGCTGGAATCAAGATTGCCGGGAGAAATAGCAGTCACCTCAGATATGCAGATGACACCACCCTTATGGCAGAAACTGAAGAGGAACTAAAAAGCCTCTTGATGAAAGTGAAAGTGGAGAGTGAAAAAGTTGGCTTAAAGCTCAACATTCAGAAAACGAAGATCATGGCATCCAGTCCCATCACTTCATGGGAAATAGATGGGGAAACAGTGGAAACAGTGTCAGAATTTATTTTTCTGGGCTCCAAAATCACTGCAGATGGTGACTGCAGCCATGAAATTAAAAGACGCTTACTCCTTGGAAGAAGAATTATGACCAACCTAGAAGGCATATTCAAAAGCAGAGACATTACTTTGCCGACAAATGTCCGTCTAGTCAAGGCTATGGTTTTTCCTGTGGTCATGTATGGATGTGAGAGTTGGGCTGTGAAGAAGGATGAGCGCCGAAGAATTGATGCTTTTGAACTGTGGTGTTGGAGAAGACTCTTGAGAGTCCCTTGGACTGCAAGGAGATCCAACCAGTCCATTCTGAAGGAGATCAGCCCTGGGATTTCTCTGGAGGGAATGACACTGAAGCTGAAACTCCAGTACTTTGGCCACCTCATGCGAAGAGCTGACTCATTAGAAAAGACTCTGATACTGGGAGGGATTAGGGGCAGGAGGAGAAGGGGACGACAGAGGATGAGATGGCTGGATGGCATCATTGACTCAATGGACGTGAGTCTGAGTGAACTCCGGGAGTTGGTGATGGACAGGGAGGCCTGGAGTGCTGCTATTCATGGGGTCGCAAAGAGTCGGACACGACTGAGGGACTGAACTGAACTGAACTGAAGAGCCCTGGAGAAGGAAATAACTGACTCCAATATTTTTGCCTGGAGAATCCCAAGGACAGAGGAGCCTAGAGGCTACAGATCATGGGGTTGCAGAAGAGTCGGGCATGAATCAGCAAGAGCCAAATACAAGTGCCTCCACCCGGAAACATAGGAAATAAAGACACAGGGAGCCAATAACGTTAACATTTAATTGAAGAGTGTTTTCTGCTTTTTTTTCCAAGATGACTTCCACCATACAGTAAGAAAGTTCTAACAAATTAATTTTTTGTTCACAAAAAACTTATTAAATGATTTCTACTAATAAATAATTTACACCATTTGCTTTAACATAACAGAAAGCAAGAAAAAGCCAGTAATCTCTAAGCACAAGCAAATAATCCATCATTCAGAAAAGCCTCAAAAAAATACACCATCAGCTAGTCTCATATGTCTAACTGTCTCATTTAGGAAGCAAAGCCCAGATCCTTTCTTGGAAAAACGCCTGCTGACATCTCTACTAGGAAACACAGCTTTGGGTCACAGTGCGCTGAGAAAGGAAGTGAGGCATTCGTGATGGTGTCTCCAAAAAGTTTCTCTGACAGACAAAAATCCTATCTTTGTTGCCACAAATCAAAATCTACAGTAGACCACCTCCTTATTACATGCACTTCACTTTAACATGCAAAAAAACAGAAAGTTATTTGAAGACAGCTATGTTAAGGGAGTGAAGGGAATCGGGGCAAAGACTTACAAAAAGGCAGTGTGCATGGCCCTCCCTTAGGGCTGCTCAGAGGGATGGTCCACATCCATGTCCTCCCTTCTTGATCTTAAGCCACCTGGACTGCTCATGAGGGTGTAGAGAGGAGAAGACACATAACCCTGTCTTGGACAAAGGTGTTATTTAGCAAGTCCTGCCAAGGCTGCTGGGGCGTGAGGCCATGGCCTCCCTGGAGGGAATATACTCTCCAGGATCATCTTTACCTTTGTGACTCCATAGATGAAGGCAGCTAACTGACCCCATTCAATGTGGTTGGCTGGACAGAGGCAGGTCAGGTCACAAGTCTCAAAGTCATGTAGGCTTCCTCTTTCGCACTCTTGTCAATGGCACAGAGCTCTCCTGTGAATACAGTTCTCTGCTGGACTCAAGAGGAATGACCCTGTTTTTCGACTACACGACTTTCTTCCCCTACACCCATCTGCTCTTTCTTATGACTCTCCTAGGAGCCTTTGATCACAGCAGAGCTGAAGAGGGACTGTGGGATGTCGATGCTTCAGTGCTATGCTCCAGGTAATAAAAACCCTCCTCCAGCTATTGTTGGGTTCCCCTAGCCTGCTCTTTACTCTCTCGTATAGCAGATTTCAGAAAACCTGTAGACCTGGGTGCCAGGCAAGATGGGAATCCATGTTTATAATCACAAATGATTTAGGAAATTGGAGCCTCACTCCCACACCCCAGGCTCTGGGTTCACCTTCCCTCTCGTCTTTTCTGCAGGGATATGGAAAGCTGAACAATGCTCTGAAAACCTTGGGTTCCACGTTACTATAACAACTATGATAAATGTTGGAGATTCTAGAATGATACATCAACAAGTCTTTATGGGTGCGAAAATAATTTTCAATACAAAAATGAGAAGGGAAAAAACAAACACCCCTGATAATTAATATAGAGAAAAACTATGAATCAGCCAATCCAGTAATAAGATTGTTCTAAACCATTTTAACTGACTGGTCACCCAGAGTGGTCAGGATGAACTTAATTCTCAAGAGCTTGAGTTTTGTATGTATAGGTATGGTACAATCGAAAATTCTGGAGACCAGCAAACAATATTTACATAAAACAAGGGAGAGTAGAGGGAACAGATTTCAGCCTTATTTACTCTGAGGCTAGAGAGACTCTTGAGTAATGACCATGAGCAGTGAATCCAGCTGTATCTCATGAAGGCATGGTTTATAATATTTTTCTTAGAGCAGCCACCTCAAACTTTGTGTGTTAAAATAACTCAGAAGAGGATCTAAGGGACAATGCCAAGGCCCCAAGTTATCCAACTCTAAGGAATCCCACCCTTGCTCCATAAGGATATTAAATAATGACATTCTGTTTACAAAACAAGTAAGAACATTTCTTTTCCTATTTTGAATGTGTGTTAGTCACTCAATCATGTCCGACTCTTTGTGACCCCACGGACTGAAGCGCGCCAGGCTCCTCTGTCCATGGGACTTCCCAGGCGAGAATACTGGAGTGGGTTGCCATGCCCTTCTCTAGGGGATCTTCCCGACCCAGGGATCAAATCCATGTATCCTGCATTGCAGGCAGATTCTTTACCATCTGAGCCACCAGGGAAGCCCTATTTTGAATAGTGTCATGAAATCAGATATCCTGTTACCAGGATAAGAAAGCAAATCTTTGCTATTGAGAAAAACTTGTTTCATGGAACTGTATCTGTTCTATAGGAACAGAGAAGGCTATGTAAACATAGATTAAAACATATGAAAAACACCGATATTCCTGGAGAGTCTGATGCTTCTGTCTTAGGCAAGAAGGCACATCATGCCCATTGGTGTGATAAGCCATTTTCGCTTTGATGGTCAATATCTAGTCAAAAAAGCCCAGTGAATTAGCAATGTCTATACCTATAACCTACGGTTTTCAAGAAAACAGGCTGCTTTTGTTTTAGCATTCTGTCACACACACAGTTTATTTGTTTTGCTTTTGCTGTAAATATTCAGGACACAGAAATTAAAAACGGATGTATGTTTTGAACTTGTATTAGATAAGTACTGAAATTTTGATTAATGAGAACTGTCAACTGATCACTCTGAAATTTTGTATAACATGGAAGTAAACAAAATTGGGAAAACTGAGTTTTGGGAAGTGTCATTTCAAAAATGGTTATTTCAGAAAAGTTCACAAAGATATAGAAAGTGCCCCACGCCCCCGCTGCCCCCCACCATGAGAAGAGTTGAATAAGGTCCCTGTGAACTTTAAAGTGAAGGAGAACAAGAGAAAAGTATTTCCAGTATCTTTAGAGCAAATATTCAGAGGAAAGATTCAGTAAAAACAGAAGAGGTTTTCAAAACAGCGACACTGCAGAGCACTGAGAACATTAAAATGTTTGAAATGATGACTCCAGGCAAACGATCAGGCCCAAGGTAGTCCTATGACAAACTGACGGCAGGCCACCAGCCCTCTTGGGAGCTGTTGTTTAGATTAAAACATTAAAAAAATAGGTTAAAATCCTCCAATGAAGTCTAAAGGGAAGAACAAGTACCATTATTACAATATATTCCTAAGGCTCACATCTTCTAAACTGTCTTGAATCACAGGTGCAAATGCCTATACAGGTACACTGACTGTGGTCTGGTTTTAATGGCCACCCATTCCAGTGTTCTTACCTGGCAAATCCCATGGGTGGAGAAGCCTGGTGGGCTACATATAGTCCATGTTGTACAGAGTCAGACGCAACTGAAGTGACTTAGCACGCACGCACTGTATTACACTCACCACACAACTTTCTAAAGCATTGAAGTACACACCCCAGCCTTCCACAGAACATAAGAAATGCTTTTACCTCTAGCATTCAACAGGATTTCCAAACCCAACTTCCTATAAGAGCTTTTGCTCTTTTAAACCCCTTCTAATTTTCTTGAATTGTGACCACTTAACTTTTGGCTGGTACTTCAACTGCTCAAAGGGTACCTGTAAAATATATCTTTTCACTCAGCTTTGTCAAGGAAAATTGCTTTATCATACTACTTCATTTTGAGAAGAAAATGAAGACCTTCCTAAGTAACTTCTTTTTTAAAAAACTAATATAATTTTTGCTTATAAGAATTTAAAGTAACTACTTCCCTATTCGCCTCTTGACTGAAGCCCTTACGATCGAAGCCCAAGGTTTCTACCTGTGGACCGTGTATGTGTAAGAATAGCCTCGATGGACAAGAGAATGGGATCAGGGACATCCATCCATCAGACTTGTGAACTGATGGTCAGTGTTACATGAGATTTCCAAGATGGCGGCCCTTTCTCTGTTGGGATTGGGGGAAAGAGGAGTATGAGGATATCTAGGTGATCAATTCCTCTGATTATAAAGAAATGATGATCAGTAAAGACAGCTACTGGAGACTCTCCCTCCTTTCAGAAGTTTTACTCACAATCCAAAAAGAGATGTTTTTCTCTTCGTCCCAATATCCTTCCTATCTTTTTTGTTAAGAGAGCAATCTGTGCCATCAGATTCCAACCTCCAAAATACTTTGATTTCTGTCATAAACAAATCGGGAACTGTTAGCAAGGTATAGGAAAACAGAGATAGATGGGCTTAATCCTCATTCTCCTTATGAAATTATGTTTGTTTTTTTTTTTTTGCTGTTGTTTCTTTTTTGAGCCACACCACGTGGCTTGAGGGAGTTTAGTTTCCTGACCAGGGCCTGAACCTCAGGCCCTCAGCAGTGAACGTGTGGAGGGATTTTCTGGTGTCCTCGAAGCTCCAAACATAAAGTACTACTGCCTGGGATACATGTTTCAAGGCTGACTGATGAGTTATTACGACATGGCACCTGTCACCAGGCTAAACCAAAAATGGGAGCCTAAGGATCCCTGAAACGTTCTTCACTAGTTGGTTGTGACCTGAAAAACTAAGGGAAGATTATTCAAACATTGTATCTGAACACTTGTTTTTATATTCTAAAATATGCGACAGAGACTAATAATACACAGTTCAACCTAATGAGTGCTAAAAAAATGGAGGAACGTCCCAGTATTTGATAGACAGGAATGCCCTTTAGCAAGACTTGCAGTTCACAAGGGGACCGTTTTAACCTAATCAGTTTCCACGACCCTGTGCGCACGTGCTAAGTCGCTTCAGTCGTGTCCTACTCTTTGCAACCCTATGGACTGTAGCCCACCAGGCTCCTCTGCCCATGGGGTTCTCTAGGTAAGAATACTGGAGTGGGTTGCCATGCCCTCCTCCAGGGGCCCCAGTTGGTTTCAAAAATGTCGACACAGAAAAACAGATGGAAGACAGGGAGAAGAGATGTGAGAGCTGATGCAATAACACGGAAGGGCATAACTGTCGAAGGTTCTACAGAGGGCATTTATAAAATATTTAGAAATGTCACTTCCTTTGCAGATGAGGTAAATTACCTAGGATTCAAAAATAAAAGCAAAAGAATCTGGCAACAGTTAAGAAATCTCCAAAGTTCTAAGGGAAGTTTAAACCAATCATGCTCAAGGTTAGATGAATAAATTTTAAGTCATTCTACAAAAAAATCCCTCATTATTTTTTATTTTGCCATACCAGGATACATTAAGAGTAATTGAGAGTCCAGAAGAGAGTAGGTTATTATGGAAAGCATTTCCCTTGGCCCTTAAAATCACTGGGTTTGGGTTATTCACTGAGGAGTTCTACTATAATCAAGTTTTCCATAAGAAGAGAAGTTTTAGCCACTGAAATCTAAGAGATATTTTTCAGTGGTACCCTGTAGAAAAGGAAAAAGAAAACACCTTTTTGTGTTTGCAAAATGATTAGCCTGAAATGAACAATACTACCTCCAAAAACAAGAGAAAAGGCTGACTAGTTCAAGTCAGAAAGCCAGGGAAGCGGTTTCCAAGGCCCTTTTATTTGGGGACAGTCCCCTTTATAACACACGACTTCACTATGTGTCAGACAATCAGATCAGTTCCTAAAAATTAGAGGGGGGAAAAAAAAGGAAAAAAGAAACATATGCATTTTACATATATATTAAACATAAATTAAAAGAATTTATAAAAGGGTCACGTTTCTTACAGAGTAAATGCAGAGTGTATTTTGAATGCACCTCCAGGTTTAAGTTGTTTAAGTTGTTTGTGTTTAGCTTTCCAATAATAAATAAATAACACGGACTGTTAAGTCTTGGAGCCACCAGTGCCACCGCAGGGCTCTGAGTCATTACTGGCTCTTCTTCCCTTGTCGCTCCTGTGTGCAGCGTTGGCTTGGACCAGTTTCACCGGCCCATCAAAGTACTGGCTATCTTTGCGGGGTGGCATCCGCTCATTAATCCGGTCGAGACCTCGGGCTTCTTCAAAACTTCGGATCCTGTGCTGAAGCGAAAACCCTCTGATGGCTACAGGAAAACAGGAAAGGGAGGAGCTCCATTAGATATCTTTTAAGTTTCTTAGCATACAGCAACCTCCTAGAGGAAAATATAGAAGGGTGACCGTGGAGCACATATCTGGTGAAGGCAATGAACGATATTTGATTTCAATTAGCCTGGTCTGAAGCTATTGTTTCCTTAAGGCCCAAAGGGCCACTGAAACTGTGAAAGTAATTTTCATAGTTCAGTTCATCACAGCAGAAGTGGACCTGACATAAAGCCCCCAACATCTTTGAAAGAGTCTCTTATGGGCCAGAAACGTGCTCAGAGAGAGGAAAGAAGGCAACACTAGAATAAGAGAACAAGTTAAGCAGACTAGTTACTCTAACACAAACATCACACTGACCACACAAAAAAGTAACAAAAGAGCTAATCCATTTGTTTAGGATAGCTTTTTTTTTTTTTTTAATCTTGCAAAACCAGGAGCTGAACATAAGTTAAAAGCCATCTAAAAAAATAGTTTCTAGGTATTTTCTTTCTGTCTGCACTTCTGTATCACCAAGGAAAGGCATTCCCAGTGTGAACCACCTTATCTAACAGAACAATTAAATTTATAACATAAGTTTATCAATTGTGATGCTTTCAGCCTCAGATTCATAGATAATTTGTTACTTAAAATTTGTATAATTTAGCTTGGCTGACTGAGGGCAACCTCAGCAACAAATCAGACTGCATTCCTATCTGCTCTTGCCTCCACTTCTGATATGCTTCAGAATCATTAGATAAAGAGGTTGATGGTTTGAATTTCCAATAAATAAATGGATACCTCATAGCTATGGAAGGGCTATCAGCATGCACCATCTGAACACCCCATGACTGGTGGCTTAAACTTCAGCCATTGCATTAAAACTGAGAGAGCCCAGAAAGGACTTTGGCTGTGGAGAGGGTCATTTGAGTTAATATTACACAAATGAAGGACACAAAGGAAATACTTTGTGAGCATAGCTAGAGTTATCTTTTCCTTTTCTCAGTGTTAACAGTTCTGGTGATGCAACAATAAAAGATGTCTAACATTGACAAAGCTTTTTTAAGAACTAATACACAGACACATGATCACATCTATCGTAGGAACATGGCCATACCTTCCCGGGCCTCTACCGCTTCTACTGTGGCTGTAAGAGGCAGGAGCAGTGGCATGCAAAAAGGAAGACAGAGAAAGAGTGAGTAAACCAACAGCACCGCTGCCAGCAGACATCCCGGGCCCGACCTTCGAGCCTGTTCCCATCCATAGTAACAGTGAACTAGTCAGAGAAGCGAGAGGCTTATTGCGAAAAACTAAACTAGGGGTGGGGCTGGGGGAACACGAGGTGGGGAGAGTTACTGAGGTTTCTCACACTGCAAGTGGCACGAGAACCTTTTAGCTGATGGCATCCACGGCTAAGACAGTCAAGCTGACTCGGAGAAACGAAATGCTGCTTTCCTCATTTTAAGTAGCCAGCTGCTAATTTATGCCTTGACATTCATGTATCCAAAATAATGACATGTCCAGTCAAATCACCTGATATTACAACCGTTCTTTAGTTTGTGATAGTTCAGATGGTACTAAATGAGCTGCTGCTGCATCCTATTAAAAAAAGTTATTTAAAACTATGGATGATTTCAAGCAACTTGTATAAGGTCTAGCTATCCTTTAAAATTACTTAATAAAAAAGAGTGGCTTTTGCCACAGGAACTATCCTCCAGTTAAAATAAATAAATAATATATATATTTTTTAAAAGAGTGGCTTTTGAATAACAGACTGGCATTTGGAAGGAAAAGAAAAAATGGAATATAAGTGAGAGGTTATTTCTTTTCCAAGGGGTGAATTACTAAGCTGGGAAAGGCATAAAGCTATTCAATTTCAAATACAAATTCATGTACCATCTGGAATTAGAGAAACAGCAGAGGCTGACATATCCAACTGACATGGCTTCCATTCTCCACATGAGAGAGCAGGCCAGTTACTAACAAGGCCCTCTTCTTTAGTGATGGAAAAGGAAGCTATTCAAAAATTAGTACTAACAGGTAAACTTTCCTGCATTTGTTTTTTAAGACAGTAAAAGCAGTACTACAGTAAGTCCTCTACATATAAGCCTTCAAGTTGAAGAACATGTTTCTCACGTTCAGTCACCTAAGTTCGTTTAGTGAAGTTGCAGCTTGTCTTCCATTGATTGATGACCATCCTTCAGTTCTACCATCTCTCACCTCCTCCAGGCAGTAACTCTTCTTGCCTGTTCACTCGATGCCAGCCCCTATGTGCCAGCTGTTTACTGTACTTTTCAAGGTACTGGACTGTGAGATGGAAAATGTTTCCTTTGTTTCTGTGTTTGTTTTTTATGTATTATGTGAAATTAGTTGGGTGCCCAGGCTACCTCTGTTGAACTTACAAACCAACTGGACATACGAACGTGCTCTTGGAATGAAACTTCTTCTTATGTAGGGGACTTACTGCGTATGAAAATGTTACAGGTTGTAGTGAGAAAAGACCTTATTAGGAAAATCCTGTCAGCTCCCCCAAAACTAATTTTTTAAAAGAAGGCAGGGAAGAATAATGAACAGTAACAGTTTGCTGTTCCCGAAGCTTTTTATAATCAATCATAGAGGAAAAACTGGAAGAACTGAAAATTAACTTCTGAAAGAAATGTGAAAAATGGCAACTTGGAATCAATTTATCGAGTGAGTGTTTACATTTGTCAACCATATGTTGGCATGTGTTAAAGCAATGTCACATCCTCCCAAATCACTTCACAGAGAACAAACTCTCAGAAGGAAAGGACAGTGCCTTCAGACAGCATACTATAACAGCAACTGTTAGGAAGTGAGAGAACAAAGCTTTACCTGAAATTGTATAGAGTGTTGGTTTAATTAGACTTTAAAAGCTATGTTTGCGGTAAAATGTGTACTAACATCGCATTATTTTGGGTCCTCCTAGAATTGCTTTTTGCACTAGGTATTAAGATATTAGCCTGCATGAGGGATATTCTTTATAAGTAAGAGTCATATAAAACTGAAGAACTGGTTTTTTTCCCCCCTCCCGTACTGAAATACTTTTTTTTATTGAATGAGATTTCTTTACTGAAATATAATTCATATACCATAAAATTCACTTGTTTAAAGTGTACAGTTCAATGATTTTAATATATTTAGAGTTGTGCAACCATTACCACAATCTATGGTTAGAACATTTTCATCACTCTCCCCCCACCAAAAAAAAATGATCTCCCTCCCTCATTCCTTCACCTAACCTTACAATCAACCACTTACCTACTTTCTGTCTCTACAGATTTGGCTGTTCTAGACATTTTGCATAAATGGAATCACATACTATGTGGTGTTAGTGATTGGCTTCTTTCACACAGCAAAATGTTTTCAAGGTTCATTCATGCTGAGGATTGTAACAGTATTTCATTCCTTTTTATGACTGAATAGTATAGTTCATTGTATGGATATACCACATTTTGTTTCTCTGTTCATTAGGTGATAGACATCTGTGTTGTTTCTGCTTATTGGCTATTACAAAGCATGCTGCTATGAACATTTGTGTACAAGTTTTTGTGTGGTTATATCTTCATTTCTCTGGGTATGTAACTAGGAATAGAACTTCTGGGTCATATGATTAACTGTATGTTCAATCATCAAAGAAATTGCCTGATTGGTTTTCAAAGAGCTGCTCCATTTTACATCCCTACCAACAGTATATGAGAATCATAATTCCTCTCCATTCTCACCAACACTTGTTATTGTCTGTCTTTTTGATCACAACTATCCAGTGGGTCTTTAATTAAAGTGGTTTCTCATTGTGGTTAATGTCTAATGATGTGGAATATCTTTTTACATGCTTATTGGTCATCTGTATCCCTTCTTTGGAAAAATGTCTATTCAATTTTTTACCCATTTTTAATTGGGTAATTTGTCTTATTGTTATTCAGTTACAAGAGTTCTTTACAGTTTCTAGATACTAGTCTCCTATCAGATATATGCTTTGTAAAGATGGGGTTGACCAAAAAGTTCCTTTGGGTCTTTCTGCAAGATGTTATGAAAACACCCAAAGGAACTTTTTGGTCAACTCAGTATTTTCACCCATGCTGTGGGTTGTCTTTTCACTTTCTTGATGGTTCCATTTGTAGTACAAAACTTTAAAACTTTCAGTGGAGTGCCATTTATAACTGATCTGTTTTTCTTTTTCTTTTTTTAATCTTATGGTCTTTCCTCTTTATTTTGGCTACTTGGAAGCCTGGAATTAAATGTGTGATTATTGGATTTCACTGGTTTGTTTTCCTTTGTGCTCCAATTTCTCAGCATATTTATTTCCCTTCACCATGTTGGATGTATACTGTAACTTACTCAAATCCCCCTTGGAATAAGGTGGAGTATAAATGAATGTAGGCTATAAGGTTATATGGGTTGGGACCTTGTTCATTGAAGACTGTCCAAGTAAAGTTCTATGAACAATAAAAGGTCTTTTCAGCTAATGCTCATTTGTCACTGAACCTGTGGAACTGAGATTCTGATGGAAAAATGACAAAATTAACTCAGTTCTTGCAAATCAATGATAGAATAAGAGGCTCTAAAAAGTTTGCTGCAACTTTAGTTATGTTCTGACACATTCCTGAGCTTTCTATCAATTTTCAAATATCAATGCTGCTGCCAAGTCGCTTACTGTGTGGTACCCCATACCTGGCAGCCCACCAGGCTCCTCTGTCCCTGGGGTTCTCCAGGCAAGAATACTGGAGTGGGTTGTATCAATAACAATCTTATATTGATTAAAACATTCATATTCAAGTCAGGAACGAAGAGAAACTGCATATATTGGGGACTGAGAACAAAAGGTAGATTAAGGGTTATAAACAACAAATCTCCAAACAACACATCTATGAAATTCTGCTACTTATCCCAGATTTGCTGATTTACTTTTTCAAATCAAGATCTAGAAAAATTTGGTTCAGATTAAAACAACTTTGTGGATCAGCAAATTTTTGAATCATTTCAAGCAAGGATGTATAGGGTGTTCCTTTTTTCCTTTACCCATGTTACTTCCTATTAACTCTAAAATGCCTTGTCAGAGTTGCTCTCAGAATATCTCACATGGCTAACAATGAATGAATGATGGAAAAGTATTTTGCTTACAAGAAACTGTGCATTTGACAGGAAAAATTCAATTGGAAACAATATTCTTCCTGTGAAACTACAGAAGCTAAGAAAATTAATTAATACTTCTAAAGAGGAAATATTCATTCTTCCTCATAAATAAACTAATATTTCAGTATTTGATTTGAAAGAGAAAAGAGGAAACCAATCCTATAAAAAGTATGGGGAAACGAGGCTGTTCCTAAGAATCAATAGCCTTGGAATATTTACAAAACACAAAGAATTCCTATAAGAGGTATTCCTATAGGAGAAGAGGAAAAAAGAAAAACTGAAGTAGAAACAATTTTAAAAAAAAAAGGGCAAAAAAGCAGTGAACTCTAAGTTGTTAATGCTTCAACTCCAGTTTTCAAGCCTAGAATTTAGTCATCCAGTGATCTGATCTCATGTCTCTTTCCCCTGCTTGACCAGATCTATTTATATTGACAAACATCAACCTTTTCATTCCTGGGTTCTATCAGGCCCTCTCCTTAGGAAGTCAGCACCCACATGATTTTCAGAACTGACATTATGGTTGAAGAGGAAACCATATCTTGCAGGATATGGTTTGCAGGCAAAGAGGCAAACTCCTTCTCTGACTGAGGAACTTTAACCTCCACTCCCCATCAAATTAAGATATAAAATGCACACAAGTGAGGCACATGCTATGCACAGATATGAAGTGCACTGCTTAATACATCTTTATATATATGCACACACTTGTGTAACTATCACCCCAATAGTGATACAGAACATGACTCCTACTCCAAAAGTCCCCTTGCCCTTTCTGGGTCCATATTCTCCCACCAGAGGAGCCATTTTGACTTCTTTTACTATTTATGAGTCTGCCAGTTGTTGTTGTTTTTAAAGCAGAAAAATAATTTATTCCAGAAGAGAGCAGAAGTAAATTCATCCTGAAAATATATTTAGGCATAATTCTGGTGGGACAGATCTTCCTTTTGAGTATGTTCTTCTATTGGTGGCCCCACTATCCTGTAACAGTTCTTAAACCCTTCGCTGATGCTCATGTAGTGAGTACGCAGAATCAGCCTTCAGATCCACAGGTTTCACAGAGACAGTCATGTATTTTTCTTAGAAAAACAGTACTTTTTATTTTTCCATTTTATTATTTTTTAATTGTATTTTTTTCTAGAACAGCACTTCCTTTTTTTTCTTTCCTTATTTAATATTTTTAGGCTCTCCCCCAAAGAACAGCACTTTCTGTCTCAGTTCAGTTCAGTCACTCAGTTGTGTCTGACTCTTTGCGACCCCATGGACTGGAGCACTGCAGGCTTCCCTGTCCATCACCAACTCCTGGAGCTTGCTCAAACTCATGTCCACTGAGTCGGTGATGCCATCCAACCATCTCATCCTCTGTCATCCCCTTCTCCTCCTGCCTTCAATCTTTCCCAGCATCAGTGTCTTTCTATCCCAGCAGAGCACACAAACATTTTATGGAGTTTGTACAGTTTACATTAGGTAGGTATACAATTCATCAAAAGGTGAAAAAAGTGACAGGGAAAATAGCACTGCACTGTAGAGTAAGACGTTCCAATGTGCTGTGAGTATTTAAGGCAGTGGATGGCCAAAGCAGGCGCATCAAGGGAGGTGGTCAGGTACTGCACTGTAGAGTAAGACGTTCCAATGTGCTGTGAGTATTTAAGGCAGTGGATGGCCAAAGCAGGCGCATCAAGGGAGGTGGTCAGGTACTGCACTGTAGAGTAAGACGTTCCAATGTGCTGTGAGTATTTAAGGCAGTGGATGGCCAAAGCAGGCACATCAAGGGAGGTGGTCAGGGTATTGAGGTGATTTTGTATCTCTTCACGACTAAAGACAACAGCTAAGTGACCCGGTCATCAACAAGGGGATGATAACTCCCTAGTCGGGACCCTCAGGGATGAACCAGGGCTCCAGGAAGCTGACGAAGCCCCAGGAACACGTTCCTCACGATGAAGGCATCATGAGGCTGTGTTCATCATGGTTGTGGCCAGAGCTGCCAGTCCCTGCCCCACACCCTCACTTTGGTCCCACCCAGAAGTGTTCATCTGCCTGCTCCTGAACATCATACAAATCAAATAGTCTGTGCTCTTTTGTATCTAGTGTATTTAGTTAAACATGGTATCTATGAAATTCAACCATATATTCATAGTGCTGTTTTTTTTATATATTCATGATGTTACCTTTATTGTTGAGTAATACTCCACTGTATAAATATTAAGTGGAATATTTTTTGCATTTATTCATAATGTTTTTGCATAGATTCATAACGTTATTTTTATTGCCTGGTTATAGGGTAGACAAATGTTTTGATTTACTGCCCAGCAATTTTCTGAAGTGGCTGAACCAATCTGCAAATGCACTGGCAATATATCTTGTTTTCCACAAACTCACCAACACTTGATACTGTCACACTTTTAAATTTTAGCCATTCTAGAGGATGTGTAGTGGTATCTCACCATGGTTTTATATCCATTTTTAAGCATCAAATTTTCATATGCTTTTTGGCCATTTTGATACTCTCTTTTGTGAAGTACTGTTAAAATTTTTTGACCATTAAAAAAAATTAGTTATTTGTATTTTTCTTATGGAGTTGCAGTTCTTTATAGACTCTGAATGTAAGTTCTTTGTTAGACATATGTACTACAAAAATATCCCAGTTTAAAGTTTGTCTTTTCCCTTTTTTAGTCATGAATTTCTGTGAATAGACATTCTTAATCTTAATGAAACTCATTAATTATTTTTTTCTTTTAATTTTAGTGCTTTTTGTGTCATATTTAAAATTTTATCTTCCTCAGTGCTTACTTTGCATGTTTTTTTCTGGGAAGTTTATTTTTTTTATCTTTTACACTTAAATTATAATTCATTTTGATTTAGTTTTTACATATGGTGAGAAGGAGCAATCCATTTTCTCCCCTCCAGAGATGAATATTCAATTGCTTCAGTGCCATTAATTTGAAAGAAGCCTTAATTTCCAATTTGACACTGAATGCTGGATAATAAGAGCACACATTCCATGAAAGAAGTATTGCTCATACTTACCTGTCTCAATAGTCTGCTTTCCTCCTGAGAGGACACCCAAAGGCAGTGTCCCTGTAGGAGTCAGGCCCTTGAGAGTTAGCACGCTCTCACTCTCTTCCCTGCAAGAGAAGATCAAAGCCCCAGGTTAATGCCATGCAGGGTGTCTACCACTTAGTATCTACAAAGATACTTGAAAGAAGACAAGAAAAGATGCACAAAGATGGAGGATAGATACTCCTTCTTCTACCTCTTCCCTGACCCCCAAAAGGGATGTTTTCTGTAAATATTCCAACTTTAAGCAATTAGCCAGGCCCTGCTTTTAAATTAGAGCCACTTAATAGTCAGGTGCTGATCTAATGTTTTCCATATATTACCCTATTTAATCCTCCAAATAATCTTAAAAGGCAGATTCTGCTATTATCTTTTACAGGCCAAGAAAATGAGGCACAAGATCACATGGCTGAGAAGATATAGGGCCAGGATGTGAACAGAGGCCACTGAGCTCCAGAATCCACATTAAATCACTAACATTCACTGCACTGTATCTAAGCTCACACCAAATAAATGTTTGCCAGAATTATTTCTAGTCACTTTAACATGTAGGACTGATTCAATCTGCATTCAACCCAAAGACCCACTGTTTTGATACCACACTCCAATTCTAAAACTACCGATCTGAAATCAACTTCTAAATCACTCTCAAAACATTTTTATTGCACACCATAATGACAAGGCTTTTCCTTACCGAAGAATTGAAAAGACCCGTGCCATCTTCCCAATAGCTCTGATTTTATTCTTGATGATCTCCTTGCGAACTGTAGTGCCTCCTTAGAGAATACAAACAATATGTGAGTTAAAGGAATACGCTAACAGGTTTAATAAAATGCAGGATGAAGTGCCTTTCTAAGTTAAAGAAATGGTTTTAAACAAAGAAATCAAGGCCAAAGTTTGTCTAAACAAACAAAAAACCCAGGAAGTTTTAAGGAGCAGGGGAAAAAAATAAAGATGAAGTAAAAAAATGGAGGGGCCACAAGAAGGACAGAGTGAGCAGATTTATGAAGGTAGGAACTTACTGGTGCTTCTGAAAAGTAGAACATAGTGAAGAAGGAAATACATACAAACAAAGACAGTTGCTACTACAGCAAAAACATCTCTTGAGAATGCTGTGGGCCACCTTACGATGCAGGGCTTGGTCGGCCAAATGGCAAGGGATGACTTAAGCACTTGTCTTCTACATGGAAACACAGCACACAGCTGGCTCTCCTGAACTGAGCAGGAGCTGCTTTCATTCTATCATCCTCACGTACACACTGGTGAGTTATTTCCAACCACAGACAGCTGTGCAGTACAAATGAGGATGACGGGTAAGGTATTTTATAAAACATCAAAAAAGTTAACAGAAGACTGTGGCCTTTTCTCATACCAGATTTAGGAAACAGCTCACACACCAGAAGTCAATGTCCAGGCATGCATCAGGTGGCCGCATTCAAAAGTCAGAAACTAAGAAACGTGGCCTCTCCTTCCTCACCCACCCAGCTCTCAAAATCCTGCAGGATCACACAGCAGGGGCCAGAGAAAACGTAAACATTAAAACAGAAAGGGAGGATGGAGGGCCTGTCTGAAATTATTCAACTATAACTAAAAAAGTCTAATTAATAGACTGTGATGAGACAGACAGCGAGTATTAAGCTCGTAGCACATTCTGTTCAGATACCTTTCTGAAAGCTTGAAATGTAGTGATCTTCAGGGAGAAGAGACACCAAGAAACAAGGAGATGGAAATAGAAATATGGGAAGAGAAATTTAAGTTTGCATGGAAGAGAGAGAAAAAAAAATCAAAGTGAAATGCAATGAGAGAAGCAGGCTATTATCTTTATCAGCTCAGAAGAGACATCCTTGGTATCATGATAGAATATTAAATTACAGACTTCTTGCATGGAGTCTTCAAAGTTTTAAATGAATTCACATCTCTTATTTTCCAACATATTCTATCCCCACAGATCATGAAGATAAAATCAGACAAGGAAAAAAGATATTATTTGTGTAACAAATAATGCTGAAAACAATGAACAAAGGACAGAATGAACAGCAGGTGCATCTCTAAATGGAGCATCATGTTTTTGTATGATGGACACAATTATCTTCTCACCTCCTTCTGGAGATACTATAGTTTTTCCATGTTTAAATTTTATATCTTTAGAATCTCAAGTTCATCCACTTAGGCTGTTTTATGCTGTTGTCTCAGAGACTCTACAGAGAAGTCCCATAATCCTTGGTGTTTGCTCATTGTTAAGAATGACGGACTGGAAAGCTTTCTGAACTGGTTGGTGGTTGACTGCTGTCTTGCAGCTTTCTGTACACAGAGTGATCGGGGTGTGTCTTTTTTTAGGGTATTTTCTGTATCAGTACTGAAAACGTGGGCACATGTGCCTGTGTGTGTGTTAGCTGTTCAGCTGTGTCTGACTCTTGGTGACCCAATGGACTGTGGCCTGCCAGGTGCCTCTGTCCATGGGATATCCCAGGCAAGAATACTGGAGTGGGTATAGCCATTTCCCTCTCCAGGGGAATCTTTCTGACCTAGAGATTGAATCCGGCTCTCCTGCATTGCAGGCAGATTCTTTGAACCACCAAGGAAGCCCACTGAGAATGCGTGCGATCACTTAATTTACCCATTTTTGGCAAAGTTATCGATGCCCTCAACTGTATCCCTGTCCAGAAATTCTTTGGTTTACTTTTTTGGATATTAGCCTCTGGTCTTGGGAGAAAAGACAGCTAGGACTTTAACTGCCTTTCAAATATCTCTTACCTGCTCTACTTATTTTAGCTAGAGGCCATCTCCCTCTTCTCAATAGGCCCCAGTTCTAGCAACTGGCACAGTCTAGCAATTCCTCTGCTTTTTGAGAATTCTGTGCTGAACTCAGCATTCTCCATTACTAAGCCAGGCTTCAGCTTTCTTGAATCAGCCAAGTTAGTAATACTAATTCGTTTGTTTCCTGGCTTCCAAAATTCCTACAAAAATCTCTACATTTTTGTAGGCTTATAACTTTGGTAAAAAAAAAACCTCTATTGTGAAGTATGATAAACATATAGAAAAGTACATAAAACAAAGACAGACTCAGTGCTTTTTACTAAAACACAAATGGCCAAATAACCAGCCAGGACAATAAATAGAGCCTTGTCAGCACCACAGATTTCCCCCTACTTGGGCCCGTCCTAATAATTAAGAGTCCCCCTCTTCCCAAAGAAAACTGTTCTCTTGACTTCTATTGGAATCACTTTCTTGCTCTTTCTTTATAGTTTTACCATTTAAGCATGTATTCACAAGCACTAGTTTTAATTTTATTTTTAATGTATGTCGTTGGAACAATCAAATAATGCATTTTTGTGTCCGGCTTCTCTTGTTCAACATTATGTTTTTAAGATTCATCCATGTTCCCTCTGTTCCTGTAGTTCACTGTCATTATTGTATACAATTCCACTATAAGAATATGTCACAATCTATTTATCCTTTTCACTGTCAGCGGTCATTTGGGTTGATTCCAATTTTTGGCTAACTCGGCTGCTATGAATATTCTGGTGTATTTTTCTCAGCTGCACCTATTTCTGCTAAGTACACTCCTACAGTTAGACTGCTCAGATATAAGGTATATATATGTTCAACTCTGGATAATGGTTTGGCATTATCTACTAAAGTGGATGTACCAATTTATACTTAGTGTATGAGCATCCCTGTTGCTATACGTTCTGGTCAACATTTGGTGTTACTCATGTTTAACTTTAGCCACTTTGGTAGGTATGCAGAATCACCCATTGTGGTTTTAATCTGCACTTTCAAAATGACTACTGTGGCTGAATAACTTTTCCTATTTTTATTGGCCATTTGGATATCCTCTTTTATGAAGTGCTCATTCAAGTCTCACCTCACTGATCTGTAGTTTTTTATATACTCTGCAAGTGAACTGTTTGTTGGTTGTGTAGCAAATACCCTCCCCCATTCTGTAGCTTGTCTTTTTTTTTTAAACATTTATTTATCTGGCTGCTCCAAAGGTCTTATTTGTGCTTTCCATCTTCACTGAAGTATGTGGGATCCTTAGTTGGGCATGTGAACTCCTTAGTTGCAGCATGTGGGATCAAGTTCCCTGACCAGGGACAGAAGCCGGGCCCCCAGGCACTGGGAGTGCAGAGTTCTAGAGCCACTGGGCCACCAGGGAAGTCCCTGTAGCTGTCTTTACACACTTGCTGCTGCTGCTGCTAAGTCGCTTCAGTCGTGTCCGACTCTGTGCGACCCCATAGATGGGAGCCCATCAGGCTTCCCCATTCCTGGGATTCTCCAGGCAAGAACACTGGAGTGGGTTGCCATTTCCTTCTCCAATGCAGGAAAGTGAAAAGTGAAAGTGAAGTCGCTCAGTCGTGTCCGACTCTTAGCAACCCCATGGACTGCAGCCTACCAGGCTCCTCCATCCATGGGATTTTCCAGGCAAGAGTACTGGAGTGGGGTGCCATTGCCTTCTCCACTTTACACACTTAGTCTTCTGATAAACACAAGTTCTAATTTTTAATGCAGTCCAATAATTTCCTATATTGCTAGTGTTTTTTGGTGTATTGTTTAAGAAATTTTCCTCTACTTCAAGGTCATGAATGCATTCTATGTAATACATATTAGAAGCTTTATTGTTCTGCCTATCATATTTGAATGTGTTAGTCCATCTGGGAATTTATTCTTGGGTTTAGAATACAATAGGGGTTAGTTAGGTTTAATTTTTTTCTCAAACCATACCAATATCATCATTTTCCTATTACTCTACAGAGATACCTCTAGTGTAAATCAAGTGTCTGTATATACGTGGATCTGTTTCTGGATTCTCTGTTTTGTTTCACTGCTCCTCTGTCCTTGAGCTAATAATTCCAGTTACTTTCTTCTTTGATTTAGATATTTCCGTATGAATTTCAGAAACTACCCTTAGAAGTTCCATATAAATTTTAGGGTCAAATGGTTAATATTTGACTTTGTATTGAATCTGCAGATCAATCTGAGAATAACATACCTTTATAACATTGAGTCTTCCAATAATCTATGGACATGGTATTTCTTTCTATTTATTTAGATGTCCTTTAATTTCTCTAATAATGGTTTAGTTTGTTGCTTAGAGGTATTACACATCATTTGTTAGATTTATTGCTAGGAATGATATTGTCAATGGTATCTTTTTAAAAAGTTCATTTTGTTTCTTGCTGGCAAATAGAAATACAGTGATTTTTGCTTTCTGACTTTGTATCCAGCAGCTCTGCTACATCTGTTTATTGATTCTAATAAATAATCTATAAACTTTTAAATTGCCTCTATATATAATCATATAAATAACAATCTATAAATCTATAAATCACGATCTATAAATAACGATCATTTTGTTTCTTCCTCCTCAATCTTTATACCTTGTATTTCTTTCTATTGCCTTACTGTACTGGCTACGACTTCTAATAAGATATTATAAAGAGGTTTTGATAGCTGGCATCCTTGTCTATTCCCAACCACTAAGGAAAGCTTTCAATATTTCACATATGATATTTGTTATAGGTTTTCACAGATAAATTTGTCAGATTAAAAAACTCCTTTCTAAACCTAGTTTAAGAGATCTATTGTAAATGAAGGATGAATCTTATCCAATGCCATTTCTACACCTAGAGAGGTAATGATTTTTCTCCATTTTTTCCCTTAATGCAGTGAATTACATTAATTGATTGATTAAAAAAATTTTTTTTGGCCATGCCTGCAGCATTCAGGATCTTAGTTTTCCAACCAGGGATCAAACTTGTGCTTCCCGCATTGTGAGCATGGAGTCTTAACCACTCAACTGCCAGAGAAGTCCCTGTTGATTGATTTTTTCATATATATATTTTTTACTTTTCAATAGTTTTAGATGTATAGAAATGTTAAGATAGCATAGATAATTTCCATATACCCTCTCCTAGTTTCCACTATTATTAATATCTTACATTAGTATACCCTGAATGAATTCTGAATGCTAAATCTTCAAACATGTTATTTGAGTAAGTTACATTTTTCTAGAAATCTATTTTGTCTAAGTTTTAATTTTTACTGGTATAATCTTATTCTTGTTATTTTCTTAATGTCTATAGGATTGGTAATGAATGTTGTCTTCTTCTTCAGTTCTGTCATCAGTTATGTTTGTCTTTTTTATCAGGGATTTGTCAATTTGATTGAAATGAGTACATTCTGGTTTTACTGCTCCTCTATCCTATATTTTATTTATTTAGTTAGTTTTTGAGGGGTGCACTGCATAGCTTGTGGCATCTTACTTTCCCGACCAGGGATTGAACCCAGGTCCTCAGCAGTGAAAGCACAGAGTTCTAACCACTGGACCATCAGGAAATTCCCTATACTGTATTTCATTTTGTTTTCTTATGCTTTTCTTAACTTCTTTATTTCATTCCACCTGCTCCCTTTAGGTTTAATGTGCTATCCCCTTTTTCTCTTAACTTCTTGAGACAGATTTTGATTTTTCACCTTTCTTCTTTTCCAACATATACATTTGAGGCTGTAAGTTTTCCTCTAAGTATGATGTTAGATGCATCTCTCAAGCATTATTGTTTATTTTTGTTCAATTTAAATCATTCTGTATTTAAGCACTCATTTTACAAAATGTGATATAAAGGTCAACTAAATTTATAATTTAATTTGTTCATGTAAATTGTCTTCAAAATACACTGCAGCTAATATGTGTATAAAACTTTACATGCATTTTGGAAGGAATCACACAGAAACAGTTGCTTTTTCAACAAAATTAGCCAGTTTCACATCCCTTTTGGTCAGTCTCCCACAGATATGTGAGTTGAGAGGCACTTGGACCTTGTACATATTGAACCATTCTAGGTAATGATTCATCTTCTCTGCTTGCAGGTAACTTGAGACATAAAACCAGATGCCTGATTAAAATTTCTGAAAGAGAACTCCTTGTTGATGGCATCTCTCTCACTTAATTCTGACCATCCAGCTGCTTTAAGGTCAAGTATAACTCAGTTCCTCTCCTCTGGTGTCAACCAGCGAACATCTGCTAAAATTCTGGTTCCAGTGCCAGACCCACACCTGTCTGGTGCACTGCCTGCCCTCAAGTTTCAATGTATACTGCTTTTCATTTTCTGTTCAAATTATTTTCAAATTTTAATTGATTTATTATTTGACCGCTGGATTATTAAGTATATTTTAAAATCTCCTAAAATATGGTGGTGTTCTAGTTATCTTTTTGTATTGGTTTATATCGTATCTGTCAGAAAAGGCAATGGCATGCCACTCCAGTACTCTTGTCTGGAAAATCCTGTGGACGGAGGAGCCTAGTGGGCTGCAGTCCATGGGGTCACTAAGAGTCGGACACGACTGAGCGACTTCACTTTCACTTTTTATGAATTGGAGAAGGAAATGGCAACCCGCTCCAGTGTTCTTGCTTGGAGAATCCCAGGGACAGGGGAGCCTAGTGGGCTGCTGTCTATGGGGTCGCATAGTTGGACACAACTGAAGTGACTTAGCAGCAGCATATCTTTTCTGCATATTGTCAAAATACAGTCATTGTGATTTTAATGCTTTGCATGTGAAACTTGCTCTTAACCCAGAACATTTCTTGTAAAGGTCAAGTTTTGTAAGTATTCATGTGTGTTTGAAAAGAAGGTATAGTCGGTATGTTAGATGCTTTCTCTATGTTGAGTGTTAATATTACATGAAATAGGGACTTCCCTATTTCATGTCACTAAGTTGTGTCCAACTCTTTGCGACCCCATGAACTACAGCACACCAGGCCTCCCTGTCCTGCACTAGCTCCCAGAGTTTGCTCAAATTCATCTCCACTGAGTCAGTAGGTCAAGTTTATTATTTGCATTCTAATTTTCTACAACGTTGTTAGTTTTGTTTGTCTGCTTATTCTGCCAATCCCTGAAAAATATTTGTTAAATTCTCTATCACTGTGGACATTTCTATTTCTTATTGTACTTTGGTTAATCTTGGCTTTATATATTATGAAGCCATTTCACTAATTCACACAAACAAAAATTTTTCATCTTTTTGTTTTGGAGTTTATTTCATGTAATTTTTCAGTATTTATTTTTATTTATTTATTTGGCTGTGCTGGGTCTTAGTTGCAGCACATGGGATCAATGATCTTTTTTACAGCATGAGAACTCTTAACTGTAGCATGTGAGACCTAGTTCCCTGGCCAGGGATCAAACCCAGGCACCCTGAACTAGAAGCACAGAGTCTTAGCCACTCAACTACTAGGGAAGTCCCTATTTCATGTAATATTAATCTATCTACAACAGCTTTTCTTTGGTTAGTAGTAATATAATATTATTCTTTTACTTTCTTTACTTTTATAAAAGTAGTAATATATTCTTCTTTTACTTTCAAATTTTCTGTGTCTTTATGCTTTATCTCTCTTATAAAACATCATACAGTATTTTTTTCCTTTGTTTAATCTTACCTGACTATCTTTCATCTATTTACATGTAATGAAGTTGCTGGCATATTTATCATCATTTATTTATCCCATTTGCCATAGTATTATACGTACCTTCCCTCCTTTCTTGCCATCTAGACTATTTTTTTATTATAGTCATTTCTTTCCCTATAATTTAAAGATTACACACTTAAAAAAAAACCTCTCTCTTCTTGAAAATTACTCTGCATATTACACCATGCATCTCTTACTTATCAAAATATAATGTTAACAGGTACTTCCCCCCACCTTCCCCAGATAATATAAAGTCCTCACACACTTTATCCCACTGCCAACTACTATTGTCATATCTTTTAATTGTCATTTAAATTCAGTAAAACATTATTATTATTTAATAAGGTCTACATTCATTTTATTTACCTACGTATTGTCTACTATTCTCGTTATTTCTTCCTGACTCTCCAAGCTTCCATCTGGTATTTTCCTTCTGTTCGAGTAATATTCTTAGTGTGGGTCTCCTGGTATTTCTTTTAGTGTAGCTTTTACAGGGAGGAATACCTGAAAAGTGCTTATTTCTTCATTTTTAAAGGATATTTCTGCTAGGTATAGAATTCTAGGTGTACCAATTATCATCTTTCAGTGCTTTGAAAAATGTTAGTCCATGGTTTCCTCCTTCCATTGTTTCCATTAAGAATATATGGACAGTTTAACTGTTCTCTTTTGAAAGTAATCTTTTCTTTAGCCTGGTCCAGTTAAGATTTTTTTCCTTGTCTTTCATCTGAAGCACTTTTACTGTGATGTACTTAGATATTATTTTCTTTGTATTTATTCTGCTTTGGTTTTGGCGATTCTTCAATCTGCGGCTTAACTAATCAGTATTAAAAGCTTTTATCCATTATCTCTTCAAATACTGGTTGTACCCCATCCTCTCTCTCTCTTCTCTAGGACTGATTCCAAACACACAGTTGATACCTGTTCACTGTGTCTTCCATGTCTCTCATACTTTTTCTGAGTATTTTATTCTTTCTCTCTGTGATGTATTCTAGGTTGTTCCTTCTGACCTATATTCTAGTTCATTTATTCTGTGTTTAGCTTTATTGAGTCTTCTATTAATTCATCTGTTAAGTTTTTTTTATTTTTCATTCTTAGAATTTTCTTTTGGTGCTTTATCAGCTCTGCTACATTCCATTTTTATAATTCACAGTTCTCTGCCAAAATTTTTAATTTAGTCTTTTACATTCTTGAACATAGCGTTGTTTAATTTTTTAGCATAGTTGTTTTAAAGCTTGGTCTGATAACATCTGAAGAACGTAGGGGTCTGTTTTTATTTCTCACTCTTTCTGCTCATTTTCGTTTGTACTGTTATGTCTTCTCATGAATCTACTTATTTTTGGTTGTGAGCCATGTATTATATTTGAAAAACTGCAGCAGTTTAAAGTTCTATATAATGCTATCTTAGTCTGAAAAGGTTTGCTTTTGCCAGATGCTTGAGACTACCTTATTTAAATTTCAGAGACTGAAATGATTGAGGATAGTCCCTTTCAGGGAATTATACTTCTAGTTCACCCTTACTCTTACACAGATACAAGCTTTAGGGGCCCAAAACCAATGAGCAGAAGCTTACCCACTCTATCCATTTTTGACAAGTCATGAACTCCCAACTTTCTTAGCTTCTTTCAAGAGGGCTGGTCAATCTCTTAGCCCCCTCTTTTGAAATTCATGAATGTGTTTAGGAGAAAATTAGCCCCAAATGTGACCAAATGTCTTACTTCTCTGGATGTATGCTTTTCCCCAGATCTCTACTTGGTAATTCTTTTTCACTTTCTTAGCTTTCTGAATGCCTCTGAAGCAACTTTTAAAAATATTTTGTCTAGCTTTTCTACTTAAGAGTCAGGCTTGGTTTGAACTGTCTGGCATTATTAAAGCAAAAATCCTTAGCTTTTATATCACTTGGATAAAACCAAAATTGTAGTTTTAGTGTGGTTTTAGGAAGGAATGGATTTAGAAGTATGCTCAATTCACCAGCTTACCCTAAAAGGTTATTCTTCATTTCCCTTCAGAAAAAAAATTTTTTAAAGCCTGTATCAGTTTATAGCCACATGCCTTGTTAAAAAAAAAGGAAATGAGAAGATTCTATACATTTACTTTTGTACTTAATATCTAACACACTTTCCATATCAGCAACAATAGCTCTACTTCATTTTTTCACTTTTTAATGGCTGTACTTCATACCATTCAATCTAACTCAACAAATATTTACCTACTATGTTCATTTACCTACTCTACTTGGTTTTGAGGTGATAATGGTAAGCAAAAACTAATTTTGTCCTCATCACTCAAGTCCCTGTTGAGTGACTTGTAATAATACACATATATTAACAGTATAAATAAATGCAAAATTGTAACTCTATCAAATGCTAAGAAGTTAGCACCATTGATATGAGAACACGTGAAGAGTGTGTTGGGTCTAGTCTGAGAGATCAGAAATACCTTCCATGACAAAGTGGCAATAAGTTGAATAGGAACTAACTAGAAGAGAAGTGGGAAGGAAAGGAGGCTTACCACAAAGAAATAATCTAACTCCATGTTGAGAATCTACCATATGGATATATCATAATTGACTTACCCAGCTCTCCACTGAGGGATACTGTGATGTTTGAATCTTTTGCTACTATATATGATACTTTGATAAATATTCCCATATATAATTTTTGGTATAATTTAGGAATCTTATTCTTACAATAATCAAGGATACATATAATACTGTTAATACATACAAGAGAGTTCACAATAATTTTCACTTAGATTAAAATACAAAATTTACTAGATCTATTTCTTACATATTTCATCCTTTCCTAACTTGAATTCTTTGTTTTAATTTTCACTTGGCTGCACTATTTTCACAAGAACTGGTTCCCTGCAGTGATCTCCTATCCCATTCATAAAGGTAAACATAGTTATGCTCCATCTGCTCTGCACCTTCAACATGGAATCTGAAGCATAAGTATGTGCAGGACTTTCGTCTATATTCTCAAAGTAAGCTGGGCTTTCTTCACAACAAGGATACTTCATGCTAACAGCTGAGTGAATCACCTTAGTATAAGCTTGGAGAGAATGAGGCAGTCAGAGGTTTATGCTAAGGCGCCACCATCTTTTCAGAATCTCCTGCGTTCTCAGGTGAGTTAGGATCTATCTTTAAAATCAAACCTCCCACAAATTACTAGGGGAAAAAAAAAAAACAACTTGGCTACATAAACAAAATATAACTATATAAAAATCTCTCAGGCGAATAAGAAAAACAAACAAGCACATAACAGTACAGAAGTGGGGGAAATGCATGAATTGACAACTCACAAAAAAGAAAAAAAGAACTAAAAGAGGTCAGTAAGCACAAGAAAAAACGCTCATTAGTCATCATAAAAATAAAATTTTAAATTAAAAAAACACCAGACTATAAAAATTAAAATAAGCAGCATGTACGAGAGCACTGTGAGCTATGTGCTGCACACGCAAAATGTAAGCTGTTACAGCCCTTCCAGGTTATCTGCGTCTAAATAAAATTGTAAGTGCTAACTGACACAGATTTTCAATTCCTAGAAATCTATCCTATGGAAATAATCAAGAAAGTATTATTTTTCATTTCCTAATAGTACTTTTCTTTCTTTCATACCACATGTCAACATTTGACTTTATTGTCTTTCCCACCACAAGAATACAAGCTTATCGAGAGCAAGGAACTATCCAGTTCTAGGAGCATATAAGGCATATAAGAAATGTTGATTGTTGGACAGAATATGCAAGGATTTATCTACAAAAATTTTCAAAACTGTGAAGTTTTAAAAGAAAAAAGTTGGAAAAAATTCAAAATCCACCAGCAGAGGATTGGTTATAACAAAGAACAATCAACATGGACAACTATGTAGCCATTGAAAATTAGTCTACAAAAATACCAGTAAATGTATGTGATGCTATCACATGACTTTATTTTTGTTAAAAAGAAAAAAAGAGGAGAAAAAAGATGCTAATAACAGTATTTATATCACGATGTTAACAGTGGGTATCTATGAGATGGCAGGATTGCTGGTGACTTTTTCCCCTTATTTATGGCTTCCTGTATTTTTCGAATTTTACTTTTCTACAACAAACATAATTATTTTTTAATAAGGCAAAGAAAAATTCTCCAAAACAAACTAAAACCCAAACCAAAAGTTCTTCATTTCTAGTTCAGAGAAGGAAAAGGCAAGTTTACCTTCAAGTTCATCATCAGAAATCAATTCATCATCAGAGCATATGTTGAGAATGTTAACCAGCATCTCTGTAACTAGATGATAAGACAAAATAGTCCAAAATTTGTATAATTAATAAGGCACTTTCTCTAAAAGGATGTGGATATATAAATAAATATATATATATTAAATAAACACAGATAAAAATGATTGATTGTTTTGCTATTCAGAGTGGCTTAAGGAGCAGCATTAAATGCAGACCTTCAAGTTTATACAGATTTGGGGGAGATTACTTGTTCCAGTTAAAGTACAGTCTTTGAAGATTCTAATGCTTAACAACTTGATTTCATTTTAGACTGCTGCCAGAACCTTTTCTACACTGATACACACAGGAGATTTCCTCCCATTTTACAAAGAAAGTAAGCCACCAGGCCTATGTACGACAGGCTTGTATATCTGCATAGCTCATCTGCTGGTGCTCAGTCACTCTTGTCCGACTCTTTATGACCCCATGGACTGTAGCCCTCCAAATGCCTCTGTCCATGGAATTTTCCAGGTAGGAATACTGGAGCGGGTTGCCATTTCCTGCTCCAGGGATCTTCCCGACCCAGGGATCAAACCTGCATCTCCTGCATTGGCAGGAGGATTCTTAACCATTGTGCCACCTGAGAAGCTTATTTGTACAGATGCACAAATAGAATTCTAAGGATAAATCTTCCCATTTAAATCTCTTTATCACTGAAGGAAAGGTTATTTTACCGTTACTTATGTTATTCTAACATCTTGATCATACAAGGACAGCTATTTTAAATTGATACTTAGAATAAGAAAATCATCATCAACTAGAATTATAATTTAAAATCCAATTAAGCGCCACTTAAAAGTCTTTGTAGAGAACAGTGAAAACAGAAAACCCTTCTGATAACTTTAAGAAAAACACTTCTGAACCATCAGGGAATGCAGGCAAGTAGGAGGGTGTCACTAGTTAGGATAACTGGTGGTCCCTCTGTCTTAGTTCTCTTACCTTTTTCCCCGACAAAAGGCAAAGACCACGTGAAAACATCCATAAAGTTTGGAAGCCAGTAGGGGTGTGGAGAACAGTTAAACTGCCTGATATTCATGACGTTGTTTTCATATTTTAACACAGCAGCTAAAACAGAAAAAGAAGAGAAATATCTGGCACAGAGGAACAGGACATGGTAAATGGTATACTGGATACAGCTGTGTACCTACTACCCAGATTTCAGGAACTGACTTTCCATTTATAAATTTAGGACACATGGAAAATCTTACAGCATGTTGTACACAGTTCATTCTTCTAAGAATTATCCCAAGGAACAAAGTTACCTGAAGAGCTCATATAATAAAAGTACAAAAGAAACTTCAGCTCTGAGACTTCAAAGGTCTTGCATGGTAACTATCTATAGAAATCTCAGATTCCACATGAGAAAAATTTCATCATGATTTCCCTTTGTAGGCCAAATGGTTACAATTACAACTTTCCTTTGAGGGCAAACATTTCTCATTAAATGAACACAGCCTGTTTTCCTAGTCATTAGCCAGGGCCAAAGATTTTATAAACTCTCTAGGAGTTTATAACAGCAGTTATTAATTCATAGTAGGGAATACAGATAGATGGTAAACTTGGAGCAATTTAACAAGGTTCAAAGTAGATTAAATCACTTCTCCATACAATATGTGAATAACAAATTGCCCATCTCTCCTATACACAGTCAGTATATTGCTCACACTTTAAATGTTTAATATTAACCAGTTCATATACATATATTGCGCACATACACACTTTGGTACCAAACTGATTTTCTTTATACTTAAAATTTTTTAAAAATCCAATCCCTTAGTTTGCATCACCAGCAAAGCAATGTGGTTTGCCTTATTCTCTTAAATTATTCTTACTATGATCATAAATAGAATAGGGTACAATAGTTCACTGGAAATGACAGGTGTAAGTCATCTCCTGATTCCTGTCTCTTTGCTTATTATAGATAGCCTAGTATTCTCAAATTTCTAAGTCACTGAATATTTAAAATGTTTACCACAGATTATTACGTAAATATATGAAAACAGGATTTTCAGCTTTTAAGAAGCTTCTAATACTGGTACAATGTACATGTCCCATTATTTTCATGTATATGTATTTTAAGTTAGATGAGTATACAAATATTCAACAATTCCCTCAATCTACACAAGAAAAAGAGATGGAAGGTGGACACAAAAATAGAAATAGAGGTCTTTAAAAATCATGACTTAGGGGTCTTTCACGTAACCAGTAGAACTATTGATAAAAAATGTCTGTTCATACCAGTAAGTTTAAAGAATATGCAAGAAAGAAAAGCAACAGAAAAAGATGGAAAGGGGGACAGAGTCATCTTCTTCAAGAGGAATAATTAAGCATCACTAGAGATTATTTTAGATGCCACATTTTCTTCCTCCCCCATCCCCCCTAAAAGGTTAAGAAATGACCAAGGAAAACAAGATTGTTGCAAGGTAAAGGATAAGTCAAGGCCGACAAAAAACTCAGATTCAACTGCGACTCTAAAATAGTTTACTAATGGAATGATCAAAACAAGACCAGATTAGAATGAGGCAAAGAACAAGCTGGCAGTTAGTTAAGCTAGTAAAGTGATTGCTGACTTAGATGACATGTTTTAGCTTAGCACACTGATAAATCCACCAGACAATCAATAGACACTTTAATAGCAAGGTTAATAAAGGGAGTAAGAAGGGAAAGTCTTCATCACAGATAGGAGGGTGAGGGACAGAGTGTCCTTGAGGAAGTCTGACAACATGAGTGGCACATACCATTCAGAAGGAAGGAAACAAAAACAAAAACTAAGTTTCTATTAGAAAAAGGGAAATAAAGAATGGACTTAGGGAAAAGCAGAGTATTGAAGGAGAGCCAAGACTCAGAAAAGAATGATGAGAAGGAAAGCAAAAATATAAGACTGGAAGAGAATTTAAGTCAAAGAAATGCCTTTTAAAAATGGACAGCATGTCACTAAGGACATCCAGAGATAACTGATCCAAATCAGACTGAAATGAGATGTGCCATTTCATAGTTGACTTTGAAATAGAGGAAATAAGTATACCATGGACCTCTTTTACACTTCTCTCCCCAACTGCATATACAAGATATGACTATAAAGTAATGAGACTTAAGAAACCATCAACGACAAACACACCAGACCTTATATATCAGATGAGTGTGGTCCTTTGATGTAATCACACCAGGCACAATAACAGTAGGATGTTACAGCAGTGTAGCAATTTATAGTCTGACCAATGCTTTTAATATTCATTTTGATTATTCCAACTTATCTTCAACAAGCCTATGTGACAGTTATTTAAGATCAACTGAGGCTCAGAGAAGTTAAGTATCTTATTAATTGTGAATTTAAAAGTGAAGCAGGACTAGACGAGGATTTTTGCCTCCTAGCTCTCAGTGCTCTTATCAGTGTACCTTGCTGCCTTACCGTATGTTTAATCCAAAGATGCTGCCATTACTCAAAATGTTTTTGGAACTCTTCTTTTGGAATTACCTCCAGAGCCATTTTATAAGCAACACAAGGAAAATCAGTCTCATTACCTTATAATCATACCTTGTTCCTGACCCCAAATGGTATCATCTAGCTTGATCACTCACCTTGGTCCTCAGTCTTGACTCCGAATGACTTTTGGCTGTTCCAAAAATCAAATCCACCCTCAAAGGACGAAGATTTCCCATCACTGAGGATAATCAAAAGAATGTGTCGCAGACTCTGAAGGCAATGCCAAAAGAGGAGTTCCAAAAATGTTTTGAACAATGGCAGCATTGTTGGAATAAGGGTATAAGCTCCCAAGGTAACTACTTTGAAGGGACAATACTCACTTGGATATATTTGTTCTGGCATGTTTGTTTAAAAGTTCTATTATTTTATAGTCATACTTTATCAACAACAAAACAGTTACAGAGGCATGTTACAGAAGAGGCTTTTAGGTAGAAGATCGTCCTGATACAAACTTATCAACTAGGGATCATAAAAGTTAAAATTAAAAAAAAAATGACTACGACTACAAGAAAGCCTTAAAAGTACAATTTCTGGATCAAAAGGCAAGTGTATATCCAAATCTCTTTTTTTTTTTTAATGGGAAACTGAGGTTAAGAAAGCTATGCGACTTCCTAAAATCACACTATTAGTTTTGAGCAGGGCTTGGACTAAACGAAGATTTTTCTGACTTTTTGGTACAGTATTCATTCTAACTACATCATTTTTCAAGAGCAAAAACAGCTTAATAATAGACATTAAAACACTAAATAGTGACATTTTATTGAGGGACTGTTATAAATAAATTAGATTCACCAAAACCAATAATTTATGCTGTTTTAATTTCAACCTGAAGTAGTGTATTTCTTCTTATATTTTGATTCAATGGTACAATTAAACCTACTGTAATCATTACTTATAATCACAGAGAGTCCCCAAGTCCTTAGGAGATGAAAACTAAACAGAAGCCTAAATCTAAGTTTCTTGGCCTTTGTTTCAATTAAGACTTTTTTTTCTTATTTAAAATTTACAAATATATTCTAAAAATTACCTATGCACATAACATATGATTAAACTAGAGCTCACATTTACTCACAAATTCAAACTCAAGTATCGCTGGTCTCCTTTACCTTTATTGTTATAGACATCTAGGTAATTGGGTGCAGAGAAAATTGTAATGAGTGATGGAAAGCCCGTCATTTGGCTCTTCCTGTACATTCGATACCTAGAAGAGAAATGGCAGCCCGTCTGTCTTGATATTAAAAGAAGCAACTGTGCAGTGCTGCTGGGTTCAGAGTTTTGTTTTGCTTATTATTGCTGTTGTTGTTGGCCGTGCCACACAGTCAGCAGGATCTTACTTCCCCAACCAGGGATCGACCCCACAACCCCTGTAGTGGAAGCACGGAGTCTTAGCCACTGGACTACCAGGGAAGCCCTGGTACAGTTTTGATATAACTTACCCGGCATCTTGGGCTTCATGGGCTCTGATTATTGAGAGCAAATTATTGTTCTGCAGAAATTCACAAACTGCAGGGTAACTGTAAAAGAAAATTAGAAAACATAAATTCAGAATGAAGACACTTGTCTTTTAATAGGAGGCAGGGGAAAAATTAAGATGAAATGAATCTGTTTTAAACTTACAGGTTTTCATTACCACTGAACTTTTATTAATAGCTTAGCAATCATCACTCTTGTTTTCCCATGTCACTGATACACCTCATTCCAGATCAAGGACGTACATAACGGACAACCTGGGACAGAAGGAGAGCTCCCCTACCTTCTAATTTTTTTCTTTAACCCATAAAACTCATAACAATAATAATACAACATCAAAACTTTTCTTGGTATCTTGATATTAAAAAAGTATTAATACCACAGCAGTGTGTGCGCGCCATGTGTGTGTGGTAGGTACTAACAACTGAACAGGTGCTTTCTGAATGGCAAATCCCAACAGAGGATACAAAATTATCCCAGAATTATCCAAGTGTTAATTATTTACTTTAGGTTTAGTCTTTGTTTCTTATTATGTCCAATAAGTTTTAAAACAGGTTGCACATTTATTCATGTGGTATAAAATGGAAAGATACAAAAAGTTCTACAGTGAAACATCTCCCTCCAGCCTACCTCTATCTTCCAGTTACCCTGGAATCATCCAATGTCCGTGATTTCTTTGAGACCCCTTCAGAGATACTTTACTCAATTTCAAGCAATTATACACATACACATGCATAGCCCCCTTTAAGAAATGTTATCATGTTACCATCGTACACATAGCTTTTTTGTAGGTCTCTTTTTTCTTCTTCACTTTATACTAGTGATTATTCCAATCAGCATATAAAGGATTTGTTTTCTTTTCTTCATTAAAAAAAATAATATTCTCATTGCATCATCTGGTATATTCCTTTGTCGGGATGTACAACCATTTCTTTAACTAGTCTTCTATTGAATGTTTAGGTTGTTTAAAATCCTTCAGCATAAACAATGCAGGAAGCAAAAACCTTGCACATGCATTTTACACATTTTCAAGTACAGTGGATTCCCATTACTTGCAGTAGCTATGTTCTATATAAAGTTGCTGCAAAACTTAATGACAGAACACTGAACCACTACTCCTAGGGGAAATACATGGTTAGGGTCCAGCGAGCCTCTGGTCACAACATTTTCACCAACTAATCAACACATAACCTTGTTTTATTGTGTTTCTGTGCAAAGACATCTGATTTAAGATATAGTGTTGATTCATTAACATGAGACTCATGGCCAATAGTGCCATACTTATTCCAGAATGAAACTTATCTAACACACCACAGCCTTCTGGCACATAAGAACAACAGACAACACTTCAGTACTATGCTTGGGGTGATTTTAAACAGCAAAACACCAACAAAAATGTGGGAAATGTTTCACTAAATAGAGCACAGGAAAAAATACTTGCTTACAGTGTGAGAGTTGAAATAAGAAGGCAGAGCAACTGTGCCTTCAACCTCAGTGGGAACATGCAACGGGTGACCCAAATTTTCCATTGCTCTGTACACATGAATGTCTGTGAGTGACTGGAATTGCTGAGACTACTGACTCTGGGGTTACAAATAAAAACAAGCAGGCAGATTTGCAAAGCAGAATTCATGAATAATGAGGATCGAAGATCATGAATGATAATAGCCAAAGGATTACATTTTAGAAGTAGAAATTCTGGAATAAAGGCCAAGGCCATTTATAATTGAGAGATATTGTCAAGCTGACTGTCATAGAAACTGTACCAATTTATATTCTCCTAAAGATAAAAAGCTTTATGTTCTTTATTTTAAGCAATGTAAAGAGAAGTAAAAATTTAAATGATTCCATCATATTAGTCACTGCTAAAGTTGGCAGAATAGAATGAAAAAGTTACTTAGAAGAATGTTAAAACTATGGCAAAACTGAGGTTTCTTTTTGTGTGTAGATTTCATTTAATGAATGCATTATCTTAACAATTATCAGAGATTTCCAGGTTACTAAATACAGATATTATTTATTGGAATAAAATATTGGAATTAAAAAAAAAAGTAGGCTTCAAACTTCCCTGAACCTCCCTAGTTTGGAGTGGCAAAGCACAGTGAAAGCTCACATGGGAGATTTAAGACAACAATCAACTTCCAGGAAATGTCCTGGGCTTAGTTCACAATGTCCTGTTCTTTTTATATCTTTGCCAATACCAGCAGTTTCAAAAGCTAGAGTGCTTTTTAAAAAATAACAGGACTCCCTTGTCGCAGGCTTACTGAACCAGAATCTCTGAAAGAAGAGCCAAGAAATCTTTATTTTTCAAGAATCCAATATACGATGTTTGGGAACAAATAATCTAGATCATGTAGAGTCAGACAACAACACTTAAGCACTACAAGATAGTGTGTTCAATTGTGTTTGGTATATTACACCTATTAGGGCATAACACTTAATAAAGTATAAAAAACAAAACAAGCAAAGGAAGAAAAGCGTTTTCTTCCTTTTATTAAGCAAAAAATTAAGTAGATGTCCCTGAATGACACAGATTCAAGATGCCAAAAATGCAATTAAAAATATTTTCATAAAGTATATTAAGTAATTTTCTGAGGATTCAGTTCAGTTCACTCACTCAGTCTTGTGCAACTCTTTGTGACCCCATGGACTGCAGCACGCCAAGCTTCCCTGTCCATCACCAACTCCCAGAGCCTGCTCAAACTCTCATCCATCAAGTCAGTGATGACATTCAACCATCTCATCCTCTGTCATCCCCTTCTCCTCCCGCCTTCAATCTTTCCCAGCATCAGAGGCTTTTCCAATGAGTCAGTTCTTTGATAGGTGGCCAAAGTATTGGAGTTTCAGCTTCAACATCAGTCCTTCCAATGAATATTTAGGACTGATTTCCTTTGGAATTGACTGGTTTGATCTCCTTGCAGTCCAAGGGACTCTCAAGTCTTCTCCAACACCATAGTTCAAAAGCATCAATTCTTCAATGCTCAGCTTTCTTTATAGTCCAAATCTCACATCCATACATGACTACTGGAAAAATCATAGCTTTGACTACATGGACCTTTGTTGGCAAAGTAATGTCTCTGCTTTTTAATATGCTGTCTAGGTTGGTCATAGCTTTTCTTCCAAGGGAACAAGTGTCTTTTAATTTCATGGCTGCAGTCACCATCTGCAGTGATTTTGGAGCCCCCCAAAATAAAGTGTCTCACTGTTTCCATTATTTCCCCATCTAATCTTAACTGAGGATTAGCTTACCTGTAAAAATAAGAGCACCCTCGGACAGTGTTGTGGGTATAGTGTTCCAAGGTCTTTTCATTGCCATAATCCTCGGAGGGATCAGACCAAAGCAGGTCACACACTGGCCCAAAGGCTGGAGGTTCTTTAAACCTGTCTAACTAGAAGACACGCAAAAGCCAAAAGAAGAGAAATCATGAAAGCAAAAGAGCTTTTGGAAACTGTATGTGCATGTTCAGTCGCTTCTGCCATGTCTGACTCTTTATGACCCCATGGACTGTAGCCCGCCAGGTTCCTTTGTCCATGGGATTTCCCAGCAAGAACACTGGAGTGGGTTGCCATGCCCTCCATCTGGGGATCTCCCGACCCAGGGACTGAACCCTCGTCTCTTTAGTTTCCTGCATTGCAGACACATTCTTTACTGCTCGGTCACCGGGGAAGCCCTGGTAGAAGTCAAAAAAGACCCTTCCAATCATAAGACTGTAATAGGAGAGTGGGTGGTAACCCCTAAAGAATTTTCCTTTAGTATGAAAATGAACATTTAATAAATTTACATGCATAGTTTTTACTAGTTTTTGGTAATAAATTTTAATTAATATCTATATCCCTATGGTAGAAAAGGACCCCCTTACATCCTCATCTTAAAAATGGTGCTCATTTAATTTGAATGTGAAGTCCATCACTATAGAAACATACTATTTATGAGAAAGACTCTGTAATGTTTATTTCAATTGCCTAGGTGAGTCCAGGTTACCATGAGAGCAGCAAGGGTTTTTCAGTGGCTCTGTTCACTGTTTATCTCATTCCGGTGGAGATTTATTTTAAAGAATGCTAGTTCTGGGGGGGATTTTTGCAAAAGGTTTCATCCTTTCCATTCTCTGCAGTGGAGGCATTTCACCGTAAGTTATTAACTGAAGCCTCTAATCACTGGTGCTTTAGTTAACAAATGAAAACAAAGAAACAAAAGAAACCACATGCACCAAGCAACTAGGCGAGCTGAATGCCAAGAAAAGGACCCCTACTAAATGAAAGGGGAGCTTTTTATTAACACAACTGATTTAGAATTGTAAAATTTGAGATTCACTATGTAAAACAGTGGAAGTGAAAGTTGCTCAGGATGTCCAACTCTTTGTGGCCCCATGGACTATATATAGCTCATGGAATTCTCCAGGCCAGAATATTAGAGTGGGTAGCCATTCCCTTTTCCAGGGATCTTCCCAACCCAGGGGTTGAATACCAGCTCTCCCACGTTGCAGGCAGATTCTTTACCAGCTGAGCTATCAAGAAAGCCCAAGAATATTGGAGTGGGTACCCTATCCCTTCTCCAGCAGATCTTCCTGACCAAGGAATTGAACTGGAGTCTCCTGCATTGCAGGAAGATTCTCTACCAGCTGTTTATTTAATAAGGCAGCAGAAAAGGCTGTGCATTGTTACTACCCTCTTACCCTGAGAACAGTAACTTTAAGTCAGAGAAAATAGTTTTCCAAACAGAAAATTTTTTAGTTTCCATACCTGTGTAAGAGAGGTAAGAGAATACCTCTCTTCATGGTTCCGTCTTGGAAGTTTGTATGATTCTAAAAATTTGTCTGTTTCTTTTAGGTTGCCCTATTTGTTGGTATATAGCTATTCATAATATTCTGTTGTGGGGCTTCCCTGTGGCTCAGTGATAAAGAATCTTCCTGCCAATGCAGGAGATGCCGGCTTGCTCCCTGGGTCGTGAAGATTCCCTGGAGGAGGAAATGGCAACTCACTCCAGTATTCTTGACTGGCAAATCCCATGGACAGAGGAGCCTAGTGGGCTACAGTCCACAGGTTTGCAAAGAATCAGACATGACTTAGCAACTAAACAACAAGAGAATGCAAAGGCAGGGGAGAGAAGGCGATGATGCAGAGCAACATAATTGGAAAAGACTGACTGCCTTTTTTCAGTCATGAAGATACACAATCCTGAAAATCATGATTACCAACTAAGGCAAGTGTAGCAATTAAACTCTATCGTCTAAAAAGTCAAAGTCAATGAATTTCACAGCTGAAGAGTCCTCAGCCCATTCATTTCAACTTCCTCATTTTACAGAGAAGAAAATCTAAGAGGTTAAGTGATTTGCTATGGGTTGCACAATTAATGGGGGCTTCCCTGGAAGCTCGGATGGTAAAGAATCTGCCTGCGATACAGGTAAACCAGGTTCAATCCCTGGGTCAGGAAGATCCCCTGGAGTAGGGAATGGCTACCCACTCCAGTATTCTTGCCTGGAGAATTCCATGAACAGAGAAACCTGTTGAGCTACAGTCCATTGGCTCATAGTCAGACACAACTGAGTGACTAACACTTTCACTTCACTATCACATAATTAATGGCAGAAAAGGGATTAGAACCCTGGTTTTCTTCCTTCCTTCAGTTCAGTCACTCAGTCATGTCTGACTCTTTGTGACTGCATGGACTGCAAACTCACGTCCACTGAGTCCGTGATGCCATCCAACCATCTTATCTTCTGTCATCCCTTCCTTCCTTATTGCAACATAATTTAAAGTTTCAGGACTATACTCAAAATATGTTATGTTTCTAGTTTGTAAAAGCCAGGTTCTGTTAAAAATTAGACATTTACTGGAAGATACACAGGAAAGATGTTAATAGAAGCTGCTGCCCAATAAAAGATCACTGGTGATTTGTTTTTCTTACTTTTAGTTATCCATATTTAATTTTTTCAGCAATAAAGACATATTAGTTAACTGCAATAAAAAACGAAATTAAAAGCATATTTACTCCACGAGACTAACGAATGCTTACTTACTTTCCGAATGTCATCTAAACAAGTAATTTCAGGTGACATTCCTCCATGTACACACAGAAACTGCTGGTTTAAGAGGGCAGCAAGAGGAAGACAGTCAAATGTTTCCATACACGCATCGTACACCTGTTCAGAATATTTGATTCGACCTATTAAAGGAAAAACAAAGGAAGAGAAACAGAATTTATCATACCTGAGAAAGGATACAGGCCAGATGATTATAAAGCTACTCCAAAGCCATTTAATGCAGGCAAATTAAAAAAAAAAATCATCTTTATAAAGATATTTCTGAAAAGTTGTGGATAAAGGGCAGACAAAATCTCCATCTTTTTCTAAAGACAAGTGTGACCTTGGATTAAGTTTCTAGTTCTGTTGTCTTGGAAACCTGATAAAGTGAATGTAATCAGCTGTGTCATTAGGCAACGATGTTTATGGTAAAAATTACCCAATCACCTCAGTGCTCAGTTGCTAGTCATGTCCAACTCTTTCTGACCCCATGGTCTATACCTGCCAGGCTCTTCTGTCCATGGGATTTCGCAGGCAAGAATACTGGAGTCGGTTGCCATTTCTTTCCCCAGGGGATCCTCCAGACCCAGGGAACAAACCCACATTTCCCGCATTGGCAGGTGGGTTCTTTACCACTGTACCCCCTGAGAAACCCACCCAATTACCTGGTGGAAGCTACAGCTTTGGGCATCTCTGAGTTCGGTGACTCATGAGGTATGTCCCTGGTGGGACCCTGAAAGCTATGCCAATAAAGCTTTCACAAGTGATGCTGGCACTTGTGATGCATGAGGTTTCTAAGGCAGGGTGGCTGCCTAATCTGTCCAGTGTGGATACTGTTTCCTTGCACCTGCGCTGTGACTAGGAGCAGACTGGGGAAAGCGAAGGCAAGAGGCAAGAAACCTCTGGACTGAGGCATGTACTCTGTACTCCCAAGAGGACTGCTCCCTGAAAATGGATACCTGGCGCTGCCTTCCTGGGTTGTGCTCTTTAGGATGGATGCCAAGCACCCATGCCCCATGGTCTCTCGTGAGTCTGAGAATTTTGTTGGTTCTAAAAAGCCTTTCTGGTGGTGTTGAAAATATATAAATAGAAACTGAAATTTTAGGAGTCATCAATAAAATGTCAATAATATTTTTGCTCAGGATTTTTAAGGACTTTAAGCAAATTATGTCCTATGCTCTTTTAGGTAAAAATGTTCATCTTAGTGAACTGTATTTTAACGTGGTGGTTGTTTTTGAGGCTACAGAACAGCAACAAAAATACTCCAATGGGCTGAGAGTTATCTAGTCATGATATATAATAGTTGAGGTCATGAGAGGTCAGGAAAGAACAGGTAATAGTTGAAAAGTTGGAAGAGGGCTTCCCTGGTGGCTCAGATGGTAAAGAATCCTCCTGCAATGAGGGAGATGCAGGTTCAGTCCCTGGGTCAGGAAGATCCCCTGGAGAAGAACATAGTAACCCACTCCAGTATTCTTGCCTGGAGAATTCCCTGGAAAGAAGAGCCTGGTGGGCTACAGTCCATGGGCTTACAAAGAGTTGGACATGACTGAGCAACTAAACAATAAAAAGTTGGAAGATGGCTTTAGTTTAAAGACAGAGGGAACATCTTCTTTGGCCTTGGGTTCAAAAACCCAATATGCTAGGAGGTGCATATTGGTAGACACGGCCAGAAGTTGTACAAGCAGGCAGCCCTACAGAACTGTGAGCTCCTTCTCCTCTTCCATGATTTCATGAAGATGACACAAAGCCTAACAGGGCCCAGACAGCAATGCTATAGCAAGTGAGTCAGACTATCCAGCTGGTAATTATTTCTGTGTTTAGTGCCTTCCTCTAACCTCCATGCTTTTGAAAAAGTATCAGAGTTCAAGTATCAGAGCCTGGTCCTGGCAAGGCTTTGGGGAATAAAATGCAGGGTGATGGGTCCAGATGTGGGTCAGAGTGCAATTCCTCGGTGGCAGGAATGACTGGAGAGAGATTCCTGAAGGGAAGGTGTAAACCAGTGGACCACTCTTCATCCCTGAAGGTGGATACTGTCCCTTTACTGACAATACCGATTAGGATTTGAGGACATTAAGGGAGTCTGTGGGTTCCTTTAGAGACTTTTTTTGTTGTTTTTTTTTTTTTTTTCCTGCAAGAGCGCCAGGTTAAAGCGACACTTGGCAAACCCCGAACAATAAGCACCCCCCACTCCACCTAACCTGTCCCCTCATCATCTAGGTCCCTTGGTACCACGTGAGCAGACGTGTCTGTTAGTCTGAAAGTGTTTATAGCACAGCAGAAACTAACACAACATTTAAAACTGTACTCCAATTAAAACAAAAATGAAAGTTTATACCAAGACTGTTCTCTATCTCTGGTTCTTAATCTTGTCTGCCACTGGAATTAACTAACTGGGTTTAATTAAGACTCCACTCAACAAAATGGGGCCAGTGCCTGAATATTGGTAGAAATAAAAGAAAACCTCTGCCCCATTCTTACGTGTAGCCAGGTTTGAGATCAGTGACAAACGACCAATTTGAACCATAGGTAACCCACCTTTTTCAGGATCTCAGAGCAGGATACATGAGCTGAGAAAACAGAAAAGTCAAGTACTGCCTGAAGAGTTAGGAATATTCAAGAGAAAAATAAAAAGGCTATCTTTAAAATGTTTTCACCTCTCCTTAGAATCATACTTTTGTAGCAAGTATTACTATCCAACTCCACTCATTGGGCCAGAGACCCTTGTGGCGTTAGCGAAAACTTGCCGCTCGTGTAGCACACTACCTACACTTGAGAGTTCACCGGCCAGCGGCCTCAACCCCAAGCTCTAACAATGTGCGGTCTTTAGAGACTTTTAAAGAATTCTGTATTACCACAAAGGTAATTAAAATCCATTTCACATTATATGCTGACTCTATTACAACATCCAAGTTAACAAGAGCCATGTCTTCTACATCTTTGTATCTGCTTGCAATTACATCCTTCTATTCTCCTTTGCATCTGAACACTACACCTTTGGCTATTTCAAAAGTAGACCCAGTAACAGCCATAAAAAGTTTTGAAGGAAAAAAAGGCAAGGAAAAAAAAAGCCTTTCATTTGTGGCCAGTGATTTACTTTTTCTCTTGTAAATCCATGGAGCCAGAGTTCTCCGTGTTGCCAACATCAATAAGCAATTCCTTTGTAAGAGTCCGAAGGGTGCATACAGGCAGGGATTTTAATTACTTATTAGTTCATGCTCCAAACACCATTTTACACCAGTAAACTGCCTTTCAACTGTAAGAATGACTCAGAATAATTCCTTAGCCTATTTCCAGAAGAATGCCAAGTCTGAAGAAAGAAATACAGTGTCTTAACTCATTTTGTAAATTGAAAGAGGAAGTCACGAATCAAACTAAGCACACAACCAAAATATGAGTTACAGAATGTTATCATTTTTATGTTCTTCAAGTTTTTGAATAGGTACGTAAACACCAATTCTTCTTTTCTGAGCGGTTAGACTGAAGATGACTTAGTTTAACTGCATTTTCTATAATGGATATATAATTTTTGTATAGTAATATTTATTATATTATCTTTATTATATCTACATTATATATCTTTATTTATATTATCTTCATTAAAATTTGTTGAAGGCTCACAATGTTCCTGTGCCATCTTAAACACAGTGGAGTCTGGAACCTGACTACCTGGACTCAAACCTCAGCTCCACCACCTATTAGTAATAGTACTTTGGACAATTACTTAACTCTGTGTCTTCATCTTCTCATCTATAATTTGGGCCTAATAATAATACCCACCTACATTACAAGGTTGCTGTGAGGATCAAGTGAATTCACATACGTAAAATGCTTTGAAAAATGTGTGGCACAAAGTCAGTACTATGTAAGTTTGTTTTTGTTTTTTTTTAATATTATTTATTGGGCCACACCAGGTCTTAGTTACAGCATGCAGGATATTTGAGCTTCATTGTGGCATGCAGGATTTGTAGCTATGGCATGCAGGATCTAGTTCCCTGATTGAACCCAGGCCCCTATGCATTGGGAGCACAGAGTCTCAGACCCTGAATCACCAGGGGAGTCCCAGTAAGTGTTAACCAATAAAATTACCTTATTTTATCCTCAGAGAAACTCTATGAAGTAGGTACTATCACTGACTTCATTAAAAAGTTGAGGAAACTGGGCTCACTTGTCCAAAGCTGCAACTAGTAAGTAACGGAACTAGAACTTGAACCTGTTCATGCTCTTAACATGACGCCATACTCCTTCCAGTCTTTAAGTTAAATATTTAGTAGGAGAATCTAAAGCGCCAGATATATAGTTACCGAAGGTTAAATGAGCTGACCTGAGTGTTTTATTTTCATGATAAATTGTAAGGTACATCATCCCATAATGAAGCAAACTCGCACCTCGGTCACAGGATCACACTGATAACAAGTTCTAACCAGTATCCATAACAGAACATGAATGAAACAAAATTCTCATCAATATTCTTTCAAAGTAATTTTGAGAGTCAACACTATTTGCAAAAAACCATGAATTGCTCTAAACAGCGGTTATATATATTTGTTTTAATTTTTATTTGCTTTCTTTCTTTTTTTTTTTAAAGGTAATAGGTTTAAAAAAAAGGCTCAAAATTAGTGTGTCTTTCCCCTCCTTTAGGCAACTAGTTTTCTGGGTGTCTTTATAAGATATCTGAGGCATATACATGCAAATATGTGTATTTCCCTCTCACAACAGCCTTTTGTTTTTTACATAAATGTAGCATATGTACACGACTGACGTGACTTAGCAGCAGCAGCAGCATATGTACACTGTTTTCACTTGCTTTTTGGACCTTTTTTTCCTGGTTGTAATGTGTGGCATGTTGTATCTTAGTTTCCTGACCAGGGATGGAACTCAGCCTCTCAGCAGTGAAAGCATGGAGTCCTAACCACTGGCCCATCAGGGAATTCCTGCTTTTTTGGACTTAAAAACATATTCTGGAGATCATGCCACATCATTATATGAAGAGCTTTGTAATTTTTAAATATCTATATAATATTTCACTTTATGGATATAACACAATCTAAGGACACCAATCTCTTGCTACTGTAAATAATGCTTATGTAAGTAATGAACAATGGCAAACAATATTTGTTTATTAAAAAAAATCAACTTGTCATAACAGTACTATTTTCATTAGCAAAATTATAGGAGTTTCTGGAACGTCCTGTAATTTTAATAAATGTTTAACTACACATCAAAAAAGGGCCCCTGGAAAAAAGAAATTAATTTACTTAGAAATTTGAACCTAGAGCTATGAGATGGAATCATAAAACCACTAGGTTACTTGCTTTCTAAATATTATAGCAATAAAGAAATGTTTTTGCAAAGATAAATAATATGTCAAAAATTAACTGTGATACTTTGCTACTCAAATTATCTTTGAAAAACTTATCTCTGGATTTGAAAGAAATTTTAAAAATATCTGCAATATAAAGCACTTAAAAACCTGATATAATAAAAGCCTCCACCTGCCCCTTTTGGAAATATTAACAAGACTGCAGCTGCAAAATTTGGAACTAAGCATCACTTGGCAGTAATTATAAGTACTGATTCTAAATGCCACGGTGTCTCTATAAGAAAGATCAGCTTATCAGTAAAAACACTTGTGCAAAGCAGTACACATGCTCTTTCCTTATATAGGAAAAAAAAATTGAAACTGTACTTGAATTTGTGTGTTTATTCAAAGATTTATTTACATTTCAGATGCAGCGTTAGAATGAAACAGGAGTATGTTGGTAGATGAGAGAAAAAAATGTGGTTTAACTAAAAAATTAAAGCATGTGAAAAGTAAATAAAAACCTGAGATAAGAAATTCTGTGCAAAATGACACACTCAAAGTGTTTCCCAAAACTATTGTTGTATCTGCTAAAAAATAGCCTTAAACCAAGTATACTCATCAAAAAAAACTCTGAACAAAACAGAGGAAAAATTAGATTTACCTAAAAAACCCTGAATCTTAATTCAAAGGCATCCATACACCTCTTTCTTCATTTCTTGTATATTACTAAATATTGGGCATTCCAGGGCCTTTGTGAATTGCTTAATATGAATTGTTTATTTTCCCAGGTAAAGAAATAGAGACATAATGAGAACCACTTTAACATTTGGCTTAGAAAAACAGTGCAAAATATTTCCAATTTTTCAATCACTTAATGGAGTGGTTCTCAAGTGACAAACAGTAGATGCGTGCCAAGCCTCTGTAACAGGTGTTCTTAACTGGCGGTGTGCTACAGAGCCACCTGAGATGCTTTAAAAAGCTAAAGATTTAACTTTAAATCTTTAAAGTTGGATAATTTGAAAGTTACCAGTTTAAAACCTTTTTATAATATTAAGAGTACTACATAGCCGTGATGAAAAGCTCATTCAAGGAGTCTAGGGCAAGACAAACAATTAAAAGTACTAATCTTCCTGATCTAACTCCCCACAGGTAATCACTGTGATCAATTATTTCTGCACCTTACATGTTTGTAATTTACAGAGGCAATCACACTATACATGTTCTGCAAATGGCTTTGGTCACCTAACAACAGATTTGAACATCTCTTCATATCAGGACATCTATATCCACCTTGATCTTACAACAGTTGCCTAGCATTCCATTTTTCAGATGTATTATCCCTTATTTAAGCAGCTCCTTACTGACATTTGCTTCCCTGGTAGCCCAGGTGGTAAAGAATCTGCCTGCAATTCGGGAGACCCAGGTTCAATCCCTGGGTAGAGAAGAACCCCTTGGAAAAGGGAATGGCTACCCACTGCAATATCCTTGCCTGGAGAATTCCATGGACAAAGCAGTCTGGCAGGTTACAGTCCATGGGGTTGCAAAGAGTTACACATGACTGAAGTGACTTAGCACACACATACAGGAGCATGTATGGAAGTTATTTGGAAACATTACCCCACTTTACATAAGGAACTTGATAATCTGCAGATTTTGGTATCTGCGGCAATCCTGGAGCAAATCCTTGGGGACATCAAGGGACGGCTGTGTGTGTGCATGTATGTATATATGTGTGTATAGATCTGAACTATTTCAGGATAGGTTTTTATATAGACAGAATAGAAATCTGGGTCTCAAATAGTGAGCTGCTGCTGCTAAGTCGTTTCAGTCGAGTCCGTGTGACCCCATAGATGGCAGCCCACCAGGTTCCCCAGTCCCTGGGATTCTCCAGGCAAGAACACTGGAGTGGGTTGCCATTTCCTTCTCCAATGCATGAAAGTGAAAAGCGAAAGTGAAGTCACTCAGTCATGTCCGATTCTTAGCAACCCCATGGACCACAGCCTACCAGGCTCCTCTGTCCATGGGATTGTCCAGGTAAGAGTACTGGAGTGAGGTGCCATTGTCTTCTCTGAAATAGTGAGCTAATAGTTACTAATTTTAAGTGATGTAATTGTGTGGGCAATTTATATCTTTGGACTTTTTAATGCTTTCCAAATATTCCCATGGGGGAAACTCAAAAGTTATTTTTTAAAACAAGTGTCTTAAATAGTGGAACCTAGGTTCTCACTAGAAAATGAAACAAAACAAGAACAAAACAGAACAGGAAGTATTTGAGGTCCATTAGTTTCTTTTCTTTGTGTTTAATTTGCTTTGGGACGAGCTAAAGCATAACTTCTAAAAAGTTCTGTGATTATATATATGTGTAAGAAATGATTATACTTACATTCCTGTTTGAAGGTAAAATATTCTGTAAGATGCCTGCATTCATGATTTCCTCGAAGCAGAAACAATGTTTTGGGATGATTGATCTTTAAACTCCATAAATACAGCACACACTACAAGACAAACATAAGGATAAAATTTTTATTTTTGATCACGATTTATACAAGTTGAAATGACTTGCTGTAATGGCATATCTCATTGCTATTCCCAAGACAAAACATGAGGAATCCATCTTTTGAGTGTGACCTGCTGCTGTCGCCCTAGAATTCTTTTTTGTTTGTTTTTGTTTTGGCCTCACTGTGTGGCATGCAGGATCTCTGTTCCAGACCAGGGATTGAGCCCAGCCCCCTGAAGTGGAAGCACAGAGTGCCAACCATTGGACCACCAAGGAATTCTCTGCCCTAACGCTTGAAAGAACATAGGAGAGTAGCCGTCACAGAAACCTCTTCTTACTTTCTGTTCCCATGTTCTATCCAAACATCTAGATCTCTATGATAAGGCCACCCACACACATACCTTAGTCCTGCTGCTGCTGCTAAGTCACTTCAGTCGTGTCCAACTCTGTGTGACCCCATAGACGGCAGCCCACCAGGCTCCCCCGTCCCTGGGATTCTCCAGGCAAGAGCACTGGAGTGGGTTGCCATTTCCTTCTCCAATGCGTGAAAGTGAAGAGCGAAAGTGAAGTCGCTCAGTCGTGTCCGACTACTATCGACCTCATGGACTGCAGCCTACCAGGCTCCTCTGTCCATGGGATTTTCCAGGCAAGAGTACTGGAGTGGGGTGCCATTGCCTTCTCCAACCTTAGTCCTAAAACTTATATTTTATTTAGTGGAGAAACACTAGAGACATTTCCACTAAAATCAGGAACAAGAAAAGGATATGGACTATCACCACTACTATTCAACACTGTACTAGAGGTATTAGTCAACTGAATTCCACAAAAGAAGTCAATGAGAGGCTTAAGAATGAGTAAAAATAAAACTGTTCCTATTTGAAGATAATATAGTATCATACCTGATAAACTCCAGAAAAATCAATGACACAACTAACTAAAATAACAAAAAAGTCCAGTAACATGGAAGGATATAAAATCAACATATGAAACCAGTAGTAGCCTTCATATATACAAACAATATGTAGGATGCAGTAGTAGACAAAACTCCATTTACAACAGCAGTAAAGAAGATTAAACACATAAGAATAAACTTAACAAGAAATATGCAAAACTCAAACCAGGAATAACTTGAAAAAACACTCCTGAAAGACACAAAAGGAGATATGAACAAATAGACTTTCCCTGTTTTTGGATAGGATGATTCAGCATTAAAAGAATATAGTTCTTCCAAGTTTATAAACTCATTGCATTTCCAATAGAAATACCACAAGCTATTCTATGGAATTAGATGAGTTGATAATTAAATTTATATGAAAAAAATAAACATGCATGAATAGCCAGGAAACAGCCAGAAAAACACTGAAAAAGAGTGTTAAGACATACTGTACAATTTCTAAATTAAAACAGTGGTCCTGGCACATATGTAAATAAATATACCAGTGGAACAAAATGGTCAGAAATTAATCCACGTATTAATCCACGTAAATCCAAGCTCCAGGAGTTGGTGATGGACAGGGAAGTCTGGTGTGCTGCAGTCCATGGGGTCATAAAGAGTCGGACACGTCTGAATGACTGAACTGAACTGAATTGAATCCATGCATACATAAAAATTTAAGATATAAGAGAAGTGGCATACATTTATTTTTAAAACATATATAAATATATCTGTATATGTTTAACCTATCTCTGAAAGATCATATGAGAAACTCTTAACAGTGGATCGTATGGGTACAATGGCTAGTACATTAGAAGATGTTTAATTGCACTAGTAATCAAAGAAATATTAATTGAAGCAACAATATACCCATCATTTTGGTAAATGTTAGAAAATGAGATAAAACCAAATTCTGGAAAGAGAACATGAATTCTTAGGTGTTGCTAGTAGGCATATAGACTGTTACAGCTATTCTAAAGAGTGATCTGAAATACTCAATTCATGTATGGGTCATACCCTTTTCCCTAGCAATCCCAGTCTTATTCATACATCATTTTGTTTTTCGTTGCTGTTGACTTGCTCAGTCACGTCCGACTCTTTTGTGACCCCATTGACTGTAGCCCCCCAGGCTTCTTTGTCCACAGGATTCTCCAGGCAAGAATACTGGAGTGGATTGCCATTTCTTGCTTCAGGGGATCTTCCTGACCCAGAGATTAAACCCGTGTCTTCTGCATTAGCAGACAGATTTTTTACCACTGAGCCACTAGGGAAAGCCATAGAGGAACTACTAATAAAACATGGGACCATAAATGGATTTATACAAGGGTGTTCCTCACAACAGTGTTCATTATAAAAAGAAACTGGAGTCAACCAAGTTGTCCACCATTGAGAATGAGAACTAAAATGTCATAGATGTTATACTACGGAATACAATGGAATAGACAGAAACCCATATAGATCTGTAAAACATAATGATACATGAAAACCAAAATCAACAGAAGCTTGTTAGAATACAGAGATTCCCAGGGTCTACCCCAGACCTAAAAAAATCAGAAATTTTGGGGTGGGGTCTAGCAATTTGTTTTTGAAAAAACCCTCCGGGTAATTATGATGCCTGCGAAGAGTTTGAGAATGACTGAACAGCACCATATATTTATGCAAAACTAAAAAATATTTTTTCCTCAAAAACGTTATATGCTAAAAAGTTATATAATTAATATATGTATCCTGAGGTATATACCAAATACAACACAAACGTGTACACTTGGGAGAGGGAGTAAGGAAAATAGAGGTCACAGATTTAAAAAAAAAAAACCAGTAGAGGGACTTTTTAGGAAAAACTAGCAATAAATATGCCATGACCTGAAGGGCTGAATTCAACCAAGATTTCCTACCTCCTAAAAGGAAAGACATCAAAATTCTGAATCCAGACACTTCTCTGAGTCCTCTACTAATTCACCAGCATCTTCTGCCTATTGATTCCTGAATGAGACTTCTAACCAGTCTCCCTGAACCCACTCTTGGGCTCCTAGAGTCAGTCTACCACATAATAGCTAGAGTAACTGTTCTAAAACATGAATGGAAGTTATATCACTGCCATGCTTAAAAAACAAAAAGCATATAAACAAAAAAAGCTCTAGAGGATTTTCATTGCGTTCAGAATAAAACCCAAACTCTACCATGGTTTGCAAAGCCTGACATCATGCAACCCCTGCCTATCTCTCTGATGCACCATCCACATTGTCCCCTTACTCATTTTGTTTAGCCACGCTGACCTTGCTTCTGTTCCTGAGCTGTCTTAGGCTCGTTCCTTCCTCAGAGCTCTACTTGGCCTCTGCCTGGAAGGTACTCGCCCCACCTCTATTTACGGGTGGCTCATTCTCTCAGGTCATTCACATTTTCTATTCAAATGTTACCTCTTCAAGTAGAACTTCCCTGACCTCCAACTAAATTGAAAGTGAAAGTGTTAGTTGCTTGCTGCTGCTGCTGCTAAGTCGATTCAATCGTGTCCGACTCTGTGCGACCCCTAGATGGCAGCCCACCAGGCTCCCCCGTCCCTGGGATTCTCCAGGCAAGAACACTGGAGTGGGGTGCCAGTTCTTTCTCCAATGCATGAAAGTGAAAAGTGAAAGTGAAGTCGCTCAGTCGTGTCTGACTCTTAGCGACCCCATGGACTGCAGCCTACCAGGCTCCTCCATCCATGGGATTTTCCAGGCAAAGAGTACTGGAGTGGGTTGCCATTGCCTTCTCCGGTTAGTTGCTTAGTCACGTCCAACTCTTTGTGACTCCCTGGACTGTAGCCTGTCAGGTTCCTGTGTCCATGGGATTCTCCAGGCAAGAGTATTGGAGTGGGCAGCCATTCCTTTCTCCAGGAGAACTTCCGGACCCAGCGATCGAATGTGGGTCTCCTGCATTGCAGGCGGATTCTTTACCATCAGAGCTACCAGGGAAGCCCCAAATGAGCTACTCCTGTCCCCTTTAGTCCTTTACCCTGACTTGATTTTCATGGACACTAAACAAATATAAAGATGCTGTCTCTCTTACTAGAAAACACAAGAAAGGACTTGGTTATGCTTGTTTATCTTCACATCCCCAGAATGATAACAATGTCTCTCAACTTAGGTACTATTAACATAAACAATTCTTTGTTGCAGGATGCTTTGCATGCCTGTGTGCTAAGTTGCTTAGTCATGTCTGACTCTTTGCGACCCCATGACTGTAGCTCGCCAAGTAGAACTTTATGTGACAAACCATTCAGGTCATTGTACATAATTATATCTGTAGTATAATTTCACAAAAAGTGAAATTGTTAGATCAAAATATGTGTATGTTTTAAGGAAGATAATGCAAAACAACCATTATAAAATGTAAACACACAGACACATACAAATATAATTAGATGGCTTTTCCCTTTTGGGGCCTGACTTCCGTTTGCAACATACCAACTTTCACAATATTCCAAGGAAAAATTAGATTAAATTCATATATAAACATAGAAAGCACTTTCTCTTTTCTATACTTACCTTTCCAAGAACGTGATATACCTTTGGATTTATTTGGTCCTTATTTCTGCCTTCTGAAATGACCAACTAACCTTTCTGAAGTAATGAGCTATAAAAAGCACAATGCACATCCACTCTACAATGTAATTCGGTTGATATACTTCTTGGCCCCTAATTTCAAGTTTTATTCCCTTGTACTATAGATCAGGATACAATTTTATGATTTTTTGTACACAACAAAGAAAGGTCATGATTATCAAAAGATCTCTTTATATACTACTGCGTAAAAGAGGATCCCATGTTTACTTAGACTAATCACCTAGTACCAGGGAGTGGATTGCCACGACTGGCTCAAACCAGCCAGAAGAATTCATCCCCTTGGGCTGGGATAAGGGCCTTCCCTCCCCAGCACTGAAAGTTCTCCCTGAACCCCGAATCCCATTTATTTGAACAAAACAAGGATTTTGCTAGTAAGGAATAAGAAGAGAAAAAGTAGACAATAAGCAGTACCTGCTACAAACTGAATTATCCAAAGAGGAATGGTGAAATAAATTATGGTATTTATGCCGCTGATCACGTTTTTAGAGAAATTTTAATGACAGAGAAAAGTGTTCTCAACACAACGTTCAGGAGGGGGAAACGATTACAAAAGAGAACGTACAAAACAATCTCAACTTTCTTTGAAAATTGTATATACATGTAAAAGGAGAAAAAAATGCAAGGAAATATAACAAAATAGTAACAGTAATTACTTCATTTATAAATGTTTTTGTTAGATTCTGCATTTCCCAATTTTTCTACCCTAAAAAATGACTATTTATAACAAAAAATTGTCATCAGGGCTCCATTACCTTATTTTCCTGTTTGACAAACATAACATTCATGTTTATCAAGCACATTGATAAAAAATTATTGTTCAATTATATACTTATATCATGTTAGATTAAGCTGTAGCTTACAGAAATCTATAACCTTATTGGTTTATAAGTGACTTCCAACTAACACCAGATATCTCCTACAGTTTAATTTTAAAACTGGTGTGATACAGCACTGTCACTTTAAAGTTTTGATTAATTTATATCTTAAACTACTCCAGAAAAACACTTTAAGGTAGCCAAACATCAAGTAACAAGATAAAGCCAAATACAACCTATGATTTATTAACATCCAGTCAACCAACAAATACCGAGTGCCTGCTGCTGCTGCTGCTTCGTCACTTCAGTCGTGTCCGACTCTGTGTGACCCCACAGACAGCAGCCCACCATCCCTGGGATTCTCCAGGTAAGAACACTGGAGTGGGTTGCCATTTCCTTCTCCAATGCATGAAAGTGAAAAGTGAAAGGGAAGGCGCTCAGTCGTGCCTACAATGTGTCAAAACCTAACAGAGAGATTTCCCTGGTAATCCGGCAGGTAAGACTCTGTGCTCCCAATGCAGGGGCAGTCTGGAGGCAAGGCATTTAGAATTTGGAATACTGGCAAGACAACCCTGAGGTTTTCTGACTCATGAATTTAGACTGTCTAACTGAAGAGTAAGATCCATTTCTCCTGTTTCTTGTTTTTTTGGCAGCTTTAGAACCACAGCTGCTTCTCTTGTTGAGAACCAGGTGACATGGTTGACTTGTATTTAGCAGACATGCTGCATGAACAATAAACCTTTAGCCACCAGAAGCATACTTAGTACAGTGAGCCCCCGCTGTGAGGGAGAGGCAGAACTGAGGACTGCGAGAACAACAAGCGGACTCGATGTCTCATCTCAAACCTATTCTGGGGACACAATAATTCAATTACCTGAACTATTTCAAAAGCTACTTTTCTTTGCCGACCACATACAGCTGAATCAATAGACATTAAATATGAATGTACAAGTCCTTCTGCTAGCTTTTTAAAAAGTATTTATTTAGGTCTTAGTTGCAGCATGCAAGATTTTCGATCTTTGTTGCGGTGTGGTTTGTGGGATCTAGTTCCCTGACCAGGGATAGAACCTGGGCCCCCTGCACTGGGAGCATAGAATCTTAACCAATGGACCACCAGAGAAGTCCCTCTGTTAGGTTTTAAAATAGTTTTATTTTTTATATGTAAAAGCTTATATTAATACTTTGTTTTAAATCTAACCATTTTTCTGTCATCATACAGTTTTCAAAATATATAAATTGTGAGTTTTCATTAACTTCATTAACTGTAATTATTTTTCCTTCAATGAACATGTACTTACTATGTGCAATAGTATCAGAAATTATTCCTACAATAGGTTAAATGCCTGATTATTTAGCATTGGCAGTTAATCTATGCATTCAGCGTAGCCCAATAGCTTATGGTTTTACAATTAAGGTGAGCTAATCCAAACCCCATTTAGGGTGAAAAGCAATTTAAGTTATTTATATATAGCCTGTACACTACCTCCAAAGAGGAAAGGTTGGTAAACACTTAAGTTGTTTGCAAAACTGGGTTAATACAGCCTTCCACATGTCAGATTTTTACTGGCAAATAAAAGAAATAGTTTTTTAATATCAATTTCTATCATTTTACTTAATGAAAGTAACAAAGTTTATAAATCCTGCAAGTGTTCATTTTAATTTCTTCTACTGAAGAAAGAAAATTAAAAAATCTTAAGAATACAATATGATAGTTTCAATATATGCAGTTTAATATTTACCTCTATACTGAAATAGCCTCTGTCCACGTAGTCACCCAGAAAGAGGTAGCGTGTATTACTAGGTGATCCTCCAACTTCAAACAACTTCATCAGGTCAAAGAATTGTCCATGAATGTCACCACATACTAGGAGGGAAGAAAGACATAAGGTGAGGCGAAAAATTATGTTTTAGAAGAGAAAGAGCATTACACTGTTAAGACCACAGTTTAACTTTTAACTTAAATCATTCTAGCTTTTGACTGGACTGCTTGATAACTGCAGGTAATCTATCAATTTGAAACAGTCCTACTGGAAATATTAGACATTTTAAATTGTATTTCTTCAATGAAAAATAAACATATCAAACAATCGTGAGACTGCTCACAATTCCTAGAATAATTATTACACATTTTAGTCAATGATGATTTGTAATCATTCCTCAAACTAGCTCAAATCTGTAGTCATTCCTCAATCTAGCGCAAATCTAAGTGCCACCGTGCAGACCCTTCTCATACCCGTGACTGGAGCATCTACTTCTATCATAGTCTTCTCTTGTCTCAGTATGGCAGCCCCATCATTGATTATTTTTAAGGCTACTTCCTCTTCCAGTCGCCCTTCCTTCACCAAATGGTTTTTCAAAACATCAATTTTAGGTTTCCCATTCTCAAATACTTCCTTCAAAGAAAGCCGCTGGGTCGGAGGAAAGGGGACAGCTAGAAAGAAAAGAAAAAAAGAATTTAAACAGCTGAAGATATAGAAAACCCCCATAAACACATCACTTTTACATAACAAATTAAGTCTAAAACATCACCATGATTTAACATCCACAGCACCAGAACTACATGGGGAAAAAAACTAAAGATACTATATATTATAGATGATTGATTCTAATTTTTTAGAAGGCCACAAAGTCATTTAAAAGATCTAGAGGTGTATAAATTATGCCTTACATATAAACATGAAACACTTGATTCAGTAAATAAGCTAACAGTGAGACAATGAATATATTTTTTCTATGAAAAAGTATTCAAAAAGAAACTACGGTTTAAAAAATGAAGGACAAGAAACCACAACACTACTAAAAATGCATTTATTTCCTTCAAAGTATAGACATAATGAAGCCATGTCTTGGAAGTTTGACTTCAGTTCCTATTTAAGGGAATCATAAATGTATGATTTTACTACTAATGCAATGTATGATTCTATTATTAATAATACATACACAAATGTATGTATGTATTATTAAAAGGTGTAAGTGAAAGTCACTCAGTTGTGTCCGACTCTCTGTGACCCCACGGACTATATAGTCCATGGAATTCTCCAGGCCAGGATACTGGAGTGGGTAGCCTTTCCCTTCTCCAGGGGATCTTCCCAACCCAGGAATCAAACCCAGGTCTCCTGCATTGCAGGCGGATTCTTTTACCAGCTGAGCCACAAGAGAAGCCCTATTAAAAGGTAGTCGCTTAAAATATTAGTCATAATAAGAACACAACTAACAGAATGGAGCTCTTTGACAAAATAACTTGCTATAGTAAGAGCACAAACTTAAGAAAAATAGATATAGGAGGCCTAGTTTTGTTTTCTAATCTGGAAATGCTAACAACTAACTTCAGTTTACACTAGATATAAAGATTATATACAACATCACAGTAAATTAGTAACTTGAACAGAAAAAAATTTTTGATGTTTTAAAACTGGCTATCATCTCTTCTTTTACCTATCTTTAAAACAGTCTACTTTTAGATTTCCTGTGACCTATAGCCATAAGTCTATAAACCATACATTTTAAAGAAGAGGTTCATGTTATTTCTTTTCCATTTTTGGTCACATGGGATCCAAGTTACCTGACCAGGGATCAAACCCGTGCCCCGTGAACCAGGAGCACAGAGTCCCAACCACTGTACTGCTGGGGAAGTCCCAACAGAGGGGTTCATTTTAATCTGTGCTTATGTCTGATGATTTCACTTCTAGCTTTATGGAAGTGTTATTAAGAACCAACTTCTACAGGCACTTACACAATTTTAAACTTGCTCTAGCCATACCATTTTGTATTATTCAAAAGTAAAGAAAGTCCTATAGTAGGTTTTGTAATACTCTTGGCTGCAACTTGGCTCATTTTGACTATTCAAAGCCCACTGAAAGAAATCATAGTAGCTATCCAACCGGCAAATAATACACTGAGACAGGGGATGACATGCTGCTGCTGCTGCTGCTAAGTCACTTCAGTCGTGTCCAACTCTGTGCGACCCCATAGACGGCAGCCCACCAGGCTCTCCCGTCCCTGGGATTCTCCAGGCAAGAACACTGGAGTGAGCTGCCATTTCCTTCTCCAATGCATGAAAGTGAAAAGTGAAAGTGAAATCGCTCAGTCATGTCTGACTCTTAGTGACCCCATGGACTGCAGCCTACCAGGCTCCTCCATCCGTGGGATTTTCCAAGCAAGAGTACTGGAGTGGGTTGCCATTGCCTTCTCCGGAAGGGGACCACATACACCCCAGTTTACTCAAGACAGTCCTAGATTTCAGTCATTCTCCTAGTGTAACTGTTAACAGCATCCCCTTTCACTCTCAAACCACCTCAATTTGGAGGACAAATGTAGTGTTAACTTGTGTGATTCATACCGTACACCAATATACTATCTTAATAGGATAATCTACATCTATTATAAGACAAAAATATTATGATGGGTTTTTTATTCACTCATCTAGTGAGTCTATAAAACAGGGTAAAGGTTAGTCCTGAACAAGTTTACTTACAATTTTACTAAAATAGCAATGGTACTATGGTTGTGTTAAATAATAATAAACCTTTTGTATTTTAGTGATTCTTACTGAAATATTTTCAAATGAAGGTAAATGCTATTTGGGATTTGCTTCAAAATTATGGGAGAAATACGCAATAGTATAGAGTAGGTACAGCGTGTGGCGTAAGCCCTCTTGGAGGAGGTTGCCATTAGACCCACTACAGAGCCATCAAGCAGGTGACCCATTTTTTCCAGTAGTCATGTATGGATGTGAGAGGTGGACCATAAGAAAGCTGAGAGCTGAAGAACTGATGCTTTCAAACTGTGGTGTTGGAGAAGACTCTTGAGAGTCCCTTGGACTGCAAGGAGATCAAACCAGTCAATCCCAAAGTAGATCAACCGTGAATATTCCTTGGAAGGACTGATGCTGAAACTGAAGCTCCAATACTATGGCCACCTGATGCGAAGAGCCAACTCATTGGAAAAGACCCTGATACTGGGAAAGATTGAGGGCAGGAAGAGAAGGGAGCAACAGAGGATGAGATAGTTAGATAGCATCACTGATTCAGTGGATATGAATTTTGAACAAACTCCAAGAAACAGTGAAGAACGGGGGAGCCTGGTGTGCTGCAGTCCATGGGGTTGCAAAGCTCATGCCCACTAAGCTCAGATAATCAGCACCTTCATTCTCAGTCATCACACAGGCACAGTTTACTCGTCTTCGTGTCCTTATTCCCAGCCCCTATGTGGCCACATGGATACAAGGAGTTCAGAATTTCTGAGTGGAAAAAAGGGGATCTAGAGAAATGCTTCATAAACTGTCTTGGGAACTGCCCCCACCCTAGCACCAACAGGTAGAAAACTAAACTTTGTAAAATGCAGTAAAAATAAATTACTAGAAAAATAATCACAGGCACAGATGTTGTGCTGATGTTGAGCTGCTATGAAAGTTTTTAAATGCTCACCACTCTCTGTACTTACTTCACTTAGCACCAATTGGTGGACAGACACTGGTTCACAGACCACACTTTCTAAGTCAGACTGGTTTGGATAAATATGGATTTAGCGGAACAAGACTAAGACTAGAATGAAAACTTAAATATTATGTATATACACGTGTTCAAGCCCAAGTTTGAGTTTCAACAAGTTTCAAACTGCCTTTAATGACCTACAGAATTTCACTGATTAAAAAAATACAATCTAAGCACTTGGACTCTGAAGTTCAAGCTTCTCACATCTTACCCATGCTTTAAACTATGAAGTATTTAAACTGTAACACTGAGGTTTAGTACTTGTATCCTTTCAAGTCATAAATAAACCATATGCCGCCAGACATAGAAGTTTTCCTTCTTCATTTCTGTGGCTGTGTGTTGCCTCTTTATTCCATTTCTAAAGCTATCATCCTTCCAAAACCAAGTCTTAGGACAATTTTTCAATTTTCAAAGAAAAGATACTCAAGTGTAATTACAAGAGTAATAAGTAATTCCAGACATTTTATTTGTTAAAAAAATTATGCTAACCAAAGTAGGCATTTTAATTTTTTTTCTAAATATATATATGTTTTATTGAAGTACAGTTGACTTACAATGTTTCAGGACCAAATTAGGCGTTTTTAAATGAAAGAATCAAAATGTCGGTAGTGCCAGCACTCAAGTTATTGCTTTATTGGTTATTTCATGTTGTCACTTGGGGGACTGGATCCTTTATTTTTAACCTAGGCTCATCATTTTAAAAGCTACAATCCTTATCAACAAGAAAGCGGGTTAATAGAGGGATTAAAGGGTCTCAAAACGCAAGCATAGAGTTAAAAAAATTTTGACTATGAATCAAAACGTCATTTACCCAGAAATATGATAATTTAGGGGTTAACAAACTACAGTACACTTTTTTGGGGGGGGGAGAGGAGGTTCTTGTTATTCAAAGATGACTGGTACTAGAAAAGGCCACTTAGGCCTTCCCTGGTGGCTAGGAATCCACCTGCCAATGCAGGAAACAAGGTTCAATCCCAGGTCCGGGAGGATCCCACATGCCATGGAGCAACTAAGCCCATGCGCCACAACTACTGAGCCCGCGCTCCAGAGCCCACGAGCTGCAGCTACTGAGCCCACGAGCTGCGGCTACTGAGCCCACACACCACAGCTCCTGCACACTCTCAGGCCTGTGAGCCACAGCTACTAGAGACTGTGCTCCACAACTAGAGAAGCCACCACAGTGAGGAACTAGGCAGCAGCTCTTGCTCATCACGACTAGAGAAAGCCCACGCAAGGCAACGGAGATCCAGCGCAACCAAAAATAAATAATAATTAAGTAATTGTTTAAAAAAGAACAAGCTACTTAAAGTGTATCCACATTAAAAAAAAATAGTCATAAAAAACAGTGGAGGGAAATCATTCAGCTTTTTATCTTTAAAAATAAGGGACTTTCCTAGTGGTCCAGTGGCTAAGATTCTGTGCTCCCAATGCAGGAATCCTGGGTTCAATTCCTGGTCAGGGAACTAGATCCCACATGCCAACTAAAGATCATGTGTGTCAAAACTTAAGACCCAGCACAGCCAAATACATAAATAAATGAGAAAGTAAAAACTGTAGAAATGATTTTATTTCATAATTAAACTAGCTGCAACATGATTATAAAGGGAGTTGTTTGTACAAATACAACCAAGAATTTCAACATAAACCTTCTGAAAACTGATGAGCCCTCCAGACTGTTAAATCCAACAGTCTATTTAACATCTACTCAGATGTCTAAGAGGCATGTACAATTTAACATGTTATGGAAAGAACCTGTGTGTCCATTGATGGATGAACAAAGATGTTATGGTACATACGTACACAATGGAGTATTATTCAGCCTTAAAAAATGAGAAAGTCTTATAATTTGCAACAATATGGATGGATTTGAAGGCATCATGCTAAAAGTGAAATATGTCAGGCAAAGAAAGACAAAATCCTGTATGGTAGCACTTACATATGGAATCTAAAAACGATTCTCATAGAACAGGAGATCAGACTCACAGTTACCAAAGGAGAAGGGTGGGAGGAGGGAGAAATGGAGGAAAGGGGTAGCAAGATACAAATTTTCAGTGAAAAGGTAAATAAGTACTAGGAATGTAAGGTACTGTAATGGTAATAGCTAACACTGCTGTATAATATATAAGAAAATTAAGAGAATAAATCTTAAGAGTTTTCATTGTTGTTATTATTGTTCAGCTGCTAAGCCATGATGGACTCTTTGCAACCCCATGGACTGCAGAGTCAGGCTCCTCTGCCCTTCACTATCTCCCTGAGTTTGCTCAAACTCATGTCCATTGAGTCAGTGATGCCATCCAACCATCTCATCCTCTGTTGCCCCCTTCTCCTCCTGCCTTCAATCTTTCCTAGCATCAGGGTCTTTTCCAATGAGTCAGCGGCTCCTTATGTAAGATTATGTAACTCAGAGAATCAAACTTCCACTCGTGTACACGTCTTCCATTTCAGTTCCTTCTCAATCCTAAGAAAAGCATTAATAGAAGGATTTTTTTCACCCCACTGTTAAAACAGAATCATTGTTGACATGGTTGATGACCAAATCCAAATCACATTTTGGACATTTTGCAAGGAATATTACAAAACAAAGCATTTGTCTTTGCCTCATCTCTCTCCTCAAAAGTAGAAGCACAGTAAGTAATAAAACAAACTATTTTCATCACCAAGTAAATAGTGATTTTCTGTATTCTTTAATAATTCATATAGCGAATGCCCGGTCTATTAATGTTTCAGCAGGAAATGAGACCTCTATCAGTCTGCATCTTCGGGTAGGACATTTTAGCATTCTAGTCCGTCCCAGGTGATGCCAGTTGTAAAGAATCTGCCAGTGCAGGAGATGTAAGAGACACAGTTCCATCCCTCGGTCAGCAAGATCCCCTGGTGTAGGAAATGGCAACCCATCCCAGTATTCTTGCCTGGAAAATTCCATGGACAGAGGAACCTGGCAGGCTACAGTCCATGGGGTCACAAAGAATGGGACATGACTGAGGGACTGAGCATAGTCAGTCTAAGAAGTCAGGAGAAGAGGGGAGAGGAGGCACATGGTGCTCTCTTTCACTCTCTAAGTCTGGAACGTTCTTTAAAGACCTCTTTTCAAAGCACTTTCTTTTTCTGAGCTGCTATTCCCCAGAGGGAGCCAGGGTCATGGCATCTTGTCTCAAGAAGCAAGAGGGAAGTAGAGCCAATGGAAACACCACTGTCCTTGGTCCATGGATGGCATTAAAATATAAGGTAGGGTGAAAACTCAGCTGTCAGGGACTCAGAGGGAGTGAGTCAATTTGAAAAGACAATGGAATTCTCTTTTTCCCACAAAATAGTGATTATACATATATATATATATGTGTGTGTGTGTGTGTATATATATATATATATATATATATGTACATATGCATGTAAAATTTTTTAAATAAAAAACTTATATATGAATTTAAAATTCACCCAGAATTAACAAAGTCACTTTTAAAGATTAAGATACAAAAAAACTCCTGGGTGATAAGTAATACACCAAATATCTTTTATTTAAAATTGTTAAGTGTCCCAGTGTTAACTCTGTTTAAAAATAAATTCATATAATATGATCTAAATTGTGACTAAATAATGCATTAGACCTAGGCTTCCCTGGTGGGTCAGAGGTTAAAGGATCTGCCTGCAATGTGGGAGACCTGGGTTCAATCCCTGGGTCGGGAAGATCCCCTGGAGAAGGAAATGGCAACCCACTCCAGTATTCTTGCCTGGAGAATCCCATGGACGGAGGAGCCTGGTGGGCTACAGTCCACGGGGTTGCAAAGAGTCGGACACGACTGAGCTACTTCACTTTCACTTTCAATGCATTAGACAAGGCAGTAAAGAAATATACCCAAGTATTAGTGCTAGGTAACAAGATTCTAAATTATCTTATTTTTCCAGCTTGCCTATTTTTAAAATTTTCTCCAATTACCCTGTATCACTTCTATAATCAGAAAAATATATATATATAAGAAGTTAGTATATAATTATTTTGTACACTACATGAGCATACTGATATTCTTTTTAGTGAACAATAAAAATTAGAAGAATAGGATGAAAGTATGTGTTTGGACTACAGATGGCTTTTTTTTCCCTATCTGCTTTGCCCTACATTTTTCCAAGTTTTTATTTAAAAAATTTACTAAAAGAAAAATAAGAAATGCCAAAGGCAAAAAAGGCAATCCCGTTGTCAATAACCTTCCCTATGCTCAGCAGTTTCATACATAAATAAGACTTTTCTCAAATCAGCAGAGCTGTACCCCAAACTGACTCTTAGCAGCGACATTCAAAAATTCAACGTCAAATTTAAGTTACACCTATAAATGACCAAGAGTTACTAAGATTACAAGGAGGAAGCTCTGTGGCTTATGCTTCAAAACACACAAAGGCACTGGGGTGAGTGGGAGATAGACCCCTCAAGATGCCTGGCCCATGGTATCCACACACCTTCTCCCAGTTACTCCATCAAACCACAGTGTAGGTACTGCTGGAAGGAAGGAAGTCTGAAAGCATAAGTAAAGTCCCATATCAGATGACCTTAAAATAGGAGATTGTCCAGGTACACCTGACCTAAGCACAGGAGACCTTTGCATCTGGATCTAGAGGTTAGACATAGGAGTTGAGCGATCTGAAACATGAAAGGGATTCGACGTATAAGTTCTCCATCGTTAGCTTGGAGACAGAGGAGGCCACGGAGTAAGGAATGAAGGCAGCCTCTAGGAGCAAGGAGTGGCCCCCAGATAAAAATACAGACTTCATTCCTACTACCACAAGGAACTATCAATAACCTGAACGTGCTAATGTCAGATTCTTCCCCGAGCCTCCACATGTAAACTCACCCTGGTGGGCACTTTGATTTCAGCCTTTGAGCTGTTGAGCAGAGAAGTCTATGCCATGAATGTACCTCTGAGCCACACAACTTTGAGCTAAAAAAATCATTGTTTTAAGCCACTAAGTTTTTGATAATTTGTTACACAGCAGTGGAAAACTAATATGGAATTCCTGAATTCAAAGTTTTTTCCTTAGACTGTTCAACAATCACAAATACACTTTTATACGCACAAGAAACTAACATGAGACACCTCTCAGAATCGAAACAGAAGTCCCAACTTATAACTGTACTATGACTCAAAGGACAAATAAAGTGAGCCAAACCAAACCACAACATATATCACAGACTATCTGAGCTCAAACTTTCTCACACCAGATGTTTCAGATCTGTATGTTTCAAGATAAGACCTCAGGTAAAGTAATTTAACAGCAACTCTGCATAGACACCAGATCGGATCTGATACCATGGATAGAGGAGCCTGGCGGGCTACAGTCCATGGGGTCAAAAAGAGTCAGATAAAACTGAGCGACTAAGCACAGCACAGGAGATACAAAGAGGCTTTCCTGGAGGTTCAGTGGTAAAGAATCCATCTGCCATTTCAGGAGACACAGGTTCAATCCCTGGGTCAGGAAGATCCCCTGTAGGAGGAAATGGCAACCCATTCCAGTATTCTTGCCTGGAAAATCCCATGAACAGAGGAGCCTGGGGAGACTACAGTCCATGGGGTTGCAAAGAGTCGGACACCAATGAACTTAGCATTCACACAGGCAGGAGACACAAAACCTGGAAAAGACTAATTGGCATTACCCTAAAGAGAATTTAGAGACCAATTAATCCACAGGCAATAAAAGCCCTTTTAATTTGTAACTCTCTGAAAGTTATAAGATTACTCATTTCTAATACCCTCACTATTCCCCTCTCATTCAACCTTTAACTCTTAACAATGTCTTTTGTTATTGATTTTGAAAGAATGTAAAAGAATGCATGTAAAGACACGGAAATGTGAATGCATAGTATCAGATATGTTTTTGGTTATCTAGAAATAAAGAGAATAATCTTGTATTTTAGAATAAGAAATGTCTGTCTCACCACAAAAAAAATATGGTCATTATACGGTGTTTATATGTTGTCAGTTAACACCATTGTGGTAAATAATCATTTTGCAGAATATAACTATATCAAATTAACATATTATACACCTTAAACTCACAAAATTATATATGTCAATTTTATCTTAATAAAGCTGGGAGGGGGATTTCTGGTTGTATCAAAAATGACAGAGTATAGCTATAGATAAATTAGACAGTAGACCTTAATAAAAGTAGAAAATCTGAGAACTGGTATATTTTATTTGTCTGGGTTTGTACAAAAACAAAACAACCTTCGACAAGAGAAAGAAAATACATCAGAATTTCTGCCAAAACTGGTCAAACGTGAGGGATTTATCATAAAGGAATAAAGGCTTATAAATCCTTTTAATGTAAATGCTTTCATGAGTAATAAATAAAGGAAAACTAGAATTTGATTTTCTTTCTATTAAAAGGGCAAAGTTATTCTGTGCCAAGAAGACATTCCTTAAATCCTTAAATCCAAGTATCCTGTTAATTCTGTGCTTTTTTTTCTTTTGACAAACTTGTAAGTCTTCTTTTTTTTACATTCCTTACTTTTAGAAAAAAGATGACATTCCTAATAAACAGTGTCACTTATTGCTGTATTTTTAAATATACTGTCTTTAACTACTCCTCACTTTTGGATAGTCACAACTGGTATTTTGTCACACAACAATTCCCTTTGATTTTGTTCTACTCCAAATTCAGAACAATAAAACTGTAAAGATGTCTCTTACGCCTATAATATCTTTGGGTCTACCCAATTAAAGGACCATTAGGTTACACAAAGATTTGATCCTTTACCTTATTAAAAATATTTTTAAAGGATTAATAGAAATTATTAGCTCTGTTTGGCATTCTCCAACTTTTAATTAACTCAAAACTATTGTGAGAGCTCTTTGCTTTATTAAAATGGGGTAAAAAGAAAAAAAAAATCTGACAAATGAAAAGAGTTGAGCCTTCAGCCTTCCTAAGTTAATGATGTATTAATTTAAAATGTGTTAAAGTAGATATGCTTCAATGTTTGTTTATCTTTCAGATTAAACACTGACACAATAGCTGTCGACAAAAGATTTATCTCTAGGTTTAAATAAGCTTGTATTGGTGACATTCCTCGTACATTTTATAGGATAAATCAAAAGGCTTGGATATTTGTCAATATCCTCTCTGTTCAAGACATATTCTTACTTCCAGAATACTCAATGACTGACTCTTTATGAAACTGATTATGTACTTGAACAGAAGATTCCACTCTCTTCCATTCTGATAAGGCTGGTTAATGTTTAATATAATAAATTAAATGAATAAATAAAGCCTGTAGACTCAACACCTACAAGGAGTTTCTGCTTCTTCCTTACATCCACCTAAAGTTCCAGCTATAATCTAAAGATCAACAGTTAACCTTGGGGAGACATGTCAGAAGAACTTTGGTAAAGGTATGTATCATGTACTTGTAACGATTAACACTACATGGAACAAATTAACTACGCATACTGCTGACATCATTGCTATGGCCAGACACTGTGTCTGAGTTAGGATTTCCAGAACTGTTTTGCTCCAAAAGCAGAAGATAACGTGAATAGACCATTTATGTCCAAAATCAACAAAACACAATCTCTCCGATGCCAGAAGCCACTGATTACCGTGCACATTCCATGATTTTGCCCTTTATTCTCTTGGATATTTTCTTCTGTCTCAAGATTCTAGACTGTCAGTAAACACCCTGCCCTTTATTCTTAGTACTACCAAGACCTTTATCCTTGATAATCAACAAATGCAGGACTAATTCCTCAGACACTGGGAAAGGTAGATAATCCATATCCAAATTAAAGGGGAAAAAATGACTTGGTTACCATAGGAAGATCCAGATAGATATGAAATACATGAGACATTATCTCAAGTTTTAACAATAATTACTGAAGTTTTGTCTGTTACAGATGCCATGTGTGTGGTCTCTAGAGTCTTAAATAATGCATTCAGTCATTATCATGCCAAGTGACTCTGACTCAAAAAACAATCATCTGACCTAAAGGGGTGGGATGGGGGGGTGGGAGGGAGGCCCCAGGGGGAAGGGATGTATGTATACATATAGCTGATTCAAGACGTACAGCAGAAACTAACAAAACATTGCAAAACAATTATATTCCAATAAAATAAATAAAAACAAACAAAAAAATCATCTAAGAAAAAGAACAAAACGGCTTGGTGTATACAGAGGTCAAAATTACTACCATCAAAAGCTTGATAAACACTCACAACCTCTCATGGCACAGATCTTCACTGATCACTCCTAAACGGTAAATCCTCCAGTTTAGTTAAAAAATGATCAGAAGCAAAGAGTGAAAATTGAAACAGAAACCACAAATTGTTCCCAAACTCTAAGAAAAAACACTATGACTTAAAAGTCAGATAAAGTGAACCAAATCAAACCACAATGTGCATTACAGACTATCTAAGCTTTTTTTTTTTTTTTGACATTAGCTCATTATGTATGTTCCAGTACTACACAGAAACTGATCTGACAAAAACACCTCAGGGACTCAGGTGTACTAAAGATAAAATCACTGAGCATTCCAGCAAGTCAACTACATCACATAGTGTAGCCAGTCCCCACCCAGACTACCAACTTCCACCCTAAATTCACTCTATGACCAATCTCTGCTTTGAAAAGTCTGTGTATCTTCTTTTCTAACTCCCTCCTTCTGAGATGCTCCACCAGTTATTCCAGTACATGTTATTCCTTGCTGCAACAAGCTAAGTGTAACTTCATTTTGATAAGATATAGATGTGCTCCTGGTGGTCTCTGGTAACAGGCTTTAACCTCCCCAAGACAGGGAACTGGTGGCCTAGAATCAGGGATAGGAAGAAGACTTTTATTATACACCTTTTAAAAGTTTATACCATATTACTGTATTACTCACCTAGAGACAGACATCTTGGAGTGCAAAGTCAAGTAGGCCTTAGGAAGCATCACTAAGCTAGTAGAAGTGATGGAATTCCAGCTGAGCTATTTCAAATCCTAAAGGTGATGCTGTTAAAGTGCTGCACTCTATGCCAGCAGATATGGAAAACTCAGCAGTGGCCACAGGACTGGAAAAGGTCAGTTTTCATTCTAATCTCAAAGAAGGGCAATGCCAAAGAATGTTCAAACTACCACACAATTGCACACATCTCACATGCTAGCAAAGTAACGCTCAAAATTGTCCAAGCTAGGCTTCAACAGTACGTGAATGGAAAACTTGCAGATGTTCAAGCTGAATTTAGAAAAGGCAGAGGAACCAGAGATCAAATTGCCTAACATCCATTGGATCACAGGAAAAGCAAGAGAATTTCACAAAAACATCTACTTCTGCTTCATTGATATGCTAAAGCCTTTGACTGTATGGATCACAACAAACTGTGGAAAATTCTTCAAGAGATGGGAATACCGGACCACCATATCTGCCTCTTGAGAAATGTGTATGCAGGTCAAGAAGCAACAGTTAGAACTGGACATGGAACAACAGACTGGTTCCAAATTGGGAAAGGAGTACGTCAAGGCTGTATATTGTCAGCCTGCTTATTTAATTTATATGCAGAGTACATCATGCAAAACGCTGGCCTGGACGAAGCACAAGCTGGAATCAAGGTTGCCAGGAGAAATATCAATAACCTCAGATATGCAGATGACACCACCCTTATGGCAGAAAGCAAAGAAGAACTAAAGAGCCTCTTGATGAAGGTGAAAGAGGAGAGTGAAAAAGCTGGCTTAGAACTCAACATTCAGAAAACGAAGATCATGGCATCTGGTCCCATCACTTCATGGGAAATAGATGGGCAAACAGTGGAAACAGTGTCAGACTTTATTTTTGGGGGCTCCAAAATCACTGCAGATGGTGACTGCAGCCATGAAATTCAAAGATGCTTACTCCTTGGAAGGAAAGTTATGATCAACCTAGACAGCATATTCAAAAGCAGACACATTACTTTGCCGACAAAGGTTTGTCTAGTCAAGGCTATGGTTTTTCCAGTGGTCATGTATGGACGTGAGAGTTGGACTGTGAAGAAAGCTGAGCGCTTAAGAACTGATGCTTTTGAATTGTGGTGTTGGAGAAGACTCTTGAGAGCCCCTTGGACTACAAGGAGATCCAACCAGTCCATCCTAAAGGAGATCAGTCCTGGGTGTTCATTGGAGGGACTGGTGTTGAAGCTGAAACTCCAATACTTTGGCCACCTGATGCAGAGAGCTGACTCATTTGAAAAGACCCTGATGCTGGGAAAGTTGAGGGCAGGAGGAGAAGGGGACGACAGAGGATGAGATGGTTGGATGGCATCATTGACACAATGGACATGGGTTTGGATGGACTCTGGGAGTTGGTGATCGACTGGGAGGCCTGGTGTGCTGCGGTTCATGGGGTTGCAAAGAGTCGGACACGACTGAGCAACTAAACTGAACTGAAGTCATCTGCACTAAATCCTAGATTAATTTTAGGGTATAGCTCCCTTAACTTCTTTTTTAAAAATAAGCTTTATTGAGGTGTATTTAGGAACAGTAAACTGTATCCACTAATGTGCACAATTCGATAAAATATGACACGTCTCCATTTGTCAAACCGCAGCCACAATCAAGATATGAAACATTTCCATTACGCTTGAAAGACCCTCTCCTCTGACTCCCAGCACCAGACAACCACTGCTCTACTTTCTGTCACTACACATGAATTTTGCACTTTTTATTTTTGTATGAATGTAACGGTCCAGTGTATAGTTTTGTGTGTGTGTGGTATTTTTCATTAACATAGTGGTTTTGTGAGTCACCTGTGCTGTTGCATATATCAGTAGTTTGTATCTTTTTATTGCTGACTAGACTCCACTGTGAGGATTTACCATGAGGTCATTCATTTACCCATTGAATACTTCCTGGTTTGGGCTATTATGACCGAAGCTGCTATAAACATTTGTGTACAAATCTTATTTTCATTACTCTTGGGTAAATACCTAGGGCTGGAGTGCCAGAGACGTAAGGCAGGTGTATAATTAACATATGAAGAGGCTGTCGAGCAATCTCCCCCAAGGACTTTTACAACTTTACATTCCCACCAACAGTGCCTGAGAGTTTGTCACTCCACATCCTTGTTAAAACTGGATAGCTGTCCCTTCAATTCAGCCATTCTAATGGATGTGTCATGGCAGTTCATTGTGGTTTTAATTTGTACTTCTTTAATAGCTAATGATATCAAATATCTTCTTGTCTACTACTGGCTATTTATATATCTTCATTTGCGACTTGTCTGTTCAAATCGTGTCCATTTTTAAATTTTGCTGGTTGGCTTATCAGTGAGTTGTTAAGTTCATTATATATTCTTAATAAAAGTCCTTTGTAAGACACACCTAGTGTGAGTATTTTCTCCCAGTCCAAGGCTTGTCTTTCATTCTCTTAACAAAACATATTTAGAAGAACAAAAGATTTTAATTTTGATGAAGTCCAATTAGCAGTTTTTATAGTTCTTGCTTTTTGTGACTTAAGAAAACTTTGTCTACCCCAAGGTCACAAAGATTTCTTCTAGGTTTTCTTTTCAGTTCAGTTCAGTCACTCAGTCGTGTCTGACTCTTTGTGACCCTACAGACTGCAGCATGCCAGGCTTCCCTGTCCATCACCAACTTCCTGGAGCTTACTCAAACTCATGTCCATCAAGTCGGTGATGCCATCCAACCATCTCATCCTCTGTCATCCCATTCTCCTCCTGCCTTCAAACTTTCCTAGAATCAGGGTCTTTTCCAGTGAGTCAGTTCTTTGCATCAGATGGCCAAAGTATTGGAGTTTCAGCTTCAGTATCAGTACTTCCAATGAAGATTCAGGACTGATTTCCTTTAGGATGGACTGGTTGGATTTCCTTGCAGTCCAAGAGTCTTCTCAACACCACAATTCAAGCATCAATTCTTTGGCACTCAGCTTTCTCAGTGATCCAACTCTCACATCCATACGTGACTACTGGAAAAACCATAGCTTTGACTAGACGGACCGTTGTTGGCAAAGTAATGCCTCTGCTTTTAATATGCTGTCCTAGTTGGTCATAGCTTTTCTTCCAACGAGTAAGTGCCTTTTAATTTCATGACTGCAGTTACCATCTGCAGTGATTTTGGAGCCCAAGAAAATAAAGTCTGTTACTGTTTCCAGTGTTTCCCTATCTATTTGCCATGAAGTGATGGGACTGGGTGCCATGATCTTAGTTTTCCGAATGTTGAGTTTTAAGCCAACTTTTTCACTCTCCTCTTTCACTTTCATCAAGAGGCTCTTTAGTTCTTCTTCACTTCTGTCATAAGGGTGGTGTTATCTCCATATCTGAGGTTATTGATATTTCTCCCAAGTTTACAAAAATGGTAACATTTCACTTTTCCATTTAGGTCTGTGATCCATTATTAAATAAGCTTTGTGTAGGCTACATGTCAGATTTCACTTTTCTCCATACGGACATCCAGTTGTCCCAACACCATTTGTTGTAAACGTTTTCTTTTCACTGCTGAATTGCTTTATCAAAAAATCAAGTGACCATTTATGTGTACGTCTATTTCTGGACTCTGCTGCTTTCCATTTATCTGTCTGTCTGTCCTTTTCACCTTTACCACACTGTCTTGATTACTGTAGCTTTATAGTGAGTCTTGAAATCAGTAATGTGAGTCCTTCAAGCTTGTTCTTCCTTTTTAAAATCAGTTTGCTTACTATTTACAATAGCCAAGTCATGGAAACAACCTAATTGTCCATCAACAGATAAATGGATAAAGATATGGTGTACACACACACACACACACACACACAGGAATACTACTCAGTCATAAAAAAAGAATAAAATAATGCCATTTGCAGCAAACATGCATGGGCCTAGAGAGTATCATACTAAGTGAAGTCTGAAAGAAAAAGACAAATGTTATATGGTATCACTGACATGTATAATCTAAAATATGATACAATGAACTGATTTACAAAATAGAAACAGATTCACAAGCATACAAAATAAACTCAGCATTACAAAACAGGGAAAGAAGGGATAAATTAGGAGTCTGGGATTAGCAGATACAAACTATTATGCATAAAATAGGTAAGTAAGGACCCATTGTAGAGCACAGGGAACTACACTCAAAATCTTGTAATAAACTAAAATAGTAAAGAACATATATATATTACATATATACAGCATGCCAGGCTTCCCTGTCCTTCACTGTCTCCCAGAGTTTGCTCAAGTTCATGTCCACTGAGTCAGTGATATGTAACCATCTCATCCTCTGTACCTCCTTCTCCTGCCCTCAATCTTTCCCAGCATCAGGGTCTTTTCCAATGAGTCAGTTCTTCTCCTCAGATGGCCAAAGTATTGGAGCTTCAGCTTTAACATCAGTTTTTCTGGTGAATATTCAGGGTTGATTTCCTTAGTATTTCTAGAAGTATGTTTGTTTAAATCATGAATGGGGTGTTGAATTTTTGTCAAATAGTTTTTCTGAATTTACGAAGGTAATGCTATGTGTTTTCTCCTTTACCCTGTTAATATGTAGATTATATTCCTTGATTTTCAAGTGTTAACACAACTTTGCATTACTGAGATAAATCCTACTTGATAATAATGCATTATTCTTTTTGTTAGTACATTAAATTTGCTAATATAAGTTAGCTACAATCTCTGATGCTAAATTATGTTGTGCTAGGTTGTCGAACGGAGAAGGCAATGGCACCCCACTCCAGTACTCTTGCCTGGAAAATCCCATGGATGGAGGAGCCTGGTGGGCTACAGTCCATGGGGTCGCTAAGAGTCGGGCACAACTGAGCGACTTCACTTTGACTTTTCACTTTCATGCATTGGAGAAGGAAATGGCAACCCACTCCAGTGTTCTTGCCCGGAGAATCCCATGGACGGAGGAGCCTGGTGGGCTGCCGTCTATGGGGTCGCACAGAGTCGGACACAACTGAAGCGACTTAGTAGCAGCAGCAGCAGCAGGTTGTCGAAGGTATCCGAAAAACACTTCTCAGTATAGGTTTCAGATTTCAACTTTAACTATAGAGTCACAAAAAATAATAGTGATCATAATGATAACTGTTGTCTGCTAACTACAAAACAGCCATTATGTAAAGCTGAGGGCTTTACATACATAGTCTCATCTAACCTAATAACACTCTAAGAAGTATTATTATCCCCACTTGACAAATGTGAAAACCAAGGTTCAGGGAAGTTAGAAACTTTATCCAAAATCTCACAACTAGTAAGTAACTGGAGGAGCTGGAATTTGGTCTCAGGTTGATTGATTCCAGAGACTAAGTTCCTTTGCTGTAGCAAAAGTCACTCAGTCGTGTCTGACTCTTCGAGATCCCATGGACTATACAATCCATGGAATTCTCCAGGCCAGAATACTGGAGTGGGTAGCCCTTTCCTTCTCCAGGGGATCTTCCTAACCCAGGGAACGAAATCCAGGTCTCCCACATCGCAGGCGGATTCTTTACCAGCTAAGCCACAGATAAGATCAGATCAGTCGCTCAGTCGTGTCCGACTTTTGCGACCCCATGAATTGCAGCACACCAGGCCTCCCTGTCCATCACCAACTCCCGGAGTTCACTCAGACTCACGTCCATCAAGTCAGTGATGCCATCCAGCCACCTCATCCTCTGTCGTCCCCTTCTCCTCTTGCCCCCAATCCCTCCCAGCATCAGAGTCTTTTCCAATGAGTCAACTCTTCGCATGAGGTGGCCAAAGTACTGGAGTTTCAGCTTTAGCATCATTCCTTCCAAAGAAATCCCAGGGCTGATCTCCTTCAGAATGGACTGGTTGGATCTCCTTGCAGTCCAAGGGACTCTCAAGAGTCTTCTCCAACACCACAGTTCAAAAGCATCAATTCTTCGGCGCTCAGCCTTCTTCACAGTCCAACTCTCACATCCATACATGACCACTGGAAAAACCATAGCCTTGACTAGACGAAACTTTGTTGGCAAAGTAATGTCTCTGCTTTTGAATATGCTATTTAGGTTGGTCATAACTTTCCTTCCAAGGAGTAAGTGTCTTTCAATTTCATGGCTGCAGTCACCATCTGTAGTGATTTTGGAGCCCAGTAAAATAAAGTCTGACACTGTTTTCACTGTTTCCCCATCCATTTCCCATGAAGTGACGGGACCAGATGCCATGATCTTCGTTTTCTGAATGTTGAGCTTTAAGCCCACTTTTTCACTCTCCACTTTCACTTTCATCAGGAGACTTTTTAGTTCCTCTTCACTTTCTGCCATAAGGGTAGCGTCATCTGCATATCTGAGGTTATTGATATTTCTCCCGGCAATCTTGATTCCAGCTTGTGTTTCTTCCAGTCCAGTGTTTCTCATGATGTACTCTGCATATAAGTTAAATAAACAAGGTGACAATATACAGCCTTGACGAACTCCTTTTCCTATTTGGAACCAGTCTGTTGTTCCACAAGGGAAGCCCAATAACTGAAGTGGGTAGCCTATCCCTTCTCCAGTGGATCTTCCCAAGCCAGGAATTGAACTGGGTCTCCTGCATTGCAGGAGGATTCTTTACCAAGTGAGCTATCAGGGAAGTCTTTTGCTATAGTGCTTCATCAAATAATCTCTAATAGTTTTTCTTCATACATAAGTCAAAGTAAAAAAAAAAAAAAGGTTAGAATACCAATAATCTCTCTGGGAAGCCACTAAAATTTAAGATTAAATGAGTACTATGTAGACATAACATACAATAAATAAATTCATATGGAAGATACACTCAAGAAAGCAAAAGAACATTATACAATCCAGGATTTTACACAATTTGAGATTTTACAGAATTCATGGTTATACAATGTTACTAACTGAAAAATAAAACACTCAGTACCTGATGAGATCTATAGGCTGGCCTTCCTAAAATCTTATTTAATAGTGATTATTTGTTAAAACCTTAAGTTCTGAAATCTATAGGAAACAAAAAACTGCAAAGGTTCTTTGAGTAAAAGTAGAAAATACGAGGGAGGTAATTATATTCTAAGTTAAATAACTCAGCATTTATCGAGCATCTACTACATACCCATACTGTCTAGAAGGTAAGGTATAGATTATATAACTTTAACACATGAGTCTACCTTAAAGAAATTTATATTCTATTTAAGCACCCAAAATAATTAATGTAATGTCAATATTACATAAAAAAACAAGATGTAATGTCAACACAGAACAGTTAAGCAATATACTGTACTGGAAGTATTAGCTGTATGAAAGACTGTAGGGGGGATTATCAGTAGATGGCTACAGAAATCAGGGAAGGGCATCAGAAAGTTGAAACCTGAGCTGAAAGTCTGGGTCTTCTGGAAATTCCAAAGCTACTTTCTCAATCCTCATTTGTAGGTATTTATTTTCACTGTTGGCACCAAAATAAAATAAACAGAAGGTATACTAAAAGGGAGAAAAGAGGAAATTCCAAACACAGATGTAATATACTGCATGTAGACCCAGATTTGATCTCTGGGTTGGAAAGATCCCCTGGAGAAGGGAATGGCTACCCACTCCAGTAGTCTTGCCTGCAGAATCCCATGGACAGAGAAGTCTGGTAGGCTAATAAGTCCATGGGGTCACAAAGAGTCAGATATGACTGAACGACTAACACTTTATACAAACTTTTAATGAAATAGTTTAAAAAAATAATTTTACATAAAATGGTATAGGAAATAATATAAATACTATGAACACCCATGTACCCACTACGTAGATTTAAAACATTAAGTCTGCCATATCTGTTTCAAATATTTTTAAAGAACTAGAATGTTACAATTATAATTGAAGACAGCCTCCATCCTTTTCCTTCATCCCAGGGGTAATTAGTACCATTAAGTATTTGTGTATCCTTCCCAATGTCAATTTCTTTATATATATATATATATATATATATATATATATATATAATTTTGCTTAAATATATTTATACACAATATATTTAAAAATTTTAGAAGGAAATGGCAACCCACTCCAGTATTCTTGCCTAGAGAATCCCAGGGACAGAGGAGCCTGGTGGGCTTCCATCTACGGGGTCACACAGAGTCAGACACGACTGATGCGACTTAGCAGCAGCAGCAGCATAGAACTGAGGGGCTGGGAATGGATGGCTAGGGAGGTGACAGCTTAAAGATATGGGGTTTCTTTTTGAGATTAAAATGTTCTAAATGGTGATGGTTGCATATATCTGCGAATATGTCTAAAAACCATTGAATCATATACTTTAAATGGGTGCATTGTATGATGTCAATTATATCTCAATAAAACCTTTTTTAAGTTTAAAAAAATTTTATATATGTATCATACTCTGTATCCTTTTGTAAGGATACATTGTATCATTTTTTTAAAGCTCCACAGGTGATTCTGTTTGGTAACCAGAGTTCAGAATCATCATTCTAAGCCTTTATACATTTATCCAAGAAAGTTTTTAGTGCTCCCAAATTGCCAACACATTTAAAGCTAGTTTTTGCCCTGAGACAGTTGCTGTTAGATTACCTGGATTGCCGGGGGAAAAAAATATCTACTGTACAATGCTTTCAACTCAGAAGCAAAAACCCTAATCAAATCAAGTTTATATATGATTCAAGACAATAACCAAACTATAAAAATGAGTTTCTGAAGGGGACGGGTGTGGCAACAGAGGGATAGTAACACAAGAGTCTTGTGGTGGTGATTCAGTTGAGTGTCTTGATTGTGGTTGTAGCTATAAACATGTGAAACTGCATACAGCTACACACACACACATACACACACACACACACACACACACACAAATCCGTGTATAACTGGTGAAACTTGAATAAGCTCTCTGGATCGTGCCAATGTCAATATCTTAATTTTGGTACAGTACTTTGGCAGTGTGGGATAGTGACACTGTGGAAGAGACCTAGGTGAGGGTGCATAGGACTTTCCTGTACATTTCTTTGCAACATCCTGTAAATCTAAAATTATCCAAAAAAAAATTTAATAAATTTTTAAAACTAAGTTCCTACAGTACACTGAAAAAATTCTGCAGCCTTTTCATGGTCAAATTCAATTCAATACACTGCTTTAATATACATCCACTACATAAATGATACATATTTTCATATGCCTAACATCTGATGCAGAAGTGCATTAAAGAGAAAGACCACATTGGTGACAACCACGTTAATCCTGTAGAAGTATCGGAGATAAACCTTAAACGTTATTGGCTTTTAAGCTATTATTTTTAGATTATTGTGTGGTCTTATCCTCATGGGACACTAGGATTTACCTAAATAGCTGTCTCCGTTCACTGCAAATAACCCTGCTTTCATTCCTATTTTAAGCCAACAAGCCTGCCCTACTTTTGCAGCTTATTTCCTAATCTCCTCACCTGCCTTTCCAATCATGAACCAGTTAAACACTGCTTGCCTGGAAAATCCCATGGACGGAGGGGCCTGGTGGGCTGCAGTCCATGGGGTCACTAGGAGACAGACACGACTGAGCGACTTCACTTTATTTTTTCACTTTCATGCATTGGAGAAGGTAATGGCAACCCACTCCAGTGTTCTTGCCTGGAGAATCCCAGGGATGGGGGAGCTTGGTGGGCTGCCGTCTGTGGGGTCGCACAGAGTTGGACACGACTGAAGCGCCATAGCAGCAGCAGCAGCAAGAGGTTATATTAACTATTATTAGTGAAAGTGGTATGTACATTTCAGGTCCTTTTATAACTGATCAGAACAAATTTTATTTCAATAATCGGATATCACTCTTTCAGATTATTCTCTCTGTTCTTTGATAGTCACTGAACTCACCTGTCTTAAAGAAACCATAACTTTACAGTGATCATATGTGTTCAATAAAACTTGCACAATAGTAAAAACAACAACTAACTTACTTTCATGAATAAGTCCACCAATTACCTTTATTACTCTGGCCCTTCATTAAAACTATCCTATTTTATTTTTAAACTTCCACAAAGCCTTAAGTCACAAGAATAAAAGGTACCAAGGCATACATACAAAAAAAAAAAAAAACAAAAACCTCCCACAAATTAAGTCTTACCTAGTGGGGCCACCGATCAACCGTTAAAGTTTAAACTTGAAAGGATTATCAATTTATAGAGTGAAGGGGGCAAACATTTCTTACCAGATATAGTCTATGGTTTAGTCATCTGCTCTTCCCGGTGGTATTAGTCATAGGAAGCTCCACAGTTCTAATTTTCTGTTACATTTTTGGGAAATTATCACAGGCTATACTGAGTACTTTTCAAGACAGTAATTAAGCTTCTGAGTATAACCAAAAATATGTTGCTTATAGTAAGAACTCACCAAATACCTGTTTCTGAACACATGATTTCCAAATTCTATCTATACTATAGAAAAGGAAATTTTCACTATTTTGACTAAGCATTTATGTTCTTTCAAAAGCTAAGGACACTAAAGTTGGAAAACACAAAATATAACACTGTTAAGCTACCATTGCACATATACCACTAAAAATCAAACAGATCTGGGGCCAAATCTCACCAAGATTCAAGAATTCATTTAATAAAGAATAGTTAACATTTATTAAGCACCCACTATGGGCAATATGCTGAGCACTTTATATAATATGAAATATAATCTTTAAATTCTGAGGTAGGTACTATTATCTCCCATTTTTAAATTAAAACAAGGAAAAGAAATCACACAGCTAGTAATTAGCAGTTCCCATGCTCTTTTCTACACTGTCTTCAGTAAAGTTAAGTTTCTTAGGCTTTCACTTAGACATTTACTAAGCACCTATGGTCTAGGCACTGAATTCAGCATTAAGAATACACAGTTCTTGGAAACTTCCCTGGCAGTCCAGTGATTAAGACTCTACCTTCCAATGCAGTGGGTGCAGGTTGAATCCCTGGTCAGGGAGCTAAGATCCCACATGCCTTGGGGCTAAAAAACCAGAAGATAAAACAGAAGCAATACTGTAACAAATTCAATAAAGACTTTAAAAACTGGTCCACATCAAAAAAATTAAAAAAAAAAAAATACAGTTCTTGCACTTCAAGAGAACAGTTTAAAACAAAGAATAAATTAGAAAGAGTTTCTAATTAGAAATTATAATGAACAAAGAACATTAAAATATTTTCAGAAATTTGTAAAGCAAGTGAAAGTGTTCATGGGAGCATGTAGGAGGCAAATATCTCATTCTTCTGATGAGGATGAGAGCAGCTAATACATACTGAGCATTTACCAAGTGCCTGTCACTGCACTCTATGGAGTTTATTTAATCCTTATAACTATCTGGCTTTCCTGGTGGTTCAGCGGTAAAAAATCTGATTCAGGTTCAATTCCTGGGTCAGGAAGACCCCCTGGAAAAGGAAATGGCTTCCCACTCCAATATTCTTGCCTGGGAAATCCCATGGATAGAGGAGCCTGGCGGGCTACAGTCCATGGGATTGTAAGAGTCGGACGCGACTCAGCAACTAAACCACCACCACCATCCTACAAGCTAAGTTTTACCGTCCTTCTTCCTCAAATAGGGAAACTGAGGTAAAACAAAGGTAAGTGATTTGTCCAAGGTTATGCAGATACTAAAAGAAGCCGAATTTGAATCATTCACCTGACTTCAAAGCCCAAGTTCTAAGACAATTACTCATACAGCCTCCTGGTAAAGGAGAAAAAGTTTCTCAGCTGTCCTCTTGGCTAAATCCTGAAAGATAAATAGGAATTAGTCATGTTAGGGGACAAGATTTTATATAGAAGTGGTGCAAAGAATCCTTTCACAGATACAGCACGGCATGGGATTCTAGGGGCAACAAGGAGCAGGAACGTAGGTTTGGGAGGGGGTGTGAAATAAGGAGGAAGTAACACAAGGTTAGAGGCTAAGCACGAGGGAAACTTCCGCATCAGCAAAGCTGAAGTTTACCCTACGGGCTGCAAGAGTTCATGAAGGATTTCAAGCACAAAAAAGATTCTTTATATTATCCAAGGATCATGATGGCAGCATGAGATTAGATTAAATCGCCCTAGCAAGAGGCTATAGCACAGTATTAATATAAGCAAGAAGTGAGAGAGGAAGATGAAGCAGTAGCTTTTGTAGAAACCAGAAGTCCACAGAACTAAGTCTGATAGAATGGGATATGACATGTAAGGGACAGGAAAGAGTCTGGCCTGATTCCCAGGCTTGTCATCTGAGCCAGTGACTAAATGCTAAGTGGTGTGATTAACAGGGATGGGAAATATACTTAGGAAATCCTTCCCATCTTCTCTGCTTCTTAGTCCTTTTTAATATTTATTTTATCTCTCTACCACTTTTCTCACTTCAGTCTCCCCAAAAAATAAAACAAGTCTGCCACAATATCTGTTTGGGTAATGTTTGAATGTTCCATAATTCTGAATTACATTTATAAGTCGATTAAGCCTGTTTGTTTGTTTTTAACACATAGCCATCAAAATAATCTTGCTTTCTCCTTAATGGAATCACTGCCAACTGATCACTGACAGTTTTCAGTTGCCCCTCGTCCTTCTCCTCTCCTTCATCAGGCCGCTTCCCTTCTCTGAACTTATTCACCCCTCCTCTCAATCCCTTAGTCAAGCACACTTTGTTTCTCCATCTTTACTTCTGCATGTTCTTCCATGCCCAACTGTGTAGCTGCAACCACCTCTTTTCCTACTAAACAAGTAGCCATCACTCCACATCAGCTGTATGTGCTTTAAAACTCATGTTCTAAACAAAACTCGTGTTCCTCTCTTCAGCATGCCTTCACTGGGCCACCACTGCATCCTCAATTGACAGTACCTTTCCCGAGTCTGGTTACTGGAGGCATCTCTTAATTGTACTCTTTTTTTCTCTCTCCAACTTTATATTTTGAAACACTGAAATTCTATCAAAAAGTGAAAGAATACTAAGATGAATATCCATTTGCTCTTCACCCATATTCACCACTGGACTTCCCAGAGGTGCTAAAGAACCTGCCTGCCAAAGCAAGAGACGCAAGAGACACGGGTTCGATACCTGGGTCAGGAAGATCCCCTGGAAAAGAGAATGGCAACCCACTCCAGTATCCTTGCCTGGAGAATTCCATGGACAGAGGAGCTACAGCCCATTGGGTCACAAAGAATCCAACACAACTGAAGCGACTGAGCACATACCACGGTAAACATTTTGCCACTTTTGCTTTCTCTTTTAACAAATAGATTTCTTTTTCCTAAACCATTTGAAACCAAACTGCAGACATCATGACATTTCAACTAAATGCTTCATCAGGTATCACCTCAGAATAGGAACATTATCCTTTATAACCACAATAGCCTATCACATATCCAAGACATTTAATTTTGAATTTCTATATCTAATACATACTCCATATTCAAATTTGCCCAGTTGTCCTAAAAATGTCCTCTATGGCTTATTCATCTTCCCCATCCAGCCTTGGCACTGTACTTGACTGCCATTTCTCTTTCATCTTCTCTCATCTAGAATACTCCTCTTGCCTTTTAAATTTTTCATCACTGTGACATTTTTGAAAAGTTCAGACCATTTGTCTTACAGAAAGTCCCATAAGTTGGATTTGTCTGATTATTTACTATAACTAGATACAGGTTAAACATTTTTAACAAGGGTTACAGGTGGCTCAGTTGTAAAGAATCCACCTGCAATGCAAGAGATGTGGGTTCAATCCCTGGGTCAGGTAGATCCCTGGAGAAGGAAATGGCAACCCACTCCAGTATTCCTGTCCGGGAAATCCCAGGGACAGAGGAGCTTGGTGGGCTACAGGCCGGGGGGCACAAAGAATCAGGCTCAACCTACTGATTAAATAACAATTATCTCCTAGTGCTTATTTCATTCAGAATTTCACTCTCTCGGGCTGACACTGTCTGGACATTGCACCAAAACATCATGACTTGTTAGCATTCAATAAATCTAATAACAATCATCAAAGATACATATTTCCTTGGCCAACTAGTATAGCATATTTTTCTGTCAATCAAGCTAGAGAGCCTAGATACCAAGTTGTACCCTCTTCTAATAACAAAGACTCAAGAAACTAAAAGATTTCATGATAAAAATCCAGTTTGCCAACAAAATAAAACTGAATATAAGGAACCAAAGTTCTCTCTGCATACATTTGAATAATTAGGTAATTATAAAGATAACGAAATCAGATATGACTTAGGTTAGGATGAAATTTTTAGACCTCAGCTTTTTATCTTTGAATGAAGCTAAAATTTAACATAAAAAATGTAAAAATAGAATGCTATATTCTATTAATGACTGCAACAAAGGATGATGATTAAAAAACACCTCTTTATTTCCATTAGTCCTTTAGCAATTCAGTTCAGTTCAGTCGCTCAGTCGTGTCCAACTCTGCGACCCCATGAATCACAGCACGCCAGGCCTCCCTGTCCATCACAACTCCCTGAGTTCACTCAAACTGACCACCATCGAGTTGGTGATGTCATCCAGCCATCTCATCCTCTGTCATCCCCTTTTCCTCCTGCGCCCAATCCCTCCCAGCATGAGTCTTTTCCAATGAGTCAACTCCATGAGGTGGCCAAAGTACTGGAGTTTCAGCTTTAGCATCATTCCTTCCAAAGAACACCCAGGGCTGATCTCCTTTAGAATGGACTGGTTGGCTTTAGCAATTAAGTAGCACCAAAGCCCCAAAATGACTACAAATATAACAGAATTAGTTGAATAATTTTGTCTCTCACAGATATGCCTAAAAATTAGCTTTTCCCCCAAATGTTACTTTAATGGAAAGATACTCTGTTATCAAATACTGCTTAGGAAAAAGTTTTTAATCAATTCTTTAATTCACTTTAAGTAATGAGTCCTTCTGGCGCTAGTGGTAAAGAACCCGCCTGCCAGTGCAGAAGATGTAAGAGACAGGGGTTCGATCCCTGAGTCAGGAAGATACTCTGGAAGAGGGCCTGGTAACCACTCTGGTATCATTCATTGCCTAGAGAATCCCATGGACAGAGGAGCCTTGCGGGCTACGTTCCATAGGATCGCAAAGAGTCAGGCACAACTGAAGTGACTTAACATGCACACAAGTCCTTAGCATTTGTCTCTCCCAACGATCCAATAGCTTTTTTTTTAACTCTACAGTAAAATGTGATGTTACTTTATAGAAGAAAATTGTATTATCAAATGTCTGATATAAATAAGGCTTTCATCACAACCATTATCATACAGGTAAAAAGAACACCTTATTCCTGCTCAAAAAAAAAGAAATTAAGTGTTTAAATTAAGAGATCCTTTCTGAATTTTGAGACTTTCACTTAGACGTGTGAGTTTCAAACAGTCTTGGATGTCCAAGTGTTCAGATAGTTTGGCAGCTTGTTAATTACAATGGTAAACTAAGCATAACTGAAATACTTTTGACAAGTTCAACAGATGTGTGCTATATGACTTGCTCACAATGAATATTTATCCTTGAAAAAATTTCTTCTAGGTTGGCACTGTATCAAATGATTGAAAATATAAAGGATCAAAATATGAATATGAGCACTTTCAAACCATTCTCATGTTGACTGAAACCATTATGAAAGGATTTAGGTAAAATTACCATATTTACATTAAAAGAATACGAATTATTTGCACAATAAAAGGTTTAACATGACATATATTAAATTCAAAGCATACCAGTAGATGGAAATACAGCTGATCCTTGAATAAGGAGGCGCTGAAGGGTGCCAACACTGCACACACTCTAAAGTCCACTACAACTTACAGTTAGCCCTCTGTATACACACAGGTGGTTTCTCCATACCCAAAGTTCCTCCCTATCCATGGTTCTACATCCTCGGATTCAACCATCTTCAGATCATGTAGCACCATAGTATACTACTGAGAAGATCCACGTATAACTGGGCCTACAGTTCAAACCTGTGTTGCTCAAGGCTCAACTGTATGAAAAGTATTAATGAAAGTACAGTAATGAAAAGTATTAACAGCAGTTGCTTCTGTAAGGAATGAATATGAAGCCTTTGTTTTCTTCCCTTTTGCCTTTCACAATTTATAGGATTAAGCATATATTTACAAGAAAAAATAATTTTAAGCCTTGGTAAATTCATTGTCATGATATGAAAATGGGAGAGGGAATGAACAGAAAATAAAAGAGGTATAAGTACCAGAGACAGAAAGGTTCAGGGTATACTTGTGGAGATAGTCATTTCTGGTCATACTACTCTTCTTAAAAAATTTTAAGAAAGCCGTGCGTGCGTGTGCGTGCCAAATCGCTTCAGTTGTGTCCAACTCTCTGCGACCCTATGCACTGTAGCCCCCTCCCCAGGCTCCTCTCTCCATGGGAATCTCCAGGCAAGAATAATGGAGTGGGTTGTCATTCCCTTCTCCAGGGGATCTTTCCAACCCAAGGATCGAACCTGTCTCGTATATCTCCCACATTGGCAGGCAGGTTCTTTACCACTAGAGTTACCTGGAAAGTCCAAGAAAGCCATAGCCACATCTAGTCCCAGTGCCAGAATATTAAAGAACCAGCAGTCTTCAATGCGTGCTACAAATGACTGTACATTCTCTGACTATACAATTTACTTGAATTTCAAGAGAATGGGAGAACTGTATCAAAAAAGAAACCTGACTTCTGTTAAAATCCATTCAGCCACCAAATAACAAACTTAGACAATGCATTCTCCCTATCTGTCATGTAATGCCCAGTGAAATTTCCTTGTTGCTGCTGAAAAGATTCAGTCCAGAGGAATAAAAACTTTTTATAAAAATCACTGTCAAAGGAAAAAAAAAAAAATCCCTCCAACAGGAAAAGAAACTTGGAAACCAGAAAAAAAAAAAAATTAAGCTGAAAGATTTTCACAATTCAATTATTTGAGTTTCTGCTCCAGACACAAGTAGTGATGCTCTAGTGCATATGGACTGTTCTAGAAACTCACACATATATTAATTTTTAAAACAAAGAGGAAACAAATGAGCACCTATTGGGAGTACACTGCAGATGGCTCTCCATAAACATTTAATGAGTGAGTGAAATCATAAGAATTTTTATATTTTTTAAACACAAAATGAACACCTTCAACTGGGAGAGAAGAAACCAGCTGCCAGGGAATACAAGACAGACTGTATTATTGGTTTCCATGCTGTTATCCATGGGATTCCACCCAGATGTCCTTTATATTATAGAAGAGGTATTTTCCTCAGAACAGCTTCTTAACTTATAATTTCATATGCTTTCTGATATTTTTCAAATGGTTCATAATACTACACTGTCTTAAGCTTTTCACATCCATTATGTCATTTGCATGGCTGAGATGCTTGAGGAAGAAAGTATTATTAACTCTATTTTGCAGATGAGATTATTGAAGCAAAAAAAAAAAAAAACAGGGTTTAACTAAAAACGCAAGGTTAGAAAAAAAAAACAGGCAAGGTCACAAGTAAGCTTGAGAAGCAGGAGTAAAACCACAGGTCTAGTCCTTCATTTTAGGCAAGTTGCTGTTTAAAAAAGACACTTAAAATACAAATCACTCCCACCCACCCACTCTTCCCCACCATTGGCTCAAGCAAAACAATTAAGTAGACTTTAAAGTGAACAGGAAATGACAGAACCAAAAATAACTGGGGTGTGGTCTCACCTCTGAAAAAGATTTCCAGCTGTGAATAAATGCAAACAATTCTGGCCAGACAAGATAACATTAGATCAGATTTAGAACCCAATACAACCAGGGGACCTTAGCTATAAATACAGTGACACCTTACTTTCTTAGAATAAATCTCAATATTTCAAACTCAGGAAAATGTAGATAAAAAGCAAGGTAAGTCACCAAGAAGCCACAATTGCTGTGCTCAAGTTCTCATGCTCAAGTTTTTACATACTAGACAAACCCATACAATCTAAGGGCTTGAAATCATTCATGTTTCATTTCTTTAAGAGTAATCTGATAACACGCAGTCATTTATAGTTTCACCAAAAAACAAATGTGAATCATACAGACTGAGGGTGTTCACTTAACTATGGGAATGCCTAGCAATAAGTCAGCACCTGCATATTAGCTGCATTTTATTTTACTTTACTTCTGCATTTAACGATTTGAAAGGGTCATTTTACAATGACCTTTGTATCTTTTATATCACTTCCTTTATAGCTTATTGCACGTTATGGTAGAAATTACGTGCTACGATGGCGATCAGAATTTGGGATCTGTAAAGGTCTGAGGACTACCACTAAGCTTCACTCAGATCCTATTTATTCTGACTTGACACACTATTCTGGTTTATCTGGTTTCCCTGCCTACTTCAGCTTATAAGTGGCAGATTAGAAGGGCATATTTTGACAGATAAAGAACAGTACTGAAGGAGATAAACTAAAAACAGACAAAAGCACTAAACTGGTATAGCAGTGAGGAGTCATTTTAGCACAGGAGGAAACTGCCAACACCCTTATATAGCAGAATGCACCGGCCATATTAACTGCATGGGACAGAAATTAATGTACATTATGATGACCTTGATTTATCCAAGAAGACTGTCTAATAGATTCTAAATCTTAAAGAGATGGTTATATACCCTTGATGAGTTATAAACTATGAAAACTGATATTAAAATGATCAAAATAATTTAGCAGTTACAGGGCTGTCAGTTATATGACCAATTCTCTTAAATCCCCAATGATAGCAGACAAATGCTGAGGAGGTAAATCTCAAAAATCCCATTATATTTAATAAATATTATATAGTGTAGATAATTAACATTTATGAGCAACACTTTTGATGATGACTTTCTGGGTGGAAACTACATAATACATTAAAATTATATACTGCAGACAATCAACATTTATGATGCTTAATGTTTCTGGAGGTGGGGGGGCCCTAAGTTATAACTAAAACTCTTTTCCTTCATTGACCATTCAATCATTTTTCTCCACTAAGAGAAAAATGTTTTTTCATCACCAATCTTGGTTTCTTTTCTCCATATAATTACCAAAATAAAAAAATAAAAGTATTTTAAGAGTTCTCCCCACTTACAACTAACCCCTTTATCTAGAGATCACTAACACACCTGGATCTTGGTATATTCCCTTCTTATAAAATAGTGCTTTCAAACCCAGTATTAAAACAGAGAGAAGAGTTGTACTTAAGTCTTATGTCTGAACAAAAGAAGCACATAAATTAGCGGTTATGCTTAAACCACTAATCTTAAGGGCAGAAACAACTACAACGTAAGGAACACTTTAGTCGATGTTGGACACCTGAATCAGAGAATATCATTCTCCAAGTCTCTATGGCCAAAAAGAAAATAAAACGCCAACAATCATGTCAAGAGATCTGTAGATCCCTTTCAAATATCATAAAATGAATTTATTTGTATTTACTTCACTATATTCTTTCTTTTAGTAATAACAGTGACGTGATGATCTGGAGAAAGTGGGCTAAAAGGTACATGGTATTCATACTTAAAAAAGGTTGGGGAAGGGGCAAGAAATATCTGACCTTTCAGAAGAGGAGCGGCAGAAAGATCTGACTTGGAAGAGCCTTCTTAACACCCTGCCCACATCACCCTAGATGGCTTCCCCTCAGGTAAGAGACTAAAAAGATGGAGATCCAGACTCTTTAGGGGTTGATAGGATTAGAAACACCCACCCTGCCTGGAAATCCGACACTACTGGAGACAAACGAGCAATCCCCACCTAGCTACTGGTCCAGGTGCTACAGAAAACGCCCGGCGCCCCCGCCGGGCAGCCCCGGTGGGAATCCCCGCCTCCCGTCTCCCACACCCCCCTAGGTCCTCCTCCGGGATGGGCGCCGCCCGGGACCCCGCCGCCCCCCCGACTCCCGTCCTCGGCTCCTTCCCTCCCTCCGGCCCCGAGCCATCGCCCGGCCGAGGGCCGTTTCCCGCCGATCGACTGGAAGGCCTGGCCCGCTTGGCACCTTTGATGACGCGTTCGGTGGTGGAGAGGTGGAGGTTCCTCCCGGACATGATCCCCTCGGCCTCCTCCCGGTCCGGGGAGATCTCCAGACGTGCGCCCCCGCCTTCGCCTCCAGCGATCTCGGCTCCCCAGGGCCGGTCTACCGGCCGTGCCCCGGCCCCGCTTAATCAGGCCGGCCAAGGCACCAGAAGGAGGCGGCCGCAGCAGCCCGGCCTCGAATCCCACGGACACTATGCGGGCCCACTGACCGCTCCCTCCCGAGGCGCCGAGTCGGGAGCGCCCGCGACAGCAGATCGGGGAGGCTACGCGGGCAGCCGCGGCTGCGCGCGGCCGAGGCTCGTGCGCGCGCGCGCGCGCGCTGCCCCGACTCGGCACCTCCCCAACTTCCCTGCGGCGCGCGCGCCGAGGCCTTGAGCTCCGCAAGTTTCCCCGGCAGCTCGGTCGCCTGACCTCCAGCCCCCGGGCAGTAGACAACCCCGGCTTTACCCTTCGCGCGGAGACCCCCGGACCCGCGCGGCTGCCCTCCGTACACGCGCCCTTCCTTCCTCTCCTCCAGCTTCCGAATGTCGGTCTTCCCCCTCTCCTCTGCCTGCCCTCCCCTCCAGCTCTGACTGCTTCTCAGCTGCCTGCGCCGCCCGGGCCTGGAGCACCTAACACCGGGCCCTGGTTCCCGCACCCAAAGGCCCAGCGGAACCGCGGCCATCTTGTGACCCGGCCCGAGCGTCCCGGCGGCTGTCTGGCGGAGCCGTGCGCATCCTGTCCGCCTGGGATCACCTTGCAGGGCGCCCTCGTCCTCCCAGACTTTCCCCACGGCGGGGCCTCCCTCCCTTTCCTCGGGGTCTCCCCTCCACTCTGTCTCTAGGAGTCGTTATCAGTTTGATCCAGCTCCTTCCCACAGCTTACCCTCCCCCCAGTTACCAAACCCATTTAAACCCCTGGTTTAAGTTGTCACATTTGTCGAGAGCACTTAGTATAGTGAGAACGATCGCGTGCATCCTAGTTCTAATCTAGTAGTGGGGGGTGGAGGGGGATGGTTTCCGAGTGGGTGGATAAGAGCCCCCCCCCCACCCCCACACACAACCTGTCAGGTCCCACAGCCTCCTAGCTTCCTTTCCACTTGCCAGAAAGGGGACCGCAGCCCCCTCCAAGGAACCCCTGGGCCAGACCTCCTCTGTGTAGGGAACCGACCTGGAAGTTCTGCGTGCCACCTACACAGCTGGAAGCAATCCTTCTTCCCCTTTGACACCCCGTCATTCTTACCATGGAAAACGATGGGCAAGTCTCCATAGAGTCTTAATAATCTGGCTCATCTCTAGGTTAAAAACTGACCTTTTCTCTCCTTGAATTGCAAGCCTAGTATAGAAACTGTCTTCTAGTATAGTGCCTGGCAAAGACAAAAATATTTTGATTCTAGTCCTGATGGTGGAATGTTAAAACTGGGATCCAAGGAAGTATATGCAAATTACAGGGAAACCGATTTTAACAGTCACTGTGGTGGCCAGTGAGTAGTCGTAAGTGGCTCTGTACATTTAAAGTAAATAAATATTTATTTCCTCAAGTGTACTAGCCACATTTGAAGCATTCAATAACTACCTGTGGCTAGTGACTATCTAATTGGATGTGGCAGAATAAGACCTAACGCAAAGAGCCATCTCACTGGAAAAGACCCTGATGCTGGGAAAGATTGCAGGCAAAATGAGAGGAGGGCAGAGGATGAGATAGATGGTTCCTTGGCATTATTGACTCCATGGACGTGAATCTGAGCAAACTCTGGAAGATAGTGAAGGACAGGGAAACCTGGCGTGCTGTAGTCCATGGGGTCTCAAAGAGTCAGACACGACTGAATGACTGAACAATAACAACGGACTAGGACGCTTCCATCATCGCAGAAAGTTCTTTTGGACAGCTCCCAGCTAAAAGATTATAGAGCTTAACCCAAATCTCCTTTAACATAGATTTATGTAATGGGACCAACCTAGACAGCATATTAAAAAGCAGAGACGTTACTTTGCCAACAAAGGTCCGTCTAGTCAAAGGGAGAAGGGGACGACAGAGGATGAGATGGTTGGATGGCATCACTAACTCAATGGACGCGAGTTTGAGTAAACTCTGGAAGTTGGTGATGGACAGGGAAGCCTGGCATGCTGCAGTCCATGGGGTCGCAAAGAGTCGGACATGACTGAGCGACTGAACTGAACTGACTGATGTAATGGGAGGTGATCTGGGCATATACACTAGAGTCAGACCCCGAATTATGCTTTGCAGTTTTTTTTTTTTTAATTGGAGGTTAATTGCTTTACAATGTGGTGTTAGTTTCTGCTGTATAAGGAAGTAAATCAGCTATATGTATAAATATATCCCTTCCCACTTGTGCCTCACTCCCACCCCACTCCCCCCATCCTACCCCCCTAGGTCATAGTGTATGAGCACAGACCTGAACTTCCTGTGCTATACGGAAGCTTCCCACTAGCTATCTATCTTACACATGGTAGTGTACATATGTCAATCGTAATCACTCAATTCATGCCACCCTCCTCGTCCCCACCTGAGTCCACATGTCCATTCTGTACAGCTGAATCTCTATTCCTGCCCTTGCCTTGCAGTTTTGACCTAAAGGCAATTCATGGCAACTCTAGCAAGGCAGAAGCACTTCAGGAACTGGACAGATTTTGGTTCTGAGTTCTTGGGTCTTGATTTCAGGCTTTCACCAGAGAGAATTGCTCAGAGACTCTGAGGAAGTTCTTCAACTATGAAGTAACCAGAGCTTCACACCTCTATCAAACAGATCAACTTTCTAGTGGTCAAAAATAAATTGGTTCCTGCAGCATGCTGCTGCTGCTAAGTCGCGTCAGTTGCGTCCAACTCTGTGCGACCTCATAGATGGCAGCCCACCAGGCTCCCCCGTCCCTGGGATTCTCCAGGCAAGAACACTGGAGTGGGTCGCTATTTCCTTCTCCAATGCATGAAAGTGAAAAATGAAAGTGAAGTCACTCAGTCGTGTCTGACTCTAGCGACCCCATGGACTACAGCCTACCAGGCTCCTCCGTCCATGGGATTTTCCAGGCAAAAGTACTGGAGTGGGGTGCCATTGCCTTCTCCATCCTGCAACATAGTACTAAAATTAATCTAGAAGAATGTACGCAAGATGACTAAAAACAAGGAGTTTAAGAAAACACTGCAAACCAACATGAAGAGATGGGTTATTCAATAATAGTAGTGGGGAAATTAACCAACTCTCTGGATCTCAGATATATCTTTGTTTGTTCGTTTTTATTTGTTTGGTTTATTTCTTTTGTTTTCTTTGTTTTTTGGCCACACTGGGAGGCATCCAGGATCTTAGTTCCCTGACCAGGGATCAAACACATGCCTCCTGCAGTGAAAGTGCAGAGTCTTAACCACTGGACTGAGCTACGGAAGTCCTTGGATCTCAAAGTGGAGCCACATTTTAACACCAAACTTCATAAGTAATAAATATGAGAATTAAAATGAAGTGCTATTTTTTACATAGAAAATTGGAAAATATTTTTAAAAGGTGATACTGTTGGTAGTACATCATGAGAAACGCTGGGCTGGAGGAAGCACAAGCTGGAATCAAGATTGCTAGAAGAAATATCAATAACCTAAGATATGCAGATGACACCACCCTTATGGCAGAATGCAAAGAAGAACTAAAGAGCCTCCTGATGAAAGTGAAAGAGAAGAGTGAAAAAGTTGGCTTAAAGCTCAACATTCAGAAAACTAAGATCATGGCGTCTGGTCCCATCACTTCATGGCAAATAGATGGGGAAACAGTGGAAACAGTGACTGACTTAATTTTTCTGGGCTCCAAAATCACTGCAGATGGTGATTGCAACCATGAAATTAAAAGATGCTTACTCTTTGGAAGGAAAGTTATGACCAACCTAGACATCATATTGAAAGCAGAGACATTACTTTGTCAACAAAGGTCCGTCTAATCAAGGCTATGGTTTTTCCAGTGGTCATGTATGGATGTGAGAGTTGGACTATAAAGAAAGCTGAGCACCGAAGAATTGATGCTTTTGAACTGTGGTGTTGGAGAAGATTCTTGAGAGTCCCTTGGATTGCAAGGAGATCCAACCAGTCCATCCTAAAGGAAATCAGTCCTGAATATTCATTGGAAGGACTGATGCTGAAGCTGAAACTCCAATACTTTGGCCACCTGATGTGAAGAAGTAACTCACTGGAAAAGACCCTGATGCTGGGAAAGATTGAAAGTGGGAGAAGGGGACGACAGAGGATGAGATGGTTGGATGGCATCATTGATTCAATGAACAAGGGTTTGGGTGAACTCCAGGAGTTGGTGATGGACAGGGAGGCCTAGCGTACTGCGGTTCATGGGGTTGCAAAGAGTCGGACACACTGAGCGACTGAACTGAACTGAACTGTTGGTAGAATTATAAATTAGCACAATTTCTCTGGAAAGGAATTTGGCAGTATCAATCAAAGGAGATATATGTATGGCCAATGAGAAGACTCAACATTATTAGTCATGAGGGAAATGCTGAGATACCATTTTACTAACCTAGAAGAGCTGAAATTAGAACTTCCCTGGTGGTACAGTAGGTTAAGAATCCACCTGCCAATGCCGGGGACACAGGTTGAATCCCTGGTCCGGGAAGATCCCACATGCTGAGGGGCAACTAAGCCCATGCACTACAACTACCGGAGCTGTGCGCCACCGCTGCTGAAGCCACGCACCCTTGAGCCTGTGCTCTGCAACCGTAGAAGCTATCACAATGAGAATTCCATGCACCACAACAAAGAGTAACCCCTGCTCACCGCAACTGAGAAAGCCTGCATGCAGCAATGAAGACCCAGTGCAACCAAGACTCGAAAACAAAACTTAAAAAAAAAGCTGAAATTAAAAACTCTCAACATGTAAGTGTTGGCAAGGATGGGAGCAACTGGAACTCTCCTGCATTGCTGGTGGGAGAGTAAAATGCTACAACTACTTAGGAAGTTTGTTATAAAAGTTAAATATACACCTACAGTATTACTCAGTAATTCTACTCTTGGGTATTTTACCCAACAGCCATAATAACCCAGCAAAAATACCCACTACTACTCAGATAATAAAAAGAAAATAATTAATGATGTATGTAACAGTATGGATGAATCTTAAAAACATTATGGTGAACAAAAGCGGCAAGACACCAGGACTTCCCTGGTGGTCCAGTGGCTAAGACTCCATGCTCCCAATGCAGGGGGCTCAGGTTCAATTCCTGGTCAGGGAACTAGACACCACATGCTGCAACTAAGAGTTTGCTTGCCTGCAACTGAAAAGATCCTGCATGCCTCCAGCTAAGACCCAATGCAGCCAGATAAATTTTCAAAGAAACGAAGAAGCAAGACACGAAATAGACACTATATGATTTCAGTTGCATAGGAAAATGGTTACATGAAGTATGACACTGGATGGAACATTATACATCATGAAAAATCCTACTTTAGGTGGAAAGATATTTGATATCATGAGAAAAATCTCAGGAGATGATAAGCGAAAAAGTACAATATGGACTCCATGTTGTTAACAAACAAGCTAATGTCTGCATAAAAAGGCTAGGGGGAAATGTTAATATAGTCATTCATTCAATAAATATTAATTAAATGTCATCTATGCCAGGTACTGTGCTAGGCAGTAGGCATACAGTGATGAACTGAAATCAACACAGTTCATACCACCGTGGAGCACTAGCTGATGACGAAAAGATGTTAAAAGCAGCCATCTCTTGGTGGCATGATTAAGAGTCACTTATATAAAAATAAGAGGGAAAAAAAAAGAGAAAGAAAAGAGTCACAAAAAATGAACCATAATTTTCTGTATTTTCCAGGTTTTCTACGGTAAGAAAGTATTATTTTATAACTAGGAGAAAAAAAATTTTAAGTGTTCTTTTCTTTCAAAGGCCTATTGCCTATGCCTATTTCCAGTAGCATTAAGTATTTATTTGGAGAACTTTCTGAGAGACTTCTCTGATCAAAACAAACAAAACATCTAGTACCACTCAGTGAAAAAAGAAAACTCTTAAGTAAGTTCCCTTCAAAAACAATTTTTATTTTAAGTAAATAAGGCTTTAATGCACTGGTGTTGGTGGTAATGTTTTTAGTCATCATATTAATAGCTCCTGGCAACAACTGGGGAGTTCTACTTCATTCACCTGTACATCTACCCACCTAGCCAGGGTCACTTGCATCTTCATTTCATTGATGTATTTGATTCTCTTTCCTTTTACTTTCTGCATTGGTCAGAACTGACTAAATATTTAAAACTACCAAGATTCATGCTTAATTGGCAATCCTACTAATTTCTTCAAATCTAGGTTTCCATGTTACAGGGCCTGTGAGACTTGTTTTATTTCCTTATGAAACTCCCTAAGCACTTCATAAACCTTAATTAATGACTAACTCTTTTGAGAAATAATTATGAATGCTTTTGATTTAACAAAAGCACAAGGAAACCTAGTTTCCACTGTTGTATAAAAGTAACCTGGCTTTAGTTTCTGTATGAAGCCATTAAATATTAAACTTCTGTGTTAAATGCAGGCAAGAGAACTGCAGAATATTTTTTAAATGAATAAAATGAGCATTTCTAAAATAGCAACACAGAGTAAAAGGTATTTTATAGTGCATAGTTTTTCATTTTATATGAAAAGCACTACATAAATGTTTTTATTGGTAACACATATGATATGGACATCACATACTAATATTTCATTTATCTCTTTCTATATGAGTGCATTTGTGCTCTCCAGGCAGGAGATGTGGATTCAATCCCTGGGTCGGGAAGATTCCCCTGGAGAGAAAATGGCAATCTACTCCAGTATTCTTGCCTGGGAAATCCCACTGAAGAGGAGGCTAGCGGGCTATAGTCCATGGAGTCACAAAGAGTCAGACACTGAACACACACGCATGAATGCATTTAACTTTGATTACATTACCTTGGCATGAATACCCTCCCCCCCACACCAACAGTCGAGGTCTAAACAAAATTAGCAAATTTATATTAAAAAAAAATTTTTTTTCACAATTGGAAAAACATGACCCAAAGGAACTTTCTACCCATCATAGCCTGATATGAAAGTAGTAATCTCTGTAGACATGTGGGAAAAAAAGCGCTTGGGAAAGTCTTGCCTGGTGTGCTGCAGTTCATGGGGTTGCAAAGAGTCAGACACAACTTAGTGACTGAACAACAACAAATATATATTTACAGGTTAATATGCAGGTCATTTGGGGGGTAATGTGCAAGCCTCTGAAGTGTGTTACTCCTTGGTCTTCCCGGGAGAACCCACTACTATAACTGTAACAGGATTAAAGGCCCCCCCAATGTTGCCCATGATTACTTTTGTTTAAATCATGACAAAACAGGAAAAGATGGTAACAGTCATTACTGGCTACATAATACAGTACAGTCTAGGAGAATAGAATTTAATACCTCTCTTATTGCTGGGCTCCAGCATTCCACAGGTGAGAGATGCCACAGGTAAACGTCAGGGGCATTCATCAAGTTGCTTGGGCCAAAAATTGACAGTGGGAGGCAGGCAGAGGAGGCCAGTCCTCACATCATGTCCTATAAACTTACACCCCCTACAGTCCATTTCCCATACAACAGATCCTTTTCAACTAAAACAAATCTGATTTTTATCATTTCTCTGCTTAAAACCCTCAAGTGTCTCTTTTTCTAAAAGTGGTCTACTTCTTAGTAGACTTCTATCTAATTCGTTGATCTCAGCTCAAACCTCTTCCCCTCCATCCACTACATTTCAGACCTAGTGGCCTTATACAGGGTATACTGCAATTCATACAAATAGCCTCAAACAGACCAAGTTCATTTGTTTCCCAGGCTCTTGCATTTCCTGAATATTCATTGAAAGGACTGATGCTGAAGCTCCAATACTTTGGCCACCTGATGTAAAGAACTGACTCACTGGAAAAGACCCTGATGCTGGGAAAGATTGAAGGCAAAAGAAGGGGGCAGTAGAGGATGAGATAGATAGCATCACTGACTCAATGGACATGAATTTGAGCAAACTCCAAGAGACAGTGAAGAATAGAAGAGGCTGGCATGCTGCAGTCTATGGGGTTGCAAAGAGTCAGACACGACTTAGCAACTGAACAACAAAATTGCTCGGAACATTCTTTTCCTAGATCTTCACAAGGCTGCCTCCTTACTCTCAACTCAGGTGCACCTCCGAAAGGCTGGCCTTCCCTAAGCACTGTACTGCCTAAAGCTACATCACCCCACCACTCTCTGCCTCATTTCCATAAATTAGCTTATCCATAGCGTGTCTACTCTCACTTCTTAAGGGGGCATCTTTGTCTGTTTTGTTCACTGCTGTTACGTTGTCATGCTGACCATGGCCTGAGGTTGGAGGTTAATAATTTGTTGAATTCATGAATATCTTCTTACTCTGGTCCTAAGCAGAAGTTCTTAACTTGTGGTACAGGGATTTCAAATCATTCCCTCCCCATCCAGCTCCCAACTAGAAATGAAATCAAAGTATTGAGTTTATTTTTAAGTGCTTTGGGGTGTGTGTGAGAAATGTATAGGAAAGCATATTTATTTTTCATTTTCTCGAAGGAATCCAGACAACAAAGTGTTAATGACCACTGATACAGAGTTTTAATTTACAAAGCACTGTCCCTTTAAAAAAAAAATTCTTTTTTTGGCCGTCCTGCATGATAGAACCTGAGCCCCCTGCAATGCAGAAGTTTCTTACACATTTAGTTCTCTTACATTTATGCAGATAGACAGTATAGAAATGATCTTTTCTACCTTGTAGATAAAGTCATTGAGGTGTGGAGACATTAAACAAATCAGAGTTTGCACAGCCAGTCAATGACGGAATTGACACAAATCCATTCTTCTGGACTCAAAACACTTTGCCCTGTTGGCTGAAGACCAAGACAGAATCCACTCTTGCTTAACTTCATTTGCTTCCAAAAGCATCAAACTTAAACATTTTTCTAAGAGATTTCTTATTTAAACTAGTTTATAAGACTGCATTAAAATTTTCAATGAAAATAATTATCATCAGCTAGATCAAGGCAATTTTTTTCAAGCAAAAATTTAATGTATGGACCAAGAAGTGCAAAACAGTTTTCCATTAGGTTAGCTGCTGCTGCTAAGTCGCTTCAGTCGTGTCTGACTCTGTGCGACCCTATAGACGGCAGCCCACCAGGCTCCCCCGTTCCTGGGATTCTCCAGGCAAGAACACTGGAGTGGGTTGCCATTTCCTTCTCCAATGCACGAAAGGGAAAAGGGAAAGTGACACGACTCTTAGCGACCCCATGGACTGCAGCCTACTAGACTCCTCCGTCCATGGGATTTTCGAGGCAAGAGTACTGGAGTGGGGTGCCAGTGCCTTCTCCGTTCCATTAGGTTAAGTGGAACATAATTGAGGAAATAGCTTTGCAAGGATAAATATAACAAATGAAAATAATGTTGAGATCTCGAATGTTTAGATTTTATCTACCCTTTCAGTTAGGATGCACAACTGAACCATCTATCCTAAAAAATCAATTTAATCTACTTTTTTTTTTTAAAAGTTAGGTTTCCCAGAAAAGAAAAATCTAAATTTAATCTCTTTGCTCTGCTCATGCAGTTTTCAAGAGGAATGAGATGGAGGGACCTACATTATTTGCATTAAACCATGTACATTTGGGGCAAAGACATTTCTCCTCAAGGGCGATGCCTGTGTAATAACCCATATGGGAAAAGAATCTAAAAAAGAATGGCTGTATGTATATGTATAACTGATTCACTTTGCTGTGCGTATGAGACTAACGCAACACTGTAAATTAACTATACTCCAATTTCAAAAAAAGTGGGGGCATGCCTGTAGGATACAACCAGACACCAGCTTCAAAAGAGCTTGTTTCATTAACCTCAAGAACTTATGGGGAACATGCCACTTGAAAGAATCTCCTATTCTGGGAGGATACAGTAGATCAAAGAGAATTTTTTCCTTCCTTATGAGAATCTATAATTAAAGACCTAATCCTTTATTTTAAGGAAGAAAAAAAAATGTCCTCCTTTATTGAATCAGTTGTTTTCCTCTCCTTAAAATGCACATGGTTAACGTCATGTTTTGGAAGGAATTTCCTTTTAACTGGCCTGTCATTCTTAGATTTTGGTGCCTTTAAAAATGTTAGCCTGGGGCTTCCTTGGTGGCCCATTAGACTCCCATCTTCAAATGCAGGGGGCGCAGGTTCAATCCCTTGTTGGGGAACTAAGATCCCACATGCCTGGTGGCCAAATAAATAAAACAAAAAATGTTTTAGCAAGCAGAGTGTGTTCCTGGCATCTTGGGACCTGTCACTTTCCCAAGACAATGTGAAGCCCAGCGCCCAGTCCCTGCCGCCAGCAGAGGCCCAGTTCTGTGCAGAGCAAGAGTGGCAAATAGAAGGACAGCCCTACTGAAGACGGCTCATTACCCTCACTGGCAATCACATAAAGCAAGAAGCGTGACTCCATCTACTTATGGGGTGTGTCCACAGCTAGGTACAGGCGGCAATGACCACTGTATCCAGGATTTCTCCACTGAGGACAAGTTCAAGTTCCACTTTGGGATCCAAGGGCCTCATGTGGGCAACTGCAGTTCCCACAGGTGTGGCATGTACACCAACGGAGGCCTTGTTGTGCTAGACTGTGATAACCCTCGGGTCAGCATCTTTTCTTCTGAGGGCAGGTTCAAGACAGAGATTGGACCAGGTGGCCTTGAGAGCCCCAAGAGAGTGGCCACAGAACGGATGGTAACAGGTTATGCATCTTAACCGTCCGGGCCAGTGGCAAGCTGGTTGGCCAGTTCGGAGGCCATGGGGCCACTAACTATGCAGTGCCTGTGGCTCAGATGGTAAAGAGTCTGCCTGCAATGTAGTTTAGACCTGGGTTCGATCCCTGGGTCGGGAAGATCCCCTGGAGAAGAGAATGGAAACCCACTCCGGTCTTCTTGCTTGGAGAATTCCATGGACAGAGAAGCTTGGCTGGGATCGCAAAGAGTCAGACACAACTGAGCGACTAACACTTTCACTTTGTGAACAAGAATGCAATTGTAGTGATAGATTTCCATAAATGTTCATGGAGGTGGACACCCCTGGCAGAGTTCCTCTTCAGGTTTGCCTCCCACAGGAGGCCGTGGACCCTTCAATGCCTCCATGGGGTTAGCTGTGGACTTCAGGGGGAGCCCCCTTGTGGCTAATAGGGGAAGTGCAGCCTCCAGCCGTCCGAAGGCTCTGGCTCCTTCTAGTCCTTGTATCAACTCTGCAGAGCCACTACAGCACCACAGGGCCTGGCACTGACCACAGATGCCCATGAGGTGGTGGCCTATGCTGGTGTCAAAGAACATAATCAATAATCTATCATAGGAATGGAAGAGATTTATTTGAGTCACACTAAGGACAATTCTAGGAATCAGCGAACTAAAATGGACTGGAATGGGTGAATTTAACTCAGATGACCATTATATCTACTACTGCGGGCAGGAATCCCTTAGAAGAAATGGAGCAGCCATCATGGTCAACAAAAGAGTCCGCAATGCAGTGCTTGGATACAATCTCAAAAACGACAGAATGATCTCTGTTTGTTTCCAAGGCAAACCATTCAATATCACAGTAATCCAAGTCTATGCCCCAAACAGTAACACTAAAGAAGCTGAAGTTGAACGGTTCTATGAAGACCTACAAGACCTTTTAGAACTAACACCCAAAAAAGATGTCCTTTTCATTATAGGGGACTGGAATGCAAAAGTAGGAAGTCAAGAAACACCTGGAGTAACAGGCAAATTTGGCCTTGGAATACGGAATGAAGCAGGGCAAAGACTAATAGAGTTTTGCCAAGAAAATGCACTGGTCATAGCAAACACCCTCTTCCAACAACACAAGAGAGGACTCTACACATGGACATCACCAGATGGTCAACACCGAAATCAGATTGATTATAGTCTTTGCAGCCAAAGATGGAGAAGCTGTATACAGTCAACAAAAACAAGACCAGGAGCTGACTGTGGTTCAGATCATGAACTCCTTATTACCAAATTCAGACTGAAATTGAAGAAAGTAGGGAAAACCACTAGACCATTCAGGTATGACGTAAATCAAATCCCTTATGATTATACAGTGGAAGTGAGAAATAGATTTCAGGGCCTAGATCTGATAGATAGAGTGCCTGATGAACTATGGAATGAGGTTCGTGACATTGTACAGGAGACAGGGATCAAGACCATCCCCATGGAAAAGAAATGCAAAAAAGCAAAATGGCTGTCTGGGGAGGCCTTAAAAATAGCTGTGAAAAGAAGAGAAGCAAAAAGCAAAGGAGAAAAGGAAAGCTATAAGCATCTGAATGCAGAGTTCCAAAGAATAGCAAGAAGAGATAAGAAAGCCTTCCTCAGCGATAAATGCAAAGAAATAGAGGAAAACAACAGAATGGGAAAGACTAGAGATCTCTTCAAGAAAATTAGAGATACCAAGGGGACATTTCATGCAAAGATGGGCTCGATAAAGGACAGAAATGGTATGGACCTAACAGAAGCAGAAGATATTAAGAAGAGGTGGCAAGAATACACAGAAGAACTGTACAGAAAAGATCTTCACGACCCAGATAATCACGATGGTGTAATCACTGACCTAGAGCCAGACATCCTGGAATGTGAAGTCAAGTGGGCCTTAGAAAGCATCACTACGAACAAAGCTAGTGGAGGTGATGGAATTCCAGTTGAGCTACTTCAAATCCTGAAAGATGATGCTGTGAAAGTGCTGCACTCACTATGCCAGCAAATTTGGAAAACTCAGCAGTAGCCACAGGACTGGAAAAGGCCAGTTTTCATTCCAATCCCAAAGAAAGGCAATGCCAAAGAATGCTCAAACTACGTCACAATTGCACTCATCTCACACGCTAGTAAAGTAATGCTCAAAATTCTCCAAGCCAGGCTTCAGCAATATGTGAACCGTGAACTTCCTGATGTTCAAGCTGGTTTTAGAAAAGGCAGAGGAACCAGAGATTAAATTGCCAACATCTGCTGGATCATGGAAAAAGCAAGAGAGTTCCAGAAAAACATCCATTTCTGCTTTATTGACTATGCCAAAGCCTTTGACTGTGTGGATCACAATAAACTGTGGAAAATTCTGAAAGAGATGGGAATACCAGACTACCTGACCTGCCTCTTGAGAAATCTGTATTCAGGTCAGGAAGCAACAGTTAGAAGTGGACATGGAACAACAGACTGGTTCCAAATAGGAAAAGGAGTATGTCAAGGCTGTATATTGTCACCCTGCTTATTTAACTTATATGCAGAGTACATCATGAGAAACGCTGAACTAGAAGAAACACAAGCTGGAATCAAGATTGCCGGGAGAAATATCAATAACCTCAGATATGCAGATGACACTACCCTTATGGCAGAAAGTGAAGAGGAACTAAAAAGCCTCTTGATGAAAGTGAAAGAGGAGAGTGAAAAAGTTGGCTTAAAGCTCAACATTCAGAAAATGAAGATCATGGCATCTGGTCCCGTCACTTCATGGGAAATAGATGGGGAAACAGTGGAAACAGTGTCAGACTTTATTTTTCTGGGCTCCAAAATCACTGCAGATGGTGACTGCAGCCATGAAATTAAAAGACGCTTACTCCTTGGAAGAACACTTATGACCAACCTAAATAGCATATTCAAAAGCAGAGACATTAGTTTGCCAACAAAGGTCCGTCTAGTCAAGGCTATGGTTTTTCCTGTGGTCATGTATGGATGTGAGAGTTGGACTGTGAAGAAGGCTGAGCGCCGAAGAATTGATGCTTTTGAACTGTGGTGTTGGAGAAGACTCTTGAGAGTCCCTTGGACTGCAAGGAGATCCAACCAGTCCATTCTGAAGGAGATCAGCCCTGGGATTTCTTTGGAGGGAATGATGCTAAAGCTGAAACTCCAGTACTTTGGCCACCTCATGCGAAGAGTTGACTCATTGGAAAAGCCTCTGATGCTGGGAGGGATTGGGGGCAGGAGGAGAAGGGGACGACAGAGGATGAGGTGGCTGGATGGCATCACTGATTCGATGGACATGAGTCTGAGTGAACTCCGGGAGTTGGTGATGGACAAGGAGGCCTGGCATGCTGCGATTCATGGGGTCGTGAAGAGTCGGACACGACTGAGCGACTGAACTAAACTGAACTGAAGGACGATAGCTTGGAAGACAGCATCGCAGATAACTGTGAAGAACTGCTCTGGAGAAACAGGGTTTTCAGCAGTTTTATATGTTGTCAAAACAAAGAGGGCATCCCTGGTGGCTCAGGCAGTAAAGACTCTGCCTGCAACTCGGGAGACCCAGATTTGATCCCTGGGTCAGGAAGATCCCCTGGAGAAGGGAATAGTGACCCACTCCAGTATTCATGCCTGGAGAATTCCATGGATAGAAGAGCCTAGTGGGCTATATAGTCCATGGGGTCACAAAGAGTCAGATACAACTGAGCGACTAACACACACACACACACACACACACAGAATAAAGAGCACTCAACAAGTCAGGGATACATTCCTTCAAGGTTTTGTTTTTTTTAAAAAAAAAAACACATACACAGCGAGTCAGTTTGACCTCGGCACCTGGGAAGGGAGTTTTATCATTGAAGGAATATCAGCACTGGTGTCCCAGGAAGGGAGACATTGAATCTTTACTTTCCACACAACATTCTTTACTTTGGGTCAGTGTACCCTTTTCTTGATCATTAAAGCAGATGTACAATGTATGTTTGATATGCCACAAACAAGGCTGTTTTAGTTAGCGTAAAATTCAAGTTATGTCATGTATAAGCCAGAATGACTTCCCCAGACCGCAATATGTGAATACTTTATCACTGCTAATTACAAATGGCAACCCACTCTAGTATTTTTGCCTGGGAAATCATAGGCAGGACAGAAGAGCCTGGTGGGCTACAGTCCACGGGGTCACAGAGTCGGACAGGACTTAGCAACTAGGCTACAACAAACCACTGTTTTAAGGTCTGTGCTGCACTAGTGGCTGCACAGAGCCTGCCTGGTTCACGCAGGGAAATACCTAGGGGTGGCTGGACCAGAGGGTCTGGCCAGGAGGTGGGCCACAAATCTGGCAGCACTGAATGTGGGCTGTGGGCATGGGTGCCCTCCCTTTCCCCATCTCCCAAACTCAGGGCTGCTCTTTATTTAATTCTTTTTCTTCCTTTGGCTGTACCATGCAGCATGCAGGATCTTATTTCCTGCATTGGGAGTGCAGAATCTTAACCACTGGACCATTAGGTGCATGCATGCTAAGTTCCTTTAATCATGTCCAACTCTTTGCCACCTTCTGGACTGTAGCCCACCAGGCTACCCTGTCCATGGCATTCTCCAGGCAAGAATAATGGAGTGGGTCGTCATTTCCTACTCCATGGAATCTTCCCAACCCAGGGTTTGAATCCACATCTCTTACATCTCCCACATTGGTTCAGTTCAGTTCAGTTCAGTTCAGTCACTCAGTCGTGTCCGACTCTTTGCGACCCCATGGACCGCAGTATGCCAGGCCTCCTTGTCCATCACCAACTCCCAGAGTTTACCCAAACTCATGTCCGTTGAGTCGGTGATGCCATCCGACCATCTCATCCTCTGTCATCCCCTTCTCCTCCTGCCTTCAATCTTTCCCAGCATGAGGGTCTTTTCAAATGAGTCAGTTCTTCACATCAGGTGGCCAAAGTATTGGAGTGGCATCGGTCCTTCCAATGAATATTCAGGACTGACCTCCTTTAGGATGGACTGGTTGGATGTTCTTGCAGCCCAAGGGACTCTTAAGTCTTCTCCAACACGATAGTTCAAAAGCATCAATCCTTCAACGCTAAGCTTTCTTTGTAGACCAACTTTCACATCCATACATGACCACTGGAAAAACCATAGTCTTGGCTAGACGGACCTTTGTTGGCAAAGTAATGTCTCTGCTTTTCAATACGCTGTCTAGGTTGGTCATAACTTTCCTTCCAAGGAGTAAGCGTCTTTTAATCTCATGGCTGCAGTCACCCTCTGCAGTGATTTTGGAGCCCCCAAAAATAAAGTCTGCCACTGTTTCCACTGGTAGGCAGGTTCTTTACCACTAGTGCCAGCCACCTGGGAAGCCCACTAGGTGAGTCCCTTTTCATTCAGTTCTTGCTTTAACTGGGTGGGCCTAGACTGTGTACCTTCCTTACACGTCTCCCCTGTCCCTTCAGTGCTCCCCTCCGCCAGCCTAGGGCCAGAACAGCCTTTTACTCCAGGTCTGCTTGTCTGTCTACCACCCCCTACACGGACAGTGATAACAATACCCCATTACTCCTATTAAATGACTTCACACACACACACACAAAGCCACATACAGGATGATATATACTTTAAGAACACATTTCATTTGGAATCACCGCATCAAAGATTTCTTTTCAATATGTTATTTGAGATTCCTTGTTTCAAAGAGATTCAACACATGTTTCTGGGCTCCCTATGTAGGGGGGAGGGACTATAAAAGGTGTATGAAAGGAATGATCATGGCTCACAAGAAATGGAAGAGAAAACAAAAGAAAAACCTACAAAACACTTAAAATGTATGGAGGCTTGTTACGTTTTTGTGACATTTTTATGGTATGCTTATGTATGGATGTTATGATGGATGTACACTTATGCTGTTTCCAGTCATAAAAAAGGTACATTTTGAAAACAAATTTTCTTTTCAGGGGCCTCTCCTTGGAATTTCCTGATGGCTTTCTTTTAATGTGTATACTTACAAAAACTCTGTGGATTATTGCCTGAGTTTATTCTTAGGGAACCTCAGGAGATAAGCAAACCACAGATGGAGAAAAATATTCAGAACCTAATGGAAGAAAGAACTCCTTCTTGGCTTCTGAGCACTTTTGGATTACTCCTTAACTATAATTGATGCCACTGTTTCAGAATCCCACCCACTGTCAGGGTCAAAGATTGTTCTTATACAGGAAGCATAGTCTGTGAACTCCCTTCCTTCTTTTAAAATAAACCTTGAAGAGACATCTGGCAAGAACTGTGATGTTGGAGAGAAAAATATTTTGGGGCTGACAGCTCTAAACATACTTAGCTGAGAGCTGATAAGGACCTATGGATCTTTTCCAACAACTTTTTTTTTTTTTCTATTTAAATAGAATGGAATTCAGTTTATTTCAGAAGGTGGACAGGATTCACTTCCTCTGGGATTTAAACCTGTTATTCTTGAGAAGTCCAGGTAGATCACATTAGATCATTCAGTTCAATTGCTCAATTGTGTCCAACTCTTTGTGACCCCATGAATCACAGCACGCCAGGCCTCCCTGTCCATCACCAAGTCCTGGAGTCCCCCCAAACCCATGTCCATTGAGTTGGTGATGCCATCCAACCACCTCATCATTTGTTGTCCCCTTCTCCTCCTGCCCTCAATCTTTCCCAGCATCAGGGTCTTTTCCGATGAGTCAGCTCTTTGCATCAGGTGACGAAAATATTGGAGTTTCAGCTTCAGCATCACTCCTTCCAATGAACACCCAGGACTGATCTCCTTCAGAATGCACTGGTTGGATCTCCTTGCAGTCCAAGGGACTCTCAAGAGTCTTCTCCAACACCACCGTTCAAAAGCATCAATTCTTCGGCGCTCAGCTTTCTTCACAGTCCAACTCTCACATCCATACATACTACTGGAAAAACCATAGCCTTGACTAGATGGACTTTGTTGACAAAGTAATGTCTCTGCCTTTCAATATGCTGTCTGGGTTGGTTATAACTTTCCTTTTAAGGAGTAAGCGTCTTTTAATTTCATGGCTCCAGTCACTATCTTCAGTGATTTTGGAGCCCAGAAAAATAAAGTCTGACACTGTTTCCACTGTTTCCCCATCTATTTCCCATGAAGTGACGGGACCAGATGCCATGATCTTCATTTCCTGAATGTTGAGCTTTATGCCAACTTTTTCACTCTCCTCTTTCACTTTCATCAAGAGGCTCTTTACTTTTTCTTCACTTTCTGCCATAAGGGTGGTGTCATCTGCATATCTGAGGTTATTGTTATTTCTCCCAGCAATCTTGATTCCAGCTTGTGTTTCTTCTAGTTCAGTGTTTCTCATGATGTACTCTGCATATAAGTTAAATAAGCAGGGTGACAATATACAGCCTTGACATACTCCTTTTCCTATTTGAAACCAGTCTGTTGTTCCATGTCCAGTTCTAACTGTTGCTTCCTGACCTGCATATAGGTTTCTCAAGAGGCAGACCAGGTGGTCTGGTATTCCCATCTCTTTCAGAATTTTCCACAGTTTATTGTGATCCACACAGTCAAAGGCTTTGGCATAGTCAATAAAGCAGAAATAGATGTTTTCCTGGAAGAGTGTGAAAATCTTTAATAAAAGAGATGAGCATTTTGTTTTCCAGTAAATCAAAAACCCTGTGTTGATGTTTGGTGTCATTATTTCTCAAAACAGATTTTGTTCAAATCAGTCTCAGCATCACTGAATGGTAAAGACGAATGTGCAGAAGCAACTTGATAGAAGGGCATTCAGTTAAGTTTAGTTCAGTAGCTCAGTCGTGTCCGACTCTTCGTGACCCCATGAATCGCAGACCAACAGGCCTCCCTGTCCATCACCAACTCCCAGAGTTCACTCAGACTCACGTCAATCCAGTCAGTGGTGCCATCCAGCCATCTCATCCTCTGTCGTCCCCTTCTCCTCCTGCCCCCAATCCCTCCCAGCATCAGAGGCTTTTCCAATGAGTCAACTCTTCGCATGAGGTGGCCAAAGTACTGGAGTTTCAGTTTCAGCATCATTCCCTCCAAAGAAATCCCAGGGCTGATCTCCTTCAGAATGGACTGGTTGGATCTCCTTGCAGTCCAAGGGACTCTCAAGAGTCTTTTCCAACACCACCGTTCAAAAGCATCAATTCTTTGGCGCTCAGCCTTCTTCACAGTCCAACTCTCACATCCATACATGACCACAGGAAAAACCATAGCCTTGACTAGACGGACCTTTGTTGGCAAAGTAATGTCTCTGCTTTTGAATATGCTATTTAGGTTGCTCATAAGTGTTCTTCCAAGGAGTAAGCGTCTTTTAATTTCATGGCTGCAGTCACCATCTGCAGTGATTTTGGAGCCCAGAAAAATAAAGTCTGACACTGTTTCCACTGTTTCCCCATCCATTTCCCATGAAGTGATGGGACCAGATGCCATGATCTTCATTTTCTGAATGTTGAGCTTTAAGCCAACTTTTTCACTCTCCACTTTCACTTTCATCAAGAGGCTTTTTAGTTCCTCTTCACTTTCTGCCATAAGGGTAGTGTCATCTGCATATCTGAGGTTATTGATATTTCTCCCGGCAATCTTGATTCCAGCTTGTGTTTCTTCTAGTTCAGTGTTTCTCATGATGTACTCTGCATATAAGTTAAATAAGCAGGGTGACAATATACAGCCTTGACATACTCCTTTTCCTATTTGGAACCAGTCTGTTGTTCCATGTCCACTTCTAACTGTTGCTTCCTGACCTGAATACAGATTTCTCAAGAGGCAGGTCAGGTAGTCTGGTATTCCCATCTCTTTCAGAATTTTCCACAGTTTATTGTGATCCACACAGTCAAAGGCTTTGGCATAGTCAATAAAGCGGAAATAGATGTTTTTCTGGAACTCTCTTGCTTTTTCCATGATCCAGCAGATGTTGGCAATTTAATCTCTGGTTCCTCTGCCTTTTCTAAAACCAGCTTGAACATCAGGAAGTTCACGGTTCACATATTGCTGAAGCCTGGCTTGGAGAATTTTGAGCATTATTTTACTAGCATGTGAGATGAGTACAATTGTGTGGTAGTTTGAGCATTCTTTGGCATTGCCTTTCTTTGGGATTGGAATGAAAACTGGCCTTTTCCAGTCCTGTGGCTACTGCTGAGTTTTCCAAATTTGCTGGCATAGTGAGTGCAGCACTTTCACAGCATCATCTTTCAGGATTTGGAATAGCTCAACTGGAATTCCATCACCTCCACTAGCTTTGTTCGTAGTGATGCTTTCTAAGGCCCACTTGACTTCACATTCCAGGATGTCTGGCTCTAGGTCAGTGATTACACCATTGTGATTATCTGGGTCGTGCAGATCTTTTCTGTACAGTTCTTCTGTGTATTCTTGCCACCTCTTCTTAATATCTTCTGCTTCTGTTAGGTCCATACCATTTCTGTCCTTTATCGAGCCCATCTTTGCATGAAATGTCCCCTTGGTATCTCTAATTTTCTTGAAGAGATCTCTAGTCTTTCCCATTCTGTTGTTTTCCTCTATTTCTTTGCATTTATCGCTGAGGAAGGCTTTCTTATCTCTTCTTGCTATTCTTTGGAACTCTGCATTCAGATGCTTATAGCTTTCCTTTTCTCCTTTGCTTTTTGCTTCTCTTCTTTTCACAGCTATTTTTAAGGCCTCCCCAGACAGCCATTTTGCTTTTTTGCATTTCTTTTCCATGGGGATGGTCTTGATCCCTGTCTCCTGTACAATGTCACGAACCTCATTCCATAGTTCATCAGGCACTCTATCTATCAGATCTAGGCCCTGAAATCTATTTCTCACTTCCACTGTATAATCATAAGGGATTTGATTTACGTCATACCTGAATGGTCTAGTGGTTTTCCCTACTTTCTTCAATTTCAGTCTGAATTTGGTAATAAGGAGTTCATGATCTGAGCCACAGTCAGCTCCTGGTCTTGTTTTTGTTGACTGTATACAGCTTCTCCATCTTTGGCTGCAAAGACTATAATCAATCTGATTTCGGTGTTGACCATCTGGTGATGTCCATGTGTAGAGTCCTCTCTTGTGTTGTTGGAAGAGGGTGTTTGCTATGACCAGTGCATTTTCTTGGCAAAACTCTATTAGTCTTTGCCCTGCTTCATTCCGTATTCCAAGGCCAAATTTGCCTGTTACTCCAGGTGTTTCTTGACTTCCTACTTTTGCATTCCAGTCCCCTATAATGAAAAGGACATCTTTTTTGGGTGTTAGTTCTAAAAGGTCTTGTAGGTCTTCATAGAACTGTTCAACTTCAGCTTCTTCAGCATTACTGGTTGGGCCATAGACTTGGATTACTGTGATATTGAATGGTTTGCCTTGGAAACAAACAGAGATCATTCTGTCGTTTTTGAGATTGCATCCAAGTACCGCATTACGGACTCTTTTGTTGACCATGATGGCTACTCCATTTCTTCTAAGGGATTCCTGCCCGCAGTAGTAGATATAATGGTCATCTGAGTTAAATTCACCCATTCCAGTCCATTTCAGTTCACTGATTCCTAGAATGTCGACATTCATTCTTGCCATCTCGTTTGACCACTTCCAATTTGCCTTGATTCATGGACCTGACATTCCAGGGTCCTATGAAATATTGCTCTTTACAACATCGGACCTTGCTTCTGTCACCAGTCACATCCACAGCTGGGTATTCTTTTTGCTTTGGCTCCATCCCTTCATTCTTTCTGGAGTTATTTCTCCACTGATCTCCAGTAGCATATTGGGTGCCTACTGACCTGGGGAGTTCCTCTTTCAGTATCCTATCATTTTGCCTTTTCATACTGTTCATGGGGTTCTCAAGGCAAGAATACTGAAGTGGTTTGCCATTCCCTTCTCCAGTGGACCACATTCTGTCAGATCTCTCTGCCATACCCACCCCACGGGCATGGCTTAGTTTCACTGAGTTAGACAATCCGTGGTCCTAGTGTGATTAGATTGACTAATTTTCTGTGAGTATGGTTTCAGTGTGTCTCCCCTCTGATGCCCTCTTTAACACCTACCATCTTACTTGGGTTTCTCTTACCTTGGGTGTGGGGTATCTCTTCACGGCTGCTCCAGCAAAGCGCAGCCGCTGCTCCTTACCTTGGACGAGGGGAATTTCCTCACCGCCGCCCTTCCTGACCTTCAACGTGGGATAGCTCCTCTAGGCCCTCCCGCACCCGCGCAGCCACCGCTTCCTGGACGTGGGGTTGGTCCTCCCGGCCGCTGCCCCTGGCCTCAGGCGTAGGGTAGCTCCTCCCGACCGCCGCCCCTGGCCTCGGGCGTAGGGTAGCTCCTCCCGGCCACCGCCCCTGACCTCATTCGCGGGGTAGCTCCTCTCAGCCGCTGCCCCTGACCTCGGAGTTATCTGGCCAAGAATTACACCTTCCACCAAAAATGTCCCAAATGGCTTAGCTGATAAACAGTATTACTACGAGATGGCCAAGATTGAAGTTTTAACCTTCTTAGTGACCTGTTTGCTTTGCTCGGCTTTATCCTAGGTTGTTGCTTCTTCACTAAGCTGTGTCTGACTCTTTTTTGACCCCGGGGACTGTAGCCCACCAGGCTCCTCTGTCCATGGGATTTCCCAGGCAAGAATACTGGAGTGAGTTGCCATTTCCTTCTCCAGGGGATCTTCCTGACCCAGGGATCGAATCCCTGTCTCCTGCATTGGCAGGTGGATTCTTTACCACTCACTGAGCCACCACAGAAGCCCACTCTATTCTATACTGGCCACAAGTTCACCTCTCTCAAACTTCTGTTTCTAAAGAAGGACCAGGAAACAAGGAATTAGCAAAACCAACACCAAAGACAGTAAAAACACAACAGGAACTGCTGCCAGTGGATAAAGAGGCCTTCCATCAACACAAAGCTGGCAGGCATTCCATCTGATCTTTTCATTCTTACTGTGTGGCAGGTGCTGGAATCACAGAGAGAAACCAGGTAGAGCCTCTACCCAAGGAAGCTGGTGTATAAAGAACAAGCGACTACAATGCAAGTCCAGTAACTGATAAACACAGGGAGGCATTAATCCCACCTGGGCGGGTGATCCAGAGGTGGCACAGGCCGAGGATGGAGTGAGTATCATTTTGAATAACTGCATCAGATGCTAGTCCAATACAGCTACTTAATGCGATTTAAAATTCCAATAGAAGCCACTTAATATATTATTCTTGAGTTAGAAAAAGGAAGGACTGAGAAACAGGCATTTGGGAATTTCTATGTAGTAATAAGACAGCATCAATTCTTTTTTTTCCCCAAGTCTTTATTCAATGTTACAATATTGTTTCTGTTTTATGTTTTGGTTTTTTGGCCACCAGGCATGTGGAATCTTAGCTGCCAGACCAGGGATTGAACCTGCAACCCCTGCATTGAAAGGCAAAGTCTTAACCACTGGACCACCAGGGAAGTTGCTAGCATCAGTTCTTTTACCCTACTGTTCATTTTTGTTGTTGAAGATAAATAACAGACACCTGCTCTTTTGAATAAATGGAGAAACAGCAGATTTAGAATTTTAAATCTCATGACAGAACTTTTCCCTGTGAGACATTCAGGAGACATGGTTTGAATGAACCAAGGATATTCTTCTGCTTCATTGACTACACTAAAGCCTTTGAGTGGATCACCACAAACTGGAAAATTCTTAGAGATGGAAATACCAGACCACCTTACCTGCCTCCTGCGAAACCTGTATGCAGATTAAGAAGCAACAGTTAGAATGGACATGGAATGATGGTCTGGTTCCAAATTGGGAAAGGGGTATGTCAAGACTCTATATTATCACCCTGCTTATTTAACTTATATGCAGAGTACATCATGCGAAATCCAAGGCTGGATGAAACACAAGTTGGAGTCAAGATTGCCGGGAGAAATATCAATAACCTCAGATACGCAGACACCACCACCCTTATGGCAGAAAGCAAAGAGGAACTAAAAAGCCTCTTGATGAAGGTGAAAGAGAATGAAAAAGCTGGCTTAAAACTCAACATTCAAAAAACTAAGATCATGGCATCCAGCCCCATCACTTCATGGCAAATAGATGGGGAAACAATGGAAACAGTGACAGACTTTATTTTCTTGGACTCCAAAATCACTCCAGATGGTGACTGCAGCCTTTGAAATTAAAAAACACTTGCTCCTTGGAAGAAAAGCTATGACAAACATAGACAGCATATTAAAAAGCAGAAACATTACTTTGTCAGCAAAGGTCCGTATAGTCAAAGCTATGGTTTTTCCAGTAGTCACATATGGATGTGAGAGTTGGACTATAAAGAGAGCTGAGCGCTGAAGAATTGATGCTTTTGAACTGTGGTGTTAGAGAAGACTCTTGAGAGTCCCTTGGACTTCAAGGAGATCAAACCAGTCAATCCCAAAGGAAATCAACCCTGAATCTTCATTTGAAGGACTGATGCTGAAGCTGAAACTCTAATACTTTGGCCACCTGATTTGAAGAGCTGAGTCATTAGAAAAGACCCTGATGTTGGGAAAGACAGAAGGTAGGAGAAGGGGATGATAGAAGATGAGATGGTAGGATGGCATGACTGACTCAGTGGACATGAGTTTGAGCAAGCTCCAGGAGATAGTGAAGGACAGGAAACCCTGGAATGCTGCAGTCCATGGAGTCGCAAAGAGTCGGACACAACTGAGTGACTGAACAACAAATATTCTCCAAGTTTTAAATCATGGATTTGTACGAGTGAAACAGTATGACAGAAAGTTCTTTTTAGGAGACACCGTCCATCACTGATAAAGTCATGGGCTCCACTGAAAGATAAGTTAATAATTTTAAAGTGAGCATGTTACACTATCTGAGGTTCCTTCTAAAGTGCAAGTGAAAGTCACTCACTTATGTCTGACTCTTTGCAAACCCATGGACTTTACAGTCCATGGAATTCTCCAGGCCAGAATACTGGAGTGGGTAGCCTTTCCCTTCTCCAGGGGATCTTCCCAACCCAGGGATCGAACCTAGGTCTCCAGCATTGCAGGCGGATTCTTTACCAGCTGAGCCACAAGGGAAGTCCAAGAATACTGGAGTGGGTAGCCTATCCCTTTGCCAGCGGATCTTCCTGACCCAGGAATCAAACCGGGGTCTCCTGCATTGCAGGCAGAGTCTTTAGCAACTAAAACCCCTCTCCAAATATAAGGTGGACCAGTAAAAGGAAGCTTTATGTTAGTGAGACATCATCGCCACCTTGTGTTCAACAGTTTTCATTACACCTACCTTACCGCAAAAGATGACACAGGATTCAACAGTTACAGAATATAGCTTTATTTATAGAATCTTACAAATAAAAACATTTACAGTCCACATAACTTAAGTTTATTTTATTTTCTAATTTATCTTCATAACACCTGAGTCATTTAAAAAAATACTGTGATGGAATTGCAGAACTGTAAAATAAAATATGAATAATAAAAGCTAACCTCTCTCTTTTGCAAAAATCAGACAACCTTTTGTTTCTTTTTAAGCAGATTTCCAACATATTGCTATATCCATATTACCATGTGGAAGAGGATTTACTAAAAACAAGTCTTAGGATACCATAAAAGAGAAGCTTTCTTTTTAAAACCCAAGGTGAAGGACCAGTGAAAGGGAGACCTAAGTTGACACTAGACACGAAAACCCTTGGAGGCAAGGACAGAAGACCTGCAAGCCAGGGGGAGGGTAAGAAGCAGGAGAACCCCTCCTCTGGAGTCACGGCTCCTGCGCGTTACACATACTTTCCTGGTTATCCTTAGAGAAAGGGAGAGAGGCTGAAGATGCTAATGCCAGCCGTGAAATAAGTCCTCAGAACTTGCTACTCCTCAGACTACTAATGTGTACAAATGCTTGAAACAGCAAACCCAACACTTCAGAAAGAAACTGCCACATTTTCGATTCATGAGGCAAATCTGTTGCCAATAGCAACAGGTAATCCATTGCACAATTTCAGTGTCTCTACCCTTCCTAAGCTCCAATTGGGACTGGCCTCTGGACCAATTACAGTTTGAAAAAAACTCCCCTTTGAAGCAGGTGTCTGTGAAAGGAAAGTCAGTTCTTAATATGGATGTGCACGAGAAGGGAAAACACCCTACCGCTCACGTTTTATTTTTTTAATTTGCTCAAGGTTACATTTTTGGGCTCTTCTCCTAAAACTAGAAACCCACTAACACTTAGGATTCTACTCCACAGATACCAGTGTCTGTAAGGAAGGACAGATCTACAGGGAATGCTAAAATTATCAAGTTAATACATCAATGTAAATTAAGGGAAGCAAAATCGTCTAAGGTCCTAAGATTTGAGTGTTATTTCCTGCTAGCTCCTGAAAGCAATCTGAGAAAAATGAAACAGAAGAGACAAAGATTCATTTCAAAACAGTTAACAGTGACAATAATAACGACAGTATAAAAAGTTAGATTCCAACATTCAAATTGGTTCTTTGGTAAAAACTGGACTGTAATCCTACCAGGAAGTCTGTCCTGACAGTTCATCTAGAATCTTGAGAACTGAGTTTTCCTCCTCCTTCCGCCCATTCTCAAATCTATCCAAGTCAACAGGCAAGATGAGAAAAATTTGTAAAGCATCACCAGCGGTTTTCCTGCTCATGTTCAAGAACAGTCCCGGTTTGAAGGATGTTTCCCAAAGGAAAAAAAAAAGAAAAAAACCCAGAGTCGATGCTTTCAATTACTGTAGAGTGGAAAAATTTTCCTGTCAGAACGGAAATGTGCTCGGGTGGTGGCGACGGACCAGCGCTGGTCAGCCACGCGCACAGGTCGTCTGCAAGCACAGCCCCTGGGCTGCGACCACGGGCACCACTGAGGAAGGCTTCTGGAGAGGTCGGCTCCCCAGAGTGGCTGAGGAATCTCACGTTATCAATATGATAATAATACAGCAATTCACCTAGTGAACCTGGAGACGAGCTCCCCTCACAGCCCGAGCTCTGCGGAGAGGGCTCCACAGGGCAAGCAGGGGACCTACGGTCTCCCACACACATACACACACATGAATCTATCAATTCATTTTCTGAAGAGAGTTATTAGCATAATTCATGTTCAGTTCCATACAGGATTCACCCTTTCTGGTGTGGGGTGAGGGCGGAAGGGGGACCCAGCTGGTTGCCGCAGGAGCTCCTGGGTCCCCTATTCTGTGAACACCAAGGATGCGCCCCTCCCAGCTCAGAGTTCTATCATGTGTACTGTTACTTGTGGCATTAGTAAGTCCTAAATGCTGCCTGCACTGACTGCACCTCCCATTACCCTTGTCAAGAAGACCCCAAGCGGCACTCCAGTTCTGAAAGTCAGCTTGTCACTTGGCAGCACGAGTTGTTGTCCAGGGAGGTGAATTTGTGCGGTCTCCCCTCCAACACGGGTGTTGTTACTGTGCTTAGAGTGTGCTGCCAGGGAGGCGGTGGAAGTGTCTCTCAGGAGATGGGGGTGGGGGTTGAGGGGTGGGAATTGCAGCAAAACCACTGGATTTCTCAGAGGTCTCTCTTCTCTGCCCTCCCGTGTCCTCCAGTGTTCATCTGAAAGGAGGGGAAGTTCAGGCAACACAAACTACTTGCTGTTCACCTGGACAACCACAAAACACCAGGTGCAGAACCAATTTTGGCCCAGGGTCCCAGTGGGAATAAGTGACCATCCTGACAAGACACCCTCCCCTCGTCCACACACAATGACCCTTGCCTCTCCTCCAGCCCTGCTCATCTGTTTCCAGCTTTGACTTCTCTTTGACAGAACAGGCGACTGAACAGACTTTGAAAATATTAGAGGGTTTCTGTCCTTTGTACTTCTGCTGTAAAAAAAACAGGCAAATTCACTTAAAAATGGGTCAACTTGAGGCCCAGGAAACACACTGAGATTTTAAGAGCCCCAAATTGTAGATTCACCTCCTAGTATTTCTCACCAAGCTGTGAGCCCTGGCTCTCTTTCTGTGCCACCTGGCCAAGGATTCAGAATGTCTCAGTGCTGGTTGGGAGAGAAAGTGGCCAAGGTAACCAGAGGGAAAAGTTAGGCTTGTCTTTTGAGCTGCGTTGAGAAGAGGAAAGGGACAGAGGCACTACCGAGAGGCTGGTTACCAGGGCAGCTTATTCCTTGGATAGAGCATTTTTAAAACCAGCTGACAGTTGAATGTAGGAATAGAGTCTGTGTCACAGTTTTTAATAGAACTGCCTCTTCCGAACCGCTTCCTGGATGAGGTGTCCTTGGGCCAGGGGTCGGGCAGCCCAGGGCTGGACTGCCAACCCTGCCGGCTCCTGGCGGGGCCCTATCCGATCTGGATATGTCCCGAGTACATGGTGAGGACTAGCATGATGCCAAAACCAGTCAAGAGGCCCAGGTTCTGGATGACAAAGGGGATCAAGGCACTGCCCTTGCGTTCATCCTCTTGGCTCACCTCGTTCATCTCAGGGAACTGGGAAAGAAAAGGAGAGAACACGAGAGCTGCAGTTCCTTTCTTCTTGCAGCTCCTTCAAGTGCAGGACAATTTAGTTATATACACTATCGAATAATCATTACAATGCTTATTATTATTATATTTTTATGTGAAAATAACACATCATCAGTGTATAGGATTATTGATATACTATTAATGATGTACTTGGAGAAGGCAATGGCAACCCACTCCATTACTCTTGCCTGGAAAATCCCATGGATGGAGGAGCCTAGTAGGCTGCAGTCCATGGGGTCGCTAGGAGTTGGATGCAACTGAGCAGCTTCCCTTTCACTTTTTACTTCCATGCATTGGAGAAGGAAATGGCAACCCACTCCAGTGTTCTTGCCTGGAGAATCCAAGGGACGGGGAGCCTGGTGGGCTGCCGTCTATGGGGTCACACGGAGTCAGACACGACTGAAGCGACTTAGCAGTAGCAGCAGCAATGATATAGTATTAATTAATACTAATTAATATACTAATTATTAATAATATACTATTATTAATAATAGCTATTATATATAATATTTAATCAAGATGCATGCATGCATGCTCAGTTACTCAGTCATGTCTGACTCTGTGATCTCGTGGACTGTGGCCCGCCATATCCATAGGATTCTCCAGGCAAGAATACTGGAGTGGGTTGCCATTTCCTTCTCCAGGGGATCTTCCAGACCCAGGGATTGAACCCACGTCTCCTGCATTGACAGGCAGATTCTTTTACTGCTAAGCCACCAGGATATATAAAAAAATAGGATTGGTTTACAAAGAAAAGCAACAGCAGTAACTTCTAGAACTTAAACATTATCACCTTTCTCCAAGGTGGTTGCCACTGCTTTACAACTATTGAGCTGAAACAAAGTACTATACATATATGTAACCCTGGATATGTTTAGAGGCTGGTTAAAAATAACCACTCTAATAAAACTGCCACTTGTTTGGGAAACTGAGCAACTGTGTAAGGGGCCAGAAAATGGAGCTAAGTATTGCAGTGACTCAAGGTCTCCTGCAGCTGGCTAGCAAGGCATGCATGCCCAGTCACGTTCGACTCTCTGTGACCCCATGCACTGTAGCTCTACAGGCTCTTTTATTCATGGGATTTCCGAGGCAAGAATACTGGAGTGGGTTGCCATTTCCTTCTCCAGAGGATCTTCCTGACCCAAGGACTGAACAAAAAATATCCTAACCCATTGGCTGAGGATGGACTGTGGTGGTCAGTACTCTCATCATCTCATGAAAAATACTACTTTTTACGACTTCCCTGGTAGTCTAATGGTTAAGAATCTGCCTCTCAGTGCAGGGGACATGGGTTCCACCCCTGGTAGGGGAAGATCCCACATGCCTTGGAGCAACTAAGCCTGTGCTTCACAATTAATGAGCCCGTGAACATTAGAGCCTGTGCTCCACAACAAGTGAAGCAATGAGAAGCCAGGAATTGCAAGAAGAGCGGCCTCGGCTCGCCACAACGAGAGAAGCCTGCATGTAGCAATGAAGACCCAGAGCAGCCAAAAACAAACAAATGATTTTTTAAAAATAATACTTTCCAAGGATACAGAAAATAATGCAATCAAACACGCCAAGAACATGTCATGCCCTTAAGGAAAGAAATCAACTGCGTTAGAGACAAAGATGCAACAAATCAGGTATTAAACTAGCAAACTCAAACAAACGTTAGTGCACACAGTACAATGTACCCTTTCAGACACTGCTAATAACGTAAAGGAAGGTTAAGCAATGTTAAACTGTTAAATAATGTAATTTGGCAATACATATTAAAACCTCAAACTAATGCAGCCTTTCTGAGCCAGTGATTCTTGTTCTGGATCGAGTACATTCTCCCACCAAATACCAGCAGTGGAGATGATGCCTTTTTTGGTTTTGTTTTGGTGTGCCATGCTGGATCTTACTCCCCCAAACAGGGATCATACCCACGCCCCTTGACTTGGAAGTGCGGCACTCTAACCACTGGACTGACAGGGAATTCCCTGAAAAGGATGCCTTTAAAGAATATGCAGCATGAAAAATGTCTAGGATGTATTAAGTGAAAAAAGAAACTAGGATACAGAAATGCATATTCAGTGTGATTAGTTGTTTAAAAACAAACACGATGCATTGTGAAGAAACAAGAAATAAACCCAAGTGGTGGTGTTCTGAGAGAGAATAATTATGGGTTATTTTCTTTCCTTCCTTCCCTTCCTGCCTCCTTCTTTCTATTTATCTATGAATATCTAAAAGATACTTAGGTAAGGACCCTGGAGTTGAGATAGATCATTTTCTTCAGTGACATACGCCCAAGGAACATAGGCTTTTCATCCTTTAAAAATCTAATATCCCTTTAAAAAAAGCATTGTATACTTTAAATAGGTAAATGGTGTGTTATACAAATTTGGGCTTCCCACATGGCCGAGTGGTAGAGAATCCACCTGGCAATGCAGGAGACATACGAGATCTGGGTTTGATCCCTGGGTTGGGAAGATCCCCTGGAGGAGGGCATGGCAACCCACTCCAGTATTCTTACCTAGAAAATCCCATGGACAGAGGAGCCTGGCAGGCTACTAGTCCATAGGGTCGCAAAGAGTTGGACACAACTGAAGCGACAGCATGTGCACACACATGAACTGATTTGTTGATAAAGTTGTTATTAAAAACAAAGTAACTAATGTACCTTAGCTGTCATCCCACTCAATGAACTTAATAACCTGATCCAGTTTTGCCTACAAGGCATTAAAACTACAGAAGACTTACCATATCAGCCAGCGAAATATACAAGAACATTCCTCCAGCCAGTGCAAAGATCCAGTTGGCAGAGAAGTGGCTGCCGGCTAAGATGCCGAAGCCCAGGCCCACGTAACAGCAGCAGGCAGAGAGGAAGTTGAAGAAGAGAGCCTGCTGGAGACTCATGCCGGCGTTGAGCAGGATAACAAAGTCTCCTACAGCGGGGAGGATGAGAAGGGAGGGTGTGGACAGAAGAGTCATGTTAGGTTGTGGGACACACAACTTGATGAGGACAGACTGCCTAAGTGTTGGATGGAGGCTGGGTGAAAATCCTGACAGCCCAGACTAGAGCTCATAATGACAGACTAAGGCCCCCTTGACCTCCACACCAAGGATGCTTGCAAGCTTGCATCTATGAGGCTGGCCATGTGCGTCCAGCCTAGAGGCTGAACACAATGCACAGGATTTTCAAAAGAGAAAACCACCTAGCCATGGCCTCATTTCTCTTTTGATTGATGGTGAAATAGAAGGAGCTTCCTTCCTCAAAACTGTAATGCATGGTGTTTTTAGGAAACAAAATCGAGATGGAGAGATGTTAAGTCATTTGCCCAAATTCACAAGCCAATAAATGGCAAAGCTGGGATATGACCTTGAATATCTGAGCCTCAAAAAAGTCTAGGCTTTTTACACTCTCCTTCTGATAAAACCAAGGACTTTCCAACTGGCTCATCTCTTTCTTCTACCCACCAGACCTCAAACATGCAGCTCAGCCTTTGGAAGATTAATAGGATGTAAGAGATAACCAATACTAAAAATTTAAGTCTAATGAATGGCATGCCATAAGTCCTTTTCATGATTTTTTTCCTCCATGTTTCTCACGATGAATCAACGAGCTAGGTACCACTATTAATCCCAGTGTAGAAGTGAGGAAACTGAGCCACAGGTTATGGGACTAAAGGGAAACAAACATGCTGGTAAAAACTCCAGAATTTCCACTGATCGATTTTCCGGGTTTTTTTGGCCATATTGTGTGACACGAAGCACCTTGGTTCCCTGACCAGGGATCAAACCTGTGCCCCGCACAGTGGAAGTGCAGAGTCTTAATCACTGGACCTCCAAGTGTCCTTATCCAATGATCGGTTTTCAGTGACTGATTCGGCTGTTGAGAATCAGTGGTTTGATTTCACACAGCACAGAGAATGTGTTCACTGAACATGGTCTGTGTTCTGAAGGGCTGTGGGGAGGCAGCACAATGGACCAGGCTGGGGTGGGGGCAGTGCCCGGGCCCCTACCAAGCTCATGTGGGAACTCCTCACACAGGATGGCCACTGAGGTGCTGATTCCCTGGAAGACGGACACAGTGAAGGAGGCGCCGATAGCCAGGCCGTCGATGAAGTTGTGGAGGCCGTCGCTCAGGGTGATCATCCAGGCCAGCGTGCCGATGTCTGAGTAGCGTACGCCTTTCAGCCAATGGCAGGCGCTCTGGGAAGCCTGCAGGTCCTGCCGGGAAGCCCGACCCCAAGGCCCCCAGGTCAAAGGGTGGACGACAGACCTTCAGGGCAGGTCCGAGTCATCAAGGCTGTTACCATGGAACCCCTTCCCACCTCCCAGTCCCCACTTGAATCTCCCAGCGGAGGACAGCCCGCTGACCTGGACGGACAGGGAGCCCACGATGACCTTCTCGTCCACCACGGGGGTCTTCCCGTCCAGCTCCCCGCTGCAGTGTTGAGGAATCATATGATCCAGATCCCCATTCTGCAGCTTCTCTGTCACCCCCTCTTCCTGGTCCTTCTGGGAGGGGAGCGTCTCAGAGGTATAATGGCTGTGTCCGTGATGATGCTAGAGGCACCGTGCAGAGAGGGGCAAACCAGAGCAACGCTCACCAAAACCATCCACCCAGCAAGTGCCACGAGCACCGGGAGAACCTCACTCCCACTGTCTGGGAAACCATGAGCAGGCAATGGAGAGACAGAAGCCGAGGGCAAGGCAATGGAGAAAGCTGAAAGGGGCGGGGTGGGGCGTGCAGCTGGCATAGGATGGATCTCAGAGCAGTGACCGAGGGGCCAGTGCTTATTCCTGGCAGGAGGCACAGCACAGGTGCTTAAGAGAGGCTCCTCGCAATGGCTGATTATATCCCATTCAGCAACTGTTTAGGGGAAAACTAGGAGCCAGGCACCAAAGGCAACTTCTGGGACCTACATCACAAAAACCGGTCTCATTTCCTTGCGGACATATTTCATATACAGTGCCCTTCCTACATCTCCTCAAGGGCTGAAAATCTGTTAAGGAAATAATCTAGAATAAGATAAAGAGGGCAAGTTACTGCCTGGGAGGAGGCACACAGGCCAGATCTGGTATCTGGTTTCTGGTTTGCCCTTGCCCCCTGCTTGTCCCCTTTCTGAAGTGACGTGGGTTTATCTACTCAGGAAGTTTGTGGGTTTGAATCCATGGTGGGAGGATCCAGCTAAGCTCACTGGATCAGCACTGAGGTTAACAGCACACCTGGGACAGATTTCTGAGACGGATGCTCTCCTGGGAGGCACTTCCTTTACCAACAATTAGGGCTCACCTCGTTTTTCTGTTTAAGGAGCATCTTCAAGATCTTCTCTGTGAAAAAGAAGAGATAAAAGCCCCCGAACACCACTGCAGACTTGGAGACGTAATAGTCTTCCATGGGGTTGAAACCGAAAGCCTGTGGACCCAGGAAAACAAAATGAGTTGAACTTCACTGGTCCCCTCTCCTCTCTTTCACCACCTCCCTGACTCCAAGAAAGGAAGAGACTGGGACAAGCCTGCCATCTACTTCATCTTTTTCCAGCAAAATCTAACCCTTGATGTTTTCCTCATGTCATGCCACCAGATCTGCTGGGTTCTCTCTAGCTGATTTTCTGACATCAGAAAAAAGACATCAGATCGTCTTTCGAATTTTACTTTCAGGAAGAACAGCCTCGGACAAGGATGCAGAACTTTTAACAACAACCCTGTCTTTATTTCCTCCTGGTGCTTTGTAATAAGGGCAGACTCTGCCGGCAAATTCCGTATTTAAGGAGGAGACACTTGTGTTTATTTTTGTCATTATCTAGTCTCCCTGGATGACCTGCATGTAAACACACAGGGAGATGGCGTAATTAAACTTTCTAAAATGGGAAATCCTTTCCCTGATGGAACCTTAAGAATTGCAGCATCTTTCTGACCGCAGACCTCCCAGTGACCACAAAGCCAAGGGAGCAGACAGTATTACTGCATGTATCAATCTGGGGAAGTTTGTTTTGGGTTCTTGAAACTTCGCTTATTATGGTAGGAAAAAAAAAAAATCCTTGGGAAAGCAGACAGGAGTAGAAGTTAGGAGAATACCATTCCCAGTGAAGCTCCTAACTTGTGTGCAGTGGCGGGGAACTTGAGAAAGTGTCTGCTGACCTGCTCCTCAGTTTTCTGATAGAAAACGGGCCTCAAGAGCAAACACCAGCCATCTCATGGATGGGCCCCAGATAAAAGTGGCCATCAGAACCAGGAACTCTGGGTTGCTTAAAAACTAAGTGTTTTTTTCTTTTCTGTTTTAAAGAGACAAAATGCAGTCTCTAACCCAGTGTAGTTTTCTAAGAGACATTAAAGGTCAAGTTCTAGAATAGAAATGACTCATTCAGGCCAACTTTCCAAGACAGTCAAACCATCTTAAGGGAAAGCGTAGTGGACAGAGGCAACTAACAGTTCTCCACTAAAAGAACCAGGACATGAGCTCTTGTGTAGGCCGGGTTCTGCATCTGTTAAACAGGTCAAACAGTCCTTGTTTCCTATACATCACAGAAGTGATCTGAGGATCAACTCAAGAAACACAAAACCACAGCGTGGAAAATGAAGTGCTGCAAAGCGCAGGGCATCATCTTTCTGCTTCACCTCTGGCTGGTCCGGGCCTGTCAGACCACCCACAGTGAAGCACCTCATGCTTGCTTCCTGCATCAGCGGGTCTACAAGGAGACCACACAGCATCAGAAACTCCTTCTTGGCCCTCCTAAACCTTACAAACACAGTGCTCCTCCTCTGCCATGGAGGGTGTCCTGGTTAGCCCAGGTGAAGGGGCAATGGGGCCGTCAGCATGTGTGAGGCCAGACTGCTGGGTTCAGCTTACTTTCTGATACAAAGACAGAGGGTCTTTAGAAGTTTATGCCCTACTGAGGAGAACTATTCTTTTTCACTGAGACCTATTGATTCCGGTTTTAGAAATCCTTTGATTTCCAAAGCTCTAAACTGGGGGCCATTATGTGACCTAACTACACTATCTCTCTTCACCTGGTAGGTAGCGAGCACCAGGTGATTTATGAACATGAACTCATAGAACCCTCACGACCTCATCCTGAGGTCCAGCCTATTATTTTTCCCCTTTTCTGCATGGGGAAACTGCAGCACAGAGGGGTTAGGTGACTTGCCCTAGTGCACAAGGGGAGCTGGGATCTGTACCAGCTCACAAACCTACTCCCTGCTCAAACTGCCTCTCCCTGTTCGTGTCTGTGTCCCGTCTTCACTTTCCAAAAGGAGAGATCTCCTCGCTACACCATCCGTGGAGATGGGGGGTGGTCCTCCCACTGCACCCCGCAGTCCCCCAGGAGGTGGCGTGCTCTCGAGAGGGCCCTGGCTCGTCATACCTCAGGGATGAGCTGGAAGAGGGCGTTGGAGTAGAGGGTTCCAATCGCCAGAGCTATGAAGTAGAGCAGGAGCCTCTTGTAAAAAGTCTTCTTCATGAAGGGCACAACGCTGGCCCCCAGGAGGGAGCAAAGGGAGATGACGGTCACGCAGAGGAGACCGTACCCCCAAACTGCCATGGAGAGGGGGAGCCAGGCCCACCCGGGACAGAGACGAGGGCCAATGCCCCAGGGTATGGCAGCCACCATTGAGGGAAGGCAGGTTGGGGGGAGGGAGTGGTCAGGAGGGGTTTGGTTGACAGATATTAACAAAGGAGACAAAGGAGAAGAATCAGAGAGAGACAAGCAGGGAGGGAGAGAGAAACAGAACATTTGTTAGTGATTCAAGTCTGATGAAATTTTCTTCAATCAAGTTCAGGAGAAATGGGGGAGGAGCTTGAGGTGGTCTTGGAACGCTGTTTCTCTCCTGCCCCTGCTGCCTGGTGGCCGAGTCCCACCTGCCTGCTGCTGTGCCTGGCAGGGCAGTTTCAGTCTTAGCCGAAGTGTCCCCAGGCCAGGCCAGAGGCTGTCTGGCGGACTTTGGACTCGAGGGCTGTCCGGGAGAGGAAACGAGAGCCCGGGAAGAGACCGTTTGCTGCACATACACATGTTTGCACATCCAACCCACGCTGCAGGCACATGGACACTCCTCGCACCTGCTCAGCACTGCACAGGACACAACCAGGTCAGAAGTGCAGGACAGAAAGGATAAACAAACAAGGCCCGATGCCCGCAGAATTCACTCTCTCAACAGCCCGGGTTTTCTTGCCATTTTTTCCCTCTATGTTTTTTGTTTGTTTTTTCTTTTGGCTGCATAGCTTGTAGGATGTTAGTTCCCCAACAGGGGACTGAACCCAGGCCACAGCAGTGAAAGCCTGGAGCCCTAACCACTAGACAACCAGAGAACTCCCTCAGGTTTCGTTTGTTTCCATTTGCTTTGAGAGGGCTGCAGCATAGAGAACAGAGTTCCAAGATCGCCCTGCCAAAAAATATTTCCTCTTCCATTTCTCAGAGTCACACACTCCGGGCAGGACAAAGCCTCCCCTGTGAGGCCAGGGGTAGAGTATGCATCATTATTGTATTTCTATTCAACAGGCAACACAGCATTTCATTTCTGATCTTGAAAAAAAAAATTAATAAATTTAATTTCCAGAGCTGGAAAAAAAATAGCCCAAGATGAGGCCTGCCCTAAGAAGTGCTTGCTAGATTCATGTGCAATTCTGACATAGCATCGAGATGGTTCACCTTAAACCAAATTTCTTCTCTCATCATGAAGCAGGAACAGGTAAGGTAAGGCCGGCATCCCATAGAGTTTTTTTTTGGTCGCTAGTACAGCATATGCGATCTAGTTCCATGACCAGGAACTGAACCCAGGGCCCCTGCATTGGGAGCTCGGAGTCTTAGCCACTGGACCACCAGGGAAATCCCCATGATGTCTTCTGATTGGGAAAGGTGGGCAGCTGCCTATGGAAGGCAAAGCCAACATTCTCAAAGTGGAGGGGGGCACGTCACCCACTGCCCCACTGCACGTCCCTGCCCGAGTTGACAGGTGGGCAGACTGTCACCTTGGGCCTTTTTTTTTTAAGCTCCTCAGTGTTTACAATTAAAGAACAAAATTAACGAATATTTCAAAACAGTCAAGTCGGGGCGCCAGGAAGTCACTCCTATCAGGAAGAAGTCAAGATGCAAGGTGTGAAGGGCTGCAGGTCACTTCACTTGTTTTTGTTTCACAGTCTTGATTCTGTGTTTGGCTTTGTATCCTGCAGACTGTTTTTGTTTAGTCATAAGTAGTGTCTCTTTTGCAAACCCATGGACTGCAGCCTACCAGGCTCCTCTGTCTATGGGATTTCCCAGGCAAGAATACTGGAGTGGCTTGCCATCGCCTCCTCCAGAGGATCTTCCTGACCCAGCAATCGAACCCGTGTCTTCTGCACTGGCAGGTGGATTCTTTACCACTGAGCCAGCAAGGAAGCCCACAGTGTGTGGATTAGGGCCTGCTTTAAAAAAAAGGATCTTTTTAAGCCAGTTCCACTTTTCAGTTGGTAACCTCTTTCCTTCCACCTCATTCCAGATGGATCATCTCTTGGTGGCCACATCTGAGTACTGCCAGGGCCTCTACTTAGATTGGCAGGGATCAGGAGGACCAAGGGTAGGGGCAGCCACCACCGACCACTTTCCTTTCAAGCCCTGCCAACTGGGCTTAGGAAAGGCACTGACTGGGCAAGGAGGCTGACAGATCCCCAGCATGGTGATGGTGTGGTGGTGGTGATGGGGGTGAGTGCTAACAGCCTTGCATCTGACAACCCCTGAAGAGGCCAGAGGCCGACCTGGGTGCCCCAGGAGTGACAGGAGGCCCTGGAGATTCAGAGGCAGAAGTCATTCGGGTCCCTTGACTAGAAGAAGACGTCAATGTTTCAGGTGGCGGCTGTCAGGGGCCTTGGAGCACAGGTTGGGGCAGGGACACCCCGGGGAGAGAGGACGCGCACGCTTCTGTTCTACTGCACCTCTGGGATGAGCTGGAAGAGCGCGTTAGAGAGCAGCGTTCCAATGGACAGGGCGATGAAGTAAGTGAGCACACGGCTGAAAAACGCTCTCTCCGTGCAGGGCAGGACGAGGACTCCCAGGAGAGAGGCCAGGTTAATCAGTGAGACACTGAGAAAACCAAAGCCCCACACTGTGGAGGAACAAGAACAGACGAGGGCCGCCATTACTGCGGGTGGGGGTGCTCTTGCTGCTGGGGGTGCGTGCAACTCCCCATTTTGAACCCAGCCGCAACCAGGGCAGACAGAGTTTTGCCAGCCCATCAATAAATGCTTGCCGAGTGTCTCTTGCTGGGTGCTGTGAAGAAGCCTGAAAACATACACCAAAGTTGCTATCCAAAGTAGCTTACCTTTCAGATGGAGGGGCAGGTGAACCCATGAAAAGCTAAAGACCACAAGAGTTAAATAATGACGTGGGGCAGGACACAGGTGGCATTTGTCAGGTACCAAATGCTGGCAGCTCACACCAGCAGGACAGGATTGCAGGAGCTCGATCCAGGCCCAAGGGAGCCACGTGTATACACGTGAACCACAGTGGCTGGAGCAGAGGTCCAGGCAGAGGAGGACGGTAGGTGGGTGAAGTGGGACGAGGGCAGACTGAGAAAGGCCTTAAATGCTAAACTCAAAAAATCAAGGCACTGGCCCCCTGGTAGTTTAATGAAAACCAAAAGGGAAAGTGGTCCAAAAGCCTCACACTGACCACTCACCAGCCACACTGCCCAGCCTGGTGATGTGCTGGACTGGTCTCGTGAGCATGGGAGATATCAGTTTAGACATTACTTCTGTTCACCCCTCCTGACGATGCTAAGAGGAGGATAACCGGTTAATCATTCAGTGAGCTGCTCTATCTGATCACCCCGGCAGTCCCAGTGCTGACAAGCATGGACACCAGGCCCTGCCTCCCCATCCTGGCTCACCTTCCACCGAGCTGGGCCTCCCCTCTTCTGTCTGCTCGTTCTCCTCATTCTCCTGGTTCTCGGAGGAGCAGGCCCTGGAGTCCAGCTGCTGGAGGATGGTGGGGCAGAACTCCTGGAACTCACGCTCCCCGATCTGCGACTGGTGGCTGAGGTTGTGGGCAGCAAAGAGTTCTCCAGAACTGAAGCACTGAAACCAAGAGGGAGGGGCAGAAAGCCTCTTAGGACCCAAGGTCACACCTTGCCCCTGAGGAGCTCTCCAAGATGAAGAATAGAAGATGGAACTGGCTAACTTTCATGGAATCTGCAGGCTAATTTCCAAGGATGAGAGCAAAGTAGTCCTTAAACATAAAACACTGATAAGTAATCTTAAGAGATCAGCCACCCAGACATGCCTTCCACACGCCCATCTATGAATGGCTACCCAGAAGTTCTGGAAACAACTGGATTCCAATTATTATGACCAGGGTGTGGCTGCTGGAAAACATGCCTCTGTGCATACCTGAATATGCAGTTTCTCCCAGATACCCAATCTGGCTCCACATCACAACAACCCCGGGAGCTGTTATAGTAAAATGCAGATTTCAGATGCTTCTCCAGAGCCACTGAGCACAGGTGTCTATGCTGTCTCCTGGGTCTCCTGGGCCATGTGCAGTAATGTCTGCAGCCTGAAGAATATGCTGGCAGAGACTGGGGAAGGGAGGAGGAGTACCTGAAGATTCAGGGTCTGCCAGGGAGAGGCGTGGGCTGCCCAGTGGGCTTGGGCTCTCAGTTCCCTGGGAGGCATCAGGTAAGTGGTTCTCACATACCATTCCCCTGAAACACTGCCATTTCACTTCTAATTAGACACTCACACGTCAGTCTTTCACTGGTTTTACGTGGGTCTGTGTCTAATGAACCAACCCTCTGGGAGGGCTGATGAAGGAGGGTTTCCTGGGCCTACAAAGCTGGAGGCTAGACTTGGTGACCCCCAAAATCCTTGTGCTGCACCAGAAGGTCGCTGGGGTCAGGCTGCATGAGCCCCCAATCCGGGGCAGGCTCCCCTCTGACTCAGAGGTGTGCCACGCCCCCATGGTTCCACATATATGCCACATGGTTCCCCACTTCTGGCTACTTGACCTCTCTGAACTCTGCTCTCCTTCAGGGTGAAGCTCCAGAACACCCCACCCACAAAGCTTCCTTGACCAGTTAGCCCATACTCACCCGCTCCTGTCATTTCTGAATCAGAAAATGACTCTCCAACCCACAGCCTCTTAACACTTCATCTAAGTATCAGCTAACTCTGTGTTTGGTTGGTTGAGCTCCCCATCTGAACAGTAAACTCCCTGAAGATGACTCATTTTTTCTGTCTTTTTCACAACACTCAGCACAGGGAACAGAGGAGATGTATAAAGACATTGCGGGGTGACTTATATTTGGCTGCCACACACGGCCTCAGACTCTGATTAGCCAAGATGACATGGAAGACAGAAGAGAGAATCAGAAGCCAAAATACCCGAGTCTTAATCCTGGTCCCTGCAGAACACACGGTGCGTCCCTTAGTATCCCAGTATATTGTTGTTGCTTACTCAGTCGTGTTCCACTCTTTGCAATCCCATGGACTGTACCCTGCCAGGCTCCTCTGTCCATGGGATTTCCCAGGCAAGAATACTGGAGTGGGTTGCCATTTCCTTCTCCAGGGGATTGTCCCAACCCAGGGATTGAACCTGCATCTCCTGCAATGGCAGGTGGATTCTTTACTGTCTAAGTCACCACAGAAGCCCATCTCACTGTATACAGGATATAATGAAGATCTGCCACCTGCACCTGGAGGTACTTTGAGGCTCACCCAGGATGATGGGCAAAGTTTTGCAAAAAGAGTTTTTTGCAAAAACTCTATTAGAAGCACAAGCTGACCCAGGAACCCCAGCCTAGCATCAGTTCCAGGAGTTCCCAGTACAGCTCTGTGGCAGGGTCTGGACAGCAGGCAGCCCCTACTTCATGGCTGTCCTGGGCTAAGGGCTTCAGTGCACCCATGGAGAAGGTTGTGAGGTGCAGCTGGAGTCTCAGACCAACTGACCCAGACTGCAGGGCAAGAAGTGGCCCCTCTGCTCTGTCATCAAGGCTCACCTGGCCCCACCTAGACTGTGAACCTTGAAAGGGTAGAATCGGTGCTGGGCGGAGCTGAAGGCCTTACCGTTGAGAGGTTCCTCGGGCCCTGCACGGGCTGGGAGATATTGCCCCGGCCTACTCCCACGTCCAGGTGGTTGAGCAGGGCCTTCAGCTGCTGAAGGGTAAGGCTGTCACCCTCCCCGTAGCGATGCATGAGGTTTTGCAGAAAAGAGGCTGCACTGATGGTGGGCATCCCTGTGGACACAGCACGAGCCTCAGAAGCAGCCGTCCATATGCTGAGCAGGGTCAGCAGGAAGTAGCTGGGGAGGGCTGGGCGCAGCAGCTCCATGGTGACAGATGAGCCTGCAAGAGCGAAGAGCCAGGTGAGAGACCCACCCTTTCCTTCCATTGTAGACCCACAGGGCTCGCTCCAGACAGGAGGGTCTCTCCTCAGACTCTGGATCCAGTCAGTCCCAAAGCTGATCCTTCATCCCTTCTCTAAGTCTCTGCCTAACTTTTGAGAACGATCCTTCTTTGTGACAGAAAATAAAAACAAATTCAACAGGTCTGACTAAATTCTTAAAAAGTAGGGACTTCCCCTGTGGTCCATGTGGCTAAGACTCCGGGCTTCCAGTCCAGGGGGCACAGGTTCGATCCCTGGTCAGGAAACTAGGTTCCACACGTTACAACTTAAGAGTTCACATGCCGCAACTAAGAGTTTGCATGCTGCAACAAAGACTCTCCGGTGCTACAACTAGGACACAGCACAGTCAAATCATTATATGTAGTTTTTTTAAAAAAGGGAAGGAAAAACTATGTGTGTTTTTTTTTTTAATTAACTTTTTTTTGGCTGTGCTGGGTCTTCCTTGCTACACATGGACTTTCTCTAGTTGCGGCAAGCAGAGGGCTACCTTCTAGCTGCAGTGCGTGGGCTCCTCATGAAGGTGGCTTCTCTTTGCAGAGCACAGGCTCGGGGGCGCAGGCTCAGTACTTGTGGTGCACAGGCTTAGTTTACCCACTGCATGTGGGATCCTCCCAGACCAGGGATGGAACCCAGGTCCCCTGCACTGGCAGGTGACCTCTGCTAGTGGACCACCAGGGAAGTCATGTGGTTATGGTTTTCTTTTAAAGTCTGTATTTTTAGAGATACGGAGATCATCGTGGATTAAGTATCTTACTTGGGATTTGCTTCAAAATAACAAAGGAGGGAATATTTGCATTAGAGTACAGATGAGACAAGATTAGGCATGAGTTGACCACTAGGCATGAGTTGGAACTAAGTGATGGGAATTCATTATACTACTCTCTCTACTTTTGTATATGCTTGAAATTCTTCAAAGGAAAAATCTGAAAAATGAAAAGTACAACTAAAAGGTGGGGGGCAGTAGACTGGGGAAAATATACACCATCAAACACGCCAAAGAGTTATTTCTACACTACCTAAATTAGGGAACCAATATGAAAACTACTAGTCTTAGAGTTCCCTGGTGGTCCAGTGGTTAAGAATCCTCCTGCCAAGGCAGGGGACATGGGTTTTTGATCCCTGGTCAGGGAAGATTCCACATGCCTCAAGGCAACTAAGCTGGTGATTCACAACTACTGAAGCCCGCGTGCCCTAGAGCCCATGCTCCGCAACAAGAGACGCCACCGCACCGCAACTAGAGAGTAATCTCCACTCGATCCCAACTACAGAAAGCCCGCAAGAAGACCAGTAGAGCCAATTAAAAACAAAAACCAAAAAACCCCCAAAACTTGGTCTCCCTGGTTTAAGAATATAAATTTAAAAGATGGAGGGTGCTACTTTGCTACTTATTAAGATAGCAAAACACTTTAAATCAAATGTTAGTGAGGTTAAACAACAAATTCCAGTGGCTATCTAAATGACTCTGGAAAAGTTATGATACTAAATGTATCTCAATCCTTTAATAATTCTACTTCTTCTAGAATTTACACTAATAGAAGCAATCCCAAAATAAAAAAGCCATTGGCAGAAAGATGTGTTGTGGTCAAGTGAATTATATTGATTTCATGCAACAGTATGCAGTGATAAAAAGCAGAATCAGGAGTTTAACATTAAATAAAGAAGTGGAACAATTACGTAAACAGTTAAGAACTGAGAAAGAACAGAGAAAAATGAAACCTTCTGGTAGCACAACTGACAACTTTTCTTTAGTTAATCATTTCCCTTAGGAGAGTTATAATTTAATTTGTGAAATAAATACCAGGAGGGGGAAGTGAGCCTCCTATTTAATCTGGGGCCCAGGAACCCGGGTGCTTCAGTCACTTCCACATCTCCCTGGGCACCCAGGGCTCTGGCACAGTGCCTGGTGTGGACAGAGGCACCAGAGCAGAGTGGGTAACCGCAGGGCAACTCTGCCATTTACCAGCTGTGTGATCTTGGGCAAGCTATTTAACTAGAGTCAACATTCTAGAATCACTGTGAGCAGTGATGTAGTGTACTATGGCCCTCAGGGTCAAAAGACTTGGCTTGAATTTTCATGCCGCTGATTCCCAGAAGTGACCTTGGCCAAGTTACGTAGTCTCTCTCCACACCTCAGTTTTCTCATCTGTAAAACTGGTACCCACATCATTGGACTATTGTGAAACCTAATGACATGAGCTTTGGCAAGCGACTAGACGCAAGAGAGCACTTGATAAAACAGGGCTCTGATGATTATATGACTAATCATTAGCAGGGTTCCCCCACTTTGATTCCCTCTCAGTCAGATACTAAGCTGCCAAAGGAAGCACTGTGGCTGGCTTTGCACCAGGCCTGCCACGCACACAGGACACAGGTTCCAAGTGCAAGCGCAGCTGGCACATTATAGGCTCTAGGTCCCACACACGAGGCACACAACCCAATCCGGGATGTAAACCATCACTCCAGTGAATATATACCAGTGAATGGGCTAGGCACCAGCCAAGAGGGCAGTTTATACAAGTGCTATTTTGGGACTAAAAGCTCTCAAGTCTCTACCAAGCACCAAAGTTAAATCATGGTTAGTTAGCAGAGTGGATCTTAAGTCTAAAACAGCTAAACCCCACTGTACAAAGAAGTCTGTTCTCTGCCAGACCATAGTGGAATTTGTCTAAGCATGTGCTGTGCAGTTAAAACGAAGTAGGGGAGGGCTTGCATGGGTTTAGGAAAGGGGAGGCAAATAACTGATGAGATAAGCTGCTAGAGGTCCCAGTACTTTACTGAAGCATCTGACATTCATCAATGTCTTTAAGAGAAGGTAGAACAATTATCTCTGCCTAACAAACGAGGGCTTCCCTGGTGGCTCAGTAGTAAAGAATTTGCCTGCTAATGTAGGAGACATGAGTTTGATCCCTGGGTTGGGAAGATTCCCTGGAGAAGGAAATGGCAACCCACTCCAGTACTCTTGCCTAAAGAATACCATGGACAGAGGAGCCTGGCAGGCTACAGTCCATGGGGTTGCAAAGAGTTGGACTGACTCAGCGACTCAGCAACAACAGATGAAGTTTAGGGATTAGGGAGCATGACCCATGGCCAGTAAGCAGACCAGTGAAGCCAGAAACCAAATTTTCATGATCTGAAGTTGGGTCTAAGTGACACTAAAGTCAGGGCGCACTTAACCACTGTCCCTGCTGTGTGAAGATACACACATACACGCCCCAGGTCTCGTGGAGAAGCCACCAAAGCCTGTGTGTCCCTGAGCAGATCTACCCCAGTTTCTATCAGTCCCAGTAAGTACCCCAAACCCAGGCATAAGATGCCCTAAAGACTCGTGGAGGGAAACTGCCCAAGTGTGTCTCAGGGGACAGGCCATGTTACAAGTTTCAAAACAAGCAATGTACCACAGAGGAGGACATGGCAACCTACTCCAGGATCCTCGCCGGGAGAATCCCTTGGACAGAGGTGCCTGGTGGGCTACGCTCCATAGGGCTGCAAAGAGTTGGACACGACTGAAGTGACTTAGCATGCACGCACACAAGGGCTACAGATCATAATCTGAGCCATATCCTTTAGTACTGAAGCCCCCAGCAGATGGAAGAAGTTGACTAAATCATGACCAGACTTTAGCCACGCCATAAGTTGCTCCATCTTACACAATCTTGAGAGTTTACCTCAAGGAAATGGGAACAAACTGACCCTGGAATTGAAAATTAACTGCACTTAAAACAGTCAAGATGACACTGATCAGACCACCACATGAACAGTTCAAGGTGACTGTGCCCCTCTGTATGTAGCCACCCCTCCGTACCAGTGCATTCCTGAAATTTTCCCTTTAAAATCTCTTGCTCCCTGATCAGCAAACGGGGATTTGGTTCTTTGGAACAGGAGTCCAGCTTCTCCCCAAGACTGTTGGCTTCCCCAATAAAGTTATCTTTGCTTTTGGCTCCCCCACCCCCCCAAAAAACCAAGCAATCCAATTCATCTGCAGCAACTTCAGAATACTTAGAAACGACAGAGACACAGGACCTCCCTGGTGGTCCAGGGGCTAAGACTCCATGCTCCCAATATAGGGGTCTGGGGTTCAATCCCTGGTCAGGGAACTAGATCCCACATGCCTCAACAAAGATCGAAGACCCCATGTGCCACAACTAAGACCCAGCACAGCCAAATAAATAATTTTTTTTTTTTTAAAGAAAGAAATAAGAGACATGCAAAAACACTTCAAGGGTGAGAGGCTCAAGATACTGTAATTGTACCTGGATGGGCATTCATGTCAAGGTAAGCATCTACTCAGCATCTGCTCTTTAAGGAACCCAGTAGACCCCCAACCACGGCAGCCAAGAGTGGGTGATGGCAGAGCCCTCCTGCCTGGCCCTCACGCCAGACATACCCTGCACCCCGCCCCAATCCACCTAAGAGTCAGAGGAGAATCTATAAACAACTGGAGGGTAGTAAGAAGTCTTGGTCCAGGGATCCTGGAGTCACTAAAGACACTTCAAACCTAAGTGACCCTGGCCCTTTGGCAGACATATGAGGGGAGCTTTCTGCTCCAATGGACACTGAAGTTATTCTAAGGGGAGGAGGGGGGAAACTTTATAAGTGATTCTTAGGAGGAAACAAAGAAGAGAGGAAGAAAATACATACACTCTTGGAGTGGCTGGATGGTGAGGCTGGGCAGGGGTCCTCGATGTGTGGCCTCAGCTGCAGGAGGAAGCTCAAGCCCATTCTATTAAGGGCATGGAAATGGGCGGTCCCAGGTGGGCTGCTCCCCCCCACCCCGCCCTCCCCCCAGGGAGCTGAGCCAGCTGCCCCAGGGCCACCTTCCTTCCAGGAGGAGCAAGAAGAGCAAGTGGAGCCAGGCATTAAAAACAAGCTACACAGACAAAGGCTCGAGTATGCTGTTGGCTCAGAGGACCAGACTCCCCCACTGAACAGAAGCTGGAGTCGCTCCACCCCTTTGTTCACTTGGCTCAGGTTCAAAGAAGTAAATTACTTTAGTGCTTTAGGTCTGTCTTCAAGGCGCCAGACCTAACCCTCCCCCGAGGGGCAGGGGCGGGGGGGAATGAGAGTCAACAGGACACACTTGCTCTCGACCCTCCGTGGGAGCTCAGAAGTGCCTTCCCTCCTTGGAGGAGGCTCAGTCAGGATTTTACCTGCCCACGTCGTCCCTTCACGTGGCCCAGAAGCACCTCCTCCTGGATGCGGCACTCTGTCCTGCAGCATACGTCGCTGTTACATTTACCACGCCACACTTTCCCCATGTTCACTCCATCCCAGAGATGAGCAAACATTTACTTCTCCTTGTGTGGACAGAGTAGTGCCTTGCTGTGTTGCTTGGTCCAGAGGCTGGACATTGATGTGATGTGAGCAGAATGGGCAACAGAGACTGTTTTTCTTCCAATCCCGCTCCTCACCCCATTCTAGGACTGTGACCCGTCAGCCTAATAGGAATGTCTCCCCAGTGGACACTCCTCATAAAAGGCTAACTATTGAGGAGTGAACAGATGCAGGTGGTCTGGGTGAGCCAAAAGGACATATCAGTTCAGTTCGGTCGCTCAGTCGTGTCCGACTCTTTGCCACCGCATGAATCGCAGCACGCCAGGCCTCCCTGTCCATCACCAACTCCGGAGTTCACTCAGACTCACGTCCATCGAGTCAGCGATGCCATCCAGCCAGCTCATCCTCTGTCGTCCCCTTCTCCTCCTGCCCCCAATCCCTCCCAGCATCAGAGGCTTTTCCAGTGAGTCAACTCTTCGCATGAGGTGGCCAAAGTACTGGAGTTTCAGCTTTAGCATCATTCCTTCCAAAGAAATCCCAGGGCTGATCTCCTTCAGAATGGACTGGTTGGATCTCCTTGCAGTCCAAGGGACTCTCAAGAGTCTTCTCCAACACCACAGTTCAAAAGCATCAATTCTTCAGCGCTCAGCCTTCTTCACAGTCCAACTCTCACATCCATACATGACCACTGGAAAAACCATAGTCTTGACTAGATGGACCTTTGTTGGCAAAGTAATGTCTCTGCTTTTGAATATGCTATTTAGGTTGGTCATAACTTTCCTTCCAAGGAGTTAGCGACTTTTAATTTCATGGCTGCAGTCACCATCTGCAGTGATTTTGGAGCCCAAAAAAATAAAGTCTGACACTGTTTCCACTGTTTCCCCATCTATTTCCCATGAAGTGATGGGACCGGATGCCATGATCTTTATTTTCTGAATGTTGAGTTTTAAGCCAACTTTTTCACTCTCCTCTTTCACCTTCATCAAGAGGCTTTTTAGTTCCTCTTCACTTTCTGCCATAAGGGTAGTGTCATCTGCATATCTGAGGTTACTGATATTTCTCCCAGCAATCTTGATTCCAGCTTGTGCTTCTTCCAGCCCAGCATTTCTCATGACGTACTCTGCATATAAGTTAAATAAGCAGGGTGACAATATACAGCCTTGACGTACTCCTTTACAACTGTATATTTTATACACCTATACCTCAGGACAGGTGTATAAAAACCCCTGAAACCTGCAGACCAAAGACAAAGCTAGGCTTCAGGGTGGAGGTGGAGGTTCTGAGGACTCAGAAACCCTGGCGTTTGTCTTCCGAGTCACGGGTGCTAGTAACCAGGAGAATGCCAGCTTCAGCAACAGAAGGACCGCTGGGCTTAGCGGAAGGGGTCCAATATGCAGTGACCCCAAGTACCTCAAGTAAAAGGCAGAGACATCACTTTGCCAACAAAGGTCTGCCTAGTCAAAGCTATGGTTTTTCCAGTAGTCATGTCCTGATGTGAAAGTTGGACCATAAAGAAGGCTGAGTGCTGAAGAACTGACACTTTTGAACTGTGGTGCTGGAGAAGATTCTTGATCTCGTTGGACAGAAAGGAGATCAAACCAGTCAATCCTAAAGAAATCAACCTTGAAAATTCACTATAAGGACTGATGCTGAAGCTGTAATACTTTGGCCACCTGATAGGAAGTGCTAACTCATTTCCTAATGCTGGGAAAGACTGAGGGCAAGAGGAGAAGGGGGCGACAGAGGATGAGGTGGTTGGATGGCATCACTGACTCAATGGACATGAGTTTGAGCAAACTCCAGAAAATAATGAAGGACAGGGAAGCCTGGCATCCTGCAGTCCATGGGGTTGCAAAGAGTTGGACACGACTGAGCAGCTGAACAAGTATCTCACTGATCTCACTAGGTCAGTTTCCTTACAGAGGAAAGCAAATCCAGAGCTTTGTGTATTAGGAAAGCTAATGCATGTTGAAACACTATATAAAAATAAAGATTTCTGAATTAAGATGGGGAATTGAAATGGAGTCTTGATTTTTCCTTCCCCTGATTATTGAGTTAAAAAATAATAATAAAAAGCAAGCCTCCTTCCCTACCCCCCACCAAAGTTACCAAAAGCAAGCAAACAAGGCAAGAAGCATAATCTGATATAATAACTTCCAAAGCAGAGGCAAGGAAAGGAATGCAGGAAGCACCACTTGTGGCTCGTCTCCCGGCCCTGGCTGGGCCTGGAGGAAGCAGGAGGATTCTGACTAACCCTCCCCAGATGCAGAGACAGGCAACCTGCCGCCAAGTCTTCTTCCCCTTCCAGTGGGGAGTAGTGGGAAAAGGTGCTGGAAAACAAAGAAGCGGGTGACAGGGGAACAAGAACAATGGGCTGACTCCCCCTAAGGGAAGTAAGGGCTGCAAGGCCACAGGCTGAATTGGGGAAACTGTCCACCTGCAATGGGCCCTCTTCCTCCTTCAGCACGACGGAGCGCTTCCCCAGTAACCCAGGGTTGAACCCTGCCACTGGGCGCCACCAAAGTCCCAGAACAGAGGCCCAATCTGGCCACCTGTCTAACTCAGGCTCCACAGAGAACACTGCACAAATACTTGGCCCCTGGTACTGCTGTCATTGAGGAGGGGGACAAACTCGCTTCATTGTGGTGGGAAGAAAGTCACTACCTTATTTTAGAGCCAACAGAGCTGAAAAGCACTGGCATGAACACAATGAGAAGAGACAGCAGGCCAGAGATGTCAACAGAAAGGAGACTACCACTCCAGAGACAGCAATCCCTCACTATAGCCTCACTCTGAAATTACTCAACTAGAACACTCACACAATAAAACCAGGGCTCAAAGGTGGGAAGAAACAAAAGGAGATGCAGGCTTAGCAAAAAAAGACCAAGAAAACATCACTGATGAACTAATACACAGATGATAATAACAGAGAACTAAATTCTGCCAGGAATTTCAAATGGAAATACTGACAAAAGGTTTGAGGTAAGCAAAGTGAATGTGGATGGAAAAGACAAATGAAAGCACGTAGTGATGACAGAACACCAGTGTTGGGATAACTGTTATTTCTGATGTGCCTGAAATAAAGAACCCAAGACTACAACTGAAGATAGGTTCAAAGATAAAAAGCCATAGGATTTCCCTGAAATGAGAGGAAAAACAGAATCTGATGATTGAAATAACACACAGTTCAGTTCAGTTCAGTCGCTCAGTAGTGTCCGACTCTTTGCCACCCCATGAATCGCAGCACACCAGGCCTCCCTGTCCATCACCAACTCCCGGAGTTCACTCAGACTCACGTCCATCGAGTCAGTGATGCCATCCAGCCAGCTCATCCTCTGTCGTCCCCTTCTCTTCCTGCCCCCAATCCCTCCCAGCATCAGAGTCTTTTCCAATGAGTCAACTCTTCGCATGAGGTGGCCAAAGTACTGGAGTTTCAGCTTTAGCATCATTCCTTCCAAAGAAATCCCAGGGCTGATCTCCTTCAGAATGGACTGGTTGGATCTCCTTGCAGTCCAAGGGACTCTCAAGAGTCTTCTCCAACACCACAGTTCAAAAGCATCAATTCTTCGGCGCTCACCCTTCTTCACAGTCCAACTCTCACATCCATACATGACCACAGGAAAAACCATAGCCTTGACTAGACGGAACCTTTGTTGGCAAAGTAATGTCTCTGCTTTTGAATATGCTATCTAGGTTGGTCATAAGTGTTCTTCCAAGGAGTAAGCGTCTTTTAATTTCATGGCTGCAGTCATCATCTGCAGTGATTTTGGAGCCCCAAAAATAAAGTCTGACACTGTTTCCCCATCTATTTCCCATGAAGTGATGGGACCAGATGCCATGCTCTTTGTTTTCTGAATGTTGAGCTTTAGTCAACTTTTTCACTCTCCACTTTCACTTTCATCAAGAGGCTTTTTAGTTCCTCTTCACTTTCTGCCATAAGGGTGGTGTCATCTGCATATCTGAGGTTATTGATATTTCTCCCGGCAATCTTGATACCAGCTTGTGCTTCTTCCAGCCCAGCGTTTCTCATGATGTACTCTGCATATAAGTTAAATAAGCAGGGTGACAATATACAGCCTTGACGTACTCCTTTTCCTATTTGGAACCAGTCTGTTGTTCCATGTCCACTTCTAACTGTTGCTTCCTGACCTGCATACAGATTTCTCAAGAGGCAGGTCAGGTGGTCTGGTATTCCCATCTCTTTCAGAATTTTCCACAGTTTATTGTGATCCACACAGTCAAAGGCTTTGGCATAGTCAATAAAGCAGAAATAGATGTTTTTCTGGAACTCTCTTGCTTTTTCCATGATCCAGCGGATGTTGGCAATTTGATCTCTGGTTCCTCTGCCTTTTCTAAAACCAGCTAACACACAGTACTTCACAAAAATTTTACACAGAAGGTTCAACACTGGGACTTTGCCCAGCTAAGTTACTGAAGCTTTTTTACCAGGCCACCAGAAGAAACTTCCTCCTACCCCAAGTATTTTCTTCCAAAAATTGTGAGATATACTAAAACTTAAGGGGCAGAAAATTCAGACTGCTCTCATCTTCCCCGTAGTAACATTTAGTATCAGAAGTATAACAAAGTTTATATAATTCTTAGAGAAAGAAAATACAAACCAATGAATATTATTCCCAGCTGCGACGTCCAGCATCTTACAAATTTGGTAAAAACAACAAACAGAAATTGTCAAGTATGAAATAAGTCATAGATTCCAGTCCCCTTTCTGGGGTGGGGAGTGGGGGAATGACATGATAATGAAATGCTGCTAAATGTTGCTGCTAAACAATGACAAAAAGAAAAATTTTATTGGAGAAGCAAAAATGAAGGGCTCCAGGAATACAAAATAATAATAGGTAAGCTTTAAAATCCTTCAAATGAGAATTAAGAACTATGGGGATTACAGTTACAGGACAGAATCTAAATGTTATAATCATGGACAATTTAATAATAGAATTAACACAATTAAAAGATGGAAAGGAGATGGGAAAAAATGTGAAAATGCTGATGCCCTCATTTTTCATAGCAGAGTCAATAAATACTGTCTAAAATGGAAATAAGTAACTATAGATATGACTCACTTTTTTTTTTTTTAAGCCTTTTTTGGGGTCTTTTAGCAAGTCATCTCTTTTGTGAAAGACACATTTCTTCACAGCTTAAACTAGTACAGCCACTACGGAGAACAATGTGGAGATTCCTTAAAAAACTGGAAATAGAACTTCCTTATGACCCAGCAATCCCACTGCTGGGCATACACACCGAGGAAACCAGAACTGAAAGAGACACATGTACCCCAATGTTCATCGCAGCACTGTTTATAACAGCCAGGACATGGAAGCAACCTAGATGTCCATCAGCAGATGAATGGATAAAGAAAGCTGTGGTACATATACACAATGGAGTATTACTCAGCCATTAAAAAGAATACATTTGAATCAGTTCTAATGAGGTGGGTGAAACTGGAGCCTATTATACAGAGTGAAGTAAGCCAGAAAGAAAAACACCAATACAGTATACTAACGCATATATATGGAATTTATAAAGATGGTAACGATAACCCTGTATGCGAGACAGCAAAAGAGACACTGATGTTTAGAACAGTCTTTTGGACTCTGTGGGAGAGGGAAAGGGTGGGATGATTTGGGAGAATGGCACTGAAACATGTATAATATCATATAAGAAACGAATCGCCAGTCCAGGTTCGATGCCGGATACAGGATGCTTGGGGCTGGTGGACTGGGATGACCCAGAGGGATGGTACGGGGAGGGAGGTGGGAGGAGGGTTCAGGATAGGGAACACGTGTACACCTGTGGTGGATTCATGTTGATGTATGGCAAAACCAATATTGTAAAATAAATAAATAAACATTCACAATAAAAAAAGAACACCCTGGGTAATTCAGATGCATGTGGTCAGTAACCCACTCTTTGAGAAGCATTAAGATGGTTGGATATTCCTCCTACATGATAAACAGCTGTAAAATAATAATTCCTTTAAATTTACTACAGTTTCTTTTTCTTCAGTTACATTCAAGAAAGTTTTAATACTCTTTTTATAGGAGTATTTAAAAAAATTTATTGGAGTATCATTGACTTATAATGTGTTGGTTTCAGGTGTACAGCAAAGTGAATCAGTTGTATCAGTTACACATTATATATAAAGAATGGATATTCTTCAGATCCTTTTCCCATACAGCTTATTACAAAATACTGAGTAGAGCTCCCTGTGCTATACAGTAGGTACTTATTAGTTATGTTTTATATATAGCAGTGCATATATGTTTACCCCAGTCTCCTAACTTGTCAGTCCCCCTGTGTCACAGGAGCATTTATGTCTATTTCTCTATATCCATTTATCTGTAAGCATGCCTGGAAGACTGTCTGGAATAATGTTCACCTAATATTAGTGATGACTATTTCTGAGTGGTGGGATTTGGAGTATTTGGGTTTTTCCCCTCACTTTTTAAAATGCATCACTGATGTGTCCCAGTGTGTTGTGTAGGTACAACAATACAAGAAAACATGCGTAATTATTTTTATAATCAAGGAGTTGGATCAAATTTTCTAAGTATGGCACAAAACCTAGAACCTGTAAAATTAATAATTTGACTACAAAAACTGCTCAGTGTTCTATAAACAATGAGTGTTCTCCCAGTACTCATGGTCAGGCTAATAATGATACAGTCCTCTGTGTCTGTCTCAACAGACTTCATGAGAAAACCAACAGTCTCACAGCATGGTGCTCAAGACTCCCTACAGGGTCTCTGGAGTTCTGAGAAAAACTACCCAGCCTGTGGTCCTTCCCACCCACCAAAAGAACTTCGTTCAGGAAGCCACTCCCCTCGCGGACAAGCCAAAACCCCCTCTGAAATACAGTGCAAATATCACAGCCTGAAGCCAGTCCCTGGCCTTGCCCAAGAGGCCCCGGGTTCAACAGGCCCATTCTTCTCCAGCCTTCCCTGGCCCTCCCACGTAACCGCTCTCCTATATCCCTAAAAGGACGTGCTCTCTGCTTCCAGCTCACACTCCCAGAACCTTAGCCTCAGGCTGTGGCTCAGCCAGAGGCCACCCAGTGTGGGGGATTTCCAGAGACAGTACAAGAGAGCCGGCAGGGTGGAGGTAGGGCAGGGGGTACCTAGAATCAGTGGCCACTTACTGTCCCCATGAAACCTCACAGTGCTGGGAGAGGCAGGATGAGAAAAGTTAGAAGAAAAAAAAAAAGTGGTGACCCAGAAGCAGAGAACAAAATTAGAACCAGCAGCCTGCCGCGCATCGACCAATATTTACTGAGCCCCCACTGTGTCAGCGCCTGTGGGGGGAGGTTGGGTAGGGCAGAGACCAGCATCGGGGCCCTGGGCAGCCAGCACAGGCGGCTGGGACGGCTGATTTAACCACACGCTGAGTCCTGAGGGCTGGACCAGCAGAGGAGAACTGAGCATCTGCCAGGCTCCCCGCCTCGTCCCAGCAGAGCCTGGGCTTGATGGAGCAAGGAAGCCTTCCAAAACCAACAAAATGAGTCAGGCAGCCGGGTAAGGAGGAGCCTGCAGGAGCCCCACCCACACCCCCACCTCTCTTCTCATCATTCATCCATCAACATTTCCCAGACACTCCATTGCAAAATTCTGACCTGTTGTCCTCTAAGTCTACTCCTGTTTGTCAGACCACGGGGGCCAGCATGAGGCTTAGGAAACAGTGTGCTCACAACCACCGCTTACATCACCCACTTGAAGCAGAACTTCCCAACTTATTACTCAGGGTCAAATGCATAAGTAAAATGCATGTGCCGGGGGCTAGATCATCAGACAGCATGAGGAGTGGGGCAGGGATGGGTTCAAATTTGGGGCCTGCCACTGACCTACCATGTGCCCCCAGCATGATTAGGCTATGAAATGCCCAGCCTCTCAGGGGCACTCTGATGGATGAGAGAGAGCTTAAAGCTCATAACACAGCATGGACTTAGGTCTCTTCCTTCTGCTCCTTGTCCTCCAAGCTCTCAGGCCAATCCCTTCACCTAGACTTGAACCTATGGAGTTTCAGATTACCTCTTCTTCCAGGAACCCTTCTTGGACCACTCTCTGAGAACTCATCTCCAACTACTATGAACTGCTAATGATCTGGTCTCTTAGGGAGCCTTCCCAACAGAGTTTTGTTCCAGGAAGGCAAGGGTGTCCTCCCCTTATGCTTGACTAGTGCTGGCCACACAAGAGGGGAGAAGTAGAAAATTTCAGCTAGAAGATGCCAAGTCCAGCCTCCCACCTAACTAATATCTGCTTGCATCACTCTTACAGCTTGATGAACATAGAACTTAGTGCCTCCTTTCAAACATTCTAACCCCTTCCCCACCCCTACCGCCTTGGGGCCTTCATAGATTATCTGAAGTCAAATGTCCAGACCATTTATTCCTCCAGACTAAACAATTCCCATTCCTTCAATATGATTTATATTCATTGAACAAAAGGCTAGCTACACCTGCGACTCGAAAAAACTCATTCCAACAGTTCATTCACTCAACAAATATTCATTGCCTACAGATTTCATACCAAGAATAATGTTGGAGAATGCCTGGTACCTGCCCTCACAGAGCTGCAAAGCAAACAATTCAACAACCAACTTACAAGAACAGTGATGACGAGGGTTGTGTACTGATTGGGGTTCAATTAGATAATTTAAGCAGAAAGAGATTTTGTATAACATATTAAAAAGGCCCAGAGAATCATGGGCAGAGTGGAAGAAACAGACTGGACTGAACTTCCAGGAACTAGTCCCAAAATCAGAGTGGAGTCAGCCCTCCAAGGAGCTGCTGCCCTGACCTGCCATCATCAGGAAGCTAATGGCACAAGGAAGCTACCATAATCCATACCAGCACATGGACGTCCCAGGTCCGTCATGAGGAAGAGGATATCCACATATTCAAGACTAGATCCAATGTGGCTCATTGGCAGAATGCAAGTCACACTGGGAATTCCAGTGAAAAGATGTCTGTGGAAAGTGTTGTTTTTTCTCTACATTTGGTAGCTTAGACCATAATTTATTATCCAAAGTAATGTACACAATAGTGAAAGGTGGTGCTGTCAGTAAACACACCAGGACCAGGGCTGCGTCAGCGTGGATTCCTGGGGAACAAGCCAATCCACACCATCCGCCACAGGTCATGAGGAGGAGCAAAGGAAGCTTGAAGAACAGAGCAGGACGGTCAAATCCAGCATCCGGGGTCAGGGGAGGCCTCCAGAAAGAGACACTATTTTTGCTGACACCTACAGGACATGTTCTCAAGGCAAGAATGCTGAAGCAGTTTGCCATTCCTTTTTCCAGTGGACCACTTTTTGTCATGAGTTTAAGCAAGCTCCGGGAGATGGTGACAGACAGGGAAATCTGGTGTGCTACAGTCCATGGGGTCACAAAGAGTCGGACACAACTGAGTGACTGAACAACAAAAGGATGTGTAAAAGTGGGCCAGGAGAAAAGTGATGGGGTGGGGATGGGGCGGGATATTCTAGGAAGATGTAGCATTCTTTGGAATGCTTCGGCCAAGATGCAGCATCTAAGAACTTAAAGAGCACGGAGTGGCCAGGGCGTACACAAGGGGATGTGGTAGGGGCCAGGACAGGGAAGGACCTGTAGGCCATGTTAAGGTGGCTGAACCCATCTGGAGGGCAGTGGTGATCATCTTCAGCTAAGGTGCCAGCAGATCTGTGTTTTTATTATTCTGGTCAGGCTGCAGTATGGAGAATAGACCAGAGGTGGGCAAGAAGAAAGCTAGGACCCCAGGAAGGAGAACACAGTATCCAGTCTGGTCTAAAGAGCAAGACTTTGTTCTCCCAACTTCAACCCTGCCTGGGGTGCTTCCCTGCCTCGTGGGGCTGCTGGCTTGGCAGTTTTCCATTAGACACCTGAACTGTTGTTGTTCAGTCGCTAAATCGTGTCTGACTCTGTGACCCCATGGACTGTAGCCCACCAGGCTCCTCTGTCCATGGGATTTCCCAGGCAAGAATACTGTCATGGGTTGCCATTTCCATCTTCCTGACCCAGGGATCAAACCCACATCTCCTGCATTGGCTCTCTACCACTGAGCCACCAGGGAAGGGAAGCCTATAAAGACCCAAAAAGGCTTCACTTTAGCAGTTACCAGGAGAGAAACAAGTCACATCACTGTCCTGCTAACCAAAAGTGCAAGTGAGTTTGAAAACAATCCTCCCCAAACCCACCCTACATCATTTCCTCAATCAGGCTAAGATTTCAACTCTCTTGCTGTAGCAAGAGGGCCATTTATAAAGGCCAACTCCAACTCCTGGGCAGCAACACTCTGTGGGCAGAATGTGCCAAGGGCCTCTCACAAGAAGTCTCCTACGTTCCCTTCTTCCCAAAATGGGTAAGAGGAGTGCTCTGAGCCCTCTGGGCTGTGAGGTGGGCTCTTCCCAGACAGTGAGCCTTTACAGGACCTGTGGCTGCAGCAGGCGGAGGTTTCAGGGCTGGGTTTCCCTGGTGCAAGGAACCTTTCTCTACTAGAAGCCGGGCCCCAGGTCAGCTCCACTACTCAGCCTGCACAAAGACTCTGTCCTGCAGCCAGCCCACCCTTCCTCTGTCCCTCACGTCCTTGCTGTTTGTTGTTCAGTTGCTAAGTCTCTTCCGACTCTGTGAGCCCAGGAACTGTGGCAGGCCAGGCTCCTCTGTCCTCCACTCTCTCTCGGAGTTTGCTCAAATTCATGTCCATTGAGTCAAGTGATGCTATCTAACTATCTCATCCTCTGCTGCCCCTTCTCCTTTTGCCTTCAATCTTTCTCAGCATTCCTGGGCTTCCCTGGTGGCTCAGATGGTAAAGAATCTGCCTGCAAAGTGGGAGATGTGGGTTTGAACCTTGGGTTGGGGAGATTTCCCTGGAGAAGGAAATGGCAACCCCCTCCAGTGTTCTTGACTGGAGAACCCTATGGACAGAGAAGCCTAGCGGGCTACAACCCATGGGTTGCAAGAAGTCAGACAAAACTGAGCGACTAACATTTTCCAGCATCAGGGTCTCTTCTGATGAGTTGGCTCTTCACATCATGTCCTGCTACACCACTGTCTCCCCCTACCTGCATCCTTAAGCTAGGGGCAAGTCCCCTCGCTCCTCCTCAGAAGCTCTATGACTGTCTCTACAGCTGAGATGCTGAACTGGGCGTGATAATTTCTCCAGGAAAGTAGTTCTCAGAGCATGGTTCCGCAACCAGCAGGCAATACCATCACTTGGGAACCTATTGAAAGTATAAATTTTCTCCTCCCCTACCCTTCAGACAATTTTTTTCTTTTTTTGGAAGAAAAAATTCTTAGCACCACCCAAATCTGCTGAATCAGAAACTCTAGGTGGAGCCCAGCAATCTGTGTTTTAGGAAGCTCTCTAGGGGACGACAATGTAAAGGTCTGAGGATCTCTACTCTCAGAGGAAGGTCATCAGGTTGCCAGCTTTCTTCCCCAAAGTGGGCGTCATGAGCACATGCCCAGGGCCCCAGCAGAAAGGCACAGGCTACATCTTGGGTCTGAGATCTCTCAGTGACCGTAAACATTTACCAGCATGAGTCACAAATGAGCCCTACTCTCTGGGGAAAGAGGGTAATTGGGAAAAAGAGGGGAAAGGTCCATATTTCTAAATCAGAGAGAGAAAGGTGATGAGACAGGGGGAAGATTGAGTAATGACATTCCTGAATCATATTCCTCCACTTTCCCGCCCACTTCCCAAACTTCCACATGGCTCATTCCCTGGTCCAAGGACACTGGCCATCCCCATGAGACTACTGAGCTGAGAGGCCTTCTCTCCTCCTTCGCCTCCCCAGTGTGGACCCCTCTTCTTGGGATTCAGAGGAGAAACCATTGCACCAGTCTCACTGGTCACTAACACCTGCTCCATCCCATCCCCTCCAATGATCATATCACTCTCCTGCTAAAATACTTACCTTTCATCACTCCCCCTAACCAACAGCAAAGTTCAGTCCCCCTGCCTGGCAAGCAAGGGTTTTCCTCCAACTAGGCTCCCATCATCTCTCACCCTCAGGTCACTGCTCTCTGGCAGGGACCCTGGGCTCCACCCACAACACCTATTCCTGTTCCCTTTCACCCCTGCACCCACACTGCCCACAGAACCAGACCTGGGAAGGCTAATTAACATCTGATTCTACCAACAGTCAGAAAGCTGAACACAGTCCGCCTGTGTTCCAAGCACTTTCTCCACAAGTGTGAAGGGCTTGGATGTGTTTTGTTTTTTAAAAAAAAAAAAAAGCATAGGGCTTCCACAGTGGCCCAGTGGTAAAGAATCTGCCTGCCAAGGCAGGAGACCCAGGTTCAATCCCTGGTCCAGGAAAATCCCACATGCTGCAGGGCAACTAAGCCCCTACACAACTACTAAAGCCTGAGCACTCTAGAGCCTGTGCTCTGCAACAAGAGAAGCCACGGCAATAAGAAGTCCACACATTGCAACTAAAGAGTCGCCCGCACTTGCTGCACCTAGAGAAAAGCCGGAGCAACAAAGAAGATCCAGCATAGCCAAAAATAAAAAAAGGATGAACTGTAGGAAAAAGCACCATCTCTGGACCATTCCAAATTCTTCCCAGCACAAGCCCCACCCTGCCCGCCTCTGATTCCAACCTCTCTGTCTCAAAGCTGTAACTGTCTCAGAATGACACTCCAAACACTTACAGTTAGTTTCCTCAGCTGTTTCATAAAAATCCTAGGAGGCTGGGAGGATCTGCTGCACGAAGATGTAAATACAAATGCATATGTACACAGACATCACCTCACTTCTCTAGAGAGTACAGGGTGATACACTGCACTGAAGATGCAGCATTTAGGTCCAGGGGGTCAAGAGCAAGAAAGGACAAGTGTCATCTCAAAGCTCCATCTTCTCAAAGGTGAGAAGGATAGCATAAGGATTCCCATACTTTGCCCTCCTGATTCCCTGTCTCTGCCCAACCAGAGCTCAAGAGAGATTGTCAAAGAGTATACTCAGATGGATTCCAGAACAAAAGCAACCACATCTCTGGCTATCATCCTCAGATATGGATTAGGGCCAAGAGAAGACCCACATGGACAAGCTCCCCCTTCTCAGGTGGCAGTCTCTGGACAACCCAGTACCGTAAGTGATTTCCCTAACGTCACAATGAATTTCCACTTGCCCTCCCCCACCCCCTACCAACTGCTTGCCTATTAAAAAGGGATCAACATTCTAACCAGACTTAAAGGCTTATCCTCTACTGCCAACTCCAACCCCAGGGGGACAATCGGAATGCCACCTGGAAAGGGTTTCTGACTTTAGTTTGCTTAGATGATTAAAAATCTATCTGCAATGAGAGAGACCTAGGTTTGATCCCTATGTCGGGAAGACCCTCTGGAGAAGGGAATGGCAACCCATTCTAGTATTCTTGCCTGGAAAATCCCATGGACAGAGTAGCCTGGCGGGCTGCAGTCCACAGGGTTGCAAAGAGTTGGACACACCTAATTGACTAACATTACTACTACAGACATCCTCTAGTTTGGGTGACTTTCAAACCCAAACAGAGAGGGGAAAAAAATAAATAAAACACAGATATGAGAAGTCTTGTGGTAGCACTATTCACAATAACAAAAACTTTGGAAGCAACCCAAAAGCCCATCAGCAGGAGAGTGGATAAATAAACTAACCGACTCTCACAACAGAATAGTATACAATGTGAATCAACTACAGTGACAGTAATGCCAAGTGTATATCCCAAGCTTGCAATAACTGCTTTTTGAATGCCACCTGCTGAAGGACAATTCATTCTTCAGGACTTCTCTAGATGATCTGGAAGGACTGCCTGAATCTAAAGACAGGGAATCTGAGTGAAAGAAATGCCGGAATGCTGGTGGAATAAAAATACTAAAATAAAATCAAATCTCTTAAGCAGATTTCAGCTTCCTCTGGGCACTTACCCGCAAACTGTCCAAGTCCCTTCTCTCTTTTTAGAGTATAACGTACACGCACGTAACACACCCACGTCCGACAGTGTGCAGCTCCCTTTAGCACGTCAGAAGCATTCTTACCCCAGGGCCTTTGCACCTGCTATTCCCTCTGCCAAGAATGCCGCCCCCCCCAGATTTTCATATCAAGTCTCAGCTCAGACATCACTTACTCAAAATGCAGGGCCACCCGGTTTAAAAAAAAAAAAAAAAAAGCCTGCTCCCAAGGCATTCAAAGTCCCAATACCCTGTTTTATTTACCATATATCACTATCTAACAGAGTTTTCTTTCTTTCGTTTTGTTTACATGTTTATTATCTGTCTCCTCCTACTGACTGTAAACTCCACAACAGTGGAGACAGACTCGGCCTATTTTCTTCCCCGAACCCAGAGAGGCCAGTGCCTGGCACCCAGACAACCCCCAGAGAATAACTTTTTTTTAATAACTTTTTATTTTTTTTAAATTTCTGAGTGGAGGATAATTGCTTTACAATATTGTGCTAGCTTCTGCCATACATCAACTTGAATCAGCCATCGGTATGTGAATGTCCCCCCTCTCTTGAACCTCTGTCCCATCTCTCTCTCCATCCCGCCCCTCTACGTTGTCACAGAGCACCAGGTTGAGCTCCCTGTGTAACACAGCAAATTCCCTTTGGCTGTCGGTTTTACATATGGCAACGTCCATGTTTCAGTGTTATTACTCTTTCGATTTGTCCCTCCCTCTCCTTTCCTCCATGGCCACAAGTCTATTCTCTATGTCTGAGTCTCCAGCCCAAAGAATATCTGCTGAATGATGTGTTAATTTCCCGTGCCCCTCCTTGTTGCAGTGTCCTCAAGCTTAGAACCTTTTTGTTCTTTGGCCTCAACCCCCAGTTAAACTACTATTAGCAATTTGAGGGGAAGCGACACCCCCTTCTGCAGCATCAATAGAGCTGAAGACACCCCCAGAGAGCCAGAGAAGTCTATCTGGAATTGGAATATAAAAAAAAGTAAAGTCAAAAAAAAAAAAAAAAAGAAAGAAAGAAAGAAAGTAGAATATTAGGTGGAATGGAGGATCCAAAAGGAAGGTGGGGGGAGAGGCGCAGACAGGCAGCCTTCCTTCCCCACCCCAGCAGCAAACGTGCCAAGGACAGGCCACCATCTGATCACGTGGCCAAGAATACCATGTTAACTTCTCTCCATGGCAGACAGAGAAAAGGAAAGGAAACCCCAAGTACAGGCGGTTTCTAGAATTTCTCAGCTGGTCATGGAAACGCGAGTCTGGTCCCGTTGCTCACAACCTCTCTTTTTGTGCCAGCTGCACACATCCTGAAATGCAGGGGGAGGGGCTTGTGGCCACCGCCGCCAAGAAGAGGGAGTGGTGTGAGCAGCCAAGGTCAGAGGCGCAATTTGGCCAGCAGAGCCATGCACACCATGGTTTACCCACGGTCAAGGCCTCTGCTGTGGGAGGCACCCCTGGATGTCAGGAGGCAGCTGAGGCGGGAGCAACAGGAACCGGGACAGAATCTGCTCTGAGAGCTGGTCAGACTGCCCCTGAGGGCACTCTGGCTAGTGGCCCGAGTCTGGGGGAGTGGGTGACTTTGTACATTTTGTGCTTTGCTGGGAACGGTGATGAGAAAACAGTTGTGGTTTGCTACCCCCTGGAAACTCCCCAGCGGCCTGGTATCCTGAGGACTTGCCCAGCCTCTCAGATAGGAAATGGTCAGCGTTGAAATCTACATACGCTCATCAGTGTCACTGGTGTGTCTTCTCGGAGCAGGGGGAGAGGTGGGGAGGGAATCCAGGGCCTTCCACCAGGGAAAACTGGGCCAGCTCCCCTGCCGGCCAGCACAGCTCCACCTCACCCCAAGCCTCTCATACTCTGTGCTTTGAGAAGAGCAAGTCCCCAGGGCTGGCCAGGAGCCCTCTAGTTTCCAGGAAAGGAAGAGAGTAGTCGGCAATACCGGAGAAGGCAATGGCACCCCACTCCAGTACTCTTGCCTGGAAAATCCCATGGATGGAGGAGCCTGGTAGACTGCAGTCCATGGGGTCGCAAAGAGTCGGACACGACTGAGCGACTTCACTTTCACTTTTCACTTTCATGCATTGGAGAAGGAAATGGCAACCCACTCCAGTATTTTTGCCTGGAGAATCCCAGGGACGGGAGAGCCTGATGGGCTGCCATCTATGGGGTCGCACAGAGTCGGACACAACTGAAGCGACTTAGCAGCAGCAGCAGCCAGCAGTACAGCTTGCTCCCTGGGACTTACATGGTTTCCCCTGACTAGCAGGGCACACATGCCCACCTCACTTGCTCCCACACAAACCAACTTTTCAGGCGTTCAGTAAAAATGAGAATAAAACAGAGGGTTTGGGTTCTGGTCTGCCTCCTCATCCCACCATTGAAAGAGCAAAACATAAATTTTGGGAGTCACAGAACATGGGGTCACAAGACTAGGACATGACTTAGTGACTAATCAAATATATCCCACTTTTCTTATAAGGTTTCTGCTTTTAGTAGCATGCTTGGAAAACCTTTTGTCACCCTGAAATTATAGAAATATATACCTGCTTTTTTCTGGCATTAAAAAAATTTACATCTCTAATTTATTTAGAATTTAATTTGACATAGTGTGAGAAAGAGAAACTCACTTAAACAACAACAAAAAAAGGAGTTAGCTAATTACCCCAGTTGTTTTTTAATGAACAGTCTATTTTCCCTGTAAACCTCAACAGTAAAGTCTATAAAAGATAAGAAACAGGGGTGAAGTCAACGACATCCTTTGTGTAAAGAAAATCCACAGGGGACCGCTCTGCCAGTGAAATCTAACAGCATGGCTAGGGTGCCTTCTCTTTCCCTTCCTCTTTCCTGTTCAGAAATATAGGTTCAAAAATCACGAGAAGAAGTCCTACTTGCCAAGGATGGCAGAGCAGAAAGATCCACTGAAGAGAGCCTGGGTTCCTGCAGGCACCACTGAGCAGGAACCCAGCCTCCTCCTAATCGCCAGAGGCTTTACATGCTGTTGCCTAAACTAGCCTTGTTGGACTCTGGTATTTGCATCTGAACACTCCTGTAACTCATCCACAATCCTTTCTTCCCTAATTTTATAATAATAGGAATTGCTAGGATTTATTGTTGCCAGGCACTGTGCTAAGCAATTTGTTTTCATCAGCTCATTTAATCTTCTCAATAACCTTACTAGGATAGATTCTGCAGTACTTCTCCAATTATAAGTAGCAATGGCAGGTTTTCAGAGTTGAAAAAGATACTACATTAAATGCACACATCACTGAGACTCCTCCCTAGTTCAGAAACATGAGAACAGAACAAAAAGGCATTTTAAAACTGAGGAATGGAAGTACGCATTCAACAACAAGTGTCTATCAAGTACCAACTGTTGTGGGCACAGGGAATACAACAATGACCAAAAAGACAAAAATCCCTACCCTCTTGGAGCTTGCTCTAATGCAAGGCTCATAATAGTAAAAAACTGCAAGCAATCTAAGCATACAAAAGAAGGGAATTGCTGGGAATTCCCTGGTGGTCCAGTGGTTAGGACTCCAAACTTACGCTGCCAAGAGCTCAGGTTCAATCCCTGGTAGGGGAACTATGATCCCACAAGCTGCACAGTACAGTCAAATTAAGGGGAAAAAAGAAGGGGATTGCTAAAGTAAAGTGAAGAAGTGAAGTCGCTCAGTCGTGTCCAATTCTTTGCGACCCCATGGACTACTATGCTCCTCTGTCCATGGGATTTTCCAGGCAAGAGTACTGGAGTGGGTTGCCATTTCCTTCTCCAGAGGATCTTCCTGACCCAGGGTTCGAACCCAGGTCTCCTGCACTGTAGGCAGGCGCTTTACCGTCTGGGTCACCAGGGAAGTTCCTAATCCACATAACAAAATATATAGTTCAACTACAGAGATTTAGAGCTTGGGCTCCAAGTGCAACAGACCTCAGTGTAGATCCTGAAACACACATTTACTAGCTTCAAGGCATTTCGTCAAGTCACAACATCAAGGAGACTTCCTACAGGAAAACAAAGCTATTAACAGTCTCCCTTGGAGCAAATGAGAAAACTGAGTAAGATACTAAGTATAAATACAATGCTAGATATACAGTAATGGCTCAATAAATGTTAATATTCAGGAAAATAATGACATGGAAAGACATCATATGCTAAGTGAAAAGAAAAAAAGAGGCTACAAAACTCTCTGTATAGCAGAACCTGTTTTCCTTACAAAGTATGCATTCGCAAAAAAAGATGAAAAATATTTAACAAATTGCTAGTTCTTGGTGGTGAGTTTAATGGTGACTTCTGTTATCTTTTTTACTCTGTATTTCCTACAATGAACCTGAATTACTTTAAGAAGAAGGTTCAGAGGGTTCTCTGGTGGCCTAGTGATTAGGGTTCCACACTGTCACTGCCATGGCCTAGGTTCAATCTTAGATGGGAAACTCGGATGCAGCCAAAAAAAAAAAAGAAGAAGAAAGTTCACTTTCAAGTTCAATTAGGAAATGGGAAAGGCTTAATGATGACCCACTGGAAGGCAGCTCTCTCCCCTTTTTTAAAGACCTTCACTTAAGAGTCTGGCAGTGGACTCCAGTCCTAATCTGCATGAGCAGAACTTCCTGTGTGCCTGGTCCCCTAACGTGGGTGCCCCCATGAGCAGTCTCACCATGGTTCTTCTGAATCTGAGTTTCCTGGGTGAGACCCAGGTAACTGTACACACAGCTCTGATCGATCAGCCTGCCTCTTGTCTGGGGTACTGGTCTGACATTCTGGTCTAGTCAGGACTGCTGGACTAGACAGACAGACTATAATATCCTGTGGTTTATCAAAACTCTTTGAAGTCAGTTCACCCTCTCTGGCCAACAGATACCACCGTTTCTGCCCTGCCCTTCCTACAGGGAAACTAACTCTCAGTGAGAACTCCTTGCACAGAGACAAGTTGTTGGCATTACAAAGAGTCTAGAATGTAGAATGTAGGCCAGAGTCCTCAGTAACTGATACCCACCTGGTTCTCAGACGTGTAGCAATGTGAGGGGAGCGGGAGACCTGAGGCTAGGCCCTGGTCTCCCCAACAGCCAAGCCTGCCTTCTGTCTTTAAAAACAAATCCAACTTTTTTTTTGAAGCTCTGTGAACCAGAGTTTACAAAGGACAGTTCCCCCCATCCTGAGTACAGTGGGTAGACTGTGCATGCTTGGGTGCTAAGTCACTTCAGTCCTATCCGACTCTTTGCGACCCAGTGGACTGTAGCTCGCCAGACTCCTCTATCCATGGGATTCTCCAGGCAAGAATACTGGATTGGGTTGCTGTGCCCTTCTCCAGAGGATTTTCCAAACCCAGGGCTCAAACCTGCTGCCTCCTGCAACTCCAGCATTACAGGCGGATTCTTTACTGCTGAGCCACTGGGGACGCCCAATGGGTTGAATTCAGTTCAGTTCAGTCGCTCAGTCATGTCCGACTCTTTGTGATCCCATGAGCTGCAGCACGCCAGGCCTTCCTGTCTAATACCAACTCCCAGAGCCTACCCAAATTCATGTCCATTGAGTCGGTGATGCCATCCAACCATCTTATCTGTTGTCCCCTTCTCCTCCTGCCCTCAATCTCTCCCAGCATCAGGGTCTTTCAAATGAGTCAGCTCTTTGCATCAGGTGCCCAAAGTATTGGAGTTTCAGCTTCAACACCAGACCTTCTAATGAACACCCAGGACTGATCTCCTTTAGGATGGACTGATTGGATCTCCTTGTTGTCCAAGGGACTCTCAAGAGTCTTCTCCAACACCACAGTTCAAAAGCATCAATTCTTCGGTGCTCAGCTTTCTTTATAGTCCAACTCTCACATCCATACATGATTACTGGAAAAACCATAGCCTTGACTAGATGGACCTTTGTTGACAGAGTAATGTCTCTGCTTTTGAATATGCTGTCTAGGTTGGTCATAACTTTCCTTCCAAGGAGTAAGCATCTTTTAATTTCATGGCTGCAATCACCATCTGCAGTGATTTTGGAGCCCCAAAAAGAAAGTCTGACACTGTTTCCATTGTTTCCCCATCTATTTGCCATGAAGTGATAGGACCAGATGCCATGATCTTTGTTTTCTGAATGTTGAGCTTTAAGCCAACTTTTCCACTCTCCTCTTGAGGCTCTTTAGTTCTTCACTTTCTGCCTTAAGGGTGGCATATCTGCATATCTGCATATCTGAGGTTACTGATATTTCTCCTGGCAATCTTGACTCCAGCTTGTGCTTCATCCAGCCCAGCGTTTCTCATGATGTGCTCTGCATATAAGCTGAATAAGCAGGGTGACAGTATACAGCCTTGATGTACTTCTTTTCCTATTTGGAACCAGTCAGTTGTTCCATGTTCAGTTCTAATTGTTGCTTCCTGACCTGTATACAGATTTCTCAAGAGGCAAGTCAGGTGGTCTGGTATTCCCATCTCTTTCAGAATTTTCCACAGTTTATTGTGATCCACACAGTCAAAGGCACACTTTGGCATAGTCAATAAAGCAGAAATAGATGTTTTTCTGGAATTCTCTTGCTTTTTCCATGATCCATTGGATGTTGGCAATTTGATCTCTGGTTCCTCTGCCTTTTCAAAAACCAGCTTGAACATCAGGAAGTTCACGGTTCACATACTGTTGAAGCCTGGCTTGGAGAATTTTGAGCATTACTTTACTAGCGTGTGAGATGAGTGCAATTGTGAGGTAGTTTGAGCATTCTTTGGCATTGCCTTTCTTTGGGATTGGAATAAAAACTGATCTTTTCCAGTCCTGTGGCCACTGCTGAGTTTTCCAAATTTGCTGGCATATTGAGTGCAGCACTTTTACAGCATCATCTTTCAGGATTTGAAACAGCTCAACTGGAATTCCATCACTTCTACTAGCTTTGTTTGTAGTGATGCTTCCTAAGGCCCACTTGACTTCACATTCTAGGATGTCTGGCTCTAGGTGAGTGATCACACCATCGTAATTAACTGGGTCGTGAAGATCTTTTTTGGACAGCTCTTCTGTGTATTCTTGACACCTCTTCTTAATATCTTCTGCTTCTGTCAGGTCCATACCATTTCTGTCCTTTATTGAGATCTCTAGTCTTTCCCATTCTATTGGTTTCCCCTATTTCTTTGCATTGATCACTGAGAAAGGCTTTCTTATCTCTCCTTGCTATTCTCTGGAACTCTGCACTCAAATGGGTATATCTTTCCTTTTCTCCTTTTCGCTTCTCTTCTTTTCACAGCTATTTGTAAGGCTTCCTCAGACAGCCATTTTGCTTTTTGCATTTCTTTTTCCTGGGAATGGTCTTGATCCCCAAATCCATGTCTACCCCAAAACCTCAGAATGTGACCTTATTGAGAAATACAGTCTTTGCAGAAATAATGATTTAAGGATCTAGAGATGAAGTCACCATGGACTTTCAGTAGTCCCTAAATCCAATGATTAGTATGTTTACAAGATAAAGGACAGGGAGATTTCGTCACAGACAACAGAAAAGAAGACCATGTGGAGATGGAGGCAGAGAGGACAGTGATGCTGCTACAAGCCAAGGAACAACTGGAGGCACCAGAAGGTGGAAGACCCAAGGAAGCATGTACCCCAAGAGCCTTTGGAGGCAATGTGGACCTGCTGACCCCTTGATTTCAACCTTCTGGCCTCCAGAACTGAGAGCAAATTTCTGTTCTTTTAAGCCACAGAGTTTGTGGTCATTTGTTAGGACGGTCACAGGAAACTAATATTTAGATGCTGGAATTAAGGCTTAATATCTTTTATCTGGGGCTTCCCTGGTGGCTCAGTGGTAAAGAATTCACCTGTCAATGTAGGAGACCCAGGTTGAATCCCTGGGTCACGAAGATCCCCTGGAGAAGGAAATGGCAACCTACTCCAGGATCTCTTGCCTGAGAAATCCCATGGACAGAGGATCCTGGCGGGCTACAGTCCACGGGGTCACAAACAACAACAATCTTTTATCTGAAACTATCCTGCTAGAGTTGGCAGAATTCCAAGATAGGCCTCAACGACCTTCTCCTTTGTATGTGGGCAGGAGCTGAAAATATGAGATATCACTCCTGTTATTAGGTAACATTATCTGCCAAAGGGATTTTGTTGGTGTCAGCTGACCAAATCAGTTGACCTTAAGACAGGGAAATTGATCTTGTATGAGTCAGAACTAATCAGGTGAGCTCTTAAATGGGATAGGCTCCTCCTGGCCAAAGGGGTTTGAACCATGAGAAGGAGTCAACATGAGAGAATAACTTTTCCAATGTGGAGGTCCAGCAGACACCAAGTAACCAAGTGATCCAGGAAAACATCACCATTAACACCACAAATGCCTTGATATGATGCTCTTAAAAGGATGCAACATCATTTTTGTTGATATTCTTGCTAAAAATTCGTGACCTTATCCTAAGGGAGAAAGATACGGGATGGTTACAAATTGGAGCAGAGAAACGACAACTGAATGCAACGTGGGATGGCAGACTGGATCCTGGGACAGAAAAAAGATATCAGCAGAAACAGTGGTGAAATTTAAATGAGGCCTGCAGTTTAAAGTTTTGTGCCAATGTTCATTTCCCGTTCTTGATGATTATACCACAGGGTGAGGGGATATAAAGGAACTCTGCTATATTCTTTGTGACTTTTAAGTCTAAAGTAAGTTGAAAATTAAAAGTTTACAATAAAAGGAAATAACTGAGCAGAATAACAGAGGTTGCCTCACAGCCTCAGGATTACACTTTTTCTCCCATACTTCTTTATACTTTTCAGGAAGTATGCATTACTCTTGATAATCAAGGACACAAGGTTGGCTGGAGTAAGTGGACTGGTGCAAAGGACGTTGATTTGGGGCCAGTGGTGTTTTTCTGGAAAAGAGCACACTGACCCCAAGACAAGGCTGAAAAGACCAGCAAGTCTTTGATAAACAGCTAATACCTACCAGAGACTATTGGTACCTTATACCCCAGAACCCTAGTGATCCAGGAACATACATCTTAGTGCCACTATTCATGGTCTTCCTTGATGGGGAAGTAAAAGAAGTCTGTCTGCAATGCAGAAGATGTGGGTTCGATCCCTGGGTCAGGAAGATCCCCTGGAGAAGGAAATGGTAACCCACTCCAGTATTCTTGCCTGAAAAATCCCATGGGCAGAGGAGCCTGGAGGGCTACAGTCTATGGGGTCGCAAAGTTGGGGACACGACTGAGCAACTAAGCACACACACATCATTATTCACACAGCTCCCCTGGCAGGAACCCGCTGGCTCAATTCCACCTCTAGGAAGCCTTCCCAGATCATTCTCGCCCCCCAGTCGCCTCACCTTCGACTGGCCTCTTTCAGTGTCTCCTGGCTGTTCCACTCAATGGAGCTTAAAGAATGCCACAAATAGCATGTGAAGCTGCCAACATGTACTCAGCTCATCTCAACACATATTTTACAAGCCTCCTTGGAACAGAAACAGTGTTTTGCCTGTCTTCATGGAGTGGGCACTCTCTTAGCTGAGCTCTGCTGGCTGGGCCCATCCCTGCAGCAAAGAGGCCCTCTCTGTTGTCACTGTCCAGGATTCCTTTGTTGAGAGTCTGCTGTGCCTCTTTTCAAACTTCTTTATGCCAGTTCTGTTTGGTTTTAAACATAACTGAAACATAAATGCAGAGAGGAAAACTTTTGATTTCTACAAAAATGAAACTAAGTGCTCTAGAATGGCAATTCCCAAAACTGTGGTCTTAGATGACACCTGGATACACTGAGACTGTGTGAGGAGGCTGGAGAGGTGAAAATTAGTTTTATTAGAAAATTAAGATGTTAAAAGCTTTTTCACTCTCATTTTTCAGCGGCTATGTGAAGTATGATGAATATGTGCCTGTGTAGTTTTCTGAAATTTCCGAGGTAGAAGTTTAGGGTATAAATATATGTGTTTTCAGAGATTAACTCAGTTTGTTCTCAGACTTCCACTGAGTATTTATCAGCAAAATTATTCTATACGTACTATAATCTGTTATATCTAATAAATCATTATTTTGAAGTCCTGAAGATATGCAAAAATGTAAAAATAATGCCACTTTTTCGACTTTTTGGAAGTTATTTTCCATAAAAACATGCATTTCATGTTACCATGTAATTATCTTATTTCTATTATTTTAAATGAATAAACAACTCTTTATATTTAATTTTTAACATGGTAAATAGCAGGTTTAGCCAATAAGTGGAAGACTAAATTAAGGAATCCTAGGATCAAAAAGTTTGAGAACTGCTCATCTTGAAAAATGTGTTACAAATGGGGGAGAAAAAGATTAAATTCAGTTCAGTTCAGTTCAGTCACTCAGTTGTGTCCGACTCTTTGTGACCCCATGGACTGCAGCACACTAGGCCTCTCTGTCCACCACCAACTCCCAGAGTTTACTCAAACTCATGTCCATTGAGTTGGTGATGCCATCCAACCATCTCGTCCTCTGTAAATTAAGTGTGTGCATTAAAAAAGTAGGATGCTGCACATGGACTGATTTGCAAATGTCTTAGATTCTTGATCTATCATTATTTCTTAATGGAGACTAATTAACAGATGTATATATCCTGTCACCCAGCAATCTCACTTCTGTGAATTTCTTTTGTAGTCATATACATAGGAAATGCCATTTAGTAAAGTTATTCCCCGTAGCACTGTACATAATGACAAAATATTGGAAACAACCCAAACTAGGGGAGAAAGGGAAGCAACACATGCTGGTTTAAAAACTATCATGCTTCCCTATCCTGGAATAATATGCAGCTATAGTAAAAGTGTTTCCTGGGCTGACAGGGAAAGATCCAGAATAGTTGCTAGGTGAAAAAAGCAAAGTGCTAAACAATGCCTAAAATGCTAACTTAGAGCATTTCTAAAACTGGGATGGGGTGGGCAGAGGTGAGACTTTTTACTGTACTGGGTGGGAGTTTATGGGGGTGCAGTTAATGTATGTGTAGTTGCTTTTTAAACCTTTTTCATCTTTCTAATCCTTAAACTATGGATTATATAGCATAGAAAAAATTTTTTCCTGTTAAAATTTTTTTCTTCCATTTTATTGAGACATAATTCACATACGGTAAAAAAAAAAAAACAAAACCAATTGTAATAAAAGAAACCAGAAATCACAGGTCATACATGCAGATGTGACTTTTATATACAATTTGCAAGTGTAATTAGCAGACCTAGATCCAAAGGCAAAGCCTCAGCCCTAAATCAAAGTTTTGGCAAATAGAAATATATATGCACACAGAGGCTGTAGAGAGGGGGAATTGGATCAAGGCAGTCAAAAGGTAGAAACTTCCAGTTATAAGATAAATAAGTACTAGGGAAGTAATGTGTAACATGCTAAATATAATTAACACTGCTACAGGTCATATTTGGGGGTTCCCTGGTAGCTCAGCAGTAAAGAATCCGCTTGCAATGCAGGAGATGTAGGTTCCACCCCTGGGTCGGGAAGATCCCTTGGAGAAGGAAATGGCAACCCACTCCAGTATTCTTGCCTGAAAAATCCCAAGGATAGCGGAGTGTGGTAGGCTATCGTCCATGGGATCATAAAGGATGGACACAACTGAGCAACTAAACCACCACTAAACTTTCATATGTGAAAGTTGTGAAGAAAGTTAAATCCTAAGACTTCTTATCACAAGAAAAAAAATTTTTTTCCTATTTCTTTTATCTTTTACCTCTGGGATGATGTATGTTCATTAAATTTATTGTGGTACTCATTTCATAACTATATAAATCAAATCATTATGCTGTACAACTTAAACTTATACAGTGTTGTTAGTTATATCTCAATAAAATGGGAAGAAAAAAATGCATGAACATGCTTTTAAGAAAAAATGAACTGTTTAAAACATGGATTTTAAAAACATCCCCAACTTTTAGCTGACATTTTAATTACTAACACTGCTAAGAGCCTCTAGGGACCCAATGGTAATAAATTCAGGACAGTCACATTCTCATTCCACCAGAGCCCAGAACTGTCCCAGGCCTGAGGTTGGAGAAAGGTTAGGAGGCCTGATAATGCAGTCAGATCAGAGGCAGGTAAGTTGGTTTCCCATGGACGGACATGCCAACAGCTCTCTCAGGGTGATTCTGTGGCCACCTTCCCTCTCGCCTGTGGGAGGGTTCACAAGGGTCTCTGCTTCTTCTTACCCAGGGCCAATAAGGAGTCCCCTCTGGGAGCCTCGATAGCCACAGTAAGGGTGAAGACAGCTGAGCCTCGGAGACCTTGTGGTGAGGCTGTCCTGCTTGCCCGGACAACGCATGAGGCCCCTGGCTGGTGTAGACTCTGGACTCCTTATCTGGCGGGCAGTCTGCCAGCCCGCCAGCCTCAGAGTTCAGAGAAGTTCCATTGTATCCAGAGAGTCCAGCCTAGGGCCCTAGCAGCATGACCCTTCCTCACTCACTCCCAATCCTCCTGTGTCGGCAGGGAGTCTGGAAAAAGGAGAAGGGAGAAGAGTTCTCCAGAATAAATTTCTATCCACACAAGCTGAGAATTCCCGTCCCCCAAATAAGCACAGGGAAAACTGGCTCCTTTTTCTTCATGTTTTCAAGGAAATGTCTGAGATTTCCAGCAGTTTTATCATCATACTTACGAATAAAAGTTGCACCTCTTTTTCCAGCGGGCTACAGTCCACGGGGTCACAAAGAGTCGGATGCAACTTAGCGAATGAGAACGCATGCACGCTGGCCCTATCGAGCCTCTTGGCCAGTAGCAAGAAATGTAACTTGGAAACACCAGTTAACCTCTAGATCCAGTTTCTTTAGCTGTAAAACAAAGGGTCTAGACTCGAAGATTTCCAAAGTCCCTCCAGTTCAATATCATATCACCATCGGCGGTTCTGCAAAAACGCCTAAGCGTTACTTTCTTCAGGCATCAAGCGCGAAAAGGCTGGATTATTTCGGAGGTCCCAATTTCCAGAAATATACATCTATTCACGGCACTAACTCTTAGATCTCAACATCCTGTAAATACTGGACCCGGATTGAGGGTTGCTCCTGGAACTGAGGTGTAAACAGGTAAGGAAAACAGGAAGTAGGTGGAACAGTTCTAAAACAATCCAGTCCAATGACTGATCTAGTGCGTGCGCATGCGCAAACATGCGCGCATGCGTGCAGATGCACACACGTCACTAGTCTTTTCCACCTATTACCGGTCCGGAGAAACAGTACTTCCGTTACCTGAAAGAATCAGCATAGCTTGCAAAACTAAAGGTGGGGGGAAAAAGGCTCTGTGGAACTGTGAATATGCCAATGCCTGGCACGCCACAGAAAAGGAGCCTACCCAGAAAGGCACGGAGGTTGCCTCCACGTTCCCTAGATGAATCAACGTGAAGCCTGGACTCACACTATTCCTACAACCCTAGCTACCTATCAGCTCCTAGGACTCCTAAATCATCCACTTTACCCCAGAGAAGATGATAATGTTGATTCAGATGATAACAAACCTCTACTACGCTTCAAGTACAACCACGACGTGCTACACAGCGGTTAGGACAGGTCTGCAGAAGCAATGTCTCCTGCTGGAGAGTGATGGGGCAGGATTTGAACAGATTTATGAGCTTCCCTGGTGGCTCAGAGGGTAAAGCGTCTGCCTGCAATGCAGGAGATCTCGGTTCCATCCCTGGGTCAGGAAGATCCCCTGGAGAAGGAAATGGCAACCCACTCCAGTACTCTTGCCTGGAAAAATCCCACGGACAGAGAAGCCTGGTAGACTACAGTCCATGGGATCACAAAGAGTCGGACAGGACTGAGCGACTTCACTTTCTTTCACTTTCATGTGGCTCAAAGGGCTCCCCAGGTGGCTCAGTGGTAAAGAGCCCGCCTGCCAATGCAGGCGAAGCAAGAGACCTGGGTTTGCTTTCTGTATCAGGAAGATCCTCTGGAGGAGGAAATGGCAACTCACTTAAATATTCTTGCCTATAAAATCCCATAGACAGAGGAGACACCTGGGCTATAGTCCATGGGATCATAGAGAGTCAGACACAACTAAGCAAGCACACACGCATGTGGCTCAAAAGCTAAGAATTCTTCTGCCACCTTGTACCGTCTCTAGTAGAATGCTATCTTCTCTGAACTTGACCAAACACAACAATGTGACCTCTATTATGTTGCTACCTTATTCTTCATGTAAGGATGGATGTTCTTTCTCCCTCCAACAAGTGGAGCCAAGAGCCAGATCCCATACCCTTTTTGTACTCTCCAGTGGCCAAGTGCAGAGCCAAGCACAGATCAGGAACTGCGTATTTACAAACTGAAGTGATGAAATACTGAGAGTCACAGGGCTCTGGTACCTCAATGCAGTGTTCTTGCCTCAATGACAGGGCCAGTCATTCTGTTTGGTGCTTTCTAGTCATACCTGCAAACCAGGAAGCGTACCACTATATAGTGGCTGTCACAGTTTATGAAAAACTCACCTCTGAGCATCCAACAGGAAATGGATTGTGTAGTTTTTAAAATTTCACCTACTAAAGTTATGAGTCTCGACATTCTTTCTCTTGCTTCATCAAGTTTCTCTCCGTTTTTATGGCTCTTGTTTTAAAAGTTAAGGATTCATTGTAGATGCTGTGGATAAGAGACCACAGATCTAATCTGCACTTAGCACTGACTCCATTCACAAGACATGGGGCAAGTTAGGAGCAGAGGTGGGACAGAAGCCAGGTAGCTAGGCCAGAACTCACCAGGTTATCACTGCGCTGCAAGTGGGAGACCTAAGCAGCCTGGGGTTCCTAGAAAAGAATGACTCCAGGCAAATCCCAGCCCAGGCAGGCTCCAGGAAGAAGGGTCAGGTCAAAGCTGCTCCTACCCCCACTCTATCTTAGGTTCCCAGGAGAGGAGTCAGCCCCTCACCAAATCATGCTCACATGCTCAGGATACCCAGACCCTAGTCAACTCTAGAACCTCCAAACGGAAGCCACAACCCAGAGCCGAGGAAAATGTGACTCAACTGGACCTCCGGATCATACGGTATAACTGTTTGGATGGTATTTTGTCCCATTGCTCTAACCCACCAAGAGAGGGCAGCCTGCCCCAGACCACCTAACCCGGTCGGTAGGAACCAAAAACAGCTAAAAAGCCATGCCCACAGGATGAGCCAGGTCAGAGTTTAGTTAGTCCCTCCTTTGCTATTCTTCAGCTCCTGCTCGGGGCCAGCTGGGAGGCACCGGGCTTTTGTCTTCAGCTGCGAGGTGGTCTGGCCCAGGTTAAGTGGGCACTCAGCTCCTGGAAAGCCAAGTCTAGATACTACTGTCCCATCAGAGCCATCCCGAGAGCTGCCCACCAGATTTGCCCGTCTACTCTCTGCTTTTCTCCATGCTCGAGTCCATGGACTCCAGGACACCTCTCTCAGCCTTAGTGCGGCTACCGACATCCTCTCTTGCGCCCAGATCCCGCGCTCTCCAGTCCAAGGGGCCGTAGCTGCACCTTCCCTTCCCTCGCCACTGAGGACCCCTCGTAGTGGCACCGCGGCCAGGTGTCGCCTCCATGTAGCGTCCGGGCCCGCGTGTGGGTCCACTCGAGCGACTTCCGAAACCGCGGCTGGGCTCCGGGTTCTCTGAGCAGCCGTGCCCCCACCCCCACTCAGTGACCCGGAGCCCCGGAGGCGCACTGCTCCTCCGCGCGATGCCCCATCTCCGGGGCACGGAGCTGCCCCTCCCGCATGGCCTTCCGCCCTCACCTGAAGCTGGGCCGACGTCACCCGGCCCCGCGCACCCTCACAAGCCAGGTCCCCCGGGCGACCCGCAGCAGCAGTGGTAGCGGCAGCGCAGCTAGGTCGGCGTGCCCGCGCGCCCTCAGCCCCCTGCCGGCGTCCTTCCTCCGCGTGGCGCGCATGCCCCGCTATATACCCTGCGCGTCACGGCCGGGCCCGCCCCCGCCCTCGCCCCGCCCCACCCCACTGTCCCCAGGGCTTGCCACGTGGGCTCCGGCCGGTGGTAGGGCGACTTAGGAGTGCTGCCTGCCAGCCACCCGCTAGACCCAACAGGAGCTTGGCTTGCCCAGGCTTGCGGGGCAAGCCAGCGTCTTTCTGCGCCTTGGGGCCTGAGCTCGAGCCCCTAGCTCGCCGAGATCCTAGCTCACCTCCTAGCTCTATCGGCTTCATCTTCTAACCCTACTGCAAATTCCATTCATCTTTCACTGAGGTTTCCTCGGGAAAGCTCCCATCAAGACCTTTCCCTCCTTCTATGGGAAGCTCTCATAACCTGGTCTCCATCCTCTCGGAGAAACACTGCCAACCACCTGATGTGTGTGTGTGTGTGTGTATCTTAACACATCTGATTAATATAAAAAGCTGCTTTTTCCTCCCCAACTCGATTCTGAAATATCCTGGGGGTGGGGGGAACGCACCCGTAAGTAATAATGTTTCTTCTGCATTTTGCCACCAAACAAAAGAACAAAAAAATTCCTGTTCAGGTTCCAAATACGCCGTATCATACTCAATTTTCGAATAAGACGTCGCACCACTCTACCAAAATGATCAGACTCTCTAAGAAACCATAGTGCTTAACGGAGGCTGGGAGGAATGTTAATTTTTGTGTGAGGAGTGTCCTAGGACTCTTTTCTGATGTGAAGCAGTTCTATTGAGATGGATATCTAGCCTCGGAAATGCAAATTTCTTGAAAAAATAAGCCACCCATTAAACTCCCATTGTTCTAGTCTGCTGGACGTCATGATTATTTCCTTTGCAGCTAGGCCAGCTGCCACCTGTGTCTAGGGGACCCAAAGGAAAGGCCTTCTAAGCAGAATTGCAGCCTGTTAGTATCCAAGGCCCTGTTACAGCTCAGTGACTGGCGCTCAGTAGACACCAAGTGTCTCTGAATTTGCACGGAGAAGGGGAACTGCATCCCACTCTGCAAGTCCTGGGGAGAAGGCAGCCCAGGACAGCAATGCTTGTGATGAAAGGAAAAGGAGACAATCTCTGCAGCGGATGGCAGGAAGAATCCGGGCCTCAGTGGCAGCCTGTTCCTCCTTAGGAGGAGGGTAGAGAGGGAAAAACAGAGAAAGCACTGAACCAAAGCCAGAGCAGGCCAGAATGTTTATGCCACTTGAAGAGACAAGCTGGGCTGTGGGGTTTTTCTGAAATTTAATTATCCTTACCCTGCAATTATAGTCCTCTAGTGGAGTTAAAGGGTGGGGTGATACTCCTCTCATTTTCCAAGAGATTGCAAAGTAATGGTATGCCTGCACAATCTCCTTCAGAGCCCCTTCATCTCTGTAATAATCCTTTATGTTTGTCTTCCCTGGTTAAACTCAAGTATTTTTCAGACATGATGTCATCCATTTGGGACTCTCAACCCCATCTCCAGTGGGCTGTCAGAAATGGCCCAGTCTCTACCTCGCCTTCCTTTTCTTGAAGTTCTGGAACAAGAATGTGAAACTCACCCGGTGATTAAGTAAAACAAGCATGCTTCTAACACAGGGAGCTCTGAACAGTTTGAAGCCCATAAATACATATTACAAAGAGGTGTTACACTGTTCCTAAAACTGAGGCCTCAAAGCAATCCCCATGGCTCTTCCAGGCAATGTGTCAATAGTACAGGCTGGGGGGAAGGGTGCCTGTCACAGAGACGGGAGGGGAGGGAGGACACTGACACCCTACTGCCGGGCCTATCACAGCATTCTCACTTGTTTGCAACCAGCAAGGAGCAGAGCTGCCAAAGTCCACCAGAGCTGATAAGCTATCAGTAATCCATTAGGGAGTTCAATTAATTATTAACACATCTAAAAATCAAAAGCTCTTAAGCTCTACATATCCACCCACCTACAAAATTCTTTAGGTATACCCAAAGTCCTCCCTTGGTCACTCAGTCTTTCCTGCCTAGTGCCAGATTTGGAGCCTCAATTCTTCCTTTCTTCCAAATATGCTCCTTTTTCCACTCATTCCCCCATTTCCACTTGTTAAAATTCGAATTCTTCAAAGCCACCACCTCCATTCAGAAAAGCTCGATTCTCCTGAAGCCTATTTGATCTACCCTTTCAAATTTTTTTTTTTACTGTAACCCACTGTAAAAAAATATTTTGCACTGCACCTTCGTTACAAATAACACAGCAAACAAAAATCTTTAAAAACTGCCTTAGCATATGCAATGTACTGATATTTTATAGTCTATTTCAATTTTTTTAAAATTGGTTAACAAACCCAGTAAATTGATTTCATTGGACTGTAATTCACAGAATTAAAACCTTTTATATGGTTTATGATACTTGCTCCTTGGAAGGAAAGCTATGACCAACCTAGACAGCGTATTAAAAAGCAGAGACATTTCTTTACCAACAAAGGTCCATCTAGTCAAAGCTATGGTCTTTCCAGGAGTCATGTATGAATGTGAGAGTTGGGCTGGGAAGAAAGCTGAGTGCCAAAGAATTGATGCTTTTGAACTGTGGTGTTGGGGAAGACTCTTGAGAATCCCTTAGACTGCAAGGAGATAAAACCAGTCCATCCTAAAGGAAATCAACCCTGAATATTCATTGAAGGCCAGATGCTGAAGCTGAAGCTCCAGTACTCTGGCCACCTGATGTGAAGAACTGACTCACTGGAAAAGACCTTGATGCTGGGAAAGATAGAAGGCAGGAGAAGGGGACGACAGAGGATGAGATGGTTGGATGGCCTCACAGACTTGATGGACATGAGTTTGAGCAAACTCCAGGACTTGGTGATGGACAGGGAAGTCTGGTATGCTGCAGTCCATGGGGTCGAAAAGAGAAATGACTGAGCAACTGAACCAATGATACTTGCTTTTCCTCTTAAAAATTATTTCATTTCCATCTCTCACCTCCATATTGAACCTTAATCTGTCTTGATTACCAAAGATTTCTGTATATACCTGCATCCCCTAACATCTTGCACAGAACAGATGCTCAGTAAATATTAGCTGGATGAATGAATAGGCCAGCTCACTAAAAGTTTGACATTGGGGAATATTTAAGGAACTAAGCATAAAAATCTGACATTAGCAAGACTGCTATTTCCCTTTTGACAAGGTATCACAGCTGCCTGCCTTTTCAAAGGATATGCAGGCAGATTTCTCAAAGCTGAAGTGAGTAGAATGGCCTTGGGAAAGAAGCCAGAGAAATACAAATACAAAGCCCAGAGAACATACAAAGTTAGACTGGGCACTCAGGAAACCAAAGCTGGTTCTCTGGTATATTGACAAGGTAGACAACGTGATCAGTAGGGTGGGGCAAAGATCCCCTTTCTAACCCCCAACTATCAGGTCAGCTCTATAGACGGAAGAGAAAAGCCAATAGCCAGGTTTCTAAGGGGAAAAAATGAGTTTTCTATGTTTTGGCATGTCTTAACAAATTCAAGAGGATCAGAAGGAACGTGCAGGTTCTAGTTTACCCAAAATCATGCCAGAGGACTAGCAACCTACACTCTGCCAGCCAAAAGAGAACATCCTTAGAAGCCTTATCAATTATTTCTGTTACCATTCGATGGTTTCAGCGGACAGACAGTTGGGAAAAATAACACTTGGTTCAGGAGCAAGTTACCTATAGGAATTTATCCTTTTCATCTAAGATAGCTCATTTGCTGGCCTTTAATTGTTCAAGCGACTGAACTGAGTATTCCTTTCTAATCCTTTTTATTTCTGTAAGGTCAGTGGTCCTCTTTTTCATTCTTGATTTTAGTAATTTGAGTCTTTTTTTTTTGACAATTTAGCTAAAGATTTGCTAATTCTGTTACTCTTTCTAAAGAATCAACTTTTGGTTTTACTGATTTTCCATACTGCTTTTCTTGGAAGGAAAGCTATGACCAATTTAGACGGCATATTAAAAAGCAGAGACATTTCTTTACCAACAAAGGTCCATCTAGTCATGGCTATGGTTTTTCTGTAGTCATGTATGGATGTGACAGTTGGACCATAAAGAAAGCTGAGTGCCAAAGAATTGATGGCTTTTGAACTGTGGTGTTGGAAAAGACTCTTGGAGAGTCCTTTGGACTGCAAGGAGATCCAACCAGTCCATCCTAAAGGAAATCAGTCCTGAATATTCATTGGAAGGACTGATGTTGAAGCTGAAACTCCAATACTTTGGGCACCTGATGCAAAGAACTGACTCATTTGAAAAGCCCCTGATGCTGGAAAAGACTGAAGGCAGGAGGAGAAGGGGACGACAGAGGATGAGATGGTTGGATGGCATCATCGACTCAATAGACAAGAGTTTGAGTAAACTTTGGGAGTTGGTGATGGACAGGGGTCCATGGGGTCTCAAAGAGTTGGACACGACTCAACGACTGAACTGAACTGATATTGCTTTTCTATACTCTGTCTCATTCACTTCTGCTCTGATCCTTATTGTTGCTGTTGTTCAGTCAGTCAGTCATGTTTGACTCTTTGTGACCCCATGGACTGCAGCATGCCAGACCTTCCCTGTCCTTCACTATCTCCCAGAATTTGCTCAAACTCATGTCCATTGAGTCGGTGATGCCATCCAACCATCTTGTCCTCTGACCTCCCCTTCTCTTCCTGCCTTCTATCTTTCCCAGCATCGGGATCTTTTCCAATGAGTTGTCTCTTCCTATCAAGTGGCCAAAGTATGGAGCTTCAGTTTCAGCATCAGTCCTTCCAATGAATATTCAGGGTTGATTTCCTTTAGGATTGACTGGTTTGATCTTGAAATCCAAGGGGCTCTCTAGAATCTTTTCCAACACCACAGTTCAAACAGAATCTGTTCTTTGGCACTCAGCCTTCTTTTTGGTCCAATTCTCACATCCATACATGATTACTAGGTACTGAGCCTTATTAGAAAATGTTAGTTTGGTCCTCAGCTTTGAATGAATGTTTAGCTGGGAACAGAGTTCCAAGTTGACACTGAATCTTAAAATTATTATTCCTTTTGTCTTAAGCATCTGTTGTGGTTGATAATAAGTCTGCTGTCAATCTAAATTTCTTTATAAGCAATCTCTCCGGTTGTTTTTAAGATTAAGATTCTGTCTTTGGTGTTCTGTAGTTTCACTACAGCACATCTAGGAATGGCTATGCTTTTCTTTATTCTCAATTATTTTCTTCTGGTGGAGGATTCATATTTGTCTCTAATTCTGGAAAATTCTATTATCTTCCATATTGTGTGACTTATTCTATTTTAACCTGCAGCAACTCCTATTATACCTTCTCACTCTCTCCTATGTCTTCTCTTCCATTTGTTGTTTAGTTGCTAAGTCATGTTGGACTCTTTGTGACCTCATGGGAACCTACAACACACCAGGATTCCCTGCCCTTCACTATCTTCCTGGAGTTTGCTGAAATTTATATCCACTGAGTCAGTGATGCCATCCAATAATCTGATCCTCTGCTGCCCTCTTCTCCTTTTGCCTTCAATCCTTCCCAGCATCAGGGTCTTTTCCAATGAGCCAGCTGTTCTCATCAGCTGGCCAAAGGACTGGAGTGTTCGCTTCAGCATCAGTCCTTCCAATGCAATCCAGGTGACCATTTGTTTCTGCAGGGCTACAGGCTCTCAACAGTCTAGGCAAATCTTCATGATAATTTGTCACCATGTGGTCCTTCCACATGCTAATAATACTAATTCAGGCTGCACATACCTGTCTGTGGGGCTTGGGGATTTCTCATGAATGTCTTTTGCCCTTAGTTTCTTCCTACTGCCCTTGGACGGTCAGCATGGACTTTCTACTCCCCTTCCAGGCTCCAGCTGTCTTCATCCAGAATTCACTCCAGCAATCCTGTGCCTCGCAGGGTCTAAGGTTGCATCTTCTATCCTTATCTGAAATGAAAAACCTCAGTGCTCCCATCCCTGCATTTTGTCCATAACCCTGGGAGCTATGTTGGCATCAACTATAACCACAAAGGTCCGTATAGTCAAAGCTGTGGTTTTTCCGATAGTCATGTACAGATGGAAGAGGAGGACCATAAAGAAGGCTAAGCAGCGAAGAATTGATGCTTTTGAACTGTGGTGCTAGAGAAGACTCTTCAGAGTCCCTTGGACATCAAGGAGATCAAACCAGTCAATCCTAAAGGAAATCAACCCTTAATATTCATTGGAAAGACTGATGCTGAAGCTGAAGCTCCAAAACTTTGGACACCTGATGCAAAGAGCTGACTCATTAGAAAAGACCCTGATGCTGGGAAAGATTGAGGACAGGAGGAGAAGGGCGTGACACAGAATAAAATGGTTGGCATTATCAACTCAGTGGACATGAGTCTGAGCAAATTCCAGGAGACAGTGAAGGACAGGGAAGTCCAGTGTGCTCTTCGTGTGGTTGAAGACAGTTGGAAACGACTTGGCAACTGAACAACAACATAACCACTCTGCCTTCCCTTTCTTTCTTCAGCCTCAATTATTTTTCTTCCTTCCTACTTCCCCCATCATCATCTCTTCCCTTGTTCTATTTCCCCCAAATCCAGATAATTACTGTAAAAAAAAAATTTTGTTTTCTAAACATTTCTCAGTATGGTCAGCTCAGTCTACCATATTGCCAAAAGTCTCTAAAGTTTCCAGAAGTCTCCCTTACTCATTCTTTCTTTTGGCCATGTGGCACAGCTTGTGGGATCTCAGTTCCCTGACCAGGGACCCAGGGATTGAAGCCCAGTCAGCACAGTGAAGGGCATCCCTGGTGGCTCAGCAGTTAAGAACCTGCCTGCAATGCAGGAAACATGGGTCCAATCCCTGGGTTGGGAAGATCCCCTGGAGGAGGGCATGGCAACCCACTCCTGTATTCTTGCCTGGAGGATCCCACAGACAGAGGAGTCTGGCAGGCTATAGTACATGGGGTTGCAAAACAGTTAAAACATGACTTAGTGACTAAATAACAACAACAGGAGAGTGAAAGCACTGAATCCTAATCTCTAGACCACAAGGGAACTCCCACCCTAACTCATTCTTTTAAAAAAAGTTATTTTTTAGAGCACATTTTTAGGTTCACTGCACAATTTAGGTTCACTACACACAGCCTCCCCCATTATCAACATCCCCCACAAGAATGGTGCTTGTGTTAATTACAGTTAGTGAACCTACATCAACTTCTTGTCATAATCACTCAAGGTTCAAGGAACATCAGGCTTCATATTCAGTGTTTCACATTCTATGGGTTTGGACAAATCCACAATGACATGGATCCACATGTCATTACACATAATTACAGTATCCTACAGAATAGTTTCCTTGCCCTAAAACTCCTCTGCCCATTCATCCCTCCTTCTCCCCAAACCCTGATCCTTTTACTGTCTCTATAGTTTTTGCCTTTTCCAGAACGTTATATGGTTGAAATCATACAGTATGTAACACTTTCAGATTGGCTTCTTTCACTTAGTAATATGCATTTAAGTATCCTCCAGGTCTTCTCATGGCTTTGATAGCTCATTTCTTTTTAGCACTGACTAATATTCCATTGTCTCCTTATACCCGTGTTTGTTTATCCATTTACCTACTGATGGACATCTTGGTTGCTTACAAGTATTGGCAATTATGAAGGAATAAAGCTGCTATCAACATCCAGTGCAGGTTTCTATGTTGATGTAAATTATAAACTCTTTTGGGCAAATACCAAACAGTGTGACTGCTTGATCATATGATAAGGCTATGTTTTGATTTGTAAGAAACTACCAAATTGCCTTTTAAACTAGCTGTGCTATTTCGCATTCCCTCGGGCAACGATGGATGATTGAATTTCTGTTCCACATCCTCACGAGCATTTGGAGTGGTCAGCGTTTTGAATCTGGACCATTCTATTAATAAGAGGTATGCAGTGGTATCTCATTTTAATTTGTAGTTCTCTAATGACATATGATGTTGGGCATATTTTCATATGCTTATTTGCCAACGGTATATCTTAGTTGGTGAAATATCTCTTCAGGTCTTTTTGCCCAATTTTTAATCAGGTTGTTTTCTTACTGTTGAATTTTAAGAGTTCTTTGTGTATTTCCGATAACAGTCCTTTATCAGATATGTCTTTTTTTTTTTTCCTTTGACATGCCTCATAGCACGTAGAACTTCCCTGACCAGGGCATTCAACTCGAGCTCCTACAGTGGAAGAGCAGTCTTAGCCACTGGGCTGCCAGGGAGCCCCTCAGACGTGTCTTTCTCAAATATTTTCTTTCAGTCTGTGGCTTTTTTTTCTCATTCTCTTGAATTTCCTAATTTTTTTAAAAGAGAGAAAATAAGTCTAGACAGGGAAAGGTAAGACACTCAGAAAAAGCTAGGTTTAGGGGAAAAAAAGAGAAAATAGGGTCTTTCTCCAATTATCCCAAATGACTGAGAAATTTCAGGCACAAGTTATAACATTTTCAATATGAAGAGGTAGTCATTTATAAAACTACTTCCCTTTTCACACCATTCAATAAAATGCTGCTCAAGTAAAAAGGAGCTAAATTAGATTCTTTTAAGGATGAGTTCAAGAAACACTGAATCACTGAAGATGGAATTTCTAAATAAACAGAAAAGGATGTAGTGGTGAAGTAAGCAGTCAGGGTTCTTTGGGAAGGTACTTAAAAAGGTTACAGACACACCATGAAGTACAAGCAAAGAAGGACAAGCATTAGGAAAAGGCGAGAGGGAAGGGCCACCCTTAGGAGCTGGCTTTTACTCAGGCTAACAAAAATTCTCTGATGGGAAGAGAGTTTTGAAAACAAGACAAAACACACACACACCCATATATACAACACGTGCCTCATTCGTCCCAGAAGACAGACTGTTGGTATTTTCTTCAAGAAATCTTACTGCCAGATCTCAGTGAAATTACCTGAGTACCAATACTGCAGCTGCCCCCAGCATGCCCAGTAACAAATTAATAATTCTAACAAGTTCTACAAGGTTTACGAAGAAAAAGAACTATGTCACTACCATATGTCAACGTTATTACAAACACAACTACACATTTATACAAATTTCTTTTTATTTTCTACCCCATGACCCAGTCATTTCACATTAAGACTGAAAAAACAAGGAAAGAAAACCAGGAGGAAAAAGTGAAGAAATGTGAATTAGGAAACCTAACTTCAAAAGAGAAATTCAAAATGCTTCCAAAGAGAATTGGAGAACTGTTTGATCAAAACCAGTGATCCAATGTGCCTGATTCTGCAGTGTCTACACCCCAGGTCTCAGCCCTTCGCTGTCCCTCACTCCGCGTGGAACCAGAAGTGCACATGAGACCATGGACCCCCACGCTGCTCAGTCTCTGCCGCATGCTGCAGCCAACGCAATGCTAGGTTGCTTTTATTCATCTAAGGAGTTTTAAGCTAAAGTTTCTCTTCTCACACACTGTCATATAAAATGAGGATTTCTGAGTCATCCCTCCCTGCCATCACACAAAAAAATTAATAAATAAAATAAAATACACACACAAATAAATACAAATTCCAAAATGTTAAATAAAACTAGCTTTTAAAAATCTAGATAAAACAAGGTAAGACTGAATTAGCCCTGAAGGGACTGGAAGATTTTTAAACAGCAGAAAAATAAACACACACACAAAACACACTGAAACGTGCAGGCACAGTGACAACCTTCTAAACTGAAATGTCTGGACTTTGGAAGGAGTGTCATGTTTCTCAAAGCCAACTTCTGGAAATCTTAATGCAGACTCAGAGAAATTCCTAACAAAATGAGCTAACGGCCGGGAAAAGAGTATTGAGCAAGGGAAGTGAGTGGTTCAATTTGCAAACATATCAACAGAAAAGGAAGTGATACACTGCAGAGAAAGGGTCAAGAAAAGCTCATGGCCTGTCATGAACCTTTGAAGCTACTGAATTTCACATGTTCTGATTTTTAGTTTTAAAAAACTGAAACTGACTAAAGGTCAGTAACAAGGACAAGGAGCAAAGGTATCTTGGTATGTGTGTGTGTGGTGGAGGTCGGGTGCGGGGGGAGGTAGGAAGAAACCAACACTGCATACTATAAAGCAACTGAAGTATACAGATAAAACTGCGTTTGTCCTCTCAGGAGGCAAGAAATAACTAAACACCCCTTCCAAAGCTAGTTCAAGTCATGTTTCATCAACTCAATCCCTAGAGACGATTAGGTCAGCAAGAGCCTGAAAAGTACCCACCAGCTGGTTTCACGACATGTCTTTCACATTTGCCAGCAACAGCCAAATCCTGAGAAATTTTGCCTTCTTACCTTTCCAGTTGCCCAAATAAAGTAGCTCTCTACCTTAAGAACTTTGCAAAGACTTCATTCACTATCGGCTCTGGACCAGAAATGAGAACTGCTCAGTAAGCAGAGTTTATAAGTGTAATTGCTGCTTCTTCAGGCTTCTACAGCTTCTGTCAGCTTTGGAGACTCCTGAAGGGTCACCCATCTTCACCCACCCCATCTACACTATAGCAGACTACCTCCATTTGCTCTACAAAGGCAACAAGACAATTTCTAGCTGAAATTTATGTTGGAACCTGATTCTCAGTGTTAACAGACTTAGAAAAGAAAATGAAAAGAAAGATATTCTACTGGGTTGGCGAAAGAGCAAACACCAACACAAACCCCTTTCCGGTTGCTGTTGACCCTGCACAGATGAGTTCACAGCTGAGTTCAGAAGTCTGCCTGTTCTGACCAGCCCGTGTCCTGACTGTCCAGTCACAGGAAGAACAGGTTCTCGCACAGCTGGATGGCTGGTTCGTGGTGCAAGATCTGTCCTGACAGGAAGGCTAGCTTGTGGGCATACTTGCAAGGAGCTGGAACTCTAATGGTACCAGGCCAATTCCAGTACATGTGGCACAGTTTGAAAGTCAACCTGTAGGCCAAGAAGAAAACATGAGCCTTATCACTCTCCATCTTCAGTGCAAAGCATGATTATGTCCTTCTGGGTGCATGACACAGCATATTTACCAGCAAACTGGGGGACTGAGGAATATATGATGCAACTTTTTGGAATTATTATTTTTAAGTGAAATTATTTCCACTATTTTTAAGTGAAGAGGACATGGGGAAATTCCCAATTTAGGTGCTCCTGTTTTTATAGCAAAACAAGGAAAACAACAAGAACACTTTTTTTTCTCTTGTCTCAAGAAAAGGCTGCAGAAAGAGAAGTACCCCAGCAAAGTATTTTTTACTCTGAGCTCAAGAGCAATGGGTCTCAAACTTGGCTGTGTGTCATAATCACTGGGAGCAGTTTTTAAAAATACAAATGCTTCAGAATGCTTCGAGGTGAAGCCTGGTTGGTTGTTAGTAATTTTTTGAAAGGTCTTCAAGTAATTTTACCATACAAAAACGATTATCAATTATTCCTCGAAAAGATATATCATTATCATCAAAGACATAAAGAAACTCAAGGGGTAAGGGGGCAGGCAGTATTTGTCTTTTCTGATTATATAAGAGAAAATGAGTCTTAGTAAATCCAACTCCAAAAGATAAATTCAAAATGCTTTCAGAAAAAAAATGCTTTCAGAGAGAATCAGAAAATTATTAAGCCAAAACCAGTGATTTGTTGAATTAAGCCAAATCCAATTTGCTGAATTCAGAGGTTTTTAAACTCCAGGTCTTAGACTTAGCTCGGTGGCCAGAATTATTCACAAGTTAGGAGTAAGTTACTGGTCAGCTCACCTCTGCATATGATCAGGGCTCAGGTTTGCAGTGTTGAGAACACAAACATAATGGGTTGGAATGCCACAACCCTGACGCACATGATGGGCAAGAAGGTAGAAGTCCACCCTAGTAAGGAAAAAGTACAAACTAATGGTATAGTTACAGAGCTGGAGATGCTCCTTCATCTAAGGCTCAGAGAGGTCAAATGACTGGATCAAGGACATCACAAGGGCAAAACGAGGATGAGAATTCAGGTCTCCTGACTCAACAGGTTATTTAAAAGTGGTGGTAGAAACGATCACATCTGTGTGCAGAAGATTAAGCATGCATATTCTTAGGAAAAGAATGCATGTTCAATATTTTATACTTAAGAGCTAAAAGCTTCACTGGTGGTTTGTGTGTTTTCTAAATAGCTTTTAAAATTTTATTTTTTACCAGGAAAATCTCTTGAAGATCCCGTTCCAAATCTCTCTAGGCTACCTCCCCATTCCAGTACCCAGGGAACAGAGAACTTCCCCAAACTATTCTTGTTGAAATACGTGTTTCGCCCACTTACCACTCACAGCTTGTTATCGTATGATCTACCACAGTCCCAGGGGAGGGAGTTGCAAAGTTCTCAGTGGCAGCCAGGTACAGGTTGGTGCTGATTTTCTTCTGCACTACAAACACCACCATCTTGGGATGATAATTCTCAAAAGCTTCAAAACACTTCTGTAGCTGAGGAATTTCATAGCTGGCAACTGTCTTTAGTTGGCCATCAGACACTCCATCACGGTACACCACAATCTTATCTGGGAGGCAGTGGTTCACCTGAAACGAAACCTTGCTGAGGTGAACCGCGGGGCCCAAGGGCTAATGACCACCGGCAGAGGGCGGCTCACCCAGTGAACAACCTGGAGACATGGCAGTAGGTCCCTCTCACAGCTAGACCCGAAGCCATCATGTTGAAAGGGCAAGGAAAGGCAGCTTCTAGTCATTTCTAGATTTCCTCAGGGTAGCAAAACAGGTCTGGCACAGCCAAGGTGTTATAAAATATGGAACCAAATAAGCAAGCTCAGAGTCATATACACAAGGCTTATACTGAAACGGTGTGAACAAAGTTAAAAAGAAGGAAAATTACAGGCTTGAATCAATCTTCCTTCTACTTGGATTTAACACTAAATTACTGTCTATGCAAAGAACAAGGTGAACTGTTGAAGAGATTCTAACATATAACTGCACATGCCACAGATCCACCAGCCTGATATTTTTGTGCATCAGCAACATCCAAAGTTGCTAAAACAAGGATCCTTTACTAAATAATTATTCTGTGTGTGTGTGTGTGTGCTTAATCGCTCAGTCATATCTGATTCTTTACAACCTTGGAATCATTGCCCTAGTTGAAGTGCTTTTTTTATCGTTTTTTCTGTCTACTATCTATTCCACTTTTTTTTTTTTTTTGCTAAGAGCATTTAAGTGTTCTTCTGCCTCCAACAGGATAGTCTGGTGGGATTTTAATTGAGCTGCCTCCCCCTAATCCAGGCCTTCTCAGCCTCAACACTATTGATGTGTGGGACCAGTGAATTCTGTTACTGGGGGCTGACACCAGAGCATGTTTCACAGCATTCCTGGCCTCTACCCTCTAGATGCCAGTAGCTCTCTCTCCCAGTTATAACCCAAAATGTCTCCAGGCTTCACAGTGGGAGGACAAAACTGTCCCCAGTTGAGAATCACTGCACTAACGAAAAGACAGGAGATGATTCCAGCTACGCCAGCAGAATGCTTTTCCCTCACTCTGACTCTTGAGCAGAGAACCAGAAACACTTGGAGTTTGATGGTGCTTTTTCAGGTCCCTGCTTCTAGAACTCCTTTCCATTTCCCAGTTTGACGCTCAACCTTCTCACCAATTCCCTGAGGCTCTTCATGATCTTACCAACTAATCTCCATTTTGCTAAAGTGAGCACATTTCTGTGACTTCCCAAAGAGTCTTGATATGCTGTGTTAAAGGCTGGGTAACATAGGCACTGAGATCTGAAAAAAACCTGATTTCACAGGTGAGGAAACAGAGAAGTATGACACTGGATCTGGGGTCAGGAGACCTGGGACTGAGTCTGCATGTGTTGCTCCTCAGCTATGCTGTTGAAGACTGTTTCCCCACTTGAAAATAATGATCACCTCACCTTCTTCTGGAGAAGGCAATGGCAACCCACTCCAGTACTCTTGCCTGGAAAATCCCATGGATGGAGGAGCCTGGTAGGCGGCAGTCCATGGGGTCACTAAGAGTCAAACACGACTGAGCGACTTCACTTTCACTTTTCACTTTCAGGCACTGGAGAAGGAGATGGCAACCCACTCCAGTGTTCTTGCCTGGAGAATCCCAGGGATGGGGGAGCTTGGTGGGCTGCCGTCTATGGGGTCGCACAGAGTCGGACACGACTGAAGCGACTTAGCAGCAGCAGCACCTTCTTCTTAGGGTTGAGAGATAAAGCGTGTGTATCATGAATACAAAAGCTGAAGACAAACTAGATCAAGGAAATACAGATATTCTGAAGCACAGGGAAGGAATCTAACAAGATCAATGGAGTGTAAATCAGAATCAAATTCAACTGAAGTATTCACTGATATTACGTCTTTCTTTAAAATTTGCTAACCCTGGCAATCCACTCCAGTATTCCTGCTTGGAGAACCTCATGGACAGAAGAGCCTGGCAGGCTACAGTCCATAGGGTCTCACAAAGTAAGACAAGACTGAAGCGACTTAGCATGGCTCGGCAACCAACCACTGAGGGTGAGACACTATACTTGGTCCTACGTAAGATTCCAGTAAGAGTGAAGGACATGATTCCTGTTACCAAGGAGCATGAAAATCTAATAACATAGTTAACAGTCAACAATGGTAACTTTTCTAGGTCATCTAGCCCATCCTCCTCATTTCATAAATGATAAGACTATCATCTAGGAGGGTCAAAACATGAGACAAGTCACAATACTGAAACATTAATGGTAAATATACATTGTCAAATCACTTCAGTACTGCGGTAAATACATGAAACAATAAATTCATTAATATCCTGAAAGGAGGACTGTGCTTGTTGGCCTGGTGTCTCTAGCACTAAATACAATGGTGAGGGTCAAGGAGAAAAAAGTATCTGCTGAAACTTTGAGATGTTTTTTTATGTGTGATTACATTCATTCACTGAACAAACACTTAATGCCCACTAGATATGAACCACTGTGCTAGTCTCATAAAAATTATCTTGAAAGGATGTTCAAGTATTAGTCGCTCAGTCATGTCCGACTTCTTGTGATGCCATAGATCGTAGCTGGCCAGGCTCCTCTGTCCATGGGATTCTCCAGGCAAGAATACTGGAGTGGGTAGCCATTCCCTTCTCCAAGGGATCTTCCCAACCCAGCGATCGAATCCCTGTCTCTTGCCACTGCAAGCAGATTATTTACCATGTGAGCCACGAGGGAAGCCCCCAAATTATCTTGATACCTTCCAAATATTAGTGGAACTTAAAACTGGGGAGACACACTTAAAAGTAAATGCTCTCAAAACATTATAAATAATGTAACAAAGGTACAAATAAAACGCTATGAGAAGAGAGAAGTATAAGACATTTGTTCCCTGGAGTAATATGTGAACCTCAGTAAAAGAATCAGCAGACACTTCAGTCAGCAAAGGCTAAAAGGATTCCAGGTAGAGCTTGAGCAAAGTTCTAGACTGTGACTAGACAAGGGGCAAGTAAAGAACTGGAGACTGACCTATATGATGATGTAAGTAACCCAAGTGTCCATCAACACAAGAATGGGTAAGCAAAACGTGGCATATACATCCAACAGAATATTAACAGCTCTTAAAAGAGAGGAAATTCTGCAATGTACTACAACATGGATGAACTCTGAAGACATTATGCTAAATGAAACAAACCAGTTGCAAAAAGACAAATGAGTTATCATTCCATGGATGTGAGATACTCAGAGTCATCAAAATCAGAGACAGAACGTAGAACGGTGGTGGCCAGGGGTGAGGGGGTGGAGAGCATGGGAAACAATTGTTTAATGAAGAGAGTTTCAGTTTTACAACATAAAAAGAGCCATGGAGATGGATGATGAAGAAAACTGCACAACATTATCAATGTATTTCCCACCATTAAAAAGTTATACTTAAAAAGGGATAGAATGTTAAGTTTTATATGTATTTTACTTAATTAAAAAACACTGGGGGCTTCCCTGGTGGCTCAGTGGTAAAGAATCCTCCTGCCAATGCAGGAGACATGGGTTTCATCCCTGGTCTGGGAAGATCCCACATGCAGCAGAGCAACTAAGCCCATGCACCGCAACGACGGAAGCGCCCAGGCTGTTCCAGCCTGTTCGCTACAACTAGAGAAAAAAAAGTCTACGCAGCAACAAAGACCAGTACAGCCATTAAAAAAAAAAAATGGGGGGAAAAAAAGGAGGAAGAAGAGGCCAGCAAGATATTGGCAACAGTAGGTGCAATAAGGGCAGGCTAAATTCTGGAAGAGTTCCCAAATAATCACTGGCTCAAGATACTTCCACCCTAAGATTCTCCCAATTCTGCTAAGACAAGGGAAGTGAAAGTGGAACTGAGAAGCAGAAAGAACCTATACACTCACACATCGTCAAGCTGGCTGCTTCCAACTTTTGATTCCAAAGGTAACACTGTGGCCCTTCTGTCTTCAGAGTCAGATACCAGTCAGACCAGGCTGGTAATCACAGCCACAGCCAGAGACACATCAGAAGCAACAGGGGCTGCATCAACTACAGCTGAGTTTAATTTTCTCCAACCTCAGGCCAAATCACAGATAAACTCAACATCAGGTGATTACTAATCATGAGCGCTAAAAGCTACAGCAAGTGTCAAGAACAGCTTAGCTTTGATTTTCACACGTGAATGGAAAGCGACCCTGGCACTCAGACTCACATGTCAGGCTTCAGTGGTCCATGAGACATCCCAGTACTAGAGGAGCCTCACAGGCAGCGGAGGATGTGGTCCCGGAGCTCTGACGAATGCTATGGGCCACAAGCAGTGGTTCCCAGGGTGTGCTCTGGGCTCCACTCCTTTCCCATCCAGGAGTCCCTTAGTCATTTTAAGGAGTCCACAAAGTCAAAACTGTTCTCACAATACCACTACATTACTTGGCATTTTCACTATAATTCTCTCACAAATATTCACCAGAATTTTCCAGAAAGTAAATGATATGTGACACCACAATAAATTAAATGCAGGACATTCCCTTGCCTTTTACTAACCCAAACATTACAGCCATTCACTGAAATGTAAAACATACATTACCAAACATTTTTAAAGTAGTTATCTTTAATTTTACTACTCTTGAGTATCTCATATATGTGGAATCATAGGGTATTTCTCTTTTTGTGATTATGATCTTTAAAATGTGATTTTTGTTATTCACATGAATTGAGCTTATTAGTATTTGAAAGTAAAATTTAAAAATATAAAACATTCTCAGTTTTAAAATCTAATGATAATAATCACTGATAGATATACACTTATACAAACAAAAAACTCAGTAATATTTAAGGTTTCCTTAGACCAGAAAATCTGAGAACTGCTGGACTAGAAAAATAAATCTAAATACAGATTTTAAATAAAACCATAGATGAAATGAAGCTTGCCAGCAAGGCCTCATTCATAGACCAGGAATTCTGGGAAATCCTATAGCTGAGGATAATTGGAAAAGCTGGACAAAATACAAAAACATCTATGTGAAGGCACGTCAGAGGAAGGGTGGGGGCCCAGGGAAATAAGCCAACCTTTCGCACCTGTTTTTCCCTTGGCAGCATGTATTAATTTGTTGATTCCACACACGTACGTGCTAGATGGATGTTTGGGAGTAGTGTTTTTTCTAATTCACAGCTTTATTGAGATATAATGTGCGACACCGTAAAAGACACTCTTTTAAGGTACAAGAGTCAAAAGTTTTAAGTTTATAGAATCTTGCAACCATCAATTTTAGAATATATTCATCACCCCAAAAAGGTAATCTCATATGCACTAGCAGCTATTTTCCATGACCCCTCAACCCCAACTCCTTAAACACACTAACCTACTTTTTGTTTCTTTGGATTAGACTGTCCTGGACAAACATAATCAATAGGTGGTCTTTGTGACTAAATAGTTTCACTGAACATAATATTTTCATAGTTCACCCATGTTGTACCATGTATCAGTATTTCATTCCTTTATGCTGCCAGATAGTATTCCATCACATTGTTTGTCCATTCATCAATCATATGAAGTATTTTCACTTTTGGCTATTATGAATAATACTGCTATATGATCATCATATACACGTTTTTGTGTGGACATATGCTTTCAGTTCTTTTGGTTTACATCTAGGAGTAGAATTGCTGGGTCTCCTGTAACTATGCTTAACATTCTGAAGAAATGCCAAACTGTTTTTCAAAGTAGCTCAACTATTTGGCAATCCCACCAGCAATGCATGAGGGTTCCAATTTCTCCACATACTCAACAACACTCTTTTTTATTTTAGCCATCTTAGTGTGTGTGTGGGCTCCCCGGTGGCTCAGATGGTAAAGAATCTGCCTGCAATGTGGGAGACCTGGGCTTGATCCCTGGGTTGGGCAGATCCCCCAGAGAAGGGAATGGCAACCCACTACAGTATTCTGGCCTGGAGAATTCCATGGACAGAGGAACCTGGCAGGCTACAGTTCATGGGGTCACAAAGAGTCAAGACACAACTGAGCAACTTTAACTTTCACTTTAGTATGAGTGTGGTAGCATCCCATCATACGTGCATGTTTTTAAATAAAGACTTTGTTTTTTAGACCAGTATTAAATTTACAAACAAACATGAGGCCATAGTACAGAGTTCCCATATACACCTTCCCCACCAATCACAGTTTCCCCGATTGTTACTATATTACATTAGAATAGGACATTTGTTACAACTGATGAATACTGATATATTATTATCAACTAAAGTCAACAGGTGGCCCAGTGGTAAAGAATCTGCCTGCCAATGGAGGAGATGCAGGAGACCCGGGTTCAACCCCTGGGTTGGGAAGATTCCTGGAGTAGGAAATGGCAATCCACCCCAGTATTTTCACCTGGAAAATCCCATGGACAGAGGAGCCTGGCAGGCTACAGTTCATGGGGTCACAAAGAGTTAGACACGACTGAGCGACTGAGCACAGCTCACAGTTTATATTAGAGTTTACTCTAGTACATTCTATAGGCTTTGAAAAATACATGTCATTTGTCTACATCTGTCACATGTCATTTGTAGTATCATATACAATATTTTTACAGTCCTATATTTATCCTATCTTCACCCTCCCAAACCTCTGGCAATCACTATCTATTTACTGTGTCCATACTTTGTGTCTCTTCCAGACTGTCCTGTAGTTGGAATCATATAGTATGTAGCCTTTTTAGATATGCTTCTTTCACTTTATTATGCATTTAAGATTCCTCCGGATCTTCCCATAATTTAATAGTTCATTTCTGTTTACTGATGAATTTTTAACTGTCTGGATGTCCTATAGATTATTTGTCCATTCACCTACTGAAGGACATCTTGGTTGCTTCCAAGTTTTAACAATTATAAATAAAGCTGCTATAAAAATTGTGTAGTTTTTGTTTGTGTGTGTAGACATATGCTTTCAACTCATCTGGGTAAGTACCAAGGAGTATGACTGCTGGATGGTATGGTAAGACAATGTTTAGTTTGTAAGAAACTGCTGAACTGTCTTCCAAAATGGCTGCACCATTCCACACTCCCTCAGGCAATGATGAGAGATTGCTCTACATCCTCACCAGCATTTGGTGGTATCAGTTATTGGACTTTGGCCATTCTGAAAGATGTGCAGTGGTACCTTGTTTAAATTTGGCATTCCCTAATATTATATTGCGGAGAAGGCAATGGCACCCCATTCCAGTACTCTTGCCTGGAAAATCCCATGGACGGAGGAGCCTGGTGGGCCGCAGTCCATGGGGTCGCTAAGAGTCGGACACGACTGAGCAACTTCACTTTCACTTTTCACTTTCATGCATTGGAGAAGGAAATGGCAACCCACTCCAGTGTTCTTGCCTGGAGAATCCCAGGGACGGGGGAGCCTGATGGGCTGCCATCTATGGGGTCGCACAGAGTCGGACACGACTGAAGCGACTTAGCAGCGGCAGCAGCAATATTATACTGAGTATCTCTGCATATACTTATTTGCCATCTGTATATGTTCTTTGATGACAAGTCTGTTCAAGTCTTTTGCCCATCTTATTACTTCTGAGTTTTTAATAATTCTGTTTTTTAAGTAACAGGACTTTATCAGATATGTGTTTCACAAGTATTTCCTCTGAATATGTAGCTTCTTTTCATTCTCTTAGTGTCTTTCACAGAAGTTTTTTAAAATTTTAATTAAGTTCTGTTCATCAGTTCTTTCATGGACAGTGAAATGTCCACGTGGTAATAGTGCCTTGGTATCAAAAGGTCATCACCAAACCCAAGGTGACCAAGAATTTCTATACCTTTTATACCTTTTGCAGTTTGGTATTTTAACACTAAATTTGTGATAATTTTGAGTTACTTTTTGTGAAACGTATATGGTCTGGATATAGTTTGTGGTTTTTCTTGTCACTGTTTTTTGGGTTGTTTTTTTTTCCATGTGGCTGGGCAGCTATTCCAGTACCATTTATTGAAAAGAGTCTCCTTTTCCCATTGAAATGCCCCTGTCCTTTTATCAAAGATCACTGGAATATATCTGTACCAGTCTATTTCTGGGCTGTTACCTTGTCTTCTTTTGTCAACACCACACCATCTATATTCCTGTAGATCTACAGCAGCCTAAGTCCCCTGATTTTGTTTTTCTTCAATACTGTGTTGGCTACCCTGTGTCTTTTGCCTTTCCACTTAAACTTTGCTGGGATTCTGTCTAGTGCTACACTAAATCTATGGATCAAATTGGGAAGAACTGACATCTTGACAATATTGAGTCTTTCTATCAATGAACAAGGGATAGCTCTCCCTTTTTTTAGATTCTTTGATATTTCTCATGAGAGTTTTAAGAGTTTTCTTCATGTAGATCGTACACAAACTTTGTTAATTTATATCTGTATATTTCTTTTTTTTGGTGCTAATACAAATTGTATGGCTTTCAATTTCAAATTCCAATTGTTCATTGCTGGTATATGGAAAAGGAATTGATTACGTGGGGTTTTTTTTAAAGCCATTTAATTTTGTATATTTACTTTGTATCCTGCAACCTTATAATTCCAGCAGAGTTCTCTTTTGTTGTTGATTTCTTGAGATGTCTATGTAGACATGCTACCTGTAAAGTTTTTCCCCTCCTTTTCATCTGTATAAGTTTTACTCCTTTTTGTCTTTTTGCATTAGCTAGGACTCCCAGTATGATGCTGAATAGGAATGGTGAGAGAAGAAACACTTTGTTCTTGATCTTAGGGGGAAGTATGTAGTTTCTCAGAATTAGGTACAAGGTTAGCTGCAGGATTTTTGTAGGTGTTCTTTATCAAGTTTATGAAGATCCTCCTATAGTGCTATTCTGTTCGGAGGCTTTTTTATTTTTTAAATCACGAATGGGAGCTGATTTTTCTCAAATGCTTTTTCTGCATCTATTGGTGTGACAGGATTTTTCTTCTTGAGCCTACTGATAGACTGTATACAAATTTTAAAATGTTGAACCAACCTTGCATAACTGGAATGTAACGCACTAGGTTGTTGTAGTCTTTTCAAGGGTTGCTTTAACAACCACAAACTGAGTTGCTTGGAACAACAGAAATGTACTCTCTCACATTTCTAGAGGGTAGAAGTCCAGAATTGAAGTTATCAGCAGTGCAACATGCATCCTCCAAAAGCCCTAGGAAAGAATACTTCCTTGCCTTACTTTAGCTTCTGGTGGTTTCTGAAAATCCTTAGTGTTTCTTGGATTGTATATACATCATTCCAATCTCATTTCCACCTTTCCAGTGCCGCCTTCTGTGTATGTGTCTCTGCTTGTTTATATGGCCTTCTATGACTCTGTGACCAAAGTTTCCTCTTTCTGTAGGAATACAATAGTGGCTTAGAGAAAGAGTTGATTACAGCATATTAATCTTGTATCTTCAACCCTGCTGAACTTTTATTAGCTACAATAGTGTGTATACACGTATTCTTTATGTTTTTTTTGTATGTAAGACAATGTCAAATAGATACAGAGAGTTAACTTGGGACTTCCCTGGTGGCCCAGTGCTAAAACTCCATGCTCCCAATGCAGGGGGCCCAGATTCGATCCCTGGTCAGGGAACCAGATCCCACGTACCATAACTAAGAGTTTGCATGCCACAACTAAAGATCCCACCTGCAACTAAGACCTGGTACAAATAAACAAATAAAATAAATATTTTAAAAGGTATACTTTAACTTCATTTCCAGTCTAGAAATCTTCTGCAATTTTCTTAGCTTTCAGTTCAGTTCAGTCACTCATTTGTCTCTGACTCTTTGTGACCCCACAGACTGCAGCATGCCAGGCTTCCGTGTCCATTACCAACTCCTGGAGCTTGCTCAAAAACTCATGTCCATCGAGTCGGTGATGCCATCCAACCATCTCATCCTCTGTCATCCCTTTCTCCTCCCGCCTTCAATTCTTCCCAGCATCAAGGTCTTTTCCAGTGAGTCAGTTCTTCACATCAGGTTGCCAAAGAATTGGAGTTTCAGCTTCAGCATCAGTCCTTCCAATGAATATTCAGGACTGATTTCTTTTAGGATTGACTGGCTGGATCTCCTTGCAGTCCAAATGACTCTCAAGAGTTTTCTCCAACACAACAGTTCAAAAGCATCAATTCTTCGGAGTCAACCTTCTTTATAGTCCCAACTCTCACATCCATACATGACTACTAGAAAAACCATAGCTTTGACTAAACGGACTTTTGTTGGGAGCTGTCTAGGTTTGACATAGCTTTTCTTCCAAGGAGTAAGCATCTTTTAATTTCATGGCTGCAGTCACCATGGGCAGTGATTTGGGAGCCCAAGAAAATAAACACTATTTCCATTGTTTCCCCAGGTATTTGCCATGAAGTGATGGGACTGGATGCCATGATCTTAGTTTTTTGAATGTTGAGTTTTAAACCAGCTTTTTCACTCTCCTCTTTCACTTTCATCAAGAGGCTCTTTAGTTCCTCTTTGCTTTCTGCCATAAGGGTGGTATTGTCTGCATATCTGAGGCTGTTCTCCCTGCAATCTTGATTCCAGCTTGTGCTTCATCCAGCTCAGCATTTCACATGATGTACTCTGCATGTAAGTTAAATAAGCATGGTGACAACATATAGCCTTGACATACTCCTTTCCCAATTTGGAACCAGTTTAGCTTTGGTACAAACCAGTTTAGCTCATGGTACAAACTGGAAAATGTTCCCTCCTTTCCTATTTTTTGGAAGAGTCCGTGAAAGAATATTCTTTCAATGTTTGGTATAAATAAAAAGTTTTGATGGTTTGTGCCTTTTTTGGAGTTTGCCCATCTCACTTAGGTAATCTAATTTCTGGGCATATAGTTGTTCATTTCCTAAAATCCTTTTTATTTCTCCAAGGTCAGTCTTTTTCATTCCTGATCTTAGTATCTTGATTCTTCCCTTTTTCATGGGTGCTAGCTAAAGGCTTATCAATTTTGTTGATCTTTTCAAATAATCAATTTTTGGTCACACTGATTTTCTCCGTTGTTTCTCAGTGTTCCAGTTCACTTATCTATGCTATAACCTCTATCAATTTTTTCCTTCTTGCTTTGAGCTTAGTTTGCTCTTCTCTTTCTAGTTTTTAAGATGGAACTTGGGTTGTTTTGAGATTTTTCTTATTTAATATAGGTGGCTCAGACGGTAAAGCATCTGCCTACAATGCAGGAGATGTTCGATCCCTGGGTTGGGAAGACCCCCTGGAGAAGGAAATGGCAACCCACTCCAGTACTCTTGCCTGGAAAATCCCATGGATGGAGAATCCTGGTAGGCTACAGTCCATGGGGTAGCACAGAGTCGGACATGACTGAAAGATTTCACTCACTCACTCACTCATTTACAGCTATACATTTTCTTCCAACTACTGCCTTTACATACATCCACAAGTTTTGGTATGTTTTATTTTCATTTATCTCAAATTGTTTCCTAATTACCCCTTTGATTTCTTCTTTGACCTCTTGGTTATTTAAGAGTATTGTTTAATTTCCATATAGTTGTGACTTTCCCAAATGTCCCTTGTATTAACTTCTAATTTCATGCTAGTTGTGGTTTCAGACCATATTTTGCAGTTTTAATTTTTTTAAATGTACTGAGTCTTGCTTTACATACATTCTATCACGGAGAATGTGTCACGTACATTTGCGAAGAATGGGAGTTCTGTTGTTGGGTGCTCTGTAAATGTCTGTTACGTTGAGTTAGATCACAGAATTGTTCAAATATTCTATTTCCTTGTTGATCTTATTTCTACTTGTTCTATTCATTACTGAAAATGGAATTTTGAAATCTACATCTATTAATGAATTGTCTATTTCTCCTTTCATTTATATTTGTTTTTGTTTCATATATTTTTGGATCTATATTGCTAGTTTCACATGAGTTTATGCTTTATGATCTTCTCATGGACAGACCCTTTTGCTACTACAAATGTCTTTTCTTGTCTCCAGTAACAACTGCTGTCTTAAAGTCTATCTGGCCTACTAGTATAGCTACTCCAGCTCTCTTTTGGTTATTATTTCCATGGTTTATTTTCTTCTTTTACTTTCAACATACTGTGTCTTTGAAACTAAAATATGTCTTGTGTAGAAAGTACATCTTCATATTTTCACTTAATCTAAGTTACTAATTTATATTTCTGAATGGTGTTTAGTCCATTTACATTTAGTACAATTACTGACAGAGTAAAATTTACATCTGCCATTTTACTATTTGTTTTCCACATGCCTTGTATCTTTTCTGTCCCTCTATTTTTCCTCTACTGCCCTAATTTGTATTAAACAGGCATTTTCTAGTTACCATTTTAACTCCCTCGTCATTCTTTTTCTTACATTTTTGAGTTATTTTCTTAGTGTTTCACCTGGGGATTACAATTAACATATTACAACAATCTCATTTGGTCAATTAATACAAAGTTAACTTTGGTATTGTTCAAAAACTTTGCTTCTATATGGCTCTATTCCCTCTGCTCCCCTTTGTAACTTTGTCTTACAAATTATATATTTATATACTGTATACACATCCAATCAGATTTATAATTATTGCTTTTTGTCTTTGTCTCTTAAAACACAAACTAGAAGAAAAGTTACAAACAAAAATATATTTTTTCTCTCCTTTATCTATATAGTTACCTTTCCCGGGGCTACTTATTTCTTCATGTGGATACAAGTTACTGTCTATGTCATTTCATTTCTACATGAAGGACTCCCTTAAGTACTTCTTGTAGTCTGCTAGTGACAAATCCCCCCAGCTTTTATCTCAGAATGTCTTACTTTCTCCTTTAAAAAAAAATGAGATATAAATTACAAAAAATCACCATTTTAAAGAGTATAATTCAGAGATTTTAGTATACCTATCAACACTACCTATTTCAATAATATTTTCATCACCCTGAAAAGAACCTTGTACCCATCAGCAGTTACTCCCTATTCCTGCCAGCATTCTCATTCTCTGGAAACCAGCAATCTCTGTTTTGTCTCTACAAATATGCCTATTCCAGATATTTCAGATATGCATGCTAAGCCACTTCAGTAGTGTCTGACTATGTGGTAGCCCACCAGGCTCCTGTGTCCGTGGGCTTCTCCAGGTTAAGAATACGGGAGTGGATTGCCATGCCCTCCCCTAGGAGATCTTCCCAACCCAGAGATGGAACCTTCATCTCTTATGTCTCCTGCATTGGCAGGCAGGTTCTTTACCACTAGTGCCACCTGGGAAGCCCATTCATAGAAATGGAATAATATAAATACGTGACTTTTTATGTTTAGCTTCTTTCACTGAACACAATGTCAAGGTTTCGCCTTCATTTCTGAACAGGAGCTTTTCTGGATATACAATTCCTATTCAACCTTCTTTTTCTTTCAGCATTTGCAATATGTCATCTGACTGCCTTCGGGCCTCCATGATTGCTGATGAGAAGTCAGCTCTTAATCAAATTGAAGATGCCCTGAACACAACGAGTGGCTTTCACTTGGTGCTTTCAAGATGCCCTCTTTGTCTTTCAGCAGTTTTACTAGGTTGTGTCTCAGTGTGGGTATCTTTGAATTTTTCCTATTTAGTGTTCATTGGGCCTCTTGGATGAATGATTTTTTTCACTAATTTGGGTAATTCGGGGCTATTATTTCCTCCAGTGTTCTTTCTTCCTTATCCTTTCTCATTACTCCCCTTCTGGGAATCACATTATGTTCATATTGCTATGGCTGATGTTGTCCCACACATCTCTGAGCCTCTGTTAGAATTCCTTATTTTTTCTTTCTTTTCTTCACACTGAATGATATCAACTGACCTACCTTCAAATTTCTAGCTATTTCTTTCTGCCTAATCAAATCTGATGTTAAGCCCCGATAGTGAAATTTTCATTTATTACATTTTAGAATGCCAGAATTTCTATAAGGTTAATTTTCTTTAAAATACCTTTATTCAGATAATCCATGTACCATTTAATTCACCAATTTAAAGTGTAAAATTAAATGGTTTTTAGTGGATTCACAGATATATACAACTATTACCACAATCAATTTTATAACATTTTCATCACATCAACAAGAAGCCCCAGACTCTTAAACTGCCACCACTCTACATCTTTTACTCTCTCCCTAACTTAGCCCTAAGCAACCACTAATCTACTTTCTGTTCCTAAAAATGTGACTGTTCTAAACATTTCTGATGAATGGACTCATGTAATATGTGAATGTGTGGTCCTTTATGACTGGCTTCTTTCACTTAGCATGACATATTCAAGGTCCAGGTATCGCTTGCTGTTTCACCTAATCTATATTTTTTCCTTAAAAATTTTATTATTTTATTTTCTCTTCTCTTGTCTCAATTGTTGCATGCTCTTCTTTTATTCTTTTAGTGGCTACCCCAGAAATTACAACATAACTCTTTAGTGTATCAAAATATATTAGTACTTTCACCTTTTCCTCAATAATTAAAGAAACCCAAGGCATTGGAATTTCATTTACTTCTCCCAGATGTATCTCCAAGATATAATGTTATTGTCATTAACTTGAAATTTATACACACAAATGAATACATATCCATTCAAAAACATTAGTTATTTTAGATGGTGGGCATTCATTTAAATTTATGCCCATGTTTGGCACTTTCATTCCTATTTTTATTCCTTTAACCATTTCTACATTTCTTTCTGGGATAATTTTCCTTCTAGGTGAAAAATGCTCTTTAGTATATGCCTTCAGTGCAAATCTACCAATAACAGAGTTTCTTTTTTTCACCTTACTAAAAGTTACTTTTAGTGGATATCAGATTCTATGTTGGTAGTCATTTTCCTTCAGCATTTTGTAGCTACTCTTTATCTTGTGGTTCAAACTGTTTGACTAGTTCACTATTTGTCAATTTGTCAATCCTTGAAGATAAGTGTTCTTGTTTTCCTTAACAGGTGTGTATATACATAATATGTCTTAACAGGGGCTGCTGCTGTTGCTGCTAAGTTGCTTCAGTCGTGTCTGACTCTGCGATCCCAAAGACGGCAGCCCACCAGGCTCCCCCGTCCCTGGGATTCTCCAGGCAAGAACACTGGAGTGGGTTGCCATTTCCTTCTCCAATGCATGAAAGTGAAAAGTGAAAGTGAAGTCGCTCAGTCGTGTCCGACTCTTAGCGACCCCATGGACTGCGGCCCACCAGGCTCCTCCGTCCATGGGATTTTCAAGGCAAGAGTACTGGAGTGGGGTGCCACTGCCTTCTCTGTAACAGGTGCATATATATATATGTCTTTACTTTCAGCAGTTTTATTATAATGTGCCTGCTGTTGCTGGTACTAAGTCACTTCAGTCGTGTCCAACTCTGTGTGACCCCATAGACGGCAGCCCACCAGGCTCCCCCGTCCCTGGGATTCTCCAGGCAAGAACACTGGAGTGGGTTGCCATTTCCTTCTCCAATGCATGAAAGTGAAGAGTGAAAGTGAAGAGTGAAAGGGAAGTCACTCAGTCATGTCCGACTCTTTGCGACCCCATGGACTGCAGCCCACCAGGCTCCTCTATCCATGGGACTTTCCAGGCAAGAGTACTGGAGTGGGGTGCCATCGCCTTCTCCGATAATGTGCCTAAGTGCACTTTTTATATCTTGCTTGGGATTTGACAGATTTCTTGTCTCTATGACTTGATGTGTTTTCTATCACTTTTAGAATGTTCTTTACCATTGTCTTTTCTGCCCTCTATTCTCACTTACCTCCTTCTAGGCCACTTATGTGTGTATTATATTTTAACTCCGTAACTCCCATGTCTGTTGCCTTGTTATATTTTCTAATCCTCTGTATCTCTGTGAAATTTATTTTTTTATCTATATTTTAATGGTCTCTCTATTTCCTCAATTAAGCCTAAACTAAGATTACCCATTGTTATGCACAAAGATATGTTTCTCCAAAATTTGTGTGTTGAAGACCTAATCCACTATACCCAGAATGTGACTGTACTTGGAATATCTATTTAAAGAGGTTATTCAGTTTAAATGAGGTCACAGGGGTGGGCCCTCATCAAATATGACTGGTGTCTTTCTAATAAGAAGGGACTGGTACACAGACATACATGGGGTGAATATTATGTGACACAGAGAGAAGACAGCCATCTTTAAGACAAGAAGAGAGGCCTCAGGAGAATCCGGCCCTCTAAAATAGCACCTTGATCTTAGACTTCCTACCCTACATAATAACTGTGAGGAAATAAACTTTTATTGTTTAAGCCACTCAATCCATGGGATATTGTTATGGCAGCCCTAGCAACCTAATGCACCAATTCATTGACTGTTTAATTTTGGTAAGCATAATTTTTAGTTCTATAAATTTCAGTTTTTTCCCATAGGACTCCCCAAGAATTCTTTGCTAAAATTCTTAATGTTATCTTCCGTTTCTCTGAATTTATTAAGTGTAGTTATTTTAAAACCTATCTGATTACTCATCTGGCTGAATCCTCTGTGTATCTGGATCAATTATCTGTAGATCTTCTTGGTTTTTCAGTTCCTTCATTTTCTCTTGTATCCTTGGTTATTATTTACTGATTGCTAGATACTGCAGGAAAAATGTGATGCCCAGGATACTACTATCTTCCTTCAGAGGATTTTTATTTGCTTTTGGCAAATGGGCAGTAAAGCTAGCAGTCAGAGTTTACCTGAATCCATATTCAAGAACTGAAATTAATTTAGAGTTGGTCTACCTACAGTTCTTCTTTATTCAGTCTGCAGCCCTTCAGATTCACAAGTAATGGGGAGCAGACTCCAGATGACACTGACATGGGGGCCCAGGCCTCTAGCTTTTGATTCCTAAAGACTTCAAAAGTGCTTTACAGCTTTTCAGTGTTTCAGCTGCCTCTTCCAGAATTAGCTTATGTCCCTAAAGAAAAAGAACCCAAACGCAGCTCTCATCATCTGTGTTTCAGTCTATTTGTATTTTCACCTACTTAGTCTTTCTTTTGAATTAAACTCAAATTATATATATGATAAATATGATATATATATACACACATATGTATGTATATATATATTTTGAATGCATATTTATGTATATGTGTGTATGTATATAACTATATCAAACACACATGTATACATATGAGTGTGTAATATTCCTTTTAAAAAACTGAATGCTAACATAGCTTAGACACAGAATACCTCACTTTATTGTGCTTTACTTCTTTGCATTTTGCAGATATTGCATTTTTTACAAATTACAGGTTTGTGTCACTTTGTGTTGAGCAAGTCTATCAGTGCCATTTTTTCAATACATTTTAAAATGAAGATATGCATATTTGTTTACTGAACATTTAATAAGATTACACTATAGTGTAAAGCTAACTTTTATATGCACTGGGAAACTAAGAACTTGTGACTCATTTCATTGCAGTACTAGCTTTACTGTTGTAGTCTGGGGCTGAACCCACAATATCCTATCTCTGAGGTATGCTTGTATTTACATTATTGTTAAGCAACTAATACAAGTAATGCGGGGCCTGGAACGATGTTTTTAACACAGAGAAGATTCAAGTTTGTTTCTTCCAGGTACCTGGAGTATTTGCACTATGAGAAACTTGGAAACACTAGCACACCAGATCATCATATGATTCAAAAATTTTAAATAATGCAAAGGTGAGCTACAGTTTGCTTTCAATTACTCTTATTCCTAGAAAGTAGCCCCTTGGGGTCCTAAAACCAAATGATGGAGGTTTTCTAGTGCGATCTAGTTTTAGGGGCTTCTAAAGTCTAATGACTGTCCACCTAGAAAAATACTTGCACTTGACAAAAGCAGACTGTCAAGAGCATTCCTCAAGAAATGCTTCTTGAATGAGAAAGTAAGGACCTCTGAAAAACCGTTCAACCATAAAAGCAACACGCATACTGCACAAAGGGTCAAAAGCAACTCTTTTAGGGCTGTGAAAACTAACTAGAGCTTGAAAGAATCTGAACCGCATTTATTCAATAAAACTGTCTGGATCTTGAGCTTTGTGGTGTTTTAACTTGTTTTGTTATATCCCTGTTTCTTTGCAATAGACCACAGTAACTGTAAAAATAATCCAGCAATCGCTGGAGGATGCAGAACATTCAAAGCATTTGAAGAAATTCTTATCCTGTCATTAGCTGATCACTAAGCTAAACTATTTTATTTATTTTAAGCCATGAAATTAAAATATGCTTACTTCTTGGAAGGAAAGTTATGACCAACCTAGATAGCATATTAAAAAGCAGAGACATTACTTTGTCAACAAAGGTCCGTTTAGTCAAGGCTATGGTTTTTCCAGTGGTCATGTATGGATGTGAGAGTTGGACTGTGAAGAAAGCTGAGCACCGAAGAATTGATGCTTTTAACTGTGGTGTTGGAGAAGACTCTTGAGAGTCCCTTGGACTGCAAGGAGATCCAACCAGTCCATCCTAAAGGAGACCAGTCCTGGGTGTCATTGGAAGAACTGATGCTGAGGCTGAAACTCCAATACTTTGGCCACTTGATGCGAAGAACTGGTTCATTGGAAAAGACCCTGATGCTGGGAGAGATTGGGGGCAGGAGGAGAAGGGGACAACAGAGGATGAGATGGCTAGATGGCATCACCAACTCGATGCACATGAATTTGAGTAAACTCCAGGAGTTGGTGATGGACAGGGAGGCCTGGCATGCTATGATTCATGGGGTCGCAAAGAGTCAGACACTACTGAGTGACTGAACTGAACTGAACTGAAGCTAAACTAAGGGGAGATTTCAGTGACTACACACAGTTTAGATTACCAAGATTACAGAATCAGGCCAGGAAAGTCATCAAACAAAGAGCAACAACAGTCCATGGGGGTGCAGATCTGACTTGCAGAGTCATCAGCATTATATTAAAAACGTCTAGCTTTCAATTAAAAAATTATGAAGCATGCCAGGAAATAGTAACGTAAAGCCCATTCACATGAAAAAATGTAGTAAACAGAAACTGTACTGGAGAAGCCCAGACATTGGTTATACTAGACAAGGACTTTAAACCAATCATTTTAAATAATGTTCAAAGATCTAAAGAAAACTACATCCAAGACTTTAAGGAAAATCTCACACACAAAAAGACTACCAATAAAAATACAGAAATTATAAGAAAGGGGCTGCCCTGGTGGTCTACTGGTTAAGAATCTGCCTTGCAATGCAAAGGACACTGCTTCGATTCCTGGTCCACAAAGATCCCACATGCCTCAGAGCAACTAAGTCCATGCGCCACAACTACTGAGCCTACATGCAACTACTGAAGCCCATGTGCCTAGAGCCTGTGCTCTGCAACAGGAGAAGCCACTGCAATGAGAAATCCACATACCGCAACAATGAGTAGCCCCTGCTTACCACAAATAGAGAAAGCCTGCATGCAGCAATGAAGACCTACCACAGCCAAAAAATAATATTTAAAAAAAATTGTAAGAAAGAACCAACAAAAATTTTGGAGTCAGAAAGTATTAAATGAAATGGAAATGAAAAATTCAGTAGAGGGGCTTAAGAGTAGATAATCCAGTATGAGAAATAGAAAAAAATGGAAGAAAAATAAATGCAGCCTCTGAAACGCAGTGCAACACCATCAAGCATAACAACATACAAATAATGGGAGTCTTAGTAGCAGAGGAGAAAGGGAAAGGGGCAAAAGTGTATGTGAAGAAATACTGACCAAAGATTTCCTAGTTTGATGCAAAAATCAACTGACACATTATATAAGACGTAAAATATCAATTAGGATAAACCCAAACTTAATCTGCAACATCAGCCCTTCCCTGGGTCTCCAGCCTGCTGGCCAACCCAGTACATTTTGGACTTGCCAGCCTCTGTAAGTTACATGAGCCAGTTCCTCAAAATACACACACATACACACACATATTGTATTGATTCTGTTTCTCTGGAAACCCTAATATAAAATTATCACAAAGAAAGAGGCACACCATAGAACCACACAGGAACAATATTTTGTGTACTATTGAAATTAATTTGGTATTAACATGAATGAGACTTATAAAGTCCAACACACTTTCACCATAAAAACACTCTCCCCATTAGGAACATAAAGAAACTTCCTGAACATGATAAAATGAGTCTATGAAAAGCCCACAGCTAACATCATGCTAAATGGTTAAAGACTTAAAAGTATCCACCTAAGAGCAAGAAAAAGATAAGGATGCCTGTTTTCACCACTTCTATTAAAAACTGTACTGGAAGTTAGAGCAATTAAGCAAGAAAAACAGATAAAAGGCAACTAAATTCAGATGAAAGAAGTGTGACTATTTCTACTTGCACATAATCGATTCTATACACAAAAAATCCATAAGAATTGGGGGGAAAATCTACTAAAGCTAGTAAGTTTGGAAAAGTTGAAGAGTTGAACATTAATACATAAAACAGTTAGTTCTAAACTCCAGCATGAATAATCCAAAAATGAGAACTATTCTATAACTGTAGCATTCAAAAGACTAAAATATCCAGAGTAAATTTAATCAGGGAAGTATAATACTTGTACACGGAAACTATAAAACATTGCTGAGAGAAATTAGAAACAACCTAAATAAACGAAAAAACATCCTATGTCTACATACTGCAAGAGTAAATTTAAGATTACAATATTTCCAAAGTGATCTATAAATTCAATGCAATTGCTATCAAATTTCCAATGGCCTTTTTTGAAAAAAGAAATGAAAATGACTATTCTCAAATTCATATGGAATGCCAAGGGTATCTGAATAACCAAAACAATATTGAAAGAAAAAAAATGGAAAACTCAGACTTCCTAACTTCAAAACTAACTAAAATGAAACAATATAACCAAAACAGTGTTACTCTGACCTAAGGATGACAAATAAACCAAAGGAATAGAATTGAGAGTTTAGAAATAAACCCAAACAGCTTTGTTTGGCCAACTGAATCTTAACCAGGATGCCAATACCAGTCTGTAAAGAATAGTCTCCCCAACAATAGGTGCTGGGAGAAGCAGGTAACTACGTGCAAAAGAGTAGAGCTGGACCCCTGCTTTACTCCATACACAAAATGTAACTCAAAGTGGATCAATGACCTAAATGGTAAGAGCTAAAGCTCTAAAACTACTAGAAGAAAAACAAAGGTGTAAATCTTTGTGACTTCAAATTAGGTAACAGATTCTCAGACTTGATACCATAAGCACAAGGAATAAAAGAAAAAATAGACAAATGGGACTTTATCAAAATTTAAACTTTTGTGCATCAAATAACATTATCAAAAAAGTAAAGAAACTCTACAAAATGGGAGAAAATATCTGCAAATCATACATCAGATAAAAGTTCTGTATTCACAATATATAAAACAAAAACTCTTACAAGTCAAAAATAAAAAGACAAAGATCAATTGAAAAACAGGATAAGGACTTGAAAGGACTTCTCTAAAGAAGATATACAAATGGACAATAAGCACATGAAAAGATGTTCAACATGGTTAATCATTAAGGAAATGCAAGTTAAAACCACAGTGAGATTCCACTTCACAATAGTTACAATTAAAAAATGGAAAATAATAAGAATGGTAGCTGAGGATAAAGAAATAAATGGTTGTGCAATGAGGAAATTACAGTATTACACTGGTCTCTTTTAAGAGTCCCAGAGAAGAGATGATACTGTCTGTTAGCTCAAAAATACCAGATGTCTGAAATCGCAAATGAACTGCTGTTTTCAGAACCTGATAAAGTTGAATGTAAGCCTAAATACTTAAGTGGCATGCCTGTGGGAGATACTTTAGTCTTACAGTATAATGATGAACTGGACTAATTATTCATGCCTATGAGGGTCTCTACTAATGTGTCACTATTGACTCTTACATTTCAGGTTATATCTACCCATCACCCTGCATTGTGATGTGACACTAATCTTGTTGGTAAGATTCATCTATACCATGTCTTGTGATAATACTAATGTTGATAATCACATCATGAGAAATGCTGGACTGGATGAAGCACAAGCTGGAATCAAGATTGCTGGGAGAGATATCAATAACCTCAGATATCCAAATGATACCACAGTTACAGTAAAAAGCAAAGAACTAAAAAGCCTCTTGATGAAAGTGAAAGAGGAGAGTGAAAATGTTGGCTTAAAACAACATTCAGAAAACTAAGATCATGACATCTGGTCCCATAACTTCATGGCAAATATCTGGGGAAACAATGCAAACAGTGACAGACTTTATATTTTTGGGCTCCAAAATCACTGCAATGGTGACTGCAGCCATGAAAGTAAAAGATCCTTGCTCCTTGGAAGAAAAGCTATGACCAACCTAGACAGAATATTAAAAAGCAGAGACGGTACTTTGCCAACAAAGGTCCATCTAGTCAAAGCTATGGTTTTTCCAGTTGTCACGTATGGATATGAGAGTTGGGACTATAAAGAAAGCTGAGCACCGAATAATTGATGCTTTTGAACTGTGATGTTGGAGAAGACTTTTGGGAAAGATTGAAGGTGGGAGGAGAAGGGGACGACAGAGGATGAGATGGTTAGATGGCATCACCGACTCAACGGACATGAGTTTGAGTAAACTCTGGGAGTTGGTGATGGACAGGGAGGCCTGGCGTGCTGCAGTCCATGGGGTCGCAAAGAGTCAGACACGACTGAGAGACTGAACTGAACTGAACTGGTAAGCAAATATACTGGGAAGTTGGGTTAAAGCCTCCTCAGGATGTATAATACTGATGGAAAAATAACTGCTCGGAGGAAGAACAGGATTAGCAAATCATAAGCTAACTCCCATGCTAAAGAGTTTTGTACAAGTTTATTTTAAGGTACAAACAGAATTCGGAGTGGGTTGCCATTCCCTTCTTCAGGGGATCTCATGACCCAGGGATCGAACACAGGTCTCCTGCGTTGCAGGCAGATTCTTTACCATCTGAGCCACCAGGGAAGCCCAATAAATAAGAAGGGAATAATAATTAGTATAGAAGTTTGAGAATACAAGTAAGACTTTTTAGAGCATATTAGCTTTTTCTTTAAGTCTACCCGTACCCCAAACTGACCCCTCCAAAAATTCACAATGTTACTACTTGGCTCATAGAAATGCAGTAGAAGTGACACTACATGGATTTTAAGGCTAAGGTATACAAGGCAACACATTTTCCACCTGGCTCTCTATAGTCTCTTGGAATGCTCAAGCACTGAGCCCAGCCACCTTGCTTGAGGAAGCCTAAACTAGCTCATGTGAAAAGACCACACGAAGATGACCAAAGGGAGAGGAATGGGAGCCCACTGTCCAACTTCCTGACAGTGAACATCATAAATGCTCACTGTATGTCACTAAGTTTTAGGGCATTTTATTACACAGCCATCAATAACTGAACAGGGCTCAAATAATTTACAACCTAGAGGGAGAGATAAATAAAGATACAAACAACTAACAAAAAGCAGGATGTGATAATCACCATGCAGAATGTAAACAGAAGGCCTTGAGAGAGGACCATAAAAAATCAGTCTAGCTAAGCATGGCTCAGCTGGTAAAGAATCTGCCTGCAAGGCAGAAGACCTGGGATCGATCCTTGGGTTAGGAAGATCTCCTGGAGAAGGGAAAGGCTACCCATCCCAGTATTCTGGCCTGGAGAATTTCATGGACTGTAAAGTCCACAGGGTTACAAAGAGCTGGACACAACTAAATCACTTTCACTTTCTTTCAAGGGACAGAGCAGACCGGGGAATAAGAGGCTTCACAGAAGCAATCTTCAAGCTATGGCCTAAAAGACACATAGAACTTTGCAGGAAAACAACAGCAATAAGAAGAAGGAAGGTGCAGGAGAACCTGGTAACAAAGTAGCATATCATGGAATTCTTCAGAGACAGAAACTGAATTTCTGGTTTACTGTCTAATATTGAAACAGTATTAAACTATTTGAAGGACACTGTAGGAAATGTTACTCTAAAATGAAACAAGGCAGAGTTCTTGAGATTGACCTTAATCATGAGAAATTATTAGATTTCTTGCTGTTTAATCTTTATGCAAAGGGCTAACTCTGACCCCTAAGAAATGAAAGCCACTTATCAGTGCTTCCTTTGATGTACGGGCCAAGGCAAAACTCAGTACCTCGCTTGCTCATTGTCCCAGACCTAGTATCAGCTTAATGACAGCAATTCTCCACACTCAGCATTCCTTGGAGTTCTAGGGGTGATTTTCAGGGAGGCACTGATCTTGAACCTAAATGAAAAGAGCCAGGGACTAATAACAGCCATAAAAAGCTGAGAAAATTAATAAGCTGCTTTAATCACTGAAATTTACCCTGACTTTTCTGATAAGGCCCTAAAGATTATATTTATAGGCAACAGGCCGATAAGCCAGGAAATAATCATTACTTACCAAACCAAATCAAAGCATGAGCTCTTCAAGCTGCTCGACAAGTAGAGGCACGCAGTCTTTCTGCGCTGCTTGCTCGTGGTCTGTTTGGGAAACTCACCTTCGATCTGGGATACCTCTCTCTAAATCAGTACCTGCGTGCTCAGTCGCTTCAGTTGTATCCAGCTCTTTGTGACTCTATGGACTGTGGCCCACCAGGCTCCTCTGTCCATGGGATTCTCCAGGCAAGAATATATGGAGGAGGTATGCCCTCCTCCATGGGATCTTCTCCATCCAGAGATTGAATCCGCTTCCAACCTGCATATCCTGTGTCTCCTGCACTGCAGGAGTATTCTTTACTTGCTGAGCCACTGGGGAAGCCCCACTAAATCAGACTTCCTCTTAAAATGATCAGGAAGGCAGTCCTTAAAAACCCTGATACTTTAAAACTGCTGTTCTCCTCACCTCATAAAACTTCTTTAAGGAGCCCACCAGGCATAGCTTCAGGCTATCCACAATCTCCTGATGAGGCATCTGGAATACCACTCGTGAATACCATTTTGTGAGGGTGCTGGGGCAGAGGTGGGGACAGAAGAAAGAGAAAAGATGAACACACATCCACAGAGGAAGGACTAGATCTGAATGTCAGCACACACAGGCTTCTGCATGTATCAGTCACACAAGTACCCAGCAAATGCATTTATGTTACATGTAAAATCACATGCTGATGCAAGGAAAAGATACATGTAAAGCAGCTACAGAATATAAATAATTGTGAATATTTGCTACCATACTGCTTTTAATTGAAAAAAAAAACAAAACCCTAGATATCCACCTACAGAGGATTAAATAAATAGTGCTGTAGCATATTATAAATTCCATGCAGCAATTAAAAAGAAACAACGGACATTTATTTATATTGATATGGGAAAATGTCCAAAATAAATAGTTTAAGTACACAAAAAATGAGGAACAGAATATATAGTAATATGCCACTTGTGTGTCCACCAGCTACCTGGAAGTGTTAATATGTACATAAAAGAGAACCTAAAAGTATATATATGCCAAATCTTTGGTGGTGGTTAATAAAAGATAAGCCATGAAGAATTTTCACTTTCTCAATTTCCAGAGATTTTTACATAAGCAAGCTTCATTTTTATAATCAGAAAAAACAAACAAAATCCCTCATTTCTCGGGGGGAAAAATCCACTACCACCAAGACACAGGCTCCATTCTGAAAGGGATCACACTGCAGCCAGGGAAGAAACTTAAGACATGTGACAAGGAATTGCACAAATTAATACTATAGGAAGAGAGAGAAGGAAGGATTTTAGTGTACTTTTACTACAATATTGAATACTCAAAAAATTTTATGGCTTTATAGTAAGACTAGGTGTTCAAATAAGGTAACCAAACACAACAGAGCCAGGAGTGGCACTCACAGATTGATGCTTGCGACGAAGCCAACCACGGAGCGCATGCCTCTGCTGGGGTCATGGTAAACATCCATTCCAATCACCATTAACTGTTTCTGGGTCAGAAAGCAAAAAACAAACCAAAACATCCAAGTAATCTGTCACCCCACGTTGAACTGTTGTCTGAACCCCAAAGCAACATATGGAAGTAAGTTCTGGGGAGAGGGGGAGAAAGGGTGCAACCAAACTGAAATTTTTAAACACTGTGAACATAGTCAGAGATTGTCAAGATCAGGGATTGGCAGACTTTCTGTAAAGAGCTAATCAGTAAAGACCTTAGGCTTTGTGAGCCACACGGTCTCTGGGGAACTATGTAATTCTGCCACTGCAACACACAAGCAGCCACAGGTTGTAGTACATAAAGGAGTAAGGCTATGTTCCAATAAAACTTCATTTAAGGACAGTGAAAACTGAATTTCACCATTTTCACGTGTCTGGAGATATGTTTATTTTTCTCAACCATTTAAAAATGTGAAAACCAGTCTAAGCTTTTGGCCTATACGAAAACAAGCAATGAACCATTCTGATTACAAGGCAATGAGAATATGGAAAACTCTGGGAGGAAATTAGGAAAATAGCCAGGCAGGACTGTTTGGGGAGATGAACTGAATGAAGACATATCTCAGCATCACTCACCAGAGGAATATCTACTCCCCAGAGCTCACCACCCAATTTACAGTTAATCTGAAGTAAAATTTTCTGGGCCACACTTCGAAGTCTGGTGGGCTGACCAATGGTTCGGACATTGATGACCTGTAATACAGGGACCAAAAGATATGGGGAAAGAGGACACTAGCAACCTTTCAGACAACATAAACTACTCTAAAGCAAATACTACATTTGCTCAAGAAACTCCAGCTGGCAGATCATTTACTTTGCACTAACAGTTCTAACTCTAATTGGGTCTCTAGTCAGGCATGCGTGTACACACATGTGCACACAAAATGAAAATGAAAACCAAAAAACCAGCCAATAAAAACTTTCAAAAATATCTCATGCAGAGTAAAAAAAAAATTAATCTCCATAGGAAAAGCCAGCTTTCCCCTTTCAAAGGGACGCCTATACTCTCAGAACCCAGTCATGTGAAACAACCTGGTGACTTGGCTGTGAACAAGCACAAGTGCTCATGTGGGAACATGAAAGCAGTATTTACAAAGAGCATCTGCTATTCCCAGGTTACTCTAATAGGAGAAGTTTCACCAGCTGGGTCTACACACGCTGGCTTCTAATGGTGACTTCAGTCTTTTTGAACAGATTTATCCCGCTTTTCCAAGCCTCAAGGGATGTTAGAGTTTCCATCTGCACCTCCTGCCTAGCTCCCACTCACCTGTGAGGGTACAGGAGTCTGCACACAGCACAGCTTTTTAATGGCCCCGTAGAGATCATCACGTGTACCCATGATGATGCAAACAACCATCTGTATCTTCCCCTTGAGGAGATAAAGTATATATAAGTCAGGCTTTGGAACTCTGAGGGGACCCTGATAGGGTTCTAGTCAGGGGCAGTTCAAGAGTCTGGAAAGCCAGAGGACCTTTAGTGTATAATGGGGGCTGAAACAAAGATGGTGGACATTCCAACACAGACAAAGGTCCTTGAACATGAATGGACCTTTGGGTTCACATTTTTTGGGTTCCAGGCTTCTTTGCTTAGCTATGTAACATGCTATGTTAAATTATCTAGAGCTGGTCCTGATTACCTGACTTATTCATTAGGAGACTTAAGATGCTTGCAAAAGACCAGACTTAAAAATATGAAAGGGTTTCTTATTAGTTGATGCTTTTAATTCCCGACATTTTTTTTTTGCCACTCTCATTAGTAAACTAAGTGCCTTATGACATTCATGCCACAGAACTTTAACTAGGAAATAGGGAATATAATATCAGAAGAAAGGATTCAGAGCCAAATGCAGAGGAAATGAAGTCACTGCCAAATCCATAAGATCTTCCTAACTCTCTGATTATGATAGAGAAAAATATTGCCAGCAGCTTATCTTATATCAGTATCTTCTACCTCTCACTACTTAAGAGATCTGATATTAAAAACAAGGGATCTGACTTCCCTGGCAGTCCAGTGGTTGACTCCATGCTTCCACTGCAGGGGGCTTGGGTTTGATCCCTGGTTGGGGAACTAAGGTACCACATGCTGTGCAGTGTGATTTTAAAAATTGAAAAAAATTAAAGTAAGAGGGGAAAAAAAAAAAAAGAGGCTCTTTCAAAATGTGAATAAAGGAAAGCAGCACAGAAGTAAAAAATCTGCCAACCTTTTATGCTACAATCAGAAATCAATAGTATACTATTCCAAACCAGATTAGTTTTAAATTAAGATCTTTCAGAGGACACACATTCCAGCAATCATATCAAAGAACTTCCAAAGTCACAGAGAACAAAGGCTGTACACTGTGAGCCTATGGGCTGGATCTAAGAAATGGATGTGGTTTTTTAGTCTCTATAATGAGTCACAAGTCTTTTTTACATTAACATTTAAACTGCTAGGTAGATATACAAGTGCAAATCTAGATTTTTGGCTTCTATTGAAAAACAAATTAAAAATCAATTTGACAATGCTGGGCTGTTATCTGCAGTCATGGGATTTACTCTCTTTATTCACTAGAGTTCCCTCCTGGCTCACTTCACTCTGGCAGACATCTGAGTTTATGACCCTGAAATAAAGAGAATAATGAAACAGAATGCCCTAAAGATGACAGATAATAAGACCAATATGACCAAGTAAGACCAAGTTACATTAGGAATGTAACTCATATCCATGTCAATATCCATGAAGATTGTTGGCAGTGCACTCTCATAAAAGGACCATGCCAAGGAACATGAGATGGGGGAGCGAGCGGAGGTACTAAGCTGGACTTTTCTTTTGAAAGCAAGGCAGAATTTATCAGGCCCAGGGAAGGCCACTACAGAATAAGAAGACATGGAAAGTCAGCAAGAAAATACAAAGAAAGGGAGAACATGAGTGTGCTGCTACAGATGATACACCCAGAGTGGTGGATCAAGAGCAAGTCATGACGCGAACATAACCTAATTCTAGTACTGATCTCACATGAACTGACTCTTCAATTCAAGGGCCAGTTATCTCCAAAATTTTTTGCCTGCTTTTGCTCTCTCCTTAATCTTCTTCCTCTGTTTTATGTACAGATAAGAACTGTAGGCCTGAACTACTAAGCTGTGAATACTATGACCTGCTCAGCTCTAGTGATACCATTCGGCTATCAGGAACAAGCTGATAGGCCCCCTGCCAAGTTCATCACTGGAGCAATTTGAATCTTAAGCCAGACCAGACTGTGACAGCTCAGTACTGAATCGTCCAAGATAGCACCTGGCCCAGGAAACTGCTTTCTGAGCACATGTTCTATAATGATAACAAACTGAAGTTAAGTCAGCTATTCTCTCGGCCAATTACATGAGGAACAGAACACTAGAGTGAGTGAGAATGCCAACACAGGCGAGAAGCAAATCCAGCCAAAGGGCATGTAGACTACTCTGTTAATTGTTTCACGTGCATATGAGTAAGACACAGGTTCCTGGACACCATCAACAGCAGACCAACAACCAGGGTAATATAAAATCAAGTATTCAAGTATTTCAAAATGGGCATCCAGAAAATTCAAGTTAATTTATACCTCAACCCCCAGCATGGATTGAATGGTTCTGACATAGGTCTCTATGCGATCATCCTTCAGTTCCACCCAGGCTGGTGGGCTCATACGCATGCCAATGGGGCCAGCTATCTTCTCCAACATGTTCACCAGCTCTCGGGCTTGATCCATTGCTCTCTTTGGGTAAAACAGTGCCCAGAAATGCATGGGGACCTAGGAACAACCACAAGCTATTTTTTAGTACTTCCCATGACATCTCCAACACTCCAACATCATTTCAGGAGATGTTACTCCAAAGAACAAACTGCTTTTCACTCTGCTTCAGTCCTGTCTTATCTAATGCCAATTACTAATATAGATGTGTGTTGTAAGTACATTGTGGCAGGCTCACAATGGAATACTATGCAGCAATGAGAATGGAAGCTCTATAACTATACTTAATGATATGGAGAAACTCATCAAGCAAGGTTGAAGAAAGGAAGGCAGACATCAAAGAATATATACGGTATGGTTCCATGTATATGTTACATACAAACATGGCTTTAAAAAATTCAATGCTGTCAGAGGTCAGAACAGTGGCCATTTTGGGACTATGTAAGGGTAACAGGTAGTAGTAATTAGGATCATGGAGGGAAGAGTCTGGGGCACTGGTAAAGTTCTGCTTCTTAACCCAGTATTGATTACTCAATTTGTGAAAATTAATCAAAACTGAATCTCAGTGAACTCCAGGAGTTGGTGATGGACAGGGAGGCCTGGCGTGCTACAATTCATGGGGTCGCAAAGAGTCAGACACGACTGAGCGACTGATCTGATATACATAAATGTACCTTTTCTTTAAATATATTTCCAAAAAACATTTTAGAAACAAAATGTGTATACTTTATGCATGGCCATAGCAACCAGGTTAGCAAAAAAGATTTTAAAATAATTATAATACCATTTTTTTCTTTAGTTGACTTGGTAGGACACTTTTAATTTTACTTCTTTCACGGAAACTGTAGGGGAAAAGAGGAAGGAAAGAGAAAGGAAGAAGGAAGAACAAAGAGCAGTTGGCAATAGGCTGGCACTGTTATGAATTACCACAGCAATTTATTTCTTTGTCCTGAATCTATGGTCAAGCAAAGGGCTTACCTCTAACAACTCATCAATTTGCTCTTGTTTGAAGGACCTTAGTTAAGTAAGTAATTCCATGGGAATTCAGTTGGTACTTCCTCTCAAAAAGAGGACAACTAAATAATTTCTGCTTCCTCACACTTCTAGGAATACTGGCCCTCTCTTTACCACCTCACAAATCACTTACAGTCAAGATGGAAAGGTCTCTGGTTACTTCCTTAATCCAGTTTAGTTCCGGAGATGTGATAAATGATATATTTCTTAAGTTAATTCTTTCCATTGGCAGAACACGTCCTTCAATCTAAACAGAAAATAAAGCACCTATGACACGAACCATCTGCAAACATTAGTTAGAAAAATGTTCAGAGGCTTGGTCTACTCTACTATATACACCTGTTCCTGTCCTAACTTCTGAAAATGGTAGAAAAATGCAACTGTTAGCAGTTAAGAATCCATGTCAATAAAATTCTGAACACACACAGTTTTGATAGGCACTGCCCTTTAATTCGGAGAAGGCGATGGCACCCCACTCCAGTACTCTTGCCTGGAAAATCCCATGATAGGCTGCAGTCCATGGGGTCGTGAAGAGTCGGACACAACTGAACGACTTCACTTTCACTTTTCACTTTCATGCGTTGGAGAAGGAAATGGCAACCCACTCCAGTGTTCTTGCCTGGAGAATCCCAGGGATGGGGGAGCCTGGTGGGCTGCCGTCTATGGGGTAGCACAGAGTCGGACACAACTGAAATGACTTAGCAGTAGCAGCAGCAGCAGCCCTTTAATTACTGAAGCTCCCAACATGGTCCCCAAGAAAGGGATCAGAAAACATTGCGTCTTTAGAACCAGAGAATGAAGGTAAAATGCCTATAAATTCAAGGTGAACAGGAAAATAATATTTAGAAAAATTTAAGTAGAAAATTAAAGAGAAAATGCTGTAATAAGACTAAACATAAACTATTATACTTTATACAAAAGAAAAACAGGAAAAAAAATTCATATAATGAAAGACCAAATTAAAATGAAGAATAATAAATAAATCAGATCTAAATATCCAAAAGTAAGAAAATAACTAAATTGATATATCTATATGATGGATATTTTGTGACCATTACACTCACTTTCTAAGTGCACTTAACATAATCCTGTTTTTGCAAAAAATAAACAGCAATGTATACATTATAAAAACTGAATTGAAGAATGAGTCAAGAAGATCCCCAGAAAAAGAAATGGCAACCCACTCCAGTATTCTTGGCTGGGAAATACCATGGACAGAGGAGACTGGAGGGCTACAGTCATGAAAGAGTTGGATACAACTTAGTGACTGAACAACAAAGGAATCAGACTCATCTTTGCTTATGAAAGCAAAAAACTGCTGAAAATTTCTGGAGGGCAAAATACCAAAAAGTACTGGAAACATAAATATATATGTCCACTGACCTAGCAATTTCACTTCCATAAATCTATGAAAATAAACATCATGTACAAAGATATAATTATAAGGATGTTCACAGATTTTCATAGGAAAATGCTAAATTCAATTTGAATGTAAAAGAGTAAGAAATTATTAGTAAAATGAATTATCTGTTATCCATTAAAATATTCAGAAAAATATTAAATGACATGAAAAAACATTACAAATAAACTGAATAAAAAAAGAGGAAACCTCAGTGTGTATGCCCAGCAGTGGGATTGCTGGATCATAAGGCAGTTCTATTTCCAGTTTTCATTGCAACACTGTTTATAATAGCCAGGACATGGAAGCAACCTAAATGTCCATCAGCAGATGAATGGATAAGAAAGCTATGGTACATATACACAATGGAGTATTACTCAGCCATTAAAAAGAATACATGTGAATCAGTTCTAATGAGATGGATGAAACTGGAGCCTATTATACAGAGTGAAGTAAGCCAGAAGGAAAAACACCAATACAGTATACTAACGCATATATATGGAATTTAGAAAGATGGTAACAATAACCCTGTGTACGAGACAGCAAGAGAGACAGTGATGTATAGAACAGTCTTATGGACTCTGTGGGAGAGGGAGAGGGTGGGAAGATTTGGGAGAATGGCATTGAAACATGTAAAATAGCATGTATGAAACAAGCTGCCAGTCCAGGTTCAATGCACGATACTGGATGCTTGGGGCTAGTGCACTGGGACGACCCAGAGGGATGGTATGGGGAGGGAGGAGGGAGGAGGGTTCAGGATGGGGAACACATGTATACCTGTGGCAGATTCATTTTGATATTTGGCAAAACTAATACAATTATGTAAAGTTTAAAAATAAAATTAAAAAAAAAGAGGAAACCATTTAAATATATACCGCATGTGAGTATGTGCATGCACATATACCCAGACCAAAAAAACTAAAGGTTATATACCAAAATGTTAACAGTGGTTATAGGTATTCTGATATAGCATGACTACAGATGAACATTTTTCTTCTTTGGCTTAAGTTTTCTACATCTTCAAATAATATTTAATAACATGAACACATGTTCAAGATACAATAATACATGAAAAACAAGATGCAAAACCATATATAGTATAAGCACAATTTTATAAGAAAAGATTCATTCTCACAGGAAAAAAAGTTTATGGAAACAAAATATACTGAAAATAATACTATCTTTTTTTATGTGCCTAAAATAAATCACTAAGATATTATCTTTGGGCAATGAAACTACTGATGTTTTTATTCCCTTCTTTACATTTTCTACGATATCCACATTTTCCTTATAGACTTTCCACTACTTTTGTTTAAAAAAAAAAAGAAAAACAATTTTGGGACTTCCTTGATGGTCCAATGGTTAAGAATCTGCCTGGCAATGCAAGGGACACTGGTTTGATTCCTGGTCTGGGAAAATCCCACATGCCTGGGGGTATCTAAACCTGTGCACCACAACTACCGAGCCCATGTGCTGCCTGTGCTGAAGCCTGCATGCTCTAGAGCCCACGCTCTGCAACAAGAGAAGCCACTGTAAGGAGAAGCCTGTGCACCACAACAAAGAGTAGGCCCGCTTGCTGCAACTAGAGAAAGCCTGCGTGCAGCAACAAAGGTCCACCACAGCCAAAAAATAAGATAAATATTAAAAAAAAATTTTAACAAGGAGTCAGTTCAGAGGGAAAGAGAACAAAAGACAGAATCAATTATTAGTATTTTAGGTATAACCTAGAGAGAAAAGTAAAAAAGCAATAAAAGCTAGTATTTACTGAACACGTGCTAGGTGTCAAATATTATGCTAACGATTTTACCATGTAATTCTGTTAACTCAATATCATCTTTATTTAACAGATAAAGAAACTATGAGATGCTAAGCAATTTGTTTCAAGTAACCAACAAGGCAAGAGGCAGAATTGAGGTTCAAAGCCAAGGACTTCACCAACTCATGCTGCCTCTGCACTGTCTCACGCTGCATAAAATACAATGGAGTGGACTCAGGCAAACTGCAGGCACAAAGGGCCACGTGAAAATTAAAATGTACAAGTCTGAGACTTTATGCCTATGAAAACAACAATAGTAATACATTCAAAGAAACACAAGTTAATCATTGGGAAAGAAAAACTTGCAGGGGGGGTAGAAAAAGACATAGAACGTTAAGAGTAATTTGGGCTGGAAAACTAAAAATGAGGTAAATTTTGAGGGTCCATATTCCTTTTGCTTGACTGGAAACTAACAACTCAGATCCTGGGAAATACAGAAGATAATCTGTAAGAGCTAATAGCAAATTAAGTCAAGGAAATTCAATTATGACTAGGACAAAATAAAAAGTATAATAATAAAGCAAAAACTGTAAAATAAAGACAAGATAGGAAGTTATCACCTAGTCTCAGAAAGCTCTTAATTCTTTGTAATGATATTTCCTACCATCATATCTTCCAGTTTACCTTATGTACATCTTTCTGCAGATAGAGTCCCCAACGTGTCAGTTCATTGTTAGCTGTCTCATTTTTCGAAATTCTCTGTAGCAAGCATTCCAAAGCACTATGGTGCTGTTTGGGGCTCAGGTTGATCTGTTGGGTCAAATCCTGAATAGAATCAAAATGGAGATACTAAGCTATTACTTCTCTAGTATGAGATTAAAGAAACCCCAATGCAGAAAACATTTCCATAGAAAAATCTTTTTCCCACTAAAATCTGTAGAAATTTTAAAGTGTCTCCAAGGACTTTATTATAATAGCTCATGAAAGTGAATGAAGTATAAGGTTAAAATTTTAGCCATAAAAGTAAGAATTTTTTTTAATTGAAGTATAGTTGATTTACAATGTTGTGTTCATTTCTGCTGTAGAGCAAAGTGATTCAGTTACACACACACACAGATACAAAGTATTTAAAATTGTCACTGTTTCTTTCTCATGACATCTAAATCTTATTCTCTTTCTCAAAGCCATGTAAGGAGACTTGACTATACCTATTAAACATCGGGGCAGAAAAATGCCCTATGCCAGGCACGCAGGCAAACGTAAAACACATCTGGTCTTATACTTCATGTCATATGATACTAGTCAGTTAATGTCACTATAAAACACTTGTTTGGTCCAGGGTGTGACCCATAATAGGTGTTTTCTAAATATTTATTGTTGAATGAACATCTAATGGGATGAAGATTCAGAATCATGCAAGTGAATTCTTTCTTTAGCTTCTGGAACTAATGAACTGTGCGGCTGTTGCTCCCTGCGTGGCAGTCATTAGGGCAGTGAGTCTATGGGGCTATATAGATAGCTCTGTGATCATAAAGTCATTAGGTAACTGGGAGTTGTAAGGAAGAGCTTTGACCTACATACTGAAAGCAGAAGTATCAGAAGGTAAACATGAAAGAACTCTCTTATAGGAATTCACTTTAGCTCTTTACGATGTTACTAAAAACAATTCATGGCATCTCAGACAAGCCCAGGGGTCCAAAACTGGGACAGACAAGGACTGAGACAGAGGCAGAAGAGCAGCATGCAGGTGGAAAGACCCAAGCAGACAGTATGGAGGTGGAGCCCTCAGGGTCTGGACCCTCGCTACTGCACACACCTCTGCCTCCCAGCTACTGTGCCCTACATGAGACCTCCAGGACACCCAAGCACCACAGCATGAACTTCTATCCTCTAATTTCTCCCTCCAACTTGCTGACTTTTTGCTACATTATTTCCTCCATCCCTTCAAATAAACTGAAGGCTTACAGAAATGTTAGAAAAATTCAGTGCTCTCAAAGAACATCATTTATGGTCACATGACCAGCCTACAGTCCCCCATTAGATTGGGGAGGGTGATGCTAGAACTATTTGTATCCTTTTACCTTATAATCCAGTCGTTCTACTATTGTAACAACATTCCAAAGAAAGCTCTGGTCAGCTCTTTCCCAGTGTGTGGGAAGAGACACATATCACGCTTATGGAGAGGAAAAATGAACCTGCCCAGGTGATGACGCAAATCTGGCCCAGTGCAAGCCATATCTCTATCAAAATGGTCTTGGGTTCAAAGCAGGCCCTTCTCACCTTCATGGCTCTGAAGTCCTTCTTCATCTTCTCAGGGATTCCAGTCATGAAGGAAAGCTCAGGGAGCAGCAGGATTTCACTTTTTAGCAACTTGGAGGAGAGAACAGAGGGAAAGCAAGGCAGTCAAAGAGGATCCTGTTCCTCTGACTGGTATAAGACTTTAGCAGGCCCAAACTGGTCCCACAGGGGTATAACAGGCACTCTTAGGAACATAAGACCCCAGAGAAGAGGGCAGGAAACACGACCAGTGTTTTATCCTTTTCTCACTTGGGTCACAATTGGTCACAATTGGTTGCACTAGGTAAAGAGAAAAATATTAAAACTGTCAAAAGCAGAGGGAAAACTAGAAAAACTAGAACTGTTTTTTCACTTGGGCCTCCAAGTAAGTAGGTGGATATCACACAATATATCCTATCAAGCTGGTGCCTCTGTCTCATCTTAACCTATTTTGATCTTCAGTCTCCACTCTGAAGACAGAGGAGTTAGGTGTCAAGGTATTTTTCCCTGGTCCCTAACCCTGTTAAAATGTCTCCAGCTTCTCTAAATGGACCCAGTGTTTCAATCTTCTTTAGCAGTCAATTCTCCTTATTCCTAACCTAACTCATTCTTTGGATGTTTAGTTTCTCACTAAGGGGTCTTCAAGAGTACCTCTGGGTATAGGAGACAGACAAAGAATGCACAGCTTTCCCTAACCACACTGTAATCATAGCCTCATGGCTCCCAGAGCCATGAAGAACGTGAAGAGTGGCTGATGGGTAGAGAATCTGGCTGGAAGCATCAGCCTGACATGCACCACCACCACCACCACTCACCATCCCTTGGTTATTCTGTCTCTCACTGGGCCTGTGGATCAGCAGTGGCTGGTCCTCTTCCTTTACTGTGATCCCATAGTTTTTGCTAGAGCAGAACAGAGGCAGGAAGAAACTGTCAGTAACAGCATCACCATTCTTACTGCAACACAGTCTGAGCGTTAACCAGGACTGAGGTATACTATTTGTATTATACTCTTGTCAAAGATCCATCATAAACTCACCAGAGTACATTCATAACTGGAAAAAGCAGACTCAAGTTAATGCAATTAAATAGAGAGGAAACAGGATAACAGCCCAGGAAAGAAATTCTTTAAAAACTGAATCAGGCCAACAAACAAAAAAATAAAAATAAAAATCTTCATCAGGCCAAAGGGCTTAGGTAACTAGAAAGGCAAAATGACAGTCAAATGATTAATGACTTGAATTTAATCTCTCCAACCAGACTTTGAACCAAAACAGAAAAGGAAACATAATTTTAAAGCTCTGAGATTAATTTATGAAATAACTTGCAAAAAGTACTAAAGGAAATAAAACTGTAAGGGTAGCAAATTCAGGTCAAATCCCACAAACTCGTCAATCTTGGGTGCATTACCAATCCAATTACTTTTGACGTGTCCTGCTACATGTCACTCTTACTGGAGAACGATAGACCACGCACCAACCTGCAAGCCCAAGCCCAGCCTCCTTCCTCTACCTGTAGTAGTCCAAGAATGTAATCTCCGTCCCATCAGACATGATGAAGCTATCTTTTGGAGTCTTATTCCAATCCACATCATCAATACGATAGGTACGATTGTTGTATCGGGTTATAACAATATTGCCAACCAGAAGCTTAGTGCACTCGTCCTGGAAGTTTTCTTTGTTCTGCAAGTACATGGTGTGCCTTGGGAAAGAGACAAAAGACCTCTGGATCATATGGAGTATACACAGAGCAACATGAAAGGGACAGGGGATGCCTGTAAGTACTTGAGGGTTCCAAATGCCAACACCTAGTTCAAAAAGGCTCCAGCTGTCTCTTTTAGGAGACAGAACTCTCATATCTCTTTTTAACAATGCCCCCCAAAAAGAGTGAAAAGATAAAAATAAAAACAACTAAAAATTGACAAAATCCACTACAGTCCTTAAAATAAGGTACTCTAATCATCAGAATAATCTGTATCATCATTATTAGGAGGCAGTCTACACAGGAACAACAGAACATTCTTAAAACTATATTTGCCCTCACTAGCTGAAGGAAGAAATTACAACTATTGGAGGACCACACTCATGAGGCAAAGAGGTGAAAAAAGGTCCTTGAAGATGAAGATGATCAGTGGAGGCTGAAGACAGACAGGGACCAGATACTAATTTCCTTGTGGGTCAGAGCATGGACTCTTCTGTGGGCCAGTATCACCCAGAGTATACTCCTTAGGAACACTGGTCCCTTGAGAAGTCTTGAGGGGGTGAAAAAGGTTCTATGATCAAAAATATTGAGTCCATTCTTCATATTATAACCCCTTCTCAGAGTTTCACAACATACATTACCACATCAGACTGCTACAGAAAGAGAAACATGTTGAGTTTCATTCACCTACAATTTATGAATAAACCCAGACTCCTCCCTCCCTTTTCCCTTTTAGTCCCTTGAACAACTATCACCATTCTAGGTGATTAGTATCCTGCTGGACTTGCTGCAGTTCAGTGATGAAAAACCATGAGAAACTTGAAATAGTTCACATTGACTACAGACGCTGGAGCCAAAACCTCGGTTCAAATCTTGGCTCTGCCACTTACCAGCATATGAGATTTTGAGCAAGTAACTTAACCTTGTGTTTCAGTTTCCTTGTGTCAAAGTGGATCAGAACAAACTGCCTAACTCACTGTTGCTGATAGAACTCCATGACTTTATTCATGTAAAGCACTGAGAACATAACACTGTGTTTTGAAATAAGATTAGAGATTTTATCACAGATCATTTCATGAATCTTTGCTTCCTATTTACATAGCTTTATTCAACAATACAACTATTTTTAAAAAATATTTTTAAGTCAAACTCTTCAACTGTGTTAATGGTTACATAACAGTATTTCACTAAGTGGACGGTACATTAATTCACTGGTCTTTCACTTTTTTAGTAGTAGTTCTATTGTTTCACTCTTACAAATAACTGACTGAACATCTTTTACAAAGATTCTTCTATACTTAAACTGTATCCTTGAGACAGATTTCCTATAAATGAATACCAGACCACCTGACCTGCCTCTTGAGAAATCTGTATGCAGGTCAGGAAGCAACAGTTAGAACTGGACATGGAACAACAGACTGGTTCCAAATAGGAAAAGGAGTACATTAAGGATGTATTTTGTCACCCTACTTATTTAACTTCTATGCAGAGTACATCATGAGAAACGCTGGGCTGGAAGAAGCACAAGTGGGAATCAAGATTGCCAGGAGAAATATCAATAACCTCAGATATGCAGATGACACCACCTTTATGGCAGAAAGTGAAGAAGAACTAAAGAGCCTCTTGAGGAAAATGAAAGAGGAGAGTGAAAAAGTTGACTTAAAGCTCAACATTCAGAAAACGAAGATCATGGCATCTGGTCCCATCACTTCATGGGAAATAGATGGGGAAACAGTGGAAACAGTGTCAGACTTTATTTTTTTGGGCTCCAAAATCACTGCAGATGGTGACTGCAGCTATGAAATTAAAAGACACTTACTCCTTGGAAGGAAAGTTATGACCAACTTAGTGGCACCGCATGCCTGGGGAATCCCATGGACGGGGGAGCCTGGTGGCCTGCAGTCCATGGGGTCGCTAGGAGTCGGGCGTGACTGGGCGACTTCACTTTCACTTTCATGCACTGGAGGCAACCCACTCCAGTGTTCTTGCCTGGAGAATCCCATGGACGAGGGAGCCTGGTGGCCTGCAGTCCATGGGGTCGCTAGGAGTCGGGCGTGACTGGGCGACTTCACTTTCACTTTCATGCACTGGAGGCAACCCACTCCAGTGTTCTTGCCTGGAGAATCCCAGGGACGGGGGAGCCTGGTGGGCTGCCGTCTATGGGGTTACACAGAGGCAGACACGATTGAAGCGACTTAGCAGCAGCAGCAGCAGCAGACAGCATATTAAAAAGCAGAGACGTTACTTTGCCAACAAAGGTCTGTCTAGTCAAAGCTATGGTTTTTCCAGTGGTCATTTATGGATGTGATAGTTGGACTATAAAGAAAGCTGAGCACCAAAGAATCGATGCTTTTGAACTGTGGTGTTGGAGAAGACTCTTGAGAGTCCCTTGGACTGCAAGGAGACCCAACCAGTCCATCCTAAAGGAAATCAGTCCTGAGTGTTCATTGGAAGGACTGATGTTGAAGCTGAAACTCCAATACTTTGGCCACCTGATGCGAATAACTGACTCATTTGAAAGGACCCTGATGCTGGGAAAGATTGAAGGCAGGAGGAAAAGGGGAGGACAGAGGATGAGATGGTTGGATTGCATCACCAACTCAATGGACGAGTTTGAGTAAACTCCAAGAGTTGGTGATGGACAGAAAGGCCTGGTATGCTGCAGTCCACGGTGTTGCAATGAGTCAGACACGACTGAGCAACTGAACTGAACTGAAAAACCAGTGAATTATTCACTTAAAAAGGGCTAATTTTATGGCAGATTAATTATACCTCAATAATAAAAACTGAAATTAAAAAAAGACTTCTCATTATGGCAGTATGAAGACGTCAGCAATTCTTTTCTATTATATGCTGCTGCTGCTTAGTCACTTCAGTCGTGTCTGACTCTGTGTGACCCTATGGACTGTAGCCTGCCAGGCTCCTCTGTCCATGGATATTCTCCATGCAAGAATACTAGAGTGGGTTGCCATGCCCTTCTCCAAGGGATTTTCCCAACCCAGGGATCAAACCTGGGTATCCTGCATTGCAGGCAGATTCTTTATTATCTGAGCCACCAGGAAAGCCCTTCTATTAATAAAAATACATTCAGACAACTAACGGAAAATATGATGACAAATCAACAAACAAGGAATAGTCTCAATACAGAAATAGAAACTGTAAAATAAATAGCACAAAAAAGGAGAAAGAAGAAAGGGAGGGAGAGAGAAGGGGAAGAGAGAGGAGAGGGAGGGGAGAGGGGAGAAGAAACTGTAGAGTTGGAAACAATAATGAAAATGAAACACTGATTAAGATGAACTCACCAGCAGATTTGAGATGGCAGTATAAATAGCCTACAACATAGAGTAATATAAACTGCTCAATGCAAAGAAGACAGAGAAAGATATTAAATATAAATGACACAAAATCCTGTGAGACAATGTCAAGATCCCAACCTAGAAATGAGAGTACCAGAAAGAGGACAAGAGAGTAAAAACAAATATTAAAAAAAACAGCACTCTAAAATTTCCGAAATTTGATGAAAATGGTAACTTATAAATCCATAACATCAATGAATCTCAAGTGTGATAAACACAGTAAGTACCACACTTTAGTTCAGTTCAGTTCAGTTGCTCAGTTGTGTCCGACTCTTTGCAATCCCATGAATTGCAGCATGCCAGGCCTCACTGTCCATCACCAACTCCAGGAGTTCACCCAGAATCACGTCCATCGAGTCAGTGATGCCATCCAGCCATCTCATCCTCTGTCATCCCCTTCTCCTCCTGCCCCCAATCCCTCCCAGCATCAGAGTCATTTCCAATGAGTCAACTCCTTGCATGAGGTGGCCAAAGTATTGGAGTTTCAGCTTCAGCATCATTCCTTCCAAAGAAATCCCAGGTCTGATCCCCTTCAGAATGGATTGGTTGGATCTCCTTGCAGTCCAAGGGACTCTCAAGAGTCTTCTCCAACATCACAGTTCAAAAGCATCAATTCTTTGGCGCTCAGCTTTCTTCACAGTCCAACTCTCACATCCATACATGGCCATTGGAAAAACCACAGCCTTGACTAGATGGACCTTTGTTGGCAAAGTAATGTCTGTGCTTTTCAATATGCTATCTAGGTTGGTCATAACCTTTCTTCCAAGGAGTAAGCATCATTTAATTTCATGGCTGCAGTCACCATCTGCAGTGATATTGGAGCCAAAAAAAATAAAGTCTGACACTGTTTTCACTGTTTCCCCATCTATTTCCCATGAAGTGATGGGACCGGATGCCATGATCTTCGTTTTCTGAATGTTGAGCTTTAAGTCAACTTTTTCACTCTCCTCTTTCATTTTCCTCAAGAGGCTTTTTAGTTCCTCTTCACTTTCTGCCATAAAGATGGTGTCATTTGCATATCTGAAGTTATTGATATTTCTCCCGGCAATCTTGATTCCCGCTTGTGCTTCTTCCAGCCCAGCGTTTCTCATGATGTACTCTGCATAGAAGTTAAATAAGCAGGGTGACAATATACAGCCTTGACATACTCCTTTTCCTATTTGGAACCAGTCTGTTGTTCCATGTCCACTTCTAACTGTTGCTCCTGACCTGCATATAGGTTTCTCAAGAGGCAGGTCAGGTGGTCTGGTATTCTCATCTCTTTCAGAATTTTCCACAGTTTATTGTGATCCACACAGTCAAAGGCTTTGGCATAGTCAATAAAGCAGAAATAGATGTTTTTCTGGAACTCTCTTGCTTTTTCCATGATCCAGCGAATGTTGGCAATTTGATCTCTGGTTCCTCTGCCTTTTCTAAAACCAGCTTGAACATCTGGAAGTTCATGGTTCACATTCTGCTGAAGCCTGGCTTGGAGAATTTTTAGCATTACTTTACTAGCGTGTGAGATGAGTGCAATTGTGACGTAGTTTGAGCATTCTTTGGCATTGCCTTTCTTTGGGATTGGAATGAAAACTGACCTTTTCCAGTCCTGTGGCCACTGCCGAGTTTTCCAAATTTGCTGGCATATTGAGTGCAGCACTTTCACAGCATCATCTTTCAGAGTTTGAAATAGCTCAACTGGAATTCCATCACCTCCACCAGCTTTGTTCGTAGTGATGCTTTCTAAGGCCCACTTGACTTCATATTCCAGGATGTCTGGCTCTAGGTGAGTGATCACACCATCGTGATTATCTTGCTCGTGAAGATCTTTTTGTACAGTTCTTCTGTGTATTCTTGCCACCTCTTCTTAATATCTTCTGCTTCTGTTAGATCCATACCATTCCTGTCCTTTATCGAGCCCATCTTTGCATGAAATGTTCCCTTGGTATCTTTAACTTTCTTGAAGAGATCTCTAGTCTTTCCCATTCTGTTGTTTTCCTCTATTTCTTTGGATTGATCAATGAGGAAGGCTTTCTTATCTCTTCTTGCTACCTACACATGGACAAACCCAAAGCCAAAGAGAATATCTTGACAATGGTAAGAGAAAAGTGATGCATCATATACAGAAGAACAACAATATAGTTAAAAACCTACTTTCCGTCTCAAACTATGGAGACCAGAAGGTAGTGTAATGACATGTTCAAAGGGCAGGAAAAAAAAAACAACACAACTCTCTAGCAAGAAAACTGTATCCTGGGAAACCATTTTTCTTTTTCTTTTTAGCCATGCCTCACAGCTTTTGGGATTTTAGTTCCCCAACCAGGGATCAAACCTGGGCCCTTGGCATGACAGCATGGAGTTTTAAACATTGGAATGGCAGGGAATTTCCAACACTGCTTTTCAAAAGTGAAAATGAAGAAGCAAGTCACAAAGGACCATATACTGCATGATTCCATATATATATGAAATGTCCAGAAGAGGTAAATCTATAGTCACAGAAAGTAGGTTAGTGGTTGCCTAGAACTGTACAAAAAAGATCTTCATGAGCAAGATAATCATGATGGTGTGATCACTCACCTAGAGCCAGACATCCTGGAATGTGAAGTCAAGTGGGCCTTAGAAAGCATCACTACGAACAAAGCTTGTGGAGGTGATGGAATTCCAGTTGAGCTATTCCAAATCCTGAAAGATGATGCTGTGAAAGTGCTGCACTCAATATGCCAGCAAATTTGGAAAACTCAGCAGTGGCCACAGGACTGGAAAAGGTCAGTTTTCATTCCAATCCCAAAGAAAGGCAATGCCAAAGAATGCTCAAACTACCGCACAATTGCACTCATCTCACACGCTAGTAAAGTAATGCTCAAAATTCTCCAAGCCAGGCTTCAGCAATATGTGAACTGTGAACTTCCTGATGTTCAAGCTGGTTTTAGAAAAGGCAGAGGAACCAGAGATCAAATTGCCAACATTCGCTGGATCATGGAAAAAGCAAAAGAGTTCCAGAAAAACATTTATTTCTGCTTTACTGACTATGCCAAAGCCTTTGACTGTGTGGATCACAATAAACTGTGGAAAATTCTGAAAGAGATGAGAATACCAGACCACCTGACCTGCCTCTTGAGAAACCTACATGCAGGTCAGGAAGCAACCGTTAGAACTGGACATGGAACAACAGACTGGTTCCAAATAGGAAAAGGAGTATGTCAAGGCTGTATATTGTCACCCTGTTTATTTAACTTCTATGCAGAGTACATCATGAGAAACGCTGGGCTGGAAGAAGCACAAGCGGGAATCAAGATTGCCAGGAGAAATATCAATAACTTCAGATATGCAAATGACACCACCCTTATGGCAGAAAGCGAAGAGGAACTAAAAAGCCTCTTGAGGAAAATGAAAGAGGAGAGTGAAAAAGTTGACTTAAAGCTCAACATTCAGAAAACGAAGATCATGGCATCTGGTCCCATCACTTCATGGGAAATAGATGGGGAAACAGTGGAAACAGTGTCAGACTTTATTTTTTTGGGCTCCAATATCACTGCAGATGGTGATTGCAGCCATGAAATTAAAAGACAGTCCTTGGAAGGAAAGTTATGACCAACCTAGATAGCATATTGAAAAGCAGAGACATTACTTTGCCAACAAAGGTCCATCTAGTCAAGGTTATGGTTTTTCCAGTGGCCATGTATGGATGTGAGAGTTGGACTGTGAAGAAAGCTGAGCGCCAAAGAATTGATGCTTTTGAACTGTGGTATTGGAGAAGACTCTTGAGAGTCCCTTGGACTGCAAGGAGATCCAACCAGTCCATTCTGAAAGAGACCAGTCCTGGGTGTTCATTGGAAGGACTGATGCTAAAGCTGAAACTCCAATACTTTGGCCACCTCATGCAAAGAGTTGACTCATTGGAAAAGACTCTGATGCTGGGAGGGATCGGCCGCAGGAGGAGAAGGGGACGACAGAGGATGAGATGGCTGGATAGCATCACTGATTCGATGGACGTGAGTCTGGGTGAACTCAAGGAGTTGGTGATGGACAGGGAGGCCTGGTGTGCTGCAATTCATGGGGTGGCAAAGACTTGGACACGACTGAGCGACTTAACTGAACTGAACTGAGGGTGGGTAATAGATAAGGAGTAAAGGGTTTCTTTTGATTGGAATGGAAATGTTCTAAAACTGATTGTAGTGATGGTGCATAATGAATATACTAAAAGCCATTAATGTTATCCTTTAAATGAGAGAACTGTATGGTATACAGTTAAATCTCAATGAAGCTGTTTTAAGAAAATGAAAGATAAAATCATTCCCAGGTAAATAAAAACTAAGAGATCATGTTCCTGGAAGACTCTGCTCTACAGGAAATACTAACAGATAAATATTTTATCCCTCAGCATAAGAAAACAATACCAGATGGCAACTTGGAGTCACAGGAAGGAAGAATGTTGGCAACGATATATATGTCGGTAAATATAAAGTGACTATATGAATATACTTTTTCTTCATGTCTTAAAAAAATTGTAAGATTGTTTATTGTAAGACTGTTTAAAGCAACAACTAAAACATTGTACTGTTGCGTTTATAACATATATCCAGTTTGTGTCTCTGGGTATGTATTCATAAAGAGGAGAGAAATATGGAACTATGCTGGAGCAAAATTTCTATATTTTACTGGAATTAAGTATGCATTAATGTAAAATAGATTGTGATATGTGAAAGATACTGAAATACTTAGAACAAACACACATAGACACACACACAATTTACAGAGGAACTTAAATGGTACACTAAAAAATATTTAACACAGAAGAAGGCAATAAAGAAAAAAATGGAGGGGAAAAAAAAGACATGAGACAGACAGAAAACAAATAGCAAATGGCAGATATATAGCCAACAGTATAAATCCTAAGACTTAATAAATGTATTAAACAGGCCAATCCAAAAGCAGATTGTCAGACCGAGGAAAAAAAACAAAATCTAGATATACGCTGTCTACAAGATATACATTTTATTAATAACTCAAAGACATAAACAGGTTGGAAATAGAAGAACAGAAAATACATACCAAACAGTAACCATAAAAAAGCTAGATTGGCTACACTAACATCAGACAAAATAGACTTTAAGGCGATATTATTACTAAAGATGAAAAGGCACATTTCACAATGATAAAAGAGTTAATTCATCAATAAGATATAGTGATTATAAATATGTACATTTATCATAAGTATAGATGCATGTGTAGCCAAAGGCAAATACCTGAAGAAAAAATTGACAAAGTGCAAAGAATTAAACAACTTGAAAAGATTTCAATATTCCTATCGTTGATACCACGAATAGAAAATTAGGAAAGATACAGAAGACTTGAACAACATTAGTAAACCAACTGAACTAACTGAGTACATAAAACAGTCCACCCAAAACAGCAGAATGCATATCCTTTTCAACTACAAAAGGAACTCCCAGGACAGATTCTATACTAGGCCATAAAACAAGTCTCAATAAAATTAAAACACCTGAAGTAATACAAAGTATGTTCTCCAAATACATCAGAATAAGACTAGAAAACAAAACAGAATAGGAAGTACCCAAATATCTGGAAATTAAACTGCAACCTCTAAATAATTCAAAGAAGGCAGTACAAAAGAAATTAGGAAGTACCTCAAACTGAAAGAAAGCAAAAAACCAATATCAAAAAATCATGAGTTATAGCTAATGCAGTGGTCAGAGGGAAGTTTACATCTTTAAATTATATGAGAAAGAAAGGTAGTAATAATCTTACATGTTTATGATAGAGGTGTCAGGTTAAATCAAGAAAGGACAGTGTTTTATGACTTATATGCAACAAAATGAATTTAGACCACTACCTCATATTGTCCACAAAAGTTAACTCGAACTGGATCACAGACCTAAACATAACAGTGGAAGAACAGTGCCTCCTAAAATAGCACAGAAAACCTTCATGACTTTGAGTTAGGGAATGATTTATTATATTTGAAAACAAAAATACAATCCATGAAAGAAAAAAAACTAATAATAGACAGTCAAATTAAAAATGTTTGATCCTTACAAGGATCCATTGATAAAAATGAAAAGATAAGCCACAGACTAAGAGAAAAAGTTTGCAGATCATGTATCTTGATATAGGGCTTATATTTCTCACTCATCAGAACTGTTACACACTCCATAAAAAAAAATTTAAAAATTGGTGAAAACTCTGAATACACATTTCATCAAAATAGATAAATGAATGGCAAATAAACACAGAAAAAGATGCTCAACATCATCTAGAGAAATGCAGATTAAAACCCACAACGATATTCTGTAATAACCTTAAATGGGAAAAGAAACTGAAAAGGAATAGATACATGTATAACTGAATCACTCTGCTGTTTGCCTGAAATTGACACAACATTGTTAATCAACTATATTCCAATATAAAATAAAGAATTTTTAAAACCCTTCAGTTCAGTTCAGTTGCTCAGTCGTCTCCGACTGTTTGCGACCCCATGAACTGCAGCACACCAGGCCTCCCTGTCCATCATCAACTCCCGGAGTTTACTCAAACTCATGTCCATCGAGTCGGTGATGCCATCTAGCCTTCTCATCCTCTGTTGTCCCCTTCTCCTCCTGTCCCCAGTCCCTCCCAGCATCAGGGTCTTTTCCAATGAGTCAACTCTTCGCATGAGGTGGCCAAAGTATTGGAGCTTCAGCTTTAGCATCAGTCCTTCCAATGAACACCCAGGACTTGTCTCCTTTAGGATGGACTGGTTGGATCTCCTTGCAGTCCAAGGGACTTCTCCAACACCACAGTTCAAAAGCATCAATTCTTTGGTGCTAAGCCTTCTTCACAGTCCAACTCTCACATCTATACATGACCACTGGAAAAACCATAGCCTTGACTAGATGCACCTTTGTTGGCAAAGTAGTATCTCTGTTTTTTACTATAAAAACACTTAGAAAGCATTAAAATTAAACACAGGATCTTCAATGTTCTCACCATAAAAAGAAATACCACAACAAAGTATTACTATGTACTGATTAGAATTTCTAATATTAAAAAACTGACTATATCAAGTGTTGGCAAGAACGTGGAACAAACAGAAATCTCATACATTTGCTGGTGGGAACATAAAATGGTACAGATACTTTGGAAAACAGTTTCTTAGAAAGCTAAATGTACACCTATCATTTGACCCACCATTTTACTTCCCAAGTATTACCTAACTAAGAGAAATCAAAGTATGTGTCCATGGAAAGACTTGTACCCTAATATTTACAGCAACTTTATGTGTAACAGCCAACAAGTGGAAACAACAGGTGAGTAGACTTTAAAAACCGTGGTATATTCATACAAAAGACTACTACTCAGCAATGAAAAATAACAAACTTTTGATACATACATCTACAACTAAGAATATACTGGGATTTCCCTGGCAGTCCAATGGTTAAGACTCCGTACTCTCATGGCTGAGTGCCTGGGTTTAATTCCTGGTTGGGGAACCAAGATCCCACAAGCCATGTGGCACAGCCAAAAATAAAAAAGTTATATACTATACAATTCTATTTTTATAAAATTCTATAAAAAGCAAACTAATCTCTAGTGACACAGAGAAGATCAGTGTTCACTGCCCATGGAGCAGAGGAAGAATATGTTTCAAAGATAGAAAAATATGTCAAAATTCATCAAAGTGTAGACTTTTTTTTAAAACTTTTTATTTTTTATCTGGGTATAGCTGATTAAGGGCTTCCCAAGTGGTGCTAGTGGTAAAAAACCCAGTTGCCAATGCAAGAGGCGTAAGAGACGCGGGTTCGATCCCTGGGTCAGGAAGATCCCCTGAATAAGAGAATGGCAATCCACTCCAGTATTCTTGTCTGGCGAATCCCATGGGCAGAGCAGCCTAGTGGGCTATGGTCCATAGGGTTGCAAAGAGTCAGACACAACTGAAACAACTTAGCACACACACACACAGCTGACTAACAAACAATACTGTGATAGTTTCTCGGGAACAGCAAAGGAGACAGTCATACATATACAAGAATTCATTCCCCTCAAACCTGCCTCCCAACCAAGCTGCCACATAACATTGAGCAGAGCTCTATAAAGTGTAGACTTTAAATGTGTGCAGTTTACTGAGAATCAGTTGTGTCTTTAACAGATCTGAAAAAAGAGAATAAAAGATCCAGAACTAGACTGAATTACAGATTAGGATTGCACATACAGTAATTACTGGTGGCATTTCCAATTAGTGAGAAAAAAAAATCATTAAAAAATGGACAGGACTTCCCCCATGGTACAGTGGACAGGAATTGGCCTGGCAATGCAGGGTTTGATCCCTGGTCTGGGAGGACTTCATATGCCTCGGGCAACTAAAGCCCATGCCCTCGAGTGCCTGCACACTGCAATTACGGAGCCCATGTGCTGCAACTACAGAAGCCTGTGTGCCTAGAGTCCATGTTCTGCAACAAGAGAAGCTACCACAATGAGCAGCCCGTGAGTCACAACGAAGAGTAGCCCCTGCTCACTGCATCTAGAGAAAGCCTGTGCACAGCAATAAAGACCCAGCACAGTCAAAAGAGAAAAATGGACAGAAATAAATGAAAATATAACTTAATGAAATACAAATGCAGGTCTAAGAGGGAAGTTCATAGTGATACAGGTCTTTCTCAAGAAACAAGAAAAATCTCAAACAACCTAACCTACAACCTAAAAGGACTAGAAAAAGAAGAGCAAACAAAGCCCAAAGTCAGTAGAAGGAAGAAAATAATAAAGATCAGACAGGAAATAGAGATTAAAAAAACACAACAGAAAAAATCAATAAAACTAAGAGCTGTTTGTTTCTGAAAAGATAAACAAAATCAACAAACTCTTAGCCAGGCTCACCAAGAAGAGAGGACCCAAATAAACACAATACAAAATGAAGAATGAGAAGTAACAACACCACCACATACATACGCAAAATCGTCAGAGAATATTATTAACAGTTATATGCCAACAAATGGGACCATCCGTAAGAAACGGACAAGTTTCTGGTTAAAATGGCATACTACTCAAAGCAAACTACAGGTTTATGCAATTCCTATCAAAATACTCAACATTTTTCACAGAAACAGAATAATCCTAAACCTTATATGAAACCATAAAAGACCCCAAATCACCCAAGCAATCTTGAGAAAAAAAGATTAAGATGGGGTATCACCCTCCCAGACTTGAGACTAAACACAAATCTATAGTAGTCAAACAGTGTGATACTGGCACAAAAAAAGACTATAGATCAATAAACACAAATCAGAGAGCCCAGAAATAAACCTATGCTGCTAGAGTCAGTTAATCTATGACAAAGAAAGCAAGAACATACAATGGAGAAATGACAGTCTCTTCAACAATGATGTTGGGGAAAGCTGAACAGTTACACAGAAAACAATGAAATTAGAACATTCTCTCACACTATAGACAAATTTTAATAAACTCAAAATGGTTTACAGATCTAAATGTAAGACATGACACCATAAAACGCCTAGAAGGGAACACAGGTGAAACTTTCTTTGACATAAACTGTAGCAGTATTTTCTTAGATCACTCTCCCAAGGCAAAAAAATAAATAAATAAAAGCAAAAAAAAAAAAAAACAGGACCTAGACAAATTTAAAAGCTTTTGCACAGCAAAGGAAACCATCAACAATACAGATAGATAACCTACAGAATGGGAAAAAATATATCCAAACAATGCTACTGACAAGAGATTAATTTCTAAAATACACAAACAGCTCACAGAACTCAATATGAATAAAATAAACAACTCATTCAAAAAATAGGAGGAAGGTCTAAATAGACATTTCCTCAAAGAAGACATACAGATGTTTAACAGACACATGAAAAGATGTTCAAAATCGCTAATTATTAGAGAAATGCAAATCAAGGTTACAATAAGGTATCACCTTACTCGAGTCAGAATGGCCAGCATCAAAAAGTCTACAAATGTAAAGAAAAAGATACCCTCCTTTACACTGCTAAAGGGAATGTAAAGTGGTTCTCCACTATGCAAAACAGTATGGAGGCTCCTAAAAATACTAAAAACAAAGCTACTATATGATCTGGCAATTCCACTCCTGGGTATGTATCCAGAAAAAAACAAACACTGTAATTCAAAAAGATACATGTACCCCACTGTTCATAGCAGCGCTATTGACAACAGTTAGGACTTGGAATCAACCCAAATTCTCATCAACAGATGATTAGTTTAAGAAGACGCAGTGTATATATACACAATGAAAAAATATTCAACCATTAAAAAATAATGAAATATTGATATCTGCAGCAACATGGATGTACCTACAGAATATTATACTTACTGAAGTAAATCAGACAAAGACAAATACTATATAATATCAATTATATGTGGAATCTAAAAAAAATATACAAAGGAATCCATATACCAAACAGAAACAGACTCACAGACATAGAAAACAAACTTTCGGTTACCAAAGGGGAGAGAGGGGGAGAGGAACAAATTAGGAGTATGAGGTTAACAGATACAAACAACTATACAGATAAAAGGTAAGTAACAAGGATTTAAGGACAGGGAGGCCTGGCGTGCTGCGATTTATGCGGTCGCAAAGAGTCAGACACGACTGAGCAACTGATCTGATCTGATCTGATAGGGAATTATATCTAATATCTTGTGATAACTTATAATGGGATATATTAATAAACTGCAAAAAAAGAATCACTACGTTGTATACCTGAAACTAAATACTGTAAATCAACTATACTTCAATTTTTAAAAAAGAAAAGAAAAATATGGATAGAATAATTTCCTAACCATTTAAATAATTAAATTCTTTATGAATTTAAAATTATGTTAAAAATTAAACAATACAACTGGATGAAAACATAGACAGTCTTATACTCTTGGGAATTAAAAATATCTCCACAAACCTCAGAAACAATGGATTGTTCTGAATTGCAGTCATGGTAACAAGTAGTCATCTGCTGTGCTTAGTCCCCCAGTTGTGTCTGAGTCTTTGCGACCCCATGGACTGTAGCCCTCCAGGTTCCTCTGTCCATGGGATTCTCCACGCAAGAATACTGGAGTGGGCTGCCATGTCCTCCTCAACAAGTAATCATAAGAACCAATTTTAAACCTGCTTAATTATTTATATCAACTCACTTCAGAAAACACACTTTTGCAAGCCAACCCAACCACTGTCAACCCCGTTTCTGCAAATGAGGGAGTGAAGTGAAGTGAAGTTGCTCAGTCGTCTCCAACTCTTTGTTACCCCCTGGACAGTAGCCTAGTAGGCTCCTTCGTCCATGGGATTTCCAGACAAGAATACTGGAGTGGCTTGCCATTTCCTTCTCCAGGAGATCTTCCCAACCCAGAGATTGTAGGCAGACACTTTACTGTCTGAGCCACCAGGGAAATGAAGGAATGACAGTCCAATAAGCATCCCATAAGAATTTAATTATTTAAATGGTTAGGAAATTATTCTATCCATATTTTTCTTTTTTTAAAATTGAGTTGGTTCAATCAATCAACAAAACTCTCATCTGAACAACAGTGCTTTTATAGACAATGTTGACCTACTTGGTCAGTTGCAAGTCTGCAGTCCTGAACTACACGCTTCTCAAATACAGTACTCTATATGAGATCAACAGTCTCTTACTGGTGTAAGTAGAAAATCAGCTTTCTCTAAGAGGTCTCATCATCCTTTGACAATTCTGGACGTCTCACCAAGATAACTGTGAAAACTCTTCCCAGGCAGCATTCCAGGCAGTCTCAAACCAACAGATGCACTCACTGGGCCCCCAATCTGGGCCCCCCATGCTTAACTCCACTTATCCTTCAGGTCTGCTGCCAAGACAGTAAATCCCAAAACCAGCTGAGGTCTGACTAGTTTCATTAGACTCCAATTGCTTTAATAACATTGGCCTTTCAGTTTACAAATGCATTATCTGGTATATAATTAGATTGAGATCTTTGTACAAGGTCTTTAGGCTTTCTGTTTTGAAGATATACTATTTGAAAATATTTTTGATATTAAGTTGACTATTCTTCACTTGCTTATTTTGCTTTTGCTATTACGTGTCAATATGCATAAAGTCTTCATTTGTTTTTGTTTTCTCCTGGACTTCCCTGTCTCTGTTCAATGTGTGAGGGAGTGTTCTACAATGAATGGACAGAGACTTAAGCCAGATAAATCTTGAAACCAAGCCGATCTACACCTGAACATAATAGGTCCACTAGACCAGTGACCAATTTGTAAAAAAGCAATTTCTCAAAAGTCATGAAGGCATTCCTCGTCTTGTCAATTTGTAAGAGAAGGTCACTTTGTTTGTTTAGTTCAAATTCCAGGGTCAATGATAGTTGGGTCACTGATCTCATGGCCCCTTCCTATCTGTGGTTGGAACCTGAGATACGGTTCACAAACACACATCCTTCAATGACCTTAGCGCTTCTTTTTCTTGTTTGTCATGGGTTTGTTAATGTCAAAGTCTCAATGTCTCCCTGCTTTTGATATAAAAGACACACTACTATCCTAATCTTGCCGTTTCCTTGGTAAACGGGGGAAAATTTTTTTTCAGTTAAAGTTAAAATGCCCAAAGTGCACATGTGACATTCTCCAGTATAGATCATAAGCTAACTCATAAAACAAACCTCAATAAATATAAACGGATAAAAATACATAAGGCCTCTAACCACAATAGAATGAAATTAGAAATAACTGACAGAAAGAAATTTGGGAAATACACAAAACGTGGAAATTAAACAACATATTATCCTAGATAATCAATGGGTCAAACAAGACATTACAAGGGAAATCAGAAAATACTTTGAGTTCGATGAAAATGAAAACACAACATAATCAAACTTATGGGATACAGCTAAAGCAATATTTAGAAGGGAATTTATAGCTATAAATGCCTGTATTAAAAAGAAGAAATATCTCAAATAATTCTACCTTGAGACAATGGAAAAAGAAGAGCAAGTTAAACCTGAAACAAGCAGAAAATTAGATGACAAGGGACAGAGAGCCCATGAGTAGCTTCAGGATTGGGGCTGATCCCAGGAAAGTTCAAGGCATATCTAGAGGGTTGGAACTTTCAGCCCCACCCCTCCATTTCTGGGAAGGGGAGAGGGGTTGCAGATTGAACTTGACCACCAAAGACAAATAATCTAATCAATAATGCCTACGTAATGGAACCTCCATAAAAACCTCGGATAGGTTTGAGGGAGGTTCTAGATTGGTAGGGGCTTCCCTGGTGGTTCAGTTGGTAAAGAATCTGCCTGCAATGCACAAGACTGCCTGCAGGGGACCTAGGTTTGATGAACTCATGGACATGATGGGAGGGTGGGTGTGCCTGGAGAGTGTGCCCTATTCTCTACTGCCTCAAACTGCTCTTCCATTTGATTATTTCTAAGTTTGCACAGTTTATAATAAACTAGCAAGTTTTTTCAAAAAATTTAGAAATAAAGTAAGCAGAAGGAAGGAAATAATAAATAAAAGAGTGAAAAGTAATGAAATAGGGATTATCAACAAAACCAAACGTTGGTTTAAGAGGTCAGCAACATTGACAATCCTTTAGCTAGACCACCGATGAAAACAAGGAGACCAGACTGCTAAAATCAGGAATAAAACAGGGGACTTCACTACTGGCCTCAAAGAAGCAAAAAGGATTATAAGAGAACACTTATTAGCAGTATGTCAACAAATTAGATCCCCTTAAATGAAATGGATAATTCCTAGAAAGCCACAAACTAATCCAAGAATAAAATAAAAACCTGAAGAAACCTCTAACAATACAACAAATTAGTAATTTAAAAACTGAACACAAAGAAAAATTCAAGCCCAGATGGCTTCACTGTTAAATTTCTATGAAGCATTCAAAGAAAACTGAATACTTATCCTTTACAACTCTTCAAAAAAAAAAAAAGAAAACAGGGAGAGAATACTTTCCATTTCTTTCTATAAGGTCAATACTACTCAGATAACAAAACGAGACAAAGGCATCACAAGTACAGATCAGTATCTCTTATGAATACAGACACAAAAATTCCTGACAAACTATAAGGAAACCAAATCCAGCAACATAAGAAAAGAATTACACGATATGACCAAGTAGATTCCAGCAATGTATAGTCAATTTAACATCCAAAAATCAATTTAAAAATCAGAATTTTTAAAGTGATCATCTCTACAGACACACAAAAAGCAGTCAACAAAATCCAATAGCCTTTCATGATAAAAAACTTTCAGCAAACTAAGAATAAAAGGGAACTTGCTCAACATGACAAAGGGTATCTTCAAAACCCGTAATTAACACTGTACTTAATGGTAAAAGACTGGATGTTTTCCGCCTTAAAATCAGAACAGGAAAAGATATCCACTCTCACCACTTTTATTCAGCATTGTACTACAGGTCTTGGCAGGGCAATTGACAAGAAAAAAAATAAAAGACATCCATATTGGAAAGGAAGAAGTAAAAATATCTCTATTTTCACATTATATGGTCTCTTGTATAGAAAATTTTGAGGTATATGTAAAGAAAATTAATAGAATAAATGAGTTCAAAGGGGCTGCAGGATAGAAGATCAGTATACAAAAATCAACTGTGCCTCTATACACTTACAAAGAACAATCCAAAAATGCAATTTAAAAATTTAATTTATAAAATCATTAAAAGACTAAAATATCTGTACTTAGGAATAAATGTGAAACTTACACTCTGAATCACTGCAAAATCACTCAAAATACTTACACTCAAAATCACTGCAAAATACACTCAAAATCACTGCAGATGGTGACTGCAGCCATGAAATTAAAAGATGCTCACTCCTTGGAAAGTTATGACCAACCTAGACAGCATATTGCAGATAGTGATTGCAACCATGAAATTAAAAGACACTTACTCCTTGGAAGGAAAGTTATGACCAACCTAGATAGCATATTCAAAAGCAGAGACGTTACTTTGTCAACAAAGGTCCGTCTCGTCAAGGCTATGGTTTCCCCAGTAGTCATGTATGGATGTGAGAGTTGGACTATAAAGAAAGCTGAGTGCCGAAGAATTGATGCTTTTGAACTGTGGTGTTGGAGAAGACTCTTGAGAGTCCTCTGGACTGCAAGGAGATTCAACCAGTCCACCCTAAAGGAGACCAGTCCTGGGTGTTCATTGGAAGGACTGATGCTGAAGCTGAAACTCCAATACTTTGGCCACCGGATGCGAAGGGCCGACTCATTTGAAAAGACCCTGATGTTGGGAAAGACTGAAGGCAGGAGGAGAAGGGGATGACAGAGGATGAGATGGTTGGATGGCATCACCGACTCAATGGACATGGTCTGGGTAGACCCCAGCAGTTGGTGATGGACAGGGAGGCCTGGAGTGCTGAAGTTCATGGGGTCGCAAAGAGTTGGACACGACTGAGCGACTGAACTGATTACACACTGAAAACTACAAAACACTGCTGAAAGAAATTAAAGAAGATCTAACTAAGTGGAAAAGCTCTTATGTTCCTAGATCAGAAGACAATATTGTTCAGATGGTAATACTCCTCAAATCAATCTGATTCAACATATCCCTATCAGAACCCCAGTTGATATACTGGTAGAATTTGACAAGCTGACTGAAAATTCATATGAAGTGCAGGAGATCCAGAACTATCACAAGAAATCTTTAAAAAGAACAAGGTTAAACGACTCATATTTCCCAATTTCAAGACTTAACACAAAGTTACAGTAATGAGACAGTGTGGCACTTTATTAAAGACAGTCATAGACCAATGGAACAGAATTGAGAGTCCAAAAATAAATCCATGCGTTGAACTGATTATAAACAAGGATGCCAAGAACATTCAATGGAGGAAAGATCAGTTTTTTAAATAAATGGTACTGAAATAACTGGTTATCTTTATGCAAAAGAATGAAGTTGGACACCTACCTCATACCACACTGAAAATTTTATTCAAAACCTAAATGTAAGAGCTAAAACTATAAAACTATTCAAAGAAAACACAGAGGTAAATCTATATGACCTCAGATTTTTGCAATGGATTTTTACATGATACACGAACACAAGCAGCAAAAGGAAAAACAGATAAACTGGACTTCATGAAATTGAAAACTTTTATGCTTCAAAGACTTTTGTACTTAAAGAAAGTAAAGAAAACCTACAGAATAAGAAAAAATTTCCAAATCATGTATCTGATAAAGAGACTTGTACCTTGAATATATAAATAAATCTTGCAACTTAATAAAAAGACAAATGATTCCACTTAAAAAGCAGGCAAAGTATCTGAATAGACATTTCTTCAAAGAAGACATACATATGGCCAATAAGCAGAGAGGCAGAGGAACCAGAGATCAAATTGCCAACATTCGCTGGATCATGGAAAAAGCAAGAGAGTTCCAGAAAAACATCTATTTCTGCTTTACTGACTATGCCAAAGCCTTTGACTGTGTGGATCACAATAAACTGTGGAAAATTCTGAAAGAGATGGGAATACCAGACCACCTGATCTGCCTCTTGAGAAATCTGTATGCAGGTCAGGAAGCAACCGTTAGAACTGGACATGGAACAACAGACTGGTTCCAAATAGGAAAAGGAGTACGTCAAGGCTGTATGTTGTCACCCTGCTTATTTAACTTATATGCAGAGTACATCATGAGAAACGCTGGGCTGGAGGAAGCACAAGCTGGAATCAAGATTGCTGGGAGAAATATCAATAACCTCAGATATGCAGATGACACTACCCTTATGGCAGAAAGTGAAGAGGAACTAAAGAGCCTCTTGATGAAAGTGAAAGTGAAAATTTTGGCTTAAAGCTCAACATTCAGAAAACAAAGATCATGGCATCTGGTCCCATCACTTCATGGGAAATAGATGGGGAAACAGTGGAAACAGTGTCAGATTTTATTTTTGGGGCTCCAAAATCACTGCAGATGGTGACTGCAGCCATGAAATTAAAAGATGCTTACTCCTTGGAAGGAAAAGTTATGACCAACCTAGACAGCATATTCAAAAGCAGAGACATTACTTTGCCAACAAAGGTCCATCTAGTCAAGGCTATGGTTTTTCCTGTGGTCATGTATGGATATGAGAGTTGGACTGTGAAGAAGGCTGAGCGCCAAAGAATTGATGCTTTTGAACTGTGGTGTTGGAGAAGACTCTTGAGAGTCCCTTGGACTGCAAGGAGATCCAACCAGTCCATTCTGAAGGAGATCAGCCCTGGGATTTCTTTGGAAGGAATGATGCTAAAGCTGAAACTCCAGTACTTTGGCCACCTCATGCGAAGAGTTGACTCATTGGAAAAGACTCTGATGCTGGGAGGGATTGGGGGCAGGAGGAGAAGGGGACAACAGAGGATGAGATGGCTGGATGGCATCACTGACTCGATGGACGTGAGTCTGGGTGAACTCTGGGAGTTGGTGATGGACAGGGAGGCCTGGCATGCTGCGATTCATGGGGTCGCAGAGTCGGACATGACTGAGTGACTGAACTGGACTGAACTGAACTGAATAAGCACAGAAACAGATTTTCTATATCATTAATCATCAGTGAAATGCAAATCAAAGCTACACCATTTCCAACCACTTGAATGATGAGAATCATAAAGACAGATAATACATGTTGGTGAGCATATGGACAAATCACAACCCTCACACACTGCTGATGGGAATGTAAAACGGTAGAGTCACTTTTAGAAAACAGTCTAGCAGTTCCTTAAATGGTGAACATAAAGTTAGCATATGATCCAGCAGTTCCACTCACAAGTATTTACAGAAAAGAAATTAAAACATAAGTCCACAGGAAACACTTGTGCCTGAAAGTTCATAGCAGTGTTATCTGCAATAGTTCTCTAGCGAAAACAACTCTAATGTCTGTCTCTAAACGAATGTGTATAAAAAAATAAGATACATATCCATTCAATGGAATATTATTCAGCCACTGAAAAGGAATGAAGTTCTGATACATATCACAACATGGATGAACCTTAAAAACATGCCAAATCAAAAATTATTACACATATATTACATGACCCTATTTATATAAAATATCCAGAATAGATAAATCTATAGATATACAAAGTATATTAGTTGCTGCCGAGGTCTGGGTGAAGATGAAGGAATTGAGAAGTGATAGCTTAGAGGTGCAGGATTTCTTTCTGAAGCCATGAAAATGTTCTACAGTTGATTGTACTGATGGATATACAACTATGTGACTTATATTAAGCCACAGTTAAAATAGGTACTGAATGTTGTGTGAATCATGTCTTAGTAAATCTGTTAAAAAGGATCACACGTATTTATTACCTCACAGTTTCAAAGGGTCAGTAATTTGGGTGTGGCTTAGTTGAGTGTCTCTGGTTCAGGGTATTTCACAAGGCTGCAAGCAAGATGTCAACCAGGGCTACAGACATCTCAAAGCTCAAAGAAGGCTCTGATTCTAAGTTCACTTCACTGGGCTGCTCCACAACCTGGCAGCTGGTTTCCCCAGGGTGAGTGACCCAAGACAGCAAGAGAGAGTACCCAAGACAGATGCCACAGTCTTTTTATATCTCACCTCAGAAGTGACATCCATTGACATCAAAAGCAAAGGCAACAAAGGCAAAATTAACAAGTGGGACTACAACAAACCAAAAAGCTTCTGCACAGCAAAGGAAACCATCAACAAAATGAAAAGACAACTTATAGAACGTGAGAGAATATTTGCAGGTCACATACCTGATATGGGGTTAATACCCAAAATATGTAATAAACTCATACAACTCAACAACAGCAAAAAGAAAACAATATAATTAAAGAATGGGCAAAGGATTTGAAGAGCTATTTTTCCAAAGGCATACAAATGGTCAACAGGTACATGAAAAGGTGCTCACACCATTACTCATCAAGAAAATGCAAATCAAAACCACAATGAGATCACTTTACAGCTGTTAGAATGGCTATTATATACAGGAAGTAAGTATTGGTGAGGATGTGGTGAAAAGGGAACCCTTATACACTTGGGAGGCAACGTAAATTAGTGCAGCCACTGAAGAACAGTATGGAGGTTCCTCGAAAAACTAAAAATAGAACCACCATACGATTCAGCAATTCCACTTCTGGGTATTTATCTGAAGGAGATAAAAACACCAACTCAAAAAAGATACATGCACTCCCATGTTTGCTGCATTATTATTTACAAAAGCCAAGACGTGGAAGCATCCTACGTGTCCACGAACAGACGAATGGAAAAAGAAACCATATTATTTAAACACACACACACACATGAACATACAATGCAGTATTATTCAGCTATAAAGAAGGAAATCCTGCTATTTGGGACAACATGGATGGACCCTGAGGGTATTACACTAAGAGAAATAAATCAGACAAAGAAAGACAAATATATGATTTCATGTATGTATGAAATGGAAGTAAAGGAGGAACGGAGGAAAGAAGGAACCAAATCTTCAATTCATCCATACAGAGAACAGGCTGGTGGTTGCCAGAGGCAGGGGACAGGAAATAGATGAAATGGGTGAAGACAAGCAAAAGATACAAATTTCCAGTTATAAAATAAATACATCCTAGGAATGTAACATACAACATGGTGACCATAGTTAATAATAGTACACTGTGTATTCTAAAGCTGCTTTCAAATCTTAAAAAGTTTTCACCACAAGAAAAAAATTTGTAACTGTCTGGTAATGGATGCTAATGAGACTCAGTGATTTACTGTGGTGACCATTTCACAATATTTACATATATCATTACGTAGTACACTTGAAATTAACACGACATTATATGTCAACTAATCACACTAGGACCACAGCCTTGTCTAACTCAATGAAACTAAGCCATGCCCGTGGGGCAACCCTAAATGGGTGGGTCATGGTGCAGAGATCTGACAGAATGTGGTCCGCTGGAGTAGGGAATGGCAAATCACTTCAGTATTCTTGCCTTGAGAACCCCATGAACAGTATGAAAAGGCAAAATGATAGGATACTGAAAGAGGAACTCCCCAGGTCAGTAGGTGCCCAATATGCTACTGGAGATCAGTGGAGAAATAACTCCAGAAAGAATGAAGGGATGGAGCCAAAGCAGAAAGAATACCCAGCTGTGGATGTGACTGGTGATAGAAGCAAGGTCCGATGCTGTAAAGAGCAATACTGCATAGGAACCTGGAATGTCAGGTCCATGAATCAAGGCAAATTGGAAGTGGTCAAACAAGAGATGGCGAGAGTGAACGTCGACATTCTAGGAATCAGCAAACTGAAATGGACTGGAATGGGTGAATTTAACTCAGATGACCATTGTATCTACTACTGCAGGCAGGAATCCCTCAGAAGAAATGGAGTAGCCATCATGGTCAACAAAAGAGTCCGTAATGCGGTACTTGGATGCAATCTCAAAAACGACAGAATGATCTCTGTTCGTTTCCAAGGCAAACCATTCAATATCACAGTAATCCAAGTCTATGCCCCAACCAGGAACGCTGAAGAAGCTGAAGTTGAACGGTTCTATGAAGACCTACAAGACCTTTTAGAACTAACACCCAAAAAAGATGTCCTTTTCATTATAGGGGACTGGAATGCAAAAGTAGGAAGTCAAGAAACACCTGGAGTAACAGGCAAATTTGGCCTTGGAATACGGAATGAAGCAGGGCAAAGACTAATAGAGTTTTGCCAAGAAAATGCACTGGTCATAGCAAACACCCTCTTCCAACAACACAAGAGAAGACTCTACACATGGACATCACCAGATGGTGAACACCGAAATCAGACTGATTATATTCTTTGCAGCCAAAGATGGAGAAGCTCTATACAGTCAGCAAAAACAAGACCAGGAGCTGACTGTGGCTCAGACCATGAACTCCTTATTACCAAATTCAGACTGAAATTGAAGAAAGTAGGGAAAACCACTAGACCATTCAGGTATGACGTAAATCAAATCCCTTATGATTATACAGTGGAAGTGAGAAATAGATTTCAGGGCCTAGATCTGATAGATAGAGTGCCTGATGAACTATGGAATGAGGTTCGTGACATTGTACAGGAGACAGGGATCAAGACCATCCCCATGGAAAAGAAATGCAAAAAAGCAAAATGGCTGTCTGGGGAGGCCTTACAAATAGCTGTGAAAAGAAGAGAAGCGAAAAGCAAAGGAGAAAAGGAAAGATATAAACATCTGAATTCAGAGTTCCAAAGAATAGCAAGAAGAGATAAGAAAGCCTTCCTCAGCGATCAATGCAAAGAAATAGAGGAAAACAACAGAATGGGAAAAACTAGAGATCTCTTCAAGAAAATCAGAGATACCAAAGGAACATTTCATGCAAAGATGGGCTCGATAAAGGACAGGAATGGTATGGATCTAACAGAAGCAGAAGATATTAAGAAGAGATGGCAAGAATACACAGAAGAACTGTACAAAAAGATCTTCACGATCCAGATAATCACAATGGTGTGATCACTGACCTAGAGCCAGACATCCTGGAATGTGAAGTCAAGTGGGCCTTAGAAAGCATCACTACGAACAAAGCTAGTGGAGGTGATGGAATTCCAGTTGAGCTATTCCAAATCCTGAAAGATGATGCTGTGAAAGTGCTGCACTCAATATGCCAGCAAATTTGGAAAACTCAGCAGTAGCCACAGGACTGGAAAAGGTCAGTTTTCATTCCAATCCCAAAGAAAGGCAATGCCAAAGAATGCTCAAACTACCGCACAATTGAACTCATCTCACACGCTAGTAAAGTAATGCTCAAAATTCTCCAAGCCAGGCTTCAGCAGTATGTGAACCGTGAACTTCCTGATGTTCAAGCTGGTTTTAGAAAAGGCAGAGGAACCAGAGATCAAATTGCCAACATCCACTGGATCATGGAAAAAGCAAGAGAGTTCCAGAAAAACATCTATTTCTGCTTTATTGACTATGCCAAAGCCTTTGATTGTGTGGATCACAATAAACTGTGGAAAATTCTGAAAGAGATGGGAATACCAGACCACCTGACCTGCCTCTTGAGAAACCTACATGCAGGTCAGGAAGCAACCGTTAGAACTGGACATGGAACAACAGACTGGTTCCAAATAGGAAAAGGAGTACGTCAAGGCTGTATGTTGTCAGCCTGCTTATTTAACTTATATGCAGAGTACATCATGAGAAATGCTGGACTGGAAGAACCACAAGCTGGAATCAAGACTGCCGGGAGAAATATCAATAACCTCAGATATGCAGATGACACTACCCTTATGGCAGAAAGTGAAGAGGAACTAAAAAGCCTCTTGATGAAAGTGAAAGTGGAAAAGTTGGCTTAAAGCTCAACATTTAGAAAACGAAGATCATGGCATCCGGTCCCATCAGTTCATGGGAAATAGATGGGGAAACAGTGGAAACAGTGTCAGATTTTATTTTTCTGGGCTCCAAAATCACTGCAGATGGTGACTGCAGCCATGAAATTTTTTAAAAGACGCTTACTCCTTGGAAGGAAAGTTATGACCAGCCTAGATAGCATATTCAAAAGCAGAGACATTACTTTGCCAACAAAGGTTCGTCTAGTCAAGGCTATGGTTTTTCCTGTGGTCATGTACTGATGTGAGAGTTGGACTGTGAAGAAGGCTGAGTGCCGAAGAATTGATGCTTTTGAACTGTGGTGTTGGAGAAGACTCTTGAGAGTCCCTTGGACTGTAAGGAGATCCAACCAGTCCATTCTGAAGGAGATCAGCCCTGGGATTTCTTTGGAAGGAATGATGCTAAAGCTGAAACTCTAGTACTTTGGCCACCTCATGCGAAGAGTTGACTCATTGGAAAAGACTCTGATGCTGGGAGGGATTGGGGGCAAGAGAAGGGGACGACAGAGGATGAGCTGGCTGGATGGCATCACTGACTCGATGGACATGAGTTTGAGTGAACTCCGGGAGTTGGTGATGGACAGGGAGGCCTGGCATGCTGCAATTCATGGGGTCGCAAAGAGTTAGACACAACTGAGCGACTGATCTGATCTCTGATATGTCAGCTACATCTCAATTTTTTTGAAGTGATGTTCTATCTGATCCCTTCTGCCATATTCTCTTTTTTCACTGAAGTACAGTTGATTCACAGTGTTGTGTTAGTTTCAGGTATATAGCAAAGTGATTTAATTATACATATATATGTACTCTTTTTCAGATTCTTTTCTATTATAAATTATTATAAGATATTGAATATAGTTCCCTGTGATATACAGAGGATCTTTGTTGTTTATTTTGTAAATAGTATTGTGTATATGTTAATTTTAAACTCCTAATTTATCCGTCTCCCTTTTCCCCTTTGGTTACCATATGCTATGCTATGCTATGCTAAGTCACTTCAGTCGTGTCCGACTCTGTGCAACCCCATAGACGGCAGCCCACCAGGCTCCCCCATCCCTGGGAGTCTCCAGGCAAGAACACTGGAGTGGGTTGCCATTTCCTTCTCCAATGCATGAAAGTGAAAAGTGAAAGTGAAGTTCACTCAGTCGTGTCCGACTCTTAGCGACCCCATGGATTGCAGCCTAATAGGCTCCTCCGTCCATGGGATTTTCCAGGCAAGAGTACTGGAGTGGGGTGCCATTGTTGGTCACCATAAGTTTGTTTTTTCTGTCTATGAATCTATTTCCAGTTTGTAAGTAAGTTCATTTGTAAGTTTTTTTTAATATTTCACATACAAGTCATACCATATATTTGTCTTCCTCTAACTTACTTCATTTACTATGATAATCTCAAGGTCCATCTATGTCATTGCAAGGGGCATTATTTCATTCTTTTTTATGGGTGAGTAATAGTCCATTGTATACATATATATACTGTATCATCTTTATCCATTTATCTGTCAATGGATATCTAAGTTGTTTCCATGGGTTGTCTATTGTAAACAGTGCTGCTATGAACATTGGAGTAGATGTGTCATTTCAAATTAAAGAGTTTTCTCTTGATGTATGCCCAGGAATGGAATTGCTGGATCATATGATAGCTCTATATTTAGTTTTTTAGGGAACCTCCATACTCTCCATTGTGTCTACACCAATTTACATTCCCACCAACAATGTAGAGGAGGGTGCCTTTTGCTCCATACCATGTCCAGCATTTATTATTTGTAGAATTCTTGATGATGATCACTCTGACCAGAGTGAGGTGATATCTCATTGTAGTTCTGATTGCATTTCTCTAATGATTAGTGATTCTGAGCATCTTTTCTTGTATCTCTTGGCCATCTGTATGCCTTCTTTGGAGAAGTGTCTATTTAGGTCTTCTGCCCATTTTTTTGATTGGGTTGTTTGTTGCCACTTTTCATTCATTAGAAATAAGTCAGGGACTTCCCTGGTGGTCCAGTGGTAGAGAATCCACTTTTCAATGCAGGGGACACAGGCTCGATCCCTGGTCAGGGAACTGAGATCCCACATGTTGAGAAGCAACTAAGTCTCCAGGCCACAAGAAGAGAAGCCCACATGCTACAACAAATAGCCCCTGCGCTGCAACCAGAGACACTCCTGCACATCACAACTGGAGAAAGCCCATGCAATGCAATGAAGAGCTCACACACCACAACCAAGATCCAGCATAGCAAAAAAAAAAGGAAGTCAATAAATCCAGCCCACACTCGAGGTGAGGGCTAAGCACTAGAAATACTGGGAAACCACATTTAGACACATTACAGGTATTCCTTGGAGACACTGCGATTAAGTTCAAGATGGCTACAATAAAGCAAGTCACACAAAATTTTTGGCTGCCTAGTGTATATAAGGTTTCCCTGGTGGCCCAGGTGGTAAAGAAGCCGCTTGCAATGTGGGAGACCTGGGTTCGATCCCTGGGTTGGGAAGATTCCCTGGAGGAGGAAATGGCAACCCACTCCAGAATTCTTGCCTGGAGAATCCCCATGGACAAAGGAGCCTGGAGGCTGTAGTCCATTGGGTTGCAAAGAGTCAGACATGAATGAGCGACTAAGCATAGCACAGCACAATGCATATAAAGGGCTTCCCAGGTGGCTCTGTGGTAAAGAACCCGCCTGCCAATGCAGGATATGAAGGCTCAATCCCTGGTAGGGAAGGTCCCCTGGAGAAGGGAATGGCAACCCATTCCAGTATTCTTGCCTGAGAAATCCCATGGACAGAGGAGCCTGGCAGGCTCCAGTCAAGGGGTAGCAGCGAGTCAGATATGACTGAATGAGCAGAGCACAGTGCATAATAAAGTTGAGTTTATACTACAGTGTAGTCCATTAAGTATGCAACAGCATTATGACTAAAAATGTGACACATCTTAATTAAAAAAGACTTTATTGCTAAAAAATGCTAACCATCATCTGAGCCTTCAGCAAGTTGTACTCTTTCTGTAACAGTAACACCAAAGATCATAACAAATATAATCATGGTGCCCATACTTTTTTGATGCAGGACTGCCACAAAACTTTCATTTTGTAGAACACTATAATGCACTGCACAATAAAATGAGGTATACCTCCATAGTGAAACTGCTGAAAACTAAAGATAAAAAAAAAAAAGAATACCTTAAAAAAAAGTAACACTGATAGTTGATTCATCAATAAAAATACTTAAAATACAAAATGTTTTCAGTGTATCGTGTAACAGTACCAAAACAATTGTGATAATCCTAACATCATACCAAGATAAGTTCCAGAAGGTTTAAAACACTGGAAATAAAAATAAAGCAAGTAGTAGACCTGGGTTCCATCCCTGGGTCAGGAAGATCCCCTGGAGAAGGGAATGGCAATCCACTCCAGTATTCTTGCCTGGAGAATTCCATGGACACAAGAGCCTGGTGGGCTGCAGCCTAGGCGGTTACAAAGAGTCAGACATGACTTAGCAACTAACACTTTCATTCTTTCAGATCTTTCTAAGCAGAGAAACAAAGACAGAAACCATAAAGAAAAAGAGTGAATTCAAAGACATCTATTTTTATTCAACAAACATTCCTGAACACTTACTATAGGCTAGGAATAAACTCACTCTGGGTGTACCATGTGAGAAAAAGAAACATGGTCCCCACCATGAAGACAGAGTCGAGACAGAATAAACCATTACAAATTCATTCAAGAAAACCCAAGTCCTCGTCTCCCTCGCTCTCACAGCCCACATCCTGCTGGGAAATGGACTGGGCGCCGCTTTCAGGTCCTATCCAGGGGCCGGCCGCTGCTTGCTGCCACCACGCTGCCACGCCCGCCTCCCCACTGATTAGGACAGGAGCGTTCTGGCTAGTTCCCCACTTTGACCCCATCCCACCAAGCCTATTCGCCAAACAGTAAGGAGAGGGATCCTTCCACAACTCAAGTCACACCATGCCACTCCTGCCTATATGCCCTATGTTTCACCCACAGTAAAAGTGAAAATCTTCACAACAGACTTACCAAGCTCTACATCCTCAGTCCCTCCATCTACTCCATCTTCCCACTGCTCTCACCTCACTTGCCCTGTTCTAGCCAACCTGGTTTCTCTGTTGCTTCTTGAAGAGCCAGGCATACTTCTAACTTAGGTCTGTACCTCAGTTGTCCCTCTAACAAGAATGCCCTTAGCCTGTACCTTCACCTGGTTAACTCCCTCACCTGTTCCAAGTGTTGGTTCAACTGAGCTTGACATGCCACTTAAATGCCAGCTCTCCATCCCAACGCACCTCATTCCATGGACTCCTGATCTCTCCTACCCTGTGTTCTACCTATTTGTTCTTCCACAGCTCGCATCATTTCTAGTACACTACACTTATGTACTTATTGTACCCCTTGCAATTTACTTATCATGTTTTTTATTTACTATTTATCTCACCTGACTACAATGCAAACTCCATAAGAAGAGGGATCTTTGTTTTGTTAACTGCAAAGTCCCAAAACTCTGGCACAAACTGGAGTTCTATGAATCCATGTTGATGGAATGAATGAGTTTATCCAATAAGCAAAGACTGATGAGCCTGATAAACCTAGCAGTTATACACAGCTGGTGAGAAAATAATGTAAGTTTTCTAGAGGCTAATCAATCAATATGTATTTAAATATATTATAGTAAATAGTTCAAGTCTAAAGTGTTTGGCCTTTCCATTAAGTAATTCCACTTCTAGGTACCCAAATAAAAAAAAAATTATAGATGCACAGATTTATGTATAAGGTAGGATTTCATATAGCCATTATAAATTGTACACATCCGTATTTACTACAGTAAATATTTACTACAGTAATATTTTGTTTTGTTTTGTTTTTTGTTTTTGAACAAGTGTTTTATTTATTTTTTACTTTATAATATTGTATTGGTTTTGCCATACATCAACATGAATCCGCCACAAGTGTACACGTGTTCCCCATCCTGAACCCCCCTCCCACCTCCCTCCCGATACCATCCCTCTGGGTCATCCCAGTGCACCAGCCCCAAGCTTCCTGTATCCTGCATCGAACTTGGACTGGCGATTCGTAATACTTTTAAACAAAAACTCAGGGTGTGTGTATATTACATCAAGTCTTCTCAACCAGAGACTTAGATACATTCCTCCTCAGTCTAAGCACAGCAGGTCTCTATTCAGATGTCTATCTTGGTAGGACTCAAGGAAAGAGCACATCCATTCAGTATCTTTAATCTGTTCTACAATTTAAAACCCCAAAAGAACAATGGGCTAAATGTGTATTTATTAGCAGCTACTACTGAACTTCTCAGAAAACTGTTAACCTGTTAAAGGCAGATTCCCCCCATCCATCCACTCACATGATGTCCAGCACAGAATCATTCCGAATGACCTTATGGGAGACATCCGCTAGCAGGAAAAGACCTCCGTCTGTCCTCCGGATGCTAGCTGCATAGCCCGGCCAGATCTGCAATCTGAAGACACAGATGGCCTTTACCCTGGGATGCTAAAAGAACCACAGATATTTCCATGCCCCCATTTGAGGCAATACTTTGGGCAGATACTGCCCCTCCCCAATAACACTGAGAAAGCAACAGGAAACAAATGAAGTCAGCATCACTATGAACTTAATAAAACACTTAATTAACTCACAAATTGTACCTGCTATCATAAAAAACTGATACAGTGATTGCAATGAAAATTTTCTCTGTAGAACGTTCAAAACTGAGGAAGAAGAAATCACCACCAACCTGTGTTGCTGCAGCACCATAGCACTTGTAGGGTCGTAGAAGTTTCTTCCCACAAGCTTCATATCTAAAAGTTTCATTACCCTGAAATAAAGAGCAAAGAATGAGTTTTCTAGTAGAAGATTTAAAAATAAATAAGTTCAAGTGCTCTTAGCTACATTTTCCTTTGGAAGTCTAAAAGGGCAGAAAGGCTGATGTTCTTTGCACAATATAGTGTTTATGTACAGAACACTCTTACCAAAAGGAAAATAAAAATTACCAAAGCATTTATCTCGCTGTATATGCAAATGATGGCAGCTTTTTCTCCTAACTAGGTAACCAAAAATCAAGTTGACTTCCCAAGCTCAATTTACATTACTTTACCCTATTAACTAAAAATAGCACAAGAGAGTCCATTTCTAAATTTGTGAGTTATCAGTCTGGCACAGGAAGTTATGTTTGTTCCTAGCAGTTCAGCTTGCTAAGTAGAAATCAGGTTTTGTGTTTTGTAAAAGAAGTGGTTTGGGAATAACAGTTTCATGAAAATTTGAGTTTTCAGAAGAGTAAAAATAAAAAATTATGAGCTGTCTATATCTAAACCTTCAAACGACTGAGAGATATTCTAGCAAAAATTTTTACACACTACCTCTTCATGTAGACCCATCACGGTGTTTAATGTAACATCATTAAATATTCCTGAATGAATCAAAGGAACCCATTTCCTCTAGCCAACCACCTCAGATCTACTTTCATATACCCAAATCTGTCCAATCACCCAAGATAAGTTAGCCTTTAATGTCATGCATTTACTTATTAAATATTTCCAAACTCTCTATATACACACTGCAGTTTTAATACCATCCAAGGCTCCTGAAGAGCTCTGTTACAAAGACTGAGGTTAAAGAAAATAAGACTTCAGCCATCTCTCACCGACGGAACACAACATTGTAGAAGGGAATGCACAAGTCAGAACAGGGCTCCAGGATCTTTGTCAACTGAATCTTAATGGTGATCTCAGCACTGTCAGTTTTCCTTTGACTCTTTAACTCAAGAACCTAACAAATAAACATATGTATGTAAAAAGAAATGCCATTACCAAACCCTAATCTAATCCAACTTGTGTTCTAGAACACTAACATATCTTAATCATGTTTTATTTTTTTCTGTTACTTTGCTGTCCACACTAGACAAATCACAGCAGGACAAGCAGGGTTTACAAGAGGATTTGGTAAGAGACACCCAATGGAGAACTAGCAATAGAGCCTCATGATTTTGAAATCTTATAGTATTCTTTGTCACTGAGGTCAAAGGCTCCCAACCACTCCTCTTAAAGAAAGAAGGAACTAGAAAGAACTCATATATAAAAAGTTTCTCAGTTTGCAATTTCTTGATTGTAGAGAAGTCCACCCTCCCTCTCACAATAGGTAAGTACAACTCAAATGTTCAGGGACACTATGATTTCCCACCACTCTGGCTTCGTCCCAAAATGCATTTCCTATTTGGTCTCACTTGCTGAAGCCTAACAGGTAGATAGAGAATGGATCCATCAAAAGCAGTGACATTTCCGGTGACAGCTTGATGGTCCTTCAACATGCCAAACCTCATGCTTTTGCACTCCACGTTGGGGCTAGAAAATAATAAAGAGGATTTTACTTCAGTATGACTTTACAGTAGGGCAGTAGGTTTGTTGGAGAAACAGTCACTTGTGACTACTGCTCCATCTAGTGGTCATACTAAACAATTCAAATATATCTATCTGATTAAAAGGATGGGAACACATGCACACTCGTGGTGGATTCAAGTCAATGTATGGCAAAACCAATACAATATTGTAAAGTAAAATAATTAATTTTAAAAATAAATAAATAAAAATTCCCACCAAAAAAAAAAAAAGAACTCTGACCCAAGGCTCACTTAAAATAAAAACAATCCTCACTCAAACATAACTGCCTTAGCATGTCGGGGTACATTCTTTGAGAGTTTAGACCAGAGGGCCAAACAACTTCTACAGAAAGGTTTTACAAGCCATATGGTCTCTGCTGTAACTACTCATCTCTGCTAACACAGCACAAAAGCCTTATAGACCATAGGTAAACCAATAAGCAAGGCTACATTCTAGCAACACTTTATTATAGAAATAGGCAGTGGGTCAGATTTGCCTGGCAGGGCTGCCATAGTCTGCTAATCCCTGATCCAACATCTGTAGAAATATACACTTTTTAAAAAATATATTTTTAAAAGACAGTATTTTAGTATAACCATTTTTCGCTCAACAATTTCAACTTTTTATCAATTCATTGGCACAAATCTTAGTTTTGAAAAATTCCAATAGCTATTTTGTATGATGATTTTCCCATTAGATTACAATAATGCACAACCTTATCCTACAACTTCGAAGTTTAAACAAACCCAAGGCTAAAAAGGGTCAAGCGTGTTCAAGTATGTGAAGAAAGATAAAAACTACAAAAAGTTCAGGTGGTAATCCAGTACAGTCATTGCCAAAACTAAGCACTCACATGCTAACATCACATTTCAAAATGTTTCTTCAAAAACAATCATATATTAATATACACAAGGCGTTATGCCCCAGACAACTTTTGAGTTAGTCTTTTTAGAGCCCTATCATGTCAAGGAATCCACAGGATGACCAGTCACTGTAGTGCATCCTCTCGGTATTCTCTCAAGGGCCTGGCATTCTCATCACATTGTAGCTACAATCTCAAAATGTACAGAATCCACGTTGTCTCCACAGCCTGGTCAACGCACAGATACACGAGGAGTCACACACCAGTTCTGTTTCAGGAACAGTCGTCAGTCCACTTTCCTCGCATTAACACCCATCTCTGTTCCTTACGTTCCAGAACAGGCCCATTCTCACTACCTTCTCCTCCTGTGAGTTCAATTTAACCCAGTTTCTTGGCTCCTTCTCTTGTCATACATGCTCAGCTCTGGTTTCTTACCTCACAGAAACATTTAAAGCAATCTGGCTACCCTCTCTAATTAGCATTTCATTTCTCAATCATCTTACAAACGTTTAAAATAAGTGGCTAGTTCCCTGGCTATTTCTCATGGCCCATGCTCCCCTTTGTTCTTTTAATCTATTTTTTTCCCTCATAACATTAAAGAAAAGGAATACAAATACAAGGTAAGTTAAAAGGTTATGAAGGGGTCTATGCAAGTAAAGGGGCTTCCCAGGTAGTGCCTCTGGTAAAGAATATGCCTGCCAATGCAGGAGACCTGAGAGACAGAGGTTCGATCATTGGATTGGGAAGATCCCCTGGAGGAGAGAGTGGCAACCATACCAGTATTCTTGCCTGGTAAATCCCATGGACAGAGAAGCCTGGTGGGCTACAGTCCATGGGGTCACAAAGAGTCCAATACGACTGAGTACCATGCAAGTAAAAGGCCCTGAACCTAAGTTTCATTAACTTCAAAGAAAATCCACTTCTAACCTCATGCATAAAATTGTACCTATTAAGTTAAAATCTGGATTGGTAATACAGCTAAACAGACAACACAGAAAAGTTAATTTCAAACTTATTGCAAAGATTTGAGTATTTGAAGTCTGTAGGGGGAGGTAAATGCATCAGGAATTATACAGAAAAACAATTCAGTTATTCCTATTGAACTATTTCTTTACTGCTCTCTAAGAAGTAAACAATACGAGGTGGGGGGAAGCTTTGAATACCTGAAAGTCACATGATATTGATAAACTGCTTCATTATGACACTGTATTTTGATAAGGTTCAATCCCAAAGATTGAGGTGTTCCTTTTGATCCTTGCTTCACAAAAAGCTCTCTAGAAAATAAAAATAAAAAAATAAAAGCACCCACAGATACCAAAAACAAATAGCCCATGCCACAAAAATACAAAGAAAGCAAAGAAAGAAGGAAAGATAGATTGGGGGAAGTAGTATTTTATAGGCACACAGGCCCTCAAGACATACAAAAGAAGCTTTGAAAGAAAGAAGGTAAATTCTTGCAATTTCTAATTAGAGCAGCAAGGTCACCCTATTTGTCCTAGTAATATCACTGGAATAACTAGGTCAGCTAACTAAGAACATAAGAGTTAGTTCTATAGAGAAAAATGAACAGCTGCAATGTATTTCCCAGATAATTTTCTTATCTACAACATGACAAGGAATTATCTATGTCTGAATTGGGAAGGAAATGAAAAGTCATGAGCTGATTGATACATATTATCAGCACTAACCCCATTTCACCTCATCAGGAATTGTCCACCTCTTCTGTCATTCTCCCCACTGGCAAAAAACAAAACAACCCTGTGGTGCCTACCACAAGGGAGGACTTTAGACACAACAAAAGAGGGTATGCAATCCTATGAGAGAACAGAGTGTGCAATCCTATAAGAAGGCCTCCGCTACATCATCCCCAAGCAGGAAGGCAGCACTCCCGACTTACTTCTTGCACTCTGCAGTCCCAAGTGGAGGGGTATCAAGAGAGTATAGTGGGGCCTGGGGCAGAGTGGGCAGAGGTGAGAGCTGGGCAGGATCCTGATAAGGCGGGCTGAGAGCACCAGGAGCCTTGTATATTCCTCTGCCTAAACCAGCTGCTCTTCCCACTGGTAACAAAGATGCGTCCAAAGTTCCTCTTCTGAGCATCCTGAATCGTTGAAAAGAGACAAATCAGGACTTTCTCAATCATGCTCAATCATCCTCAAATCTCATTCTTTCCCTGGAGGAGTCAGCAAATGGGACCCAAACATTGGGATTCTCTCTGAATCCAATATGCCAACAAGACTCACTCCTCAATTACTATTAATATGGACTCTGAGGGCCAACTTCCATAGCAGAAATTGAGGTGGAAGTCTGACCCACCTGGGATAAAGAATCAGCACCATCAGTATGACTTCTTAAGAGGGCAAACGAGGTGGTGAACTGTGCTGTGGAAAACTGCTTTTACCTTGTCCAAAGACTGACTGGGTCAGTAGGTACTGACTACTTTTGGAAAATGCCCATTCTTACCACGAAACCATGCACTGTTTCCTTGTGAGGCAATATAACCCACTTTAGAGTTTCTCTTTGGACTTGGAGATATTTCATCCAAATTTGATAGCTACCCAAGGAGGCAACTTTACCCACCTATTCCAACCAACGGAGGCCTCTGCCATCTTGCTATCCCCAGCTGCCAACGATGAAGGATCCAGAAAAGTGGGATGGGGTTCTTCTTTGTCCTTGCATGCCATACTGGAAGATAAGCCTAGACCTAAAATGCCTCTACCTAAAGGAAAGGTCAGATCCCAGCTGTAACTGTGAGCTGAACATTTTGTAAAATACAGTAATTTTTTTGAAGATAAACTGTGTTAATTTAAGAACAAAGCAATGATACACAACATCACATTTTCTCAAGTTAGTTTTCCACATACCTAAAGGAGGCACCTCCCGTTTCAGAGGGGTCTGGGATGCTGTTTCAAGCCCCAGTCCTCGGAACATTGAGACTAAACCCACAGACTCCTACAGAAAGTCAAAGAATAATGTTATTCTAAGATACAGTTTAAAAGGCCAGAAATATTGTTGATTTTCTTCAAACCTTGGTAAATAATAAAAATTATACACTTCAAATTCTATAAATATCAAGAATAAAGGATAAAAATACCTCATAAAATTGTTTAAATCCTTACGGTTTTCTTTAAGAACACTTATAACTATGTTATATTAGGCTTTTAAACATAAATATAGTTCATGATTTTATAAATATAGTTCATATTAGGTTTTTAAGCATAAATATAGTTCATACTCAGAGAAGGCAATGGCAACCCACTCCAGTACTCTTGCCTGGAAAATCCCAAGGGCGGAGGAGCCTGGTAGGCTGCAGTCCATGGGGTCACTAAGAGTCAGATACGACTGAGCAACTTCACTTTTACTCTTCACTTTCATGCACTGGAGAAGGAAATGGCAACCCACTCCAGCGTTCTTGCCTAGAGAATCCCAGGGACAGGGGAGCCTGCCGTCTATGGAGTCACACAGAGTCGGACATGACTGAAGCAACTTAGCATCAGCAGCAGCAGCAGTATAGCTCATACTTTGGCCACCCGATGAGAAGAACTGACTCATTAGAAAAGACCCTGACACTGAGAAAGACTGAAGCCAGGAGGAGAAGGGGATGACAGAGGATGAGATGGTTGGATGGCATCACCGACTCGATGGATAGAGTTTGAGACAGCTCCAGCAGTTGGTGATGGACAGGGAAGCCTGGCGTGCTGCAGTCCACAGGGTCACAAAGAGCTGGACAGGACTGAGCGACTGAACTGAACTGATAGTTCATGATTTAATATAAGTATTCCAAATGCAACAGAACTACTTTTCTAGCTCATTTCCTGTACACCTAATATAAGTGGGCACAAGCATACCAGCTAATAAATTTTCCCAAAAAACATGTCATTTAAGGGTATCAGAAGTCTTGGGGTTTTTTTTTTTTTTGGGGGGGGGGCTCGTCCGGGATGTCTTGGGGTTTTTGTTTTTGTTTTTTAAACAATCCTCAACAGAACTTGTTACTGTTTTCCTGTGGCAGTCTTGGAAGTTTACTACTGTTACACCAATCAGAGTTGCCACATATGGACTCAAGCAATCCCATCTGAGTGAAAACACAGGATTACTGTCATCAGTGTTTCTTTTTATAAAACGTTACATCTAACACGGTCAACACTACTTCACATGGTCACAACTGCATTATTAGGTTCTTCCTATATCTAACTCTCTATTCTTTGAAATTTGTTAATTACAGACAAAAACCATTTTAACAATTACTATATAATCAGGAGATTAAGAATGCACATCCATGTAAGTATATATACAGCAGTAACAATAGCCAAAGATCCTTTTTTTCTTTAAGATTTGGGCAATGAGCCTTCTGAAAGGAACTATTCTTAACAATTATGACCTTAGAGGCAACAGTGGCTGCTAATACCACAGAGTCCAACCCAGAGTGAAAACCTAAACACTAAAGGCTGTATCTCTAAACCTGTCATGTATGTATGTATGTACATATTTATACTTTTAGAAGTCAGGAAACTAAGCCATTTACCCAAGTCCATCTAACATTCATTATGAGGCACTTTTTCTAGACCTGCAATTCAAGAATTTCAAATATATTCCTAGAAGATCAAACTACTTGTTAAAGGGGGAAATAAAAACAATGCCTGCTTTCATATAGGGGTTCCCAGTTTCCTAAGTACCTTGAAATCCATTATTTGCTCTAAAGATAAGCTGCATGCTGCTACTGTGTATACAGACATGGTCTTACCTTTTGCACTGGCCCACTCTGTGGACTCGGCTCCTTTTGCTTTCCAAACACATGGCCCCTGCCTGCAGGTCCTGCCCTGCTCAGAGCTGGGTCCAAAGGTTTTGGAGCTTGTGGCCAAGAGCCTGGCATCCGCACAGACTGAGATGGGTGCATGGGAGACAGGCCCCTGAAGCGTGGTCGGACAGGATCCATTGTAAGGCTGCAGAGGACATGAGTGTCAATCTGTCCTTGTTTATCACCTGCCATCATTTTATAGTTTAAATGATTCCCAAAGAATTTCCTTTTCCTCCACAACAGACACACAAAGCATTCAAAGAAAAAAAAGCTACTTTGGATCATACCAATGATACTCCTATATGATATTCACAATATATTATATTCAAAAGTTTCTATTTAGCCCAGAATTTTCTAAATACTCTCAATCAACAATCTCTTAAAGGCCAAACCCTCCTTAATTTTACTCATATTTTCTACCCAAAGAGCTTCTTTGAGAACTCAGTCCTGCAAGTTAACTACCAGATGGGGAAGGATGTATTTTTTATGTATGGGCATGATTTTGCTTTATAAGTAAGTATATAGTTAACATATCACAAAAATTTTGTGTCAATAAATATTTATGTTTTGCTTTATTTGGGGCCTCTCTACCAGGGACCTAATCTTTTTCCCAGTCTATTTTCATAGTAAACTATTCCATCTCCTCCTTGATTCCTTAGTGTGCTTCTCTGAATCTTTATCCAATTTCTTTCAACAGAGCTCTTTTCTCACTCTATCAGAACTGAGGTCTTCAGCATACAGACCCTTCCTCATTTGAGCCTATGATTCCTGCTTAGTCTCACAGGTGACATTTAATACTTGCCCCTGCCCTCAAGGTAACCAGGGATGATGCTCTTCTTGGCCCTCAAGTCTCAGACTCACTAAGCCTCTTCAAAATCACTTTATATAATCTACAGACTTCAAGACTTCTCTTTTTTTAAAAGGCCATGCTAGGCTTTCCTGGTAGCTCAGCTAGTAAGGAATCCGCCCGCAAGGTGGGAGACCTGGGTTCAATCCCTGGGTTGGGAAGATCCCCTGGAGAAGGGAACTGCTACCCACTCCAGTATTCTGGCCTGGAGAATTCCATGGACTGTATAGCCCAAGGGGTCGCAAAGAATCCAACATGACTAAGCAACTTTCACTTTTAGGGGCATATAGGATCTTAGTTCCCCAGCTAGGAATCGAACCTATGCCCCCTGAAGTGGAAGCATAGAGACTTAACCAACTAGACCCCTAGCAAAGGCCCAGGACTCCTTCTTTCAGGGGCTCCTTTTCACTGTCCTGACTCACCCCAATTCCCAAAGAAGCTTCTGTAATTAACAAGTAAGCCTCTTCTTAATTTTTACAAACCTGTCTTAACTATAAATTACTGAGAAATCAGGTCATGCACATACAGAAAAGGCTGACATACAATTTCTAAGTCAAGTCTACAGATGAAAGCGGTTCAGGATTTGGCAAAACTTTTTTATACAATTATTTTTTACACTAAAACTGAAAGGCATGCCTCCTCCTCAAAGGCTACTAGAGTTCTCCCCTATAATTGTTCAAACTCCTTTTCAGTTAGCTTGACCTCTTGGCTCACACCTTCCCACCACCACTGGAAGAAACCAGAGCAATTAGTAGTCTAACTGGTACACACTGAGAGGCACCGTGATACCTACCAATTACAGGATTTCTGGAATCCTCTTCTTTCTTCACCCCTCTCTTACCTCCAACATCACTTCTACAGATTCAAGCACCTCCTCCAGAAAGCCCTCCCTTACTGTGGATTTTCTCCTTTGATTAGTTAACAAATAGCTGACTGAGTCTAAGGCCCAACCCGGAAGAATGCCAGGACAGACAGATCCCAGGACAGGCGAGGCCTACGTTCGGTACTCCTCCAGGCGCGACCTCCAGACTGGGGTCTATGACTGGGATGTAACCAGAAGGGAAGGGCCCCTACGCTCCTTCAACCTGGAGAAAGCATCATTCCCCAAACCAAGACTTCACCAGCGGTCTGGCCCACTGTTCCCGCCCAAGGAACACTCAACGCATTCAACCACCTCCCTGCCAATAGCCTCCTCCCTCCTCTGTTCCACCTTTTTCAAGGGCCTGCCTTCCGCCTACACCCCCAACCTCAAATAACGACTTCCTGCCCCCGCCCCAGGCCCAGCCTCCACCCAGGGGCCCACAGACTCCGCACTTTTCCAAGGGGAGAGGGGGAGAGGGCCACAAGGACCCCAGCTTACCACCAAGAACTTGAGTGCGAGCGCACCTGGCCTGTAGCAGAGCGACCTCTGCCTCCCTGGTCTTCCACACCTGCGTCCCGTCCTCTCACAGGTGCTGGACTCCACCGAGCATCTTGGCTGCGCCTCAGGAGAAGCCAGCGCTCAACGATCCTACCACGCCAAAAGCCCACATGCTCCAGACCTCGAGTTCCCGTCCTCTCGCGAGGCCTAAGCGACTGAACCCATTGGCCAAATGACGTGCCAATCACAAGAACCAGCCATCTCATTGGCTCTTTTGCAAAGAGCCTTCCTCTCCCATTCCAGCCGTCTCACGCCGTGGTGGCGAGGTTCACCCGGAAAGGGTGCTCAAAGTGGCGGGGAAAGTGGCGGGGGGTGGTGTCCAAAAGTTAGGAGTGAAATTAAGTGTTGAAGTGTGTTTCGCTTTCAACATCCCGACTCTCTTACTGAGAGCAACTCATGTAAACAGAGTTAGCTTACATGCTCATGTAGAAATTGACTTGCCTCAACCTTCCCATTGGGGCTTCCGTCGTGGCTCAGCTGGTAAAGAATCCGCCTGCAATGCAGGAGACCTGGGCTGGACCCCTGGGTTGGGAAGATCTGGAGAAGGGAACGGATACCCACTCCAGTATTCTGGCCAGGAGAATTCCAAGTCAATGGGGTCACAAAGAATCGGACACGACTGAGCGACTTCCACTTTCGCTTTCAACCTTCCCATTGGGGCTTCCCTGACGGCTCAAGCTGTAGAGAATCACCCTGGCAATCACCCAGGCGACACAGGACACGCAGGTTCGATCCCTGGGTCAGGAAGATCCCCTGAAGGAGGAAATGGCAACCCACTCCAATATTCTTGCCTGGAGAATCCCATGGACAGAGGAGCTTGGCTGGCTACAGTCCGTGGGAGCTCAAAGAGTCTGACATGACTGAGCATGCACAGGCATAGCTTTCCCCTTTAAAAGATATTGAGGATGGTGGTGCATAGAAATGAGCTTGAGTTACAGTCAAACAATTATGCGATCTCTGTGCCCCACTGTTTTTATATATAAAACTGGAAAAAAAAAAAAACCTGGAATAAAATCATCCATTCATAGGGTTGTATGGAAATTACATGTGTATGCTCAGTAGTGTCCAACTCTTTGTGACCCCATGGACTGTAGCTTGTCAGACTCCTCTGTCCGTGGAATTTTCGAGGCAAGAATACTGGAAGAGGTTGCCATTTCCTACTCCAGGGGATTTTTCCCACCCAGAGATTGAACCAGAATCTCTTGCATCTCCTGCGTTGGCACGTGGATTCTTTACTACTGAGCCACCTAGGAAATGTACATGCATGTGTGTAAAATACTTTGCACCAGGACAAGATTGCCTTCCATAAATGTTGTCTATCATTATTATTTATAGATACCTGAAACTGTGAGCCAAGAAAAGCTATCTTCAAATTATGTAAAAGCATTGGTGGTTAATTCTGCAGCTACAGTACATTTTCCAAAGACATAAAAATGTCTCTCCCTCCTCAATTATTTTAGCAAATAACTGCACCCCTCTCCAACCCCCAGTTTTCTGAGGTGGTTGGGGTCAAGCTTCCAGAGACCTTGACTGATGCTGTAGAGACATGCAACTACTGTATATGGAATATGGCTAGGGCTAGAGAAGGCTTTCCAAGCCTCAGATATCTCATACCTTGCTTTAATCCCTACATTTGAGGACTCTCCTCTCCTTTCCAAATCAGAATAGAGTTTGAAAATTATTGGAGCAGGAGATTTTCCAAAGCAGAAGTCTAATTGGTAGGACACCCCTTCCTTCTTTGTAGATGTAATTTGTTTAACGTTATATATAAGTTCTACCTCACAACCTTCCTACTTTACAACATTACAGTGTTATAATAACATGTATACTGAATTCTGTTGCCCATGCAAACATTTAGTAACAACTCAAAAATAGTTCCATATCTAGGAAACAATATTTTAGGGGCAGGACTCAGCAGCTTTTGGCAACAGCAATTCTCAATTTTCTGAAGCTGTCAGTTTTGAAAGAGCATCATTACAAAGGATATACACATTGGATTCTCTAGATTTCTACATCGTATCATGCAAAAGTAGACAAGATATTGTTGGTGGCGGTGGTGGTGTTCCGTCGCCCCTTTCTCCTCCTGCTTTCAGTCTTTACTGGCATCAGGGTCTTTTCCAGTGAGTTGGCTGTTCACATCAAGTGGCCAAAGTATTGGAGCTTCAGCTTCAGCAGGGTATAGAAATATCCTATACAACATTTCTAGCCAATCCATGCATAACGAGTACTAGTTATTTCACCAAAGGAAAATCTACAGTCTCAGTGTTGACTGGAAATAAAGATGGTTGAAGCTCTAAAGTGTGGACATCTGCTTGGAAGCTTTCAAAATATAAACTTCTCCTGGAGGTTATATTCCACCACAGGCACTTCAGTTGTTAATTAACAATCCCTTGGTATTGATTTAAAATACTACACACATATTGTACTGTTTAAAGTATTTAAAATTAAATTACAGATGATATAAGGTGATATTTTCATAGCACCAAGTTCCATCCACTTGGCCTTGCCAGGCTCTAAAATTCAGGATGAGGACAGTCCTGTCACTATATACAATCTGGATTTTTCCAGGCAGTCGTGACGTCAAAGACTCTGGCCCATTGTCCCCAATAAGTATTTCCATTCTGACCACAAATACTGATTTGTTGTTGAGAAAATAAAGTCACACAGAGCTACAGCAAGATTAATGGCAGAAAATGACATTACCTCTTTGGCCTAGAAACTACATGGAGGACTTAACTGAAATTGGATCTACATCTGTAGTATCTTTGAATTCCAGGCAGACGTAAATACAGATCCTCCCAGGAGAAATACACACTCACCCTGGCCCTTAAAGTTCCCACACAGGAACTCATAAGAAAAAGATAAATTACAAACCACATGAGGGTCAATAAAATGGGTGAGTTTTGCTTGTTTGTTGGAATTTTTTTTTTAATTAAATTTTAAATACACAGACTAGGCTCAATAAGAACACAAACAATCCAGTTTTTTTAAATGGGCAACAGATATGAATTGATCTTTCACCAAAGATATACAAATGGGTAAAAAGCACATGAAAATATGCTCAATACCACTAATCATTACAGGAATGCAAACTGAAAACATATACACAGTATTTCACATCCACTAGAATGGCTATAATAAATAGCACAGATTATAACTGTGATAGCTACTTTTTAATCTTTTTTTTTTTTTTGACCAAGGATCAAACCCTGGTCCACTAGGAAATTCCCTGTGACGGTTTCTTTTGCATATCAATTTGACTTGGCCACAGGTACCCAGATACTTTGTCCAACATTATTCTGAGTGTTTCAGGGAGGGCGGTCTGCATAAAATTAACATTTGAATGGGAGACTGGGTAAAACAGATTGCCCTCTCTACCACGGATGGTCTCATCCAAATAGTTGAGAGCCTCACTAGGACAAGAAGGCTTGGAATAAAAGATTTTTTCTCACCTGATTTCAGTTGAGCTGAAATCATCCTTTTCCTGCCTTTGTGTGTGCTTAGTCGCTCAGTTGTGTCCGACTCTTGGCAACCCCATGGACTGTAGCCCTCAGGCTCCTCTGTCCATGGGGATTCTCCAGGCTAGAATATGGGACTGGGTAGCCATTTCCTTCTCCAGGGGATTTTCTTGACCTCAGGATCGAATCCATATCTCCTGCATTGCAGGCAGATTCTTTACAGTCGGAGCCATTTCCTGCCTTTTGACTCAAACTAAAACAGTGGCTCTTCCTGGGTCTTGAGCCTGCCAGCTTTCAGACTGGAGCACCACCATCAGCTCTCCTGCAGTTCCACTGAAGATTTCAGGATTTGTCAACTTCCATAATCACATGTTATAATTGCTTATTATTGTTGTTGTTGTTTGGCCATTAAGTAGTGTCTGACTCTTTGCAACCCCATGAACTGTAGCCCGCCAGGCTCCTCCGTCTATGGGATTTTCCAGGCAAGAATGCTGAAGTGGGTTGCCATTTCCTTCTCCAGGGGATCTCCCCGGACTAGGAATCAAAGCCACGTCTTCATCGGCAGGCAGATTCTTTAACCCTGAACCATCTGGGAAGCCCATGCTTAGTATAAAGCCATGTATATATGACTTCATATACATATCTATGTATCCTAATACTTCTGTTTCACTAGAGAATGCTAACTAAATGCAGAGTGCTGACATAACAAATACATAAAAATGTGAAAGTAGTTTTGGAACTGGGTGATGGATATAACTGGAAGACTTATGAGAAACAGGCTAGAAAAACCCTAGATTTCCTTGTAGAAACTGTTGGTACAAGTATGGGTATTAAAGGTGTTTCTGGTAAGGTCTCAGACTGAAATGAGGAATATGTTATTCCTCATCCAGGAAACTGGACAAAAGGTGATCCTTGTTATAAAGTGGCAAAGAACTGGCTGAGTTGTAGGCTTGTGCTTTGTGGAAGGTGGAACTCACAAGCGACAAACTTGGGTGTCTAGATAAGGAGTGCGTGCATGCTAAGTCATTTCAGTTGTGCCCGATTCTTTGCAACCCTATGGACTGTAGCCTGCCAGGCTCCTCTGTCCATAGGATTCTCCAGGCAAGAATACTGGAGTGGGTTGCCATGCCCTCCTCTGGAGGATCTTCCCAACCCAGGGATTGAAATGCAAGAGAAAAAAGATAAATTGAAAGAAAGATTAAACAAGAACCAGAATTTGAAGAGCTGGGAAATTTTCTGGTGGCTCAGTCTGTAAAGAATCTGCCTACAATGCAGGAAACCCAGGTTTGATCCCTGGGTTGGGACGATCCCCTGGAGAAGGAAATGGCAACCCACTCTAGTATTCTTGCCTGGAGAATCCCATGAACAGAGGAACCTGGTGGGCTACAGTCCATGGGGTTGCAAAGGGTTGGACACGACTGAGTGACTAACATACACACACATACATACACACAGCCTATCTATGGTGCAAAAGTGAGAAAGTTTGTTCTGGAAAGAACACCCAAGGGTGTGGCTAGACAATCTCTCTATTGGGAGATTATCCATGATTCACTATGGAGTTAATCAGCCATTTCAGCAGAAACTTGGAGCAAAAATGGCATTATACCAGCAGAGATATGGTCAGTGTGGACCAATGGGAACAGAGACCGGAAGAACTAAAGGTTTGTTTTTTCTTCTTCTTAATTTATTTTTAATTGAAGAATAATTACAATATTAGGTTGGCTTCTGCCATACATCAACATGGATCAGCCATAGGTATACATATGTCCTCTCCCTCTTGAGCCTCCCTCCCACTTTCCGTCTCATTCCCACCCCTCTAGGTTGTCACAGAGCCCCTGTTTGAGTTCCCTGAGTCATACAGGAGATTCTCACTGGCTATCTGACTAGATGAAATAAAGTTTTGTTTTTGTGTATTTTTTAACATATTTATTTATTTGGCTGCACTGGGTTTTCATTTCAGCACACAAGATCTTTAGTTGTGGAATGAAGAACTGTAGTTGCAGCCTGTGGAATCTAGTTTCCTGCCCAGTGATTAAACTCCCCCTACATTAGGAGTGCAGTTCAACACTCCGAATTACTTAAGAAAAGGGAAGAATAAGCCCAAAGGTGATTCAGCTATGACCAGGGCTGCCACTGCTACCACAAGCCTACATAACAAAGCTATTTCCTCTTCATAGCTTCACAGCTGGAACAGAATATTGGCTCAGGATCAATCAGACCTCAAGTCTCACCAGTATCTCATTTAAATGACGTCTAGATGAGACTCTGGCAATTAAAACTATGAGTAAACAGCACAACCAAAAAACAGAATATTCTGGATTACACAATGATCAAATTAAAAGTAAAGATTCTCAAATGAAAAATTATAAAAACAAACAAAAAACATGAGGACTTCCCTGGTAGTCCAGTTATTAAGAATCCACCTTGCAATGGAAGGGACACTGGATCAATCCCTGGTCTGGGAAGATCCTACAGGCCTCAGAGCAACTAAGTCCCTGTGCCGCAACTACTGAGCCAGTGCTCTGGAGTCTTGCAAGCTGCAGCCACTGAGCCCACGTGCTGCAACTGCTTAGGCCTGCACACCTAGAACCTGTGCTTCACAACAAGAGAAGCCACTGCAATGAGAAGCCAGCTCACTGGGACAAAAAAAGTAGCCCCAATCTCCACAACTAGAGAAAGCCCATGTGCAGCAATGAACACCATGCACAGCCAAAAATAAATACATAAATCTTTAAAAAAAAAAAAATGCAGAGTTGTACTTTGAAATTAAGAGATCAGCAACTTAATACAGTCATGTGTATATTTTATTGGTATTTAAAAGCCTCATGGTAACCACAAACCAAAAACTTAAGCTAGGTACACAGAAAAGTAAAAGGAATCCCAACATAATACTAAAGGTGGTCCTCAAATCACGAGAGGACAAAAGAAGAAGGGGGCAAAAAAGCCTTAACAAAAGGACCCCCAAGCAATGAACAAAAAATGACAATAAGAGTATACATATCAATAATTACTTTAAATTTAAATGGACTAAATGCTCCAATCAATAGACATAGAGTGGCTGGATGAATAGACCTGTATGTATGTTGCCTACAAGAGACTCACTTCAGATCTAAAGACATACAGGGACTGAAAGTGAGGGGGGAAAAAGATATTCCATGTAAGTTGGAATCAAAAGAAAACTAGGGTAGCAAAACATATCAGATGAGATAAACTTTAAAATAAAGACTGCTATAAGAAGCAGGGACACTATATAATGATCAAGGAATCAATCCAAGATGAAGATATAACGATTGCGAATATATATGCACCTACTGTAGGAGCTCTTAAATACATAAAGCAAATTAAAAAAAAAAAAAGACTACTAGTCCTGACAGGATGTTACCTGGAAGAGTTGGATATGCATTGACTGTCCTGTCCCTTGATCAAAGTCTCACCTCAAAGAGTATTAATCCCTATACTTTTTAAGTGCACCATCATGCTCCATGACTTGGCATCAATGCAGAAGCAACAGGGCAGAAAGCAGGAGAAACACAGGGCAAGCTTGAGGCTAGGCATTATCAGCTTGTATCCCTGTTGTTTTTCAGTCACTAAGTTGTGTTCGACTCTGCAACCCCATGAATTGCAGCACACCAGGCTTCCCTGTCCTTCACTATCTCCCAGAGTTTGTTCAAGCTCATATCCATTGAGTCAGTGATGCCACCTAACCATCACATACTCTGTCTCCCCCTTTTCCTCCTGCCCTCAATCTCTCCCAGTGTCAGGGTATTTTCCAATGAGTTGGCTCTTCACATCAGGTGGCCAAAGTATTGGAGATTCAACTTCAGAATCAGTCCTTCCAATGAATATTCAGAGTTGATTTCCTTTAGGATTGACTGGTTTGCTCTCCTTGCTGTCCAAGGGACTCTCAAGAGTCTTCTCCAGCACCACAATTCAAAAGCATCAATCTTCGGTGCTCAGCCTTCTTTATGCTCAGTCCAACTCTTGTATCCGTACATGACTACTGGAGAAATCATAGCTTTGACTATATACACCTTTGTCAGGGAAGTGATGTCTCTGCTTTTTAATACACTGTTTAGGTTTGCCATAGCTTTCCCTCCAGGAAGCAAGTGTCTTTTAATTTCGTGGCTGCAGTCACTGTCCACAGTGATTTTGGAGCCCAAGAAAATAAAATCTGTCACTGTTTCCACTTTTTCCCCATCTATTTGCCATGAAATGATGGGACAAGATGCCATGATATTAGTTTTCTGAATGTTGAATTTTAAGCCAGCTTTTTTACTCTTTCACCCACATCAAGAGGGTCTTTAGTTCCTCTTTGCTTTCTGCCATTAGAATGGTATCATCTGCATTATCTGAGGCTGTTGCTATTTCTTCCAGCAATCTTAATTCCAGCCTGTGATTCATCCAGCCCAGAATTTTGCATGAAGTACTCTGCATAGAAATTAAATAAGCAGAGTGACAATATACAGCCTTGATGTACTCCTTTCCCAATTTGGAACCAGTCTGTTGTTCCATGCCCAGTTCTGTTACTTCTTGACCTGCATTCAACTATCTCAGGAGGCAGGTAAGGTGGTCTAATATTCCCATCTCTTTAAGAATTTTCCACAGTTTGTTGTGATCCACACAAAGGCTTTAGCATAGTCCATGGAGCAGATATTTTTCTGAAATTCCCTTGCTTTTTCTATAATCCAACAGATGTTGATCTCTGGTTCCTCTGCCTTTTCTATATCTAGCTTGTACATTTGGAGATTCTCGGTTCAGATACTGCTGAAGCCTAGCTTGAAGGATTTTAAGCATTACCTTGCTAGAAATGAGCGTAATTGTGCTGTAGTTTTAACACTCTTTGGCATTGCCCTTCTATGGGATTGGAATGAAAACGGACTTTTTCCAGTCCTGTGGCCACTGATGAGTTTTCCAAATTTGCTGACATATTGAGTACAGCAATTTAACAGCACCATCTTTTAGGATTTGAAATAGCTCAACTTGAATTCCATCACCTCTGCTAGCTTTGTTCCTTGTGATTCTTCCTAAGGCCCACTTTACTTCACACAGGTAAGTGATCACACCATTGTGGTTATCCGGGTTATTAAGACCGTTTTTGTATAGCTCTTCTGTGTATTCTTTCCACCTCTTCTTAATCTCTTCTGCTTCTGTTAGATCTTTGTCATTTCTGTCCTTTATTGTACCTATCTTTGCATGAAATGTTCCCTTGGAATCTCCAATTTTCTTGAAGAGACATCCCTGTAGATTTTGTGAATGCCCACAGAAAACTGTTTACCACAGTACTGGCTAAATAAAGGGACAGATAAGACTGAGAGAAACTACAACGGGGCCTAAGAGGTGCCCAATACAGTGAAATTAAAAAAATAAATAAAAATAAAAAAAAGATAGAATTAAGAGGTTAAGAAAAATAGCATAATATTTATTTTTGGCTGTGCTGGGTTTCCACTGCTGCGTGCAGTCTTTCTCTAGCTGTGGAAAGTGGGTTCCACCCTCTAGTGGGGTACACCACTCTCATTGCAATGGATTCTCTTGTTGTGGAGCACAGGATCTAGGTGCATGGGCTTCAGTAGTTTTGGCTCTTGGGCTCAATAGTTGCAGCTCGTGGTCTTTAGAGCACAAACTCAGTAGTTGTGGTGCACAGGCTTAGTTGATTTGAGGCATGTGGGGATCTTTTTAGATCTGTAACCAAACCAGTGTCCCCTGCATTGGCAGATGAATTCTTAACCACTGCACTACCAGGGAAGTCCTCCAAATAGCATATTAAGTCAGGAGAGAGGTCATTCGAATAAAAGCATTATAAGGTTCTGGAGGAAGGTAATAATTAACTCTACACTCTCTCAGAATGCATATTAAATGTAATTCATTTATTTTTTTGGCCTTGCTGCCTGGTATGTAGGATGTTTAGTTCCCTGACCAGGGATCAAACATGTGCCTCCTGCAGTGGAAGTCCAGAGTATTACTCACCAGGCTGCATGAGAAATCTAAATTTTAAATATACGTATATTTAAAATATTTTAGTTAGGTGTAATTGACATGTAATATTTTATTAGTTTCAGGTATACAACATGATCACTATTCGTATACACTGCAAAATGATCACCACCATAAGTCTAGTTAACAACCATCACCTTACAGAGTTATAAATTATTTTGTTGTGTCATGAGAATTTGAAGATTTACTCTCAGCAGCTTTTGAATATGCAATACAGCATTATTAACCATAAATGCCATGCTATACATTACCTCCTCAGGATTTTTTACTTTATAACTGGAAGTTTATATCTTATGACTGCATTCACCAATTTCTCCCACCTCTGCACTTCCCACTTCTGGTAACCACCAATCCTTTTATCTACATATATATATATATACACACACACATATATATTGCTTTTTTGTTTAGATTTCACATATAAATAAAGTCTTACAGTACGTGTCTTTCTCTGACTTATTTCACTAAGCATAATGCTCTCAAGCTCCATCCATGTCACAAATGACAAGATTTCACCTTTTCTGATGGCTGAACAATATTCCATTGTGCATGCGTGCATGCATGTGTATACGTATCACGTTTTCTTTATCCATTCATCCATTGATGGATACTTCAGTTGTTTCCACAACTTGGCTGTTTAAATAATGCTGCAATGAACATGGTAGGGTATACATATATCCTTGGAGCTGGTGTTTTTGTTTTCTTTGGAAAATACCCAAAAGTAGGATTGCTGGATCATGCTGCTGCTGCTGCTGCTAAGTCGCTTCAGTCGTGTCCAACTCTGTGCGACCCCATAGACGGCAGCCCACCAGGCTCCCCCGTCCCTGGGATTCTCCAGGCAAGAACACTGGAGTGGGTTGCCATTTCCTTCTCCAATGCATGAAAGTGAAAAGTGAAAGTGAAGTCGCTCAGTCGTGTCAGACTCCTAGCGATTCCATGGACTGCAGCCTACCAGGCTTGACTGTTCAAATTTGTGATATTTACAAAAGAAAGAAAACACATATATTTCCAATCAGGAGAGGAAAAAGATAATAAAATGAGAAAAATTCGATCAATCCAAACAAGAAAGTCAAGAAAGAACAAAAGTGAGAAAAATCTGGACAAAGAGAAAGCACAACATAAATAGTAGAAATAAATCCTCCTGCATTAGTAATTACAATAGATGGGCTAAACTTTTCAGGTAAAAGGCAAAGATTACCAGACTAGATTAAAAAAAATAAAACCCAACTATATGGTGTTTAATAGAAAAAGATGGACATAAAGCAGAATAACAGAAAAAGATCAAAATTAAATGATTAAAAGGAAATGCAGTGGGCAAGTATCAAAGAAAGAAAGAAATTAAGAAATAGAAGGAGAACTAAAGGAACGAAGAAAAGAAAAGAAGCTAGTGCTACTATGTTAGTAGAGTGTGTGTGCATTAGTTGCTTAGTCATATCCGATTCTTTGCAACCCCAAAGACCACAGCCCTCCAGGCCCCTCTGTCCATGGGATTCTCCAGGCAAGAGTACTGAAGTGGGTTGCCATTTCCTTCTCCAAGAGAGAAAAAGAGAGTTATCCAATAATCACGGAAGATTCGAGCAATTAAAACAATACTATCTGAGGTTCAGACATCTCCTACGGGTCTTGGAACATAAAGCCCGTGGATAAAGTGGCCCGGGTGGAGGACTGCTATAATCATAATTATTTGCTAATGGGATATGCTGGGTGCTGCACAACTTCTCAGACCTTGAACTCAGACTGGGTAATGCCGTAGTCATTTCCTATGCCACACTGAGATTCACGCAGTATTTGCTTTTTATCACAGCAAGTGCAGAAGACCCAACTTTGCAAAGATATGACATTATTAAAAGAAAAACAATCTAATGTTGAAACCAATGATCTACCTTGTACTTGTTGTTTGCGTGGTTACCTATAGATATTGAGTATCACTGTGCTTCTCTTGCACATTTAAAGTATAGCTGGCCCAGGAACTCAATATTCTGGAATAGCCTATATAGGAAAAGAATCTAAAGAAAAATAGTATTTGTATATGTATAACTGAATCACTCTGCAGTATACTTAAAACTGGTACAACATTGTTAATCAACTGTACCCCAATAAAAATAAATTAATTAATGAATAAAATACAGTTGACCCTTGAACAACATATCAGATTGGGGCGCAGATCCTCCACACAGTTGAATATCTATTGGGTCATTATCTGTTGTGTCCAACTATTTGCAACCCCGTAGACAGGGAATTCTCCAGCCAAGAATACTGGAATGGGTAGTCATCCCCTTCTCCTGGGGATCTTCCCAATCTGGGGATTGAACCCAGGTCTCCTGAGTCTCCTTCATTGTAGGCAGATTATTTACTGTCAGAGCCACCAAGGAAGCCCAACTTACAGTCAGCTTTCTCTATACACGATTCACCCGTATTCAAGTTTTCATATCCACAGAGCCAATCAACCACAAGTTTTGTTGAACTACAGTATTTACTTTTGAAAAAACCTCACATACATGCAAGATCATGCAATGTTCAAGGGTCCACTTGTTCAAGGGTCAACTGTGCTCCATGGGCTTTCTACCGAGGCACCCTCATTTGCCTCAGGACCCAGTTTGGGAACTGAATTAGAAAACAAACTTGTTACTCAGTTTTGGGGACAAAATTCTTGGGGAAAAGAATTCAAAATCAGATTGTCACACTGCATATCACTTAAGAGTGTGAATGTTAACAAACTGCATAAAGAATTAATACTAAAAACAAAACTTAACATTCGGTTTGAAACCCCTAGGCCCTCTTTTGGCCAGGCAGCCACCAAAGAGCAAAGCAATCATGCCTGCTGGGGTTGCCATTAGGAGAAATAAAGAAACAGTGTGCCTAAAAGGGGATCCCCAGCTCTCAAAATAGGTCTACATGGCACTGCACCTTTTCATTCTGGTTAGTACCCAGGGAGTGGCCAAGAAGACCAGATAGCTTTCTTAAAACAGTCGTATGTAGTGACCACACTGCCTTGCATGATCTTGCTCATGGACCACAAGGTGGTGGATATAGGATCAGAAATCCCTTTGAGTTGATTTTTAAATTTTTGTTATACTTTATTAGTTTTTGCTACGCCTTTGTGGCTGCATACGGGCTTTCTCTAGTTGTGGTGGGCCAGGGCTACTCTCTAGTTGTGGTATGTGGGCTTCTCATTGCGGTGGCTTCTCTTGTTGTGGGGCACAGGCTCTAGCATACGCAGGCTCAGTAGTTGTGGTGCATGGGCCTAGTTGCCCCAAGACACGTGGAATCTTCCTGGACCAGAGATAGAACCTGTGTCCCCTGCATTGGCAAGTGAATTCCTAACCACTGCATCACCAGGAAAGACCTGAGTTGATTTTTGAGGAGGCCTTTCCCATGCTCAACAAGCCCACATGCCTATGGATGGTCGGCCAATAGGAAAGTCCACGTGTGGACTTTCCTGTGTGGAAAGTCCATCAAATACCTTTGGGTTTGAGAGCCCATTGCGATTAAAGGTACGTCATCATCAGACTGCAAATGTATAGAAAGCCAAAAATGTAGCAAAGATTAGTTTTAAGGGCTACAGTGTCTGGCCAGAGTCAGCTGACTGGATTGAGACGGCAACACTACAACCTGAAACAATGTGGATAGCAGTGAGCCCCAGGAGGAGGACACAGTTGGATGGCTTTGCCCTGTGCAATGGGCCTTATTCACCGAGACCAACAGTAGACCTTTTATTAGGAGGTGCAGGTCTGGCACCCCACTTGGAGAAGGAAATGGCAACCCACTCCAGTGCTCTTGCCTGGAGAATCCCAGGGATGGGGGAGCCTGGTGGGCTGCCATCTATGGGGTCGCACAGAGTCGGACATGACTGAAGCGACTTAGCAGCAGCAGCAGCAGCAGGTCTGGCATGCAGTAGAAGCTGGTACATCTGAAACATAGAGCCCTTTACTGGGGCCCCAGTCTATGGTGGTAGGTGTGTTGCATGTCTGGTCCAACGATGGGTCCAGGCAGCAAAGATGGCTATCTGGGTGGTACAGGCTCAATCCACAGCTTCATTCCAGTCAGTCTTATCAGGGAATGGGCCCTCACCAGGAGGGCCAGATGATTCTGCCAGCAGCCATGATTTGTGTCCATGGTTGGTGACCCTGAAGAGGGAAGCCTTCAGTCTGCCAGCCTGTAGTTTTCCATGTGGCAGACCAAACAGCTGGGCCATTGTCAATAGCCTAAACAAGAGTCAGCAAAAATATAACAAGTTTCATCAAGGATTACTGGCTGGAGCTGTGAGAATGGCTTTGAATTTTGCCTACCAAGCAGAGTGATCACATCTGTTTTCTGTTCCATGTAGCTGAATAGCCACAGCACGGTGTCCACCATGGACACCATGCAGTTCAGCTTAGCCAAACCATCAGTGAATCAGGCCCAGACATTGAGGGGAACCACTGAGGCCTAAAACAACATTCAGAAAACTAAGAGCACGGCATCTGGTCCCATCACTTCAAGGCAAATAGCTGGGGAAAAAAATGGAAACAGTGATAGATTTTATTTTCTTGGGCTCCAAAATCACTGCAGACAGTGACCAAAGCCATGAAATTAAAATATACTTGCTCCTTGCAAGAAAAGCAATGACAAAAAGACAGTGTATCAAAAAGCAGGGACATCACCTTGATGACAAACGCTATGTCAAACTATGATTTTTCCAGTAATCATATATGATGTGAGAGTTGGACCATAAAAAAGGTTGAGTGCCAAAGAATTGTTGCCTTTGATTTGTAGTGCTGGAGAAGACTCTTGAGAGTCCCTTGGGCAGCAAGGAGAGCAAACCAGTCAATCCTAAAGGAAATCAACCCTGAATATTCATTGGAAGGACTGACGATGAAGCTGAAGCTCCAGTACTTTGGCCACCTGATGTGAAGAGCCAGCTCACTGGAAAAGACACTGATGCTGGGAAAGACTGAGAGCAGGAGGAGAAGGGGGTGACAGAGAATGAGATGGTTGTCATCATTGACTCAATGGACATGAGTTTGAGCAAACTCTGGGAGATAGTGAAGGACAGGGAAGCCTGTGTACTGCAGTCCATGGGGTCGCAAAAGAGTCGAACATGACTGAGAGGCTAAACAACAACCACAACTGTGGACTGAGAACTGCACTGAGTGAGTGGCTTTGCTTCAGGGTGTGGAGCGGAGGACAACACTTTCCCCAAAGGGAGGCTGCCTGTTTGACATGTAAACCTGAAAACGCCCCCAGGGCCCGAAGACCTAAATACACCATTTCCATCTGACAAGGGAGGTTTGTTTGGCCCTCCCCACATTGTTAGTTATTGAGTCTGAGTCAACCTCCCCTCCCAGCCCCAATATTGATCACAAGCCCTCTATAAGTGTTTGTTTTAACAAGTTTTGACAAAAACCCAAGAGCAAGGTAAGAGGTGCTTTTCAAAAGAGGTATACCTCTTAGCATCATCAGAGAGACAACAAACCCCATCAAGGGACACCTCCCAGTGGAGGCTACCTTCCTTTGCCTCCCAAACATTCTGATCAGAAAAATAATCAGGACTTCCCTGGTGGCCCAGTGGATAAGAATCCATCTGCCAATGCAGGGGACATAGGTTCCATCCCTGATCTGGGAAGATTCCACATCCCGCAGAGCAACTACTAAAGCCTGTTCACCTAGAGCCTGTGCTCCTGTGCTCCACAAGAGAAGCCACTGCAACGAGAAGCCTGTGCACCAAAACTAGAAGATCCCACTCACCACAACTAAAGAAAGTCAGAGCACAGCAACGAGGACCCAGCACAGCCAAAAATAAATAATTTAAAAAAAAGAAAAAAAGAGAATCAATCAGAAAGATTTTTAGCTCAAAGGGATCATAGGGTTATGGGGTCCCAAAGACACTAGCGCCTCTCTAAATGCAGCAATCTCCCATCGGTATCATCCCTTCCGGCATTTATGAGCATTCATGGAACATTCATGAAAAACACCAAATGCCAGTTACACAGTCAGCAGCAGAAGCCACAAGGACAGTCCATTGAATTGGCCCAAAGCCCTACCCAAAAGGTTGGCCAGCTTCTGTCTTCTGCTTGGAAAAGTGAGGGCCATTCTTCCCTTGGGAGGAAGCCTGCTGCTGCTGCTGCTGCTAAGTCGCTTCAGTCGTGTCTGACTCTGTGTGACCCCATAGACAGAAGCCCACCAGGCTCCCCCGTCTCTGGGATTCTCCAGGCAAGAACACTGGAGTGGGTTGCCATTTCCTTCTCCAATGCATGAAAGTGAAAAGAGAAAGTGATGTCGCTCAGTCGTGTCCAACTCTTCACGACCCCATAGACTGCAGCCTACCAGGCTCCTCTGTCCATGGGATTTTCCAGGCAAGAGTACTGGAGTGGGGAGCCATTGCCTTCTCTGGGGAAGAAGCCTAGGAGACTTCAAAAGTCTTTTTTCTAGACTTGCTCAGAAATGTAGTTGGGGTTTCCCAAGTGGCATAGTGGTAAATAATCAGCCTGCCAATGAAGGAGACACAAGAGTTCGGGGTTTGATCTCTGGGTGGGGAAGACTCCCTGGAGTAGGAAATGGCAACCCACTCCAGTATTCTTGCCTGGGCGGTCTCATAGACAGAGGAGCCTGGCAGGCTACAGTCCATGGGGTTGCAAGAGTCGGACAAGACTGAGCAACTAAACATGCACTCACACAGAAATGCAACCGTCAGTTCTTTAGCACACATAGCCTCCACACAGTAATAGTCATACCTTCATTCTTTCAACTAACATTTATTTGGTGTCTATTGATGGACAGGGAGGCCTGGTGTGCTGCGATTCATGGGGTCGCAAAGAGTCAGACACGACTGAGCAACTGATCTGATCTGATGTGCAAGAGTCTATCTTAAGTTCTAACTTCTGTCTCTACTGTCCCATAGCTTATGTTTTACTGGGAATATCAGATTTAAAAAAGGGAAATAGATAATAGGACAGATGATCAATGTTATGGAGAAAAAGAGCAAGGAAAGGGGTTAAAAAGGAGTGTCAGGAATGGAAGTTTCCTAATTTATACAGGATGGTCAGGGAGAGGCTCAGAGACCTGGAAGGAATGAAGAAACAAGACATGAAGTTCTCTGGGAAAACTGGGTTCTAGGCAGGAGGGAAATAACGCAAAACCCAGAAGCAGGAGTCTGCCTTCTCTGTTACACAAGAATCGGCTGGAGTGTCCAGGAGAGCTGGACCCAAGGTCACAGGGATCATAGGAGGATCCTATAAGGTCTTGCAGACTTGGCTCTTAGTCTGAATGAGATGGGAAGTGGCATAATATGGCACATTTTACCAGGGTATCTCTGACTGATGTGTTGAGAGCAGACTGGTGTGGGGTAGGGGGCGGGATTTGGGTATAGAAGCAGGCAGATCATTTAGGGGGTAACTGTTAAAAATCCCACAAGAGAGGATGTTATTTGGTCAAGAGGAATGATGCTGGGAGTAGTAAGAATCAATAACATTCTCAATAGATTTTTTTTTTTTTAATTTCTTTTGGCCATGTGGCTTGGGGGATCTTAGTTCCCTGACCAGGGATTGAACCCATGCCCTCAGTAGTGAAAGCTTGGACTCCTAACCACTGAACCACCAAGGAATTCCCTTAAAATTATTATTTTGAAAAATATAACCACAACACCATTATCACAGTTAAAAACACTAACAATGATTTAATATTATCAAATATCTAGTCAATCATGATTGCCTCATGATTTTTAAAAAATTTTGTAAAAAATATCAAAGATAAACAAAGCCAGGTATTAGTTAAAATGTGTAAACATTTTACTCAGTAACTATTGACAATAGGCCAAAAAGCTGAGCTCCATCCTGATTTGCAAAAAGGCACTGTAAAGGGAGAATGGGTGCAAGGACTCACGTGAAAAATTACAAAGGGTCAGTCCCTGCACACATGATTAGGTTAGCAGTATCTGCTGGCTGGTGATTATGGACTTTAGGATTCTATCTTCCCAGAGACTGGGAGACAGAAGCCCTCTCTTTCCTGATAATTACATTTCAGGAATGGTTTTCGAGTCCTTAAAACATGACAATTCACAGTTAGAGAAGATATGTATCATCTCAAAGGGATAGAGAATGGATTCATAACTATAAACCCTTTCTGAATAAATAATAAAGGGAGGTCGGGGGGGCTACGTCAGGTGTCACCTAAAACAAACAGCAATTATTTTTTGACAAACAATAGATATTTTTTGACAACTCTAAGCTTTTCCAAACAGGAACTCAAAAGAGGCTGGATAGCCCCAGACACATGACCTTAAGCTGATAGAAGAAGCCACATTCAAGTTTGGTCAAGACTCTCAGTGCAAGACTTTTTTTTTTTCAGTACAAGATATGAATGGAGTCTTCATGCTGAGAGTTCATTGCAGTTCTCAGAATCGCTATCCAAATAAGGTTAATACAAATAATGCTATTTGCAGCAACATGATGGGTCAAGAAATTATCATACAAAGTGAAGTACACCAGAAAAAGACAAATACCATATGATATTGCTTATATGTGGAATCTAAAATATAACACAAATGAACACATATATGAAACAGATACAGACTCACAGACATAGAGTACAGATTTATGCTTACCAAGTAGGAGGGGTTGAGGGGGATGGATTGAGAGTTTGGGATTAGCAGATGTAAACTATTAGATACAGGGTGGATAAACAGCAAGGTCCTACTGTATGGCATAGGGGACTATTAATATATTTGATATTCAGTAGTAAACTATAATGGGAAAGAATATGAAAAAGAATATATAACAATGTATAACTAAATCATTTTGCTATACATCAGAAACAAATTGTAAATCAACTATGCATCAATAAATATATAAAATATATTTTATTTATATATTTAATAAATTTATTATTTATATCTATAAATTTAATAAAATATTTATTAAATAAGTATACTTAATAAAACATATAAATTTTAAAAATAAGAATAATATTAAAAAAGGTTTATGTATTACAACCAATTAACATTATTTCTCAAATCTCTTTTTAATCCGTAGGTTCTTCTTTTTTCCCTTAAAATTTGTGGAAGAACCTGAGTCATTTGTCCCATAGACTCAAGGCTTTGCTGATGGGACCCTCATGGGTTATCTTAATATGCTTCTTGGTGTCTGTATTTCCCAAAATTGGCAGTCAAGGGTGAGTTGCCTACTAGACATACATGAAGAGATGAAGGAGTGGCAGCTGAGTATAAGGTTGGGAGATAGGAGAGAGGTCCTGGCTGCAATAATACCTTGAGAATCATAGGCATGCAGAGTTTAAAGCCATGATTCTGGTGAGATAGTGAGGGAATGAGAGCAGATAGCCAAGAGAAATGCTCGAAGGCCTGATACGGAAGGGAAAGGATATGAGGAGCAGATCAGCTGAGTATAGGTCAGCATCTTTTGGGGGTTCCCCTGTGCCTTAGTCGGAGAAGGCAATGGCACCCCACTCCAGTACTCTTGCCTGTAAAATTCCATGGATAGAGGAGCCTGGTGGGCTGCAAACCATGGGGTCGCCAAGAGTCAGACACGACTTCACTTTCACTTTTCACTTTCATGCATTGGAGAAGGAAGTGGCAACCCACTCCAGTGTTCTTGCTTGGAGAATCCCAGGGATGGGGGAGCCTGGTGGGCTGCCGTCTATGGGGTCGCACAGAGTTGGACACGACTGAAGCGACTTAGCAGCAGCAGCTGTGCCTTAGTGGTAAAGAATCTGCCTGGAATACGGGAGACAAAAGTTCAATCCTTGGGTTGGGAAGATTCCTTGGAGAAGGGAATGGCTACCCATTCCAGTATTCTTGCCCAGGAAATCCCACAGACAGAGGAGCCTGGTGGGCTACAGTTCCTGCGGTCACAAAGACTTGGACACAACTGAGCACGAGCACAGCGTCTTTGTTATGTTTATATAGCTCAAAAGCAGAATCGTGATTATACATCTAACTTTACAATTGCACAAGCAACTCTTACACACTGTTGATGGGCATGTGGACAGGTGCAAGCATTCTGGAGGATGCGCTCTGCCAAAAGCCTTAAAGATGTCATAGAATTTGACACTTTTAAAGTCAAAATCCCTGGAGAAGGAAATGGCAACCCACTCCAGTATTCTTGTCTGGAAAATCCCATGGATGGAGAAGCGTGGTTGGCTACTGTCCATGGGGTCGCAAAGAGTCGGACACAACTGAGCGACTTCACTAAAGTCAAAAAAGACTTTTCCCACCACACCTCGCAGCATGTGGGATCCTATTTTCCCAACCAGGGCTCAAACCTATGCCCTTTGCATTAAAAGCTCAGAGTCTTAACCACTGGACCACCAGGGAAGTCCCACTCCCCTTCTCCCCCCCACCACAAAGCCATTTTTAATTTAAAAAAGATCCTAAGGAAATAAACAGGATATCAGAAACAATTTAACTATAAAATTATCACATTTTTTTAAGATAGTGAAAAATTGGAAAGACCAAAATTGTTCAGAAATCAGGGAATATTTGGGTGAAAAAGATGGAGTCTAATGCAGGCATTAATGTTATGTTATATAGTGGAAGAGCTGTTTCTAAAATAATTCCTGTATTATCCTGCCCTAGGGAGAGGTGTGAGAGTCACGCTCAGTATGGTCAGTCTTAGGTATTGTGTTTTCATTTGGAATACACTGTTTTGAGGGAATGAATCAGAGAGAACTTTGTATTGGCAGCATGACATGGTCACAGAAAGCTTTATCTTCAAATCTTGAGTCCTTAAGTCAACTTCTGTGAGTACAGTTGATCAGCACACATCAATTACCACTTCATAAAACGTCAGCCTGGATTACCGGGCCTAGAAGGGGGATGCTACATTTCCCAAAATCTCTTGTGCTAGGATTCTGGGTGTGAACTAGGTTTTACCGTTTTGGATTTGAAAAGTGGAGGTACAGGCCACCTTCCTACTGCTTCAGCTGTTTGATTCTTCCCTTTCTTTCATTTGCCACATTTCCTCTATCAGCAGATCAAGATGAGTCTACTTTTGAAATAAGTGTCTATGATAAAATCCAACTCCTTCCCTATACCTCCACTGGTAACCCTGGTCCAAGCCACTGCCATCAGTTGCCTGGGTCAGTGTAATACCCTCCAAACTGTTGCCCCTGTTTCTACCCCTGCCTCAACCCCACAGCTAATGTGAGCCTTTTGAAACCCAAGAGACACGTGTGACAGCTAACCATTTCCCTTAGTACGTGTGCTCAATCACTTCAGTTGTGTCCGACTCTTTCACCCCACGGATATATGATTATCCCGGCAAGAATACTGGAGTGAGTTGCCATTTTCTCCTCCAGGGGATCTTCCCAACCCAGAGATAGAACCCCTCTCTCCTGTGGCTCTTCCACTGGCTGGTGGATCCTTTACCACTAGCATCACATGGGAAGCCCCATTTCCCTCAGGATAAAGCCAACGTCCTTACGACAGCCTCAAAACCCTGTAGGACCTGGGCCAGTCACCCCACCTCTGATACTGTGTCCAGTCGTGGTGTAAGCTCCAGCCAGTCTCCATGCTGATCCTGATTCTAGCCGCCTCCTACTGATCTGCTAGTTCTTCAGATACTTTTTCATCAAAGCCTACTCTATTTGTGACACTACCAGTCAGAGACTTAGTTTTAAAAAAAATTCCTAAGCACCCATCACCGTCTAAATGCTATTTACTTACTTACTATCTCCCTCCCTCCTGGTAGAATGCAAATTCCACCAGGACAGAGGTTTTCTGTCTTGTCACTGACCATCCTAAAACTGGAACTGTACTGAGCACGCAGACAGCACTCAGTACATGTGTGGGGATTTTTCTTCAAGTTTTCCAGGGTGCAACCTTTAGCTCTGTGGTTTTCCAGGTAGTTGAAGACTGTGGGTGTTTCCTGATCCCTGGATTGCAGTCATACAGGGTGTTCTGGAACCCATAGCTCCATCCTGGTCTCCGCCTTCCTGGTTTTAGCCAAGGCCATAGCTCCTCTGGTGGACCAGTTCTCCAGGGTTCTGATTCCTGGAGATTCAACCTAGGGCTCACACCTCCAGCTTTCCAACAGGTCTAAAAATATGCACTTTCCTGTCTTAAACTTCTCTACTTAGGGTACCTAGAATGGTTTCTGTTTCTCCACTGAATCCTGAAAAGTCTGCAAGATAAAACTGTTGGGCCAATGATTATCAAAACCGCTTTTTTTCCCCGACCAACTGGGTCTTAAATGTAAATTAGCCAAATAGAAGGAAGTCCAACCTCTGCCTCGGCTTTCAGGGTGTTGGACCAGTGAGTGCCCCAATGGAAGGGGACAGAAGTGCTTCAGAAGAACCAAGTCAGCAGTTGGCCACACAGAGGGGATCCTAGAGTTGGTAACCTGTCTCCATGTTTTCAGATGATGTCCTTGAGACCTAACCCCACCCCAGTCTCCACCCTCCATCAGTAGAACTGTGGCAGCTGAACCACAGTCCCAGAGCAGCTGTTAACATCGGTCACCACAGCTGTAGCCCTCTTAAGAGGGGAATGCCCCAACTGCAATGTATCCTGCATGAGGCAAGGCGATGGATGTCACTTTTTCCACTGTGACTAAGGCTTCTCAGGCGGCGCAGTGGTAAAGAATCTGCCTGCCAATGTAGGAGATGCAGGGGACACAGGTTCAATCCTGGGTCAGGAAGAGCCCCCACAGGAAATAGCAAGTTGCCCTGGCATTCTTGCCTGGAAAATTCCATGGACAGAGGAGCTTGGTGGGCTACAGTCCATGGTGTCACAAAGTCAGACATGACTGAGCGTATCACACATACCTAAGAAATAAGCCTATTTTCCTTTAAAGAGCCAAGTGTGAATCAGTTAGACCAGGTGGGTAGGTCTGGGAGAATTAAAGGGCATTGTCTCTGATATTTTCAGCTAGATAAGAAATATCTGAAGTACAAGATACTTATTATTAACCAGGAAGGACTGTATTTGAGTGAGATGAAATCAGTAATAAAACAGCATGTTTATATATGTAACACACAATTTTGTAGTCTGAAAGAATATGCGCTAAAATGTTAAAACTGGTTATTTTTAAAACTGGTATTTAGAGTAAAAGATAACTGAACATTAAAAAAAATTCTACCTAGATAGACTTTATGATTTAACAATAGACAGCATTTTTTTTATCATGGTGGTACTTATCATGAACCATCTATACCTGCCTTTCCTGTTTCCTCCCTCCTAACAAAAACCCTGCCTCACAGGCAACAAGACATTAGTGCTAAGGGACAAACGGGTCCACCCATCCTTTTTTGCCAGTGCCCAGCCAAGGGTGGGTATGTGGTCTGCTGTATCAGACACACAAGGCCAAAGCTCTTTGGGCCTCTGAAGCATATTCCTCCCTGACATAAGCAGAATGAGGAGAAAGTTCCTTTACTGCTATGTACTTTGCTTCCTGCTTTGGCTCTGAACACTCTCATTTTAAGAAATGATGCTGAGTTGTTCTAGCCACTTTAGAACGCCAAAGATGGTGGAACACACGCATCCTAGAAAATCTTGGCTTTGGCAAGCTTTGGCTGCCACCCGACCCTGGAACCATCTTATCTCCAGACTGCTGGCTACATGAGATAATTAAACATCCCATTGCTTACATCACTGTCAGTCTAGTTTTCTGCTACTTGTGCTGATCCCATACTGATAGCAGCACTCTTTTGTCTTGCATAAGAAAAACTTTGTGTCCATTGTAATTTAAAAGAAACTTTATTTTTAAAAGTACTATTCTCTCAATTTTTTAGAAAATAAGTAAAACTGAGCTTAGGGAAGTTAAGTAATTTTCCTCCAAAGTTATACTGGTGGAGTTATATTCAAACTCAATCCAGACTCTAAAGCCGTCCATAGTTATACTGGTGGAGTTATATTCAAACTCAATCTGGACTCTAAAGCCCACATTCTGTCACTTACATAGTTAAGAAACGAACAAGCCTATAGTTTACTTTCCATGTCTTAACATACATACACGGGTTGTAATAAATTTTCATAATTTTCACTCATACGTGAACCTGGCTTTGGGCTTTTTACTCCTGTTACTTGTATTTATTTGTCAGTACAAATGTATGCTTTGGAGGCTTGTCCAAGAAAGCAGATGTGTCCTGTCTTCTCCCCACACTTCTACTGTCCAACCTGTATATCAGGAATATAAGACAGGCTATGGGGACTCTGATTCAGGGTCATAATGTTCAATCCCCAATACACATGAAATGGCACAACAGTGAGCTATAAAGTGATACAAGCTCTTCCTCAAGTTTTTGTGGAATAATCAGAGAATTAAAGGCTGTGAAACGTCAAATGTCTACTGAGGCAGGGACTTTTGGGTTAGCCCAGAAAAGCAGAAGAGTTTTTGAACCAAACAAACCCAGAGAGGGACCACCTCCCTAGTGGTCCTGCAGTTAATACTCCATGCTTCCACTGAAGGGGGCACAGGCTGGATCCCTGGTCACAGACCTAAGATTTCCACACGCCACAGCATGGCCCCGCGAAACCAAGAGAAAGGATTACAATGGAGACTTACTGGCAAGGCATTAGCTGTAGAAAAGGAGCAAACATTAAAGCTCAGAGAACAAAAAAGCAGCTGGTTCATCAAAACTGTCTTAGACCAAATAGGACTTCCATGGCACATGTCTTCAAGACCCTTTCTGCTCAGCTGCCCTCTACAGTGACGAGAGAAACCAGAACAGCACCATCTAGCAGAGCTCAATGAGCTCTTACCTAAAAAGGGGCAATGTGGGGACTACATAGACAATCCCGCCTCCTAGCTGCTGGTGAGGCAGCTTGAAGGGCTTAGTGAAAAGCCCAGCGGTGATGAATTTCAAAAGAGGCTCAAGGAACAGAAGGGCTTCCCTGGTGGCTCAGACAGAAAACGAATCTGCCTGCAATGCTGACAGACCTAGGTTCAATCCCTGGCTTGAGAAGATCCCTTGGAGAAGAGAATGGCAACCCACTCCAGTATGCCTGCCTGGAGAACTCCATGGACAGAGGAGTCTGGGCTTTAGTCCATGGTGTTGCAAAGAGGCAGACACAACACAGGAACTAACACAAGAACAGAAAGGAGACTAAAGAAAGGAGTATCCTTCCCAAACCTCTAGGGCCAGCTACATCAGGAGGGAGCATTTCTCATGGAGCCTGTGTGGTTCCCAACTGTTCCAGAGGCAGTTTGCTAAGCTCGAAGCAAAGGGAGCTGCAATGCTGTGTCTAATGACCACAGACACTGCAGCAGGCGGCTTTCCCTAACCTCCAAGGTGTCTCCATGATCCTGCTCTGCAGACAAGGAATAAACAAAGAGACGCTGCTCCTCAGGGACCACACACTGGATGGGTCAAGAGTGCTGAGCTGCTGAAAGGAACAAGACGACACAATGAACTACAAGGCCAGTGCGGCCAGGGAGAGCGGGATCCAAGCCGATGCCGGGACAGGAGACAGGGGCAGGCTTCTCAAACTTAAAGCTTTTGAAGTGAGAGGTCATCCATCAAGTGTTGATGAGGTCATTATTCAATCATCTCCACTTTCTTTTTCACCCAGGGCTGTTTTTCAGCAGTATTTGAGTTGGTGGGGTGATAATTATCTATGAGCAGTCACAGGTTTCTTCTGAGAAATAATTTAAGTGGAGCTGGAAGAGGTGAGGGTGGGAGGAATGAGTCCTGGGACCACCGTGACACCCAAAGGCACCTGTAGGGCTGGGAGGAGTTAAGTCTTTGCTTTCCTCTCTTCTGATGGCACCTATGGCTAGGGGCTCACAGCAATGAACAGAAGTGCTTGCCTAAGATGCTTAGGAGAAAAAAGGGCACAGAGAGGCCCAAACTCAAACCGTTAGAGCATCAGTCCAGAGGGGTGGGACATGGAGTAAGAATGTGGGGAGCAGTTCCATTCACCTTTTCTGAGAGATCCTTGGAATCTATTGTTTGAAAACACTCAGGCGAAGGAAAACTAAACTAACATTTATTGAGCTCCTACAGTGTGTGTCCAGCCTTGTGCAAGGACACTTCATCGACAGTATTCCACAGCATCCTCACGCCAACCCTGTGAGGTAGGTATCGTCCTCGATTTGTCAGATGAGGACTCTGAGGCTCAGAAAGGTTAGGTAGTTTGTTCAGTCACACAATTAGTAATGGACAGAACTGAGGTTGAGTCTCAGACTCCAGACATCTCTGTTCTCTCTCAAGCGCTGCCTCTTGGGAGGAAGGAGGGAGCAATAGCGTCTCCTACCCTGAGAACCAAGACATCCCCAGAGAAGGAGCCTGTCCTTGCCCAGACCAACACTTCTCCGCCTGGGGAGGGTGCAGTCCGCTGAACAGCTAAGACATAAATATAAAAATAAATAGCAGGGACCAACCCCCTAGCAGCGAGGGTGTGCGGTTTCCTCACTGTGGGAAGGTCATCGTGCTGTTCACAGCTGCCGTGGAAGGGAGCCACGTGTGGGCCCTGTGGGGAAAACTGGGACAATGGCTGGAGTGGGTGGGCTAAACAGGCCCCTTCTGGGTCGAACAGATTTGAGAACAAAACGTCTGGAGCAGGCAGCAGTCGTGGGCACAGTCACCACCGTCCTCCATCTGCTCGCTTTACCGGTGTCTGTGATCCAGCAGGGATTCGAAGTTGGGAGAACAGACAAGTTTGTGCTTTATGTGTCCCAGGACTGTCATGTCGCCTGTCCTGCTGTCTCCAAGGCCCACGGACACCAGCTCCTGCCAATCAACAGAGACGGAGATGAAAGACAAGACCACAGAGCCACTGCTCAGTCCTATGACTTGAATGTAATGATCCCAAGAGCCCTTCCCCCGTACTCAGCACCAAGTCATCAACATCCTGAACAGCCTCCACCCCGACCGGACTCATTCTCACCTGCAGGAAAGAGCAAGTGGTCCCCATCGTCACGTCCAGAGTCACCTTGCCGAGGAGGAGCTGCACCTTCCCCGACTTGCGGATGAGCAGCTTGCCAACCTGTCCCTCTGTCAGGTCAGCCAGGGTGCAAGTGTTCTCTGCCAGCCTGGCTTCCTGTGAGGACGATCAGGGGACGGAAGCTGGCTGAGGAGCTGTCTCCTCCATCCTTCAAGAACAAACCCTTTCCCAAAGGGAGGCATCAGCAGCAAAGATTAGAATGAGCTCCCAGACTTCCTTGGTGGTCCAGTGGCTAAGACTCTGAACTCCCAATGCAGGGAACTAGACCCCACATGCCACAGCTAAGAGTTAGCATGCCGCAACTAACACCCCAACCCAGGGATCAAACCCGGGTCTCCTGCATTGCAGACAGACGCATTACCGTCTGATCCACCAAAGAAGCCCTTTAAAAAAATGAAGAATACTAAAAAAAAAAAAAGAAACAAAAATGAGCTTCCCAGAGAGGGCCTTTTCCTCGGAATGCCTGCCACTGGTCAATAAACAAAACAAAAAAACCCCAAATCACAGATAAATGGTCAAAATATCAGTAACTGCTGAAGCTAGGTGATGGTACATGAGAACTTATATTCTCTCATTTGTATATGTTCAAAATAGTTCACTGTGAAAAATAAACACACTCACAATTTGGGCTGAAGCACAGAGCCCCAAACCCCTTGCAGGCAGAAAGAACAAATGCGTATTATTCTCGAATTTCACTACAGGCGACACCACTCTGCTTCCCCCTCCAGGTGGCTATTTCCCCTCCAGGTCCTGTGCATCTTCACAGCACTCACGAGCATACCCGGTCTTTCTCTTGCTTTATTACCACCATCTGCCCGTCCTCGCTCTGCACCTCCGTCTTGATGGGCTTGATGTCCTGAGTGGGTGGCTGGCCGGGCAGTGAGTCTGGCAGCTGCAGGAACAGCAGCTCTTCCTCCTGCGTGAGGCTCAGCTCCCTGAGCAGCTCAGCCACAGACACGTCCTTCGGGAGGCCCGGGATCTTCCTGGCTGCTCTGAGAGGAGCCTTCATCTTGGCTTCCTCATCCTCATCTCGGGGCTCCTCTTTTACTGCCCGAGATAACAGAAAGGGAAGGCTATCAGAGGCCACCTCTAGGCCATCTCACTACACCCACCCCTTCCACCTGATCTGCTCCACTGTCACTCAGCCAAGAAGCTGGAGGGAAACTTTGTGCTTAGAAAGAGGGATCCAATAGTCATGTGACTTATTTTAAAAAGAGTGGTCCAGTGATTAAGAATCCTCCTGCCAATGGCAGGGGACACAGGTTCGAACCTTGGTCTGGGGAAGATTCCACATACCGCAGAGCAACTAAGCCCACGTGCCACAACTACCGAGCCTGTGCTCCAGAGCCCAGGAGCCGCAACTACTGAAGCCCGCAGGCCCTAGAGCCTGTGTTTGGCAATAAGAGAAGTCACTGCAATGAGAAGCCCACACACCACAACAAAGAGTAGCCCCCACTTGCTACAACTAGAGAAAGCTGGTGTGGAGCAACGAAGACCCAGCACAGCCAAAAATAAATAAACAAATCTTAAAACAGTCAGGCAGGCTCACTCCTGCGGGAACAGCTGGAGAAAAGGAGACGAGACCTTAACTGACACAGAGTACCTTTCACAGCAGGCATGTCCACCTCCATATCCTCTTCCTTGGGGCCAGCCAGCCGTGGTTTAACATCTGTTTCCTCATTCTCTTCCTTAAAAAGCCAGCCCGAGTGAGCCAGTGGCAGTTGCACAGGCATATTTCGAATATCATTCCTAAGCCCAGGGTCATCGATGAACTGCCAAAGAAAAGTTGGGGGGTCACACAGCAGGGCCAGCATACACACGTACCTGGAGGGCAGTCCACCTTGCCCAGTCACTCGGTTGTGTCTAACTGTAGCCCTCCAGAGTCCTCTGTCCATGGAACTTTCCAGGCAACAATACTGGAGTGGGTTGCCGTTTCCTTCTCCAGGGGATCTTCATGACCCAGGGATCGAACCTGTGTCTCTTGCATCTTCTGCACTGCAGGTGGATTCTTTACACCACTGAGCCACCTGGAAGCCCACAGTCCACCTTAGCTCTTTTCTAATCAAAGATTCCTGCCGCTCACCAGACTTGCAGGACATTAGAGAGCTTCCCCCATCCTGGTTCCCTGGAAGTGCTTTTCATCAGAAAAGAAGCCCCTTCCCCTAGTCCACTGGTACCTACATCATCCTTCTCCAGCATGCGCAGGATCTGTTTTGTTTCTTCATCTGTCTCCCTCTTCTCCTTTTTGATGTTGATGATGTGAGAGGGCCCCACGTCTGACATATCCACAGTCTTATCCCAGTTCCCTGTGGAAAACCACCCATAGTTCACCAGGAGGGAGGGAGGAGCCAACAGCAAGGAAGGCTAAACTGGGAGCAAGGGGGAAATACCAGCACCCTGGTCCTTCTCTTGGGCAGTCTGCACTGAAATCCACTGATTCCTTCCTCCCAGAGCCCCGGCAGCTTTGTACCCTTTTTCTTCATCATTTCGGCGGGGCCCTGCTCGAAGATGGAGTGGGACTGGATCACTTCTGGGCGCCCCCGGCCCCGTCCATGGCTGTCTCGCTGTCGGTCTCTGTCCCTTTCACGCTTCTCTTTCTTGACGGTTACTTCTTCCTTGGGCCTGGAAAAGCGAATGGGTCAAAGGAAACTACTGACATCGCCGGCATCCGAGAACTGGTCTCACTCTCCCACACCACTGTGCTCCACCAGAGGGGAGTTTATGAGCCAACAACTATATCATGAGAAGCACAGCACCCACCTGTGTGGGTGGTCTAGCACCTCTTTCACTTCCTTGATGAGGCAGAGTCCTTCAGTTTACGTACTTTACCTTTTTGAAGAATTATAACACAAAAGGTGAATTATAGAGACTGCCCCCAAATGTGGATATTTTTTTTTTGGTATTGACTGAAAGCAGGAAAGTTGCAATGCAAAAGAACGTAAGGGAAAACCTGATCCATCTCTGCCCAAACTATTGGCTCTCAACTCTGGCTATAAAACATAATCTCTCTCTGAAGTAAGTCAAAAAAGAAGAATTGTATAACATCCCTTATATGTGGAATCTAAAAAGAAATTATACATATGAATTTACTTCAAAACAGAAAGAGACTCACAGACTTAGAAATTGAACTTGTGGCTGCGTGTACACACTGCTATATTTAAAATGTATAACCAACAAGGACCTGCTGTATAGCACACAGAACTCTGCTCAATGTTATGTGGAGGCCTGGATGGGAGGGGAGTTTGGGGGAGAATGGATACATGTATATGTAATGCCAAGTCCCTTCACTGTTAATCTAAAACTATCACAACATTGTTAAATGGTTATACCTCAATAAAAAATTAAAAGTTAAAAAAAAAGATAATCACTGTTTCACTGTAAATAAGTTAAAACAATTTTAAGGATGGATTCCCAGGCATCAGTATTTTTTTAAAGCTTGCACATTAGAATCACCTGGGAGCCAGGGTCAGCAATCACTACTGCAAAGAACTAAATCTACAAATTCAAACTTCCGAGCCACCTACTTAGTTATTTCCCCAAAGGTCCAAATTCAGAGCATGTAAACAAAGAGGTAAGGCTTCCCAGGTGGCACTAGTGGTAAAGAATGCAGGAGACACAAGAGATTCAGGTTCAGTCCCTGGATTGGGAAGATCCCCTGGAGTAGGGAATGGCGACCCACGCCAGTATTCTTGCCTGGAGAATCCCATGGACAGAGAAGCCTGGGGGGCTACAGTCCATGGGGTGGCAAAGAGTCGGACTCAAGTAAGCGACTGAGCACACACGCACAAACAAGGCGCGAGTATTCAGGAGGCCTAGCTACTTACTCTTCCTTGATCTTCCGACTGATGATATTTGGGGTGAAGGTTTTCTGAAAGTAAAATACAGGAGTCACTGATTTGGTAAATTCTGGTCCCAAAGTACAGAGGAAAAGAAAAACTTCCAAAGGGCATCTTCCATGGATGAAGACCAAAATGGCTCTCTTCGGCACATTCCATACTGTTGTCAAAGATTTACTGAAATGGACAGGTGCTTGAAAAGAAGGCATGTCATGCCAAGTCAACGGTGAAGCTATATATAGAAAGCTATATATATCAAAAAACATTTAAATGGCAGCCTTAGTTTCTGCCTCCTGAAAGGACAACCCTTCAGGACTCTAACAGTAGAGGAATTTACCTATTCTCACACTTCATCTTCAAACTGCTATGAAGACCAGACAGTATTATAGAGAATGAGCTCTACCAGCAAGGTTCAAATGGCAAAGACAGATCTGCCAGCATTCACAAACTGATGATTGGGTTAGAATGCCACCAGAATTTATAAAGAGAAACTGAGGTCTTCAAAAACTGGCTGCTTTATGCTCTGTCATCTTCCCCACTCTCTTTACAGTCTACCCTTCACATCTACAGTCACAAACATAATAGAAGACACAGAGGCTCTAATATCACACCTAAGACTCAATATTTTGGACCAGAAGTCTGCACACTGGGATCCTGGGCAAATTCAGAACTCTCTTAAATTGCAGGCAAAGTTTATGTCTGCGTGGCTTTCATGGGTTTCTGAAAGGTATCCAAGACACACCAAAAGGAAATAAACCCTGCTCAAGTTGCTTCTGAGCTAATTAGGATTCTCTGCTCTTCAGCCATCTCTGAGAGCCATGTCAACATCTTGGACCCAGTATCTTGACTTGAAGGTAGGGCAGGCTCCCCAGAAATTGCAGGCCGAAGTCTGAAGACAAGATTCGCAAGGCCCAACATCACGCCTGGCACACGGTAGGCCCTTCAGTTAAACCCCCTAGTGCCTGGAATTCAGCGTAGTCGGGTACCTTCTTGACTCCCCCGAGGGTGAGATCCCTGGAGCGGATGGAGGGAAGGCGGCCCGGGGTGAGGGGAGGTGCCGGCCTTCGCCCAATAAGCCCCCGCGCCCCAGAAAGGAGGGGTCGGGGCCCTCCCGGAGCGCTGGGCTCGCCCGCGGCGTTTCCTTCCGACATGATGCCTGAGAAATGAGGCGAAAAGGGGTAACGAAGTCACTCGAGGGAGAAGGACTCGCGGACCCTGAGCGGAACCCCACCCACGTGGCCTCCCGCCCCCCCAGTCGGCGCGTCCCTCCGGCAGCGACTCAGCTCCTCCCCCTCCCACGTGGCGGGACTCCCCGGAACACCCCGGCTAGGGCCCTTGGCTCGCCTTCTCTCCAGGCCCCCGGCCAGGCACGAGGCAAAGACGCACCCCTTCGCACCCAGGCTGTAGTTCCACACCATGCGCGTCCCGATTTCACCTCCGACGCGACGCGCAGTGGGTTCCGAGTCTCGGCGCCGGGCGGAAGTCTGCGTGGCAGGGCCAGGGCGCCGCCATCTTGTCGCGAGGCGGAAGTGATGTTGGTGGGCGGGGCCGGGCCACAGTATTTATCCCGCGGCGTCTCGCTCCCCTCCGCCTTCTCTTCCCGGTTCTTCCCGGAGTCGGGAAAAGCTGGGTTGAGAGGGCGAAAAAGGAAGAGGGGAAGGGTCTAGGGGAGGGGTACGTTCGCGGGGTCTTGGCCCCGGGCATAAGGTGGGGGCGTCCAGTTCAGGTCTGGGGGCCGAGACGCCGTCTGGACGCAACGTGGGAGTTCGCCGCTGGGGAGCCTCGGGGTCGAGACTCGGGATGGGGCGGGGATGCGGGGCAGAGAGCGAGACCCCGACTCAGAGTCCTGGAGCTCTAGGCTGGGCTCGGCCGAGCCTCGATTGCCGGCTTTATGATGACCTTGGAGTGGTCACTGCACCTCCGGGCTGCGTTCTCGCCCTTGTTCAGGGGATCTCTTCGTCGGAATCCTGGTGGGGTCCTGGGGTGGGGCTGTGGACATGGGGCTGTGAGCACAGTGCTGGAGCAGCTGCAGCGGTTGAAACGGGTGCCTCAATCGCACCTGCCCTAGGTTCGTGACTGTGGGTCCTTGTGTACACGCTTGTTCCAATCCTGGAACCTGAAAAACGAAGTTTTTCTACTGGGAGGGACAGATTTAAAGAAGTTTCGTCGTGACTCTGACGTTTGTAATTAAACATAAAAAATGTCCTTTACTGTCATTCCCTCCACTCCCAAACCATGTAAAAACCATGTAACTTTAGAGATAACTTGAGGGAAGGGAAACATTTGTTATAATTTCACACAGAGTAACTATTAAAACTTTTGCAATGTATTCCAGCCCCATCACAGAGATTTCATATTGTACCACAATTTTGAATCCTCCCTTTTCAGATAACATTTCTTTGTGGCTGTATCAAACAACTGCATAATTCTTGGGTGGCTGTGTCATGATTTGCCTGTGTCGCTGTTTGGACACAAAATGGTTCCTTTTTCCTGTTGTAAATACTACTGTTTTGAACATCTGGTGCCTTTAAAGTACTTTAGTCTTTTGGGTTCTATTCCTAGGACAAATTTCCAGACTTGAGATAACTGGTCAAAAGAAGATGTACTTTATTATTTTTTTTTTTTTTGCTTTGAAGTAATAGTAGATACATGAGTAGTTGTAAGAAATAGTGCAGAAGGACTACCCTGGTGACTCAGTAGCTAAGACTTGCGGCTCCCAAGACAGGAGGTCTGGGTTTGATCCCTGATCAGGCAACTGTGTTTCACATGCCTCGAAAGAGATGAAGATTCCAAGTGTGGCAACTAACACTTGGCACAGCCAAATAAATAAATAGGTTAAAAAAAAAGCACGTGGAGATACCAAGTATGCTTTACTTAGTTTCCCCAATGGCACCATATTGTAAACTAGTATAGTATCACAACCAAAATATCGACATTGATCGTCACATGCAAGACAGTCTTTCACCACAAGGATCCCTCAAGTGCCCTTTTATAGCCATACTTCCCTCCTTCTCACCGCCCCCTGGTAGTTACTAATCTGTTCTCTATCTTTACACTTTTGTTATTTCCAGAGTGGAAATCATTCAAAGACGGAAGCAGTGTGTGACTTCTTGGGATTTCTTTGTTTACTCAGCATAATTCTCTGGAGATGATCCACGCTGTTGCATGTTATCATGCATGTATAACTAGTTCATTCCTTTGTATTGCTGAATTTCCATGGTTTATTTATTCATCCTTCGAAGAACATCTGGGTTGTTTTTAGTTAGGGGCCATCATGAATAAAGCTGCTATGAACACACATGTACAGGTTTTTGTATGTTTTTCTTTCTCCGGGATAAATGCCCACAAGTGCAATTGTTGGGTTGAATGATAGTTGTATGCTTCATTTTATCAGAAATTGCCAAACTGTTTCCATAGTGGCTATTCCCTTTTGAACATGCACATTTTATGGTTGTTCGTACATATTGCTGAATTACTTTCAAAAAGGATTGTGCCAATATGCATCACTGATAAAAATGTATACATGAATATATATCATATATGAGAATATACGTAACATTTTACCACATTGTTTTGAGTACTGGCTTTCAGAAATTTAACCTGTCAATTTAATAATATTATAGTAAAATTTTGTTGTGTTGGTTTCTAAACCAGACTTTTTTCAACTTTTCTCCATATTGGTTTCATGATAACTAAACCTAACCAATGGCAACCCACTCCAGTGTTCTTGCCTGGAGAATCCCAGTAACAGGGGAGCCTGGTGGGCCACCGTCTATGGGGTCACACAGAGTCAGACACGAGTGAAGTGACTTAGCAGCAGCAGCAGCAAATCTAACCAAAGGAGAACACTTCCTGTCCCCCACAGAGCTACACACAATAGCTCTTAGCTTCTCACTGAGGCACTAGAACTGCTTTGATTTCATTCTCTGGGCTTTGAGGTCCACCAGCTTTCTCGCAGCTCCTAGGTTTTTGTTTTGTTCTGTTTTTTGTTTTGTTTTTTTACAGAGACACTTATTCACTATAGAAAGTTTGGAAAATTTTAAGAAGCATCCAAATATATAGTGATATGGATATAAGTGTATGGGCTTCCCTTATGGCTCAGTGATAAACAATCCGCCCACAATGGAGGAGAGGCAGGAGACTCAGGTTCAACCCATGGGTTCAGAAGATACCCTGGAGGAGGGCATGGCAACCTACTCCATTATTCTTGCCTGGAGGATCCCATGGTCAGAGGAGCCTGGCGGGCTACAGTCCATGGGGTTGTAAAGAGTCAGACACAACTGAAGCGACTGAGCACAGCACATGGGTATATATGTATATGTACACATAGAAAGACACACACAGTTAAATACTACTCAGCCATAAAAAAGAATGAAAACTTGCCATTTGCATACCATTTACCTGGATGGACTTGAAGGGCATTATGCTAAGTGAAATTAGTAAGACAAGAGAAAGATACTGTATGGTATTACTTGTATATGTAATCTAAACAATACAAAACACTAGTGAATGTAACAAAAAAGCAGACTCACAGATATGAGAACAAACTAGTGGTTACCAGTGGGAAGAGGGAAGTGAGAAGGGGCAATGTAGGAGGAGGGGATTAAGAGGTACAAACTGTTAGGTATAAATGTATAAAATGAGCTACAAGGATATATTATACAAATTGGAGAATATAGCCAATATTTTATAAATGCAAATGGAGTCTAATAACAACTCTATATCAAAAAAACAACTTGATTAAAAAATGGGCAGAACTGAACATTTTTCGAAAGAAGAAATGCACATGTTGAGCATGAAAAGATGCTCAATACTACTAATTATGAAAGAAATACAAATCAAAACTACAATGAGATATCACCTCACACTTGTCAGAAAGGCGATTATCATTTGTACACTGTTGGTGGGAATGTAAATTGGTGCAGCCACTGTGGAAAATTGTATGGAGGTTTCTCAAAAAACTGAAAATAGAACTACCATATGACCCAGCAATTCCACTCCTAAGTATATGTCTGAAGAGAAGACAAACACTGATTTGAAAAGATGCATGCACCCCAATGTTCACAGCAGCATTATTTATAAATGCCAAGAGGTAGAACCTAAGTGTCGTAAGAAACAACCTAAGATGAATGGATAAAGAAGATGTGGTACATATATATATACATATACAATGAAATACTCAGTTCAGTTCAGTTCAGTTCAGTCTCTCAGTCATGTCCGGCTCTTTGCGACCCCATGGACTGCCGCGCATCAGGCTTCCCTGTCCATCATCCACTCCCAGAGTTTACTCAAACTCATGTCCATCGAGTTAATGATGCCATCCAACTATCTCATCCTCTGTTGTCCCCTTCTCCTCTTGCCTTCAATCTTTCCCAGCATCAGGGTCTTTTCAAATGAGTCAGCTCTTCACATCAGGTACCCAAAGTATTGGAGTCCCAACTTCAGCATCAGTCCTTCCAATGAATATTCAGGACTGATTTCCTTTAGGACGGACTGGTTGGATCTCCTTGCAGTCCAAGGAACTCTCAAGAGTCTTCTTCAACACCACAGTTCAAAAGCATCAATTCTTTGGCACTCAGCTTTCTTTATAGTCCAACTATCACATCCATACATGACCACTGGCAAAACCATAGCAAGTCTACCACTGTTTCCACTCTTTCTCCATCTATTTGCCATGAAGCAATGGGACCAAATGCCATGATCTTTGTTATCTGAATGTTGAGCTTTAAGCCAACTTTTTCACTCTCCTCCTTCACCCTCATCAAGGGGCTCTTTAGTTTTTCACTTTCTGCCATAAGGGTGGTATCATCTGCATATCTGAGGTTACTGATATTTCTCCCAGCAATCTTGATTCCAGCTTGTGCTTCTTCCAGCCCAGCGTTTCTCATGATGTACTCTGCATATAAGTTAAATAAGCAGGGTGACAATATACAGCCTTGACGTACTCCTTTTTCTATTTGGAACCAGTTCCATGTCCATTTCTAACTGTTGCTTCCTGACCTGCATACAGGTGTCTCAAGAGGCAGGTCAGGTGGTCTGGTATTACCATCTCTTTCAGAATTTTCCACAGTTTATTGTGATCCACACAGTCAAAGGCTTTGGCATAGTCAATAAAGCAGAAATAGATGTTTTTCTGGAACTCTCTTGCTTTTTCCATGATCCAGCAAATGTTGGCAATTTGATCTTTGGTTCCTCTGCCTTTTCTAAAACCAGCTTGAACATCTGGAAGTTCATGGTTCACATTCTGCTGAAGCCTGGCTTGGAGAATTTTGAGCATTACTTTGCTAGCATGTGAGATGAGTGCAATTGTGTGGTAGTTTGAGCATTCTTTGGCATTGCCTTTCTTAGGGGTTGGAATGAAAACTGATCTTTTCCAGTCCTGTGGCCACTGCTGAGTTTTCAAATTTGCTGGCATATTGAGGGCAACACTTTCACAGCATCGTCTTTTAGGTTTTGAAATAGCTCAACTGGAATACCATCACCTCCACTATGTTCGTAGTGATGCTTCTTAAGGCCCACTTGACTTCACATTCCAGGATGTCTGCCTCTAGGTGAGTGATCATACCATTGTGATTATCTGGGTCGTGAAGATCTTTTTTGTACAGTTCTTTTGTGTATTCTTGCCACCTCTTCTTAATGATCTTCTGCTTCTGTTAGGTCCATATCATTTCTGTCCTTTATTGAGCCCATTTTGCATGAAATGTTCCCTTGGTATCTCTAATTTTCTTGGAGATCTCTAGTCTTTCTCATTCTATTGTTTTCCTCTATTTCTTTGCACTGATCACTGAGGAAGGCTTTCTTATCTCTCCTTGCTATTCTTTGGAACTCTGCATTGAAATGGGTATATCTTTGCTTTTCTCGTTTGCTTTTGGCTTCTTTTCTTTTCACAGCTATTTGTAAGGCCTCCTCAGACAGCCATTTTGCTTTTTGCATTTCTTTTTCTTGGGGATGGTCTTGCTCCCTGTCTCCTGTACAATGTCATGAACCTCCGTCCATAGTTCATCAGGCACTCTGTCTATCAGATCTAGTCCCTTAAATATATTTCTCAAATAGATTTCTCAAATCCCTTATAATTGTAAGGGATTTGATTTAGGTCATAGCTGAATGGTCTAGTGGTTTTCCCTACTTTCTTCAATTTAAGTCTGAATTTGGCAATAAGGGGTTCCTTATCTGAGCCACAGTCAGCCCCTGGTCATGTTTTTGCTGAATGTATAGAGCTTCTCCATTTTTGGCTGCAAAGAATATAATCAATCTGATTTCTGTGTTGACCATCGGGTGATGTCCATGTGTAGAGTCTTCTCTTATGTTGTTGGAAGAGGGTGTTTGCTATGACCAGTGTGTTCTCTTGGCAAAACTCTATTAGCCTTTGCCCTGCTTCATTCTGTACTCCAAGGCCAAATTTGCCTGTTACTCCAGGTGTTTCTTGATTTCCTACTTTTGCATTCCAGTCCCCTATAATCAAAAGCACATCTTTTTGGAGTGTTAGTTCTAAAAGTCTTGTAGGTCTTCATAGAACTGTTCAACTTCAGCTTCTTCAGTATTACTGGTCGGGGCATAGACTTGGTTTACTGTGATATTGAATGGTTTGCCTTGGAAACAAACAGAGATCATTCTGTCATTTTTGAGATTGCATCCAAGTACTGAGTATGATAGCAACTCCATTTCTTCTAAGGGATTATTGTCCACAGTAGTAGATATAAGTGTTATCTGAATTAAATTCACCCATTCCAGTCCATTTTAGTTCGCTGATTCCTAAAACGTTGATGACGTTCACTCTTGCCATCTCCTGTTTGATCTCTTCCAATTTGCCTTAAGATTCATGGACCTAACATTTCAGGTTCTTTACAGCAATATTGCTCTTTACAGCATCAGACTTTACTTCTATCACCAGTCACATCCACAACTGGCTGTTGTTTTTGCTTTGGCTCCATCTCTTCGTTCTTTCTGGAGTTATTTCTCCACTGATCTCCAGTAGCATATTGAATGGAATACTGCTCAACCATAAATAAGAATGAAAAAAAATGAATTTTTGCCATTTGCAGCAACATGGAGAGACTTGGAGGGCTTTATGCTAAAGTGAAGAAAGTCAGACAGAGAAAGACAAATACTGTATGATATCGCTTATTTGTGGAATCTAAAAAACACAAGAAACTAGTGAATATGACAAAAAAAGAAGCAGACTCACGGATATAGACAACAAGGTAGTGATTACCAGTGGGGGCGGGGCAGGAAGTACAAACTATCAGGTATAAGATAGGCTCAAGGATGTATTGTACAACAGAGGGAATGTAGCCAATATTTTGTAATAATTCTAAGTGGAAAGTAACCTTTAAAAATTGTATAAAAATGAAAAATTGAAACATTTTATATGTGGTTCTATAATCTGCTTTTTTTCACACCATGTACTATAAACATTTTTCTGAGTTATTAAATATTCTTCTAAGCTACTGTTTTTAATGGCTAAATAGTACTCCTCATTGTTCTTGTACACCGTGCTTTGTTTAACCAGTTTTCTTACTGCAATGCTTGTTGGATTTACACAGCATTTTTCATGCCTAAAGGACAAGAGGAGAGAATGCTTAAATCAAGCCTTCTATTAATACCTTTTACGTTTTGGGGCTTATTTCCTAACAACAATTACTATAATTCCCCATTAAGAATACACTCCAGTTTTCCCTCTAATTAGGCTGATATACTTTTGGCACCATTCTGCTGTCTTTCTTAATTTGCTCCACCCCTCCCTTATTTTCTCTGGAGGAGGGTTCATTCTCTTATCTAGCTTCAGATAAAAGTTGTAAGTTATTATTAGCCAAACAGACTTTAATTTGTTACTAAGAACATTTTATTGTACTTTATTTTTACATATTTCATAGTAAATATGAAAAATTTACATATTTCATTCTCGTTTTTGTCTGAAATTAATAATCATGGACGTATGGACACAGTGAAGGAAGGAGAGTGTGGGTTGAATTGAGAGAGTAGCATTGAAACCTATACATTGTGTTCTTTAGTCACTAAGTCATGTCTGCCTCTTTGTGACCCCGTGAACTGTAGCATGCCAGGCTCCACTCTCCATAGAATTTTCCAGGCAAGAATAATGGAGTGGTTGCCATTTCTTTTTCCAGGGGATCTTCCCAACCCAGGTATCAAACCTGCATCTCCTTCATTGGCAGGTGGATTCTTAACCATGGTGCCATGTGGGCTTCTGAGAAGGAAATGGCCACCCACTCCAATATTCTTGCCTGGAGAATCCCATGGACAGAGGAGCCTGGCAGGCTACATACAGTCCATGGGGTCACAAAGAGTTGGACACGACTTAGAGACTAAACCACTACCACCACTTGGGCTTCAACATACACATTACTGTATGTAAAATAGATGACTGGTGGGAAGTTGCTGTATAATACAAGGAGCTCAACCTGGTGCTCTCTGACAACCTAGAGGGGTGGGATGGGGTAGGGGGTGAGAGGGAGATTCGAGAGGGAGAGAACATGTGTATACCTATGGCTGATTCACAGTTACATGGCACAAACCAAAAAACATTGTAAAGCAATTAACCTACAATTAAAACGTCTTCAAGAAGGGATTTTTGGAGTCTAAATACAGATTTCAGAAGGTTTAACGGATTCTGTCTATGAATTCTCGATGGGCAATGGAAATGCTAAATGAATAAAGAACCCTTCTGAATACATATCAGTAGAATAAAAGGAATATGTGGTCTGGAAATGTTATCCGAGTTCAAGTTATTACATATTATCTATGAATAATTTATCCTAATTTGTTTACATCATTTTGAAGCCATGTATTTTCTGGTTCTTCCTCATCTCCTTGACCTCAAAACACTAGAGAGCTGTAAGATTCAGTTCTCAGAACTTCCCTTTTCTCTTATACTTGCTCCCTCGGCAATGGTCCAGTTTCTCAGCTTTGAACTGTGTGCTGTATGTGACAACTCCTCAGGGCTTATCATCTGGACCTCTCTGCTTTCCAGCTACATCTCTCTGCCTATCCCACACCTCCATGGGGATGTCTGCCCGGCATCTCAAACCTATATCCACAGCCAAACCCTTGATTTTCCTCCTCAAACTACTCCGGAGTACTCCCCATCTCAGTACCCAGCAACTCCTCCCTCATAGGAGATCAAGTCCAAAATCTTAGTTATTTTTGCCTCTTTTTCTCATGTGGTGCATCTAACATGTCAGCTCTCCCGGGTATAGCCAGAGTCCTACTGCTTCTCACCAGCTTCACTGACACCCCACCTAGGTCCAGGCCACCTCTAGTGAGGAGGCTGTGATTATTATAGGGGCCTTCTAACAGCCTTCGTGCTTCCAGCTGAGCCCCCTCCGCCAAGCCTTGGGAGAGCACAATTAACATATTTCACATCAGGTCAGTCTCTGCTCTAAACTTCCCCATGGCTTCCCATTTCACAGTACAAACCAGAGGTTTGAGAACAGCTTACACACCCCTGCATCATCTGTCCCTCCACCCACCATCTCTCTGTCCCCAACTTCTGCCACCCTCTCCTCGCTCCCTCTGCTTCTGCTGCACTGGTCTTGCTGTATCTGGAACAATTTGGCTCTCTCCTGCTTCAGGGCCTCTACGTCCATCCGCTAATGGGAATGCTCCTCCCCCACATATTGATAATTCTGCATGCCTCCCTCCCTTTGGATTTTTTTTTTTTTTTTTTTGCCCAAAGTCATCTTTCCCAGGCCTTCTCTGATGGCCTTCTTTAAAACTGTAACCTCCCACTCTCCCTGCCTGGAGGGCTTCCCAGGTGGCTCAGCGGTAAAGAATCCACCTGCCAATGAGGAAATGTGGGTTTGATCTCTGGTCCAGGAAGACCCCCTGGAGAAGGAAAAGGCAACCAACTCCAGTATTCCTGCCTGGGAAATCCCATGGACAGAGGAGGAGTCTGGTGGGCTATAGTCCAGGGGATTGCAAAGAGTCAGACACAACTGAGCACACACGGACTCCCCCAAGACATTCCCTATCCCTACATCTGACTTATTTTTCTCCATAGCACTTTTTTGAAATATTGAATGTTTTCTTCTTATTCTTAATATTTCTTTATTTATTTTTGACTGCGTCAGGTCTTAGTTGCGGAACTTGGGATCTTTCATTGAGACCATGCAGGCTTCTCTCTAGTTGCAGAGTATGGACTCAGTAGTTGTGGTACATGGGCTTAGTCACCCCATGGCATGTGCGATCTTAGTTCCCCAACCAGGGGTCAAACCCACGTCCCTTGCATTGGAGGGCACGTTCTTAACCACTGGACCACCAGGGAAGTCCCTCCATAGCACTGAGCGTCACCTAATATAGAGTTTATTTACTGTCTGTCTTCCCCTTGCCAGAAAGTAAGTCCCCAAGAGCAGGGATTCTTCTCTCTCCTCCCACAACAATATCTTCATTGCCTAAAACAATGCCTGATACATAGTGAAGCATCCAATAAATTTTTCTTGAATGAATGAATGGATTTCAGTTTGTGGCGAGGCCAGGCAGCCCTATGTGCTTTAGAAAAATAAGGATGGATTGTTTCCAGATAGATTGTATCAGTAATTTAACTTTTACACCATTGGTGTAAAAGCCATCTTTGTGTTGCCTTTTCCTATGTCTTCTCTGTAGGTTCTTCTCTATGCAGTTCTCTAAATAGAATTATTGTGGAGGAAAGCCTTTGCAGCATGGTAGGAGTTTGATATTCAATATGTCTAAGTGTTACCCCAGTATCTTGCCATGCAGTGCCCAGAGGTATTCCATAGTCCCAACTTTATGCTGGTCCACTTCAGGCATAGTTTAGTGACTATTCCAGCACCATGGTTCTATCTGATTAGTTCTTCCCCTTCTCATTTCACTTGTGATTCTTTCTTTATTGTTTTTGATCTTCTTCCCTTGAAATTTAACTCCTCCAACATTTCATTAATGTCTCTTCTAATAACTTTTCAGTCTCCTTAAATATAATTTGGTATTTTTCCATGCCTTAAAATTGTTACATATTTAAGTTTTCAAAAAGCTTTAAAGTGTATTATATTCTTTAGTTGAGTCCATACTCAGAAATGTGTCCAGTTTTTAGAATTAATATTCTTTATAAGTTCGAAATAGGTGGGGGTTGTAGGAGGCCTAAACATAATTTCAAACAGGTAAAGTAAATAAGCACTGAGAAATCCACACAGTTCTCATAAACAGCTACTGCCCACTCCTGTCATTGTCAACACTTGTGAATGAACAAGGTGGTTTTTATGGGCTATCTGGGTGTGTCTGCATTCATTGGCCTCTGAAATCTCCATACTTACTTCAACCATGAGGAAACACATGTAAACATTTTGAGTCTAAAAGGTGCATGAGGGACTTCCCTGGTGGTCCAGTGGTTAAGAATTCCCCTGCCAATGCAGGAGACACTGGTTTGATCCCTGGTCTGGGAAGATCCCACATGCCAAGAAGCAAGCAAACCCGTGTGCCACAACCACTGAACCCGGGGGCCTAGAGCCTGTGCTCCACAAGAGAAGCCCATGCATCACAGCTAGAGAGCAGCCCCTGCTCACTGCGACTAGAGAAAGCCTCAGGCAGCAGCAAAGACCCAGCACAACCAAAAATAAATAAATAATAAAATAATTTTCAAAAAATAAAAAGTGCACAAGCAATGTTAAGACTGTAGATTTTTTTCATGTGCAGCCTCATTCTCTGTTACCTAAGACTTTATACTTGCTCTATGCCCTTCTACCATGAAGAACCCAGTCTTTGTACTCAAACCTGAATTTGACTCTACCTTGACTTCTTATGGACCAAGTCTCATTTTCCACCATCCACTTTTCGAAAAAAAGCGTTGCTAGATCTACCCCTCAAGGCTGTTATGAGAATCACCTGCCTAGCACTGGGTCTTGGTGCTTAATAAATGCTTTTGTTATGACTGTATTGTAATCATAGCTTAGATATAATGTTTAACAGGGAAACTTCCAAGCATGCACAAAAATGGAGAAAATAGCTTATTGAATCTCAAAGTGCCCAGCTTCAGCAATTATCCACCCATGCTGATCTTTCATATACACATCCCACTGAGTCCCCCTGAGATTATTCTGAAACAAATCACAGATATCATGTCATTCATCCATAAATATGTATCTCTGAAGGATATTCTTTTAAAAGAATAACCCTGAAGGAGGATCAGAACTAATAATTCCTTGTTATTGTTTAGTTGCTAAGTCATGTCTGACTCTTGTGACCCCCATGGACTGTAGCATGCCGGGGTCTTCTGTCCATGGGATTTCGCAGGTAAGAATACTGAAATGGGTTGCCAATTCCTAAATATTATCAAAATCCAGTTAGTATTCAAATTTTCCAGTTGTTACATAAGTTTTTTTTTAATGGTTTGTTTAAATCAGTATCCAGTTAAGGTCCCTTTGTATTTATTATACCACTTAATATTTTATTGGAAAAATAATTAAGGTGTGGGAAGGGATTTTGCTGTAAGAATGTTCATTGCAGTGTTGTTTAGAATGGAGAAAAAGTAAAATAAGTTAATTATAGAAAAGATAAGCTTCAAAGAAATAGAACATATTTAAATTTAAAATAGTAATGTACGTAATTCCCTGGCCACCCAGGGGTTAGAACTCTGCACTTTGACTGCCATTGGCCTGGGTTCAGTCCCTGGTCAGGGAACTAAGAGCAGTGCAGCCAAAGGGGAAAAAAAAATGCTCTAGAAAGACTGTGATGAACAGAAAAGGTATTGGTAAGTGGAAGAACCAGGTATAAAACAGTATTTATACTTTCTATTTTTGCTAATAAAATATGTATCTTATATGCCTATTTCTAAATGGTAAGGAAACAAGCAATTATAATGCTCTCAAATTTTAGAATTAATTTTTCTTTTTCACGTATGAGTTGTGTAATAAAAAGTTATTAAAAATAAAAATGCAGCAGAAGTGCATCTTGGCGGCCGTTTTGGTTTCATCCGGAGTTAGTTATATTTGGCCTGTTATGCTTTCTTCTTACCATGCGTCTCCTCATGTGATCTGCAGAGAAGTTCTCTGAGGCGAGAAAGGGCAGGAGCTCTGAGGGTTTGTGCCTTCACCTGAAGCCAGCACCAAGCTCCACAAAAGCTCATTCAGATGGCTATTGTTCTCTGATTGGGACGCATGATCTCATGCCATCCCACGAAGGTGGGAGGCAGGGATGTGCTTAAACTAGTCTTCCTTTAAAGGGGAGTTGCTGTCTGTAGGTTGGCTCTAGGGCCAGGTTTTGGTCCAGATGTCTGCTGCTGGCCATAATCATGAGACAACACGTTGCATGTCATTGGAGTTTCAACATCTCCGTGTAGGTATATGAGGGGAAGGACCTCCTCTTGTTTGGCCAAGGGAGTGCTTAATCCTGCCTCCGTGTAACACTACACATCTCACTGTGAGGTTCGGGATCTGACCCAACTTGCCCTGGTTCTCCACACCCCTTTAAGGTAGGATTGGCTTCTGCTTGTTTTCACTTTCAGTAAACTGTTCACTTTCTAACCACTGTCAACTCCTTTAACCTTTGTGGCCGATGCCTGCAGTCTCTGAGTCCCTCTCAGGGAGTTTTCCTATGCTCAGCTCAGGCCCCCTGTGGCTCTCTGAGTCCCTCACCCAGGGCCCGCCTGGTCGGCCTGCTGGCCCTGCACCAAGCCCTCCCCACCCCCACCACACTGCTGTTTCCAGTGTCTGGGCTGTGCTCCACCTGTTCTCTGGAGCTGGTCCCCACTCCTCCTTTTTCGAATCCCCATCTATACCCTCAGTTTAGCCGTATATTCCTTGTTCTCTAATTGGGTCTCTAGATGTCCATCTTTTCTCCCATACAAGGCTGTGGGCTCGTTGCAGGCAGGCACTGTCAACAATGATGCTGATGATAACAGCTCTGATGTGACTGGGCATCAGTATGACTCTGGGTGACTGGGCACATCTCCTGGACCAGCCACAGCTTCATGATTTACAAAATTTCTCATCAGTGATGACAACAAGCTTGTGTCATTATTCCTCTTAACAGATGCAGAAATTGAAGCCTTGAGAGGGTAAGTAACTTGTCCAAGGTCACCCAGCTAGAAAGTGACAGAGCAAGAATTTTTGACCATATATATCTGTCTGACTGCAAAGTCTGTGTTTTTTCACACCCTGCATACTCTTTGTCACTGTTGGTTGCTTGATTCAGATTTCCTTGAGTGTTTTCACCATGACATCCTTGGGGTCCTCCTTTCTCAGTGATAGAAAACCTTCCTGTTAATCAGAGAGCAGATGATAATCTCTCTGGCCAAGGTATTCAGGGCTGGGCTCTTCTGAGCCCAGGGAGTTGGCTGAGATGGGAACACGCCAAGCTCTGTGAGCTCCTCCTACCCCCGTTTCCTCGTCTCTGCTATCCCTTCACTGCCCCACAACTTCTTTCTCTTGTTTTTTCCCTGGAGAACTTACACAGCCAGCCATTCTCTCTAGATGATCAGGGGGCCCTGGAGCTGCAGGTCTGATAGCTCTTGATAGAGTTGGTAAGAAAATGGAGCAATGGATCAGCAAGAATCCAGACTGTAAACAAACCCCCTATGCCTGCCCCCTGCAGCTCGCATACTCCCGGTGGACTCTTCCCTGTACTCTTCCTCCTCCCCATCCCCCAATCACAATCCAGGCCTCGGAGCTCCTGAGCCCTTAGGCTAAGCCCCACCCCTCTCCCAGCATCTTGAAGTTTAGGGGCTGCTTCAAGTGAGAGATTCCCAAGCAGGGGTGTGTTGGAGAGACTTCTGGGGGCGGCCGGTCCTGGGAGCATGTGGGAAAGGTGATCCCTGCCACCGTCTCCAAGGACATCGACTGAGCTCCCTAAGAGACCCTCTGCCCTTTCCCCCCTCCCAGCAGCCCAGGCGAGCAGGGACCAAGCTTGCTTATTGTCACCTGACGCTGGGCAGCCACTGATCCCATTGGTGGAGCCAGATTCGGTCTGGCTCTTTCGTTCTTTCTCGCCTTCTCTGCCTCTCTCTCCTCCACGCCGCTTTGATTTCGCTCTCGCTTCTCTCCCGGCTAGGAGCATTGCCTCTCCGGGGGCAGAAGCGTTGCGCTGCAGAGTCAGGCGGGGCATGGAAGAAGCCTCCTTGACAGTCGCAAAAGGAGCTAGGGGAGCAAGCGAGTGCTGCTGACTGTGACCTAGACGTCCGGCTGCTGCCCCTCTGCCTGAGGAGCACGTCCACACAGAGGTCTCTCCCTTCCCTCCCATCCAGATCTCCCTCTGCAGAGCCCGGTGGAGCCAGGTGAGTGTTCTTCCTCCCCAGAACATCCTGCTGTCAATCTAGAGACGTGGCCAGGGGCTAGGAGCCGGGGGCACCAGGGTCCCGCCATTGCCCGCGGTGCCCACCTGGAGTGCCAGGAACGACAACCTTGTCCCCCTTTCCCTGGGCGCTCAGCAAAGGGGTTCACAGCTGGACTCAGTCCCTGGGGCACCACTGTCACCCCGTGACCATTCTGCTGCAGTCAGCGATGCCACTGGGGACAGGGTGGGGGGGACGCGTTCCCTCTGGCATGCAGTGGCTGCTCTGAACAGGCACGGGCGGCCTGGAGTCATCAGTGTGTATAGCTTGAGTGCTTGCTTGTCAGGGGACTAGAGGCTTGCTTGCGTACATAGTTCTGTCTGCCTGCACTTATGTTCACACGTGTTGTGTCTGGAAACATACGTTTCTTTCGCATGTAAGGTCCATGTGTGGGGGACCAGTTATCTGAGTAGCTTGGGGGCTGTGTGGGCTGGGGGTGATGTGAGGCAGTATATTTTTGGGATGGACATATCACTTGTCATGTGTGTGGGAGTGCTTGTTGTTGGGGGAGGGGAATGCATGCGACCAGAGAGGGTTTCTAGGTGGGGAGGCACAACTCCGGAGCAGGAGGAGGGATGGAGGTGGAGAGAGTGGGCAGAAACCTCTGTCCATGGGTAGGTCCACCTGCGTAGGTGCGCAAACCTGTTGGCATGAGAAGGATGGGGCTGGCAGAGCCTGGCAGAGACAAACGCATTCTCCAAGTCTGTGGCTTTGAGCCCGGAGGAGCCGTGAGCGAGAATACCAGAATATGGGCAGAGGTTGATGTGTGTGTGAATGCACACGTGTGTGCAAGAAGGCGGAGGTGGCACGCATGCATGTTAGTGCCTGTGGCCTCCTTTCTTCCCCAAATATGGCTTGTGGGAAGGCGTGTGTGCATACGTGTGTGTGAGAGCCTGCGGATGTGAACATGCGTGGGTTTGTGTGGAGGTGACAGCTTGTGGAGAGCCAGCTGTAGGACATTCTTAGAATGCAGAAGGTGGTGGAGGGGACCTTAGTGCATAGGTGAGTGAGGAGGACAAGGATGTCTGAGGAGGTGTGTGCAGCCATGTGTGGTAGGTGTGGGTGGGCAGATCCAGTGCGTGTGCCTCTGCGTGTGGGTGTGTGTAAATGCTTGTCTTAGGGTGGATTACATGGGACCATGGGTGTTTCTCAGGTGCTATCTCAGCCTGTCCATCAAACCCTGCCTTTCCCCATCATCTGGGCTTAGAGACCTGGGTGCACGCCCATCCTTGGTCCTCTTGGCTTTGTTGTTCTCCCAGTGTCACTCACAGTCAACCCCCAAAGCTAGTATGGGCTCCCCAAAGCTAGATCTGAGCTCTCCTAGAACTGGAGAGAGGAAAGGAAGAGCCAGGTGCTGGAGATCCCACCACCAAACACGGCTGCCCCTGCCTCTGGGAAGAGTATGAGAACAGGAGTAAGGGAGCAGGGGTGGGTGTCCGCCCTCGGGGTCAGCGTAGACTGCATCCCATGTGGGTGGGAGACAGCCACTTGGGCCCTCTGGGGGATGTGTTTGTGTGTGTCTGCGTTGGTGTGTGTGGGTGCATGTGTGTGGGTGCATTTGAGGGGGCACGTGTGTCTCCCAGGGAGCTCCTCACTGGTAGCCCGAGGGATGGCAACTGCCCCCCGCTCCACACCTGTCCCCATGAATTACCAACTGTTTTATTACCACGCAGTTGTTTCTAGACGCCCATCCCATTCTGTTTGATTCGGGGGTGGACCTGGGAGCAACACCGTGCTTATTTACCATAGGATTCCCGTACACAGAGCCACCGGCATTTGGCTGCATTTCATCACAGGCAGGCACACACTTTAGGGTGGAAAGCTAAGATGAAGCAAGGACTGAGCTGACATCCTAGGACTGGTGGGAGCCACCACCCATATTCTTCACCCTGTGCCTGCTACCCAGGCAGCCCATGGGTTAATTTAGAGGTGCCAGGCTCCCGAGCAGGCTTAATTGACAGGAGAGTGTGGGTTGGATCTTATGAGAGCTATAATTAGAAGTACCTGCTTTCGAAGGTACAAGGTACCCTCACCGTTAGCGCCTGGGTGAGGGAGAGAGACAGGGAGAAAAGGAGATGACACCCCAGAAATCTGAGTGTGCTGACACTGGGCTTGAGGAAGGCAGGAGCTCTGTGGGGGACGGAGAACACACCCCAGGGCAGAGTCTGATCATGTGCTCTTGGCCCAGAGACAGCACCCCTCCGCCACCTCCTCCTCCCTCTCAGTTCCCCACCCTGTTCTTCAGAGGTCCTTTGAGCCAGGCCAAAGTCAAGGCCAGAGCCAGCTTGTCCCAGTTACAGTACAGGTGAGAGTGATGATGTTGTGGTCCTTTCAAACCCGGAACAGCAGCCAGGGATAGAAAGAGGTGAGAGAGAAGGCAATTCCTTGAAAGGGAAGGATGGAAAGAGGAAAAATAAATAGCAGTAGAACCATGAGCACCTGGCATACACAAGCACATAACACATGTATCACGCATCACACACACACGCGTGCACACACACACACACACACAAGAGGACAGAACCTTAGCTTAAAGATAAAGAGCTTAGACTGTGGAATTAGACCTGCATTCCAATCATTTTCCAGCTGAGTGGCCTTTGGCATCTTAGTACCACCCTCCATCCCCGACCTCAGCTATTTAATCAGTAAAATAGGGACAATAATAATAATTGTGAGGCTTGCACGAGATGATGTTTGTGAAATTATTAGCACGTAGTTGGCCTGCAAGAGATGTAAAGGTTAAAAACTAGTCACTGAAGAGTCAAGTAACCACAGGATCTGCTGAAAGAAAAAGAAAAAAATGGAGTTGAAAAGTTACAGGTGCAAGAGAGCTACGGCCTGCTGCCCCTCTTGCCACCAGTGGATCCATGTCATCTCCATGGTGCCTGTGCTCCCAGCCCCTCCGTGGTGATCCTTGCTGAGTCACCCCCAGGGTGGAGGGGGGCCTGGGCTCAAGAGCCCTGGCACCCAGGCCTCTGGGCTGCCGGTGCCCCTGCCTGCTGTGCCCTCAGCCCATCTTCTCGCCACTCCTGCACCTCCGGCACCCCCCTTCTCTGTTCACGCCTGCTGGCTGCAGGCCCCCTCCGCGGCTCCATCTGCTGCAAATCTGTCCCGCCCTGTGTCTGCAGCATTCCCACTGCCTCCGCCACCTGTCAGGTGCCGTCTGCTCTGCAGACCCCTCCGAAGAGAGAGCCAAGAGCCCCCGCCAAGGGGCCCCCCAGCCCACCTTCAGATTCACCCCTCCAGCCCTCCCCATGCCATCTTCCTATCAGATCCGACAAGGCAGGTACAAGTGAAGGCTCCTCAAGGTTCCACCTGGCAAGGGATGGTGGGAGCAAGACATTCTAGAAGGTTCCGGGGCAGGGAGGGAGGTACTGAAGCTTCTTTTCCCCTCTGCAGTCCTCACAGAAGCCAAACCAGCGGGGAGCATGGAGCTGCTGTCCACGCCCCACAGCATTGAGGTCAGCAACATCACCTGCGACTCCTTCCGCATCTCCTGGACCATGGAGAACAGTGACCTGGAGAGGGTCACCCACTACTTCATCGACCTGAACAAGAAGGAGAATAAGAACTCCAACAAGTTCAAGCACCGGGTGAGCGCACCGCCCAGAGTGCTTCCTCCCAGAGGCTGCTCTCCAAGGAGGCGGGCCGGCAGAATGCCTAGAGAGGGCCCGACTCCAGCCCAGCTCCTCCTGGGGAATCTTGGGAAAGTTTAACCTCTCTCTTCCCCCGGTAAAAAGGGAATAATAATAATAATAATAATGCCAGCTTGTGAGAGGCTTCATGGAGGTAACTGTCTGTGTGGTGTTCGACTTGGGCCCAGCATACCTTGAAGAGCGCTATCAGCATCGTGACTGGACCTTCACACGGGGTGGGAAAAGCCAGGGTGGGGCCACAGACGTCACACCTGGGGATGTCTCAGGGGTCTGACAAAGCCCCTAACTCAGGAAACAGCCTTGTTTTTGATGGGGTGGGCCTTGGGCAGGGGTGGGGCCCATTGCTTGGTTCTCAGGCCCCTGAGGGGTGGTTTTCTAGGTGGCGCTAGTGGTAAAGAACCTGGCTGCCAACGCAGGAGACAGAAGAGAGGCGGGTTCGATCCCTGGGTGGGAAAGATCCCCTGGAGGAGGGCATGGCAATCCACTCTAATATTCTTGCCTAGAGAATCCTATGGACTGGCCTGCCACAGTCCATGGTGTTGCAAAGAGTTGGACACGACTTAGTGACTGAGCACACACGCATGCAGGCCCTTGTGATCCTTTCTGCCCTCCCCCTCTGGGCTATCCTTCACTGGGTTTAGAAAAGAGATGGCGTGGTGAGCCCTCTGATGGCTGGGGTGTCCTTTCCCTGGGTTAGAGCTAGTGTGGGGGTGGGCAGGAGGAAGGCTTCTATCTTCTCGAGCTGGCGAGCTGGCAGAGAGGCAGGGGGAAGAGTGAGGTGGGAAGGAGCTGGTTCCCACGACGACCGCATCGTGTGGGTTACTCACCCTCTCTTTCTTTGGAACTGGCTCTCCAATCTGGGTGTCTTTTGGCAGGCCAGTTGCCACGGTGACGTGAATGTTCAACACCACCCCCTTAACCCTCCTCCCCCCAAAGAAGAAGGCATATTTTCCTTTCCTCCCTGGCTTCTCAGCATTTGTCGTTGCCGTGGAGACGGCGCTGCAGTGTGCAGCGCTCTCGAGGTGTCCCTCGAAAATGAAGGTCTCACCGCCCTCAACTTTGCAGGCCTCCACCCCAGTGGCCTTTCTCCTCCGTTCCCAAGAGAACAGGCATCAGGGGTTAAGCAGGTGGAGGCCAGGGAGGATCTGTACGGCCTTCCCAATGGCCACTGCTTGCTTCTGCAGGAAAATGGTGGCCAGGGCACCGAGCCATTGAGTCCTTAAGACTCCGGCTATCTTCAACAGGAAGGTGGCCATTGGGGGAGTGAGAGGCCTGGGGGAATGCCAAGGGTGGACGTGACCTCCAGTTTGACTCTTGGCTCTCTGTCTGCACCTCACTTCTCAGGATGTCCCCACCAAGCTTGTTGCCAAGGCTGTGCCACTGCCTATGACGGTGAGAGGCCACTGGTTCCTGAGTCCCCGCACTGAATACAGTGTGGCAGTGCAGACTGCTGTGAAGCAGAGCGACGGGGAGTACCTGGTGTCTGGCTGGAGTGAGACGGTCGAGTTCTGCACTGGGGGTGAGGTTCTGCTGTCTGGCTGCTTTGGCTGATTTAGCGATGGTCAGGAGGGGGCTTCCTCTTAACCCAGCATGCATTTAGCAACTCCTGCTGTATGTAGGCACCATGCTCTGGCTGACACCGTGGATGAGACCCACTCCTGCCACCCCAAAGCCTGCAGTCTGATGCAGGAGGCAGATGTGAGCACTGCTAATTGCATTGACCATACCACTTCTGGAAAGGGATGGAGGTACTTCTCTGGCCTGGAGCAAGCATAAGTGTGGGAAATCACACATAACAGAAACTTACCACCTTAACCATTTTTCAATGGACAGTCCAGCAGGATTAAGTATGTTCATGTTGGCACACAATCCATGTCTAGAAAATGTTCATCTTCCCAAGCTGAAACATTATGCCCCCTTAAAAAACAACTTACCTTTCCCCTTCATTAAATGCCCCAGAAACCACCCTTACTCTTTTTGTAAATTTGACAACTCTCAGTATCTCATATGGGACTTCCCTGTGGCTAAGACAGTTAAGAATCTGCCTCCCAATGCAGGAGACCTGGGTTCAATCCCTAGGTCGGGAAGATGCCCTGGAGAAGGGAATGGCAACCCACTCCAGTATTCTTGCCTGGAGAATCCCATGGACAGAGGAGCCTGGCTGGCTACAGTCCAGTATCTCATATGAAGGGAATCATACAGTATTTGCACTTCTGTGACTGGCTTATTCATTTGGCAAAATGTCTTCAAGGTTCATCCGTGTTGTAGCATGTGTCAGAATTTCTTTCCTTTTTAAAGCTCAATAACACCCCATTGTGTGGATGGACCACATTTTGTTTATTGATCATTGGTTGATGGACACTGGTGGGACCATCACATTTTGTTTGTCTTGAGCCTCCACTCAGCCTCGGAAAATGGCCCCGCAAACTTGCCTATTAACTTGCAAACTCCAACATGAACAGACACTGGGGCTTCTGCGTATTGAGTCACTGGTGACCCAGGATCTGCCCCACAATCTTCTATTCTTTTGTTGTCCACGTGAGAATTGCTCCAGATCTTCCCCTGTCATAAGGAAGGGGCAGGAACATCCTTAGCCTCAGGCCTCAGAAGCTGCTGACTCCATCCTCTGCCAAGGTCTGTGCCCCAGCTCTCCTTGACCTGCCTTTCTCTTTTGAGTGCTGTTTTTTTCCTTAACTTGGCTTCAAAACCCCACTCTCTGGAGGTACTCCTGCACCTTGCAGGGAACGTCTCTTGGTGTACCCCAGAACTCTACATGCAGTGGGAGTTCATTCAAACTTGGGAGCTGGGGATGGCTGCAATCCAGTTCCTCCTTCTCTTGTCAATGCAGCGCCCTGGCCAGGGCTGCATTAGCAAAGAGGAAAGGGCAGCTTTTCCTGCTTCGTTCAAAGGTGCTGTCTAGATGAGCAGCAGCCCTGCCTGGACCCCACAGCCCTAGCCTCTGGCCTGGCCCATCCAGTCTAGTTTTACCATTCTGTTTCCAGCCTTCCTCCTTTCTCCTGGGATGCTGAGGCAGAGTCGTTGCCCCTAACCCTTTCTTTCCCTCAGTTGTCTGCAGTTTCCCCTCAGTTATTGTTCAGTTGCTAAGTCGTGTCTGACTCTTTGCAACCCCAAGAATAGCAGCATGCCAGTCTTCGCTGTCCTTCATGATCTCCCTGAGTTTTCTCAAACTCATGTCCATTGAGCTGGTGATGCCATCCAATCATCTCATTCTGTCCCCCCTTTCTCCTCCTGCCTCCAATCTTTCCCAGCATCAGGGTCTTTTCCAATGAGTCGGCTCTTCGTATCAGGTGGCCAAAGTATTGGAGCTTCAGCATCAGTCCTTCCAATGAATATTCAGGATTGATTTCCTTTAGGATTGACTGGTTTGATCTCCTTGCTGTCCTGAAATTACCCCTGACTTCCATATAGTGGTGTGGACAGGCTCATACCTGCTGGATTTGAGGGGCTCTCTCCAAAGGACCTCAGATTCTTTCCTCTCAATCTTTTGCCTCTTGGTTCTCTTTTCACATGAAAATGGTCTGGGATTACAGTCTCTGGGTCCCTCGACATGATTGTATAACTGGGCAGCCCTCTGCCCTTTTCTAGTGCAGAGCCCTGAGCCTCTGGTCACAGGGCATTGAGGTGACAGGACAGACAGCCTCCAGCTGCCCAAGTTCCCAGCCAGGCCAGGTAGTCCTTTCTGGTCCCAGGTACTGTGACTGTCTGGTTTCCCCTGCACCCTGGGGGCAGTGGGTGATCTGAGGGGGAAGCTGTGATCCCCCGCCTGGCCCTCAGCTCACCCACCTGGACTCTTGCAGATTATGCCAAGGAGCACCTGGCCCAGCTACAGGAGAAGGCTGAGCAGATTGCAGGCCGCATGCTCCGCTTCTCTGTCTTCTACCGCAACCATCACAAGGAGTACTTCCAGCACGCCAGGTACGGCCAGCTCTGGACTTCCTGCCGCGGCTCTGCCCACTACCCTGGCCCTCTGAGGTTACCTCCACCCTGTTAGTTGCCAGACCCCCCTCTGGTGTCCTCACCATCGCCCTATATCCCAGGCTGGTTCGGGGGGAGGGGGGGTGTTGGGCTCCAGAGAAGGAAAGGGGCTTCAGAATGGGGCTGCTTGGAGGCACTGCACTAACAAGCCTGAGTGAATGAGGTCCTGGGTTTAATCCTCCCTTTTGCTGAGCTCTAAGGCTACAGGTTGGGCTTTCAAGGTGGCACAGTGGTAAAGAATTCACTTGCCAATGCAGGAGACACAGGAGATGTGGGTTTGATCCCTGGGTCAGGAAGGTCCCCTGGAGAAGGAAATGGCAACCCACTCCAGTATCCCTGCCTGGGAAATCCCATGGACAGAGGAGCCTGGCGGGCTACAGTCCATGGGTTCACAAAGAGTTGGACGTGACTGAGCACGCATGCACACAAGGCTACAGGTCAGCTGTCCCTCCAATTCAGGCCCTGGTCTCAAGGGAGGTGGTGAGGGGAACACAGAGTGAGAGGATTCTGAGCAAGAAGGGTCGTGATCTTCAAACTGTGTGCTGGGAAGCCTGGAGGCTCCGGGGAAGGATCTCAGGGCATCCTAGGGTGGTGCTGAAGGGTTAGTGAGGAACTCAGAGGATGAGGCCGGGTGAGCCCCACCCCCATCATCCAGCCAGGGCAGCTTCAGGTTTGTTGCCTCTGCCTGCCTGTGTATAATTTCCTTGGGGGATACAAGAGGGGCTCTGCTTGAATGTTTGAAGTATTTTTAACATATCTGAAAATTGGTGATTTGATCCAACACTCTAAGCCTACAAATGGGGAGACTGAGGCCCAGAGGGCCAGAAGGGCCAGGGGCTGCCCATCCACTCTTCGCTGCCTGATACGGCTCCAAGTCCTTCTAAGGCTGGGCCAGGGCAAGCTGCCGCTGTTACTGTTTTTATCACGGCAGTCTGCTGGGGTGGGGCATTCTGACCTGACCCCAGGGAGTCTTCTGTGTTTATACTAAAGAAGGGAGGCAGTAGGTGAGTGGGGAGGACACTGGCCCAGTTTGGGCTCCTCTATCAGCAAGCAAGGGAGAGACGCAGAGCATCCATATATGCTGGAATATAAAGATGAATAGGGACTTCTCTGGTGGTCCAGTGGTTAAGACTCCATGATAGCACTGCAGGGTTCAATCCCTGGTCAGGGAACTAAGATCACTGCATGCTGTAGAGTGTAGCCCCCCCCCAAAAAAAAAAGAATAAAGGCATAGCCCCCGCTCCTGCAAACCTGAGTCTATCAAGGGGACAGTACAGCCGGATGGAAAGTAGTAAGTGTGTGTGATTGCTGAGTAAAGTTCAGTGCCCTGCACACAGTAAGCAGTCCAAGTTTTGTTGAATACAAGTGTTTGCTGTTCCTGGAAGGTTTTTTTTTTTTTTTTGGCTACCTCGGGTCTTAGTTGCATCACGTGGGATATTTTTTTGCAGTGTGCAGACTCTAGTTGTAGTGCACAGGTTTAGTTGCCCCGAGGCCCATGGATTTTAGTTCCCCAACTTGGGATTGAGCCCACACACCCTGCACTGGAAGGCAGATTCTTAACCACTGGACCACCAGGGAAGTCCCTGGAAGGTTTTAGAGGAGAAGGGAGGGGACACCTGTTTTGGACTTTGCAGGATGGTTAGAAGTTTGCCAGGCCAGGTGGGAAAAGGTAGAAAAGGCAGTTCAGGCAGAGGGAAGAGCACTGCAAAGGTACAGAGGCAGGAAAGACCTGGGGTGGGGTTCTTGCACGGCTGGAGGGTGTTACCTGTGAGTGTGGGGGTGGTAGGAGGTGGGACAAGAAAGACCAGATCTTCCCGATCTTGCTTTTTTGTGCAAGCCCCATCAAAAGGGTTTTAAGCTGGGGAGTGGCAGGTTCAAATCTCTCCTCCGTGAAGGAGTGGGCTGGATCAGCCCCATCCCTTCTCTTGCCTTCTGGAATGTTCTATTTGTGACTGGTGGAGGCGGTAGCTGGTGGGAGAACTGGGAGCTGGGCTGACTTCCTTCTTGGTCACACCACAGCCGTCAAGCCTCAGTCCAGCTAACCAAAAGCATTTTCTCTTCCTCATGGCATTTATTTTCCCCCTGTGGTGGGCAGGACACACTGCGGGAACATGCTGCAACCCTACCTGAAGGACAACAGCGGCAGCCACGGCTCCCCGACCAGCGGCATGCTCCACGGTGTCTTCTTCAGCTGCAATACCGAGTTCAACACTGGCCAGCCCCCGCAGGACTCCCCCTACGGCCGCTGGCGCTTCCAGATCCCCGCCCAGCGCCTTTTCAACCCCAGCACCAACCTCTACTTTGCGGACTTCTACTGTATGTACACGGCCTACCACTACGCCATCCTGGTGCTGGCCCCCAAGGGTTCTCTGGGGGACCGCTTCTGCCGCGACCGTCTGCCTCTCCTGGACATTGCCTGCAACAAGTTCCTGACCTGCAGCGTGGAGGATGGGGAGCTGGTCTTCCGCCATGCCCAGGACCTCATCCTGGAGATCATCTACACGGAGCCGGTTGACCTGTCCCTGGGCACCCTGGGGGAGATCAGCGGGCACCAGCTGATGAGCCTGTCCACCGCCGACGCCAAGAAAGACCCCAGCTGCAAGACCTGCAACATCAGCGTGGGCCGCTAGGGACTCCTGGGGAGCCAGGGAGTTAGGGAGAGATGGCAAGCAGGGTGGTGATGGGTGGCATAAACGCAGGGAGCTGGCTTTCTCTCCCTTGCCCCCCTGCTCCCTCCACGCCATCCATCTCCCTCTTCCCTTCCCTTCCCCAGGGCATTAGAAGCAACGGAGGGTGGTCCCTTGGCAGGCATGGCCTGCCCATGCCTGGCCGAATTGGGAAGGCTTCTTAGCTTCAGCAGGTTGGTGGGGAGGGCGGGTGGATTTCTGGAGACTTCCCCTTTCCTTTGGTTTCCCTGCCCTGTTATTTCTTGCCTCATGCCAGGCCTCCATCTCAGGAGACCTGCCCCTCTAGGGTTCTCCCACGGAAGCCTTCCCTCGCAAGACTCACCTGTAGCTTGCCTGCCTCCAGAGGTGAGCCGAGAGCTGTGGGCGTGTTCTTCCTTAGCCCCACCCACCCCATTCAGGGCCAATCACAGAATGCCCCCTCCCCCACGAGCCGGGCCTTGGGGGCGTCCTACTGCAGGCCCCACCCTCTCCCTCTATAAATAGTCTCCTGCACAGCTGTGACCCCCCCCCCCACCCCAACTCCACCCGGTTATTCCTTGCCCTGGAACACCCTCTTCCTGCATGGGGAGAGCCGTCCCTCTCCTTCTCCACCTGCCCTCTAAAAAAGGGCCCTCTTTCTCTTGGCTTTGGGGGCACCTGGCTGCTGGGGGGGTTCCCCTTCTTCTGCCTGGAGATGGTGTAAATCCCAGCGGACTTTCTCCCTTGCTCAGAGTGCTGGGGTGTGCAGTGGCAGCCACTGGGGTCGAGGAGGGGGCCAGAGACCCCTGAGACCCAGAGGGACCCCTTCCTCAGCTGGGAGTGGATGGCCTCACGCCGAGGGGTCCCGGCGTGGAACTGGAAGCGAGGGCGTTCCCACAGGGCCCTGGTACCCCACCTGGCTGCGCGCTTGCTCGCTCACTCTGCCGGGGCGCCGCCACTGCACTGTGCCTGCGTGTCATCTGGACCGTGGCTTCCCTGCGCCCCCCGACCTCGCGCCCCCGCCCCCGGCACTGTTGGCTCCTCACCTCACCGCGAAGCCAGCCTCCTGGCGGAGAGCCCCTTCCCTGGGGAGTTCTTGGTGAAGTCTTTCCCGGGCCACTCAGTGTTTTCACCTCTTTCCTACTTTTGTACGGGTCATGGGAGTGGTGAGGGTGGACCGTGGAGACGAGCAGACCTGGTGGGTGATGAGGAGAGGTGTCAGCTAATGCATCCAGCTGTTTGAGGGGTGGCAGAAGGATGCCAGGTGAAGGAGAGCAGCCTCCACAGTGACAGCGGACTTCTGTGATGAAAGACAGAAGGGGGCAGCGGGCCAACAAGGCCATATCTCAGTGAGCGGGCGAATGGGACAGCTGGTGGCCTCTTCTGTAGCCACAGGGAATGGTGTGGTCATCTGTCTTTGTGGCCTGGATCAGGGCTGGGGGCCGTGGGAGGTGCATGGAGGAGAGGACGTGGGCCCCAGGCCCTTTCCCCTCGCTGAGGGGATGGCCCGCTGCCCCTCCCCTGGCCCTGTGTCTGCCCTGGGCTGGGGGCACACCCACCTGTGCTGTGCTTGCATCAATAAACCACCATGGTCTGAGAGCCCTGCCTTTCCTTGGGCTCTGGGAAGGGAGGGGTGGACAAGCTGTAAAGTCAGAGGAGCTCGGACAGGCCACCTGGAATCCTTTCCAAGGGTGTTCCGGACTCACTGTGGGAGCCAGGGCTCTGAAAGCAGAGCCACATCTCCAGCTTGGGAAGGACGTTGGAGGTCAGTGTGGTGCTACTCTGCACTTTGCAGATAGGAAAACTGAGGCCTCTTTGGGGAGAACCTGTAGCAATCTGGAAGCGTGACGCAGGTCCACAGGCCCCCTGTTTGGAGCCCCTCCCACTGCAGCCACCTGGACTGCATCAGCCCCACAAGCCACTGAGTTCCCCTCCCCCAGAGCCCAAGTGTCCCCTCCCCAGCAGGGCTCCTCGTTTGTGGATCTGAGTCACCTCTGCATCTGTTATTATGGACTTATTAAAATGATCCTCTGCTGGAGTGGAAAAGCTCCAGAAAAATTAGAGTCACCTCCGTGACACTGCTTGGCTCAGGGCTAAATGAACATGTGTCATCCAAAGCTTGGGGCCTGGTCTCCTTACACCAGGAAGGAAAGCTGAAGGGTAAATGCCGCTTCCCGAGGGCCTACTATGTGCCCAGGCATCCAGCCAGGTGCTTTCACACACAACTCCTTTAGTCCCCCACCCTCCATGATTCCTATTTAACAGATGAAGAAACTGAGGCACAAGGAGGTTAAAAGGCTTGCCCGTGTCTAACAGCCAGTAGGTAGCAATGCCCTGGATTTGATTTAGAAGCTAGAATCTTCCTATTTCACTGCCTGACTCCCCAGTGTATGCCAGGAATCCCCTGGGAGTGTAAGACAGGGGTGGGGCAGATCTGTCACAGCCGCCTTCAGGATGGTCTCCACAGAGCTTCTCGTCTATCAAGACCATGCCTAGCTCCTGGATAACACCAGGGGGCACTGTGGAGTCAAAAGTGCCAAGGAAGCTCATTTTAAAGGCGTAGCAGGGAATATTCGGAGCCCAGGGTTTTAGGGTGGCTTCCTAGGTGGGACTAGTGGTAAAGAACCCTCCCACCAATGCAGCAGACACAAGAGACATGGGTTTGATCTGGGTCGGGAAGATCCCCTGGAGGAGGGCATGGTAACCCACTCCAGTATTCTTGCCTGGAGAATCCCATGGACAGAGGAGCCTGGCAGGCTACAGTCCATGGGGGTCAGAAAGAGTCAGACACAACTGAAGTGACTTGGCGTGCACAGGGTTCTAAAGATGGGGCGGTGACCTCCAGGGTCCATCCTTCCACCTCTGGGCAGGACCTGAGTGGTTTTCAGTGTCCCCGAGAGGGACAGGCTTCAATCTTCCTTTTGCAAATCCTTTGTGGGTTTTTAGGAGAAGAGATTGGCTTCCAGGGTCCTCTTAGTGGAAGATGAAGAAGCCAGGTGAAGCAGAGGTGGTGGTGGGGTTGCATATAGGTTTCCTTCGGAGAGCCTCTTCTTGGTTCTCCCCAGATGGCCACTCTCTGGCACTCCGGCATTGCTCCAGGCACCTGTCCAATAGTCTGCCCTGGGGTCCCTTTTGATCAGTGTCCCTCTAATCTGATCTGGTAGAAGGAGAGGTCTACATGTGCACTCACACACGCACACACACTGCTTCCCTGGGCTGGATATGGAAGACAGCCTTGGTGACCACAGAGAGCTGCAAGGTGAAGAACAACCTTAGACTGAGGCAGCCACTGTCCAGCAGAGGGGCTCCAAGTTAGCCCTGCTCCAGTGCAGTCAGGGAGGGACAGTGGGGGGCTGGCCACCAAAGGGCACTTCCAGGTTACAGGTGGGATTTTGCTGTGCAGGTATAAACACAGACACACCCAACACATGGACATGGCCTCACACACTCCTAACCCTCCACCACACACACATGCATACACACACATACACACATACAGAGACTCACACACATACGCAGTCTCCTCTGCCCAGACATATACCTATAATTTCCTATCTGTTCCTTTCCCCCTGGAGTAGCATCTTTATTTTAATCCTGGATGGATGACAGGCCCCCTCCAAGGAAGTGGGAGAGAAGGCGCCAGTTCCAAGGACCCTCGCAGTTTCGTCTGGCTCTGACATGCGTCTCTTCTCCATGTTAGGAAAAGAGGTGGTAGGGGTTCCAAGGAAGAGGACGAGGAGGGACCATTCCCCGAAATGGAGGGAGGCCTTCAGGAAGCTGAGCTGAGGTGATTGGCCATAAAACAGCTTGGCCACAGCATCTGGAAGAGATTGGAACCAGATGTTCCTGGGATGGGGGAGGGGAGGGTTGGGAGGGTGGGAGGGAGCTGGAGCAGGAGAAGCAGACTGGTCAGCAGGGTTGGGGGGCCTGGGTTGGGGGCCTCCTGACTCTGGGAGAAACATCTAGCTGCTCCCGAGTCAGGCACTACTATTTTTGCAAACTGGGACAGCAGATCTCTTCACAGATTCTAGAATCAGTCTTGTGTGTGGGGACAGTCAAGCACAGGGTGTGACTTGGGAGGTGCCCAGAAAGTCTACCAGCTTAGAAAGAAATATGTCGCCTGCCGCCCTGCAAGCCCCGCCCTGCTGTGGCATAAGCATTGCCCTTTCTGGCAGACAGATGCGGTTCTGCGCTCAACTCCTAACGCACGACTGGAGACTGGTGAACCCAGACGTTTCCTTTTAGCGCAGGAAACACGTCATCCGGAAACTGGAGAATTGTTCGGCGGATGACAGGAAAAGAAGACCCATTTACAGAGTGCCTATTTGCTAGGCACTTTGACAGGCTCCCTTCAATGTGTATCTCTTCCTTTCTCTCTGTTATCGTCCTTTGGGTCAAGATGAAGAAACCAAGGTTCAGAGCAGTTAAATGACTCACCCAGGGACACACAGTCACCAAATGGGAAAGCTTGTATTCGAAATCGTCTATGTTCTTATTTTATCATATTTTATTTATTTTCAAACTTCTTTTGGCCATGCCTCTCAGTGCGTGGGATCTTAGTTCCCTGACCATGGAGTGATCCTGCACACCCTGCATTGAAAGCGCAGAGTCTTAACCACTGGACCGCCCAGGAAGTCCAGAAACTGGCTGTGTTACATTCAAGACCGAGAAGCATGTGGGGTTAGAGTGCAGCAAAGGGAAAGAGAGGGGCAAAAAGGAGTGAGGGAGCAGTGAGGGGTATCCAACCTTCCTTCATCTGCACTTGAGCCAACAGTTGGCCCTGGAAGCCCCCAGCTGCCTCAGGAGCCTGACTCTTGGAGACTACACCCTGACAGGAAGGGTTGCTGGGGAAAGATGACAGACTGGGGAGCAGAAGCCCAGAGAGGGGACAAACTGGCCAACATCACAGGACGAAGCAAGGCAGAGCTAGGTCTCCTGACTGCCAGGCCAGGGCTGGCTATGTCCCCCAGGGGTTAGAGAAGTGCACCTGGAGAGGAGAGCCTGGGGCTCCAGGGTTTGGGGTTATCTCCACCTGGGTTTCCAGGCTGGAAGCACCCTCTGGGACAGGATCATTCTAATTATTCTGCTGCTGGCCACACACTCAGGACCAGGGGACCTCAGGGGGATCTCAGGGGCTTGGGGACAGTTGGAATTGGAAGGGTTCTGTCCTCTGACGTGGAATCACCTGAACGATTGGGCAGCTGCATTGAGGTTCATCTAGTCTTGAAGCCTGCAAGCAGCCAGAAGGTGAGGATGGGCTGGGTCTGGAGAATCATTCATTAAGTTCTGGAATGTGTATCAATGGCCTGCTGCCAGCTCCCAAGCAGCCTTCACTACCCAGAGGTAGCCTCCGGGAAGAGGGGCCCAGGGAAGATGGAGGGCCCAACCAGCACAGGCCCCTGGCTCATTAGAGGGGCCCAAGTCTACGGCGGTGATGGAGCCTAGGAATGGGTCCCCTGGGCAGCTGTGTGGGTCGGTCCTGACCTGCGTCCGGCTGTGCTGACCTGCGTCTGGCTGTGCTGACCTGCGTCTGGCTGTGCTGACCTGGGGGGAGGATGGGGTACTCTCTGCCCTACAGACTGGACCTGGGCTAGGATCCTGGCTCCCTTCACACATGTGACTTGTACCAAGAGTGTGGTCCTCTGAGCTTCAGAGCAACCTGGGGGTGCTGGTGAGGGGAGCTGGGACCACTGATGATGAACTCTGCTGCAGAGCTGAGCCCAAGTTGGTTGGCAAAGTGTCCAGATGAGATGCCCGGGTGGCTTCAAATGGTTTGGGGGCTTTTCTGTTCTGTTCATGGTCCTCTGGGCTGTGCTGAACATTCTGGTCATGACATCACAGCCTGGGACCTAGCTGGCCCTCCAACCATCACCTATTCCCTCACCTGCAGTCAGGACTAGAAGAGAGGGCCGCAGCCTGGCCATGGGGTCACATCAGCCTACTTGCACATGGGACACTAGCCATGTGCCTGGTTTCCATTGTTTAAAGGACCAGTATGGGATGCAACCAGAGAAGGCAATGGCACCCCACTCCAGTACTCTTGCTTGGAAAATCCCATGGACGGAGGAGCCTGGTGGGCTGCAGTCCATGGGGTCGCTAAGAGTCGGACACGACTGAGCGACTTCACTTTCACTTTTCACTTTCATGCATTGGAGAAGGAAATGGCAGCCCACTCCAGTGTTCTTGCCTGGAGAATCCCAGGGATGGGGAGCCTGGTGGGCTGCCATCTATGGGGTCGCACAGAGTCGGACACGACTGAAGTGACTTAGCATGGGATGCAACACTCCATACTGTTCCCTGAGGGTGGGTCCCCCCACCCCAGAGTCCAGATTTAGTATCTGGCACATCTGACTCTGCTATAGGGAGAAGTCTAGGGCCAGGAAAAGACCCACAGTCCCACTGGAGGCCCTCAGGGAGCCCCAAGGCTTGGAGCAGACCACTGGCTTGCTCTGGAATCTGGGAGTAGCCAGTCTAGGCAGGGAAGCTGGGTCCTCTCTGGGTTTTCTTTCCCTGTGAGATCCACGGAAAGTAGGGAGAGAGGGTCCTTTGAAAGGAAGGAGCAGGGATGTGATTTCTCTCCTGCTGGCCTCCGGGGAGACAGGTCTGAGGTCTGTACCTCACGGTTGGCTGGGGAGGGAGAAGGCAGAGGCAGGAAGGAGAGGCCAGACATGACACAGCCATGAGTTGCCTCGGGAGAGGGAGCCAAAGCTGGAATGTTTGCTCTGTGGCTGCCTAGTGTCTGGCTCTTGTCTCCCGGAAGAGAGATGGTCCCAAGGGGCCAGCACTCAGGGGTCTGACCTTCAGGAAGGAAGGTACTGGGAGCTGACTGATGGATCTGCTCTGGCCCATGATGGTACTCTGGGTCTGGGTGGTGGGCTCTTCTAGCCTACCACCCAGACCCAGAGACAGAAGACCCCGCTGGACACCGTCTAGACAGACACACGCCATCATCCCATTGACATACCTCCTTCCTTCCCATTGTACAGCCGCTTTACAGAACATTCTGTTCTGCCCCTTGGGTTGTGTGGGAGGGTTATGAGGTACGGGGGCACCTACAGGCTCAAGTGTGCAAGGCATCTGTATCTGTGTGTGCCCCAGTGTGAAATCACACTCTCAGGGGCCCTGGAATCAAGGCAGGAAGGGCAGCCGGCGAGGCCAGGTGTCCTGGCTATCCGCCGGCCCCAGACTCACATCTGGAAGATGTGCGCCCTCACCACCCCCCTCCACTGCCATCCCCACATCCCAGACAGCCTCTGGCACAGGACACTGGCTGTAACACTTTCGGTTTATTGGCTGGGGTGCCCTGGTGTGGCTGACCAGCCGCTGGGCCTGAGAGAAGCCCTGTCTTGATGCCCCCACCCCCTCCCCTTCATCCTCCTGCCGCTGCATGTGGCTCCTGTGGGACAAGCACGGAAATTCGCGCCCCAGGAAACGGGGAGGTGGGGGCTTCCAACAAAACCAAATCCGGGGAGGGGGAGGGGGAGGGGTGGGAAACATACATTACAATGAAGATATGCCACTGGCTATACACAATAGGGTGCTTGGAGATGGGCGGGGAAGGTGGGCGGGTCCTCACACACTGGGCTGGGCCCCAGAGAGGAATGGCCACTTCAAGTGTCTCAGGGCAAGCTCTGGCACCCTGGCCCTGGCCCCTCACTCCCAGGGTTGGGGGCGAGGGAGGAAGGGATCGAGGGGCAGCAGCTCATGTGGGAGTCCAGTGCCCCACCTCCCAAGGACAGCTTCACCAGGACCATCAGCCCGCAGGTCCTGGCACCAGGGGGGACAGAGACGGGGTACCCACTTTCTGCCCGCCCCCCGCTGTCCGGCTCAGGTGACCGAGGGCAGCAGGTCTCCCATCCCTGCCGTGTGAGGGCAGCGGTCACTTTCTGCTGTGTAGAGTGTCCTGGAACTTCGTGCTGGTGTACCGCAGGTGGAAGCCTTTTTTGGTGATGGTGTCATCCGAGTGGAATTTCACCAGAACAGAGTCGCCTGCCGAGTACACCTCCTCAGGAGGCTGTTAGAGGAAAGAGGTGGGCATGAGGCTGAGGACCGGGGGCCGGGACTGCTGTTTCCCTCCCCAAGTTCTCCTGCTATAAGGAGGCGGGTGGCTCCAGACTCCCGCCAGGTTCCCCCAGTGCCTTGAAGCAGGAGGAGGACTCTTGTGAGCTGGAGTTTAATGGGGCATTTGGAGTAGGGGGAGGGCTTCCCAGCAGGCTCTGGTGGTAAAGAATCTGCACGCCAATGCAGGAGACATGGGTATGATCTCTGGGTTGGGAGGCTCCCCGGAGGAAGGCATGGCAACCCACTGCAGCATTCTTGCCTGGAGACTCCCATGGACAGAGGAGCCTGGCAGGCTACAGTCCATGGCATTACAAAGAGTCAGACATGACTGAAGTGACTTAGCATGCATGCTGGAGTAGGGGAGGTACAGGGGGCTGGTCTTAAGTTCAGAGTCACACTTCCATTCTGTACCCAGTGCCTAACTAGTTAGCTGTGATGTCTCAGGCAATGCACTGACCCTCTCTGGGCCTCACTCCCCTCAAAAGCAAACAGGAAGGAGCAAATGCTCTCTGCTCTCCAAGTCTAGAAAGGTGGGTGGAGGTGGCAGGGGCGGGGGAGACAAATAAGAGGATGGATGTGTCAGAGTTTTGCAAAGGGATTTGCAAAGGGAGTAATTTGTCAGCTGCCTTCTTGCAATCCGCCTGTCTCTTGGAGAAGACTGGACAGCTGGATCCCCCAGACCTGGACTTGGCCTCTATCCTCCTCCCCTCCTCAGATGCAGGCCATGGTGGGCTCCAGGTGATGCCCCTTCTGAGGCTCCTGCAAGCCCCTCCTCGCCTCTGTGTGCAGCGCTCAGAGTAGCAGCTGCCCATGGAGCATCAGCACACGGAGGCCCTGGCCCTCGAGGCATGGAAAGGATCATTTCCGAGAACCTTGGGGATATTTCCAGCAACCATGCCAGGAAGCCTTGACGGAACTGGGTTCCTTCCCCAGTCCCCTCCTGCTGGCTCCAGCCTGATGGCAGTCTCTGCAAGAAGCCACCTGGGGACACCCAATTTGGTGTGTGACTCACCCGAAGGTGTCAGGTCAAGGGAGATGCAAAGGGCAAAGTGGTGAGGGGGGCACTCGCTTGGTAGCCCAGGGATCCAGAGCAGCTGAGCCCAGCTGGCAAGGGGGCTGTGTGCTCCATGTCCCCATCCCCCCAATTCTGTCCCCCCAATCCTTTGCCAGTTGACAAAGGCTGAAGCTCTGCTCCTAAAGGGAGACTGCACTAGCCAATGCTGGGTCCAGCAGCTGCTGCAGCTCCTGGGAAGATTAACCCTTTCTGGGGCACCCAGGCTGTCCTAGAGCACGGCCATGAGAGGCAGGGGAGCAGGAAGTGATAGGCAGGAGGGCATGTCTGAGTGTACATATGAGTGTGAGTACATGTGCCAAAGTGTGTGTGGGTATGTAGAATGGGAAGAGGAAGATGGCATTCTCTGAAGGAAGCGAGGATTAAAAAAGAACAGGAAAAAAAAAAAAAAACACCAAAGAATTCACAGGCTCTGCCTGGAGGAAAATAAATCCACCTCTGTGGTTTTCCTGTGACCTTAGTTAAAACCCTATCAAGCAAATTCTTGCCCACTGCCTCTGAAAGTACCATTTTATGGACCAAGAAATGATGCTCAGTGTCTGCTTGGACAGCAGCACCAATATGCTTTGGGACCAGCTGGCCTGTCACCAAGAAGAGAAACTGGCAGCGGAAGAGATGAGGGTATTGTTATGGCTCGGCCAGGATAACTGCCCAGCGCAGCTCAGCTCAGCCCTGGGCCCTGGCTCTTGCCCCAGCCTCTGCCCTCATTCTGGGCCCTGCTCAGCTGCCTCTGGACCAGGGCAAGGGAATGAGGGGGCAGAGGGAACTCCAATGCAAACTGCCTTGGAGACCCAACTGAAGTGGTGCTGAGCAGGCTTGGGTCAGGGTAGGGTCTATCCCAGAGGGTGCAGGAACCTCAGCGTCAGCCAGAAACAACCTTGTTTCCTGGGTGGGGATGGCCCAGGGCCGGGTGGGCCTTTGTGAGCTGGGAGACCCACCAGCCTGGACCTCTGGCTCCTGCAAAGTGCCAGGCAGAGGCTGCTGCACATGTCTACAGAGGCACTGGGTCCCTGCACTGGGGTGAGAGGTGTGAGGAGTGTGGGGGCCTCACCCCTGAGCCACAGTAGCGTCCCAGCCTGGGGGCAGTGCTGTCATAACCGTCGAAGAGCTCCATGTAGTCATAGCCACAGTCGGTCTCCTCTTCCACCTCGAAGGTCTGGAACACCAGCTCCACACCATAGCCTTCCTCGGCTACGATGACCCACTCACAGTCCACTCCCCCCGGGTAGTTGTTGTCACCAAACTGGGCATGGGAGTAAAGGTCCTTGGTCTTCACCTCTGCCCGAACCTGGCCACCACACTCTAGAGGGAGGAGGGGGACACAAGGTCAGCTGCCGCCCCGGAGCACAGTTGTAGCCCAGGCACTATCCCTCCCCACGTGCAGCCCTCCTGGCCGGATGGAGGCCCTGGGACAGTGCCACATGGCTAGAGATAGGTGGGTTTGGATCCAGCCCAGGACTTGGCCTGGAACTAGTGCTCTGCTGCTCTTTCTCTGGAGAGATGCCCACGGAGGCCCAGGGACGCAGCAGGTGAAAGGCCGTTCTCCCTGGAGGCCCCAGGGAGGATGCACTTGTTGAAAGAGAACGTTGCTAATTTGCTCCAGCTGATAGCTGTCATGGAAGAATGCGGGCTCTGTGACGCCAGAGCTCCCGTTCTTAAGTGAGAAGATGTCCATCTGGGTTTTATGTGAAAACTCCTAATTTTTAAATGTTGGCTCAGGTTTTTAAAAAACACAATGTGGGCCAAACATAGCAACTCTGAGAGCCATATGGAGTTCCGGGCCTCCAGTGTGTGACCCTGTGCTGGGAGGGGCAGACGAGGGCAAGGCCATCCGTGTACACCACACCTTCTCTGAACGTCCTCTGGTCTCCGGGACACCTGGGCTCACGGTGGGGGTTGAGGGGAGGGAGGGAAGTAGGTGGGCATGGCCTGAGCTGAAAGGAAGGAGGAGAGGCTGTGGATCCATCAGTTTTGGGACCTCCCCAACAGGTAGCTTAAGACTCCAAGAAGCCTGCCAAGCCCCCAGAGGCCACGGCTGGCCTGACATCCCAGGCCTCGCAGGACCAGGCTATAGCCTTTCTCTGTAGCCACACCATCCCCAGTTCACTGCTGTCATCACATGCCCATTGCTCTAGCCACACTACATGATCTGCATTCACTTGTGTACACCCAGAGCTATCTGGAGTTGTGGCTGTGCTTGGGCTCCTCCCCTGCCTGCAATGACCCATCATCTCACACCCAGAGCAAGGCCCTGATCGTGTTTTGTCTTCTGTTGGAATTATCTGTCTGGGTCCCGTCTCATCCCCAGGCTGTGGGTTCCCAGGTGGGCAAGGTGAAGGGCTCATGGCTGATTCATTTCCCCATGCCCCTCTGAGTCCCCTGCAGGGGGCCAGGGATCCATAAAAAGTTGTTGAATACATGAACGAGCAGATGCAGAGTAAGTCCCTCAAGGACTGAGGTTTGTCTGCTTCGTTCATTTTGTGACCCACACTCAGGATGCTGCCACATACATGCTGCATGTTAATGAATGTCTGTAGGATGAATGAATGAGTGGATTTGGGGGGTGGGATGTGGGTGGGCTACTGCACACTCAAGTGTCCTGCCACTAGGGACTCCGTAGATTCCCTCCCCATCTCTGGGTTCTCTATTCCTTGTTGTTACTGGCCTGTTTTCTGACCTTCATACCCCAAATCAGAACTTCCCCTCCTTTGCCCAGAAGGCTTACTTTGCTTTCAGTAATATTTTAAAAAATATTCAGTAAATATTTTTTGAGCACCTACTGGGGCCAAGAACTAGTCTAGTTGCTACAAAGACAGCAGGGCCAAGACAGAAAGTTCCTGCTCTGTGAAGGTTTACTTTTAGAGGGGCAAGGAGAGTAGATAATAAGCAAGTAAACAAATATATAAGATAATTCCAGTTGGTGAAAATAAGCACGTTGGTGAAAATAAAGCTGAATGATATATAAAAAAGGAAGAGGGCATTGCTTTATATTAGATGGGCAGGGATGGTCTCTATACTGAGGAGGCATTTGAGCTGAGTCTCAAATAATGAGATAGAGAAATGATTCAAGGGAAGATGATTTTAGGTGTTTCAAGCCAGAAAACTGCTGGTGCAAAGGTCCTGAGGCAGAAATCAGCTTAGTAGCCTTCAGGACATGCTGTCTCCCCACGTGGCCAGGGGCTGGGCCTGTCTGTCTTCAGGAGCTATTTGTAAACCCACCATCCAAGACCCTGGTCTGCATTTGAGACCAGAATCAGCAGATGCCTCCAGGACAAATGACTGCATGAGGGCACCTGGCCTGCAGTGGGCTCACCTGTGGAGTGGGATGCCTGGAAGCCCTTCCTCTGCACGGAGTTGTCAGAGTAGAAGCGCAGGAACATGCGGTTGCCAGTGGCCAGGACAGGCTCGGGCTTCTTGCTCCCGCAGAAGCGGCCCAGGACGGGGGCCTTAGAGTCACGCCCGTCATACACCTCCAGGTGGTCGTAGGCACACTCAGGCTGGGACTCGATGTCCATCTCCATGAAAGTCTGGAGGGTGTGAGGGAGAACAGAGAATCAGGAATATGGCCAAGGGCAGGAGACGTGGGCAATAAACCAAGACCTCTGGACCCCAGTTTAGGACAGTGGCCACTGCTGGTGGATGGGGAGAGGGAGGACCTAGGAATGGGGCAATGGCAGGTATACCCCAACATGATGCTGGGGAAAGGGCCTCTGTCCAGGCCAGACTTGCAGTTCCCATAGGGATGCCGGCCCTGTGGGCTCAGCCAGTCACCAGCCTAAGGTGCTCTGAGTGACGTGAGGCTTTGGAGCTGATGGGAAGTAGGTGATGGGTAGATGGCATGGAGGAGCAGGCCTGGGAGTGGCACCTTACCAGCTTGACCCGGTGCCCAGGGGTGCTAGAGATGGCCCAGGTACACTCCTTCTTGCTGGGGTACTTGTCAGGCCAGTTGGGACTGGTGATGGTGCCGCTGCTGGATGTCACCTTGTGGTCACAGCCCGCTGTGGGGAGGTGAGGCAGGGAAGGGGATCAGTGGGGACCCCTGGGTTCTAATAGCCCCTATGAAGAAAGGAAGGAAGACATTTCCTCCGTCCCACCTGCTCCTTTCTTGCTTCTCTTATCTTCTACTTAGAAATGAGTTGAAGGCTCACACAGCTTGTTTTCTATTCAGCCATCCAGCCTGGGGATATCTGGCTGCTTGGTTCCAAGCTGGCCCTCGCCTGGCAGCATCTATGGAAGCAGCCCTCCCAGGTACCCCATGGACCTTTGAGGCCATCTGGCCACAACTCCTCTGCCCCCTGCGAAGCTAGCATCCTCTGATCTCCTGCCAGGCTTCCATATTCACAGAAGACTTTGGCCCCTGACTCAGTTCTCTCCACTCCAGTCCTGCCACCATCCTAGGTGATGTCAGCAAACACATGGATGGTCCACCCGCATGCTGGCCTCTCCTGACCTTCTCAGATCTATGAGTTCTCACTTCCTTCCCCACAAGGCTCTGCCGTCACCCACAAATTCTTGGTGCTGGTGGCCACCTCTCCTTCTTCCAGGGCACTCAGCGCCAGCACACCCCCCTCCCCCATTTCCCTTAACACCTTGTCAACTTTAGAGACCTCCACGGTGTTGATCCTTCTGATTTCTCCCAATACTTCATCCTGGGGTTACTTACCTTGCTTCTCTATCAGCTGGACCACATGGCCCATCACCCCGATTGCTCATCAATGGCCATGCTTGAACTGTACCATCTTGGAAAACCCCATTCGTGGTCTCTAAGTGTGGCTGGGCCCCCACTGCTTGGTATTCTTTGGACTTACCCTTTACCAGCTCCATCTCTCACCTCCTCAGCTACGGCTCCAAACTTTTGGCCCTCTCCTCAACTCCCAGCTCCCCCTCCCAGCAGACCACCTCACCTCTTGCCTCTTGGGGAAAGGCAGAGTCTGCAAATATGAACAACTTCAACTTCCTGACCCCTACCTGCAAACTCACCTCTCCACTCACCTTACCTCCTGCCTCATCTCAGAGAAGGTGTCCCTCCCCTTAGGCAGGACTAGATTTTCCTTCATGAGCTGGAGCTCACTGCTGCCCACCATCCGGGGACCTCTGTATCACACGTTACCCACGCTCGCTCTCTCTGCCAGCTCGTCCAGCCCACGAACCTTCCTACACTTTGCGCATCCTAAAACAACACTCCCTTCTGACTACCATCCATCCTATCTCCCTTTTCTTCAAGAAAACGTGCTATGTCACGTTCTCACTGCTCATGACTCCTTGATCCATGCTTTCTGCCTCGGAAAAGCACAGCCTCACAACTCCAACTGAAACGCTGATGCTCTTTATTCGTTATCATCCAATCTAACAGGTCCCTCTGAGGAAAAGCCAGTGCACTGCTGGGATGAGAAGGAAAAAGGGGTGGGTGGTGTGCAGTCCACACAGCTGCACCTATAGTCAGAGGCTCACAGGATGAATGCAAGGCCACCAGGGTCCAGAGAGGAGCAGGGCCCTCGGGGCTGTGCAGAGCCGCTGGTCTCCATGTTTGAGCTACGAGCTGCTTCTATTACTCACCTTCAGCTTTCCTTGTCCACACTCACTGTCTCCCCACTTTTACTGGTATTCCCTGCCCTCTAATTTATTTCCACACCTGCTTCTCTTCCCAGCTAGACAGCAGTCTCCTCAAGAGCAGAGGGGTCCCCATCTTTAATTCCCCACAGAACTTTGTACAGTGCTGCACCCTCTGCAGGGGGTTAGGAGATACTGATTTGTTACTAGCCCATCACTTGGTATGATCACTCACCTAGAGCCAGACATCCTGGAATGTGAAGTCAAGTGGGCCTTAGAAAGCATCACTACGAACAAAGCTAGTGGAGGTGATGGAATTCCAGTTGAGCTATTTCAAATCCTGAAAGATGATGCTGTGAAAGTGCTGCACTCAATATGCCAGCAAATTTGGAAAACTCAGCAGTGGCCACAGGACTGGAAAAGGTCAGTTTTCATTCCAATCCCAAAGAAGGGCAATGCCAAAGAATGCTCAAACTACCACACAATTGCACTCATCTCACACGCTAGTAAAGTAATGCTCAAAATTCTCCAAGCCAGGCTTCAGCAATACGTGAACCGTGAACTTCCAGATGTTCAAGCTGGTTTTAGAAAAGGCAGAGGAACCAGAGATCAAATTGCCAACATCTGCTGGATGATCAAAAAAGCAAGAGAGTTCCAGAAAAACATCTATTTCTGCTTTATTGACTATGCCAAAGCCTTTGACTGTGTGGATCACAATAAACTGTGGAAAATTCTGAAAGAGATGGGAATACCAGACCACCTGACCTGCCTCTTGAGACACCTTTATGCAGGTCAGGAAGCAACAGTTAGAACTGGACATGGAACAACAGACTGGTTCCAAATAGGAAAAGGAGTATGTCAAGGCTGTATATTGTCACCCTACTTATTTAACTTCTATGCAGAGTACATCATGAGAAACGCTGGGCTGGAAGAACCACAAGCTGGAATCAAGATTGCCGGGAGAAATATCAGTAACCTCAGATATGCAGATGACACCACCCTTATGGCAGAAAGGGAAGAGGAACTAAAAAGCCTCTTGATGAAGCTGAAAGAGGAGAGTGAAAAAGTTGGCTTAAAACTCAACATTTAGAAAACGAAGATCATAGCATCTGGTCCCATCACTTCATGGGAAATAGATGGGGAAACAGTGGAAACAGTGTCAGACTTTATTTTTGGGGCTCCAAAATCACTGCAGATGGTGATTGCAGCCATGAAATTAAAAGACACTTACTCCTTGGAAGACAAGTTATGACCAACCTACATAACATATTGAAAAGCAGAGACATTACTTTGCCAACAAAGGTCCATCTAGTCAAGGCTATGGTTTTTCCTGTGGTCATGTATAGATGTGAGAATTGGACTGTGAAGAAAGCTGAGGACTGAAGAATTGATGCTTTTGAACTGTGGTGTTGGAGAAGACTCCTGAGAGTCCCTTGGACTGCAAGGAGATCTAACCAGTCCATTCTGAAGGAGATCAGCCCTGGGTGTTCTTTGGAGGGAATGATGCTAAAGCTGAAGCTCCAGTACTTTGGCCACCTCATGCGAAGAGTTGACTCATTGGAAAAGACTCTGATGCTGGGAGGGATTGGGGGCAGGAGGAGAAGGGGATGACAGAGGATGAGATGGCTGGATGGCATCACCGACTCGATGGACGTGGGTTTGGGTGAACTCTGGGAGTTGGTGAGGGACAGGGAGGCCTGGCGTGCTGCGATTCATGGGGTCGCAAGGAGTCAGACACGACTGAGCAACTGATCTGACTGAGTAAGGAACCATGTGGGCTTCTCCAGTGACTCAGAGCCACACACAGGCTACCCTCCCAGGAATTTTACACCTGCTCCTGCTCTCTTGTTGACACTGGTGTGGAAGGTTCCTTAGCAAAACCTTCATTTTCATAGAGAGCACAGAGATGGCATGCAGTTCAGAAACAGCATCAGAAGAAGGTCCTCCCCCTAGCTAAACGATGTGGGGGCTCTGTGAGTCAGTGGAACTCCGTATCTGGGAGACTGAAGTGATGGGCTGAAAAGCCCTGGAGCGTCCACTCAGTGCTTCAGCTATGTTTATTCTAGTTGGCAGTTTATTTACTGGCACCTTGGTTGTGCACACAGTGACCGTGTGGAAGAGGCATCTGCCAGGCCCTGTGCTAAGTGCTCAAAGCAAGGGCTTGAAAGCTTAGGGCCATCTCATGGGTGAGACAGTTGAACTCAGAGGGGTGAAGGGACTGGCCCAAGGGCACACAGACACTCAAGGTCAAAGGCGAGTCTGCGTTGTGTAGCTGGGGACCATGCATCGCCAGCTGGCATGGTCCACAGTGGTATTGACCACAGGGAGCAGGCCAGGGTTGTATTGTGTACAAAGAGGAGGTATCACGTGATATGGGAGAGGACACAAGAACTGTTTTTGAGCTTCTGCAGAGCCTCAGTGTCAGGGAGGCAGCAGCCCTGTTCTAGGTGCCCCCAGGGGTCAGAGCATGTGACCAATAATGGTGACACATGTGATTGTGCTTGCTACGAGCCGGGCACTTCTCGGAGCACGTCACAGTGTCGCTGCCCAAGCAGGCAGCACCTACGAGCAAATCCAGGCGTGGAGGGAGGGAGTCAGCAGCTCAGGGCCCACAGCTGGCTAAGAGGTGGGGCTGGGCCAGGCAGCCTGGCTCCAGAGCCCAGCTCTTCAGCACGGTCCCAGCTCACCTCCCCCCGGACGGAGGGAGGCTGGAACGAAGAGACACACCTGAACATGGATTTGAACGAGCGCTAGTTACCAGATCAGCTTGACGACAGGGCCTGGGGGGAGCCGCAAGCCCCTCCCCTCCGTAAGTGTGTGTGGCTTGGATGTTGCTGGTGGAGGGAGGAGCGTGGAAGGCGAAACGAGGTGACCTCAGAGGTCACTCAGCTTCCTGAGTCCAAACAGAGGCCGAGGGAGATGGCGTCTCTGAGCCCTTTCTGCAGTCCTGGTTCTCAGGCTGCCAGCTGGCCGGGGCACTGGGGCCACTTACCTTCCTTGCAGTCGTGCTTGTTGTCGTGGAGGACGAAGCCGCTGCGACACTGGCACTCGTAGCTGCCGAAGGTGTTGACGCAGTCCTGCTGGCAGCCGCCGTTGTCCTTGGAGCACTCGTCCTTGTCTGCAGGGGAGCAAGCAAGGGAGGACGGGTCTGTGCACGGGCCAAGGGCAGTGGCACCCCAAGGGAAGTGGGGGGCCTGGCCGGGCGTCCTCCCCACCCTGGGGGAGGCAGGGCAGGGAGCAGAGGTCAAGGCGATGGTGGGGGTCCGGGGCACTGCCTCATGCAGAGCCAGCTGAGGGGGCCCAGCTGTGCGGAGAGAAAGTTGAAATGGACGGAGGGAGGGTTGGGGTCTGGAGCTGACCAGCATGGGCACCCTCTACCATTACCTGCTTACTGGACAGACGGACAAGTGGAAAAACAGACACATGGACAAGCAGACTGCAAGAGAAAGGAGCAGGACGCAGGGGTCCCTCTTTTACTTCACAACAGGAAATGTCACAGACACCATCAAAATGGGAGGGGGCGGGGGGCAAGGAGGGGCCCCTGTCCATGTGAGGGGGGTGGGGGCGAGGAGAGCACCAGTTCTGTCCGGCCAGAGGGAGGTGGGCCGGCAAGGCCGAGCGGAGGTGGGGGTGGGCGGCCGCAAAGCCCCCAGCCCGTTCCGTCCAAGGTGAGGTTCCTGAGTAACAAAGAGTCCGGGAGGCCAGGCCGGCCTCACTGGGGGGTCCGGTTTCTTTTCTGCACTCGGAATTTGAGCTGGTGGGGGCGTCCCCGGGGGGGCTGCAGAGCTGGCCTCTTTTCTGAAACGAGAGAGAGAAGGAGAAAAGGGACCAGGGGGGTGGAGGGCGGGGGCCAGGGAGGGAGAGCAGTGAAAACCAGGCCTGGCTCCGAGGCGGGGGTCCACGGGCAGGGCAGGGGGCGGGGGGCAGCGGGACACACATGCAGGACGGCCATGTCCGGCGCAGCCAGGCCACGGAGGGGCAGCGGGGTAGGGGCAGGCACAGCAACAGGGGACGGGTGGGAGGAAGCCTGCGGCAGGGACAAGGCCTGGGTGTGAGGAAGAGGCCGCACGCTGGGGAAGGAGACTGAAGTCTGGCAGAGGGGAGCGGTCCATGGGAAGGGGCCTGATCCAGAGCTTGGCTCTGTCCTCCTGGTGCTGTAGCTACAGAGTGTGTTACAGACAGACGCACACTCACATCAACACAGCAACAGACACAGGATCCCTCACCCTGCACTGTCCTCCCGATCCGGCAGCACAGACACCCACCCACAGGGACACACACACACATACATGTGCACAGGATACATACCAGCCCCTCTCACACAGACACCACACGCACACACATCGGCCATCAGCCACCTGTGCACATGTGCACACACAAACAGACGCTGGTTGCTCACTCCTCACATGTGAGGAAGCACACACAGGTGCAAACACAGGGGTCACAGCTGCCCTCAGGGCCCTGCACGTGGGTACAAACGGAGACACACTCGAATGCAGAGACCCCGGGCTGATCAGCGACCTGCAGAGGGCGCACACATTAGCTGCTCCGGCTCGGGTGGGTCTGAACATGCACACTCCCATGAACACAGAAACTAATACACAGAGAGACACGTGGTCACAGGCATGCAGTACGTCACACACACATGTTCTCCAGTCTCTCCGCAGTCATTCTGGGCACTGGGTGCCTGGCACGGAGGCAGACATTCATGGAAGGGGGTTGTGAGATGAACACAAGGATTCCAGAGATGAACCCCAAGCTAGAAAGATGCCTGCTGGCACTCACATGGCCAGGCGAGGTCTGTGACAACAGGAGCCCTGTCCTTGGTCTCCCTTGGGAGAAGGGCCTGAGGGCTGGAGCATGGACTTGCAGGTGGCCTTGCTTATCCAATCCCCTCTCAGGCCAAGAAGGATCCAGAAAAACCCAAGGTCAAGAGGTGGAGTCGCCAAGTCCTTCCCCAGGTCTCCTAAGTTAGAGAACCATGGGGACCTTGAGCGAGGGCCCTGTGGAAGCTGCCTTTGCACAAGCCCTGTGAAAACGTGGGGGTGGTGAGTACCCTACAGCCCATCCTGGGAGTTCACTGAGGAACACACTGGTGACCCTATGCTGGGAGCTTCAGGGGTTGCAGCTACATGGAATGAGCAAAGATTTTCCTGAAATTGACCCTCAAACCTTCCTCGTATTTCCCCTAAATACCAAGTATGATGCCTGGCACATTGCAGGGGTCATAGAGATACTTGCCCAGTGAAAAACTGAGTGGGGGAGTGTGGCTGAGTGCAGCAGTGAGAGCCGCGAGCCGCGAGCCCCGAGGAGGGCCTGCTGCAGTGCCTGGGGCGGGGCTCTGGCACGGTGGTGGTGGGGATGGCCTCTCCTGGGAGCCAAGAATGCAGGTTGCAAGAAGGGCAGGAGCGGGGGTGGACACAGGCCGGGACAAGGAGATGGCACTCACCCTCCAGTGCCAAATGCCCCGGAAGGTGGCTGGGGTCACACTGAAGGTCTTCAGGCTCTCTCTTCTTCTTGCCTTATGGTCTCCTTGCTGGGTGTCCCAAAGTCCAAACAGCCCCTCTCCTGGGGGGCCAGAGTCAGGTGCCCCAGGGCGCCCTGAGGGCTGAACCTTGATGCCCAGTGGCGAGGGTCCTCTGCAGGTTTCTTGTGCAAAAGGGCACTGCATGTGTGCGTGCAAGTGTGTGTGTGTGCGTGCATCTATGCAGGGCTGAGAGTGGGGTGCACACAGTGGTGTGCCAGGGCAGGGCAGCAATCATGGGTGGAGAGCCCTGGGCTCTAGGTCTGACAGATGCAGTACTGGTCACCCCCCACCACCCCCCAAGACTAGAGCAACAGAAGGGCAGGAAGAGACAAGAGTAAGCAGGTAATGGTTTCTCTAGCACCGAGCCCACCCCTGAGTATAGATGTTACATCCCCTCGGCCCTCTGGTGAGCACCTTGAGGAGTTCTGGGGATGTCCCCAGGGAAGAGAGGGATTTGCATTGCGGGGTGGTCTCAGCCAGCAGTGGGGCCAGGGCTGGGGACACTGTATGCAGAGCAGGGTGGCTGGCAGTGCCAAGCGGGGAACCAGTGCACAGGGGCAGTGCATGGCATCCAGTGGGGTAGGCGGGGGTGCAGGGCAGCCACAGGGGCTCAAGGATGCAGGACTCCGGGCAGAGGAGGGGAGAAGGAAGGCGGCAGGGACCCGGCCGGGGGCTTCTGGCCTTTCTGCCACCCATGCCCGGCCCACTAGGTGTGCTAAGGACCCCTGGGCCACTCCAGCCAGTCCACGCCCCCCAGCCCCCCACACTCTCTCCCACCCTAAACGCTGTCGGTGCCCCAGGTCCTACTGCCTCCAGAAAACTACCAGCCTCCTCCCAGCCTAGCCCTGGGTGAAGGACTGGGGGTTACTAAAGCAGGGGAGAGGTGTCTGGGGACCCCTGGAGGTCTGCTTGGAGAGGCTGGGCCGGTGCTCTGACTACCATTGAGTCTGCCCAGAGATGAGGCCATCAAAAGGACTGACCCCTAGCCTTACATGCAGCAGCTCTCAATAGACAAGTGCTGATTGGATCTGAATCTCCCCACCGTGGGCCTTGGGGTAGTGGGGAGGCTTTGGGGTTGACTGGAGGGGCTCCTCATCTCTTGTGAAGCCCCCAGTATGACCCCACTTGGCACATGCAGGGTCTGATTAAAGATCCAACCACTGCCAGATAATCTGCCCCACAGTCCAACACAAACACCCTCCTCCTCTGCCTGGGGCAGTGTCCACCTCACTGTGCTCCCTGTTCCCAGGGCTTGCCCTCTGTTAGGGTTCCTAAGCCCTAGAGCGCCCTCTCCCTTCCTTTCTGCAGGTCTACGTACTGTCTGGCCTCAGGGTGGCTCCCATACTGCTCTGAGGGCTCAGGAATAGAGGAGTTCAGGCAGGAAGGGGCTGGCCTGGTGGTGGAGGGCTAGTGGGGGGAGCAGGGGACAGACCGTGCCGCCCGGCACCGGAGGGGCTGGGGAGTGCAGGGGGTGCAGCAGCAGTAAGAAGGGGAGGCGGGGCCTGAAGCGGGGCAGTCCAGGGTTACCTGAGAAGAAGTGGGCCTTGAAGCCCTTTTTGGAGACCGTATTGTCGGACTTGAACTCCACACGCATGTTGTTGTACTGGGAGGTGATGACCTCAGGCTTCTCGGAGCCACAGAACTTGCCGTGCAGCTTGGAGTCGGCCGTGAGTCCACTGCGCACCTCCACAAAGTCGTACTTGCACACCTGTGGGGCAGCACAGCTCCAGGCCACCTCCTCCAGGAAGCCCCTCCTGACCACCCCCACCTAGGGAGGCTCCTTGTTCTGTGGGTCCTTTCACCGTTGCTATGTATGTGCTCAGTCATGTCTGACTCTTTGCCCCACAGACTGTAGCCAGCCAGGCTCCTCTGTCCATGGGATTTCCCAGGCAAGAATACTGGAGGGGGTTGCCATACCCTCCTCCAGAGGATCTTCCCAACTCAAGGATCAAACCCACATCTCTTGTGTCTCCGGTATGGGTAGGCGGGTTCTTTACCACTAGTGCCACCTGGGAAGCCCACATCTCTTTTGTCACATCTAGTAATTAAAAAATGGTGCCACTCCCACCTCGTCAGTTCCTCCTGTGCTCCCCACACAAGCCCCCTAGCCCCATCTCTCTCCAAAGGCATCCAGACTCCATGTCCTTCATTCCCATATGCCACATGCTCTATGGCCTTTAGGGCCCTCCTCCCTGAGCCCCACTGCTTCCCTGAGGGGCTCTCCATCTCTACATTCCTGGAGTGTTTCTTTCAGAGGGTAGGAAGCAGGCACTGAGCCGAGCTCCCACACCTCGGACCTCTCTGAGCCTCCTCAACCCCTGGGGTGGGCACTTACGTCATTGCCCTCGGTCTCAAAGAAGTCGAACTGCAGGGAAATGCGGTACTGGGTGGGTGCCACCAGCTGCCAGATGCAGTTTTTGTTAGGGGGGTACTCCTTGGGCCAGCCTGGGCTGGTGATGGAGCCATTGAGCTTGGTGAGGAATCCACCACAGGCAGCTGGGGGCACAAGGAAGGCAGTGTCACCCCCCAGGAGTCTCGGCTCTAGAGAAAGGGCATGAACATGGGCTGGGGTGCATGAAGGAGGAGAGAAAGATTTGTGGATTCCCCCAGCCCAAAGTGGGGGCTTGTGTCTGGTCTCTCTAGGGTAGAGGGGGAGGAGGCAGGGTGAGGGGGTGTCTTCAGAGTAGAGGGAGTTGAGGAGTTGTGTGGTCATTTCTATTTTCTCTGTGAGAGAACAGGCCAGGCACTTGCTTGGGCTGGGGGTAGGCTCTAGAAAGGCAGTGCAGGCGGGCAGAAAGTGCTGGCAGGGAGGCAGAGGGGACTGGCAGTGGGCGGGGAAGACAGGGAGGACTGGAAGGATAGCAGGGAGGGCTGCGGGGTGGGGACCAGGAGGCAGGGAGAAGGAGCTGCTCAGAGGTGAGCAGAGAGAAGCCAGCAGCAAGATCAGGCTGAGCTGGAGTCAGTTAGCCAGATAGGGTTTCACTAGCCTCCTGGGAACATTTATAATGAGTGGCCGAAACTCAGTGCCCATCCGAGAGTTGCCAGATGGTGGATCACCACCTTCTGGTGGGTGATGAAATCAATCAAGATCAGCATTTAAAAGAAGAACAAGAACGAAAACAAAACAAAACCGAAGTACATCACACCTGGTCACAGTGTGTTCTGGGGGACTGAAATATACAACATATTCCTCATCAACCAGTGGTGACCAAAGTGCCAGAGAATCCTAGTTTTTCCAGAAAAAGGTCTGTCCGAAGGGCATAAGAGACCCGGGCTGGAGGGTTTGGAAGGGGATAGGGCACAGGGTCCTGGGTGGTCTGGGGGCACTCACCCTCACAGCGGCGCTTGTCGGGGGCCAGCTCGTACCCAGGGTCACAGCTGCACTTGTAGCTACCCAGGGTGTTGAGACACCGCTGCTCACAGCCCCCGCGGTTGGGCCGAGAGCACTCATCCACCTCTGCGGTCAGAAAGCAAGGGTGTCAGTGACTCCCAGTCTGGGACCTGGGGCCCTCTTCCTCCTGCTCTCTGCTTGAGAGCCAAGCCCAGGATCCCTCAGGCTGCTGAGGCCACTCTTAGCCATTCCAAGGGGAAGAAGTCAGTTGTGACCTTCCTTTGTCCAGTCAGCTCCGAAGACAAGGGCTTCCCTGCCCCACCCAGCCTTCCACGGCTGCTCAGAACCCCACTTGGTCCCAAGGGCATCCAGCTGAAGACAGCCCCAAAGGCAGAGCCCTGAAGGAAGGGACAGATGGAGCCCATGGAGCCTTCCTTCTGACCACACTAGCTGGGCTGGTGGCCACCTTCATTCACTGGTGTCTCTCCTGCGCCGTCCCTGGCTGAGTACTATTCTTGCATCTCTCCTTCAATCCCTACATGAAGCTTGTGATGGAGGGACTGTTGCTGTCCCCAGCTTAAGACAAGGAAAGGAAGTTTGGGCAGAATGCCCTCAATGCCCAGAATCACACTGATAAAAAGTCCACACTGTCTTGCCTCCTCCCTGAGCTGCTATGGCACTTCCTGCCTCCGCCTCTCACCAATATCCCTTCTGCACAAACGTGTGGACTTTAAAGCAACTCTTCAATTAAGTCAACTCTCAGTCAAGCACCTACCACGCATTGGCTACTTTTACCTAGGCGTGGCATTTACTCAACCAGGTATTATATGTAGTTATTCACTGGGACCTTTCCTGCCCGGTTAGGACATAACTTCAAGGACAGGGCGCCAGGGTCTACACATCTCTAGGAGTGTGTTGAGTGAATGAATGAGGTGGGGATGAAGCCACAGCAGCACAATTCACAATAGCTAAGGTGTCCACTGATGGATCAGGCTAAGGAAATCTGATCTGGACACACACTGGAATACTATTCAGCCTTAAAAAAGAGGGAAATTCTGCCATACAGGACAACACAGGTGAACCTTTGGGACATGGTGTTAAAATAAGCCAGTCACAGAAAGTTAAAACGTACATGATTCCATTCACATGAGGTATCAAAAACAGTCACATTCATACAATTAAAGAGTGGAATGGTGGGTGCCAGGGGCTGAGGGGTGGGGAGTCACAACTCAGAAGGCATAAATTTTCAGTCAAGGGACTTCCCTGGTGGTCCAGTGGCTCAGATGGTAAAGAATCCGCCTGCAGTGCAAGAGATTTGGGTTCAATCCCTGGGTTGGGAAGATCCCCTGGGGAAGGGCATGGCAACCCACTCCAGTGTGCTTGCCTGGAGAATTCCACGGACAGAGGAGCCTGGTGGACTACAGTCCATGGGGTCACAGAGTCAGACATGACTGAGTGATAACACTTATCCAGTGGTTAAGACTCCAAGTTTCTGCTGGAGGGGGCATGGGTTGGGTTCAGTCCCTGGATGGGGAACTTAAGATCTGCCATGCCATGCAGTGCAGCCAAAAAATAAATTTAAAATCGTTTTTTAAAAAAGTTTCAGTCAAGCTGATAGAGCTGGACAGCACCATACCTGTGCTGAATTGTACACTCAGTTGTGTTCTGAGTGTAGCTCTCATACTAAGTGTTTTTACCACAAGCAAATAAAATTAAGAAAAAGAAGGACCAGAGAGGATGGGTTGGCCACATGGGCGGGCCTGGTGGGGCAGCGGGGAAGGAGGCACCTTTGAAAAAGTTGACGGCAAACCCAGCCTTGTTAATGGACCCGTCGGAGACGAACTTGAGCCAGAGGCGGCTGGACGTGCTCTTGATGTCGTCGGGCTTCTCGTAGCCACAGTAGCGCCCGATGAGGGTGCTGCTCTCGCTGTGCCCGTCCCGCACCTCCAGGTAGTCGTAGGCGCAGCTGTCGTGGCGTTCGATCTGGAGGAGGCAGTGGGGGGCTCATCGGCAAGAGGAGCCCTGGCGGCCCAGACCCAAGCCCTGGAAGCCCTCAGGAGATGGGCCCCGTCCTGGGGGGGTCCCTGACCCACCTCAAAGGACTGGAAGGTGAGGCCCACGTGGAAGCCCTCGGACACCTGGATCCGCCAGACGCAGACCTTGCTGGGCCGGTAGTCATCTGGGTAATTGGGCGATTGGATGTGGCCATTGTCCTTTTTCACATCTCCCCCGCAGATGGCTTTGGGGACAAGGGACAAGGTGGGGAAGAAGGGAGTGTTGGTCAGAATGCTCTGAGCTCCTCTTTCCTTCTTCCAGTCCCACCCATATCCCCCAGCCTCTCAGGGTCCCAGGCCTCGGCCAATCCCATTGAGATCTCTGCTTCCTCCCTCAAGGGGCCTTGGCCTCACCCGTGGGTGCCAGGAGGGAGGGGCTCTAGGGTGTCCAGGGACCCCACCTCCAACTCCCCTCTCCCCTTGCCTCAGTACCTTCATAGACCGCGAAGAAGCCCTTCCCGACCCAGTTGCTGCTGCTGCGGAATTCAACCCAGAGGCGGCTGTCGGTGGAGACGATGGGCTCGGGGAGTTTGCCCCCACAGAAGCGGCCTGCACAGATGGGGCGGACAGAAGGCAGTGAGGCTCCAGTGAGGCCTCCTCCCTTCTCTCCCCAGGGCTGCAACTCCAGGGAGCCCGCCCCATCTCCACGGGCGGGTGCTAGACCCTGGTCTGCCCTAGACGCACATTCTCAAGACCGCACACACTCCAGTTGGCCTGTATCTGATCCAAGGTCCAGTATGGCCTTGAAGAGCCAGAGGCCACTCTAGAAGATTTCATGCACTTGAGGGAAAGGATAGGAAGGAATCTGTGTCTAGGAGGAAAGAGATTCCTCACCATAACCAATGGTGCTGTTGTTTAGTCACTAAGTCATGTCCGACTCTTTGCGATCCCATGGACTATAGTATATCCCTGCCAGGCTCCTCTGTCCATGGGATTCTCTAGGCAAGAATACTAGAGTGGGGTGCCATTCCCTTCTCCAGGGGATCTTCCCAACCCAGGGATCGAACCCACATCTCCAGCACTATAGGCGGATTCTTTACTGCTGAGTTACCAGGGAAGCCCATAACCAAGGATACCTGTGTTTTATTTATTGACACTTTTTAAAAAGAGCATTATCATCGTTACCTATCTTTTCTTACTTGCTATCCATGCTAACAAGCAATAACCAAAGGGAAACACAGCTTTCTTTGGCTATGACAAAATGTCATTTGCTCAAATGCCGGGGGTGCCATAGGAGCCCAAATAAACCCCTGAATCCAGGAACTGGGCAGAAAATGTTTTATTTGACGTGAAACCTGACAAGAATCCACGTAAGTGGGTGAGGTTGGCCATCTGTGAAATCCTTTGTAGCCGAGAATCAACTTGGGATGATTTGTGTGTTCCTAGTAAGATGGGTGTTTTCCCAACTTTTGGCAGGGGACGGAGGGTGCTGCCCTAGGAATGCAAGTTGTGAAAAAGAAACTGCAATCTTGGAAACATTCACACTTTCGTAGCAGGAAGTATCATAAAGACAGCTGCTTTGGGTGACTAATAAGAAATAGGCCAACATCAGAAACAAACTAGGGGGAGGGGGGAAGAGATGGTTAGTGAGGACTTGTCAGCCTGCTTCAGGCACAAGCTATGGGGCAGAGGTTCTTAAGCTAATGAGCAGTCCTGAGCCACTTAGGAACAGGTCCAGATCGGAGAAGGAAAATTCAGGTACCCTCTCAGGCTCTATGTCCATTACAGGATCTTCTGTCCTGTGGTTCTGACCCAGCCATCCCCCCACTTACCCACTCCCCCACCCCCACCACCCCACCCCAAGACAAAGTATCCTGTACAAACAAGTTTGGGCTATTGTGCCAGGAATGCAGGCCTCTGTGATGCACCAGGCTACATCGTGGGCACCCTCAGGCCACATCTCACAAACAAGAAACAGAGCCTCTAACATTGCCCAGATGAGCAAGAGAGCCTGGAGCTGAGAAGATGGGCCCGTCCATCTCCCTCTGTTACCTGGTGTGACTCCCCACCATGTACACTGATAAGCCACCATCTGCGAGAAGCCCAGAAGCCCATACCAAGGTCTCCACAAGGTCCAGACTAGGGAAGGGACTTGCCCAAAGTCACACACTTCACGATGGAGCTGGCAGCACTGACTACACCAGCACTCCTGGCTTCCATGCCATGGTGCTGCCCTTGGCCAGGTATTGGTGTCAGGGAGGATGCAGGCTGTGATGTGAATAATTACACCAAGGATTTGACTGTGGAGTGGGCAAGGCAAGGCTGGGGCCCGTACCTCGAAGGGGCGCCTTCCTCCAGAAGCCATCTCGGACCTCCACGTAGTCATACCAGCACAGGCGGCTACGGTACAGGTCCATGGACGTGAAGTTCAGAATGATCTGGGAAAATGGGGGAGGAAGAAGGTTACACTGCTGCCCATGCTTTGCTGACCTCACCCATCAGTCCCATGACCGCTGCCTGCCTTGTAAGGCCATCTGCCATGGGTTATAAATAGTTAAAAGAACTTCCCTGATGGTCCAGTGATTAAAGAATCTGCCTGCCAATGCAGGGGACATGGGTTCAATCCCTGGTCTGGGAAGATCCCACACCCCACAGAGCAACAAAAACTCGTGCACCACAATTACTGAGTCTGCATGCTGCAACCACTGAAGCCTTCACACCCTAAAGCCTGTGCTCTGCAACAAGAGAAGCCACTGCAGTGAGAAGCCTGGGCATCGCAACAGAGTAGCCCCTGCTTGCCATGACGAGAGAGAAAGCCAGTGCTCAGCAACAAAGACCCCAGCGAAGCCAAAAATAAATTTTAAAAAAATAGTTAAGAGTTCCAAAAAGGAGCTCCTGGCACAGAAATGTCCCTCCTCCCCAGCCATCTGCCAGTTCTAGTCAGCATTCTTCCCAGACATCCCGGGCCAGGCCTCACTTAAAATGCACGACCTCACTGAATATATGTTTGAAACCCAGGGTCTCATTTTACTGATCTCCTTAGTTAAGGAGCCGTTGCTTAGGGTTACACAAACCTAGCTCTTCTCGTGGTCAACTTAAATAATATAAATTACAACATCTTTAGAGGGAAGAGGTCTCCTTGGTGATAGGAAGGGCCCAAGACAGTATTTGGGTACTGGGGGGGTCTGAATGGGAATGCAGGGTCCAGAGAGGAAGAGCAGAGGTCACCTATCATCACATATTTATTAAATGCTGGTCCTGAGCAGGGGTCATGCTGACCACTGAGGAGAACATCAGGTCTGTATGCCTCCCGTGAATGGGTTTAAGATACTCAACGATACAGTGTAGTTGAGTATACACACACACACACACACACACACACATATCTCTATCAAGGAAATTAGGACTTAGAAGAATAAGACATGCATGAAAAGATCACCTAATGAGGGCCTTCCCTGGGGTCCAGTGGTTAAAAATCCTCCCTGCAATGAAAGGGGACGCAGGTTCTATCCCTGGCAGGGGAACTAAGATCCCACATGCCTCAGAGGGACTGAGCCCGTGTGCCGCAACAATTGAGCCTGCAAGCCACAACTAGAGAGTCTGTGTGCTACAGTGAAAGATCCTACCTGCGGGAACTGAGACCTGAGGCAGCCAAATAAATCATTAAAAAAAAGCATTATGTTAAAAAGATCACTGAGTGAAAAACTCAGGCCCCAGTCATTTGAGCCTCGGTTTGAATCTCATCTCTGCATTTCCTGCTGTGAGTCCTTGGGTAAATCACTTGACCTCTCTGAACCTCAGTTACCTAGTACGTAAAATGAGGAAAGACATCTCACCCTGACACAGCCCTTCATGGGTATAGGCACTGCCCTAAGCACCTTCTGCACATAAACTCATTTCTGCCTTTGAACTCATCAAATGTTCACCTAATACTGGAGGGACCTCTAACACCTTGGTAAGTACCGAGTCTCCCCAGTAGGTGGGCTCATGAACAGGTAGAGAAGCACACTTTCTTGCTTAGTAGCTTCTGGAGCGAGCCCTGAAGCTTGCTGTACTTTCTGAGTCCAACAAGCAGGGACTCCAGAGAATGCCCCCCTGCCCATCTGCAAGGCGTGTGCAGTGAGCATGTGAAGCTCCAAGGGGCCCACCTGTTAGGTGTGAACTAGATTCCCTGCTGGAGGAGAAAGGGACAAGGGAGTCCGTCTCCCCTCTGGCTCCCTGCAATGTTAGAGGCAGACAGAGTGGAGGCTGGAATGAAAAAGATCCCATACCTTCCAGGATGGCTGAGATGATAAAGAATCTGCCTGCAATGCAGGAGACCCAGTTTCGATCCCTGGGTCAGGAAGGTCAGGAAGATCCCCTAGAGAAGGGAATGCAACCCACTGCAGTATTCTTGCCTGGGAAATTCCATGGACAGAGGAGCCTGGCGGCTACAGTCCACGGGGTTGCAAAGAGTCAGACATGACTGAGCGGCTAACACAGAGTAGAGGCTGGAATGAAAAAGATCCCACAGCAGGCGCCGGCAGCTGCTGTCTGCAGCCAAGGTCAATGCTACCACTGGTCAAGAGCTCCTGGCTTATGGTCACTTTAGCACCAACCCCGTCAGAACTCCTCATGATTTCACCATTGACTTGCATGATCCTTGCCATTTCCTGACCTCTGCATTCCCTGCCCTCCTCTCCCACCCTCTCTCTGCCCCTTTCCAGCCAACACATCATGCCCTAAATCTTGTTAACGTCCACAATCTCAAACCCAAGGACCCCATTCTCTGTCCATGTGGTCCAATCTTTCCTCACTCACTCCCTCTGTGCATACAGCCCAATCCTTCCAATTCACTACAACCTTCAATCTACTGAGTCCATCATATTTTCACTGCTTTTCACCCCCACATGTCATCCTGACCTAGCTTAGAATCCATGGTCCACCTTTTATCTTTTCTTTTGATTCATACATAAGTTTAAATATGTTTGTGTTGGGGAGGCTTTCATTAATTTTGCTGCTTTGATGTAATCAAGTGGGATTACAAGAGGTAATCAAGTGAGATCATGTTTTGAAAAGTACACTATATTACTCTTTTTTTTGGTTGGTTTTTTTTTTTTTTTGGACACACTGCACAGGCTTCCCAGGTGGTGCTAGTGGTAAAGAACCTTCCTGCCAATGCAGAGGATATAAGAGACATGGGTTAAATCCCTGGGAAGATCCCCTGGAGGAGACTATGGCAATCCACTCCAATATTCTTGCCTGGAAAATTCCACGGACAGAGGAGCCTGGTGGGCTACAGTCCATGGGGTCACGAAGAGTTGGACACGACTGAATTCACACATACAGCTTGCAGGATCTCAGTTCTCTGACCAGAAATTGAACCTGGGCCATGGCAGTGAGAGCCTGGAACCCTAACCAGGCTACCAGGGAACCCTTCAAAAGCACACTATATTACTCTTGATGATGATAATTAATCATCATCGGGAGTATCATTATGATAAAAAGACAAGTCCTGACATTTTGAAAAACTGAAGTTGAAAATCTGTTCCAGCTCTTGTTCTAGAGCCAGCGTCTTATTACCCAATATTTTATCTTTTCAGAAAATGATCAAATGTGACCACAGAGGAAGTTTCATTCATTATGGAATCCTCAGTGCATGGCACATAGTTGTTGCTTAGTAAATATTTCTTGACCAGAATTTTGCCTTCTAGAATTTGTTCTACAGAGAAACTTGCCTAAGTGTATAAAGATATAAATTTCAAGGTGTTTATTTTGGTAGTAATAAAAGGCTGGAAAAACTTAGATCAGCATCCATCAAGTAACCTGCAGGATGGGCTTCCCTGGTGGCTCAGTCATAAAGAATCCTCCTGCCAATGCAGGAAACATGGGTTCAATCCCTGGTCTGGGAGGATCCCACAAGCTGAGGAACCCACAACTACTCTGCCTGTGCTCTAGAGCCGGGGAACCACAACTATGGAGTCCACATGCCACAAGACTGAAGCCTGCACACCTCGAGCCCATGCCCTGCAACGAGAGAAATCACTGCAATGAGAAGCCTATGCATGGCAGCTAGAGAGCAGCCCCCACTCGCTGTAGTTAGAGAAAAGTCCGTGCGCAGCGATGAAGACCCAGCACAGTCAAAAATAAATAAAAATAAAATTATATTTAAAAAGAGACCTGCAGGGGGTGATTAAATAATTAAATTGAGATGATGGGATGCCAAGCAGCCTCAAAAGTGATTGAGGTAGATAATATATGTGCGGACATAGACCGATGACCACGATTTATTGTTAAGTGAAAGGCAAGTTACAGAAGACCACACACACACTAAAAGGAGGACATCCCAAGTGTTACCAATGCTTAGTCATCTCTGAGGAGTGGCATTCAGAGGATAATCAAGGGGAGAAAGTTCATTTTTTACCTTAGGCATTTCTATATTGCTCAAAATTTTAATAACATGCATATGTTATCTTTATACCTAGCACACAACAAAAATATCTTTTAAAGAGTTGCTGGATGGGGCTTCCCTGGTGGTCCAGTGGTTAAGAATCCGCCTGCCAACGCAGGGACATGGGTTCGATCCCTGGTCTGGGAAGAGTCCACATGCAACACAGCAACTAAGCCTGAGAGCCACGTCTACTGAAGCCCGTGCTCCGCAGCAAGAGAAGCCACCACAATGAAAAGCCTACACTCTGCAACTAGAGAAAGCCCTTGTGCAGCAACGAAGACCCACCACGGCAACAAAGAAAATAAATAAATCTTTTAAAAAAATAAAAAAAGAGTAGCTGGATGGAAGAAGGAATGCAGAGGGCCAAGTGAGGGCTTCTTGGCTCCTAAACTTACTCTCTTAACCACTACTCCACGTGGCTTCTCTGAGCCTGCCAATCAAGTCCGCTCAGCAGCTGCACGGAGAATAGCAGCCACTTTCCCTTCTTCCCCAGAAACAACCGTGACTCTGTCCAGGATGGATGCATTCAGGCCCCCCAAAAAGAAACCACGTCCGGCTGGCAGACCCCTACAGGGCCCACCCAAGACCTTCCACGGGCAAGAGGAAGCAGAGGTCACCACAAGTAGGAGGAAGAGACCTGGGCTGGCAGTCAGGCGCATCTCACAGGGAGGTGCAGCTGTGGCTATATTGAGACCGGAGGTGTCTAATTAAGACTTGTAACGACTTCTGTCGTGTGGAAACAGCAGTGCTCTGGTGGCAGGGGCACTGCCCTTTGCCAAGGAAAACCTGGCCAGCTCTGCCACTTCCTAGCTGGTGATTCTGGCTCGGAGCCTGACTTTGGGCCTCACTGTCTTTGTCTGAAAAATGGAGGCGATCATAAGGATTCCACTGGGGAGTCGTGGGGAAAATGTGATAGGGGTGCAGAGTCCCCAGGTGAACCCTGCGTGTGGGAAGTATTCCTCATTCGTGTTGGGTGGTCTCAAGGAGGAACTGGGAGAACACATCAATCCTCGGAGACCAGTCGGCTGGCCTCAGGCAGATCTTGGGCTCATCACTGAACTCCTCTGTTTCCTTATTTGTGAGATGTAATGGTAATAGTGAGCTTCCCTGGTGGCTCAGCAGTAAAGAATCCACCTGCCAATGCAGAAGACGTGGGTTCGATCCATGGGTCAGGAAGATTCCCCTGGAGGAAGAAATAGCAACCCACCCCAGTATACTTGCCTAGGAAATCCCATGGATGGAGGAGCCTGGTGGGCTACAGTCCATGGGGTCACAAAGGAATTGGACAGGACTTAGTGACTAAACAACAATGACAACAACAAATGGTAATAGTACCTGCCTCATAGAGTTTAGGGGAATTGAATTATTACATGTAAAATTTAAGACCTTGTCTGACATCAGGGTCAAACATACGTGTCACACATCCATATGGCAGTGTATGCCACTCAATATATGTGGATTTCGCTCCTAGAGTTGAGTTTAGATAGTCTGATATTTGGGTCACAATATGGTCCACACCAGAATCCAGGAAAATAGAGGGAGGCAATTGAGGCACCCAGGGACGTTGACTAGGGCTTATTCATTAATAGATCAGGACTATAGAATGATACTTGCTTCCCAGGTGGCGCAGTGGTAAAGAATCCACCTGCCAAAGCAGGAGGGATGGGTTTGATCCCTGGGTCAGGAAGATCTCCTGGAGTAGGAAATGGCAACTCACTCCAGTATTCTTGCTTGGAAAATTTCAGGGACAACGGAGCTTGGCAGGCTAGTCCATGGGGTCACAAAAGTCAGATATGACTGAGCACATACACACACACACACAGAATGATACTAGCAGCTAACACTGAATTCCTGCTATGTTTAGGCAGTGCCCTATAAGCACTTTATGTACACTAACTTGTTTAACCTTTGTATCAACCCCATGAGGGAGGTACTATCACCAGGCCCATTTTACAGATGGGGAAACAAAGGCTCAGAGAGCGTAAGCAACTTCCCCAACATCATACATCCAGTAATGAGCACAGCTGAGGGACTTTCCTGATGGTCCAGTGGCTAAGACACTGTGTTCCCAAAGCAGAGTGCCTGGGTTCGATTTCTGGTTGGGGAACTAGATCCCACAACGCCGAAACTAAGACCAGGCACAGCCAAATAAATAAAAATTAACATATATATTAATTTTAGAATTGCAGTGCTAAAGAAGCTGCTTGAGAGTCCCTTGGACAGAAAGATCAAACCAGTCATCCTAAAAGAAATCAACCTTGAACATTCATCGGAAGGACTGATGAAGCAGAAGCTCCAATACTTTGGCCCCCTGATGTGAAGAGTCAACTCACTGGAAAAGACCCTGATGCTGGGAAAGACCGAGGGCAGGAAGAGAAGGGGCGACAGAGGATGAGATGGCAGGATGGCATCACTGGCTCAATGGACATCAGTTTGAGAAAACTCCAGGAGATAGTGAAGGACAGGGAAGCCTGGCATGCTGTGGTTCATGGGGTCACAAAGAGCTGGGCATGACTTAGCGACTGAACAACAACGGATATATATATTAAAAAAAGAACACAGCTGAGAGTCAAACCTAGGCTTCAACTCTGGCTCTTAAACTTATGCCGTTAACCTCTAGTCCCTGTGGCCTCCCCAGGCCTACCAATCAATTCTGCCCAACAGCTATACAAAGAAAGAGCATCAACTTTCCCTCCATCCTCAGAGCCCCACGCCCTTCAGTGCCCAAGAAGAGAGACTTAGGAGTGGACTCAGCCCAGGCCTTGCAGAGCAGGGAGGAGATGGGTCATCTCTGCCCAGTTGGGGAATGGGAAGTAGGGGTCAGGGAAGGCCTTACAGAGGAGGCAGAATTTGGGCTGGACCTTGAGGAAGAGTCAGGATGTCGGAAAGTAGGGATGGGAAGGAGGGTGGATACACCAAATCCAAAAAACATTGTATACTCTTATCTTCTTGGCTGCTCTACAACAATTGACTGTGGTGTCCTGAAACCACTCTCCTGCTCATAAAGGAGTTCCCTTTGTTGCCTGGGAAACACTGTAAATACTCTTCAGGGCAGCAGCTAATCACTTGTAGCGTCAAGGCTTAGGGATTCTCAGAGAAGTCCTCCAAAGTGACTCTTTCATCTGACATCACCGAGACTTGCGTGATTGTACAAGATAAGATTCACATATCACGTGCATTGCTGGCAATAAGCTGAGAACTGGGAGGCAAGTGAAAAACAACCTCTCAGGAGCCAAACAGATGTCAAAGTCCATTCGCTAATGCCATTAGATTTATTTAAGGTTTACTGTTGAAAGAGTAGACTTTGGAGTTAGATAGTCCTAGAATTGAGTGCTGGTTCCACCACTGCTACCGGAGCAAACTTGGCCAGGTCTACTGCCCTTTGAGCCTCGAGACCCTCCTCTCTCCAGCAGGGATAGCAGTACCTACATCATGACACTGCTGTGAGGAATAAAGAGATCATGCATATAGAATGCCAATACTTTGCACATAATTGGCCACAGGGAGTGGCTGTGACAATTTTATGATGCCATCTTCTTCTATTCTCCCCAGCTTTTAAATGTTTCTGTCCCCTACAGTTCCATCTTTCATTCGGTTATAATTCTATGGCTTCAACCAGGACCATGGGTATGTTTTGTGTGTGTGTGTTAGTAACTCAGTTGTGTCTGACTTTTTGTGACCCCATGGAGTGTAGCCTGCCAGGCTCCTCTGTTCATGGAATTCTCCAATCGTGCCTTGGTTAATCTGAATTTTTTTTTTAATCTCTAGCCTACTCCCAGGAGCTCTGGGCACACTGCTGAAAAAGGATGGTGAGTCTTGTGGGAGATATGGAGGGAGCAGGCTGAAGGCATACCAGGTTTTTCTAAGGTAAGGCCATATGTCCGCTAGAGCAGGGGTCCCCACCCTAATTGCCAGTCCATGGCCTGTTAGCAACTGGGCTATATTGTAGGAGGTGAACAGCAGGCAAGTGAGTGAAGTTTCATCTGTATTTATAGCTACTCCACATTGCTCACATTACTCCTTGAGCTTTATCTCCTGTCAGTTCAGCCATGGCATTAAATTCTCACAGAAGAATGAACCCTATTGTGAACTACGCACGCGAGGGATAGAGGTTGCACGCTTCTTATGAGAATCTAATGCCTGATGATCTGAGACAGTGATGCTAGCGCCAGGGAGTGGCTGCAAATACTATCATTAGCACAATAAACGCAGTGCACTTGAATCATCCTGAAACCATCCCTCCCACCCCAGTCCGTGGAAACACTGTCTTCCATGAAACCAGTCCCTGGTGCCAAAAAGGTTGGGAACCACTGCTCTAGAGACTAGGGCCAGCCCATGTCAGTGCAGAGCAAGAAGGGAAGAAGTGGGTCCTGACAAAGTTGTCCTATGCCTTCTGACAAAGCAAACCTCCTAAACAGGAAAGAAAGGAAGCTCTACCCTCCTCAGTGCTCCTCAGGGCCAGGGACTATCTCGGGCACCTGTCCATCCCTGGTGCCAGGCCCAGAGCCAGGCACAAAGTGGCCGGACAACACTGTTGCGGAAGGGCACTTAAGTAGTTGTTGAAAGAACAGAATAGGCTTTGGAATACACACAGTACTACAATCGCAGACTCTGATATCATAATCTAGGTTCTACGAGATCCTGGGCAAGTTAGTTTTTCTAAGTTTGCTTTCTCATATACAAAATGAAGCCAACAGGAATTCCCTGGCAGTCAGGTGGTTAGGTCTCTGTGCTTTTACTCCAAGGGGTCAGTTCGATCCCTGGTAAGGGAACTAAGATCCCACAGGCTGCATAGTGCAGCCAAAAAAAAAAATAATAATAAGGCTAACATTAGCACCCAGCCTTTAACGTTGTGGGGCTAACTAAAAGACATAACACAAAGAATTTAACACGTGCCTGGCCAATCATTAGTGCTCAGTAGTCATTACATGTTGTTATTATCTGTGGTGAAATTTCCAAATTCCTCAGTAGAGGAATGAAAGAATCCAGGGCAAGGTCAGTACAAGACAGCAAAAAGGACCACAATTTTTAAGTTAGATTCAGAACAAGGAGAAGAACAAGGAAGGGGTAGGTTCACTGTTGAGGGACGACGTAGAAAGCTAAGCGAGAGAGATAGGGAATTACTCAACTCTCAATGAAAGTTTGTTGTAAAAAAGGATGATCTTCAAATTACAAAAAATAAACATCATTTGAAAAGGAAAGAGAAGCTCAATAATATAGGAGGAGAGTCAGCAAGCGCCTATTTAAATTGGCTTTTGTCTCTAGACTCAAAAATGACATCAGAGGACATTCAAATAACTTGCAGATGTGATCAGTGTCTGTAATCTTGAGAAGTCAGAACAGAATCTTTCCAGTTTTCAAAAGGGGTGTGTGCGAGAACGTACACATGAGTGTTTGGGGAGGAGAGTTTGGAGTTTAATTCTGGGAATTGCAAACCATGGAGTTCAATGTTAATCCCCAATTCAACAGATGGTCTGTGACCATTTAAAATAGATAGCCTGTGACCATTTAGAAAAGAAACACTTGATTGCTAGGAGCCAGTTTGGGTTCACTGGAAATAAGACACATTAGACAAATCTTACTTCCTTTTAAAAAGGGGCTTTACCAACCGGTGAAATAGTACTTATGTTTGCTAAGGCAATCCACCCACTTACTTGGTATTTATTAATCACTTCCTATGCCAAAGACATAAAGATGACACAGGCCTGGTCTCAGAAATGGCTCCTACTGTGGTTGGTCAACCCAGTGGTGACCTGTGGCTGACTGGTAATGACTCTTAAAGTAGTCATCGCTAGTGGAATAGCTCTGCCTGAAGCCTGCAGATTACTGGGGCAATGTCAATTCAGAGGGAGATCTTGGGATCTGCTTTGATTCATGTCCTGTTCAACATTTTGATCAAAGGTTGAGTTTAGAAGACCCAGAAGACATGCATATCCAATGAGCTCATGACAGAGTGAGAATGGCTACCTGGTGGATGGTAGAATTCTGATTCAAAACGATCTTGAAACCTGTTGGAATAAGCAATGTGACTGATAATAAAATCTAACCCAGCTCAAGGTTGCACTAGAACATTAAGTACCAAGTTCCAATCAAGGGATATAAACCCTGAAAAGCTGTGGGTGCAATAAAAATATGAAGGACATGGAAGACCCAAGGGTGGGTGAGAGATCCAGACTCCACGTGAAAAGCCTGTGAATGGATCTGAGAAGCAAGTAGAAAAATGCGTAGCACATAATAAATGCTCTTCATGAGTTAGTGTTTGTATACAACTATCAGTAGAAGCCTCCCATCCTCCTGGGCTTCCCTAGTGGCTCAGATGATAAAGAATCCACCTGCAATGCGGAGAAGGCAATGGCACCCCACTCCAGTACTCTTGCCTGGAAAATCCCATGGACAGAGGAGCCTGGAAGGCTGAAGTCCATGGGATTGCTGAGGGTCAGACATGACTGAGCAACTTCACTTTCACTTTTCACTTTCATGCATTGGAGAAGGAAATGGCAACCCACTACAGTGTTCTTGCCTGGAGAATCCTAGGGATAGGGGAGCCTGGTGGGCTGCCATCTATGGGGTCGCACAGAGTTGGACACGACTGAAGTGACTTAGCAGCAGCAGCAGCAACGCGGGAGACATGGGCTCAGTCCCTAGGTTGGAAAGATCCCCTGGAGCAGGGAATGGCCACCCACTCCATTATTCTGGCCTGGAGAATTCCATGGACAGAGAAGCCTGGCGGGCTACAGCCCATGGGATCACAAAGAATTGGACACGACTGAGCGACTTTCACACTTTCCCATCCTCCTGTGGGGTGAATGAGTACATTTCCCAGGCAGGTCATTCACAGCCACAAGGACTCAGCTCTCCTACTCAGGGGTCCTGGCAGAGGAAGTGATGCTCAGTTACCTTCTCCCCAGGTGTGACCGAGATGCGCCATACACAGTGCATGTGGGCAGAGTAGCCATTGGGGTACTCGGGGGAGGAGAAGTTGCCTGTACTGTCCTGCAGGGTCTCTCCACAGGCTGTCAAGGAAAGGAAATGATCAGATTGCTTGCTGCAGCTGCCCAGTCCCCCCAACCTTCTGGCTTCTCATCCTGGGCCCTGGTGCCCTTTGGGGGACAGCAGACTGGTTGAGCAGAGCAAAGAGTCTGGGATGGTTCTGTCCCTTTAAGATCCACCTCCTTCTCTTTTTCTATCTAGTGCCAGGGATGCCCTGTTGTCAAGGCAACAAGGCTTCCAGAGTTAAGGTCAAGCTCCTTGGGAGGGCCTCATTCTGTCTCACTTCCTGGGAATTGCTTTGCACGTCCCCCAACCCTTGGCTTTTTCTACTCCCACTGCCCCTCACTCTCAGAGACCCTCAGAAGGTGGGTGGCTCAGCACCTCCCCACTAGAACCGAGCCCCAGTTTGGCTCTGTAACTTGAACACTGCTCCTACCTGGGTGCCCCCTCCTCAGAAACCAGGCTGCCTCTAACTTTTCTAAGTCTCACAGCTTCAACCTTCTTGGCCCCAGGGCCTGCCCTCCACCCGACTCTGTCCCGTCCCCACCCCTGCCCTGACCTGGGCACTTGTAGAGCTTGCGTGCCTGGGCAATGTCCCCCTTGCTGAGTCGTGTCCTCTGGCCAATGGGGGGCTTCACCCCATTCACCTCGTACTTGGGAACGATGGTGTCCAGGAAGATGCCCCTGGGGAGGAGGAGAAGCCCAGGCCCGGGTGAGAATCAAACGGAAGGAGGGTGGCTCGCCTGCATGCACCCAAGGTCACGACCCTGCCAGAGCCCAGACATTCCTCAGCAGGGTCAGGGACGGGTGGAGACATCTCACCCTGTCATTACACTGCCCACTGACCAGCTGCCACCCTGCTCCGTGGCAGCCACGCCACAGGGCCTGGGGGAGCCCCAGGAACACTTGGGAGGTTGAGAACACAGACCTAGGAGGCCCTGGGGACCCACCCGTGCCCTGGCTCTGTCTGGCCCACCTCCCAACCCTGGGAGACCTCAGACCCCCTAGTCAGCCATGTCTCAGCCCTGCTTCTGAGGCCCCTTGTGCTGTATCAGCCCTGCCGACACCCCTCCCAGGACTACCCAGGGCCAGCCCTTCTTTCTTCCTGATGGCACCTGGCACAAGGCCAAAGGGCAGGTTCCACTGTGGCCAGACCAGACCCCAAAACAGCCCCTCCAGCTCCTGACCCATTGTGTCTCCTGTCCCCCCAGTTCCTGCCTGCTGGGTCCCGGGTGTTTCCATCTGGGAAGATCAGAATGCAGGCAGAGCAGGCAGCCCTCCACCTCCCCAGGGCCCCTGACTCACACCCAGCTGGCTGGACCTCAGCAGGAGATGGGGTAGGATTGGTGGGAAATGGGTGGTCTGTGGGTGGGGGCTGGGGTGACCTCACCACCCTTCCTTGGTCTATTCCCTCAGGTCTGGAGGCAGGAAGAGAGGGTCTAGAAGGAGCGACTGAGGAGAGGGGAAGGGCCAGTGTCTGGGAGAACAGAGATGGAGGAAGAGGGCAGAGCCAGGCATGGGAAAGGCCAGGCGTGGCGGGTGAGGGAAAGCCTGAGGAGGGGGAGGGGCAGAGTCCCATACTCTGCTAAGGAGAAGCTGGGATGGGGAGGCTGGGCCAAGACTGCTGGGGGTTCTGCCTGTGGTTTCTGGGAACCTATGCTTAGTCATTCAGTCCTGTCTGACCCTTTGCAACATCCCCTGAACTGTATACCATCAGGCTCCTCTGTCCATGGGATTCTCCAGGCAAGAATACTGGAGTTGGTTACCATTCCCTTCTCCAGGGGATCTTCCCAACCCAGGGATCAAACCCAGGTCTTTCCCACTGCAGGCGGATTCTTTACTGTCTGAGCCACCAGGAAGCCTGGGCTCAGGATAAAGAGTAGGTGTATATGTGCTCATCAACTAGGGAGCGGGGCTGATCCAGGACAGAAGCCAGCCTTTGTACAGATCAGTCAATTACAAAAAGGCAGACCCACCAGAAAAATGTGCCCCCTTTGGCGGATGGTTGAGGGAAAAACTCAGCTCCCTTGGGCTGATACAGCTCCGGGGCCTTGGCATCCCACGTGCCTGGGCAGCAGCTGGGTTTCACCCTCCTGCGGCCACTGTGCCCAGTACTAGGTGAGGAACCTAGGCCCTGGGAGTCCCAGTCCTGCCACCGACCCACCGTGGAAGAGAGCAGCAGGGCAGGTAGCACCCATGGGTCCTCTGCTCCAGGGCCTCAGCCACCCAGGGGCCCACTCTTGTCCTCACTGATGACCCCAGTGGGGCAGGCTAGTGCAAAGTGGGAGGTCTACAGAGGGCAGGGCTGGGCTGCCCCAGAAGAGGGGGGCCCCCATCTCTCACCTGGAGAATGTGTTCCGGGCATAGTGCATGATACTGTCAAAATCATAGGTCTCCCCCAGGGACTCCACCTCCTGGACCTCCATCTTCAGGAAGTTATACTCCTGCCCTGTGAAGACCAGGAGAAGGGAGTGTGGGAGGGGAGGGGGCGGGGGCGGGCGGGGGCAGGTCTGTGGGGGTTGCAGCACTACCTCTTTAGGGTCGGGGATGGGGTCCTCCCTGCTCTTGAGAGGTGACCCCCTACCTGGGGGTCCAGCAGTGGCCCAGGGAAGCCAGGGGGAGAGGCGGGTCTCTAGAAGAGTCTGTCCAGCAGGGTGTAGCTGGGGTGAGGATGTGCTGGAGAAATGACTCAAGGGACGATAGGAAGGAGGCGCCCATTTCTAGAACCACTGGGGAGATGAGAGCAGTGAAGAGGGGAGGAGAGGGAGGAAGCAGGAAGGGAGGGAAGAGAGAGCATAGTAGGGAGAAAGGAGAGAGAAAAAACCCTTTAGAGGACAGAATAGGCAGAGAGCTGAAGACTGGGTAAAAGTGAAGAGAAAGGCTGAGGCAGCATGGAGACAGGGCCGACCCCTCCCCAACCCCCACCCTGAAGGCCAGGTGGGTTCTGGCTGCTCCAGGCAGCCCTGTGTGCAGGACCTAGACCTGTCCGGGCCTCCATCTGACAATGGATTTGAGGTCCCTGAGCTGCCACTGACCCAGAGAAGATGCTTCAGGGGAAGCGTTTGGACCCCAGGCAGGGCTGGGACTGTAATACCACGTTGAGCAAAGGTGATGGCTTAAGGGAGCAGCTCCCACCCTGACCAGAGACCCTGGAAGGGCAGGCAGAGGTCTGTACCTGGCTGGATGTTCTCGCGCACGATGGAGACGTGGCGGTCTCGGTCGGGTCGTGTGTGCTCGTGCCAGAAGCCGATGACGTGACCCAGCTCGTGGACCACGATGCCAAACTTGTCACAGTTCTTGCCAATGGAGATGGCCTGGGGGCCCCCGCCACGGCGGCCCACGTAGGAGCAGCACCTGGAGGGCGGGGCCAGCTCAGGGGGGCGGTCCCGAGCTGGGGGAGTGCATCCACTCAGGGGCCGGGCGTGGCTGCCGGGGGGGTCAAGGAGCAGAGGGGTGGAGGAGGGGCCCGAGCGCGGGATGCCCGGGTTGTGTGCTGGGGTCTGAGCCACATCCGGGGCAGCTCCTGGGGAGATGCTCCCATGGCAGGAGGGGACACATGACCCAGGGCCGTGCCCGGGGGGACGGCTGCAGTACCCAGGACCGAACACGGGCTGGGGCGATGGCCGAGGGTACAGCGCCCAGGGGCCCCTGCTCACCCGCAGGGTCGGTAGGTGAACACGATATAGCTGTCCTCGTCCGTGCGCTCTAAGAAGGTGACACAGGTGTGCTTCTCCCAGTGCCTCATGGCCTGCCGGAAGACTGCCCTCTGGCTGCCTGCGGGGACAAAGGAGGCCAGGCTGTCACAGTGTCCAGGGGGCTCACCTCCACCCTCCGCTAAAGAGTCAGCCATTCATCAGACAGGCAGAAGGCACCACTCACACCACCGCGTGTGAGGCTGCTCGGCGGGGGGGGGTGGGGGGCCTCCACCCCCAACCGCCCCCGGGGGGGGCCTCCACCCCCAACCGCCCCCACCGCCCCCACCGCCCCCAACATCATGCTCACCAGTGAAGTTGCCCCCAATGACAAAGGGGATGACTCCATCAGGCCACACCCGCTCTGGTCTGGACGTTGCTGCCCGCCGGCTCCGGGACCGGCTTTTCCATCTCCCACGGCTTCTCCTCTGAGGCTTCATACTAGTGTTCTGGCTGTTGAGGGTAGAGGAGTTTCCTGAAACTAAAAAAGGAAGCCATTGGTAGCAAGGGCATGAAGGGCAGGAGGAAGCAAATGACAACCGATCCTCATTGTCTAGGGGTTCTGTACCTGCCCACTCCCTAAAATTTGTAAACCCCCCCAAACCAAGACCATCAGCTCTTTCATGGTCACTGGCTGTGATGCAGAGCAGTGAGAAATTTGAGTCACCCAATGTACATGACCTGGCTGAGCCTGAACAAGAGGACAGGCTGCCTCCCTATTTCAGCTCATTCTGTAGGTAAGTATCTTCTTCATAATTTAGTTAGCGCCACTTTTTTTGTGTTGTTTTTTTTTTTTTCATTTTTATGCCTTTTCTTGGTGATTTCACTGTCTAAAATGACCCTCTCCCTAACTCCCAAGTGCAAGAGGGCTGGGATGTATATAGAGAAAATACCTGTGTTAGATAATCTTCATTCAGGCTTGACTTACAGTGCTGTTGACCATGAGTTCAGTGTTAATAAATCAATGACATAGCAAATAAGATGTCTTTAAATAGAAACACATATATGACTTGGTTATGTGTTAACAAGTTGATGAAAATGTGACCAGAAGCTTGTAGGAACTTAACCTTGTATTTCTCCTAGGAGTAATGGCTCAGAATTCACTAATTCAGTGTTTGCAGTGACTTTATGGAAACTAACTATAAGGTTATAGTTATAACCTTATAACTATAAACTGTAGCTGCCATGAACAATAAGAATAGACTACAAGTAAATAAGAGAACAGTGGTGTACTCATTTCCCTGGACCTACAGGGAACCTGAGACTAGGAAACATTCCTGCTCAGCTAATGAAAGTGTTAGTCGCTCAATCATGTCTGACTCTATATGACCCCGTAGACTATAGCCCACTAGGCTCCTCTATCCATGGAATTCTCCAGGCAAGAATACTGGAGTGGGTTGCTGTGCCCTCCTCCAGGGGATCTTCCCGACCCAGGGATCAAACCAGAGTCTCATGCATTGCAGGCAGATTCTTTACCGCCTGAGCTACCAGGGAACTTTCATAATTGTGGAGCATACAGAACTTAATGTCTTCTTTAAGAATTCCCAAGTACAGGTCCTCATTTGACACAGTAGCTCTCATGCTGGACTGGGCAAGTGTCACTACCTACATTTGACAGATAAGGAAACTAAAGCCTAGGACTTGTCCAAAGTCAGATGGTAAGTGGCAGGTCCAGGTGATCCAAATCTCCATTCAGCTTTCCCCTTGTCTTTCCCCTTATCCCATGTCTCCTAGTCCCCCCACTAAGGTCAAATAAGCCTTGCCAGTTATCAGGCTACCAGGTCACCCTCCAGTGCCAGCTGCTCACTGGCATAGTTTGACCTTTACTCCATGGACTGCCCAGCAAAGATCCTCCCTCATGCAGACTGGACAACTACCCAGCACCACCAGAGTATGCCCAGAACAGGCCCCACTGAGAATCCCCCACTTTGGCAAGGGGAGGGTTATCTGTGAGCAGGACCACGGTGCAGAGCAGTGAGAAGGCTGGACAGAACTAAAAGAGCCCAGGGCCTCGACCCCACCCCCCCCTCCCCCATTCACAAGTGCCAGGCTGGCTGGGAGGTGCTTGGACCCACTGCTGACCTTGAAGAGCTTCAAGTCCAGCTGGGGAGAGAGAAGTATAAACAAGTCATTGCAGTGTGATTTGACTTGTGAGATGCTAATAGTGTAAGCCCAGAGCAGAGAGAGCACAGCAACTGGTGGCCTGGTCATGCCTGGGAGACGATCAGGGAAGATTCTCTGATCAGGAAGATCAGAGAAGCTCTTGAGATAGGCCATGAAGGATGCGTAGAGACTTGCAAAATGGGAGCAGGAGGAGAGGCCAGGAGGGATTGTGGGGTTGAGCAAAGAACTTGGGATTTAGAGTGTGAAGGCTTGGGTTCCTGTCCCGGTTCCGCCACTGACTAGCTCTGGGATCTTGAGTAAGTCACCTTACCTCTGTGACTCGGTTTCTGTAGTCTCTGATTTACGATGGTTTGACTTACAGTGTTTTGACTTTATGATGGGACGAATGTGATCCACACTCAGGAGAAACTACACTTCAAAGTTTGTTTTTTAAGTTTCCTGAGCTAGTGATAGGCAGTGTCCTCTCCTGAGATGCTGGGCAGTGGCAGCAAGCTGCAGCTCCCCACCAGCCACACCATCGTGCCGGGAAACAACCCACACATTTGCAACCATTCTGTACGCAGACCATCATTCTATTTTTACTTTCAGGACAGTATTCAATAATTACATGAGGGATACATCATTTTATTATAAAATAGGTTTTGTGTTAAGATGATTTTGCCCAATAATAGGTGTATGTAAGTGTCCTGAGCACCTTTAAGATAGGCTAGGCTGAGCTATGATGTTCAGTAGATTTGGTGTATTAAAAGCATTTTCAACTTCACCTATTTTCAATTTATGATGGGTTTATCAGGATATACCCCATCTTGGCTCAGATAGTAAAGAATCTGCCAGCAATGCAGGAGACTCAGGTCTGATCCCTGGGTTGGGAAGATCCCCCAGAGGAGGGAATGTCTACCCACTCCAGTATTCTTGCCTGGAGAATTCCATGGACAGAAGAGCCTGGCGGGGCTGCAGTCCATGGGATCACAAAGAGTTGGACATGACTGAGCAACTAACACACTTTGACTTTTTCACACTTTCAGCCCAACCATAAGGTGAGGAAGATCTGTGTCTGTAAAGTGGGAGTTGTCCTGACCTACCTTTGAAGGTGGTTGGGGACAGTCAAGTTAGAAAAAAGTACTTTTTGAAAGTACTTCATAAACTGTAAGCAAAAACAACATGGGTGCTTAGCTTTGGGTATGTCTACACTTGCCACTGTACTGGGGAAGGGATAAAGATACACTAGGAGAAGACAAGCCCTTATGCTGGATTCAAGTTCACCACCTCTGTCCTGGGAGGGCCTGGCTGAGAACAGAGGCATTCCCTGTTTCTCCAATTCTGGAACCCGTTTCTGGGACAGAGGAGGGCTGGCCTGTACCCAGTGTACCTGCAGCTTTGATGGAAGACCTGCGGGTTGCACGCTGTCTGAGGTCCGCAGCCTGCTGCACTTGGAAGGCCCTCAAGTCCTCCTCGTCCAGGGCGATGTCCCCAAGGAAGGCAGCTGGAGAGAGAAGAGGCGAGGACAGTCAGTCGCCCTGTGCAGCACTGACTGCCTGACCCGTGGCCACTGCCCCGGCCCTCACTGCAACTGTAATCCTCAAATGCCTTCTAAGGAAGAAGAGTAGTGGGGGGCCAGCTTTGCGGATCTTTTAGGAAACTCAAGCTCATTTTTCAGTTGAAATCTCATCAAAGCTGATGCTCAGCCTCACCAGACTCCTCAAAGACAGGGTCATTTCATGTATTCCATCATTCTTTAGCAAATGCCTAGTAATGTCTCAACAGTAAAGAATTCACCGGCAAAGCAGAAGATGTAGATGGGGGGTTGGATCCCTGGGTCAGGAAAATCCCCTGGAGGAGGAAATGGCAACCCACTCCAATATTCTTGCCTGGAGAATCCACAGGCAAAGGAGCCTGGTGGGCTATAGTCCGTGGGGTCACAAAGAGTCTGAGCACACAGTAAGCACCTACTGTGGGCCAGGTGCTACTCTACTGTTGAGCAAGACAGAAGTGGTCCCCACTCGCTTGTAGGAAACTGACCTTAAAGATATACAAGTAAACAAAAACAGAGCTGGAGAATTCCAGGAGAGGATGGGTATTCCCAACAAAATCAAAGGCATTAAGAGGACAGAGTGTCTACTTTGGGGGTCCAAAACCTTGGCATTGTGTTGGGCATATGGAATTCGCTTAACAATTGCCATTTCAATTACACTGAGGGGGACCCTATGAATAAAAATGGGAGCAGGAAAGTGTGGTAGGGAAGTCAGGACACCTGATGGGCTCAGAGGAAAAGGTTTAACAGTGATTCCAGTCTGAGTCTCAAGTCCCCTCTCAGGAGGGAGAAAGATCTGGGGGAAAAGAGTCCCCCACCCCACGGCGTTTTGATTTCTGGTGCTGTGGGGAGAGGTTTCCTGAGGGATGTATGCCCAGCCAGCAGTGGGATTGCTTTGTCATATGGCAGTTCTATTCCCAACTTATTTTAAGGAATCTCCACACTGTTCTCCATAGTGGCAGTACCAGTATGCATTCCCACCAACAGTGTAGAAGGGTTCCCTTTTCTTCACACCCTCTCCAGCATTTATTGTCTGTAGACTTTTTGACGATGGCCATGCTGACTGGAGTGAGATGACACCTTATTGTGGTTTTGATTTGTGTTTCTCTAATAATGAGTGATGTTGAACATCTTTTCATGAGGTTTTTAGAGGGATGGACTGAACAGTGTGCTTTCTGAAAAATACAGGGGGAGCTGAACCCTTTGGAAGGTGCTCAGATACAAGCTTTCACGCTGGGCTGCGGTATGGGAGGCAGGAGGCGGCATTGGAGGTGGAGCAGAGAGCAGCCTCCCACAGACCCACCCACAGCGACATCTGCTTCTCATCCCCAGTGCTACAGAGGCCTGGAGAGCAGCATTACACAAACTGTTCTAACCTTGAGGCCTTGCACACAGGTTTTTCCTCACCAGCTGGCCCACTGGGTGGACACACACATACACACCCCTCTAGTCATCACCACAGCATCATACACAGGGGTCAGTGTTTCACCAGACTCATGGTAACATCCACACCTCTGCCATCCAAAACAGAGCTCCAAAAGTCACATAGACATTCCTGCACACACGAGCAGCACCCACACCACCCCTTCTGGTAGTGGCAGGCACTCGATATACATTTGTTCAAGTCAAGTGTCATGCTGACATACTTCGGGCTTGCAAACATGTGCCAACAGACACTCACTCTTCGACAGGTGTGACCTGGAGCTGGATGGGCAGAATGTGGAATGACTTTATCAGTTGTCTAGGCCAGTGTCCCATTTTATAGATGCAGAAACTGAGGCCCAGAAGGGCGATGATTTAATGGAGATCATGCTGCTAGTCACTACCAAGGCTGGATTTATACCTCAGGCCTCCCAATTCCCAGTCCAGCGCTCACTGCACTCGAGTTCGTCAGCTTGTAGAACCCACATTCTAAATTGTTTGTTTAGTTGCTAAGTCATGTCTGACTCATTTGCGACCCCATGGACCGCAGCCCGCCAGGCTCCTCTGTCCATGGGATTTCCCAGGCAAGAATACTGACATGGGTTGCCATTTCCTTCTCCAGGGGATCTTCCCAACCCAGGGATCAAACTCCCACCTCCTGCATTGGCAGGCAGATTCTTTTCTAATGAGCCACCAGGGAAGGCCCATATTCTAAATACATATACACAAAAATACTCATTCAGAAACACACATCCACCAAAAAATATACACATCACAGACAGTCCTAAAACACATGCAGAAGCTCCAACACACACAAACCAACAGCAAGTTCCAAACCCTTTAAGCCAGTAATAGTAGCAATAATGACACCTTATGTAAATATCTGTTGAAATTTGCCTGGTGCTTTCCTGTTGACAAAGTGCTCTCACATTAATGAATTCATTAATCCTGGCCCGCCAGGGATATTCCCAATAAGCCAAACTCCAGCCATACACTTGCCAAGGAGCATCCCATTACAAACTCTTGGAGAAATAACCTAGTGGTTAGATTTGAGCCCTCCTCCCTGACTTGAGTGGTCCGGGAAACGGTGGCTGAGTGGTAAAGAATCTGCCTGCAATGCAAGAGCCAGGTTTGACTCCTGGGTTGGGAAGATCCCATGAAGGAGGGCATGGCAACCCACTTCAGTATTCTTGCCTGGAAATTCCCATGGATAGAGGAGCCTGGCCGGCTACAGTCCATGGGGTTGCAAAGAGTCGCACACGACTGAAGTGACTTAGCACGTGCGCTCACGCCAGCCCTGACTTGAGAGATCAGAACACTTGAATGTGAGATGGGAAATGACTTGGCCAAGGTCACCAACTGGTAAGTGGCCCAGAACTTCTTCCTCCACATGGGAAAGATTTTCTTACTGAAAACTTCTTGGTGGCCTTGGCTCAGCAACTGATGGGACAGCAATACAAGGTGCTTCTCAGCTGTGGTCTGAGCAAGGACATGGGATGGGAGACACACCCCACGGAGGTGGTGGCGGGTCCCATGTGCTAAAGTCTACACAGGCACCCAGTGCCACATGAATGCCCCTACACCTCTGCTCTCTTTGCACCTCTACACGGACACTGTACCCTCAGGCTCACACAGCCACAACCATAGGCATCACAAGGATACAATGTGACTGGATATTTAAACTCATCTTCGGACACAGCAGCGAAGAACAAGGTCTTTGGAGTCAGACAGATCTGCTTTGAATCTGCGTGACTACCCTCTCACTGACAAGTCACAAAAACTCTTCTAAATCTCAATTTTCCCCTACATAAAAAAGGAGCTAATAAAAGAATCTGTCTCCCAAGATAACTGCACAAAATAAAGCATGTAAAGAGAGCATCCAGCACAAAGCCTGGAGCATAGTAAGCACCCACTAAATGGCCACTGTTAATATCACCCCAATAAGAGCCCCATGGTCTCAAGGTCAGCTCTCTACTTTCAAGGCCATACAGTTTTCACCCACACAGGCCTCTGGGCTCATTGAAACCCCTGAGAAGCAGAACATTTCATTCCAAGTACAGAGGCCACAGAACTGTGCTGGCCTGTGGGAGCAAGGCAGTATGGAGGGCTAGCTGAGCAGAAGGCAGGACCAGTCCTGGGCTAGGCTAGAGGCCCTGGGCTAGTCTAGAAGTGGAGCACTCACTGTCAGCAGCGGCCAGTGGTGTGAATGTCATGACTGAAGAATGTGAAGGAACCAAGGCGGGAGGGTTGATGGGGTGGGCAGGAGACCCTTATGGCCGGGAGCTGAAGGCCCTGACCATGCGCAGTGCCCTCCAGGGCAGTTAGGGAAACTGGATTCTGGAGAGTCCAGGAAGCCCCTCCTCACCCAGAAGGAAGGGTCAAGGTCAGAGTAGTAGTTGTTTTCAACATGGAATCAAACGTTTTGTTTTGTTTTCAGGCTATAAATCAGCCAGGGGCATTTATGAATGCTCCATAGCCAGTCCCCCCACCTCAAGCAGGATATGAAAGACATCAAGCTGCATCCCTTGAGCACATCCTTTGGTTGGCCTTGGGACTCCACAGAGTCGCCTCCCCTTTTGGAAGGACGGAGAGGAGCCTGGCTGGTGTGATACAGAACCATGTATACCAGGCGTCCTACACAGGTCCCACCCATCACACAAATGCAGGCTTCTAGCAAGCTTCTAGCTGGGGGAGGACATGCTTAAGCTCCTGCAACTGTCTGTGTGTGTGTTTAGTCACTCAGTCATGTCTGACTTTTTGTGGTGCCATGGATAGTAGCCCACCAGGCTCCTCCGTCCTTGGAATTTTCCCAGGCAAGAATACTGGAGTGGGTTGCTATTTCCTCCTCCAGGGGATCTTCCCCACCCAGGGATCAAACCCAGGGTCTCCTGCATTGCAGACAGATTCTTTACCACTAGTGTCACTCGGAAGCCCCCCTGCAAGTGTTTGCATGTACTTAATCACAGCCATACATTTACACACAGGGGCATATGAGCACATACACATGTACTCAGGAGTACCCACACGCACAGTTGAATAGACTTGCCCATAGAGCAGGGACACACCCACAGACATGTAAAAACACACTAACTGCTTCCCTGTGCAAGTCCCAGTGTTTTCAAATACACAAAGAACTGTATGTGCACACCCCATTTCACAGGCTACACCCCCTCTCTGAAGGAGAGGGGCACCTTTAGAAATGGAGAGAGGAGAGGAGAAAGGGAGAGTAGCTGAATCCCTTGGCTATCCTTAGGAGGTCTTTAGTGGCCTGAGGAGTGATGCACTCTACTGCATCCCCTCCTCCCCCAATATCTTTTCCCAAAATCCCTGGAGAAACTAGAGTTTCTGGAGCTTCTTCTTCCAGGAGAGTCCCAATGTTTCCCCGTTCATCCCGAGTCCAGGAAGATTATAAGACTTTTCCTCCTTCCTTGGGGCACCGAAAAGAGAAGGTGACTCATGGAGCAGGGGTATAGGTGGGTGGGTGACTCATGCAGCGTGTCTGGAGGGGGGAAGTGGTCTGGCAGGAGAAGGAATTGCTTCTCAACCTCCAGAGCCTATAATCTACTCCTCTGAGGCCCTGTGAAGTCCAAATCTGGGTTACAAAGCCCCTGGGATAAGGATGGTGAGCTACTAGACCACCTGGCCTCCCCATAGCATATCTCTGAGCTGCCAACTGAGGCAGAATTAAGGTCCTTGCTGGCTCAGGAGCATCCTGTGGGCTTCTCTGCTGAATGGAGCAGCTGCGTCCCAATTCTTGCCTCTATGGTCTCTCCCAGAGCCCTGAGTCATCTGGAGCAGAAGGAACTGGGAATCTTGGGAAACAATTTCCTTGATGGTTTGGCATCCCAACATACAAAAAATGAGGGCTGAGTCGCAATCTCCCTGGGAGAGAAAAAGAGGGCTTGGTGGAAACGGCTCTGAGCACACACAGGCTATTTTGGCTTCCTGCCCTTTGCTCTGGTCTTGCCAGAACCTCTCCAGGGTCTCAAGGGTCTTAATTCTGTCCTTACCGCCAACAGTAACCCCAACTCTGACAGTCAGAAGAAGGAGAAGGAAGAGAAGGGAGCTGGAGAGCATCAAGCAGGTACAGCCAGGTGCATTCAAAGGAAGTCAAGTCAGACACCATCTGCCACCAGCATCTGGAGGTCAGGGCTCAGCTGGGGCAAGAGGTGACGGCAGGCAGGAGAAGTTAACACAAACAGAGGAAAGAATCTGGGGACCTGAGGCCCGAGGGTGCTGATATGGGGTCTTAGGAGTCAGGCAGGAGGGAGGAAGGGCTGTACCAGTCACACTAAGGAGGGAAGCCCGCTCCAACCCCAAGTCTTGGCCTTGTCAGGCTCTCCTGGCCACCCCTAGGTCTGGCCCAGCTCCCCACAAGCCTCACTTCACCCTAGTGGAGAACTTGCTCCAAAGCCTTCGTTTGAAGTTCCAACTCAGCTAGCCCCACCCAGCCAGCATGAAATCTGAGACTGGGATGGAGCCCTGAACCTTCCCTGCTCCAAAAAATCGCTCCAATTTCCAACTGGTAGTGAAATACATCAGCCTGGCTTCCTTCCTATTCTTTAAGGCCTTGTCCAGCTCTCTTTCTCCATGAAGATTTCCCAAGCCTTCCCGGCATGCTGTGATCACTGTTTCTCTGCCAGCACCACTACCATGGGGCAAGAGGTTCCTTGAGCCTTTAAGGGCTTTCCCTCCAAGGTGGCACATAAGATATCTTGGTTTGTGCAGTTGGTTCATCCACAGATGTCTTGTGCCCCCTTTGGACTGTAAGCTCTTTGAGGGCAGGGAGCCTGGCTTATAATTCTTTCTCTCACAACATCAAGACCATGGCCTGGGACCTTTCTGTAATGGAATTCTCCAGGCAAGAATACTGGAGGGGTAGCCATTCCTGTCTCCAGGGGATCTTCCCCACCCAGGGACTGAACTCAGGTCTCCTGCATTGCAGGTGGATTCTTTATTGTCTGAGACACCAGGGAAGCCCAAATGCAGGCCAGTTGAATGAAAATGACACAGGACGGGGTTAGGAAGCTATTCTCTTTTCCTGAAAACCAAGCCCATTTTCTCAGGAAAAAAAAAAAAAAGTAAGTGTGTGAGGCACAGAAAACATGGGGTAAGCCACCAATGTTTATTTAGTGCTTCCTGAGTGTTAAGCTCTAATACACATTTTATATGTGTTCTCACATTTAATCTTCACCACCAACTCTACCGAGAAATGTATTATCAGTTCCATTTTACAGGTGAGAAAAGCAAAGTCCAGAGATGATAATTACTGTTCCCAAGATGCTACAGCTAATGAGTTGTGGGTCCAGGATTGAGAGCTATGTCTGCCTGCCTGCAAAGCCCACACTGTGGCCACTTAGCCTTATGTCCACCCCAAGCCCAGTGAGAAAGATGGAGGCTAACGTCTGGTTTGCTCACAGCCCAGCACGGGTGGAGGAGGAAGGATTTCGGCTTCGGCTTCTCCTGCTCCCACTGGAAGGTCCCTTATGCCTGTAGTTTGCTCTGCTCCATCACCCGAAGAGGGGTCCCCTGGGTCAGAACCAGAGCAACCTGACCCCCTGTCCCCCGTGCCACCCACAGGTATGTCTAGAATTCCAAGCACCCCGAGTCATTCCCCTGGCCCTGGCTATTTGGAGACAGTCTGAAATCAGAGGCTGGAAGTCGAGGAAAGGTTCTGATATCTTATGCCCTGTGTGTTCTCTTGTCCATGGCAGCCTGTTCAGGGTCATCCGATCAGGCAAATGGCTGGAGTGCAAGACCATCTGGTCACTCTAGTAGGGGGGAGGGGGGGAATCCCTCTGGGCCCAGCAGGAGTGAAGGGGTTACACCAGGTCTTCATGGACAAAGAACACACACACACACACACCCTCTGGGGCCCTGACCTGGGCTAATTAACCTTCAGTGTCTGCAGGATGGAGAGAGCTGATATACAGTACCTAAGTTCCGTTTTTCCCCCTTTCCACCACCACTTGGCCTTGGCAGGGGCCTCTGGCACAGGGGGACAGAAGTCAGTCCCAGTCCTGAGCTGGCTTCTCTGACTTTTGACAGCTGTCTCTGAGGTCTCAGTAAACTGCTGCTGCTGGTGGGGAAATGGGATCCCCAGGGGGCATGATCTCAGAGGATCCCTTGAAAAAAACTTTCTTCCACTTGGACTGGGTGGGTGGGGGGGTGGGGGTAGGTCTCAGGAGACCTGCTTGGAGACTGAGGCCTCCCTGAACCCAGCCGGACAGATGTGTAGCCCCTAGGGCAGCCCAGACAGACAGGATGGAAAACACCAGTGTGCTGGAGCCCCGGATCTGGCAGAAGGGAAAACTGCGTGTGCACACACACACACACACACACACACATACACACACACAGGAGTTTGGCCGGAAAAGTTTCCAGTAGAAGGAAAAGCCTCCTTGGCCACAGGTTTCCTCCCGGTATCCCGGGAGGAACCCTCCTGGGGTCACACCAGAGGTAGCCACTGGGCAGCTCACACCAATCGCAGCAAAACTTCAGTCCCTACAATTCCCCCAAACTTCCCCCCTCCACTCTCTCCCTCTTTCTTTTGTTCCCCACTGCATTGCCAACCAGGCAGCTCCCAGCTTCCCACACCGGACTGTCCTCCCCCGAACCCTCAAGCAGCCGGCGCCTCCCTCCGGGCCCCGGGCCGCCCGCGCCCGGCCCTGGTGCCCCGGGGACCAGCCGGCGGAGTCGGGGGCACCTACCCGCCTTGCAGGGATCTTTGTAGTTGAGGGGCTCTGCGTCGTCCTCCTCCCCCAGGTCATAGGTGTAATCGGCCAAGTCGAGCTGCCGGCCGGGGCGCGCGAGCAGCAGCAGCCAGAGCAGCAGCGGCAGCGGCGGGCGGGCCACGCCGGGCATGCTGGCGGGCGCGGCGGCGGCGGCGGCGGCGGCGGCAGCGGCGGCGGCGGGTCGCACCCGGACGCGGGAGCGGGCGAGAGGGGAAGCGGAGGACTGGCGGCGAGGGGAGGGCGCTCCCGGCCGCCCGCTCTCCCCCCGAGCTCTCCCTACCTCTTCCCCTTCCCTCTGCTCGCCCTCCCTCCTTCCTGTCTCCCGCCCCCTCTCCGGCCCGGCTTCTCCGCTCTCCCTTCCCTTCTTTCCGTCTCTTTCCTTCTCTCCCTCCCTCCCTCTCCCCCTCTTTAGGGAAATGAGCTCGCTGGAGGGCGGGTTTTCGCCCGGAGCTCGGCCCCCCTCGGGGCCGGGACGGCGATCGGCCGGGCCGGGACGCACGCCAGCCGGAGGCGGGGAGGGCACGGAGCCGGCAGGCCTGGAGGGGGCTCGGGCGGCGCGGGGCGCGAGGCGGCGGGGCCGGGGAGGGGGCGCCGGTCCCCGGGGTGTCCGGCCCGAGCCCCCTCCTGGGCCTCCGGACACGCCGTCGGGTCGATCGTGCAGCCTCCGCCCCGCTCTAGCCCCCCTTGTCTCGGATTGCGTTTCCCCGCCTGCGGCTCTCGCTGTCTCCGGTTCTCGGACCCTCGCTCTCGCCCATCTCAGTCCCTGTCCCTCTAGTTCGGTCCTTCGGTCTCTCGCCGTCTCCGTCTCGCTCCCTCCCTCGGGAGACGCCACTGGAGGGCGCCTGGAGCCCGCGGATTGCTCCCCAGTCTCCTCACCCTGGGATCGGGGGAGAACGGGAATGCTGGCTTGGCGCCCCCAAGGCTCTAGCCTTCCCCTGGCCGGCCCCCACCAAGAGCCGGGCTGTGAGAGGACAGACGAGGTACACCCTTCGTTTTGCAATCAGGATGCTTTAATCTTTGGTGGTAGGAGCCCCCTTGGGCCCTAGGAGCTGCTTCTCCTCTGCCCACCTCCTCCCACAGTCCCATTTCTGCAGGACCAGTCCCAGTGGTGTCGACAGGATCTGCTTCCTGCCAGTCTGCACAAGACCCTTTGCTCCTGGATCTCCGCTGTCCCCCTGGGGCTTCCTGAGGCCCTGGGAAGCGAAGAAACACTGTTTATTATGTGAGGGAGAAGGACTGGAGGGGATGTTTGTGAAACCCTCCCTCCCTGGAGCTCTGTAGGTGACCCCATCTTGTTGGGTCCCCCAGTGCCTGGTCAGCTGACATGAAGAGGTGGCCCAAACCGTCCCGGGCTGCGTCTGTTCCCGTGCCCTGGAGGTCACACCTGCTCACCTGACCAGTCCTAGGTGTAGTACAGGGGCACGTCGCCACACAGGGTGCTCACGGTCCTGCCCAGGAAGGCCAGGTCCCCAGAGAATGCTGAGCCGGCGTCATGGCCCTGCTCCTGGCCCAGCTTCGAGGAAGGCACTTGGGGCTTGGCCTGGAAAGAGCATCTGGTTTGGAGCCTGGGAACTGAGTTTCTGTCTCACCTGTGGTCCTTATCGTGGGACCTCAGGTGTGCCAGGCAGTCTCTCTGTGTAAAGAAGGTGTTGTGCTAGAATCAGAGCCCCCAGGGGGTATGTGGGCTCAGCTAAGCCAGCAGCTTGGCTGCAGGGTGGGGATGGGGAACTTGGCTAGGAAAGGTTCAGTGCAGGGGAATCCAGGGAGGACATTCACCTGGCAGTCCACGAGGAGCAGCGTTTTACAGGTGACAAAATCATCATCTAAAATGCTCCTGCCAGCAGCCCTGGGAAAAGCCAACCCACTCCCTCTTACCCATACACCCACCTGGAAGTTCTGCAATTTTCTGGTGAGAGCCTCGAGACTTGGGATGTTCTGCGGAGCCATCTTCATGATGTAGCAGCAGGTTCCGGGGGCTGGCTTGTAGGCAATCAGGAGCTGGGCATGGGGACATACAAGAGGGTCAGTTAGTAAGGTGCTGCCTAGCTCACTCCCAACTCTAGGCCATCCCCCTCTAGGTTGGGCACTGGAAGGAGTCATACTGGAATCTGGGGCTTAGCAAAAGCGCTGGGGGTGGGGAGAGATGAACCTGTAGGAAGGCCAAACCTGAAGAGGTCTAGCACAGAATTATCACTGGTTCCCTAGCCTTGGGGTCAAGAGGTCCGAGCATACCCACCCGCTGGTAGTCATAAACCACAGTGCCAGTGGAGCCAATGGAGAAAGTGGCAGTGGTTCCCACACGCTCACTCAGGGCCAGGCGTTGCTGTGCTTCTGGGCCTGCGATGCTCATCTCTAGAACCTAGAGGAGGGCATCGTGCTGCCTGGCATTCCTCTTTCCCCACTCATCCCAGCAGCTCATACCCACCCTCAGTTCCCTTTGTGCTGTGCTATGCTCAGTCACTTCAGTCATGTCCAACTCTTTGAGACCCAATGGACTGTAACCCTCCAGGCTCCTCTGTCTATGGGATTCTCCAGGCAAGATTACTGGAGTGGGTTGCCATGCCCTCCTCCAGGGGATCTTCCCGACCCGTAAGAGATGGAACCTGCATCTCTTATGTCTCCTGCATTGGCAGGCGGGTTCTTTACCACTAGCACACCTGGGAAGCCCCAGTGTTCTTTACTCAAATGCAATTCTTTCTTTCCTGGGAGCTCAGAGAGGCCCAGGGAAACCAGGCACTGGAGGAAACAGATTGTTTAACTGTGGGGTGGGGGCTGGTGAAAAAGCCCAGGCTAAGTTTGCCACCCTGTTTCCCTCTGTCCTTCCCTGAGGTGTCACTTGCCTCCTCGCCTCATTCCCCGTGGGCAATTTGCTCTCTGCCCACCCCATCCCAGGGCCTCTATCTGACCTGCCCTGTATCCACTGCCCACCCCATCCCAAGCCTACTCACCATCTCTGTATGTTTCTGGCTCATGTGAAGGCCCATGAGCAGGGCCCCTACGATCACCACGACAACAAGGACCACAACCACGACCACGATGAGAAGGCGTTTGATGTTCACGGGACAGCAAGGGATGAGGAGCCGGCCCCCAGGGACTGCTGTGTAGTCCTGACATGTGGGGCAGGCGGGGAGACAGGTATGAGGTCATGAAGATGCCCCTTCTCCCTGCACAACTGAGACACCCTCCCACTCTCTCCCAGGACTGAACAACCAATGCCATGGACGTGTAGAAGAGGGCTGAGCCGGTTAGAGGCTTCCTGGAGGAGGGGGCCTGGATTCCAACAAACTCATAGATGCTTAGAAGTGAGGTCTAGCTTGAACAGATCCAAGAGAGCCTGTTTCACCAGTCTCACTTCCTGCTGTTTCCTGCACACCTCTGACATCCCAGCCACACCCATACCCTCCAGTTCCCCTCCAAATCCATGCTTTTAGGCGTATGATCCCTTCTTCCAGCAATGCCTTCCTCCTTCTCCACCTGGTGAGCTCCAGCTTGTTCCTCTGGAGCCAGCTCAAATGTTAGTTTTTCTGCAAAGCTTCCTGTGACTTCCTGCATAGTGGCTCCTTTCCCGTGCTCTCTACAGTCTTTTCCACGGACCCCTTTGATGGCTCGCAGCCCCTTGTATGGGAATTAGTGGCTGCTGAGTCTGCCACTCCGAGTCTCTGTCATAGTGGTTGGTGTCCCTGTCTTAATTTAGCACAGTCCTAGGTTAGTTGAGTGAATGAATTTGGGTGAGGAAACAGGCCCAGAGAGGTTGGAGGAGGTAGAGCCCATCGTACACAGATACACTCTTGCACATGTACACACACACACATACATGTACACACGATCAGACTCACCGGCGGGCTCTCCATCAAGACCTCTTTGCTGCCCACATCCATCTTGCTGTAGACACCTTCCCTCCTCATCTCTGAGTACGACGAGGGTCTTATATGTGCCAGCATGGACACAGGACAGAGGTAAAAGACCCAGTCCCTGTCTGCCAACCAAGCCCTCAGCTTTGAAGCCTGTTTGTTCCTGGCCCTTCAGAGCCAAGGGCCGGATAAGCCAGCTGCAAGAGCGCCTAAGGGCCCTTGGCCCTGGCGCGTGAGTCCTGTTGGCCCCAGGGAAAGCAAAGCTGGGTGAGCTGAGCAACCTTGCCCTTGAGAAATCTACACCTCTCACCGTGGGTGTCTTCCTGGCGTGCCTACCATTCTTGCTGGCACCTGCCCCTGCCATCTTACGGCTTTTCCTGTTCTTCTGCCAGGCTGAACCTCTTCAGCAACCAAGGGCCAGACTCAATGGGTCTAGCACACTTCCCAACAGATTTGCCCCCAGACTTGCCTCGAAATTGCCCCTGGAGCCTAAGCTCCAGGAAGGGGAAATCTTGTGGACCCACAGGGACAGTACCAAAGGCACGAGGTGCTTTGGCATCAGTGCAGGGTTTCATAAATGGTTCATAAATTTCCTGGGAGTGTCAGATTTTCAATTCAAGTATACCTGCTTTGCCTACTCCCACACATCTTGTACCTAACCTCAGACATGCCCCTGGTCATTCTTTCCCAAATTCTGAAAACTGTCCCTTCTAGTTATACATTCTTACTAACATGCAGTTTTTCTTTCTTTGTATGGGCTTGTTTGTAAGCTGAAGGGTTTTTCTTTTTAACTTGGTTTTACCTTTTTTGCATTTATTTTTAAGTTGTATTTATTTGTTTACTTTTGCTGTGCTGGTTCTTCATTGCTGCTTGTAGGCTTTCTCTAGTTGCAGCCAGCAGGGGCTACTCTCTAGTTGCAGTGCATAGGCTTCTGTTGTAGAGACGTCTTGTGTTGCGTAGCACTGCCTCTAGAGTGAGTTCTCAGTAATTGTGGCACACCAGCTTAGCTGTCCCAGGGCAGGTGGGATCTTCCCGGACCAGGGATTGAATCTGTGTTCCCTGCATTGGCAGGCAGATTCCCCACCAGGGAAGTCCCTGCAATTATTTTATGCTGAATTTATTTTCCAGACCATACATTTTTGCTTCTTCAGTTTCTTCTGGGAAAGCTTTCTCTTCTGCGCAAGTTCCTGTGCAAGTTTAGGAATAACTGGCTCTTTTCCCAGTCAGGATCATCTCTGTGTGGCAGGGGGAGTCCCACAGGGGTTAATCCGACTGTGAGCTCTGCAAAGTTCTGTGCGGCATCTTGGGGGTTTATTGACCACAGAATCCACATTGAAACCCTTCAGTTCAGCATTACTGTCTGCATTTTTAAGCACGTGCAGCAAAACTCAGCATTCTTTTTGGGTCGCCAACCCTATGTTTAGCCCCGCTGTTTGGCTTGGGCACATCAACCAGCTCCACAGTTGGAACAAGGGCACAGCACACATTGCTTCTCTAAAGTGACATCCTTCAAATACTTGGTGGCTTTAGGAATATACATACCCTTGATAGCCTGTGCCGTTTCATGAATGTTCCTAAAGTGAACACGAAGATTTGAACTTCTGGATTTGCATGTTTCTGTGGGTTTTCTGCATCAAGGGAGCAAACCATTTTCAGAGATCAAGCTGGAGGGTTTGTTTTTTTTTTTTTTTGGCTGCACTGGGCACTTGAGACCTTCTATCATAATTGTGGCATCAGGATCTATCTCCTTGATCAAGGATTGGACCTGGGCCCCCTGTATTGGGAGTGTGGAGTCTCAGCCACTGGACCACCAGGGAAGTCCCAAGCTAGAGGCTTTTGATAGCAGTTCCTCACCTGACAGTTATGCCCAGACAGCCTTGCACAGGGCTGGTGGTGGTGTCTGATGGGGGTCCCCATCTCCTTGTCCTTGAATCAGCCCACTTGCTTAGTGCTGCCTCACGCCCTACCCTCTCAACACTCTTCTTTTTATATCCTCTGTTCCTGCATTTGCCCTGAGGATGCTCTTACCCAGATCTGAACCGCTTCTGGATCTTCTTCTTCTCCTCTCTACCCCTTTCCTGTCTCTTTCCCCAAAGTCGTCTCTGTTGCTTTGTAGCAATAAACCACGTCAATTAATGACTGCCTCCTTTCTCTCCAGCTCCCTCTATTTGCTGGGCCAAGTGGTCTCTACATTGCCTTCACCTCTGAACTTTAACTCGAGTGTAAGTCAGAGCCCCACACCTCACTCCTCTCTTGGCCTCACCCCATTCTTCTTGTACTTGAACTCCAACACTTCACCCCAATTCCTGTCCCTTGCTGGGCACCCCCTCCCACCTTGGCCCTGCCCTTCAGTCACGAGCTGGCCCCCAGCTCTCCAGCCCTGGCAGGTTCCCTTGTCTCCACAAGGACCCCCTCTCCAGCTGGAGAGCCTTTAGCCTCCAGGTTACACAACGGCATGGCATCTGAGCTGAGAGTCCCAGAAGAGAAGCTCCGGAAAGGAGAGACAGAAGTGTTTGTTCCCACCACCCTCCTCACCTCCAACTGCTGCTTTAAATATTTGCCTAAGCCTCTAGCAGCAAGTGTCCTAGGAGGAGGGAAAGAAAGGGATGGGAGTCCAGGAAGAAGGAGGGAGGAGAAACATCCTTCTGGGGATTGTATGCAGCCTCAGCTGCTGCAGGTGCCAGATGCAGGAGACAGCCTGCCTGCCGTGCCCACCCCTGCTGGCCCCAGGGCCCCCACTCCCACCCCGGTTGTCCTGGCAACACTGGGATTGATTGGCTGACTCGCACGTACTGGACCTGAGCCAGATGGGCAGTGGGCCAGCGGGAGAACCAAGGAGAATGGCAAGCATCTTGGGGGTCCCTGTGGGCATCCTGGGGGTAGGTGGGGCATGATCCAGCTGTGGGGCTTGTTCTGGTTCTGAGCAGGCGCTGTGCCTGGAGCTTGCCAGCATCTCTGGCTGCTGGGGAAAGTCTCCCCTGCCGGCTGTCGTTAGGCTGTGGTTCTTACAACTTTGTTTTTATCCCTTTCTTTATTAATTCATTTTTGCCTTTTTGGAAGTTGGGGAAGGAAGGGTGTTCTCAAGTTTCATAAGGGAAATTTACATGCTGGCACTGACATGGAAGGTCTTGGGATTCTTTTCTTCCTTCCAGAAAGGGTCAAGGGACCTTCAGCTGAGCATGCAGGTTGTCACCTCACCTCCCCCCACACTATCCCAGCCCTCCGCTATAGGCTTTTCACTTTTTGGCCTTTATTTAGGCCATTTCTCCTTGCTGGGAAGCGTACCTTCAATGCCTCTTTACCTCTCTGAATACCACCCACCCTAAAAGACCAGGCAAGAGCCAGTGGCACCCCCTCTGTGCTCCCACCCTAACCCACAGCACCCCTTCCCTCCTGCACGTTCACCTGCCACTTAGCAGGCACCGCTGTCCCCTTCAGCTCTGTGGGTGTTTTGTGTTGCCCTTCTTCCCAACCAGGCTGCCAGCCCTTGGGACCAGCCCTGAGACCATGCCTTCCTGAGGCTTCACACAGGGCCAGGCACATGCATGCAGCCAACCTGTAACTCTACTCGGTGATAATGAGACTGTCACCAAACATGACAGGGCTCCTAATGAGGGGTCAGTAGTTTATTCCCTCAGTATGTAGAAGACACAGTGCTTCACTGATAAGCTCAGCTCTGGGACCATGGATAAGTCATTCTGCCTTTCTTGGCTTTAGTGCATTCATCTGTGGGCTTCCCAGGTGGTAAACAACCCACCTGCCAACGCCAGAGACATAAGAGATGCAGGTCCGATCCCCGGGTCACGAAGATCCTCTGGAGGAGGGCATGGTAATCCATTCCAGTATTCTTGCCTGGAGAATCCCATGGACAGAGAAGCCCGGCGGGCTACAGTCCATGGGGTCGCAAAGAGTCGGACACGACTGAAGTAACTTCGCATGCACCCACGTGTTCATCTGTGAAAGGGAACTAATACAGCCTATCTTGCTCCTCTTTCCAAGTTGTTGTAAGGATCCAATGACATCACGATGTGCAAGTTCAGTCGTCATGATTATCATCATGGACTTCACCCCCCAGGGCACCTCTTCTCACTGGCTAAGAATAGGACCCAGACTGCCCTGTTCTGTCTGTATCTGAGTTAAAGCTCTCTGAGAACCATGGGTGATGGAGAAGCCCATGGTAGCCACTCCTGTGTGTGCCTTCTCTTTTTCCTCCTTCTGGCCCCTCAGCTGCAGGGGAGGGACAGGATTCACTCTGCCCTTTGTGTTCTGGGCACAGCCGTGCCAGGGACGGGTGGGGACAGTTGTCCAGCTGCCCAGGCCACCCTCCCCACCCCCACTGCTTGTCTTCCCACAAACTGGCATGGGGAGGGCGGCACGGGCAGCTGGACGGGCAGTAGCAAGTGAGCATCCAAGGGCAGGGGCATCCCTGGCTGGGAGAACATGGACTTAACGCTCACACCAGAGAATCCCTGTCTGGCAGAGGCTAGGGACAGCTGGGGAAGCATCTTCTATCCAGTGATCTTGGCTTTCTGGACTGATGGAAAGAGCACTGAACTGGGAGCCCATCCACCTAACTGTACCTGTGAGCTCTCAGACAATCATCCTCCCCCCACACACACACTCCTGGGAAATAACATAGTAGAGAGCAGCAGTTCTCAAACTTCTTGGTTTCAGGAACCCTTAACACTTAAAAAGTAGTGAAAACCCTAAAGTGCTTTTGTTTATGTGTCTTACAGCTATCGATACTTACCATATTGATATTTACTAAGAAATTTTAAAAACTGAATTAATTTAGTTAAAATAACCCTGCATATTCATTGGAAGCACTGATGCTAAATTTGAATCTCCAATACTTTGGCCACCTGTTGCAAAGAGCTGACTCATTGGAAAAGACCTGGGATGCTGGGGAAATTTGGGGGCAGGAGGAGAAGGGGACGACAGAGGATGAGATGGTTGGATGGCATTATTGACTCAATGGACATGAGTTTGAGCAAACTCAGGCAGATATCTAGTGAAGAACAGGGAAGTCTGGCGTGCTGCACTTCTTGGGGTTGCAAAGAGTCAGACACGACTTAGCGACTGAATACCAATGTTTTGTAGCACATGTAACATAAATTATGTAATGAAATTAACTACTTTACAAAACAAAAAATTATGGAGCAGGACATCATTGTTTTACATTTTTGCAGATTTCTTTAATTTCATAGAAGATATGTCTTGTAACCTCTGGAAAATTCCAGGGTACTTCTGTAAGAGTGTGAAAATGAAAAGGGCAAATAATGCCTTAACATGATTAGGAAAATTGTTTTGACCTCAAAGACTCCCTGGAAGGTCCTCAGAGCCCTGGGCTCCCTGGACCAGACTTTGAAAATCCCATGTGTAGAACGGTTGTTGGCTCTGGAGTCAGGTCGTGTGTTCTCTGTCACTCATCGTGTCTGACTGTGACCCCATGGACTGTAGCTTGCCAGGTGCCTCTGTCCTTGGGATTCTCCAGACAAGAATACTGGAGTCTATCGCTTCTCCAGGGGATTTTCCAAGCCCAGGTAGCAAACCAGAGTCTCCTGCCTTGCAGGTGGATTCTTTACCAGCTGAGCTACCAGGGAGCCCAGGGAGTCAGGCAGAGTGCGTTTTAAACCCTTGCTCTGTCCCTTTCTTTTTTGGGTACTACAGGTCTCACTTTCCTTATCTGCAAAAGGTGTTTAATAACAAAGACCTCAAAAGGTTGAGGCGATAAGTACACAGAGTACACAGCAGCTAGTAGATGTGATAAGGCTGGCTGCTTTCCTCTGCACTGGGGCTTTAGTTTCCTCCTTTGTTAAACCAAGGGCTGGACTGGAAATGCCCAAGGCCGTTCCCAGTACCCTCGACCACAGACTGTGCCTCATGAGGAATGTTCTGGATTTCCACACATTCCCATTCCAACTCCAGTGATATTTCCCCTTTAGGTTCGCACAGACACAAAGGCACATTCTGTTGACTAGCCTTCGGAGATGTGAACAAATACACGCACGTCACTTATGACACATGGCATGCCACGAACTCTGCTCACAGGCCGCTGAGGGCCAAGATAGAAGCACAGAGGCACATAGATTCAAAGCGTAGCAATGCCTGCCCCGGGGAAATATATGTCCGTGCAGAGACAAGTGTGCACGCGTGAAGGTTGCACAAGGAGATTTTGCGCGCGCGCGCACGCACACACACACACACACCCCCTCGCGCCCAGCCGCTTTGGGTGCCAGGCCGGTGAGCAGATGGCCCCGGAGACCGCCTGCAGGGCGCGCAGCGGCCGACCGGGGCGCAACCACTCCTTTCTGTGGCTACTCCCCTCCCCACACCGGGGACTCCCCCGCTCCGCCCTGCGCGCCCCCGCCGCCCGCCGCAGTCCGCGTCCTCCCAACCTGTCAGCCCTCGGCTCGGCCCCCGGATCCGCGCATCTCTGCATCTCTCCGAGTGCTCGGCTCGCGGGAGCGAGCAGGGGCGGGGACGGCCGCCGGCGCCCGAGGGCCGGAGGAGTAGCTCTGCAGAGGACAGCCAGGGGGACCCTAGCTGTCACAGCGGCTGCTCGGGAGCGCCCGCACGGGGTGGCCGGGAGCGGTGGGGCGGGGGCCGCGAGCTCGCAGGCAGCATGGCGGGGCTGCAGGCCAGGCGGGTCTCAGGGCTCCGGCTCCTGGCGCTGTCTACCCTGGGCCTCTGCCTAATGCTGCAAGTCGGCGCCAAGAGACCCCCCAAGACGCCCCCCTGTCCCCCGAGTTGCTCCTGCACTAGGGACACTGCCTTCTGCGTGGACTCTAAGGCAGTGCCCAGGAACCTGCCCTCCGAGGTCATCTCTCTGTGAGTGCTCTGGACTGGGGTGTGGTTGGGTGGGGGGCGGGAAAGAAGAAGGCAAAAACCCTGCTCTGGGGAGAACCCTTGCTCCCTCTCTACAGAGTGTGAGGACCAGGAGGGCTCCAGCCTGGCTGGGAGTTCTGCAGTCATGCTGGGGAAAGCAGCCATGGCTGGAAAAGCGAGTGTTTATGGCCAAGAATGAATCATCATCACCATCAGCATTAATGAGACCTACTGTGTGCGGGAGGGAGGGGGTTGTTTACATGAGCATGGGGGAGGGAGGGGGTTGTTTACATGAGCATGGGGGCCCCTGCCTGTGATGTCATACCAAGGACAGAAGGCCTCTTGGAGGGGGAAGGTGGCAGCAGGGGGAAGGGTGGAAGGGAGATACACCCCTACCGTGCCCTGGCCCTGGTGGACGCCTGCCACTGGTCTCGCCAGCACTCTGCTCGGGGCCAGCCAGCCTATCACTTGCAGCAAGCAGCCTAAGGGACTAGATAGGCTGTGTGGTTGGTCCCTGAGGGCAAGATGCTAATCCACCACCCCATCCCAGTGCTCCATCCCTCAACAGCACCCAGCACACTGTGGGTGTTTGGATGATGAAGCAGGTATGGGTAATGGAATCTTCTTTTGGCCTTGGTGCTCAGGGAGTCAGTAGTGGAGGATGATAATGAGCTTGTGAGAAGGGAAAGATAGCCTCAGGTTGAGGGGGAGGGGGGTGGAGCCAGGTGACATGAGGAGTTTCCAAGGCGAGTGTATACAGAAGACATTGCCCTGTCCACTTCATGCCATCCCAGCACAGTCCTGTATTCTCCCCTTGGTTACTGACCCTCAGATGTCCCCTGCAGGACGCTGGTGAATGCTGCCTTCTCCGAAATCCAGGATGGAGCGTTTTCCCACCTTCCACTGCTGCAGTTCCTGTATGGACAGGGCCTCGCTGAAGGGCAGGGTCGGAAGGGGAAGGGAAGACTAGGGGGAGGGGAGAGGAGAGTGATCCTAAGTTGCCTGTGGAGGTCAAGGTGCACGTGTCCCTTACTCTCGCTCCAATGGGAAAGCCACAAATAGTGAAGCAGTGCAGAGTCCAGAGGGGCGCAGAGAGCAGCAGTTTGGGGAAGGAAGGTCCAGGTTGCACGCAAAAGCAAAGAACGAGGATATTTGGGGCCCAGTTAGGAATGGACTTGTGTCCTCTGGAGACCCCAAAGAACTGGGTGTGATAGTTCGGGCTGGAGCCAGAGGGTGGACAGTGCAGGTGAGAGAGGTCACCTTAGAGACAAGTGACCCCAAGGATCAGGATTTGAAGAGAGAGCCTGGAGCTGAAAGGGAGGGAAGACAGGAGGGTCTGGAATTCCAAAGGGAGCTATTTATGCTTGAAGCCCCAGTCACAAGAAAAGATAAACGTGGTTATCCTCAAAGTTGCCATCGGTCTGAGACGAACTGGAGTGAGCTGGGTGAGGGTGGGAGGCAGAGCTGTGGGGAAGGACCCAACTTGGCAGGAGAGATATACCCTAGGAGCAAATGGGGGCCCTGGGAGCTTCTGGGACCAGAGCAGATTCCCGCCTGGACTTGCCACCCAGGCTGCTCCAGGACCCTCCGCTAGGGTCCCCAGGGTGGGAGGCATGGCTTGGGGGTGAGGCAACTGGCTGGGAGCTGGCACAGCAGGAGTGCCCTTGGAAACGCTAATCCGCCTTTGTCTCTGCAGGTTACTCAATTCCAACAAGTTTACACTGATTGGAGACAATGCCTTCACAGGACTGTCACACCTGCAGTACCTGTGCGTGGGAAGGAAAGGGGAATTGGGAGGAGGGCTGAGAACAGAGATGGAGAGGGGAGGGCTGGGGGTGAGGTGGGAAGAGAGCCCTTGAATCCTCTGACTGCAGGGCCCGAGCAGAAGGTCGTTTCATCCATCCCTCTGCGTAAACCATCCCACCTGAATGCCTGTCACCACAGGCTTCATGTCCAGATTCAGAATGAAAGCCTGCGTTAGGGTCATGGGATGGAATCTAGAAGGGCCATAGGGAAGCAGCTGGGGTTGGGGGAAGTGGTCTGGGATGCTGAATGGCAGCTGAAATAAGTTCTTGTTTTCTCCAGCTTCATTGAGAACAATGACATCTGGGCATTATCCAAGTTTACCTTCCGAGGACTCAAGTCTTTGACACACCTGTGAGTACATCACGCTCATACACTGGCCCAAAGCCCCCTGTCTCCTGTGGCCTTTGGCCTTGGGCATGACCTTCAGGTAGGTGACCCAGAGGTCTCTCTTTCAGCTCACTGGCCAACAATAACCTGCAGACACTGCCTAGAGACATCTTTCGGCCCCTGGACATCCTGAGTGACTTGTAAGGCCTGAGTCCTACTTTTTGTTGACAATGGCACAAAGGGGCGTGGCCCTGGAGGGAGCAGTGTGGGAGCCAGAATTGGAAGACCATAAGGTCTTGACAGGCTGGGAGGGTTTAGGTTTGGGCGGGGGAGAAGGCTAGGTTGATTTATACAGAGATTGGTAGCCTTTCAAGTTGAGGTTCTTCAAGGCATTTGTGGACCCTCTTAAAATGCATGCAAGACATTATGTGTATATTTTTTCCAATTTGGTAAGTATTTTATTTTTTAATCTATTTTTAAATGGAGGATAATTTCTTTAAAACGTTGTGTTGGTTTCTGCTGTACAGCAATGCAAATCAGCTCTGTGCATGCCAAGTTGCTTCAGTCGTGTCTGACTCTTTGCCACCCTATGAATTGTAGCCCACCATGCTCCTCTGTCCATAGGATTCTCCGGGCAAGAATGCTGGAGTGGGTTGCCATGCCCTCCTCCAGTGTATCTTCCCCACCCAGGGATCAAACCCTCATCTCTTACGTCTTCTGCATAGGCAGAGGGGTTTTTTACCACTAGCGCCCCCTGGGAAACCAATCAGTATACGTATGTCTTCTCCATCTTGGGACTTCCCTGGTGGCTCAGACGGTAAAGTGTCTGCCTGCAATGTGGGAGACCAGGGTTCGATTCCTGGGTTGGGAAGATCCCCTGGAGAAGGAAATGGCAATCCACTCCAGCACTCTTGCCTGGAAAATCCCATGGACGAAAGAGCCTGATAGGCTACAGTCCATGGGGTTGCAAAGAGTCGGACACGACTGAGCAACCTCACTTCACTTCACCTCTCCATCTTGAGCCTCCCTCCTACGATGTACTTTTTGAATACGTGCTTTTAGAACATATGTTTGATTTGAATCTGGTTTAAGTCCAGTAGCATAGCCACAGTCATTGATCAGTATTTCTACAAGAAAGCAAAAGCCCCAGACTGAGGAAGGTTTGGAGGAACGAGGATGAAACAGATAGATGTGGAAGTCTTACACAGGAAAAGGCACCTGGCCAAGGAGGCAAGTAGGGGCTGAAACTCAGCCTGTACTCTCCTGGTCAAGCACGTGTCTGCAGGGCTGAGCCCACCCTGTGGGGGACCATTCTCTGACCGGCACAAAGATGCCACGTGAGCAACCTGCAGCAGCCTTGCCAACATCTACTGAAAACCTAGAGGGCCTGGGTGGGCAGAGCAGCTGAGAGCCTGCCCCTCTCTGTGCCTCCTCCATCACCCTCACGATCCAGGGACCTGCGGGGCAACTCGCTCAATTGCGACTGCAAGGTGAAGTGGCTGGTGGAGTGGCTGGCACACACCAACACCACGGTGGCGCCCATCTACTGCGCCAGCCCACCCCGTTTCCAAGAGCACAAGGTGCAGGATCTACCGCTGCGTGAGTTCGACTGCATCACCACAGGTAGGAGATGCCCCACCTTGGCCATCAGGCTGGGTCTCCCCTGGAATGCTCCCTGTGCCCTGCCTTGCCAGTCGAGTAGCCCTAACCCTTCTCCCTAACCTAACCCTAACCCCTAATCCCTCATCCCTGCAGATTTCGTGTTGTACCAGACGCTGTCCTTCCCAGCAGTGTCAGCCGAGCCCTTCCTCTACTCCAGCGATCTCTATCTGGCTCTGGCCCAGCCAGGAGCCAGCGCTTGCACCATCCTCAAGTGGGACTACGTTGAAAGGCAGCTTCGAGACTATGATAGAATCCCAGGTATCTAGGCCTGGCCTGGCAGTGGTGGCCCTGAGGGTGGGGTGGGCTCTGTTGTTTCTCTTCCTTGAGTTCCTACAGGTAGAAGGATAGATGAGACATGGTCTCTGTCCACAAGAGGAACTTTTCTAGTTTTTGGCGAGGGGGGAGGTTGATACATACACAGATAACATCCATGTAATACATAGGTGCCAGGAGGAAGATATGACCACAATGCTCTGGGGGCCAAAGGAGAGGCCTACCCTGGGCAATCAGGAAAGGTTTCCTGATAGAGGGGATGCCTAAGCTGAATCATATATATATATATATATATATATTTACTTATTTATTTATATTTAAATTTTGGCTGTGCTGGGTCTTCGTTGCTGCATGGGCTTCTCATTGCAGCGGCTTCTCTTACTGTGGAGCACAGACTCTAGAGCACGCAGACTTCAGCAGGTGTGGCCCGGATGGGGTCAGCACGGGTAGGCTCAGTAGTTGCGGCTCCCAGGCTCTAGAGCACAGTCTTAATAGCTGTGGTGCAGTGGGTTAGTTGCTCCAAAGCCTGTGGGATCTTCCTGGATTAAAGATAGAACCTGTGTCTCCTGCATTGGCAGGTGATTCTTTACCACTGAGCCTTTGTACACAATAAACTGACATGATGGTTATTCAGTTGGTCAATATCTAGCAACACCTATTTTGTGCTCAGTGTAAGCTTATATTGGAACTCTGGAGTCAAAGGCAAGGGGAGGGTGATGGTGAGATGGATTCTTAGCTGTGAGACAATTAGAAAGCATTGAGCACACGATGGACATTCAGCAGGGAGAGAATGCTGTAGCAGAGAGCCTTATTCGGAGGGCCCAACCCTCTTTTCTGAGGGTGTGGCGTGGGGGGCCCCTAACACCACTCCCCTCCACCCGCAGCCCCCTCTGCAGTGCACTGCAAGCCAATGGTGGTGGACAGCCAGCTGTATGTGGTGGTGGCCCAGCTGTTTGGGGGCTCTTACATTTACCACTGGGACCCCAACACCACGCGCTTCACCAAGCTGCAGGACATTGACCCTCAGCGTGTGCGCAAGCCCAACGACCTTGAGGCCTTCCGCATCGACGGCGACTGGTACTTCGCTGTGGCCGACAGCTCCAAGGCGGGTGCCACCAGCCTCTACCGCTGGCATCAGAACGGCTTCTACTCCCACCAGGCCCTGCACCCCTGGCACCGTGACACCGACCTGGAATTCGTGGATGGTGAGGGAAAGCCACGTCTGATCGTGTCCAGCAGTTCGCAGGCTCCCGTCATCTATCAGTGGAGTCGCACCCAGAAGCAGTTTGTGGCTCAGGGTGAGGTGACCCAGGTGCCTGATGCCCAGGCAGTGAAACACTTCCGTGCAGGCCGCGATAGCTACCTGTGCCTCAGCCGTTACATTGGTGACTCCAAGATCCTGCGCTGGGAGGGTGCCCGCTTCTCCGAGGTGCAGGCCCTGCCCTCCCGGGGCTCGCTGGCCCTGCAACCCTTCCTGGTGGGCGGCCGCCGCTACCTGGCACTAGGCAGCGACTTCTCCTTCACGCAGATCTACCAGTGGGATGAGGGACGGCAGAAGTTTGTGCGGTTCCAAGAGCTGGCAGTGCAGGCCCCCCGGGCTTTCTGCTACATGCCAGCTGGGGATGCCCAGCTGCTCCTGGCGCCCAGCTTCAAGGGACAGACTCTGGTGTACCGACATGTGGTGGTGGACCTCAGTGCCTAGGGGACTTTGGGGGCCTCGGGGTTCCTCGGGCAACACTGGAGGCTGGGTGGGAGCCTCCAGGTGAGCCACATATGCGCTTGTGGGAAGACACACACAGCCCATCCATGACACGTGCTCTCACGTGTACACACCCCATTGAGCACGGGCCGCACCATGAACTATAGCCCAGGGATGCCCCTTCATCTTCACTGGAATCAGCATGAAGACTTGTGTGCGCACCTGGCAACCCAGCGCCCAGTGCCCTCCCACGTATGGACGCCTGTTGACCCCGCCCGCAGTCGCCCTCGCTCTGCTGCCTTCCACGTGCTCTGGCCTGGGGAGGGGTCCTGGGAGGGAGGGAGGGAGGCTGAACTGCTCCCTCCTGCTCTTTGGCTTATCCTTCGGACCCTCTGGTCTTTCCTGTTGGTGCTCCAGTTGTCTGTTTACCTGCTCATGCTCCGCATTGCAGCCCGTGGCCACATCCTTCCTGCTGCCGGGCACACTCTCCCACGCCACGCGCCCTCCGCAGGCACATGTGGACTTGGACACCCTTCTTCAGTGACATGCACACACATCTGTCTACACGCCCATCTCTGTGTGCACATGTACAGCTTCAGTGCTGCCTGAAGGGGGTCTCCTCTGTGACCTTGCCTCTCTTCCTGGAGGGGCTCATAGTACCGGTCCTCCTCCACTCACCCCCTGGTGTGCCCACCCCATGGCTGATAATGATGGGAATGGTGGTACCAGCCTCTGGGTACCAGCCGGACTTCCTGGGGGGCAAAACCCCTCCGCCTGAAGCAATAACAACAACAGCTGACCCTGACTTCTTCCCAGCGCTGTCTCTGTTCCCACTGGAGTTTCCTTCTCTCACCCTGAATCTGGTTCACTGGGGGACAGGAGACCACCCAGGTAAAGGCCTTCTGCTTTTCTTTCCTGTAGCTGCCCCTGCCTCTGACCACCCTCTGGGTTCAGCCCTACCTTTGGGACATGGACCCTGTGCTGTATGGGCTCCTTTGAGTGTGTCCAAGGGCTGGCCAAGCACCTGAGGTATCTGGGCAGGTGCCAGGAGTGGAGAGCACCCTGGGGTCCCTGGCACCCCTCTGAACCACAGAGACACACCCCAAAAGCACTGCCTTTCAGTGCAAGCTGAGTCTTGGAGTGGGGAGAGAGGGAAGGAGGGTCCAGAGGAAGCGGCTCCTGACAGCCAAGCTTCTGCTGCCCTCTGCTGTACACCGGGAATAGAAGGCTCTGAGATGCAGAACTGGTGGGGGAGGCACAGGGTGGGGAGGCTCTTCCCTGTGCCTAGATGGTGTGAGGGCCCCCAGGTAGCAAGATGCCCAGAGGCACTTGGGGGCAATGATCTGATTCACTTGTTTCAAATAAAAATCCCACCCCACTGATGGCTCTTAGGTATCAATGATGATGATCTGCAGCTCCTATTTCCTTAAGAACAAAGCTGTGTTTTCTGTCCCTGATGCTTAGAGGGGGCCAGCATCAGATGTCAGACCCCCTTCCTCCCTGCTCCCCTCCCTCTAAGGAAGGAGTAAGCATCCCAGGGTCAGCTGGTGCTGGGGTCAGGAGTTCACGCTGATGACACTCAGCTGCTGGGCCAGTATGACTAGTCTCGATCACCTGGGGCTGACTCACGACCAAGTGTTCCTTCCTGGAGATCACAGTCTTGGGGCCCATTGTCTGTCCCTCGGTCAGGTCAAGTCCAACCATTAGGGCTAAGGACCAGCTCAGTGGTTGGTCTCCTCTCCATCCCCCTCTGCTGGACAAACGTGCATCATGGCTGCCACCCTCAGACCTGGTGTGAGATTTCAAGCAAGTGGACTGATTTCCCCCAGCTGAGCGTCTCTTTCTGTAAAGTAGATAATAAAACCTACTTTGCCTGATCCTGATTGTGCCACTTACTAGCTGGGAGGTCTCAAGCATGTTCCTTCACCTATCTGAATCTCAGTTTCCTCATCTAAAAAATGTGGCTAACCATGCTACCTACCTGACAGGGTTAGTGTGAGATTTGAATGCATTAGATTTATAATATGTTGATGTATGTATGGAAACAGTGACATTTTATTTTCTTGGGCTCCAAAATCACTGTGGATGGTGACTCCAGCCATGAAATTAGAAGATGCTTGTTCCTTGGAAGGAAAGCTATGACAAACCGAGACAGCATATTAAAAAGCAGAGCCATCACTTTGCCAACAAAGGTCCATATAGTCAAAACGATGGTTTTTCCAGTAGTCTTGTACCGATGTGAGAGTTGGACCATAAAGAAAGTTAAGCAACAAAGAACTGATGCTTTTGAATTGTGGTGCTGGAGAAGACTCTAGAGAGTCCCTTGGGCAGCAAGGAGATCAAACCAGTCAATCCTAAAGGAAATCAACCCTGAATATTCATTGAAAGGACTGATGCTGAAGCTAAAGCTCCAATACTTTGGCCACCTGATGTGAAGAGCCAACTCATTGGAAAAGACCCTGATGCTGGGAAAGATCAAAGGCAAACGGAGAAGAGGGTGGCAGAGGATGAGATGGTTGGATTGCATGAGTGACTCAATGGATATGAGTTTGAGCAAACTCTGGGAGATGGTGAAGGACAGAGAAGCCTGGCATGCTGCAGTCTATGGGGCCGCAAAGAGTCAGACACAACTGAGCTACTGAACAACAACAATGTGTGTATGACACTTAGAATCGTGTGTCTGGCACAAAGCTAAGACTTTTTTGGTTGTAGGACTCTATGAGATACCCAAGTGTCTCACAGAAGACTGTTTAATGGCAGGGAGAAGGCTGATCTTTGAGGAGACCTGCTTTCTATGGATTAGGATTCTACCCATCTTCAGTCTCAGAGCCCCTGTTGTTGTTTAGTCACTAGGTCATGCCCGACTCTTTGTGACCCCATGGACTGCAGCACGCCAGGCTTCCCTGTCCTTCTCTATCTTCACAGAGCCCCTGTACCCTACATCTTACCGTTAGCCTCAGATGCCCACTTCTCACAACAGGGAACCTCATAGATGATATGTCTGGGTTTCCACCTTCTGAAACCACATTCACGTGCTCTTGGCTTAGCAGGTACCTCTCGGGTCCCCCAGCCACACTGTCCTGGGAATGCCTGTCCTACTTTTTCAAATGGGGTCTCATCCTGTGCCAGGGGAGAGGTTGCCAGGGAAAGTGGGTTGAGTCTTCTAGACATGTTGGCATTTTGTCACCCAGTAGAAAGATAAACCAGAGAAGGCAATGGCAACCCACTCTAGTACTCTTGCCTGAAAAATCCCATGGATGGAGGGGCCTGGTGGGCTGCAGTCCATGGGGTCGCTAGGAGTCGGACACGACTGAGCGACTTCACTTTCACTTTTCACTTTCATGCATTGGAGAAGGAAATGGCAACCCACTCCAGTGTTCTTGCCTGGAGAATCCCAGGGATGGGGGAGCCTGGTGGGCTGCCATCTATGGGGTCGCACAGAGTCGGACACGACTGAAGCGACTTAGCAGCAGCAGCAGTAGTAGCAGAAAGATAAACATCACTCTGACTGTCACTCCCCACCCCCCACCAGGGCACCTCCTGGGGATGAGAGACACTCCCCCTCCTGAATGACCAGCTTTTTGCACAAGGCAGGGCTGGAACCCACCATATGCCTGCATGGTCACCTGCCAAGGGCAGGTCATCTGTATGTCCAGAGAGCTGCTTAGCAACCTAGTGTAACCGGGTGACTGTGTCAACAGCTCAGGACCAAAGGGCGTGAGAGGCAGAGTCCACTCACTCTGCCAAAGCCCAGGAGGGTAACCCCCCTCAGCTGTCAGCCTTACACCCCTCCCTGCTGAGCTCTGCTTTCAGCCACAGACCTCTGGCATATTGTCTCTTACATTTTCCTAGCACAGTCATTGGGACCAAGAGTCTCCCTTTGAGAGATGGTCCCAGTTGGGTTGGCTTAGAGTGGGCATGGGGGAGCTCCTCTCCAGTGAATGGGGGTAAAGCGAGGCCTGTGATGCTGAGGTCAGGTGACTCTGGAAGGCATCGAGGGTAGGGGAGGAGAGGCAGATCTGCAGCAAGTACTGAAGGCTGCTGGAGGTTCACATGCACATAGTCAGCCCAGGCAGCTTTATTTCCAGAAGAATCAATGTCCTTTCCTTTTTGTGCACTTCCCCAACCTGCTCCTCCTGGCTGTCCAGAGGATCAATCACATCCTTCTACCCCAAGAAGACAAGGATATTTTTCACCTTTGTTACAATGTTGCATGGCGGTCAGGACCTTCTGGCCAGCACCTTAGCCCTGGATGGTTCTTGTTCCTCCAGTCTAGGTGGGAGCTCCAAACAATGTGAGCAGGTGGGGGCGGAGAGAAGGAGGCATCAGGGCCTTGGGGGTAGTTTCTCCTGTGGGCCAGTTTCACTGCAAGCTCTCCTACTCAACAGTACCAATAAAACTGATGATCATAATTATGACTGTATAATCACTGAGTGTTTATTTATTCCCAAGAAGCCTCCTTTCCCTGGCCTCCATCATTAGCTACTCCATCCTTCTGATAGATGGTGAGGGTTGACTATGGCTGTAACAAAAAGTAGTAACTGCCCAAGCTTCCTGCCCCCACAGCTCTGGGCAGCTCCGCTGTCACCCTCACTTTAGCTCTGTGAGGCAGTGAAGAGGCCGTGCTGGGTCGGGGGTGGGTGACGTGCTCCCCATGTCCAGGAGGAGGAATGGGGCACCTAGCAGAAGAGGTACCAAGAATGTAACCCCACCAGCAACGCTGTAGAAGCAGCAAAGATTGCCTTTTGTTTTTTCAAAAATAATTTTTATTGAAATAGATATATGGCTTCCCTGGTGGCTCAGATGGTAAAGAATCTGCTGGCAATGAGGGAGACCTGGGTTCAATCCCTCGATCAAGAAGATCCCCTGGAGAAGAGAATGGCTACCCACTCCAGTATTCTTTCCTGAATTCCATGGAAAGAGGAGTCTGGTGGCTACAGTCCATGGGGTCACAAAGAGGGGGATATGACTGAGTGACTACCACTTATATATATATATATATATGTATATATCATTCAGTCAAGTGACATATATACTAATATATATGTTACAATGTTGCAAATTTTCTCTTTTAGCCTCCCACCTTCTTCCAGATACATACCTTCCTCCTAGAGGAGCTTTCCCATTACCTGTCCCTTCTTAGAGCTGCCCTCAAAAGAAGGCTGAGCCAAACATTTGTTTATAGTCCACCGGCAAACACCATCAGGTGCCCTTGAGCAAGTTACTTTCCACCATTGAGCCTACTTCCTAAATGGTAAAAAGGGGTCTTGTAAAGTTCAAGCCTTGAGCTCAAAAATGCACTACAAAGTGGCGATTCTTGATACTAAAGCTCTCAGGGATATCTGTGCTCTTGACTCACAAAAATAGGTGGCATTTCAAACTTTGGGGGAAGATGGACTGAGGACTTCACCCAGAATCTCTCAAATCTGCCTGCCCAGGGACGTGGGAGAAGTCAACTCCTGCAGCCCACCCTTCAGGATGAGTTGGGATGGAGGTGATGAGTCCCTCAGATTCCCTCTCCTCCGAGTCCTCTCCGCTTTCTGTCTAGGTCACCTCAGCATCTTTGAAGCGCTTACCCATCTCCTGCCCTAGTGCTTTTAAGAGCCAGATTTGCTGGCGCTCAGCCAAACCTCCTTTAGTTCTCGACGGAGCCTCTAACCCGGGACCTCCACCCATCTCACTCCCATTCCCATCTTACAGAAGGCGGGAAAACGAGGTAAAAGACGGGAGCCAATAAAGATCCCCGGAAAGTCAAGTCTCCGAATTTCCTTCGTTTCTTCCTCCCCCGGCCCCACCTTTTTGTTTCCGCTTCCCACCTCCACATTTCCCATTTCGAGGGCTACTCCAACCTATGGTGGAGAAGGCAATGGCACCCCACTCCAGTACTCTTGCCTGGAAAATCCCATGGACGGAGGAGCCTGGTGGGCTGCAGTCCAGGGGGTCGCTAAGAGTCGGACACGACTGAGCGACTTCACTTTCACTTTTCACTTTCATGCATTGGAGAAGGAAATGGCAACCCACTCCAGTGTTCTTGCCTGGAGAATCCCAGGGACGGGGGACCCTGGTGGGCTGCCGTCTATGGGGTCGCACAGAGTCGGACACGACTGAAGTGATTTAGCAGCCAACCTACGGGCCCCAGCCGCGAGACGGCTGAGCATCGCCACTTTAAGGGGCAGGCCTCTCGCCTCCCTGACCTCGCCCCGCCCCCTCCGGAGCCTCTCTGCGCCTGCGCCCCGCGCCGGAGACCTGGGGTTGGGCAGCGCCCAGTTCCGTGCAACTTTCAAGTGAGTTGCAAACTCCGCCCCGAAGCCGGTGCCGGTGGCCCGGCGCACTGAGATCCCGGGGACCCGCACGAGCGCAGGTTGAGACCAGCCACCCCTGGCCCGGGACCTGCAGCGCCCCTGGCAAGGGCCGAACGCTTCGTTCTCCGGAGCAGGAAGTGCGGGTCAGAGCTGTAACTGTCAGAGCGGCTCGGCGGGGCGGAAGAGCGCGCTGGCGGGTACCGGCTCCCCAGTCGGTCCTGCCTGCCCCGGCCCGCTCATCTCCCCTTTCCTCAGGCTTTCCGCACCGCGGAGTTAGTGAGCGGCGGGCTTCGCCTCCACAAAGGGGCAAGCCTAGCGCCCCTGTGGTTCCTACACCTCCACCGTGGCGTGAGCGTCCCTCTGGGCGTCTTCCTGGAGGGATCTCCCTTCCTTCCCAAGGCTGCAGAATGGTGTCGTGGATGATCTGTCGCCTGGTGGTGTGAGTATGGCCGTTCTAATACTCCCTCTGTCCCTGGGTTTCAACCTGCCCCTGGGGCGGAAACTGGGAATGTCAGGTGGAAAGGGGGCTTTCTGAGCTCCCTTACACCTTTCCCCTCCTTCCAACATTCACTGCAAGGGTTAACGGATTTGTGGACCTGCACAAGGCATGCGGGGGGCGGGGGGGGGGGGAGCGCGTGCTGGTACCCCCACCCTCAAGCCTACTTGGCTGACGGCCAGGCGAAACCCCTTGCAGTCAGACAGGCATTGCAGGCAGGTGCGTGGGAGAGAGAGGACCACAGGCCGGCCAGCAGCCCCTTGGCAGACACAAGATGTGGCACGTTGTGGGCGCTTCCCAACTGAGTAGTCATTCACGTGACTCACCACCCTGGCCTCAGCCTCCCCACTCAATCCTACTTGTCACCTTTGGGTACTCCAGCACCTGGCTGAAATATCTCTGTCTGCCACCTGGCACTGCCGGATCTGATGGCCCTGCGCCTGATGACACGTCCAGGGGAGGAATCAGCCTGGTGTTCTCACAGCTCCGAAGCCTGCTTCCCACCCACCTTGTGCTCTCCCTGCATCATGCACCCATGGGCCACTTTTGCAGGCCTGAGCAGGCTTGGGGTGTTTGTAAACAGCAGGGTAGGGAGGTGGCCTCCAGGGCACTGACTCAGGCACAGGTTGTGCAAGCCAAGCGGGAAGAACAGGGCAGGTACTGCTGCCTTGAACCTGGGTGGGGGGGGAGGCAGCCACCTGGCAGGGGTGTGGGGAATGGTGCCCCTCACACTTCTCCTCTGTTTTGGGGGCTGCTCTTCAGGCTGGTGTTTGGGATGCTGTACCCAGCTTATGCTTCCTACAAGGCTGTGAAGACCAAGAACATTCGTGAATATGTGAGTGTGGGGATGGGCAGGAGGGCTCAGCTCATGTGAGGGGTGTGGTAGGATTTGGCAAGGTATGTGGGGTCCAAGCTGGGCTCCCTCTTTTTCAGGGGTATAATCTGGTGGTATATCCTGAAGCAGCATGGGCGTGGGTGGAGGGTGGGCTGTTGAGGTTCTTTGTAAGATCTTGTGGGTGAAGCTGATTGAGGGTGGGTACAGGAATGAGTGGCAGTTTCTCAGAGGCAATTCTGTAAGGCCAGCCAAGTGCCAGGGGAATGCAGTGGGAAGGGCTTTCTGGAATCTATGGACTGGGTCAGCCCAGGACAGGGGAGTTGGTATTGCCGGTTCAGCTTCTGGCTTCTGACCTCTCCCCCCACCCCACCCTATCCAGGTCCGATGGATGATGTACTGGATCGTCTTTGCACTCTTCATGGCGGTGGAGACCTTCACAGACATCTTTATTTCCTGGTACGGGCACCAGTTCTGTGGGCTGCGGGGAGGGGCTGGCTCTCCCTGGCCTGGCTCCCTGGTGGACCTTGCCCCTCTACTCTCACAGGTTCCCTTTCTACTACGAGATCAAGATGGCGTTTGTGCTGTGGCTGCTTTCGCCCTACACCAGGGGGGCCAGCATGCTTTACCGAAAGTTTGTCCACCCATCCTTGTCTCGCCATGAGAAGGTACCCCAGGGGGAGGCAGGGTGGGCAGTGTAGGGGTGGGTGCAAGGGGAGGAGCCCTGGATTTGGGGCTTGAGACGCTGGGGAACATCTGGGCTCTAATCCCAGTCCTGCTGCTGTTGAACTGTGGGACCTTGACAGAGCCTTGCCTTCTTCCTCTTCTGGGCTAATCAAATGGGTACACAGGTGAATGATCTTTGGAGGGTGTAAAACACCATCTGGAAGCTGGTTTGGGGATGGTGTGGGGAGCCTGGAGCGTGGCGGATCATTGAGGTGGAAGAATGGGTGAGTGGGTGGGGAGCCCTTTGCTCTGTGGATGGGGTGGACCAGGAGCCGTGACTCCCAGTGGTTTCTCCGGGTCCATACAGGAGTGACCCGGGCGGTCCGCCTGAGCTTTCCTCCCCAACATATCATCTGCAGGAAATCGACACCTACATCGTGCAAGCCAAGGAGCGCAGCTACGAGACAGTGCTCAGCTTTGGGAAGCGGGGCCTCAACATTGCCGCCTCTGCTGCTGTGCAGGCTGCTACCAAGGTGCCCTGGGCCCCAGCCTTCCAACAGCCCTACCCCCATCCCCAGGGCCCTTTGGGCAGGTCCAGCTCTCAGTTAGGGAGCCAAGGGATAGCAGCTGTCCATTCCAGGGAGCCAGGGTGAGAGGTGACAGGTTGGGGTGTTGGCGGGAGCATGGAGCTGAAGTTCAGACTTTCTCGCTCTAACATTGACTGTAGCCGCGGCTCCTTGTCTCTAGGCCCAACCTTGCTGTTGGCGCCCCGGCACAGGACTAGAAGGGTTGCCATGTTGCCTTTGGGCCTGTGCCCCAGGGATTGCTCTCAGGTCAGCCTTTATTTCCCTGGGCAGCTCCCCTGCCTGAGGCCCCTTCTGCCCGAAGCCCTGCCCCCTCCATCAGGTGGTGCAGCGGCTCCTGCTCCCTTGCAGAGTCAGGGTGCACTGGCCGGGAAGCTGCGGAGCTTCTCCATGCAGGACCTGCGTACCATCCCCGATGGCCCTGCCCCCACCTACCAGGATCCCCTCTACCTGGAGGACCAGGTACCCCACCGCAGGCCACCTATCGGTGAGTGGGCAGAGGGACCCGAAACAGTGCCCCCCAGAGAGAGGAATGGCTTCCTCCCCTGGGGCCGGAGGAAAGCCTGGCTCAGCCTGCCCCCAGCCCTCAGACTGTGTCAATGCCTAGCTTTGCCTCCTGGCTCCTTCTCCTCCACACAGGGTACCGGGCAGGGGGTTTGCGAGACAGTGACACTGATAATGAGTGTTGGTCCGACACGGAAGTGGTCCCCCAGCCACCAGCCCGGCCCCGAGAGAAGCCGCTGGGCCGCAGCCAGAGCCTGCGTGTGATCAAAAGGAAGCCTCTGGCCCGGGAGGTCGGTGGTGAGGCAGGCACGAGGGAGGGGGGGCTGTCCTTACCGCCGCCGCAGCCCCGACTGTTCACAATGTGCCTGCCTTCTCTCCCCCAACAGGGCACCTCACGCTCCCTGAAGGTTCGGACAAGAAAAAAGACCGCACCCTCAGACATGGACAGCTAGGGTCTGCGGAGCCAGGCCGGGTCTTACCTCCTGCCCTGCGGGGCGCTGGGGCCCTTCCTAGGGACCTCTGGCTGTACCAGCAGCCCTCCTGGCCCTCCTGGCTCTTGCTGACGGTTCCTGGCCACATGCAGGGCCACACCCACGATGTACCAAAGCAGGCTGGGCTTACGGTTCTATTTATTGCCTTCCTCGTCCCTCTACCTTCCCAGATGTGGGACCAGAGCCCTCCCCAGACCCCTGGAAAATGAAACCCAAAGGTCACCCAGCTGTGTTACTTCCTTCCTGTCCTTTAAAGTACTTGACAGCCTTTTCCAAGGCCTGTGTGTGTGGGGGGTTGGGGAGGTTGCTGATCGTACGGTTTGTGTTGGTGAATGAGGCTGGGTTTGTGGAAGTTTTGATAAATAAATTCATAAAAGTGCTCCATCTCTTCTGGTTTGTAGTCCTTGTCCTCACAGCACATGTTATTAAACAGCCCGCCACAGGCCAGTCAGGGCCTAGGACCAGTGCTGAAAGGCCTGAGACCACAGGGCCAGATGGCCATTGACAGATAGTTGTGGTGTGGAAAATACTGTCACGGAAAGCTCCTGGGGACCTCAGAGATAGGAGAGTTGGGGGACAGCCCTGGGAGGGGACAGTCTAACAAAGCAGTCAGGAGGAGGTGGAAGCAGGCCTTCGCGGGAAGTAGAAAACAGTGGGAGTGAAGGTGTGGACCTCAGGTAGCACGATAATCTCACAGGGGATTAGCTTGAGCTATGCGCAGATTAGGCCTGGGGAGGCCGATTTCCTCCAAGGGCCTGCCAGGCCTCTGGGCACCTCCAGGGGTGTCTGGGTCTGCAAACCTTCAGGTTGACGGACGGAACATTGCACCTCTATGGAGTGGCCACGAGAGGGCAGCAGTTGCCAGAATCTGGTTTGCCCTCAGCTTCCAGGTCAAGGAGGGCGGGGCTTGGAGGCTGAGCGGAGCCTTGCCCCTGCAGGGGCCTGGCCGCTGGCTGGCTGGAGGGATGATACAAGAACCCTGGCCCTGCCTCCAAAGGCCCTCCCTGCTGCTTGTGGTCATTGGTCCTCAGCCTGCCCCATCCTCGAATCTCTTCCGAGACCCAGGCTGTCTGCTGGCTCCACTTCATCCTTTAATCCCTGGGGCAGCCAGTGCCCAGCCCTGCCTTCTCCTGCCCTGGTCTTATTGTAGTGTTCTAGGGCTTCTCCCTTCTCCCACCCATATGCCTGCTGTCCTTTCCCACCTTTGATTAAGTCGAGAGATGGGGGAGAGTGTCAGGTGGGAAGAGGGGATATGGGGTAGTCACCCAGAGTGACCTGAGGAGTGTGGATTAACTCTTGGTGTGGGGATTATCCGGGTTTATTTGGGAGAGGTACTTAATCTGCTGGTTTAGCTCCTCACAGATTGGTGTTCAGTGATTTCCTATCTTGGTGTTCCCCTGCATCATGGGGTTGCCTTATCTCTTCATTTATTCATTCAAAAAATCTTTATTGAGCATCTGCCAGGTACCAGGCATGTGTCAAGAAACTTGGGGTGCAAAGTCTACTGATAGCTAGCATCTAGACCATGGCTGCCCCAGCAGGGGCTGCTCTGAGCCCCCAACGTGTATTAATTTATTCCTCACAGCAACCTTTACAAAGCACTTACTATTATTATAATCTCCATTTCACAAAAGGGAAAACAGAGACTGAGAGGGCAAGTTATTTGCCTGAGGTCACACAGCTAGTAAGTGGCAGAATTGGGCTTGAAAACCAGGTAGTCTGACTCCAGAGTCAGGATTCTTAACCACTGTGCAGAACTAGAGTAAATGAGAAAGTTTCTTGCCAGGGAGAAAAGGAGAAGGAAACTAGCAGAGATGAAACATTGATTGTGTCCTGGACCTTGTACATTTTAAAGAGGTGATTTCCTCAAATCTTCCTGACAAGACTGTCAGGTGGGAGTTATAGCCATTTTACAGATGGAAAGATGAGACTTGGAAAAATAAAGCAATTTTCCACGATTGTGCTGCCCCTGGGTCAGAGCACTGTCTCCTGAGGCAAGTCTGCCCAGAGGTTGCTTTGGTAGGGGTGGAATGGCAGGATCCACAGCCCTGTACTGAAAGAACAAAACAGAGGAGCATGTGATAAATTGTCAAAATGAAATAAAAACTCAAAAGCAGGGAGCAGCTGCAGAAGGCTGACAGTGTGTGCCAGTAAGGGAGCTTTCCTGGGAGCTGTGGGGCTTCGCCTGCCCTCGTTCCTCGGATGGTAACTTACAGTGAGTGGCAGGGTCACTAGGGCCCCAGGGCTGAATTAGAGATGGTCCCTGATGGCCACCTTAGCCCCAGTCTTCCCATTAGCCTGGCTGCCCCCGCTGCTCCTATTTCTGTCTCTGGAAGCATCTCTTTCATTCCAGCATCAGCCTCTAGGCCTTTGCTCCGCTGTATGAATCTCCTGTGCTTCCTGTGGTCTTCCTTCCAGGCTGTCACAGCGTTTCTTCATGATCAGATGTCACCTAAAAGCCTTCCTTGACTCTAGCCCCTTGTGAAGCTCCTGATCTCTGGCCAGTTTACCCTGTTCTGGGCTGTGCTTGCATGCTCATCGCCCGCTCTGCTTCCTGCCCCACTAGATGCCAATAGCTTCTTGTTCCCCACCTTATCAATCTGGACTCATGACTCCAGGCTCTTTTCCTGTCCCCCTCTACACGCTCCCCCCAGCCCCCTGTGCTCTGTCCTATTCCTATGTACCCTTTGAACTTTACTCAAAAATCACCTCCTCCAGGAAGCCCTCCGTGAGTCTTCCCCATGCCCCCTTGGGGTTGATTGCTCATCCAGACCACACCTCCCACACTGCACTGTGGCTTCATAATGAACAGATCTACATCTTACTTTTGTATCCTGTCCCAGAGCAAATAGTGGTTAGAGCAGGTGACATATCGTGGTTCATGGTGAAGTACTTGTTCTCTCATTTCTGAGCTCAGCATCGCCCCCTCTGTGACATTCCCCTGACTTTCCCAGCCTGGGACCAGAAACACCTTAATAGTCTGTTAACATGCCTGACCCCAGTCTTCACCCACAGCACCCAACATAGGGCCTGACACTTAAGAGTCTTCAGCAAATGTTTGCTGGTAAAAGAACATGCATCAAGGGAGCAGAAGCTCCTTGACGCCGGGGATGACCTTGTATGTTCATTTTTGTATCATGAATCTCCTGGGTGCCCATCACAGAGCCTTGAAAATGCCCGAGTCTCTGTAATACATGTTTGGTGAATGTCTGCTGTAGTTGTATGGGTTCCAAGACCTCCTGGGGCCAGAGGGGAAGGGGCAAGGAGAAACCCAAGTTCTGGACCAGCACATGGGATACAGATACTGCAGCACTGAGTGCAGACTGGGCTTCCCTCTGGGAATCACGGAGACACCTGCCTGGCACCCTCTCCCTCTGCATGGGGTTCCTGGCCCAACCCGCCACCTCTCTGGCCTGGCCCCTAGGGCAAGGTTGGGCTGTGCCCTGGCCTGCCCACACCCCTATCCCCATTACCCACCAGCGTGCCCACTGCCTCCCCAGGCAGAATCAGAGCTGGCCAGAGTTCCAACTGGCCTGGAGCACAGATGGGCCAGGTTCTGCTGCTTCGGGCATGGGTACAGAGATAAAGAGCCTAGGCCAGTCCCCTTGAAAGCATACACCTCTGCTTGGCCCAGGTACCAGATCTGTTTGGTTTGAGCTCACTCCGGCCTCCCCATCCACCTTGCCTGCTTCTGAGGGATGCCCCTCAATGCTTCCAAGTTCCCGAGTGCAGGTGGTCCTTCATTCTCAGGTCTTCCTACTCCCTCCTCCCTACAGCAACCCCCTCCCGCCCCCACAGTCCCTTGGACCTTTCCAGCAGCTCCTTTCTCTCCCTGCCTCTTTGGCCCCTCTGGATCCTGGTCCCCCTTCCCCACCTCTGGCCTCCAGGTGCCCTGGCCTCACTGTTGCATTTTTCAGTGCTACTCTGGGCGGCGGCAGCGTGGTTAGCCTCTTGTTTCAACACAGCCCGGGCCCAGGCTGAGTTGGGGAGTCCTGGCTGACACGGCCCCACCCTTGAGAGGGTTGAGGAGACAACTCTCAGGCACTCATCCCTTGTCCCCATCCCCCGCTACCGCCCAGTATCAGGGATGCCCCGTAGCTGGGTAGGGGCAGAAGCCTGGGCAAGAGGATGATGCCCTGCTGGGGAAATCCCAGGGTGGGGGCCCAGAGCTGGGTTGCTAGGCAGAAGGTCCTGAGTGAGTCTGGGGCAGCGTGAGGTGGCTTTCTCTACGGGGTGGCTAGACTGCAGGGGAGGGAAGGTTGCGGGGGAGGGGCACTGGGGAGGTAGAAGAGGAAATAGGTAGAGATGTGGGTGGGTGAGTGGGTCAGAGGGGAGGGGGCATCAGCCGCAGAGCTTCCTCCTGGCTCCCAAAGCATCTCCACACTTCCCTTCCTCCGCCCCTCCCCCAGCGTCCTGGGAGAAATCTCCCCGGTATTCCCCCTCCCCCCTACCCCCGCCCCAGGCGTTGCCACAAGGGTGGGGGGTTGGGGGGGGGAGGCCGGCCTCAGCTGTCTGAAGGATGGAGGGGCTGGGGAAGCAGGGCTAGGTGCCCAGACGGCCGCGTGTGTGGGAGGGGATGTCCTGAGATGCCCTCCACCCGGCAGTCCCCGCTCTGACGTGGGTGCCCCCCCCTCTCCCCGCCCGGATTAGTGGCAGCTTGGCCTGACTCTCCGGGGCTCCTTCCCCCGCCCCCGCCTGCTGCCCTCCCCTGGGCAGGGGGCTGCTCCGCCCGAGGGGCACTTGTGCTTGCCCAGGTAAGGGGCTCTGGGGACAGCGTGAGGTCAGCTGGCTTGTGAGTGCTGCTGCGCGTGTCAGCGGGAACGTGTGTCTCAGTGTGTGTGTGTGTGTGTGTGTAAGTGCTCTCCAGGGGTCGGCGCGGGGCAGGAGCGGCCTGCGCGTGGGGGGGAGGGTGTTGGTCAGCTCGCCTTTGTCCACGGAGCCAGAGCCGGCATTGTGTCCCCACGTTGCGTGGTTTTCCCTCTGTGTTTGTGTCTTTGTGTGTCTCCTCAGACCTGCTGTCCTCAGGCTCAGAACAGCCGGCTACAAGGGCTCTGGGCCTGTGGCATGGGCTATGGAGCAGGATGGAAAATTGGTGAGGGTGGAAAGGGGCTCCTTCTCCCCACCCCACTACCCCCCCACGACCCCCTGGGCATTTTTAGGAGCCTTTCCTGAGAGTCCTGGTCTAGTCCAGTGACCTGAGAGACTGGCAAATGGGGTGGGATGGGTGTCTGTTCCACTCCCCTGGGACAGTCCCCATCCCCTTGGGGCATGATAGTGACCAGCCCTCGGGGGCCCCCGATAGCCCAGACTCCCACCCTAGCCTGCCCAGCCTCTTCTAGGCCTCAAGCCGCAGGAATCTCCCCCTGGACTCTTCCACAAGCTTCGGCTGCCAGAGGACACAAATGGGGGACCACGGGCACACCCCGGCCCCCATCCGCATCCCGGAACCAGCCTAGGAACAGGAGGATGGGGCTTGGGGGCCTCGGAACTGCAATCTGGGTTAGACCCTCCGTGATCAGTTCCCCGGGCACACTCAGGTCCAGGCCACCCCTCAGGGGAGCCAGGGGAGGGAGGGAGTGTTAACAACTCAGTCATGTAAACAACCCCTACCAGCCTGCCCTGCTACAAAGCCAGCCTCTGGGGGGAGGCAAAAGTCCGGAGAATCTATGCCAGCATGACCTAAGTCGTGCAGGTGCTGACCCCTTCAAGCCTCCTTTCCTCAGGACCCCTCCTCTTCTCAGCTGGTCCAAGGATCCCTGCCTCCCCTCTGGCCTCTCAAGGAAGGCTCCCTTCAGGCCTTTCATGGCGCCCTTCTTCAGGAATGGTGCGGTGACCCGGGACAAGGCTGGCCACATCCGTGAACTCATCCCTTCGATGGAACCGGGGTGGGTGGGGTGGCACTGCCCATGTCCCAGGCTGGGTAAAGGCAGGGCAAGGATGGCTTCCACAAGGAGGCAGGGGAGTTGTGCGGGGTGGGTGGTGGGTGCCCCAGGGGAAGGGAAGCGCCCGTTGGGCGTGTGGGTTTCTGTGTGTGTCTGAATCTGTCTGTGTGTGTTTGAATCTGTCTGTTTGTGTCTGTGCTCTGGAACCACCCCCGCAGAGGAGCTGGGATGCTTCCTCGGGTGGAGGGTGCCTTGCGTTCCCATTTCCTCTCCTTCTCTCTGCTCCCTCCCAGGAGCCACTCCCATGGGCTCCTCTCCAGTGCTGGGCCTGGAGACACTGACATCCCAGGCCAGGGGCCGACCCCTAGAACACAGGGTGGGAGGGCATCTGGTCCCACTTCTTCTTTGGGTAATTGGTGAAACCGGGACCCTTAAACCAAGAACAGAATAGAGTCTAGACCCTTCTAGCACGGCTAGTGCAGGACACCGCCTTGGAAGGGGGCTTGGGTCTGGAACGGTGGACAGCAGCTTGGCCAGATGAGGACCAGGCTGGGCAGAGTGGGGCCAGCGAGTGTGCCCGTGTGCCAGAGCTGGAGACGACCAGGAGCCAGTGGTCCAGCAGGCACGGGGTGGCTGGCGTGGGTCAGAGCGCCCATCACTGACCCGTGAGAACTCGACTGCCCCTGCCAGCTCTGGCACTGACCCCTCCCAGTCGCCCTGCCCTGACACCCCTGGGGGCACCCCGCCCCATCGGTGGCCTGGTCCGGCCCCTCCCGCCCTTTGCTCCAGTTCCCGGGCTTGGCACCTATAGTGGGGGTGCTGCCCGCCTGCCAGGCTCCGGGGCCGGGCCCACGGGAGGGTGGGGCGGCTGGGAAGCTGGCACGCTGCCCCGGGGGAGCCTCTCTCGGCAGGCGCCCGGGTGCCGCGGGGGGGAGGGGGGAACAAAGGGCTCATTCTCCCCGTGCGCAGCCGGTGGCATCGCCGGGGCGTTGGCGGAAGCCCCCGGGGCCCGGGAGGGGGCAGGCCCAGGCGGGGCAGCCGAATCACGGGCTCCTGTTTCCCGCAGGGTGCTGGAGGAGGAAACCGGCGGAGCAGCTTCCCCACTCTCAGTTGCGCGTCTGGCGATGGCGATCAGAGGTCCTGCTGCCCTCTCCGCTGGGCTCTCCCTCCATTAGCCGCGCCGTTCCGCGCTGCGCCCTCGCTGGTGCCTCTCTCCTGGGTCGCGGGATCGGCCCCCCTTCCAGGCACGACCCCCTCCCCCCGGCCCCCCGGCCTTTCCCCCCAGCTCCGCCATCTCCGACCCGGGGCGCGCGTTCCCCCCGGCCCGGCTCCCTCTCTCCCTCCGGGGGCACCCGCTCCCTAGCCCCGGCCCGGCCCTCCCCGCGGCGCAGCACGGAGTCTCGGCGTCCCATGGCGCAACCCACGGCCTCGGCCCAGAAGCTGGTGCGGCCGATTCGCGCCGTGTGCCGCATCCTGCAGATCCCGGAGTCCGACCCCTCCAACCTGCGGCCCTAGAGCGCCCCCGCCGCCCCGGGGGAAAGAGAGCGCGAGCGCGCTGAGCAGAGAGCGGGAGAAAGAGTCCTCGCCCGCCGGCCAGGAGGCCCCGGAGCCGGCCCATGGGGAGAGGACGCCTGGTGTCGGCCCCCACGACCGCCGCCGCCCGCGCCGCGCCGGGCCCGTGAAGCCCAGGTAAGCGCAGAGACGGGCGCCAGACTCGCGCCTTCTGGGGACGCCCATAGCCGGGCATTTCCGAACGGAGCCGGCCACAAGCAGGGAGCGAGCTCTGCTTGCTCCTCTGGGCTGGGCCACACAACTCTGAAAGTTAGGATGCCCTAACCGTGTCGGAGCAGTGGCCTCAGAAAACCCAAGCGCCCTATATCACGGCTCCCCTTGGGTTCCCTCGCCTCCTTCCTGGGGCTTCCCCCAGTGGGCCATGCCGCCTTGCTGGAAGAGTGCAGCAGCTCCGGTGCCACCTGTCATCCTGGTCCTTTGCACGCACGTTCAATTTTCCCTCCTTTGCCTCTCTCTGGGGCCCAGCCTGCTTTCCCCGCCTCCTTCCCTCCCCCCGGCCAGGCTGCAGTTACCAGCGTCCACAGCCGCCCTCACACTGCGGGCTAGACAGGGGTATCTAGACCCATCTGGCCTGAGGCCTCTAACTCCCCTCTCCCAGATTGGCTCACTCCTTCCCTTGGGGCAGCGGTGGGGACCCCAGCCCCCAGCAGTTGTCCTGGGCTCTACCTCAGAAGCCAAGAAACTGTAAAGCACCGCTAAGAGGCTGCCCCTGTGTAGAGACAAATTCGGGCCAGCAGCCCTGTTCTTCCCGATGACTCCAGCCTGCCCTGCCTGCACTGCCCACCCAAACAAGCCCAGGTGGGGCTTGGGGTGGCCTGGCAGCACCCCAGGAACCAAAGATGCAGCGCAGGAAGAGGCTTCTGAAACTGTGCATCTCCCAACCATGTTTGACACAAGGGCACACCGAGGCCCAGAGGAGTGAACTGACTTGCCCGAGGTCACACAGCAGGGGACTGGATCAAGGCCAGGATCTAACCTTCTTGTCTCCCAGGGCAGCGCCTTCTACAGAGCTCATCTTTTGGGTTCTCACCCTCTGTCCTCCCCCATGGCTCATGACCGGTTCCAGACTCAACGAGGGCAGGACATGTCACCCTAGAAATGGTAGTCTCTGACGAGGGGCTCTGGCCCAGGTGGGCTGTCAGGTTCCAGGCACTTGGGGGAAAGGGTAACCTTCCCCTTCTGGGGCATCCCACCCAGGCAGGTCCTTCGAGTCTCACATGGGCAGGTAGCATGGAACCTAGCTGTAGGTTGCCACTTGCCTTACTGGTTTGGGGTGCCTTGGTGCTGCCAGGGCGGTGCCAGGAACTGGGGTGCTTGAAGCATGTTTCTAAGCAACTCATGCCTTCATGGTTCTGCTCCAGGGACCCCCTCTGGGAGAGCCCCATGAGGGCAGGAGAGTGATGGAGGGTCCGCCCAGCTTCCTGAAGGATAGCCCAGCCTGGGAGAAGACAGCCCCTGAGAACGGGATCACAGGACGGGAGCTAGACACCCCACCGCGAGATGGCCTGCACCCTGCGGCAATGTGCCTGGGAGAGCCCGCTCCCTTCTGGAGGGGTGTCCTGAGCACCCCAGGCTCCTGGCTGCCCCCTGGCTTCCCTCAGGGCCCCAAGGACACGCTCCCACTGGTGGAGGGTGAAGGTCCCCGGAATGGAGAGAGGAAGGCTGGCTGGCCAAGCAGCAAGGACGGGCTGCGCTGGAAGGAGGCGATGCTTACCCGTCCACTGGCATTCTGTGGGTCATCGTGCCCACCTCGCTACAGCCCCCTGGTTCCTGAGCATAATGGTGGCCATCCCAAGAGTGAACCTGTGGCCTTCCGGCCCTTGCACTGCCCCTTCCTTCTGGAGACCAAGATCCTGGAGCGAGCTCCTTTCTGGATGCCCACCTGCTTGCCACCCTACCTAGTGTCCAGCCTGCCCCCAGAGCATCCATGTGACTGGCCCTTGGCCCCACACCCCTGGGTGTACTCCGGAGGCCAGCCCAAAGTGCCCTCCACCTTCAGCTTAGGCAGCAAGGTGAGTGTTGGAGCAGAAAGGGTACCTGGGGCTCAGGCCACACATGGGGGCTCAGCAGGCCCCAGGGGCAACACTGGTGGGGTCAAACCACTCTGTCAATCCATTCTGATGGAAAGATAAGGTGGTACCCAGGTGGTGGAGGAGGCTATCAGCTCAGACAGAGTCAACAACAAGCAATTCCTTTTCTGGGCATAGCCTTCTCATTAGGTGATGTTTACCCATCCGCTGGCATTCTTCCCACCTCGCTACAGCCCCCTGATTCCTGAGCATAAGGGTGGCCGTCCCAAGAGTGACCCTGTGGCCTTTGGGCCATTTCAGGAATTGACTCACCCACTGTCCACCCAGAAGGAGACCCGGGAACTGGGGCCTCAGAATGTGTGGTCTTGTTCTGGGAGGAGGGGCAGACAAGGCCCTCTGGGATGTGCTGGTGGTCCTATGGCCTGTACCTATGGCACCTCTCCCCCACGTGGCCTCCAGGGTCATCTTGAGGATGAGATGTCAAATATTTTGAATCCAATGTGGTACAGGGCATCACACCATCTGAATAGATCCTGAAAGCCCTTTGACTGTGCGTGGCATTAACCCTTTAGTTGCTGGATTATGGGGAGACCTGAGAAGTCCTGGGGAAGGATCTGGGATATCCAAGACTATGAGGCTGTGGAGTAGGCGTTTAGAGATCCAGTGCCTATTAACCAGTACATTCTTCCGTATTTTCACAACTCTTAAAGCCACACAGGCACACACCTGTTCTTGTCCTTAATCCCTTCTCCTCTCTTTAGGGCTTTTACCACAAGGATCCAAGCATACTCAGGCTGGCAAAGGACCCATTGGCAACTGTGGAACCTGGGTTGCTGGGCTCAGCCCCTGGTGGACATCTCCAGAGAACTGGGGAAGTGGAACACCCTTCTCTCCCCCAGAGGGATGGAGAGACAGGAGTTGGCAGGCATCCGAACCTTTGCCCCCTTCTCCTGGGACATCCAGACACTGTGCCCCGGACCCCGTGGCCCACTTGTTCCCCAGGCTTGGTTCATACTCTTGGCAATGTCTGGGCTGTCCCCGGAGGTGGGAGCCTTGGGTACCAGCTAGGGCCATCAGCCACAACAAGGTGCCCGTCTCCTGGACCTCCTACCACCCAGGCAGGCTATTGCTCATCTCACCCACCAGCTAGAGATGACCCTTGTGGGCAGTGCCAGGAAGACCTGGAGGGGGCCACCAGTGAGCCCAGTGAATCCAGCGAGGAAGCCTGCAAGACTCCCGGTCCCAGGGCCTGCCCGCCCAGCCATCACACCAAGCTGAAGAAGACGTGGCTCACTCGACACTCTGAGCAGTTTGGGTGCCCAGACAGCTGCCCTGGGGAGGAGGAGAGCCCAGCAGCCCAGCTGCGAGCCCGCAAGAGGTCAAGCAGCCCCGAGGTCCAGGGAACAGCGAGCAGCCCAGCTGCCAAACGCCCAACCGGTCCTTTCCCGGGCAGTGTGGGGCAGGGGGCCAGAGGCCGGCAGGAAGTGCTGGACTCATTATTTGGGAACAAGGCGGAGACAGAACAGTGTGGTGACCACAGAGGTAAGGGGACCGAGGTGGGGTAGAAGTGGGGACTGCTGGGGGCCCTACTTGGGAGGGCGCCACCGGAACAGGGGCTTTCCAGGGAGATGGGGTCAGTAGTCCTTTATGAGTGGGTTACACCCAGCTGCCCCATTGTCCACCTCGATGGGATAGCTCACTGGGAGTCCCTTAGCATCTACAGGCCAGAGCCTTCCAGCAAGTGGTTCCTATTTTCATGTGCCTCCTCCCAAGTCATGGCATACTAGTGAGAATATAATGACAGGGTTCAGCGCGTGGGGTCAAAGGACCTGGGTCCTGACTTGACTGATCGGTGCTGTGTGACCTTGGGCTAGTTACTTCACCTCTCTGGACCTCAGTTTCTTCATCTATAAAATGGGGATAAAGACAGCACCTACCTCGTAAAGACTGCTGCAGGGATGAAACCATATCATTCACATGAAGGACACTAAGTAAGCACCCCATGAACAGGCATCTCTGTGATTATCTGGGCCACAAACCCAATTGGAGAATTGCCTCTCCTGAAGGACCCCTTGTCCTGCCCCAGGAACAAATGACCACTCTCTAGGCCAGCTGGATCATGGAAAGTCAGTGTGAACATTGCTGGTGTTAGGACTTGGGCACATCTCAGACCCCTGTGTTACGCAGTGCCCTTCACAGAGGCTGGCACTGCTGACCCAGCCTCGGTTCTTCGGGACCACCTCAGTTTCTCGGCCTCCTGGAAGCTGGGCCTGGATCAGGACTCTTTCTCTGGCCTTGCACCCCTGCGCCTGGCATGGGTCTGTCTGCACTCTCCCAGACCTCTGCCTGCGGTGGGAAGCTCTTGGCCCCTCCACCGCCTTCTTGGGTTACTGCACCTGTGGCCTGTGTTGAAACTCTGCGGCCTTCTCACCTTCCAGCGCCCTCCGTCCACGTTGGGATTGCCTCTTCACGCTGTCACACAGCCAGTGGCATCACTGAGCCTGAGGCAGAGCCATCCCAAGTCTACACCGACTGTATCCGGAGCCCCAGCTACCCTAGTATCGTAGAGCCCACCTCATGGCCCATCAGTCCATGTCAGGGCTCAGCTCTTTTGAAGTTTTTGGAGGCCTGCTTCCATTGCTCCAAATCAGGTCTCATAGGCCTGGGCCTAGGAGCTGCGCTGGCCCCATATGGGGGCGGGCTGGGTGCTAAGGCAGGACCTGGGGCTCACCAAAGCCCAGGAGGCCCAGATGCCCGACCTGCTGCAATGTCTCCTCAGGAACCCGGGACGACGGGGCCAGCCTGCAGGCCCCGGGGCTCCAGGAAACACCTCGCGTGGCTCCTGTGGCAGGCATCACTCAGTGCCAAGGCTGTGCCCAGGCAGCTGGCGAGACAGGAGGGCCAGCCCGCTACTCCCAGCCACTGTCCAGGTGAGCCTGTTGCCCCTGGCTGCCCCCAGCACCCTCCCAGTGGAGGCTCCCTGCTCACCTGCCTCCACCCTGTCTCCAGATTGCCACTGGGAGAGGAGCAGCCACAGGAGGAAGACTCGGCAGCCAGCTCCGAGGAGGGAGGAGGGTCTGGCCTGGAGGCTGGGCTTAGCGTGGGCCTCGCCAAGCACCTGCTCAGTGCACTGGGAGACCGCCTGTGCCGTGTTCTGAGGAGGGAGCGGGAGGCCCTGGCCTGGGCGCACCAGGAAGGTGAGTGTGCCTATGGGGCATTCACTCTGCGAGGGCCTGATCCTGCAGTCAGTGCTTTTTTGTGGGGCCTCCTTCCCTGCCAGTACTGCCTGCCCATCCTGCCCCCAGCTCAGCTCAGGAGCTCCTGCCTTGCTGTGCCCATATTTCCAGCTCAGGCTCTGAGTCAACTTGTATTCTGAAGTTTCTGGCCTGGGCGGAGGATGTTGGGAAGGTGTAAAACCTGGTCTGGCCCAACCCTTCTAGAGCTTTGGGCTTGCTAGGGAAAAAAGATTGAATGCCAAGTGTCTGTAAGAGCTCCGGAAGGTGGCGGGGGAGCTCCCTGTGGCTTTGCATGGAGGGAAGGCTTCCGGGGCGGCCAGCTGTCAGGCCCTGGGAGGCTGGTAGGACTGGGGCCAAGGTTAGAGGTGAGCAGAGTGCGAGGTGTTCAGCTAGTGCCTCTGGCTCCAGCCTCTCCCTCCTGTTTGTTGTTGTTCAGTCACCAAATCATGTCTGACTCTTTGCGACCCCATGAACCGCAGCACGCTAGGCTTCCCTGTCCTTCACCATCTCCCGAGTTCGCTCAAACTCATGTCCATTGAGTCAGTGACGCCATCCAACCAGCTCATCCTCTGTTGCCCCTTCTTCTGCCCTCAATCTTTCCCAGCATCAGGGTCTTTTCCAGGCTCCCTTCCATGGGATCCTGGGAAACACACACCCTCGGCCTTGTCACTCCCTGGATGAGGCCACAGGTGGTTCCCTCTTTTTTTAATTTTGTACTGGGGTATAGCCAAGTAACAATGTTGTGATAGTTTCAGGTGGACAGCAGAGGGACTCAGCCATACATATACATGTATCCACTCTCCCTCAAACTTCCCCCCCAACCAGGCAGTGGTGGCTCCCTCCTACCCAGAAAGTCCAGCCCCTTCCCCTCTCACAGCCAGCTCCTGTCTACCCTACCACTCCCTCTGCCTGGATTCCCAGCACACCGCATCACTGTCTGCGCAGCTCACTCGAGCTTGTCTGCTCCCTCGGGCCTTGGCACCCTCAGTTCCCTCGTCTGGAATGCCCTTCTCCTCCCTTCCTACCTGGTGAATGAAAACTTACTCATCACTCGGGGCCCGTTTGGGCAGCTGTCCCCACCCTCATCCTTCCGTCCCACTCATAATCTAGCAGCCACCCCATGATGCCATGATCACTGCTGTGTTTGTGGGCTCATCTCTCGCCTTGTGATGTGAGTACTGGGAGGCCAAGCACCAGGTTCTGACCAGCTTTGAACTACCAGCACCCAGTCCGAGATGGGACAAGTGTGTCTAATGGGTGTATGAATGTCTGCTCACCAGCGATCTCCCACCTGCCAGCAAGTGCTTAATTTGAAACTCTGGGTGAGAGAGGGAGTAAGGTTTCCTCTTCTGAGATATAGAGGAGGCCCTGAGGAAATGGGCTTCCCAGGTGGCACTAGTGGTAAAGAACCTGCCTGCCAGTGCTGGAGATGGAGTAGAAGCAGGTTCAATCCCTGGGTTGGGAAGATCCCCTGGAGGAGGGCATGGCAACCCACTCCAGTATCCTTGCCAACCCACTCCAGAATCCCATGGACAGAGGAGCCTGGTGGGCTACAGTCCATGAGGTTGCAAAGAGTCGAACATGACTGAGTGACTTAGCACACATGCCCCTGAGAAGACCCCACTGCTCTGGAGGATGAGGGGATGAAAGGTTGTATAGGGTGGATCTGGAAGCCGTGGGACAGGCGTTGAAGGGGCACACTGACTGAGCTGTCCTGAGCTGTCCAAGCTGTCCTTGGTTGCAGATGGTGGTGCGGTAGAGGGGCTGTTGAGTAATCCAGGGTGACTGCAAGAGGCCTGTCTCCCTTTGGGGGTAGCCCCTCAGTGGACACTGCCCCTGTCTGTGCATCCCTCCCACATGAGGTCCTCAAAGAGGCCACTGGCTTGAGGCCCCTCTGACCCTGTTCTCTCCTGTGGTTAGCAGGCCAGGCACCAGTCGGGACTGAGGACGACCCAAGCCTTCCACGCTGCTGCAGCCACTGCCACCATGGACTGTTCAATACCCACTGGCGATGCCCTCGCTGCAGCCACCGGCTGTGTGTGGCCTGTGGTCGCATGGCAGGTGCTGGGAGGACCAGGGAGAAAGCAGGTAGGAAAGGAGCCGGGGGCCTTGGAAGGGCCGCTTTAGAGTTCATGGTCAGGGACTTCCCTGGTGGTCCAGTGGTTAAGACTCTGTGCATCCACTACAGGAAGCACGGGTTCAATCCCCAGTCAGGGAACTAAAATCCTACATGCTTCAAGGCATGGGCCAAAAAAAAAAGAGTTCAAGGCCATTTCTTGGCTGAGTGTCCCCAAGAGTCTTCCTCCCCAGCCTGCTCAATGCTCCTTGGACCAGACAGTTTCCTCTCCAGATCAGAGGGCCATGCCTGTGTTCTAGCCCACCCTTGAAAGAAGTCACATGCCTACTCTCTGCCCCTCACTTTGCTCAGCTTGTACCTTTTTAAACCTTACAACACTGTGAGGTGGGTATTATTGCCTCCATGTTCCAGATAGTAAGAAAAACTCACGTTAAGTGACTTGCCCAAGGTCACACAACAAGTAAGTGTTAGATCCAGGATTTAAAGTCAGGTCTTCTGATTCCAAGTCCTGCTATGTTCATGGTTCTCAGCTTTCTCTCCCTTGGCTCAACTCGGCCACCTCAACACTTGAAGTTTCCCAGTGTTCCAACAGACATGGCCAAAAAGAGTTCCAGGGTCAGAAACCTTTCAGAACACCGTATTCTACATGATCATCTTGCAATGCACTCAGCATATTAAAGGCTCTGTGTTCTGCAAGCAGAGGATCTTGTGTCACTATGGAACCCAAGTTTCCCAGAAGGCCCATGTTTTATAGATTGTCAAGGTCCCTGATTGAAATATCACGCCCTTGCCCTTCTTCCCTGACCTTAACCTGGGATTACCTTGATTTCCTGACCCACAGCTTCTGCCTTCCCACCCCAACAGGCTCTCAGGGACAGTCCACGGAGAAGTGTGGCCAGGAAGTTGGGCACAGTGCCAGTTCCCTAATGCTCACCCAGTTTGTCTCCAGTCAGGGTGAGCTCTCTTGGAGGGGTGGGGTGGACAGAGGGCAGGTCCAGGGGGAGACCAGCTTCCTGTGTGGATGTCCCTCAGCCCTATCCTATGTCCTCCTGGTGAGTGAGGCCAAGCAGTGTGGGAGTGGCCCCCTGTCTGCCATCACTGGCAAGTTCCATCTCCCCTCTACCCCTTACAGCTTTGGCAGAATTAAGCGCTGCAATGCACCAGGTCTGGGTCAAGTTTGACATCCGGGGGCACTGCCCCTGCCAAGCTGATGCCCGACTGTGGACCGCTGGGGATGGGGGCCCGCAGGTAAGAAAGCAGGGCATGGGACAGGGCGCTAGCCTGTGGGGCCCAGGATAAGGCAGTGTGTCTTCAAATCCCTGACCTCGGCAGGGTTTGGTCCTTCGGTGGGAATGAAGAGGGATGTGGAAGCTGGGTGAAGTTGGGACACTTGTCTTCTTCCCCTGGGGACCAAGATCCCTGGAGTGAGCTCGAGTATCTGCCCCCACCCAGGCCCCAGAAGTCCTCACTCTCTGCCTGCCCGGAGCTCCCGCCTTCTTTGTGTGTGTTCTTTCTGTAACTGCTAGAGTTTCTTCTCTCCGCTCCTGGGAGCACGCGCCTGCAGGCAGAGTGTCCGCCCAGCTTCTCAGCATGCGCATGCGTTTTCTCTTGTTTCCGTTGTGTCTGACTCTTTGCGAGTCCATGCACTGTAGCCCGCCAGGCTCCTCTGTCCATGGGATTCTCCAGGCAAGATTACTGGAGTGGGTTGCCACCCTTCTCCAGGGGATCTTCCCGACCCAGGGATCAAACCCACGTCTTTTATGTCTCCTGCATTGACAGATGCGTTCTTTATCACTAGCGCCACCTGGGAAGTCCTCTTCTTAGTATTCCCTGCACCTAATACAGAGCAGGTGCTCAATATGCATTTCAGTTTGTTTTTTTTTTAACGAAGTTCATGTACTTACTATAAAAGTCATATATTCAATAAATAGTTTAGAGAACGGTTTTTGTCTATCAGATACTCTATACATTCCAGCCATGGAAAATGTGAAAGATATAGATAACACAGCAATGGCTTATAATGTCACCATTGTCGTTTTGACATATTTCTTTCCAATCACTTGCCTCCATGTGTATTCCAGCCTCTCTTACATAGACTTTGGATCCGGCTGCATGCATGAGTCCATGGGCAACTTTTCTCCACCTAATGATCTATCATATGACATTCTGCTCCTTGTAAACACCATTTTAGGACTTACAGGGGTCCACTGTGAATACTTGGGGGTTGAATTGGATTGAGCTGCATTTGCCGTATTTACATTTCTGATTGGATTGCGGGGGGCGGGTGGTGACTGGGTTTAACAGAAGGAGCCGATGGAGAAAACTCCCCCAACTCCACAACCTTCCTGCAACGGGGAAACCAACAGGACCAAGGACATTAAAGAGGGTGAGCAGCCCCCTGTCCCTCACTCAGACTGTGTCGGGGAAGCTGAGTCAGGTTGGAATCCCCAGGAGAGATTGGAATTGCTTTAGCCATCCCCACCCCCATCACCATTTCTGTCCTCAAGTCATCCTAAAGAAAGTGGTGTGTGTGCGTGTGTGTGTGTGTGAAGTCACTTCAGTCGTGTCTGACTCTTTGAGACCCCATGGACTGTAGCCCACCAGGCTCCTCTGTCCATGGGATTCTCCAGGCAAGAATACTGGAGTGGGTTGCCATGCCCTCCTCCATCTAAAGAAAATCAATCTCAGTAGAATCTAGGACAAGACTTCTAGCTCTTCTCCGTCCAAGCCCCTGATCTGAGTCCCTCGTTTGGAGAGGTCCTAGAGACCCTGCCAGGAAAGCTGGTGGGAGGCGAGTACATCTAGGGCAGAGTTGAAATGGGCAAGGCCAGCGAAGGCTGAGCAGGCACAGCCAGGAGATGAGGGAAGCACGTTGTAGGCAATGGAACCTCTACAGAAAGGTGAAGCCCCGCACCCCTCTCCTCCTTCACAGAGACCCCAGACTCCACAGAGACCCCGGCAGAAGACCGTGCCAGCCGAGGGCCCCTGCCTTGTCCCTCTCTGTGTGAACTGCTTGCCTCCACCGCTGTCAAACTCTGCCTGGGGCATGAACGGATACACATGGCCTTTGCCCCTGTCACACCGGCCCTGCCCAGCGTGAGCAAGGGCATGAAGGGAAGGGCTGGGGTCCCGGGACCCAAGCTGGGCTGGCCTCCCCTGTAGGCTCAGGTGGGTCCTGAGTACTCCCTCCGCTCTGTACCTCCCTCCCCGCAGGATGACCGCATCACCAACATCCTGGACAGCATCATCGCTCAGGTTGTGGAGCGGAAGATCCAGGAGAAAGCCCTGGGGCCGGGGCTGCGGGCTGGGCCGGGGCTGCGGGCCGGGCCAGGCCTGCGCAAGGGCCTGGGCCTGCCCCTCTCCCCCGTTCGGCCCCGGCTGCCTCCCCCTGGAGCTCTGCTGTGGCTGCAGGAGCCCAGGCCTCAGCGAGGCTTCCACCTCTTCCAGGAGCACTGGAGGCAGGGCCAGGTGAGGCTCCCAGCTCTCATGGCCTTGCCTGAGAGGCCTGAGGGAGGCTGCCTCCCTCTCTTTGGCCCCGTGATCCTCAGTGCTCTGTGCTTGCCTTGAGGGGTTACCCTAGTCTTGGGGGCTGTGACGGGGTCCCTGGTGTCTGGGTTGTCTGTTGGGCATGACCACCCCCCTCCCAATACACACAGGGCCTTTGATCTTGAGGCCAAGGCAGACCTGGTCAGTCACTCAGAGGGAACAAGGCTGGTCCCCATGCCGTTCTGGTGCCCGAAAACATGCTACAGTCTGGCCCCATTGGGTACCCCCTCCATTCTCCCCATGTTCCCCTTTCTTTCCCCACTGCAGCCTGTGCTGGTGTCAGGAATTCAGAGGACACTTCAGGGCCACCTGTGGGGGTCAGAAGCTCTCGGGGCACTTGGAGGCCAGGTGCAGGCACTGACCCCCCTTGGGCCTCCCCAGCCCACCAGCCTGGGCAGCGCAACATTCTGGGAGGGATTCTCCCGGCCTGAGAGTGAGTATCCCAGAAGAGAGGAGGAGGAGGGAGCCTGAGCCTGGGGTGTGGCAGTGGGCAAGGCTGTGGGGTCTCAAAGTGGACCTGGGGGCATCTAGAAGCAGAGCCCCCTGCAGAAACTAGATTCTGTCACCGCCATGGGAGCAGGGCCCTCTGGGCCAATGAGGTTTCTCCCTGGGCCAATAGCTGTTCTGTCTTCCCACTAGGTCGCCCGAAGTCAGATGAGGGCTCGGTGTTCCTACTGCATAGAGCTCTGGGGGACGAGGACACCAGCAGGTATATGGTGCCAAGGGCTGCTTGGGCCTCCCTGCATCTCCTGTTTGGGGGGGTTACCCTAGTCTCAGGAGCTGTGATGGGGTCCCTGGTGCCTGAGTTGAGTCTGTTGGGCGTGACATTACCCTCCCCCCTGCCCCCCCCCCACACACACAGGGTAGAGAACCTGGCTGCCAGCCTGCCCCTCCCAGAGTACTGTGCCCACCATGGGAAACTCAATCTGGCGTCCTACCTCCCTCCGGGCCCTGTCCTGCGTCCACTGGAGCCCCAGCTGTGGGCAGCCTATGGTGAGTGTCCACTCTACTCCTGCCCAGTCTCTACCCCTCTACCTATCATCCCCAAGAACCCATGAGTCTGTGCCAAGGTCCTGGGGCCCATTCCCAACTAGCCTTTCTCCACTTCCACATAGGTGTGAGCCCACATCGTGGGCACCTGGGGACCAAGAACCTCTGTGTGGAGGTGACCGACCTGGTCAGTGTCCTGGTACATGCTGAAGCCCCCCTGCCCACCTGGCGCCGGACACAGAAAGGTGCGTCCTCAACTGGAAGCAGGGGTGGGCACGAGCTTCTGAGGCGAAGTGGTGTCTCTGCTGGCCCCGGGGTCCTCCTGAGCTGTCTTTCTTTCCCAGATTTCCTCTCAGGCCTGGACGGGGAGGGGCTGTGGTCCCCAGGCAGCCAGGTCAGCACCGTGTGGCATGTGTTCCGGGCACAGGACGCCCAGCGCATCCGCCGCTTTCTCCAGATGGTGAGGAGGGAGCCGGGGACCCTCCCCTTCCCCTCCCAGCCCCAGGAGCTCTCGCTCTGTGTGTGTGCCCCGTGTGCTCGCTCCCTCGCCTCAGGTGAGCTGGACTCGACAGGTGCAGAGAAGGCAGACGGGGCCCTTGGGAGAGGTGTGTGGTGGGGTGCACAGAGAGTGAGGGGTTGAGGCAGGACCTAGTGATGAAATGAGGAAAGAGCTGCCACAGGCTGGGCCCTGGGTCTATCATCTTCACTAATTGTCACAGATACCACATTCAATAGGGCTTCCCTGGGGGCTCAGGATGGTAAAGAGTCTGCCTGCAATGCAGGAAACCCAGGGTTCAATCCCTGGGTCAGGAACATTCCCTGGAGAAGGGAATGGCAACCCACTCCACTATTCTTGCCTGGAGAATTACCTGGACAGAGGAGCCTGGCAGGCTACAATCCATGGGATTGCAAAGAGTCAGACAGGATTGAGCGACTAACCCACACACTTTATGAAGAGGTGCCCTTTGGGGTGCTAGCAAGGAACGGCTGAGGGGGGGCAGCCGTAGTAGGCAGAGGGAGAGATGGGACCTAGAGAAGGGGCAGGGAAGGAGAAGAGGAGTGGTTGTGCAGGAGGTGGCAGAGGCCCTGTGGTTCCGAAGTCCAGCGGAGCCCTGATTGTCCTAGGGAAGGGACGCCCACCAAGGGTCACCCCTGCTCAGGCACACACGCACACACAGACACGCAAGTGTCAGCGCAGCTGTCCATCACTACCCCCCTACCTACACGCGCAGAAGGGTGGGTGGACTCACATGAGCTGAAACACACAGAGCGGAGCAGACCACAGTACGCCTTCACACACACATGGCCTTGTCTGGGCTGGGTGTGGCCGGATGTGGGCAGTCCTGCATGGCCAAACCCAGTGATTCATGGGGAGGGTCGGAGGGGCATAGCCTCACTGAGAGGCCTGGGTGACACTGCTCAGGTTCCAGGTCGGACTTCCTTGGCACCTGCCTGGGATTACCCTATAGTCCAGCCTTCAGTCCAGCCTGACTCATCAGCCTGGTCTTGGAGGCCTGAACCCTGAGCCCAGAGATAATGGCTGAGGTCCTAACTGAAGGGCTTGGAAGGAGCTGGTGGGCACCTGGAGCACAAGGCTGGGTTCCCCTGGCCCCTGGCCTCCATGAGCCCCCGTCTGCACAAGAAGCTCCCTGCTCTGGTTGGAGAGGGGAGGGGAGGTGAAGGCCCCCCAGAGGTTTGCCTGCTTCAGAGGCCTCAGCCTAGACAGTCTAGGTTCATCCACTGAGAGTCAGAACTTGAGTCTGGATCTGAGATCCTAGGAGAATCTGACGAAAGCTTCAAATTGTCTCCCTAGGGACATATGGCTACCTACTCACCCACAGTTTAGCATGCAGTTCAGGATGTCCTGGGACTCCACCAAGTTAAGAGCTCCTGGCATAGATGGTTTATGAGTTGCGATTCTGCAGGATGTCTTCCTGGGTTTTGGAGAAAGGAGTACCTTTGGAGGAGGGAGCAGAGAGCCCAGGGCCAGAGACACAGAGGCTATTCAAGCCATCTAGCCCCAGGAAAAGTGGAGATTTGGACCGTCTGCCTCTTAATCCTTCCTTCTGATCTTCTTCCAGCCAGATTGCCGGCCTAAGCGGCCCCAGCCCCCATTAGCTGGGTCCTGTCCCACCCACCCCTACATCCTCCCCCACCTGCCCTTCAAGACTCTACAGCTCCTACCTGTGTCTCTGGCCTTTGGGAAGCCCACGCCCCATCTTCCTGCAGCCCTACCCTAGCCTCTCCCCTACTCCACTTGCTCATCCCTCCTTCTCTTCTTTGAGGTGTGCCCCACTGGGGCAGGAAACTTGGAGCCTGGTACCCCTGGCAGGTGCTACCTGGACGCAGGGCTGCGGCGGCGCCTGCGGGAGGAGTGGGGTGTGAGCTGCTGGACCCTGCTACAGGCCCCCGGAGAAGCCGTGCTGGTGCCCGCGGGGGCTCCCCACCAGGTGCTTCCCCAGCGCATGCCAGTGGGGGCTCTGCAGAGAGCTCAGAGTATCAGAAGCAGTCCCCAGGCTGTTACCCTCTCTGTTCCTCCTGCGGAGCTAGGCAGAACAGAAGTCACGCCTCCACTGTAGGGAAGAGGAGAATCCTGTGGTCTTGAAGTCATCAAGCTTACTGGGCATCAAGCTTGTCCCTCGATGTCTGCTCTGCCTGCGCCATCTCTGGCATCCCATTGGCTGCTTTTGGCCACATCCTTTGTGGTGCCCCTTGCTGGATCCAGGGCGTCCGCTCTCTGAGAGCCGGTTGGGTGGGGCTCATTAACGAGGAGTAGAGCTCAGGGATCAGAGGGGCAGGATACGTCACCCTGAGTCTCTGTTGACCGCCCCCCTCACCTGTCTCCTCCCCGGCACAGGTGCAGTGCCTGGTAAGCACAGTGAGCGTCACTCAGCACTTCCTGTCCCCTGAGACCTCTGCCCTCTCTGCTCAGCTCTGCCACCAGGGGCCCAGCCTGCCCACTGCCCACCGCCTGCTTTATGCTCAGGTGAGTGGGACACTGGCCAGGAGCCTGGGTGTGCTGCTCGATTTCCCCATCAAGCAGAGCTGGGTCCAGGGAGGGCCTTCTTGGCAGGGAGAGCCCCGGGGCATGACTGTAAACTCCTTGTCCTCTCTCTTTCTCCTAGATGGACTGGGCTGTGTTCCAAGCAGTGAAGATGGCTGTGGGAACATTGCAAGAGGCTAAATAGGGGTGGGAGGTCCCAGGTGTCTGCGGTGCAGGTCAGGGGCAGGCACGGCTTCAGCAGAGAAAGGCACTGGGGAACTTGGGGACTTTGGGTCAATTCCGCACTCTGGACACAAGCAGGCACCAGGTTCCCTGCCCCTGACCTGAGCCCTGATGCCAACAACCACAGTGCCACTGAAGCTTACACCTGCCCTTTGCATACTGGCACCTGCTCTGCCCCTGAGCCCTTCTCCAAGGTACCAGACCCAGACTAGGGGGTGATTGTCTCCTTCTAACCCCTGCCCCCCAACCCAGCAGACAAACAGCCCTTCCCTGGGGGACCTCAGGCATCATTCTGGCTTAAGCGACACCTTCTGTTGCTGCTTCACCTCCTGCTGTCTCCTGTGCCTGAGCTCTGCTCATACCACCCACATCTTCCCGGGCTCCCAGAGGCCCTTCGCCCTGCAGGTGTGCTAGACAAGGGGGTCACTGACATCCCGCCTTCCTGCCACTGAGCTGTGAAGTGTGGGGAGGGGATGGCCTCAGGTCACCATCTAGGCTTGGCCAGAGGGGGCGATATGGGCAAGGCCCCATCCTTGCTCCCTCCTCTACCTCCTTCCTTCTGGATTTCCATTAAAGGCTGTTGTTTTGTGAATGCTGCCTTGTGGTTGGCCCTGCTCCTGCAGGCCACGTGGATGGGGAGGGAGGGGGACACCTGGAACTGGAGCAGGGTGGGAGGGGGCTGAAGCAGTGGTGACAGAGACCTCAGACACCCCTGCCTGCTCCTCTTAGGGTGCGGGGGGCACTGTGTCCCTCCCTCCCACAGAGGAGCAAAGGGGGGCTGACCTTGAGGATGCTCCTGACAGCAGGCAAGGAGGAGGTCTCGGTCACAGCAGCATGGCATCTCCCTGTGTGACACTAGAGACCCAGAATCCCTAACTCTCCTTGCAAACTTAAGGCCACCCCATCTCTCCTGTCTGAACTGGAGCTCTGGGAGTCTGGGCCCAGAAAGCCCCTGACCAGCCTTTTGCCGTCGGTGCCCATGGCCAGCCCCATGCCCACTGGCTGGTGCTGGAGACAGTTGACAGCCCCTCCCCACCCCCAGGGCCCTCTGGTGTGGCTCCAGCCCTCCCCCCCGGCCTCGTATTTCTCACCCCCAACACGCTCTGACTCTTGTTACAATTGTTCCTGTGGTGGTTCTGGGAATGTTATTTTTTTTTTATGAAATAAAATTTTTTTATTATAAATTTAATATACTTTCAGAACTTTTAGAAAATAAGAAAAAGAAACCTGTATACTATTTACCTCCACTCACCTTCAATCCAACCACTCTTATGTTGGTGTATTTCCTTTAGTTTTTTTTCTCCAGGGATCTGTTTTACACATGGTTGAATTGGGGGTGTTTTGCATTAGGTTTCTTTCTTTAACACTGATCATCATCATTTTCTGGGCTCTAACCTTTATTTTAAGAAAGTGTTAGTCGCCCAGTCATGTCCGACTCTTTGCGACCCTATGGACTGTAGCCCACAGGCTCCTCTGTCCATAGAATTCTCCAAGCAAGAATACTGGAGTGAGTTGCCATTCCCTTCTCCAGCAGATGTCTGACCCAGGGATCGAACCCCAGTCTCCTGCATTGCTTCCAGATTCTTTACCATCTGAGCCACCAGGGAAGCCAATTTATTTTAAATGGTCGCTTATATTGTCTTAGGCTTGGCAGTGATTTACATAAACATCGCCCATTTAAAAAAAAATTAGATTTCTTCTTTGTATGCAAAGCTAGGCTATTTTCATTTTTTTTCCTGGGATAGGAAAAGAAGAGAAAATTAAGGAACTATTGCCTTTGATGTGTCAGTGTTTTAACTGATCTCATTGAGACCCTTTATCATAACTTTGGGGTCGATATTATTTAATTCTATTTTACAGAAGAGGAAACAGGCAGGCCAGGGTTAAGTCACACCCAAGGTCACACAGCATCACCCAAGGTCATACAGCAATTTTATTGGCAGCATTGGGACTGGAGCCAAGTTTCCCGACTCGAGCTACCTTATTTATATTACAGTCTTCAGACTTAATGGCCTTTGCAGATGGCCTTGCTGCTGTCTCCTCTGTCCTCTTCCTTCCAGTACAGACAGGCACTTCACAGCCGCTCGTGTTCCAAGTGGCACAGAGTGAGCTGTCCTTACCTATATCTCACCTTGCAATGCCGTGTCCTAATGTCACCCCAGAACCCCCTACACGGGGCCCTTCCTGTGGGAAGACCGGGAAGGCCTCGTGACAGGGCCTCTCCCCCCTCCAGACCTCTCTGCCACCTCCCTTTTCGTGGTGGGTTGTAGCAGCCTTGAGGACATATTGGGTCGGGCTCCTAGCGAACAGAAGGTGGACCAAATGTTCCAGGACTCACCTGGGAATGAAGCCAGTCCAGGTGGGGACTGACCCTGAAACAACTTGGGGCCCTTGGTGGCCCTCTTCCTCAAGGAGGCTCAGTGGGCCACCCTCAGTCCAGCCCTGTCCTTTGGGCCTTTGTTTCTCCCAGCATCCTGTGGTCTGCCTGCTCTAGTCCTGCTCACTGGCCCAGATCTCATAACCTCAGAGCTGGAAGTGACGTCAGAATGTACATATCCAACTCTGCCTTTCTCTTTTGTCTTATCAAATACATTTTTTAGGCTTTTTTTTTTTTTAGGGGGGGCGGCGCTGTACTCTGTGGCTTGTGGGATCTTAGATCCCCAACAAAGACTGAAGCCAAGCCCTAGGCAGTGAAGGTGATAAGTCTCTTCTTTTTTTTTCCTTTTAGACTTTTAATTTTGAAATGATTTGAGGTTTCCAGTTGAGTCACAGAGATACTACAGAAAGTTCCCAGTTAGCCTTCATCTAGCTTCCTCTCATGGTAACATCTTAAATAACCATGGTGGTGGTGGTACTAAATTGCTTCAGTCGTGTCCACCTCTTTGCAACCCTATGAATGGTAGCCTGCCAGGCTCCTCTCTCTAGGCATAATCCTGGAGTGGGTTGCCATGTCCTCCTCCAGGGATTCTTCCCAACCCAGGGATCGAACCCTTGTCTCTTAACATCTCCTACATTGGCAGGTGGGTTCTTTACCATTAGCACCACCTGGGAAGCCCATGTACCCAGGGTACAGTGATCAAAATATAAGAAATTGATACTGATACAACTCTATTAACTAAGCAACAGACTTAATTGGGCTTTCACCAATTTTCTGTTTGAGGATCCACCCATCTTCCTTACAGGTGGCCTGGAGGGTAGATGTGGCTCCCTCAAGGTCACTCGGGAAGCTAGTGGCAAGGCACAGGTTGAAGTTGGGCCTCCTCGTCCCAGTGCCCTGGCCTGCTGCCCTCCTCACCCTTCCTGCTTTGTCCAGGGCCAGGGCTGCTGCTCCTTAAAAGAACTAACTTTACAGACACCCTTACCCCACCTTGCTTGCCCCGCCCAACTCTGAGGTTGCCTACACTGTCTTTCTGCACACGTGCTCACATGCACATGCGTGTCCACAGGCCCTGAAATGGCTGGCCCAAGCCTGGCTCCTGTGGGCACTGGAAGCACTGCACCGCAGGGCCAACCAGTTCAGCCACTTCTGTCCACTGGGCTGCATGCAGCCACCCACACAAGCCAGTGCTCTAGCCTCTGTGGGAATGGAGGACGCAGAGCACACTTGATGGAGCCCTACCTTGGTTTCAGGTTCTAGAGGTTTCTATCTCAGCCCCTCTCCCTCCCTCAGCTTTTCCAGTTCTGCCTTGGGGCCTCTCCTGTCTCCATCTGGTGTGTGCCCTCTGACACCTGGAGACAGTCACTTTCTATTGTCCTTCTCAGCATCTCTGAAGGCCTGGTAAAGAACCCTCCTGCCAATGCAGGAGACATAAGAGAGGCGGGTTCTATCCCTGGGTCAGGAAGATACCCTGCTGGAGGACATGGCAACACACTCCAGTATTCTTATCTGGAGAATCCCATGGACAGAGGAGCCTGGCGGGTTACAGTCCATGGAGTCGCAAAAAGAGTCGGACATGACTGACATGGCTTAGCATGGCACAGCACAACCCCCTCTAGGGCCTTCCACCCATGGGTCCCTTCACTGTTTACAGCTGGTTTTCAAGTTTCTCTCATGTGCTTCCCATCACAGGGGTGATTAGGTCCACTCAACTGGCGAGGAACGCTTTGCCCAGTGATAATGGGGAGAGTGGAGCCGCGGTTTGCCACAGCCTTTGCTCTTCCAGGCAGTTAGGCTGTCTGGTGTTTATCTTAGGCCGCCTCTGAGGCTTTCAGAGCCCTGCCCAGACATGATCTCACTCTCTCTCAAATCATCCCTGGGAGGCAGAAGGGAGTCTGGGATGAATGCTGTCCCCATTTCACAGATGTGAAAATAAAGGTCTAAACACACACACATACATGCATGTGTGCCCGGCAAATACGTGGAAAAGTTGCTTTGCAGTCCTGGGAGCCTGATTTCAGCCCTGTGAATTCAGTTGTTTGGAACGTTTGAGGTCTTGGATGGGGTGGGGGTGGCAGCGTTCACAAGTGCCTCACAAGATTGCAGCTCCCCCAGGGATAACCCATAGCTTAATCCAGTGCCCTGCCTCCAGGGACCTTGCAGTCAGTTTAGTATTTGAGAAGGGCCTAAGGAGGCTTAGCTGGTGTGGCTGGAATTCCCTAGACTAAGGTCTAGTTCATGGTGGTCCTGTAGGCACATTTCATAAAAGTGAGCCTTTGTTTGGTAGCCACAAATGCTGTGGCCAGGAGAGCTCAGCCTGGAGCGTTGCTGGGTTGCTTAGGGGTGGTGACCCACACTGGACAGTCCACAGAGTTCCTCTCATGATGGCTCACCTTCCCGGCAGTCCTGGGAAGGAAGAGCTGTTAGCAGCTTATTGTAGAAAACAACAGAGACATCACTTTGCCAACAAAGGTCCATATAGTCAAATCTATGGTTTTTCCAGTAGTCCTGTATGGATGTGAGAGTTAGACCATAAAAAAAGCTGAACGCCAAAGAACTGATGCTTTCAAATTGTGGTATTGGAGGACTTCTGAAAAGCCCTTGGACAGCAAGGAGATCAAACCAGTCAATCCTAAAGGAAATCAACCCTGAACATTTATTGAAAGGACTGATGCTGAAGCTGAAACTCCAATACTTTGGCCACCTGATGTGAAGAGACAACTCACTGGAAAAGACCCTGATTCTAGGAAAGATTGAGGGCAGGAGGAGGGGACGACAGGATGAGATGGTTGGATGGCATCACCAACTCAACGGACATGAGTTTGAGCAAACTCTGGGAGATGGTAAAGGACAGGGAAGCCTGGTGTGCTGTAGTCTGTGTCTCACAAAGAGTCGAACATGACTTAGCAACTGAATGACAGCAAGAAAGATAAGGAAACAGGCCCACAAAACGGACCCACAAACAAGTCCCTGACACTATTAGGGCACAGAATCAACCAGGGAGCAACGGCTGGGCATCCAACTCCAAGTCCAATGCTTAGCTCCACCAAGCTACTGTCCCCACAAAAAGAGACATAACCAAAGCCAGGAGGAGGGAAAAAGGAGCCCTCACTGGGACTGGGGAGCTCAGACTTGTCTGGTTTCAGCTTTTGCCTTCCTGTCCTGAGAAGAGGTTAAAGGAAGGAGGAAAGGTCAGGCTGGGGGAGAAGGAGCTCCTGAAATCAACCCACACCCTACTCTCAACAGACCAGAACCCCACCAACGTGGTGGTGGCGGGGGTAGGGGGCGGTAACAACAAAGTTGAAGGAGAAGTACCCATCCCCTGAAGGGGAGAGGGACCTGACTCTGCTTAGGACATGCAGCGGACTGGGGACCGAGACAAGGTTGATGACGGCTAGGCGCACTGATCTCTGCCCCAAGTTCTGCCTCCATGGCCAGGCACACCCTGACCATCCCAGCTCTGCAACCTCCCTCCTCTGAGCGCCTGCAGCATCTCATGCCCGAACCAATTTTTTGAACCAATCTTGTAACTCGCCTTATAAGTCAGCTGGCTTTCCATTATTTGTCTACGTCCACCTTTCCAACTAGATCAGAATCTCCTCCAAGGCAGGAGCTCTTGTCCTCCTTGCCACGTGACAGCCAGTACTTTCGCAGTAGAGAAATAAGGTTATTTGGGAAGTGTCATTTAGGGCAATGCCGTGGTTTGTTTACAAGTGCTGGACACTGGGTCCACGCCGCGGGCCCGGTGACGTCTTCGGGTTTGTGATGTCACCGTCGCTGGCTGCTGCGCCACTCCGCAGCCTGCGGGCAGGTGACGTCACCGTCGGAACCCGTGCAGACAACTGCGCGCTGGAGGAATTAGCTATGCGGGCGGCCTGAGATGCCGGGCAAGGGGAGGAACCGATGCAACGGCAGACGCGGTGGGGCGTCCGCACCGCCAGGGCTGGGCGCCTAGCCCCCTTATGGACTGGCTCCGCCCCCACCGTGACCTTTGCGCGCCAGCCAATCCGAGCCGGCCGCTGTGACGCGCAGCCTATCAGCGTCCACAACACGCCGGGCTCTTCCGTGTTCGCGAGTGCACCCGACCCGAGTCCTCAGGGGGAGGGGGCGAGGCCGACGGGCCCCACTGTCACCCACGTACATCCCACCCGGCCCGGCAGATCTGCGGTTCCCGGCCCGCCGCTTCTCGGAAGACCTTATGGCTTCGGAAGGCCTGAGAGGGGCGCTGACGGCCGTGCTGGGGGGCCGGGGGCTGCTCGTGCAGAACTATGATTCGGGGCCGGCTGGGGAGCCGCCGGCGCCGGTGCGGCTGCGGAGGAATGTCTGCTACGTGGTGCTGGCCGTGTTTCTCAACGAGCAGGTGAGCGTCCGCCCGTCGGGCCCACCGCCCAGGTCTCGGGCTCGCAGCCAGCCCCGGTAGGGAACAGAGGACATACCGGCAACAGCCACAGCCTCCTGGTGTGTGGCTCTTCCCAGTTTTGCAAAGCACTTTCACACTTAACATCTGAGTCTTGCGCAGCGCAGCCCTGAGATCCTCCCAACGTACGTGGGAGGAAACTGAGGTTCACGAACCTGTTTAACCCCACCAGGCCTCAGTTTCTTGAGGGGAGGCTGTCTTACTCTTCTTCCATTCTCCCCGGAAGCTAGCGCGGTGCCCGCCACAGAGTGGGCTTAAAAACCAGTCCAGTGCTTCAGAGGCCTCCCCTGGGCCCCATGGGCAGTAAGTGCACAACTTTTGCTTACACCCAGGCCTCTGACCCCCTGTTTGTTGCTCTGATTGGTGTTGATCCCTGTACATGGTGCGGTAACATCAGCTAGAAGGGGTCAGAGCCATAGGTAGGAGTTGTTTGGGGTGTGTGTCAAAGCCTAGACAGGCCACAAGGAGTTTATAAACCATGAGGGGAGGTGAGAGATATATTGTGACTTGTGCAGACGCGAATCAGTGTAACCCTCCCTGGAGGCCTAATCTCCAGCCCCTGAAGCAGCTCCCAGGATTCTTAACCCTTTTCTGAAATGGAAACTTGAATGCAGAGAAAGATGAACTGCAGAGACCGCTGCAGTCCCCAAACCCAGGGCCAGTCCCCTGGAGAATTCAGCAATTTTAGGGTGGCCCCTGGGATGTGGGTATTGAGCAATTATATCTGAGATTGGAGCTGAACCCAGAGCAAGTGAAGGCTGCTGGCTCTGCTGCCCGCCTGGAGCTCCCATCCCAGCTATGGTGGGCAAGGACCCTTTCTCTCCTCCTCAGGATGAGGTGCTACTGGTCCAGGAGGCCAAGAAGGAGTGCCGTGGGTCGTGGTACCTTCCTGCGGGGCGGATGGAGCCTGGGGAGACCATTGTGGAGGCGCTGCAGCGGGAGGTGAAGGAGGAGGCCGGGCTGCAGTGTGAGCCTCTGACGTTGCTGTCTGTGGAGGAGCGGGGCCCCTCCTGGATCCGCTTCGCATTCCTCACCCGCCCCACAGGTATGGCCCAGCAGGTGGCAGCGTGGGCTGAGGGCAGTAGACACCGGTCCCCCAGCTTGTACTCAGGTGAGATGAACCCCTAGTCTGGCTAGTATAACCCTGGCATCTCCAGATTCCAGACTGAACACTTGATCCTGGGCCTCCCCGCTGGGTCACAGCTGGAACCCTGGGTAGCCCTTTATTCTACCAGGCCCAGCACTTCATTCAACATAGACCTTTTCTCCCTCCCTGTCCCCTGGAGAAGGAAATGGCAACCCACTCCAGTATTCTTGTTTGGGAAATCCCATGGACAGAGGAGCCTGGTGGGCTACAGTCTGTGGAGTTGCAGAGTTGGACACAACTGAGCACATCCCCTGCATCTCCCCCAGGTGGAATTCTCAAGACTTCCAAGGAAGCAGATGCAGAGTCCCTACAGGCTGGCTGGTACCCACGAACCTCACTGCCTACCCCACTGCGGGCCCAGGACATTCTTCATCTGGTCGACCTCGCTGCCCAGTATCGCCAGCGAGCCAGGCACCCTCTCCTCCTTCCCCAAGAGCTTCCCTGCAGTCTGGTCTGCCAGCGGCTTGTGGCCACTTTCACCAACGTCCAGACAGTGTGGGTGTTGGTGGGCACAGTGGGGACGCCTCACTTGCCCGTCACCGCCTGTGGCTTCGCTCCCATGGAGCAGAGGGGCGGCATCAAGATGGCCGTCCTGCGGCTGCTACAGGAGTGTCTGAGCCTGCACCACTTGGCAGTAGAGACCCAGGGGTTGCTTGGACTGCAACATCTGGGCAAAGACCTAACGGATGGTATCTGCATGAACGTGCTGGTCACCGTGGCTTTTCGGAATCCAGGCCTCCAAAACGAGCCCCCAAAGGTTCGGGGTGAGAACTTTTTTTGGTGGAAGGTGGTGGAGGAAGACCTGCAAAACCAGCTTTTACAGCGGCTTCGGGACTCGTCTGTCGTCCCAATCAACAGATAGGAGGAGGCCGTCGGTGGGCTGGAGCGGGGAATTCCTGCTTCCGGAGGAAGTTTTTGCTTTGGAGCGGGGCAAGGGCGTGGCAGTCAGAGATCTTGCATGGGGACCTGGGCAGTTCTCCTGGTTCCCAGGGGAACTGCCCTCTCTTGTCACCATGGAGCAGGTCCCTGCACAGCACCCAAAGGGACAGTGCCTTCAACTGAACAAGGAGTCCAGAGCTTGGGGACCCAGTTGCCCTGAAGTTCCGATGAGGGCAGGACTCCCTAAGGGGACGTGAGGACCTTCGGGACCTGAGGTGGCATTTCCTCATTTTCTGTGCCTTTGCCAGATGCTAGGCACTTAGAACATGGAATGGATGTGGGGGAGGTCATTCCAAGGGAGTGGGTGCCTGGCTGAGTAAATAGGTGTTACTAACTTTGCATTCCCACCTATGTTTCTGTGGGTCAGACTTGAGCTGGAAGGGGGAGCTGCTATCAAGAGAAGCTCCTCCGCTCATCCCATGTAAACCACACAGGCCTTCCCAGACACCAGGTGACCGGCTGGCAGACTTCCTTTGTCCACCACAGCTTGGCTCAGACCTGCCAGGTATGTGGGCACATCCCCTCCAGAGTCTGAGCAGTGAGACGCCCAGAAACTTCAGGTGGGCGAGGAGCTGTGAGAGCTGCCCGTCTCTTTTCTCCTTGAGCTTCTCTGAGGGATCAGAGTCGCTCCGCCCCCAGGCTCATTCCTGCCTCTGCCCTGGTACAACTCCAGCCCAAAGCCAGACCAAAACCCTCTCTTCATTCCCCTTAGCTCAGCTGAACCATGGTAGGAATTTTTTTTTTTTTAAAGAACTTTACTGAAGTTTAAGGGAAAACCAAAGGGAATGAAGAAACATGTACTGACTGCTATACATGCATCACTGGATGTACAGTTTTGGTTCTGAGCAGGGAAAATACTTGGCTGGGTTTCCCTTCTGAAGTAACTCCACTCTGACGCCCAAGGACCAGGACAACCTCAGAGGCCCCCTGCCCTGCCTCTCTGGGCTGCCATCTTGTTTTTCTGACCTCTGGAGCTGTGCTAGGAACCCTTGTTCCCTCCAAAGACTGTCTTCCAAATGAAGGAATCAAACCCTTTTATCCTAGATCCCTTCTCTTAGTGTCTGAGGGACCCACCGGTCTGTAAGCACACTGGACAGTGACTTTTACTTCCATTATTTAGCCTATTATTAATAGTAGTTTTCAACCCTTCCCTGGTGGCTCAGACAGTAAAGAATCCACTTGCAATGCAAGAAACCTGGATTCGATCCCTGGGTCGGGAAGATCTCTTAGAGAAGGGAATGGCAATCCACTCCAGTATTCTTGCCTGGAGAATCCTGTCCATGCAGAGGAGCCTGACGGGGTACAGTCCATGGGGTCAGAAAGAGTCAGACACGACTGAGCACCTAACTCTTGCACTTTCAACCCCAGGTGCCCACTAGAATCACCTGGAGAGCCTTAAAAGAACAACTGTGGGTGCGCCCTCAGAGATCTGATTAACTGATAAGAGGGTGGGACTGGGGCATCGGTATTTTTAAAAGCAGCCCAAGTGACTGGAACATGCCAGGAGGTGAAAGCCACTGATCAGCCCTCCCTCTTGCCTTGCCTGGAGGACTCTTGGTGACCCTCCTCCCCAGAGGATCTCCACGCACTCAGGGACTAGATTCTTTTAAATTTGAGGCCCAGGACTTCCCTGGTGTCCACACCCAATGCAGGGGGCACGGGTTTCATCCCTGGTCAGGGAACTAAATCCCACACACTGCACAGTGCTGCAAAAAATAAAAATCAGGCCCACTGTTCACCACTAAAGCAGTCATCTTTCACAACACAAACCCTGCAAAGAAGACTTGTGCACGGATGCCCCAGGTGGCCCATTCCCTAGAGTATCTCTGGAGCTGCTGGCTCTCAGCTGTAGGCAGGCCAAGCAGAAATAGAGCTCCCTGCCCAAGAGAGGCCGGTTTCCCGGTTTCTGGCAGGCGCTGGGGGAACATCACATTTGCGCTGCCAGAGCCTGCCCCTGTTTACCACCAGCCCCAACCACACACACACTCCCCTCCCTCTGCTCCTGTGCTGGGAGAGAAACTGAATTCGTCTTCCTTAGGGAGGAAGATGTGCCTGAATGAGCAGTGAAGCCCTAGGCAGAAGGACACGGGGAGGGCAGAGAAGAATGGGGCAGCAGTGACCACGCAACCACACCATTTATTGCCATGCTGTCTGGGGAGACGCTGTGCGAATGCCCAAGTGCATCGAGGAGGGGAGGGTCTGACTCCCGGATGCTCGAACGTTCTTTCTGAATTGAAGAGTCCAGACCCAGTTCACCCCCTCGTCCCATGCTAACACCCATGTGTGGGCACACGCACATGCAGGGACTTGCACGGTGTCCTCGGGAACAGCAGTTAAATCCTCCCCAGCTTGGAGGAATGCAAGAGAGGTAGAGGTCACTGAGTTTCCTCTGCTTTCATGTCACCTCCTGGCAACCTGTGGCCAGCTTCTAGAAGCAGCATGGGCAGGAAAAGGAAGCGAAAGGGGCTCTGGCCTGCTCCTCCTTGCCCAGGAGTCAAGCCAGCAACTGCAGTTTGCTGTGAGGTAATGCCTGGCGCCGCCTGTGTGTTCCTGCAGGTCGAGACAGATTTGGGCCGGGTGGGGTTGCAGCCCCAGCCGCAGAGGGCACGCTGGGAGAACGGCACCGCAAAGGACTGCCTGTGCCCCAGCCCCACCCTGCCAGGCCTTGGGGTCGGGGCGGGGCGTGGGGGCAGGCTGCGGTCCGGTGGGCACCCTGGCCTCACCTGGACCTGGACCTTCTGGCTCTGCTGGGAACAGTATTCTGTGGAGAACCCCAGCCGAATGCTTGGGGTGAGGCCTGGCCTCCCTGGGTCTCTGAGCCCCTCTGCCCAGGTGCTGTGGACCTGCCGAGACGGGTTCAGAAGGCGCCAGCAAGAAACCAGCTGGAGCCAGAGCCTGGCATCCAGCCCCCCAGCTCCCCAGGCCCTCTCCCGCCCTGGCTGCAGTTGCATCAAGCTTCTCATTAGCAGCTGCCCCCGCCTGGCTGCGGAACATGCTTTGGGCATTTGCCACGAGGCTGTTGGGAATTTTGCAACAGTCTCTAGGAGGGTGAGCTGGAAGAGGGGCTTCCCCTGCCATCCATGGCCCCTTCCCCAAGGGTTAAACCGAGAAGGCAGGAGAAAAAACATCAAGTGTCAGCAGCATCTGTGGTACCTAGTGGGACAGAGACAGGGCTGTGCCCCCATCTCTCTGGCCTAGGGGCGTGACCAGCCTCAGAGCCACTGACTTACTCCCCACTGTACCCCTATAATCGAGTCTCAGGTCTTGGCTCTGGCCAGAGAAGACCCATGGACACAGGTGACAGGCACAGAGCAAACGAGGCTCTGAGTCTGGGGGCTCACCTGGCTGTCACCCAAGTCCCCAGAGAGGGCCCCAAGGACCCCATGCTGCCCAGGAAGCCACCTCCTTGGCTCCTTGGTTCCTGGTACCTCAGAGACCCACTCCTTGAAATCCAGTGTGGTGCAGCCAACAGGCCAAGGTGGTCTTGAGTCAACCCAAGAGTGGAAGGCCAGACCTCCACACAGGTAGAAGTCCCTGGGATATAAAGGAGATGGAGCCAAGGCCAGCCCCCGGGCTCCTGCTCCAGGACAGTCGCAGCACCACTGCCAGGCAGGGGGCAGCTCTTGGGCAGAGGCGTGAACAGGAGTCTCCCCTCCTGACTCAGACATGCCCTTCTGGGGGTTTAGAGGGGTGCAGGCGAGGACCGTGTGGGGGGAACTTGACAAAAGCAATGGCAGCCAGCTCCTTGCAGAATTCTTCCAGGACGACCACGCCCTGGAGGAAGGTCTGGTGGTCCAGCCTGAGGGAGACAGCAGAGGGGTTACAGCTGGGAAGTGTGAGGAGTGTGCCCAGCGGGACATCCCAGTATCTGAGGGACTACCCAGGGACAGCCACCTCTGAGGGTCTGTGAGGGACCACAGGCCTCAGCAACGAGCCCTCCTCTGCCCCTGGCCTGGTGCCTCCCCCACCCGGAAGCCCTCGCCATGCCACCCCAGGGCTCTTCCTTGGGTGCCAACTTCCCTTGGGTACTTACTGCTCCCCAGGGACTTGGCCCATCAGCTGCCTGCGCACCAGGAGCAGTTTGCCTGGGAACTGGGGCACCCTCTGAATTCTCTGCATCAAGTCCCCGATCACCTGGTGTGGGAACAAGAGGGGACTGACAAAGAGACCAGAGACCCTGCTGTGGGGTCCCTGGCCTGGTCATACCATGGGAGGGTGGGTGGTACCCGTGTTCTCGCTTGGTGCTGGCAAGGGTGCCCACACCTACAGCCCCCAGCCCGCCCCCATCCCATTGCCCTCCCTTCCTGCCCCCAGCACTGGCATGCTTCCTCTGGCCCGGCCCGGGCGCCCTTACCCTGACGAGCACAGAGAACAGGCTTCGGCAGCCAGGGGCCAAGTTGGTGTAGGGATCCAGGAGGTACTCATGGATAAGGGGGTGGGGGAAGAGGGCGAGCCGGGACAGGACTGAGGTCACCTGCAGGTTCAGGCTGTATGGCTGCAGGGAGCGCAGTGGACAAGCAAGGGTTGGCAGAGGTGCTGAGCATTTCTACCCCCGGCCCCTCTCCACCCCAGCATTGTGCCTGGCCAGTGTGAACGTGTGCGGGGGTTGGAGACGCACGTGATGTATGTGTCATGGGTTCCCTGGGGCTGAGGACATGTTAGGGCGTGTGAAGCAGAGGTGAGACGGGGCTTCCCGGCTGGAGAGAGGTGGGGATTGAGGGGGGTCGTGGAGTCAGAAAAGGGAAGATGACTGGACCCCCAGGGCTGGGCCCTGCTCTCCCGAAGGACTCCAGAGACCTCACCCCATGGCTAGGGCCCAGCCCTGCTGTCTACCTGTTCTAAAATCCGGGACATGCGGTCAAACAGCATTTGGAGGAAGGGACCCTCAAAGAAAGGCCGTTCAGGTTCATGGGGGTCCAGGGGTGGGGGAGCCAGTGGCCAGCCCCAGGGTGTCACTCGGGAGCTGCATTCCTGGAACTAAAAGAGGTGGGAGAGTTAAGGACATGGGCCGAGGAGGAAATGGCAACACACTCCAGTATTTTTGCCCAGAGAATCCCATGGACAGAGGAGCCTGGCAGGCTACAGTCATGGGGTCACAAAGAGTCGGACACAACTGAGTGACTAACACACGCCAGTTGTCAGGGGTGCCAGCAGACTGGGAGAGCCACACAGGCAGACGTGGCTTGGGCACTTGGCCAGAGCTGGGAGCACTGGGCTGGAGATCACAGGGGCAGAGTGCATTAACCCCACACTCTGAGTGGCAGGGACGGAGCACCGGCAGAGGCCTCGACACTCACCAGTCCATAAGCATCGTGGACGTAAGTGTCGTATCCCGTCTCCTCCAGGAAGGCCGATGTCTTGGCTTCCTCAGGAACGAGGCAGAGGAAACTGAGGGACAGGACCCTAGATGTGGGGAGGAGGGCCCAGCCTGGGCTGCCCTGCTCCATTTCCCGCCTCCGGGAGCACTCCATCCCAGCCTGTGCCCCATCAGGGCTGTGGCCAAAGACAGAACAAGGCTCAGGTGGCTTGGACTTCCTGATGGGTCCCTACCTGTTGACAATCTCAGTCACCGCTGTCTTGCCATCGGGGTTGGTGGCAGGGGCCGGGGGAGGCTTCACGGAGGGCTGAAAGCCAGAGTCGAGGAAGCTGTCGGTGAAGTAGGGATCTTCCTCTAGATCTCTGTGCCAGGCAGAAAAGCACAGCACCAGTGAACACAGGAACCAGCAGGGGGCCAGGGGAGGGGATTCCGAGTGGCCCAAGGCCTCCTCCAAGGCACCAGGTTTCACTTACAGGGTGTCCTCATAGCTCTCGGGCTCAGGTGAGCCACGGGCCACGTAAGAACGGCCCTCCAGGTGGCACAGGATCAGGCTCCGGACAATGTGCTCATGGGGCTTCTGCAGTAGCTCCTCAAATAGCCGCAGTGTGGCGATGCTGATCTGGGGCAAGAAGGAATAAGCGGGACACCCCTTCCCCATGCGGGCCTCTAGGGGTGCCTGGAAACTGCTCATCCAGGTGAGAAGAGGTCCCCTAGGATGGGAGTTTGCCTCCTCTGGCCGGGGGCTCAGGTGGCAGGTTTCAAGGGGAGCAAATGGGTGCTGGCCCACGAACCACAAGTCTGGCTGGTCTCGGTTCCATTAACTAATTTGAGGTGTGGTATTGGGCAAGCCAGTTGGCTCTTCTGCATCTTAAGTTTCCATGTCTGAAAAATGGAATACCAGCCTCGCCTACCTCACAGAGCGGCTGTCAGCCTCCAACAAGCCAAATAATATAAGAAAAGCACTTTGTAAAAATAAAAAGTGTTATCGTAAGTATGTAATCACAGAAAAGTACTGCGGGACAAAACAGTTTGGCTACCAGTCACTGGGTCACTGTCTTTTTCTTTACTTGGAGGGGAGAGGGAGCTGGGTTTCAATGCCTCAAAGGTAGAACCGCCTTGAAAGCTAATGAAAATGGGAAGAAGCTTCTGGAAATCCCGTGGGCAAGGTGGGGTGCAGGTGAATAGAGGAGGGCCGCCTGCCTCACCTCATCAGAGAGGTGGTCACAGTGCCTGATGAGGTGGGCGCACAGGGTGCGGGGGCTGTCCTCAGGGGCTGCAGGCTGCTGGTCCATGCCCAGGAGGAAGGCCACAGCCTCCTGCAGCAGCGCCGGGGAGCGGAGCTGGCGCAGCATGACTGTGAGCAGGGCAGTGGACATCAGGACGCTCTGTTCGGACCTATGGGGAGAGTGCATTGAGCCATGCCAGGCAGGGGACAGCAGAGGAGAAGCGGGGAGGGACAGGGTGTAGAGGCGCAGAACCCCTTCCTGGTTCTCTTGCATCTTCTGCTGGTATTTCTCTGCTCATTCCCTGTTCCACCTGAGGTCCTGGAGTCTGAGGATGGGAGGCCTTGGTTAACCCACATGGCTCTGGGCCACAAGTGTGTGAAGGGGAACATCAACCGGAGCCCACTGACTCCATGACTGGCCAAGGAGGTCCCTGGCCTCAAGCACAGGAAGGGGCTTGGTGGGGTGGGCGCTTCACCTGGAGCATAGCCACACCTGGAGGGAACTAGATAGAACTTACACGTGTAGGAGCTGGGGCTGCAGAATTTCCACAAATAACTTCTCAGCCACAGCCTTTGCCAAGGCATCCGAAACCACCTGGGTGCCAAAGAGCACGTCTTAAAATGCGTTTTACCGACCACCAACAATTTTCCACTGAGAAATAGCTGTGTCCTTGCACAGAGCCTAAAGTAACAAGTAGAGGGGGGTCTGCTGATCCTGGGCCTCGCCCAGCTCCCAAGAGGCCCCCTGGGTCCTCCAGGTAGAGACAGTACAGAGCAGCATGAGGCTGGAGGGGGTGTGGAGCACCCACTCTGCTTACCGTGTGTGCCTCTGTGATGAGGTGGTCACAGTAGTCAAACCAGCCCAAAAACGCAGCCAAGGCCTCCTTGCCGGGGAAGGAAGCCTCATCAGACGGGGCACTGGGTAACCTGCACGAGAGCGAGGGAGGTGTGTGAGGCCTGCTTCAGGTATAACCAGGAAGTGGGGTCTTTCACCCTTTGCCTTGGAACCTCCATTGCCAGAGGGCCGTTCTACGGGGGGCTCTGAGGGCAGATGGGTGGCTCAGACCAGCAGGTAAAGAATCTGCCTGCAGTTCAGAAGACCTGGGTTCAATCCCTGGGTGGGAAAGACCTCCTGGAGAAGGAAATGGCAACCTACTCCAGTATTCTTGCCTGGAGAATCCCATGGACAGAGGAGCTTGGCAGGCTATAGTCCATGGGGTCGCAAAGAGTTGGATACAACTGAAGCAACTTAACACTTTTCCTGAGGGCAGAAACCAGAGTGATGCTTTCCTGGAGGGTGAGAAGGCCCCTGGCATGGGCTATAACCTCGGGAGGAGGGTGGCCAGCAGGGGTCCCCATCCTCCTTGGAAAACAAGAGAGGCTACCAGGAATATGCCAGGTAGGGCTTCCAGCCGCTGAAAATGTAGACCTGCCTTCCCTGGCTAAGCGCCTACCTCCAGCTGATGCCCTCTAAAGCAGCAATGTCTGCAGGGTCCAGGGAGCTGGGCAGAGACTGGTACAGCTGGCAGAGGTACTCGATGATGGCAGGACAACAAGGGCTGCTCTGTACCAGGTAGGTGGCGGCCGCCTGGGACGCCACGCTTACCAGGAGCAGCAGGTTCTCCCGGGCCTTCAGGGCCACCCGACCTTTCTAGGGGATAAAGGTAGGACTTCAGAGACCTGTGGCTAATCCCTACCTCCCAGCAACTCACCCACCCCATCCCCGCCCCCTGCGTCTTGGAGGCTGCCAGCACCTTGCTCTTGCACAAGCCAATCAGGGTGGTAATGAGGCTGCTCTCCCCAATCGCTCCATCTGGCTCCTCGGTCTCAGCAGGCAGCTGGGCGCTTGAGGCCCAGGCCCCGCAGGTACCATTGTCGGGAGCCTTGATGTGCGGGCGGTCCTTGTCCCTGACACTGGCTGCCTCTCTCAGAGGGGCGGTGGCTTCTCTGGATGCCTTCCTACCAATAGTCTTTTTACCCTGCAAGGGAGGATAGGTAAGGCCAGGCCGCAGTGCAGACCATTCTCCATGACAGCCCCTTGGGAGTCCAAAGGGGGCCTCAGTGTAGAGCTGGAGGGGAGCCTGCCAAGTGCCTCCCCAGTACCTGTTCCATCTTTCTGCCCCCTCAGCAGGGCCACAGGGGGCTTGCCCTGGGGTCTGGGCCCTCCCCCTCCTGCTCCCCAGAGGCGCTCACTTCTAGGATGTAGGTGAGCAGGGCTGGGTCCTGCTGGATCTTGGAGCAGAGGACAGTGGTGAACTGCACCTCCTCCTTTTCTGTGAGGGATCCAGGAACTGTCCCACCAAGTCGGAGAAGTTTCTAGAAGGGGAGCAGGACAGAGACAAGAGGGGGATGGGGTGGCGAGGAAGAGATGGAAGAATGGGGCAGCAGGGAACAGAATCTGTGCACGACCATGGGTTCAAACTCAAGTCCTGCGGCACGGTGCCCAGGGCCTGATGGAGAAGCTGGGGCGGGGGGCGCTCTTTTAGTCTCAGAAAGTGGAGTGTTTTGTCAAGAAAGTTTTGGTGCTTTGGGCCTGGCCTTGGAGCAATCCCACCCCAACCCCCACCAGCTTTGCTTGAAAGCACAGGCCTCACCTCCGGACACCCCTTAGCTTCTGAGCCCCTCACCTGCACGGGTCTGTGGACGTTGAGGTAATGCAGGAGCGGGTGTTGCACTTGGGCCAGAACCTTGCTGAAGAACTGGAGCACCTGCTGCCGCATGCCGGGTGGGTACTGAGGGGCGGGGACAGAGCGCCTGTCAGTCAGTCGGCGAGGCAATGCCCCCGCCTGGACCGCTCCTCCCCTCACTGCTTGGGAGGGCTGGTGCCTTCTCCACCCACCAGCGCCTCCTCGTTTCACTCCAGGAAACGCCTCCTGCTGCTGCCCAGCCCCCTTTTCGCTTAATTTTTGTCCCTAACCTTATCGTTATTGAACATACTATCCGTGGGCTCCTTTGATGCGCCTGACTAGAATTTTCGCCTGTTTCAATCACTGTCGGGTCCCCAGCGCCTAGGCCACGGCCGGTACATGGTTGGTCCTCAGTACATCACTGATGAACGAATGCGGACTGAACGAAAGGGAACATGTCCTCAACCCAAACACAGCGAGAACACGCCACCAAAGCAAAGCAGTGAGGGCCTGAAGCCTGGGGAAGGTGGTGGCTGTTTTGAGCCATCCCAAGTGATCCCATCCCCACACTGCTCACAAGCTCACACTGCACCCCACCCTACCCTAATCCCACCCCCACCCCCCGCCCCAGCGTGGGCACTAGGAGGAGCACAGGTAGAAAGACCTGGATCCCCGGGGCCCCGGCTCAGGTGGAAGGTTCCAAAGGCACCCGAGGTCCGGCCCACCTCAGCCTTGCCCAGCGTGCACAGGGTCTCCAGGATCTTGTGCTGCAGCAGGTACTCCAGGCACGGCCCGGTCTCGCCAGCCGCTGCCTGCTGCTTCTCCTCGTACACCAGGATATCCAGCATCTGCTTCAGCCGCCAGGGAATATCTGTTTTCTTGGCGGGGGTGTTTTCATCTAACAGAGATCCAGGAAACAAGGTAAATGGGGTGAAGTCCAGGAACAATGCGGCTTAAAGGGTCAAGCCACAGGGTCTAGGGGAGGTGGGGGGGTAGACAGAGAACAACCTGGAGAAGGCCAGGTTAACAGTTTTCTTCAAAGACTAGAGCAAAGGGAAGTTTACAGTTGATACCTCTCTAGCTAACCCTTCCCAGGTGGTGCTAGTGGTAAAGAACCTGCCTGCCAATGCAGGAGACTGAGACATAGGTTGGATCCCTGGGTGGGGAAGATCCCCTGGAGGAGGGCATAGCAACCCACTCCACTATTCTTGCCTGAAAAATCGCATGCACAGAGTAGCTTGGCTGGCTATAGTCCATGGGGTTGCAAACGAGTCAGACATGACTGAACTGATTTAGCACGTGCTAGCTAAAAAGACGAAAGACCTTTTAGATGAAGCTCAGGATATAGCTATCTGACAGGGCACGTGTACAGGTCCCAGCACTTTATTAGAGAAAAGCAAGCAGCATTTTTTTTCTCTGAACCCTGGGGAAGGACAGTTGGTGGGCTGCCGGCCAGCTCTGGGCCTGAGTGAGAAGCTATGGGCTCAGGGGTCTCTGTTATAACTTAGAAGCTGTCTTCAGCTTCCTAACAGATAACTTCCAGGGGTCTATTTATGTCTCTTTTATACTCATGGAAGGCAGTACTCTATTTTCTTTAAAAAAAAAAAAAAAAAGCTGAAAAAAAAATCCACTTATGACCGTGGGTTCAGACTCGAACTCACTGCCTGATGCCCAGGTCCTGCTGGTTAGTGGAGTTCTCTTAGTCAGTCTCACAGAGTGGATTTTTATAAAGAAAGTTCTGGTACTTTGGGACTGGCCTTGCAGCACCCCCTAGCTTTTCTTGAAAGCACAGGCTCTTGAGCAAGGCAGCTCACCTCACCCATCCCTGCACCTCTGGTCCAGGGACCATCTGGTAGTTAATGGATTGGGCCAGGGGAAGCCCCAAGTGGACCTGAGGCAGTTCTAGAACTTTCCCTAGTTTTCTGCTTGTGACTTCATGAGAAGAGATCTTCAGTCTAAAAGGTGCAAAATTTAAGATGTAAAATGAGTCCTGGGGATTAATGTAATGTACAGCATGGAGACTAGAGTTGATAATATTGTATATTTGAAAGTTGCTAACAGAGAAGCTCTTAAAATTTCTCATCACAGGAAAATAAAAATTGTAGCTATGGGTGGTGACAGATGTTAACTAGACCTTATTGTGATGATCATTTCACAACATATCCATGAATCGAATCAGTATGTTGTACACCTGAAACTAACATAATGTTATATGTCAATTGTATCTCAATTTAAAAAAAGAGATTGTTAGTCTAAAGCATTCATTTTTAAAAATATTTCTTGTTATTTTAGGTTATATAAAATATTATATATTTTACATTTATATTAATCCCATAAAATGACCTATTGGTATGGATGAGGATTTTATTTTTTGCTGCTGTGCAGCATGAGGATCTTATCTCCCTAACCAGGGATTGAACCCCTGCTCCCTGCTATGGAAGCAAGGACTCTTAACCACTGCACCACCTAAAGCAATTATTCTTAACTGGGGGCAATTTCGCCCCTGCTCCCCAGGATATCTGGCAATGTTTGGAGAGACATTTATGCTTATCACAATGGGGAGGGGGTGCTACTGGCATCTAGTGGGTAGAGGTCAGAGTTGCTGCTAAACATACAGTGTACCCTCCAACCCCCAACAACAAAGAACGATCCAGTCCAGATGTCACCAGTGCCAAGACTGGGGACCTTGGTCTAACAGAACACTCAGAGGGTCCCTCAGAGTGTCCTAAGGCCACTTTTAATTTTTTGGGCTGGCTCAGGCTGCAAGTAAAGCCTTTAGGAAAGGTGTAGGCATATGGCAGGTGCAATAGTAGATGAGATGGTTAAACAGCATCACTGACTCAATGGACATGAATTTGGCAAACTCTAGAGGAGCCTGGCAGGCTACAGTCCATGGGGTCACAAAGAGTCAGACAGGACAGGACTGAGCAACTGAACAACAAACAAGACTGGAGTCAATCCCCAGTCTGAGCTCTAGGAGGTGGAAGGCTAGGAATGCAGGGGTTACCTAGCAACCAGTGCATCTCCACCAAGCCCAGCATACTGATTACCAAGCAGCCAATGAGACGCTGCCCCCTCAGTGAGGGATCCTGATGGGCCCAGATGAACCAGAGTTAGAGTGTCAGCTGAGGGAGAAGGACCAGGCACGCTATGTGCCTTGGTTTTTTCTCCTCCTGTGCCAGGTATCTGCAAGGGAAATGCCCTCTAAGTTGGCTCAAGGAAAAGAGGAATTTATTCCACTTCTTTTCTTTAGTCAGTAAGCCCTGGGCACAGGTACCTGGGGACTGAAGGCCTGGACACTCTGCCCAGCTAAGGGCAAGTGGAGTTCAACATCTGGGATGCAGAGTCAGGCCAGTGAGACCCAGCCTCCTTGCCCCTACTCCTACTCACACAGATCCCTTCCTGGAAGGTCAGGGTGGGGCAGCCCCCACTCTGAAGTGGGCAGTGGATGTCACCTTCCCCAGGACACCTGCATCTCTGAGCTGTGGGGTGACCCCCACCCACCCCTCGCTCCCCAAACCCTCCAGGGATCCCCGCAGGGAAGGAGACCAGGCCCCACCTGTGCTTTCGATGTAGTAGTTCGTGATGCCCTTCCAGTGTTCCACGAAGGCCTCCAGCAGGTCAATGCTGGGCTCCCGCTGTGGAGAAAGCAGACAGCCTAAGTGGCTGCCACTATGACATTCTACCATCTGCTAAGTGTTGGATGGCTGCTGGGCCCTGGAGGAGGCACTTGGGATCCTGGGTTCTCAAACTGAATTAATAACACATTTTCTCCAGGACATCTCCACATTGTCTTCATATCTGCCAATAATCTACTGTGTCCTCTCCCCAGACACCCCCTCCCTCCTTGAGATGTTGTGGTCCTGAAACATGTCATGATTGTCCCCCATCCCAGAGTGGCTAAGACTGTTGGTGGGGAAAACAGGCACAGAAACAGATCATTTCTGTACAACGTGGTTATGCTACAATAGATGTAGAGGAAAACAGGAAAGCACCCCCCAAAAAAACAAAATTTAAATGGAAAATGTGGCAGAGACAAAGCATTCAGGTCCATTTCACTTTGAGAGTCTGAAAATTTGGGTTGAAGGCCACCACAACTCAGTTGCTAGGTGGGTAATGTTAGAATATGAAGCAAGTGGGATTTCCCTGGGGGTCCAGTGGTTAAGACTCTGTGCTCCCAATGCAGGGGGCACCAGCTGGATCCCTGATCAGGAACTAGGATCCCACGTGCCATGTGGCTTGCACCCACCAAAAAGTACCTAACTTATGGTGGCGGTTTAAGTCATGTCCGACTCTGCTGACCCATGGACTATAGCCTGACAGGCTCCTCTGTCCATGGTATTTCCTAGGCAAGCATACTGGAGTGGGTTGCTATTTCCTTCTCCAGGGTATCTTCCCGACCCAGGACTGAAGCCAGGTCTCCCACACTGGCAGGCAGGTTCTTTACCCCTGTGCCACCTGGGAGGCCCACCTTTATAACGTGTGCCATCTTTTGTTAACAGTGCAGGGTGTGCACCCCATCTTCTCTCAGTTCTGCTCCTGTCCACACTTCCAGCTCCTTTGATCACCCCAAGGAATTCTGATCTTCCATGAGCAGCCCTCGAAACTTCCCGTTCTCCTAAAGCAACCTCTCCATTCCCACGCCCCAGCTGGAACTAACCTTGAACTGGTAACAACCACTACCTCTGAAAACTTCTCCAAAAAGGGCATTTCTTCTCTTTTCTTGCAGAGTAAATGTTCCCAGGGGAAAAATGCATATTCCAGTAGTCCCTACCCACATCCCTACCTTATGGTCTTTCCTCTAGCCGCTCCTCTGCCTCGGAGACATTATATATCCCCCTACACCTGTTTAGGTCCTAGCAGTCCCCAGTGAGGTCCAGCTCAAAGCTACCACCTCCACAAAGCTGTCTCCGGGGTCCCTGGACACACCTCTCTCTAACTTCATGATTTACTGCACCACAGGACGGGGTGTCTTCTTCTTCCATAACTCCCTCAGCAGGTATCTATTGATGCCCACCGTGTACGAAAACCATGCCTGATGCTATGAGCCACACAAGGATGTCTAAGAGCCAGTCCTCCAGAAACGTGCCATGGAGGAGAAGAGAATATAAAATGCACTGAAGAGAATATAAAATGCACTGAAAATGCACTCAACTACAGCAAAGTGTGAGATAGTGGCTGGTACAGTAGCTAAGACTCCATGCTCCTAATGCATGGGGCCTGGGTTTGATCCCTGGACCAGAACTAGATGCCTCATGTCACAAATAGAAGATGCCACAGGCAACAATGAAAATCAAAGATCCTGCATGTGGCAGCTAAGACCCAGGGCAGTCAAATAAAAGAAAAGAAGTAGTAGTAGTGTGAGAACACAGGAGAGGTGGACAGTGACCTTTGGGCGAAGAAGGATCAGTTCCAACAAGTGAAATGAAAGGCTACGCTGAGGTCATGCGGGAACTAAAACCCGAAGAGCTGGGTCTGATTTCAACAATAAGGGATGCAGGAGAGATGTTTCCTGCAGAAGGATCTTTGCAAAGTGTGTCCAGCACAGGGATGGGTAGATGAGTGTGTGGGGCATTGAACTTCTTGGCAAAACCAAGAAGTCCCTTTTCTTTCCTTTGCAGGTAGTTGGGTGCAGGTCAGTGACATCTTCTGAGCTCCTGAAGAGTCATCTGGTGGGTGTGTAGGAGACAAATGCAGAACGAAGGTTTAGCAGGTCATTATGACAAGAGGAGGAAGAAATGACACTGAATCAGAGATACTGCCCCTTGCCCTGGCGGCCTGGGCAGTCTTCTTTCAGAGTTAGCTGTGGGGGCCACAACCTTCATGGAAGTGGCACCTCCCACAGTCATTCCAAACGCACGGGCCATATGGAGTGACTGTATCTTATCACGGTCTATATGGTGCTATTATTGTTGGGTGAACAATCATCTCTGTAGGAGACTGTGAGCTCCTTCAAGGCCAGGGTTCTGTGTTTCTATCTCTGAGAGTCCCTAAAGGGCTCTGCACAGAGTGACTACTCATTGATACTTACTAAAATATCTCAGCAAACTCCTTAAACCTGGACTTCCCTGGTGGTCTAGTGGTTAAGAATTTGCCTGCCAATGCAGGGGACACAGGTTCAATCCCTGGTCCAAGAAGATCCCATATGTGGAGCAACTAAACCCATAGCGTCACAACTGTTGAGCCCATGCACCTAAGAGCCCAAGAGCCGCAACTACTGAGCCAAGTGCCGCAGCTACTGAAGTACGTGCACCTAGGGCCGGCGCCCCACGAGCACCTAGGGCCAGCGCTCCACAAGAGAAGCCACGGCCATGAGCAGCCCGAGCACTGCAGCAAAGAACAGGCCCACCTGCCGAAGCTAGAGAAAGCCCGCCAGCAGCAGCGAAGACACAGTGCAGCCCAAAATAAAAATAAATAAATAACAAGTGAATACATCTTTAAAAAAAAACCTCCTTAAGCCCTGCCCACAGTTCCTTGTTCTGGGAAAACCCTCTGACCCTTAACCACACTATGATCGTCTCACAAGCCTGTGATGGGGTCTCATCTAACCCTAAAATTCACTTATAGTCTCCTAAAGCTTTAAGCTTGACTTAAACGAAAAAAGAACAACCCATGGAACAAAATAGAAAGCCCAGAGATAAATCCACACACATATGGACACCTTATCTTTGACAAAGGAGACAAGAATATATAATGGATTAAAGACAATCTCTTTAACAAGTGGTGCTGGGAAAACTGGTCAACCACTTGTAAAAGAATGAAACTAGAACACTTTCTAACACCATACACAAAAATAAACTCAAAATGGATTAAAGATCTAAACGTAAGACCAGAAACTATAAAACTCCTAGAGGAGAACATAGGCAAAACACTCTCCGACATACATCACAGTAGGATCCTCTATGACCCACCTCCCAGAATATTGGAAATAAAAGCAAAAATAAACAAATGGGACCTAATTAAACTTAAAAGCTTCTGCACAACAAAGGAAACTATAAGCAAGGTGAAAAGACAGCCTTCAGAATGGGAGAAAATAATAGCAAATGAAGCAACGGACAAACAACTAATCTCAAAAATATACAAGCAACTCCTACAGCTCAATTCCAGAAAAATAAATGACCCAATCAAAAAATGGGCCAAAGAACTAAATAGACATTTCTCCAAAGAAGACATACAGAGGGCTAACAAACACATGAAAAGATGCTCAACATCACTCATTATCAGAGAAATGCAAATCAAAACCACTATGAGGTACCATTTCACGCCAGTCAGAATGGCTGCGATCCAAAAGTCTACAAGCAATAAATGCTGGAGAGGGTGTGGAGAAAATGGAACCCTCTTACACTGTTGGTGGGAATGCAAACTAGTACAGCCACTATGGAGAACAGTGTGGAGATTCCTTCAAAAACTGGAAATAGAACTGCCTTATGATCCAGCAATCCCACTGCTGGGCATACTCACTGAGGAAACCAGAATTGAAAGAGACACGTGTACCCCAATGTTCATTGCAGCACTGTCTATAATAGTCAGGACATGGAAGCAACCTAGATGGCCATCAACAGATGAATGGATAAGAAAGCTGTGGTACATATACACAATGGAGTATTACTCAGCCATTAAAAAGAATACATTTGAATCAGTTCTAATGAGCTGGATGAAACTGGAGCCTATTATACAGAGTGAAGTAAGCCAGAAAGGAAAACAGCAATATAGTATACTAATGCATATATATGGAATTTAGAAAGATGGTAACAATAACACTGTATACGAGACAGCAAAAGAGACACTGATGTATAGAACAGTCTTTTGGACTCTGTGGGAGAGGGAGAGGGTGGGATGATTTGGGAGAATGGCATTGAAACATGTAGTATAATATAATATATGAAACAAGTCACCAGTCCAGGTTCGATGCACGATACTGGATGCTTGGGGCTGGTGTGTTGGGATGACCCAGAGGGATGGTATGGGGAGGGAGGAGGGAGGGGGATGGGGAACACATGTGTATCTGTGGTGGATTCATTTTGATATATGGCAAAACCAATACAATATTGTAAAGTTAAAATAAAATAAAATATATTAAAAAAAAAAAAAAAAAAAAAAGAACCCAGGAAAAAAAAAAAAAGGAGAAACAGAACAAAAGTTAGCCAAAACAGACCGTTAGAGCTAAAAAAAAACCCATTAGATAATCTTTACCTGAATATATTGTTAGCTACTGTAACTCCAGAAAAAAGAAACTGCACCAAATGATTTCTTTTTAAAGATAATATATATATATATATATATATATTTTTTTTTTTTTAAGCAAATAACTGTAAAGATTGCTATTCTATTTTGTCAGAAGAGGGCAGGAAAGAGCACTCTTTCTCCTTAACACTTCCTGGGTCAAGTTCAGTCAAGCCACTTGCTGGTGGTTTTAACCTGGTGACCCAGCCCTGGGAATATCTGTGCTCAAGCTTGGGGTTGAGGAGGGAGAGGGGACCATCTCCCCTGGTGGTCACATGGGACCAGTCAAATTCCTAGGGCATCAACTATATATTGTATACTGAGGGGCCTAAGGACACCTGCCTAAAAATATCTCCCGTGACCACCAACTCGCCTCCAGCCAGACACTAACATTTCTACAGAGGAAGCATTAGAAATTCACTCCTCAGGGCTAGGGTCCTGTCTGTCCTGTTCACCCACCTTGTGTCTGGAGCTTTCCCAGACAGGTATGAAGGAGTGTCAGATTATGTTCTAACATGACAGCTATTTTGACTGGGGACAGAGAGGAGGGGAGGAGAGATCATTCTGGAACCCCCTCCGGAGGCAGGATGACCCGAGGTGCCTACAAGGGCAGGGCTGGGGCAGGTGAAAGAGTTGAGAAAGCAGGAACTTTTCACTTTCTTCACAAGTTTGCTTAAGGCTGAGACTGTTCTCATTCATAAGCCCTGATCTGGGCTGTGTGTTGGGGAGGTGGGGCTTCCCTGGTGGCTCATCAGTAAAGAACCTCCCTGCCAATGCAAGAGATGTGGGTTTGGTCCCTGGTCCAGGAACCCCTAGAGAGGGAAATGGCAACCCACTCCAATATTCTTGCCTGGGAAATCCCACAGAGAGAGGAGCCTGGCTGGCTACAGTCCATGGGGTCGCAAAGAGTAGGAAATGACTGGACTGAGAGCTTGAGCACCCAGGCATGCATTGAGAAGGAAAAGGATAGAAACCAAGGCTGCTTCTCCTGGGAACATTTGATACACTCAACTGATCAACTAGGAGAGTTTAGACTATGGACAAAAGAATTGTTAACTTCACAGGCAGATTCTTGGCAGGGTTACTTTGACTGGAAGGCATCCTGCCTACCCTATCTAAACCCACACTTTTATCTTGCTGAGTGAACTGTGGGCGTCTCTGACCAGCCTTCAAACCCAACAGAAAATGGCAGAAACACAAATTCCTTGGCCCCCTGGCCACCCCAGGCACCACCAGAGCTGGCCTCTCCGGACTCAAGGTCAACGGGGCTTGCGGTGGCCTGGGATTGAGATAACATTCTGGAAACGGCACTTGTATCCAGGATAAGACTGTTTCCTGGGCTAGGCCCACCCCTCCCCACAATACCCCCCCACCCCCACCCCCGCACACACACACACACTTGGACTGTATCTGCACCCTTCCTGGGGACTTGGGCAGATGGGGCCTGCACTTCCCAAGTCGAAGGTGAGAGGGCCGACCGCGCGAATGAGGTCTTGGAGGCGTCGGAGGGCAAGGAACCAGAGGAAGGGGCAGCTATTTTTTAAGGCCAGGTGACCAGGAAGGGAGGAGCGCGGGGGAAGAGGAAGGCCCACAGGCTGGGGGAGGGGACTTAGGGGGAATTTTGGGAAGAAATTATTGGGTAACAGGGGAGCACTCGGCACGGAGGAGTTTGGGAATTGGGAGACTCCGGGAGCAGGGAAAATAAACAGGAAGCAATTCGGGGAGAAGGGTTAGGGGCTGGAGCGACCTGAAGAAAAGCTAGGAAGAGGGACGAATCAAGAAAGAAGCCACTGGAAACGGAAAGAGGGAGGGGTCCAGGAGGGGGCGCGGTGGGGGAGCGAAGAGGCCCGGGACGGAGCTCCGCGCGGCCCGGGTAGGGGTCCCTTCCCCGAGGCGGCCTGCGCCCTCCGCCCGCCCGCGCGCCCGCCGGCTCCTCTCCTGGCCCCGAGTCCGCCCTTCCGGCCCCCCTCCGGCCTCACCGCCCCCACGGCCTCCTGCAGCAGCGCCCCGAGCCGGCTCAGCATGACGGCGGCCCGGTTCCCGGTTCCCGGTTCCGGGGCAGCGGCGGAGCTCCTGGGCGCAGGCGGCGACCCGGAGGCGCAGCGAGGGAGGCGGGGCCCCGGCCGCCCCGCCCCGCAGCCCCCGCCCGGCCCAGCGCGGGGTCGGAGAGGAGGCCGGCAGCCGATGTGGCCCGGCCGGGCAGCGAGGAGGGGCCCCGAGGCTGGGGGTCCCCGCCGCTCGCCGCGGCAGCAGAAAGACAAGGTCAAGTCCTCCGGGGCCCCTGGGGAAGCCAGGAGGCAGCGAGCGAACGACCCTTAGGGAAGGGCGCGTGGGACCAAGCACGTTTTTCCCATGAGGGATGAGAAGGTACCCGTGGATCTGGAAGTCTCTAGACGTCCCTCATGGAATCCCATTATGCCTACCCCCCCCGCCCCCGCATCGTAACGATGTCAGGGATCAGCAGACATACATTTTGAACGGTTGACTGCCTTGTGATGAAGAATCTCTTTCCATTCCTGGGGGGCTGGGGCGGGGGGCTGTGGGGGAAGATGGGGAATGGGCTTTGAACTGGCAGAGCTGGCTGCTGGAAGGCACCCTGCCAAAGGGCCCAACTTTGAACATTCCAGGAAGCCCTGCGTGGTTGAAGGTTCTGCCTATGTAATCCTTGGCCTTGATTTTCTCAGTGTGCTATCCCCTTCCCCAAGTTAGACACTGTTTCTTCCCCTATTGAGTCCAGAAGGGCAGAACCAAGCTAGGGTGACTTCTTCCCCCCATCCCCCAGCACAGTAGCCACTGGCCACTTGTGGCTATGGAGCTGAAAAATGTTACTCCTAACTGACACATGCTGAAGACATGTTGGACAAAGGAAAGAATGTAAAATAGTCACTAACGGGGCTTCCTTGGTGGCTCGGGGTAAAGAATCCGCCTGCCAATGCAGGAGACGTGGGTTTGATGCCTGGTATGGGAAGATCCCACATACCACAGAGCAACTAAGCAGATGTGCCACAACTACTGAGCCCACCTGCTGCATGCCCTGGAGCCCGTGCTCTGCAGCACTGAAGCCACTGCAATGATAAGCCCTCACACTGCAACTACAGAGTTGCCCCCGCTTGCTGCAACTGGAGAAAAGCCCTCTCAGCATAGAAGATTAATGCAGCCGTAAATAAATAAATAAATTTTTTTTCAATTAAAAAATAGTCACAGGATATTTTGGGCTTCCCGGGTGGCACCAGTGGTAAAGACCCTGCTTGCCAATATAGGAGACATACGAGGCACAGGTTCTATCCCTGGATGGGGAAGATCCCCTGAAGGAGGGCATGGCAACCCACTCCAGTATTCTTGTCTGGAGAATCCCATGGACAGAGGAGCCTGGAGGGCTACAGTTAATTCATAGGGTCGCAAAAATTTGGACACAACTGAAGTGACTTGGCACATACACACACACAATGATGTTTTAGGTTGATTGCAAGTTCAAATGCAATCAGGTAAATTGAGTTAACCAAAGTATATTATAAAAATTAATTTCATTGTTGCTTGTTACTTTAAGTGGCTACAGTGCTGGTCCATATTTCCTGTCAAGTAAGTCACACTGGCCCCGTTTTGCCCTTGTAGACACACCAAGGAAAGATACAGATGGTGGGTCTCCCGGAAAAGTGGGGGCCACACTGGAAAAGTACACCCCAGAGTCACACAGGCAGAACCTTCAACAAGAATAGACTTTCCCATAATGTCCAAAGCTGGGCCCTTAAGAAGGAGGCTTTCTAGCAGCCAGCTCTGCCAGGTCAAAGCCCATTCCCCCGCCTCACCCCTCCACCTCCCCAGAATGGAAAGATACTCTTCATGACTACAGGGCTGATGTCTGTTCAGAATGTATTCCTGCTGACCCCTGACACCATCTGATGAGAAGGTAAGGCACCAGGGGTTCTGTGAAGGAAGGGGGTAGCCCCAGTCACAGATCTGAGGACCTGGAGCTGTGGGGTTCTGGAGCTTCACTGTTCCAGCCGTGCCCTGGGGGCCCCATTCACCAGTGAGATTGAGGCCCCAGAGGCAGCGCCTGCCCAGAGGTGGCTGTGTGCTGTGGAGCCTGAAGTCCAGACTAAGTCATGGGGAGGCCGGGTTTCCCCTGAGCCCAGGCTGCGCTAGTATTTGGATCTCAGTTCTCCGGCAGCTGCTTGGGGAAAAATAGATGTTTCAAACAGTTCATCTACAATTGGTCCCTGGTGAGAAGCCTATGGGAAATGAGAGGAGGCTTTTTAAGCTAAAAAGTATAAAATATAAGAACAAAGACAAGAAACAAGCCTGTATTGTGTATTAAGAAGCAATCTAGGGCTTCCCTGGTGGCTCATTGGTAAAGAATCTGCCTCCCAATGCAGGAGAGGATGAGATGGCTGGATGGCATCACCAATTCAATGGGCATGAACTTGGGCAACCTCTGGGAGATGGTGAGGGACAAGGAAGCCTGGCGTGTTGCAGTCCTTGGGGTCACGAAGAGTCAGACACAACTTGGCGACTGAACAACAACAACAATGCATGAGACATTTTTGGAATGTCCTTTTTTGGAATTCCTTCGAATTTAGGTCACCACAGAGCACTGAGTAGAGTTCTGTGTGCTAAATACAGCAGGTTCTCGTTAGTTATCTGCTTTATACATAGTATTGTATAGATGTCAGTCACAACCTCCCACACCATCCACCCCCATTTTCCCCCCTTGGTATCCAGTCATTTGTTCTCTGTCTTTTTATTTCTGCTTTGCAAATAAGATCATCTTTAGTATTTTCGGACCAGGGTTCGATCGCTGGTCCAGGAAGATACCACATATGTCAGAGTAACTAAGACCATGCCCCATAACTACTGAGCCTGTGCTCTAGAGCCCAGGAACAGATACTGCTGCAGCCCACGCACCATAGAGCCTGTGCTCTGCAGCAACAAGAGAAGCCACCGGAGCGAGAAGCCCGCACATTATAACTAGAGAGTAGCCTCCCCTCGCCACAACTAGAGAAAAGCCTGTGCAGCAATGCAGAGGCTAGAGTTCGGCCAAGCCCGGGCTGGGCTAGTATTTGGATCCCACCAAAATAAGTAAATTTAAAAAAAATTAAAACAAAACAGAAGTAATCTAGAGTGTAGTCCAACATTGTTCTCTGGGTCTTCTTCCTCGTAGGTAAAGGAAGCAGGCTGGATAGGTTAAATCCACTTTTTTTCCTTCAAGATATTTCAAGGAAATGTAGGATGTAGGGGAAGTGTATAAGAACTTCATAATATTTTATTTGGTTTAATTTAAAAATTTTAATTTTAAAAGCCCTAATAAAAGTCAGTGGACACACTTGTGTATGTGCTAGAGCCTACTGATGCAGCTAACTTCTGCTGCGAGTTTACCTTATTGAGAAGAGGTTTGAATAAACCTCCCCTTCTGTCAATGTAAACGAAGGTAGAAGGCTGTTGCAGAAGAAACAGCTTGAAAGAGCAAGTCACTAAGCCCAGATTCAAGAGAAGGGACTTAGCTGCTGTCTCTCAACACTAGGAATGTGGCTGTTCGCATTTGTGTGTGTCATTATTTTAAAATATTTATTTATGTATTTTGCTGCACTGGGTCTTGGCTGTAGCATGATGGGTATTCCTTGTGTCATGCAGGATCTTTCACTGGGGTACACAGGCTTAGTCACCCGGGGCATGTGTGATCTTAGTTCCCTAACTAGGAGTCCCCTGCATTTCAAGGCAGATTCTTAACCATTGGACCACCAGGGAAGTCTCTTGTGTGCATTTTTAAACCACTGAAATTTTGTAACTACTTATCTATGTAAACTGGAGAAGGAAACAGCAACCCACTCCAGTATTCTTGCCTGGGAAATCCCATGGACAGAGGAACCTGGCAGGCTACAGTCCATAGGATTTCAAACGAGTTGGACATGACTGAGCTCCTTATCTGAATCTATGTGAATCAGGATTTTGTTGATACTTTGCAACCAAAAACAAGAGTAATTTAGGTCCTGCACTTGTTGAAAGGGCAGTGGTCATATATAATCCCTGGCTTAAAATTCTTATACCCATCAAATAGCTTCCTTATTCTCATTGATTGATTTCATAATAATTGACTATAAAATTCACTTATAAATGTATTCTAATTACTAGTAGTAAGATCTAATTTAAAAAAAAAAGACTGGCTACTAAAAAGGTTTGGAAACCACTGGACTATATAATCACCAAAGTTTTATTTTAGGTTTTATTTTAGATCCCTACTTTGAGGGCTTCCCACGTGGTGCTGGTGGTAAAGAATCAGCCTGCCAATGCAGAAGGTATAAGAGACTTGGGTTCAATCCCTGGGTTGGGAAGATCCCTTGGAGAAGGGCATGGCACCACACTCCAGTATTCTTGCCTGGAGAATCCCATGGACAGAAGAGCCTGGCGGGCTATAGTCAGTGGGGTTGCAAAGAGTTGGAAATGACTGAGGGTCTGGGCTAACACATTCCACTTTGAGCTGCTTTAAATTTCTTGGGAACTTCAAATCCTTTAGGACCTCAAGTCCAGTTGAGCCCTACCATAAACATTTCCCAGAGTGCCCTGGGATCAAACATTCCTCCCACCCCTTGGTGCAAAGCATCCTGGGAGCTCCTGTCCATCATGCTAGAACACGGTAAGCCTTCCAAACATTCACTAAATACCCATTCCTCTCTCTGCTGCCCTTGGAGAGACAACTGTCTGTACTGGGAAGGTCCCAGCTTAGTGGTGAAGAAACTGGGATGTGTGTCTCCAGTCTGCATTCATTAGTTGCTTGTAGCCTCTAGCGAAAACTTCACGTGAAATGTCTCTATTCCACAATTGTCTCATCCTGCAAAAGGATGAAAACAACCTGTGTGTGTTGTTGACCTCATGAGTTTGTTAAGAGGATCAAACAACGTTTTGGATGTCACAGAACTGCTACCATTTAAAGGAATCACTCAGGGACTTCCCTGGTGGTCTAGTGGTTAAAACTCCACATCCCCAATGCAGGGGGCTGGGGTTTGATCCCTGGTCATCCTGGCCTGGGAACCAAGATCTTGATGCTGCATGGTTCAGCTAAAAAGAAATAAATATAAATAAATACTCTACAGAATAAAAGTTAAAAAATGAAGTAATCATTCCCATTTGAGCGACTGTTATCCACTTTGATTTTTTTCAGCTGAAGGGCCTAGAAACTCAGGGGGGCAGGAGAGTTGATTCAGGTATCAGGTACAGTCTTGGGTTCACACTCGGGCCCTCCTCCAACTCACCGGGTCCTCTAGACTGCATACCTCTTCAGGTGCCCAAACCCAGGTTCTGATCCTGCTGGGTGATCTGGGCCTGCCCCCACCAGCACCCACAGCCAAAGTCCTTTTTCTAATCTTCCAGTGCAGTCTTCACCCCCTCCACCCACTCAAACAGGCCTGTTTTCTGCCCAGTTGCCTTGGGCGGTCCTGCCAAATCAACCAAGTTACCCCTGCTCCTTCAGCCTCCACTTGACCCTTGTTCCTGCTAGATTTCACCCATCATTTCTTCACCCAGCTTCCCAGGTGGCACTAGTGGTAAAGAATCCGCCTGCCAGTGCAGGAGATGCAAGAGTTGTGGGTTCAGTCCCTGGGTCGGGAACATCCCCTGGAGGAGGAAATGGCAACCCACTCCAGTATTCTTGCCTGGAGAATCCCACCATGGACACAAGAGCCTGGCGGGCTACAGTCCATGGAGCCGCAAAGAGTTGGACACAACTAAACACAACACCCCCCAGTTTTTCCCTCCTGACCCTTGACAATCAGCTCACTGCCCACTCACATACCGCTGACCTTTCCTGGGTGTTTGGCCTCCCCATTAAACTGTGGGTATCACAGGCCTGGAAGGGTACAACCATGTTGACTATTGATGAGCTTGACTCGCAAAGGCTACACTTAGGGCTTCAGTGGAGGGCAGAGCCTTTTCCCCCAGCTGCCTCTATTTCACCCTCCAGAGTGTGACTTGCTGGCCCCTTGTCCATGCCACCATCACTCAGCCCCTGAAGGAGAGGAGGCAGACAGGAACTGCTAGCCTGCCCCCGCTTTCCTGATAGGGGGCGGGTAGTATGTGTGCCGTCTCTCTCCCTCCTCCAGCTCTGCCTCCCCCTTCCCCCATTTGAACCCTTGCTCCGTGGCTTTTCTCAGCCTGGCATCGCTTGTCCCTCCTACCCCGATGTGGAAGCTCATAAAGAACAAATAGATTTGGGGCCCCAATGCAACCTTTTAATTCCAAGCAGAGTCCCCCTCCCTCAGCATGATCACACGCGCGCGCGCGCACACACACACACACACACACACACACACACACACTGCAGAAAGGGATCTCAGGGTCTGGGCAGGAACAAAACCCAGACCCGGGCAAAAAAATATATATAATTATATACACATGTGTATTTGGAGAGAAGAAAACCTGGGAGCGTGATTAAGGTAGGGCGGAAAGTAAGGTGAGGAAAGCAGCTGGGGGTGCCCCAATAAATTACATTCTTTAGAAAGCATGGTGGGGCGTGCACGGGCATGGGCAGAAGCGATGGCCAGGACTCTCAGCCTGGCTCCTCATCCCATCGAAGGAGATGAGTTCCGCCCAAGACCTGGATGCTAGAAGGCAGCATTCTAGCCAACCGCGCCTGCAGGCTGATGGTGGGCTGGGGGTCTGTATAGGCGACATCTCCACTCTATGCCACAGGCTTCTGGGGAAGCCACGGGGCTAGAGCAAGAGGCTTCAAAGCTTGGGGGTCGCAAGGGCAGGGTAGGGCGCGAGCTGGAGACCAGGTGGCTTCCCTGCTGGAGGCTGAGAGGCGGGAGGCCCAGGTGCACGGGAACCTGTCCCAGGTGAGCTGCAGAGGAGTGCTTGGGTACACATGGGGTACTGGGGTGCTCTCTGCCTACCTGGCTGCTCCCCACCCTCACGGGACCTCCTACCAGGCCCAAGAGATCTCCCCACCCAGCAGACAGGCCTGACCACTAAGTGCCATGTTCATTTCTCATCACTCTCTTCTGGGACATTCATGTGGGCATGGGGCAGGGAGAGGATGCAAACATTAACTCTGTGTGTGCTGGAGTCCATGCGCTTGCCCTGTACTGTGAGGACCAGGGATGAGAGAAGGAGACCCCCCTCCCCTGTCCTGGCTCATTATGGGAAAGAAAGTCCACATCCTACAACCCCAACACGGCAGAGGTCTTTCTTGCTCCCTCTCAACTTGGGTGACGGAGCCAAGCCCACCCCTGCGCCACCTCCCTGCTCCCCCCACCAAGAGATGATGCTTTGGGGTCTTGGGACCCCAGCTCCAGGGCCCTGAAGCGGCAGGGGTGAGGGTCAGTCACGGAGTGGGTGAGGGCCATCAGAAGAGAGAGGCCTTTTTCTTGAGTTCATTCCGCTTCCACAGAGCCAGCTTGCCAAACTCTTCAGGAGACATGGAGAAGACCCTAGAGAAGTCTTCTGCTGACAGGTGCCTCTGCGAGGGGACACATGGTGGCAGTTTAGGGGGAGGAGGCACAGGTGGGACTGGGCCGAGTGACCAGGAGGTGGTCCTCCCCAGCAGGAAGCCCCTCACCCACCCTGCACATTGTCCCTGCATACCTCCAGCCTCATCCGATCCACACCTGGAGGCAACTTGGTTCGCCCCCTATTGGTCACCACCAGCATTTCATAAGGATAGATCTGGGGGTTGGGGAGGAGAGGGGGGCAGTATTAGGTTCATAGAGGTGCCTGTCAACCTTACCCCTGCTGTTCCCCAGGCCCCCTTATCAGCCTGAAGGGGCCGTGGGGGCTCATGCCATCTTGCCATTCAATTTCCGTGCTGCCCCTCCCAACATCAGCCCAGAGGACCCCTCAGTGCATTCACTTCTCTGGCTTCTCCCCAAGCTGGCCCTCCCCCGCTAGAGACGGTTCTGTCCCCTGCCCGCCACCCCCTGCCTCTGCCCCTGCCCCTCACCTTCTGCTCCAGCACACAGGGCAGGGAGTTCCCCCGGTCCATCCTCCCCCTCTGGCCCTCTCCATTCTGGGGAGACCAAAGCCGCAGTGAGCCAGAGTGCGGCAAGGAGACCTCCCCAGCCTTTTCATGTGTTTCTTGCGGCCTCACCAGGTGACTCCGTGGCCCCACAACCCCCTCCCCCAGCACTGCCGTCTCCCCATCCATCCATGGCTTCCGTGGTCCACATGTTCCCCTCCGGAGGGCACTCACCTGCAGGCCTGCAGAAGAGAAGAGTCACTGTTCAGAGGTGGCTCTGAGGTCAGCAGGCCTCCAACCTGCCAGTTCAGCCTCCCCCACCTCCAGCCACAGAGCCCTGCCCACATCGCACACACAGGCTGCCCATGGAGCCTGCTCAAGCCCCTTGCCCAGCATCAAGTCAGCCCTGTCTCTCACCTGGGCTTTCAGCCTCACTCCCAGATGGGCTGAAGTCTGTAGACTGGAGCTGGAGAGGACACAAAAGGATCAGAGGAGATGGGAGTGTACTGCATCGTTCCCTTTCACCCCCTGCCCGCTGCCCCGCCTGCCCGAGTACCCCGTCCCTCACAGGCCCCACATGCCCACCCTTCCCTAGCAATCTGTGAGTTCGGTGCTGGGACCTTACCCGGCTCAGGGTGGTCCTGCCATAGGCGGGGAGGGAAGAAGATTTAGACGTTCCTGCGTGCAAGGCTGGAAGAGAGCAGGAGGCCCCGATTCAGTCCCTTTGGCCTGACAGTCATTCCTTGGCCTCCCCTGCCAGGGGCAGGGCCATGGAGAAGGGACTTAGGGGAACCCAGTGGACCTCTTTTGGTTTCCAGCTCCTGCCTGTTACCTGCAGCAGGTGACAGCATGCTGCAGTTCTGAACTGCCCCTGACGCCTCCCCTCTCTTTAACGGACGTGCGCAAAATAGACATTTGGGTCAAAGGTCCAAGTGTTCAAATTCAGAGTCAGATGATGAGCTAAGTCACGTCTGACTCTTTGTGACCCTGTGAAATGTAGCCCGCCAGGCTCCTCTGTCCATGGGATTCTCCAGGCAAGAATACTGGAATGGATTCCCATTCCCTTCTCCAAGGGATCTTCCCAATTCAGGGATCAAACCCACATCTCTCCTGCATTGGCAGACAGGTTCTTTACCACTAGCGCCACCTGGGAAGCCCCAGGTGATGAGGCTCACCATCATACGATGAACCTCTGGGATACAAAAATAAGTCTAAAATAAGTCCAAAGAATCAAATTATTACAGTTTTATGTTTAGCAATGTTAGTAATCAAATTTCAAATGCCTGATGTCATAAAACAGAAGCAGTCATTCTTCCAGCACTGTCAGCTGCTAGATGGCACCGCAGTTGCTTACGCTTGACATTCCCAAGTCAGATGTCACTTGCAATTAGACCTCTAATAGTATCACTAAGGGCTTCCCTGGTGGCTCAAATGGTAAAGAATCCTCCTGCAATGCCGGAGACCTGGGTTTGATCCCTGGGTTGGGAAGATGCCCTAAAGAAGGGAACAGCTACCCACTCCAGTATTCTTGCCTGGAAAATGCTATGGACAGAGGAGCCTGGCAGGCTACAGTCTGTGGGGTCACAAAGAGTGGGACATGACTGAGCAACTTTCACTTTCAACATCACTAAGCTTTCAAGAACTACAGCTTATAATTCAGGAAAATTGGTTTTCAGTAACAGGTTTCCTAGAAAGCTTCTTTGTTTGGGCTAATGTCAAAATTTCTTCATCTCCAGAGGCTAGACATTGCTGGCATTCTATAGCAATTGTTTTGACCAGCATTTTGTGTGTGTGTGTGCGTGAAAGTTTAGCCTGGATAGACTCAAAACTGTGAAGAATAATTGTTTTCTTCAAACATTCTTATAGGATATGTTATTTGGAAATTTGTGAGAATAAAATGCGTTTAGGGCAACCTCATTTTTTTCCTCTTGATACTTCTTACTTTTATATAGAGAACTGTCTGTTTTCACAACCCTCATTGCTGCTGCTGCTGCTGCTAAGTCGCTTCAGTCATGTCTGACTCTGTGCGACCCCATAGACGGCAGCCCACCAGGCTCCCCCGTCCCTGGGATTCTCCAGGCAAGAACACTGGAGTGGGTTGCCATTTCCTTCTCCAATGCATGAAAGTGAGAAGTGAAAGTGAAGTCGCTCAGTCGTGTCTGACTCTTAGGGACCCCATGGACTGCAGCCCACCAGGCTCCTCTGTCCATGGGATTTTCCAGGCAAGAGTACTGGAGTGGGGTGCCATTGCCTTCTCCAACAACCCTCATTAATTATTTTTAAATAATATTTATGTATTTAGCTGTGCCAGGCTTTAGTTATGGCCCGTGTGATCTGGTTCCCCGACCAGGGATCGAACCTGGGGCCCCTACATTGGGAATGTGGAGTCCTAGCCACTGGACCACCAGAGAAGTCCTTCATTCATTACTGAAGTACTTCACCTTTGTGATAATAAGTATGCACTTCTTCCTTGATGGACTAGTAGAATTTCAAGTATAAGGTTTTCACTCCTAATTACTTCTAGATAGATTATGTTTGAAAGTGACCATTAATTTCAATGTTACCATTAAGTCAGAATGACAAGCCTGTTCGTAATTCTGCAACTGTCAAGGCTGATCAGCTATGCTCGTAATCTACTCGATCATGTGACCATTGGTCCCATACAAGTTCAGGGATGCCAACAATGATGCTGATGCAGGCATTTCGCTACTCAACTCTGCAAGGCCGAATGCACATTAAAGAGCTAATTTTGCCTGACTAGTTAATCCTGGTGGAGCATGAGGGCTGAATCCAACCTCCGGGACATTTCTCTCTTTCTGCTTCATTCTTCAGGCCTTAACTATTTATTCTACATTCTCTAAAAAAGCCTACCATAACTCTTCCCACCCACACTGAAATATCATCCAGCTGAAATATCACTTTGATGACCAGGTGGATGTCCCAGCCATCTATGAGCCTTAACAGTTCCTTGAGTCCCCCAACCCAGTGACCTTCACTTCTGCTCCACAGCAGGCAACCCCTTCCAATGGTCAGCTCCTGGATCCTGTTGTCCATAGCGGCTTCACCTTGACATTGAAGCCTGGGTATCCCACTTTGGGGTCACAGCGCCCTTCTTTGTTTGAAGTTTTCCATCGGCCACATTCCTGGCATGTCTGCTGGTCAGTCTCATGGGGCCTCCAGCATCTGCATTCCCCAGTCTCCCCTGACCTTCAACCTGTGACTGGGCATATGCTGCTGCTGCTGCTAAGTTGCTTCAGTCTTGTCTGACTCTGTGCGACCCCATAGACGGCAGCCCACCAGGCTCCCCCGTCCCTGGGATTCTCCAGGCAAGAACACTGGAGTGGGTTGCTATTTCCTTCTCCAATGCATGAAAGTGAAAAGTGAAAGTGAAGTCGCTCAGTTGTGTCTGACTCTTCCCGACTCCATGGACTGCAGCCTACCAGGCTCCTCCATCCATGGGATTTTCCAGGCAAGAGTACTGGAGTGGGGTGCCATCGCCTTCTCCGGACTGGGCATATAACCTTGAGTATTTTGGATTTTCCTGGTGACTCAGATGGTAAAGACTCTGCCTGCAATGCAGGAGACCCAGGTTCGATCCCTGGGCTGGGAAGATCCCCTATAGAAGGGAATGGCAACCCACTCCGGTATTCTTGTCTAGAGAATCCCATGGACAGAGGAGCCTGGTGGGCTACAGTGCGTGGGGTCCCAAGGAGTCGGATACGACTGAGAGACTAACACTTCTACTTTCACACTTCCATCCACTTAGCAGCTCCTCTGGCCACTTAGTCCCTCAGCACGTGCCTTACAAAACTCTAACCCTGGGACTTCCCTGGTGGCCCAGTGGCTAAGACTTCATGCTCCAAATGCAAGGGTCCCGGGTTCGATCCCTGGTCAGGGAACTAGATCCCACATGCTGCAACTAAAGATCCTGCATGCCACAATGAAAATCGAAGATCCTGCCTGCTGCTGCTAAAACCCAGCACAGCCAAATAAATTAATTAAATACTTTAAACATTTAATATGAAGAAAAAACTCCTCTTGTTAAAACACAAACAAAAAACTCTAATCTGCAACAACCTTGCGCTGCCCTTCAGCCCACAGGCTATGGGAAGCACCACCCCGTGTGGGTGAGTATCACTACAGACCCTAAACCCTCTGCCCAGTCCCCATTCCCAGCAGAAACTGTTCTGAACCTTCACCACTCTCACTGAGCCTCACCTGAGCTCAGCGTGCGTGTGGGCTAAGTCACTTCAGTCGTGTCTGACTCTTTGCGACCCAATGGACCGTAGCCTGCCAGGCTCCTCAGTCCATGGGGATTCTCCAGGCAGGAATACCAGAGCAGTCTGCCATTCCCTTCTCCAGGGGATCTTCCCAACCCAGGGATCAAACCCGGGTCTTCCGCATTGCAGGCGGATTCTTTGCCCAATTTCTCATGTGGCCTGCTCTCAGGTCCAAGTCCCAGACCCTTTCAAGGTCAGCCTCCTGCATCCTAAGACTGGGTCTCTTTCCCCACTTCTTCCCAGCCAGTGCTCCCAGGGGATCATAGTTAAGTGCTCCTCAAGCACTTAAGCTCTCGGTGAACCTTGTTAAGCCCTCGGTGCCTTGTCCTTCTCTCCTCTATCTCTACACAATAGGATTTTTTCTCATGGTCCCATTACCACATATAAGCTGAAGATTCTACCTGAGCCCTGACTCACCCCTCAAGCTTCCAACTCAGTCAAACTCAGTATCCCACCTACATGCACTTAAGACCCAACATATCTCAAACAGTGTCTTCGCCTTTCCCCTGACACCTGCCCCAGGTCTGTCATTACCCAGAACCCAAGGCAAAACCCCCACTCATCTCTCCCTCACTGCCCAAATCCAATCAGCCACTCAGTCCTGTTGATTCCAACTCCTCTACAGATCTTCCTTGGCTTATGATGGAGTCACGAGCCCATAAACCATCGTAAGTCAAAATGCATTTAACAGGGCTTTGCTGGTGGTCCAGTGGTTAGGAATACACTTTGCAATGCAAGGTATTCCGGTTTGATCCCTGGTCCAGGAAGATTCCCACATGCTACTGGGCAACTGAGCTCATGGGCCACAACTGATGAGCCCATGAGCCTCAACTACTGAGTCCATGTGCCACAACTACTGAAGCCCACACACCCTAGAGCCTGTGCTCCACAATAAGAAAAGCCACTTCAATGAGAGGCCCTTCCACCACAAGCAGATTAGCCCAAGCTCGCTGCAACTAGAGAAAGCCTGCATGGCAATGAAACCCATCACAGTCAAAAATAAAATAAATTTTTAAAAAAAGCATTTAATACACTGAACCCACCAAACATCAGAGCTTAGCCCAGTCAACCTTAAACGTGCTCAGAACACTTACAGGAGCCTACTGCTGAGCAAAATCCTCTAACACAAAGTTTATTTGACAATACAGTGTTGAATCTCTCATGTAGTTTACTGCATACTGTACTGAAAGTGAGAAACAGAACAGCTCCCTGGGTACAGAATGGTTGTTAAGTGTACGGTTTGTTTCCTGTCTTGATGGTGTGACTGACTGGGAGCTATGGCTCACTGATGCCGCCCAGCATCTCAGGAAAGCACTGTAGGACTTCCCTGGTGGTCCAGTGGCTAAGATTCTGGGCTTCTTGAGGGCACAGGCGTGGGTTTGATCTCCATTTTTGCACAATGTGGCAAAAAAAAAAAAAAGAGAGAGAGCATCATACTGCACATCACTAGCCTGGGAAAAGGTCAACATTCAAAACTGGACATTTCTCCTGAATGCATATTGCTTTTGCACCATTGTAAAACTGAAAATTTTTAAGTTCTGGGTTATTACTATACAGACTGTATCTGTATAATTCTCAAACTCATTCCCTCTTCCCTGGCCTATGAATATCTTTAGCCTTTAACCAGACAACTGGAAAGGGTGGCAGATTGTCTCCAAAGACTTGCAACATCATCTCTGAGCCTGTGTGCCCTTGGGTGGTTCCTATCATCAAGAAGCAGAATCTTTTTCCTCTCCCTTGTGTCTGGGGGGCCTGATGACCTGCTCTGACCAGAAGGCACTGGAAGGATGCCCTACAGCTTCCAAGGCCAGGCAGTGAGAGGCCTCAAGCTTCCAGTTTGGGGTTCTCAGATCTGCCCCCCTCCTCTCCAGCCACTGTGTTGGAAGGAAGCCCAGGCTAGCCTTGGTGATGAGCACCGTGGCACCAAAGCCCTGGCCACTCTACCACAGGCTCTGTGCTCTGTAATTCCAGATTTCCAGAGGCCCTCTCCACTGGCTGGATGTTTGCTGCTCCTGGCCTTTGCTCCCACACCATCCCTAGGATCTTCACTGCCCTTCTCCCCCACTCACTGTGTCTCATTCTGCAAGACTCCAACTCTGGAACCCAGGCCCTGTCAGCATCCTTTCAAAGCACTTCAAATGTAGTTCTCATCTCCCAGCACCTGCTATGCTGTGCTAAAACCCCAGTTTCCATGTTACTTCTCCCCCATGTCCTGAAGCTACCAGAAGGCAGCACTATAGTGTTTTACTCTTTATATCCCCAGGGATCAAGAATATGGTGAAGCGTGAGTTGCTCAATCAGTCGTGTCCGATGCTTTGTGACCCCATGGACTGTAGGCCACAAGGCTCCTCTATCTGTGGGACTTCCCAGGCAAGAATACTGGAGTGGGTTGCCATTCCTTTCTCCAGGGGATCTTCCCAACCCCAGGATAGAACCGGCATCTCCTGAGTCTCCTGTATTACAAGCAAATTCTTTACATTCTGAGCCACCAGTGAAGCCCTAAGAACATGGTAGACACCCAATAAATGCTTGTTGAATTAAATGAAATATGCTAATTCTGTTTTAACTGATGCCATTTTTTGTCATCTAATTTTGTTCCATAGCTGGTGCTCTTGCCCTAAGGAGGGTGTGAGCACCCTGGGCCAGCACCGGAATCTTCTCCATCTTGTACACCCACAGTAGCACAGGGCTGGGCATGTGACAGACTCAGTGGAGTATTTGATTCAGGGTCTAGCCAGGTGATTCTGAGCCCCCTCGATGACACTCACAGGTATGGAAGGGTGTCCGGTCAGGCAGAGAGCGGGTTTTCCTCCGAATAGGCAATGACTTTTCCATCTCTTCTTTCAAGATCATCTTTCCCAAGTTGGAAGTAACCTGGGGAAGGAGAGAGGAAGATGGATCCAAGGCGGCATCAGTACTTGTTTCTTCTTGTTTTTAACTTTTTTGACTGCATTGCATGGCATCTGGGATCTTAGTTCACTGACCAAGGATTCACTTAAGACTCCATGCTTGCATTGGAAGCATGGAGTCTTAACCACTGGACTGCCAGGGAAGTCCTGATACTGGACTTGTTTCTCATCTCCAAAAGGTTTGGAGTTGGGTCATTGGAAAAGACTCTGATGCTGGGAGGGATTGGGGGCAAGAGGAGAAGGGGACGACAGAGGATGAGATGGCTGGATGGCATCACTGACTCGATGGACATGAGTCTGAGTGAACTCCGGGAGTTGGTGATGGACAGGGAGGCCTGGCATGCTGCAATTCATGGGGTCGCAAAGAGTCGGACACGACTGAGCGACTGATCTGATCCGATAGCACAGGCAGGAGTGGGGACAGAGTTCCTGAGGGGCTGGGTGGTAACCTGGAGCCCATGGAGCCTGTCCTTCTTGTGGGAAGCTCTGCCACATTGGGTCTGGTCACCCTTGAGAGCAAGGAGTCAGAGCTGCTTGGTGTTAACTCTGCCCCAGGGGCCTCTGCATCCCAGGCCACAATGCCTAGAGCACAAGCCCATGTCACCAACAGTGGTCTTTCTGTGACTCCCTGGACCCCCTCTCTCTGCTTGGAGGCCAGCAGTCTGCTCACTCCTTTCTCCTCGTCCCATGAACTACTGTGGCTGCTGAAGCCTAGCACTGTCCACGCCACCCTTTTCTGTGCTTTTGGTCCTAATCATAAGTGGCATCCCCCACAGTGACATGCAATCCCCGTGTCCCTGTCAAAGCATAGCCTGACATCCTGGCAAAGAAGGGGAGCTCCTCACATGTTCTGACCACCATACTCTTCAGACATGAAGTCACTCAGATCAGAACAGAAGACACTGGAAGGATGCCCCGTGGCTTCTGAGGCCAGGCTCTGAGAGGGCTGGTAGCTTCCAGTTTGGGGTTCTCAGATTGCCTCGCTCCTCTCCAGCCACCATGTTGGAAGGAAGCCCAGGATGACACAGGGAGGCGGGCGGGGGTCTCCAGACACTACCTTACTGAGTTCCTCTCTCTGCCGCTCCCTGAGAGCCTTCATCTCCTCCCCGGAGTCGTCATCCTCTTCCTCCTCCTCCTCCTCGGCCCCCCTCCTCGACGCCTTCCGCTTCCTCCATTCTGTCTCTGGGGAGCAGAGGGAAACAGGCACATCAGTCAATCAACACGTACTCAACTTGCCGCTCCCTAGGGCTGCACCTTGAAGGGAACACTGCAAATCATTAAAAGCAATGTTTTCTAGTCTTGTAGTGAAGCTGGGTAGGTCACACATGCCCATGAGACTTAAAAGTCACTGGGGACCAAGACCTCATCTCATTTCTCTTGCTCTTTCCAGAGCTCTCATCACAGAGCCTGGGACGCAGTACAAATTCAACAAATATCTGTTAAGCAGTGAAAGAAATGAACGGAAAGTGAATTAATGACTAACAAGCAGGGTCATTTACACTGAGAGGGATGGGAATGCTGGGAATGGGGGAGCAGGAGCCTGGAGGGCTCATGCAGGGGATGGGAGTGGGTTCCTGGGGCTTCGGCCGGGCCTATGAGGCAGTGTCTGGGCCTCCCTCTCCCCTCTCCAGCAGTTTCTCCTACCCACAACAGCCAGTGATGGGGGGCACGGCCAGTAGTCCGTTTCGATCTTGGCTGGCTGATTGGGGTCAGGAGGCTGGGCTGCGGGGAACTTGGAGGACTCGATGATGAGGTCCTCAATGGGGTGCTTGCTCTGAGGGCTGCCTCCTGTGGACTCTGCTGGGGTGAGGGGGAGGTCAAGGTCAGCCCCGGGCATACCCCGCCCAGCAGGCCACCTCCCACCCCAGCTCCCCACTCGCTCACATCTCCCTCTTCACACCTGTAAGATCGTGGATACAACAGCAATACATGAGGAAGAGCACAGGGCATGTTATGAACATCTCCGCTCCTATGGCCCTCCCACCCTCAGTGCAGCCTCCCAGCAGGTGGTGGGAAAGGGGGTGCTGGTCTGTCAGGGGAACCCTCACCTCTCTGCTTGTAGATGGGGGGCTTCTTGTAGATATTGGAATCTGGGCGAGTGGTCTCTGTGGAGAGGGAGCAACAGTGGATGAGAAGGAGGCGGTGATGATTGGGAGGGATGTTAGTGATGATGACGGGAAGGCTGGGTCAGAGGAGGGAATGGAGACATGGATTGGGAGGAGGTAGGAAGTTCTCAGGGGCCTGCCAAGAGCCAAGACAGAACTGGAGATCCTAGAACCGTCTCTCCCTCAGGGATTGGGACGTTTCACACTTTTCTGTCTGGGTGGGAGGGAAAATGCAACAGGTCCACCCTCTCTGGGAGCTCTGCCTGGGTTCCAGCATTAGCCAGTTCTGCTGGTGTGCATATACTCCAGAGAATAGGGGACTAAGAGTAAGGCAATTTGGTTCCTGAAGGAAAAAAAGAGGTCTTAGGGCAAGGATGTAGCCACGCTAATAGTAAAACCTACCAGGATGATGGAAATGGGGCAGGCTGGTCCGGGGGGTCCCAGCAGTTCTCGGGGCTGAAGCCTGAGCGATGGTTCCAGGAGACCGGCTCTCTGCCCACACCTGCAGAGCAGAAGTGTGGTTCACTGCAGCTCCCAGGCCCCCACCCCACCCCTTCCACTATCTTGGTGTTCCCACCCTAGCAGCCCACACGCCCCCAACCCCAGGGCAGAGGAGGGCTGTCCAAGGACTTGATCTACTAATGGTGCCTGATCCAGAAGAAAGGATTAAGTGAGATCTTGGGTCAGACACAGATGAACCCAGAGCTGGCCAGTGACAGGACAAGGTCCACTGATTCCATCACCCCCTAGGTTCTGCCGAGCCCAGCCTGGATGTGTGTGGGGCAGGGGTTAGCCCCATCAGAGCAGGGCTGGACCAGTGTCAGGCGCGGGGCAGACTCACCTCTGGGGATGGTGGGGGGGATGTGGATTTGGGTGACAGCGAGCGCTGTGAATGGAGAGGAGGCTGGTCAGAGCCACAAGGGTGGGATTAAACCCTCGTCCCTAGGACCCCACATGGGCTACTTCTTCCCCCTCGCCCAATCCTGCAATTGCTCCGCTGATTTCTGGGCCACCTCTTCTCTCTCAGTCCTTGGCAGCTCTCAGGGCTGGCCCTCCACCCTCTCTTTCCTGAAGAGGGTCCTAAAACTTTCCCGAGGACCCATGAAGAAGCAGAAGAAGCTGAGGATTCTGGATCAGTGTCCGTGTGCTCCGAGGGCCAGCTGAAGGTGGCTCTGGCCCTGATCCCAGAGCTGAGCAACGACGGGAAGGGACAAGACCCACAGTATCCAGGATGGAGTCAGGGCCCCTCACCAGGCATTTAAGTCTCCCCATAGCCTGGCCTTCTCTCTCTGCTCAGCCATGACACAGTCCCCTTCTCCAATACAGTTTGCAAAGTACCTGTCCCGAGTTATCTCGTGCATTGACTACCTGGTGAGGTGGATCGGCAAAGGTATCACTTCTATTTTGGAGGAGGGGAAACTGAGACCTCATCATCACACAGGTCACATTCAGCTAGGACTTCCGGCCTCCAAGTTCAGGCTGCTAAACTCGGCCTCTGAGCTGCTGGCTTCTGCATGCTTTCCACAAATGTGCTCACTTTCTGCCCACTCGCGCCCCATTCCTACATGACCCCACTCCATGCTGCTACCACTCAAACATGGCCTCTCCTGCTCTCTACCTGGAACCGGCTGGAGGCCAGTCCATCTCTGCCTGATTTGTAGTACAAACACTCAGTCACCAGCTGACTGGTGATTCCCGTGCACAGGTTCTCTTTCTTGTTTTGGCATCTGGCCTCCAGGAAAGAAAGTGTGAGAGGGATTCTGTCCCCCACCCAGTGCGACTGGGGGAGTCCTTGCCCCGAGTCCCATCCAAGAGGACCCTCCCACCCTTTACCTCCCGGCTTCTGGGCAGCTCCACGTGTTCCAGCAGAGAATAGGTAAAGTGGGGCTCATAGATCATGAGGTCAGGCCTCTCGATGTCCAGGATGGCCTTGTCCTTGGGGATGGCAGCCAAGTCCTTATAGCCCAGCACTTGATTGTCCATCTTGGCCTGAAGGGAAATGGTACCCATGGAACAGAGGAGCCAAAAGCCTTATCTAGAATACTGACCTTATGAGCCCGATTTGCAATTTATTAGGAAGAAGATGGGCAGCCATGATAGAGATCAGCTCCTATAAGTTAACATTTCTATTGTTTTCATTCTAAGGGTTTAAAGTGAAAGTGTTAGTCACTCAATCGTGCCGACTCTTTTGACCCCATGTATTGAAGCCCACCAGGCTCCTCTGTCCGTGGGATTCTCCAGGCAAGAATACTGGAGTGAGTTGCCATTCCCTTCTCCAGGGGATCTTCCTAACCCAGGAATCAAACCTGGGTCTCCTGCATTGCAGGCGAATTCTTTACCGACTGGGCCACCAGGGCAGCCCCTAAGGGGTTTTCAGTTCAGTCGCTCAGTCGTGTCCCACTCTTTGCGACTCCATGGACTGCAGCATGCCAGGCCTCCCTGTCCATCACCAACTCCCAGAGTTTACTCAAACTCATGTCCATTTAGTCGGTGATGCTAGAGTGATCTTAAAACAATGATAATCCTTCACCTAGCACTTTGGGTACAAGGAGACAGGACCAGACCAGCAGGAGGAGGTACGCGGAATCTTCTCTGGATCTGGGGCTTTCTCTGCTTGCCATCCTGGCAGGACCATCGTCGTCTGAGTGAAGCTGCCCAGCACACAGCCTGTCCCGGACTCCTCCCTCCTCCCAGCCTTAGGACGCTGGTGGCCAACGGGTACTCACCACGATGCTGGAGGGAGAGCCGGGAACACTGGAGTCTCGGGAGGAGCTGACGCTCCCAGGGGAGGTAAGTGGTTGCTGGGGAGAGCGAGAAGGCAGGCAGGTGGGAATGTGCGTGGGTGCCAGGGCCGGGCTGGAGCAAGCGGGCTGGGGAAGGGGAGGGTTTCCCTAGGCCTCGGGGCTCCGGGGTGCGGTGCCACGGGCAACCACCAGGTGGCACCCTTGACTCCCGGACCTGACCCTCTGCAGGGAGCCGGGCCCCCACCGCGTGCCCCTCTGTCTCCAGCATCCCACTGCCCCTGCGTGGGTGCAGCCCCGCGCACCTTCTGCAGTCGTTCCATGCAGCAAGGATGTAGACGGCCGGATCACTCTCGGGATCCTGTGCGCGAGGGGAGACGACGCAGGCGTCAGGCTCTGTCCGGCTCCTGGGCGCTGCGCGCTTGGGGCCGCGAGAGCAGAGAGGGCGCTCCCCCGGGCTGTGGCGCCCTCATCCCTCGGTGACTGTCCAGGCTGCTGGCCGAGTGCAGGGCCTGGAAGGGGAGGGAGAACGTGCCAGCCGGGTCTGTCGGACCCGTAATCTCCGAGGGCGGGGGCGAGGACAGCCCCCTCTGGCCCAGCGTATCTCCGGGGAGCAGGGCTTCGGCTTTCTCATTTGCTCAGCCCGCGGGGACATCCAGCCGCCCGTCGCCCTCGGCAGCGAGACGGGAAAGCGGACGGGCTGCACTTGTTTTTAAGCCATTGTTCTCTGGTTGGAAAGGAAATGACGGCAGGGGTCAGCCATTCCCAAGGCAGTCTCCACATCCCTTCTTCCTCACACCTGCCCTGCCCGGCCTATGGTCAGTTTCAGGCCCAGGGTCTCACTCCCTTGCCATGGCCTTTCCTTGGCTCTGTTCTTGGGCCGTTGCCCCTCTCCCTCTTAACCTACTGTCCAAGGTACCACACCCTCTCATAGCCCAGAAAGGTGTGGTGATTTTTTTGTTTTTATTTTTTTGCCCCACAATATGGCATATAGTATCTTAGTTCTCCCACTAGGGGATGGAACCCATGCCCCGGGTGTTGGAAGCACAGAGGCTTAACTATCCATGGACTGACAGGGAAGTCCCCTGCCACCCCAGAAAGCTTTAACACAGAAGGTCTTAGTAATACTATGAGGTGGCTACAGCAGGCAGGAAGGACAGAGCCAAGGCAACTTGATGGGAAGCAGTCAGGTCACTGACTGGGAACTGTCTCTCTGCCCTGGGTAGGATCCCTGACCAGTGGAGAAGGGAGGGGAGCCACAGCCCCCTGTGCCTGTCCCCGTACAGCGAAAATCTCACTTGCAGGCATTTGGTAAAGCAGCCTGGGGACCAAGGCCACATCCCAGTTGCCTACCATCTTGGAATGCCTGAGTTGAGGCTGCCCTCCGAGGTACTACTTTGCTGCAAGCCAGAGCCCCCTGGTTCAGCAGGAAGGCCTCTGGGCTGGATCCTGGGGAGCTGGGTCCTATCTGCTGCAAATATTAGGAGTTCCCCTGGGGGCACAGCCCAGATCTGCTTCCTCAGTAACTTTCTTAGCAATCTTCCCATCCTCCCTGCACATCCCTGGACCAAACACATAATAACCATTCATTTAATGCCTGGCTGAGTTTCCAATGTGATGGTGACAGTGAGACTGTCTTCCAGCTGCTGGCAGTAAGCCACAGAATGAAGAAAGCTGATGGCTACAAAAGGTACAGGGAAGAGGCAGCAATCACGTAGTGGTTAAGAGTGTGGGCTCTGGACTGGAATGACTGGGGAGAGGAGACTCGGCTACTCAGAAGCTGTGTGACCTTGAGCAAGTTACTTACCCTCTCTGTGACTCATATTCTCATCTGTAAACTGGAAGATAGTTACAATATCTGTGTTATAGGGTTGCTCTGATTATTAGGCAAGTTATAACATGTGAAGTGTTTGAAATATAAATTCTATGTAAAATGTTAACTATTATGATGTCTATTGGAGAAGGCAATGGCACCCGACTCCAGTACTCTTGCCTGGAAAATCCCATGGATGGAGGAGCCTGGTAGGCTGCAGTCCATGGGGTCGCTGAGGGTCGGACACAACTGAGTGACTTCACTTTCACTTTTCACTTTCATGCATTGGAGAAGGAAATGGCAACCCACTCCAGTGTTCTTGCCTGGAGAATCCCAGAGATGGGGGAGTCTGGTGGGCTGCTATCTATGGGGTCGCATAGAGTCGGACACGACTGAAGCGACTTAGCAGCAGCAGCATGATGTCCATCTCCCTGAAGACTGATGAATTTAGATGGCTTTTTCATAGCCATTCTGCCACAGAAGGTCATGAAAGACAGGTCATTAGTGCTCCCAGTCTTATCTGTGACTCTATATCAGGCCATTCTATTTCTCACTGTCTCTCCACCACCAAACTGCCTCCTGGAGCATAGGCAGCTCACTCCCACTCCCCTACTTTTATGCATGCCCTTGAACTATTCTCTTCTCCCAGATCCCACCCATCTGTCAAGGGTCATCCTTAACACTTCTCCTCTAGGAGACCTTCCCAGTTATTCTAGTCCTCACTGATAAACTCTACTCTGAATTCCAGTGGAACTTAAAAAGAGACCATGTAACTCAGTCCTTGATTATATGTTGCCTGACATGTATTTTTGCTAACTAGAATGACTGCTAATTTCTACAATAATAATAGCTATTATTTTTTTTGAATACTCAAGCTGGGTATTTTGACAAGCGCTTTACAAGGATTATTTTGTTTCATCCCCCTAACAACCCTATAAGGTTGACCTGTTTTACAGATGAGAAAGCAGAAGTTCAAAGAGGTTAAAAACTTGTCCAGCATTGTGGAGGTGAAAATGACTGTGTCTTCAGCACTGGCATGATTCATAGTGCCTTCCCAGTACTGTGTCAGGTTCACGTTGTGGACAGGCTAGCATTTGTCACATTTCTTAAGTCTTTTTGGAATTTTAGAGTCAAGGGTTTCTAAGACGAGACTCTGACCATCAGGGTTACACTAGGTATTTGGTGCCCATGGAAAGACTCCATTCCAGAGCTTCATCTTTCTCTTGCTTTCTTAACATTTACTTTGTAATGCTTTTAACTAGGTGTCTGAGGACCAGAATAAACTCTAGTGTATATTCAAAGAGCTATTAGCTCCCTCTCACTCCTCTTTCATCTTTACCTTGTTAACAGACAGTATCAAAATAGCCATACACTTGACTTAGTCCTAGAGGCAAGCACTCACCCATCCACCCACCTACCCATCCATCCATCCACCCATCCACCTACCCATACATACATACATCCACTTACCCACTGGGTTGTGTATTGTTTTATCCATCCATTCACCAAACACTTTCTGAGCACCTATTCTTCAATGACCACAGACCATTGTGGTCTTATGGAGAATAGAATGATAAGTCAAAGAAGCTAAGCTGCCCCTCTAGAAATGAGACCATGTGTGTAGATAATACCCCTGCAAACAAACAGTTACATATGCCAGATAAGATAGTATAAGGGGTGATGCAGTGGTTAGAGCTCTGTACTCCCACTGCTGAGGGCCAGGGTTCAATCCCTGGTTGAGGGACTAGGATCCCACAAACTATGGAGTGCAGCCAAAACAAAAAAAGATGGTATAAGGGGCTGTGAGAGGTCACAGGAGAGACGAATCAGTATCAAGAGGGGGGAATAAAAAATTTTCTTAGACGTGTTGGTGGTTTTAGTTGCTAAGTCACATCTGACTCTTGGTACCCCATGGACTGTAGCCCACCAGGTTCCTCTGTCTATGGGATTTTCCAAGCAAGAAAACTGGAGTCAGTTGCCATTTCCTTCTCCAGGGGATCTTCCCTCCCCAGGGATCGAACCTGCATCTCATGCATTGCAGGCAGATTCTTTGCTGACTGAGCCACAAAGAAAATCCTTTCTTTGAAGAGGAGGTATTTAAGGCAGGCCTTGAAAGGTGCCTAATTGGAGATCCTGGAAAAACCAAAAAGGGATCCTTGGAAGAGATAGCAGCATGATGGAAACTGGAGACACGGGGAAGCACTATGTCTGTCTGGGGACAGCAAACATGGCTGAACTGTGGAGCTCAAGAGGTTGAGACAGTTTTAGGGCAGGAGGCTGGGAACCAGACTGTAGATGCCTTGAGTTTAGACTAGAGGATTCTGAATATATTCTGTGGGCAACTGGGGCTATGGAATGCTTAGGAACTTTTTTCAAAATGAAGAAGTGATAGATCTAAGCAGTGCTTTGGGGAAATGAGTCTGGCTGCAGACTGGGAGATGGATTAGACAGGTCCACAGAGAGACCAGCCAGGAAGTTATGGCAGTAGTCCAGGCAGCGGATGGTGAGGCGCTAGACTTGGGCCTGGGGCCGAAGAGGCAGAATGTGCAAAACAGAACTGGATCTGGAAACCCCACCAGAAGGAGGGACAGGCAGTGACAGGAGAAGGGGAGGCAATGAGTTCACTTCTTGCCAGGTTGATATTGAGGTGGGGGCAGTAGCGGGAAACACAAATTTGGGAGCCATTTTAGCTAGAGGTGGTAGTCTGCACATGAGATTGCCAATGGAGAAAGAAGATCAAAAATAGCATTCTGGGAAGTACCTAGAGGACTAGAAGCAAAAAGGAGCTGGAGATGGCCTGAAAGGGAGGGCGAAGACGAGGGCTGGGGGTATACCTAGTGATTCTTTGTTTTCAGTAAAGGACCTAATAAACAGTGAAGGTACAATAAATATGAGAGAAAGGGTGGTGTGTGCTGTGCTCAGTCGTGCCCGACTCTTTGCAACTCCATGGGCTGTAGCCCACCGGGCTCCTCTGTCCATGGAATTTTCCAGGCAAGAATACTGGAGTGGGTTGCCATTTCCTTTTCCAGGGGATTTTCCCGACCCAGGGATGGAAGCCCTGACTCCCAAGTTGCCTGCATTGCAGGCTGATGCTTTACCACTGTGCCACCTGGAAAGAAAGGCATTTGGGGAGGGAAAGAGGGGTTGAGAAAGAATGTCATGAAGGAACTTCCCAAGTAGTCTGGTGGCTAAGATTCTACATTCCCAAAGCTGGGTTCCTGGTCAGGGAACATTCTACAGCTAAAGATCCTGCATGCTTCAACTAAAACCTAGTGCAGCCAAGTGTGTGTGTGTATATATATATATATATATATATATTTTTTTTTTTTTTTTTAAGAGAGAGAGAGAATGTTGAGAAGCCCAGAGTCCATTGCCCAGAGAAGGGAAGATGTGAAGATGTGTGTACAGGAGATACAGCTCAGCAGTTTGGCTGTCAAGGCCTGGCAGCCTCTGAGAGCATCCGCAAAGGAAGCGTGAAGCCTCCTTGTTAGTAATGGGGTGCAGGGTGGAGGGGTGCAGGTGGCCAGGAGGCATAGGCCAGGGAGGGGCAGTTCTGAGAAGTGTGATAGGCAGGCAGGAGGCAGGAGAGTAACTATGGAGGAGGTAAGCCTGGTTGAAGGTTTTTCAGTAAAAGGTTTGTAAGCAGTGGGGAGTGAGGAGTAAAGGCTCTCAGTGGGGAGTGAAGAGTAGAGAGAAAGAAATTATGGCTCCTCTGAAAGGAGAAGAAAGGGAAGTTGGTAACTGCAACCTAGGGGCATTTAGAGGGAGCTGATCAGAGAAGGCAATGGCAACCCACTCCAGTACTCTTGCCTGGAAAATCCCATGGACAGAGGAGCCTGGTAGGCTGCAGTCCATGGGGTCGCTAAGAGTCGGACACGACTGAGCGACTTCCCTTTCACTTCTCACTTTCATGCATTGGAGAAGGAAATGGCAACCCACTCCAGTGTTCTTGCCTGGAGAATCCCAGGGACGGCGGAGCCTGGTGGGCTGCTGTCTATGGGGTCGCACAGAGTCGGACACGACTGAAGCAACTTAGCAGTAGCAGTAGACACGACTGAAGCAACTTAGCAGTAGCAGTAGCAGATCCCAATCAGGAGGCTTCTATTTTCCCAAGAAAATTGAGAGAAGGCCATATGTAGACCCAACACGAGGGTTGAAAGTGAAAGGGTTAGTCTCTCAGTTGTGTTAGTCTCTCAGTAGTGTCAGACTCTTTGTGACCCCATGGACCGTAGCCCGCCAGGCTTCTCTGTCCATGGGATTCTCCAGGCAAGAATACTGGAGTAGGTTGTCATTTCCTCCTCCAGGGGATCTTCCCCACCCAGGGATGCAACCCCGGTCTCCTGCACTGCAGGAGGATTCTTTACCATCTGAGCCACCAGGTAAGCCCAGGTGGGTTAGGCAGAGGCTGAAGAGAGTAGAAAGGACTGTAAGGGTCATGGTGGGGCCTGTGGACAGCTGAGCATCTGGGAGAACAGACCTTCTACGTGTCCTGGAGCCTCGGGCTGAAGCTGGGGGTGGCCCAGGCAACCTTCCCTTGAACACCATTTGCGGGTGGCTACAGCATGGGGCAGTGACTGCCCATCAGAGTGGTTACTGCCCAGAGAGGGAGGGAAGAGGGCCACCGTGAACCAGGTCACAGGTTACAAGGTCTTGAACTGAGACGCCCCACTCTCCCCTGCACGAACACGGTCCTACAGGCGCAGCCACTCAAATGATTCAGAATAACGATGTCCCCGCTCTGGCCCCAGCCCCTTCTGCACAGCGTCCGCCTCATCCCTTGGGCTGGATCTCTTCGCTTTCTGCTCTGAGTCACCTTCTTTCTCCACAGCGCCTGGTGTGTTGGAAAGCACCCTGCGGCAACTGTTAATATCTTACCCTTTCGGGAACCTGGCATGTTAATTCGGGACTAACCTGAAGGAGTGAAGGTCTTACTAGTGAAATATTAAGCCAGCAGAGAAAATGTTTCGGGGTGGAGTAGGGGCGTGGGGGGAGGGAAGGGCGAGGGGGAAGGGAGGGACGGAGGGAGTGTTTTCGTAGCTTCTCTCAAATCACGTTTTATGACCGCGAACCGCTTACTCCACCCACGCGTAGCCCCTCCCAAAGCCAGTTTCCTCGCGCGTCCGCACCAGCTGCCCCTGCTCGATCGGCGCCTGCTCCCAATCGGTGCACACCCCTCGTCTATGCACGTGCACTCCCAGGTCCGGGCTGCCTCTGGTGTACAGACCAAGAGGGCAGGCTGCAGCAGGAAGGGAGGGCGCAATGAGAGGAAAGGGAAAGCGCCGAGGAGGAAGGCCAGCCCAGGTGGCGGAAGGGCCATCTCAGCTGGGCCGCGGCTCCCAGTCCTTCCATCTCCGCCCCACCCTCCCCAAGCTGTGCAGCTGCGCCTTATCTGAGCCCCCAGCCCGGCTCCACCTCACACCGCCCGCCCCGTCTCCATAGCAACTAGAGCCGCTTGGCCTGGGTGATAAGGCCCGCCCACCCATCCTCGCGGGGGCCGGTTCCAGGTAGGAGCTGAACCTGCCTCGGCTCCCTGGACTTTGAGAAACGGAGGCTCGACCCGAGGTTTGGATCCTCTAGTCAGCTCTCCCCCGCCCACATTCTAAACCAGCCACCACTTGCTCTGGGCCAGGGACTTGCACCCATCCTCTCTAGCTTCACACACGCTTACGTCTCCCCATTAGGCGATGAGAATACGGCTGAGAGATTGACTTGCCAACTCCCCCCGCCCCTACCCCCGCACCTACCCATAAAAGTCAAGCTGGAATTCCTACCCAGGTCTATCTCGCGTCAAAGCCAATGAATGCTCTTTTCCGTGGGTCCCCAAAGATCCCACTTTAATATGGACTTGGGATTTGGGGTCCCATGCGCTACCTTATACTGCGGAGCCACCAAAATCCGGCTCGCTGAACTGGCCTGTGGACAAGGAACAGAGAGGATGGGGGTTGGGGGAGGAGGTTGGCCTACGGGCTCTGTGCCCTGGGGCAGGGAGAAGCCAGGCTAGAGGCTGGCTGTGCAGACAGTAAAGGGCTAAACAGGTTACGCAATGGGCAGGCTGTCCCCGTAGGTTGGGGGTCAGGTGGGCATGATTCTACTCCTCTCCTTTTTCACCAATTTCATTTACAGTGTCCCTGCCTGCTTCACCCCATTTCTGAGTCCCATCCCGCTCTTTCTGCTTTCCATCCCCTTTTCCTTTCCTTTCTTCATCTTTCTTCCCTTGGCTCTGTTTCCCTTTCACCCTCTCCCCTTCCCGGCCCCACCCCCGCAGTTACTGTGGCAACAACTCAATGCCAGAAATAAAGGCAGGATCCAGCTAGGTCACCAGTTTCCAAAACAGCATCCCAGGGTGGAGAGGGGAAGGGTGGGCCAGAGCAGCCTGGCCCTACAGGGGAGGCCCTGAGGCTGGGGTCTGTGTCTGTGTTTGGGTAGCGCGGGACACCCACAGTCGCCCCTCAAATCCCCCTACCCTGGGCTGGTGGTTCATGGAAACATCCTGGCCAAGCCTGCGCCTGCACCTTTTTAAGACTGTTGGAATCCCCACTCCCCTCCTCTCATTTTATCCTTCTTCCCCACCCTATTTTTAAGCCCTGCTCTATCTGCTAGGAGTAGGGTTGAGCTTCCTCTAATGCCAACCCCCAACAGCACCCTCTCACACTCTGGTGAAGCATCATCACACAGGGGCAGGAGGGCCCAAAATCTGGGTCCCGTCTTGGGAACCCATCTGCTCAAGGTCCTGCTGCCCCTTACTTCTGATGACAGCAGGGCCCGGCCCTAGGCTCCCCCTTCCTCCTCCTCCCTTAAATATGCATCTCATCTTCCGGTTTCTTTTAGCTCTCTCTTGGGTTTCTGTATCCTCAATCTACACCCCCAGCTCTGAAGAGGCTCCTCTTTCTATGCCCCCAGCCCCTCAGGTTTGCTTGGTCCTCAGCTTGTTCCTGCTCTGGCCTCTATTTATAGCTGGTCCTGTTGGCAGGTGGTGGTGTCACTTTAACCAGCTGGATGGATAGGGCTGGGGGAGATGCAAGGGAGATGGGCTCCCAAATTCAGTTTCCTGAATCCTGGGGGCATCCCTATTCTGGTTTTTACATACACGCATAAGCTCCGAAGGAGGAATTCCTCAGACCTGCACCCCCAGGTGGACAATTTGGCTCAGGTGTTGGACATGTGGCCATGGCAAGGCTGGCAGCACGGAGCGCAGACCCCCGCTTAGGGGCACAGGCACTTCACCTACACAGGCAGCCCCCGCTGAAACACAGTTGCAAAGCAAACACACGCTGCTTGCAAGATCACGCCCCCACTTTCCCAGCAAGGCCCCCCCACGCTGCCATGCGGTACCTCTGACACCCGCTCACACCCCCGACCTTGTCTGCTGTTCTCCATGCTCACAGTCACCCGCCCCATGGGTTGACACCCCCTCCCCAAGCATGTGCATGGCAAGGCACACAGAGCCCCCACTTACCCATCCCATGGGCACTCCCCGCGTCCCCTCCTTCCCAAAGCAAGACTGCCTGCTTTTTCCCATACCTGTCCTTGCTCCCCTGACTCTCGCATCCTGGCAACCCAGTCCCCTGGGAAGGAAACACTCTGCCCCTAAAGGGCAGGGAGCCTGGCCTGCCAGGCAGAGGGAGGGGCAGAGCTAGCAAGGGGGTACTTCTGATCCTCCTTGGGTGCCTTTGCATCTGCTCAGCTCCCCCGCACCCACCTCCCCTTCAAGCATTTCTACAGCCCGCACTGAGAGAGCACCACCGAGAGAGCACCGAGAGAGCACCCTAGTCAGGCCTGTGGCCACGCCCTGCCACCTAGTCTGGCCAGCTAAGGGCTGGAAGGGGGCTCCCTGGGCCCCTCCCCCAAGGAGCAGGCCCTACACCAATGGCACTCAGGTCTCTGAGTGAACTACTCCCCTCTCAAGAGCATTTGCGGCAAGGTGGCAGGAGACTGGCAGACCGGCAACCCCCACTCCCCTCCCAACATTCAGCAAAGACAGAAAGCTCTCCAACCCAACCAGGCGACACCCCACCCCCTACAACCCACCATCATTGGGACTTCTGGCCAGCATAGCTAGGGGAAGGGGGCTACTCAGTGATACCGTGGCTCACCCCAGCCCCTCAAATCAGAAGGAGGTAGATCAGACCAAACCCGGCTAGCCTTGGGGTCCAGCCCATTCTCCCACTGAACAAGGGGCCACAGCTGATCCCTCCCCAGGGACTCCTACCCCCACTCAGAACCTCACTTCTAGGCAGGTGCTGTGGCCAAAATGCCCACAGAGGAGAAGAGAGGCGGGGAGGGGAATGCGGGGGAGATGTCGGGGGTCCTGCCACCTACCTCTTCCCAGACACTGAGGCCCAGATGCTCTGAGGCCCCAAGCCGGCAGGGGCAGACGCAGATCCGGGGCTGCAGCTTTTGCTCAGAGTCCAGGTAATAGGAGACTCTTCCAGGAACCCAGCGTGCTCTCCCGGAGTACAAATAACCAGATAAAAGCCGGCTTGGGGTGGGCGAGTGGGTGGGGAGCTGGTGAAGGAGGGGACCTACCCTCTGGGCCTCCACTCCTCACCCCCACCCTACTCCTCCGCTGATCCCGGATCTCGATCCCTGGCCAGGCAAGAGGGCGTGTGCACGGGTGGGCAGGCCAGGCAGACGGCGGCAGGGCGGGCCGCAGCTCCCCACTCCTGCACCCTCCCCACCTCCAGCTGATAGCGTGTGGCCGCTGGCCTGCGGGTGTGTGTTTGTGTGTCGGCTCTTCCACCTCGCTTGCTCGCTGCAGCTCAATCCATTTCAGACAAGAGGAGCATTAACCAGGCATCATGACGAAGCAGAATCGGAAGCAGACACGGCCAGCCGCTGGCCTTTTTCCCTTTCCCACACCCACCCCCTGCCCAGCAACACTCACGCTCACACACACAGCCCCTCGAGCCTCCTAAACAGCCAGTGTTTGTGTGGGGGACAGGGGAGGGGGCTCTACTGATCACAGAAGGGGTGACGACACTTGGTTTCTCCAAGCACCTGTCTCTCCCACTCATCACCCACCACCAGCCTGGCCTCTGGGGTCCCAGCCTCCCCCTCCCCGCCCCCACCCCCAGGGTGTGAAAGCCCATAGATGGCGAAGGGGAGGGGTGTGTGGGCTGGATGCCAGAATTGGTTACCCGAGGATTAACCCTCTCCTGGGGAGGACAGAATGGGAGGATTCAGGAGACCAGGTCCTCAGGACAAGAGACCAGGTTGGCCCTTCCATAACCCAAATCTCTGGGGGATAGAGCACAGCGGTGGTTAGTGGGAAGTAAGCAATTCTCTCTCCAGGGCAGGGTCTTCAAAAGAGAAGTTCTTGCTAGGGCATGCCCAGGCCCCTGCGTAGAACTGTGGGAACAGAGACACTGGGAAAACCACCCCCCACTCTGGGACCCTGTCATTGGCCTTTTGGTTCCCTCTGGGCTCAGCGCAGAGTCTGGTTCACGTGTGACCCCCCGGAGCAGGTGAGGGAGACCTGCCAGCTGACCCTGGCCCTAGCCCTGCCCCTCTCCACCTCTGTGCACTTGCCTACCTAGGCAGTCCTTACCGTTGCCCTGGTAACCACTGCCCACAGCCGTTCAGCTGATGCTATCAGCTGTCCTTGGGGAAATCCAGAATCTGGGGAGGGGGCTCTGGGGTAACAGAATGGAAAAATCACAGGGGGAGGGTCGTGAGGGGACAGGTGAGAGTGTGCTCTGGGACTTCTTTCTCAAAGAGAGTAGGGCAGGAGAGGACAGGTAGGGACAGGAAGAGAGAGATGTGTCTGGGTTAGTGGGAGACAGAGAAGAAAGAATCCTGAAGGATGGGCTCCAGAAAGAAAGAAATTAAGACGACAGGTCGCTGAGTGGCTGAGGAAGAGTGGAAAGAATCTGGGCTTAGCTGTTGGATGTACCGCGGAATGGGAAGACAGGGAGAAACACAGGATCCATGGAACCATGAGAAAAAGACCAGGAGATGCTGCAGGAAGAGGTGCACCTGTGATGTGGCAGGAGCAGGCCACACACCCAGCAGAGGGGAACAGGCCTTTCTAGACAGCCAGCCTGGCCTCTCAGCTTTCTGACCCTGCAGCCCCACCCTTACTGCCCTGGCCCCACCCTAGTCCTGCACAGCCTCCGTCTCCCACTCCAGGAGACCAAATGTCAGATAGCCCTTTAGAATTCTTCATTTTTTCCCACTACTTCGGCTCCTTCTCTGTTTTCATGTGCTACCCCCTCCCCCAGACCCCATTCCAGGAGATTCGCCTTCCGGTGCCAGGGTCCCCAGAGGTAGGACTGGAATGAGCTGTCACCAGGAAAGACAGCTGGGGCCAGGGGCCTGGAATGAGGTGGCTCAGGAGGAATGGATAGGAGTGGAGCATTCCCCAGGGAAAAAAAGCACACTGGATAGAGAGTAGGGGGGCCGAAGGGAAAGGGCAGGGGGAGGGGGAGGGGATGGGGGGGTCTCTGGTACCTTCAAGGGCCTGGGGCCTGGGGCAGGAGCACAGCGGCTTCCTCGGTGACATACACCTCCATCCCTCGGCGCATCTCCTCTCCGCCTCCCGTTGCCAAGACAACCTGCCAGCTCAGCCGAGGAGGCAGCAGCGGCAGGGAGGGGGGAGGAGGCGGCTGTGACTCCTATTGCCTCCTCTTCGGTGATGGAGGGGGCCTCAGTGCTGGGGTGGGGGTGGGAGAGCTTCAGGAGCCCCACCACTCTCCCCTTCCCTCTCCTTCCATAAGGCTCTGGGATTGGCTCCGGGCGGCCTCAGGAGAACCTTAATTCAGGGCCAGATAACAGGCCCGTCTTGGGGAGGGAGACGGCACTGGGCAACATCCCCCAGTGGAGAAAGCTCAGCTTGGAGTTGGGAAGAACGGTAGGAACAAGGGAGGGATGGCTTCTGTTGAAGGGTCAGAGGGCGGCTTCTGGCAGGAAGGAGAGGTCCTGGGTGTGGGTGGGGCTGGGCACACAGGCCACAGGGCTCAGAAGCCTCCCGGTGCCACCCCTCCACTGTCTCTGAGCACCTCCTCCCAGCCATAGATCCTCTCATTCCCCCGACTGAGAGGAAGGTCGGAACTAGAAAGAGAGCTCTTTCATTCCCAAAGGGCCCATCCCCACTGTCCCTCAGTCCGTAGGAATGTCCATCCAGGGGCAGGCCAATACCATGGGTGAAACTCTCCCGAGGGCCAGCCCTGGAGCCGAGGGGACTGCGGAGTTAGGGCTCCCTCTGTCGACCCGAGGCTTGGTAGCTGTCAAGGTCATTCCTTGCTGAGGGATCCTGATGTGTGTATGTGTGTGTGTATGTGTGTGTGTGTGTTGCGAGGGCACAGCCAGGCCAGAAGGCCCTTCCCTCGTCTGCCTCCCTTCATCTCTGGTCTTGCCCTACGGGGAGACTTGCTCTGCCTCTAGCCCTCTCCTCTTGGGGAGGCCCCAGACTCCTCAAGGCCAGCAGAATGGTCCAATCTTCCCCCTTGCTTGCTGGTCACCACATCAGGCTGGGAGGAGACTGGAGGCAAAAGCTTCAATCCCAAAGCAAGCACCCCTGAACACCAGGTTACCTGTGAGCTGGGCCCGGGCAGGATTCCTGGGCACCTCCGGGCTGCACCCAGGAGGCTGCTAACAGGAGGAGCAAGCTTACCTTTAGGCTCAGCAGTGCCTCAAGGCCTTGAGGATGGGTGCTGGAGTCCACAGAAGGGGATGGGGGCTCCTGCCCCTCTCAGGAGGGTGGTCCCAGGCCCAAGATACCTAGTTCTTGGTTCTTTCCCCAGCAAGGTCACTGGTGCCAGCTGTCCTGACTGGATGCTGGCCCTGCAGCCTGCCCCTTCCCTGGGGCCTATGCCCTCCTCTGGTCTCACTCCAGTACCCCTTGCCCCGCCCTCTGCATGACCTGCTGAGGAGGTCTAAACATTAACTCCTGGAGAGGCTAGCTGGGCCCGGAGGTGGCTAAGAAGGGCCAGTGCCAGAGAACTGGACCAGTGGAACAAAAAGAAAGACAAGGGCCTCCGAGTGAGCCTTTCTCATCAGTTTGGAAGATACATCCCCTATCTCCAAGCACTGGACTGACTGTCAGACCCCAGAACCTTAGTCCCAGCGGCTGCCCCAGACCAGCCCCTCTCCTCCAGTCCCTTACCCCACAATTGCACCTGGTCACCTCCCTTCTCAAAGCCCCTCACCATCTCCTCCTGCCGCAGCAGAGACCTAATCTGTGGCTCAGTCCTTTCCTGCTGCTTCCTGAATGCAAACTTTCAGTGCCAGCCAAACCCATTCACTGCTCACAGCTCCTCCTTGCCCTGTAACAAATCTCAACATTTCCCTGTCTTGAAGCCCTTCTTCCCCTGCTGTTTTCACTCTCAATATTTCCCCCTTGCGGGTCCTCTTTGCTAAGAGAGATCCTGTTCATTCTTCAAGATCATGCAAACCCCAGCCCTTCCCAGCACTGCCCCCCTGTATACATCCCTGGAGCCACTGTGCCTGGCCAAGGAGTGGAGGACATCGCACTATAGATGTCACAGACAGGAGAGAATCTGGACTGTCCTCCTCCCTGGCTGCGGGCGTCGGTGAGTTAACATCTCAGAATCTGAGCCCACCCACACATGACATGGGAATAATCTCACCCACTAAATGAGGGGTTCCATGTGAGCTGGCCTTGTGTGCTGCCTGGCACATCTCTGGAGTTCAGTACCCATCAATGTCTTTACTTCCTCCCCTTTCACTCTTTGGGGATGTACCACCTTTTTTTTTTTTTTTTGGCACACTGGCATGTGAGATCTTAGTCCCCTGACCAGGGATCACACCCACGCCCCTGCAGTGGAAGCCCGAATCCTTAATCACTAAACCATTAGGGAATTCCCACGAATGTACCAAATGCCACTTTGCAATCTTTGGTACATCCATTAGGGGTAAGAGACAGATTCCCACAGTCCTTAAAGAACTGCCTTTTTATAGGTATAGCCTATGTGCTAAGTTGTTTCAGTTGAGTCCAACTCTATGACCTTGTAGACTGTAGCCCGCCAGGCTCCTCTGTCCACGGGACTTCTCAGGCAAGAATACTGGAGTGGGTTGCCATGACCTCCTCTAGGGGATCTTCCCAACCCGGGGATCGAACCTACATCTCTTACATCTCCTGCATTGGCAGGTGGGTTCTTTACCATTCCGGCCACCTGGGAAGCCCCATAAGTTTATTCACCACCGCCTCAATTAAATTTTCAGCATCTTGAGTTTGACAGAGGATGACACACTGTCCTGTCCATCTTTTTAGTAACTGAAGGACTAACACAGCGGTTGTATGTTGTAGGAAATACATAAATATTTGGATTAACTGCTTAGGGCCCCTCCTGCTCAAGTCCACCTAAGGATGGAGCTTAGAGGCAGGATTCTGACTCCTGATTCCACCTCCACCTTCAGGGACCACAAGGTGCTGGACTTCTTTCTGGGTCTCCAGTTGGTTTATTTCTTCAATAAATACTCTGTGTAACATACAGTGCTGGGTATTATGGGGGAGCCAAAGACTGACTAAATCTACATCGGAGTCCCTTGTTGTCCCGCAGAACCATGACACGAGCATAGTAAGTACAGTTCTGGAAAAGCCGTGATATGTGCCCTAAAGCCAGGGCAAGTTTATGGCCAGAGGAACCAGGGACAGCAGAGATGGCCACTGTCCCTGGGGGAGTGAAGGGCATCTGTGGAGCTGAGGAGATGGCTGTGGTCTGGACATGCCAGCATGCTGGCGAAGGGTATCCTGGGCAATGGGAAACTCATGAGCAAAGATGGGTCCAGCGGGAATTCCTGGGCAATTCAGTGGTTGGGACTCTGCCCTTCTACTGCAGAGGGAAAGAGTTTGATCCCTGGTCAGAGAACTAAGATCCCACAAGCTGCGTGGCATGGCCAAAAAAAACCAAACAAGACAGGCTCAGTGTGCCTGTTGGATGGCAAGGGTTGTAGTTTTGCCAGCATTGTTGAAGGGGAGCTGGAAGGATAGGGCTGAAGGGGGGGCCTGGGCAGGACTGGGCAGGGGCTTGCAAGCCATGCTGAGTCTGCTAGAGATGGTGTGATAGAGGCAGAGCTGTGGTGTAAGAGAAAGCAAGGCGAGTTGAACAAACTATGTGATGTCCTGAGGAACCTGTGTGTAGGAGAGAGACCATGTGGAAAGCCATTGCAGTCACTGAGACAGAGCTCAGTGTCTCTGCACCTTGGGAAGTCCAGCCAAGGTGCAGAGTTTGGTGGAGAAAGCAGCTGGGTGCAAGGCTGACACACTGGTTTTCTCAGAAAGAGACAGGGGAATAAGAGAATGGTGCAAATCTCAGGGCACGTTTCTATGAAGCAGGGCCAGGAAAGAAACAGTCTGAGAAGGAGAGAAGGAAGGAAGGAAGGAAGGTCTGGAGGGGCCGGGGAGGAAAGAGCTTCCAGGACAGGTGATCCTTCCAGGTGTCCAGGGTAGTGAGACTGGGGCTGGGTGACTGGGAAGTCACAGCCAGGGGAGTCAGAGAGACTGAATAGACAGACATTAGTTAGAAACCAGCTTGGAGGGCTAAAGCGTGAGAGGATCTCTGCCCTGACTTCCTGCCTCAGCTGCCCTCTTGCCTCAGCTGGCTGTTTGGAGGACAGGACAGAAAAGGTGAGATCAATAGGTAGGCTATTCTTAGCCAGAGTTCTTGGGCATCCTAAACGGAGCACAGGATTTGAGGCCAGCTGCCACCAACCCCCTCCTGCCACACCCTCCCTGAAGCGGATGTGTTCAACTCACCCTAAGTGTCTTCCAACCCACCATGTCCATTCCCAACCCTCACACTGGCTTGGAATACTTAGCGCACCCAGAAGCAACCAGAGCTGCTGCAGCCATCGGAGGTCTGTGGGAATTCTCCTTCAAATTCCTGCCACAGTCACAGATACTTTCAATCCCACCTCTGCAACCCCCCCACGCCCCCACACCAGGTCCCATTATTAGAGACCCATTCCTTTGCTTTCTTCCTTTTAGCATCTTGGAAATCACTGCCAAGTAGGAGGGAATGAGTTGAACATACTCTTTTTTCTCCGCACTCTCCGTATCTCTACAGAGCATGAAGAGCCCCCCCCCACCCCCCACCGGTGCAGAGCCTGCACTCCGCAGAGGCACGAAAAGGTGTGGTGAGATGGCTCCAAGGGCCCAGCCAGCCGGGGACTCATAACCACAAGTGGGGGCGAGACCTGCCAGGCTTGGGGTGGGGGTGGGGCTAGGGCACTGTCTGAGGTGGTACAGGCCTCCCCAGCTGCCTTCCTCTCTCTCCCTTCCCCGTTCCCTGTCCCTCCCCGTCAGGTCTCACCACCTCAAAAAGCAAGAAAGGAAACAGTGAGGGCTTTCTGGAGCCGGCCCCCAGAGGCCTGTCTGAGCTGGGGAGGTCACAGAGAGGGAGGGAGGGGCCGGAGAAAGGCAGAGAAGAAAGGGGAGGCAAGACAAAGGGCCCCGTGCACCTTTGAAGCTCTCTCTAACCCCAGCCAGGGAGTGGTGGGGGTGGGCCTGAGAGCCCGGCTGGGGGGAAATGGTCCAGAGTTTTAAAGAATGTCTCAAATTCCTGCGGAAATCAGAGGGATTGTAAGAACTCCCCCTCCCCAGCACACCTCCTTCTCAGCCCCCTCCCTCAGCCCCCCAAATCCAGTCTTCCACACCTGGGGCCCCAACCCTTTGTCCTCAGGTAATTGCGGGGCGTTGCCCCTTCCCTGAAAATCCCATTGAACTCGCCTGTTAGTGCAGTAGTTCCAGACCACCCTCCCTACTCTCCCCCGCAGAAAACGACCCCTACACGTTTCCCGCAGTCCCCGCCAGGATTAAGACTCTTTGTGATTGGGGGGGAAGAGGAAAAAGCAACCTAGTGAAAAGCAATTATGACAAGCTGGAGGGAGAATGGCTTGGGGACCTCCCTCTTGGCTATGGCAGTCTAAATTCCCCAGGAGTTGGGGGTGTCAGCCTGGGCTCCAGTTCTCACCCAGGGAAAGGTGACTGATCCCCCCCACCCCCATCCACTTGGACCACACTCCACTCACCTCCCCTTTTGACTAAACCAGCTCCCATCCCCCACCCACTTTCCATTCTTTCCTTATTTTTAGGCCACTGTTGGGAGAAGAGGGGGAAAAAGGGATGTCTTTCATCCTTTCTTCTCTCCCCGAAATCCACACCCCCTCTCCTCTTAACATTTTCGCAGAAAGGGAAGGGAAATTGAGGCTGGCGGAGCGGGAGGCGGGGGGGGAGGTCCATCCTCAGAAGAGAAGGCTCATGGAAGTGTTCCGAGAGAAGAGCAGAGAAGGGGCCACATAGCTAGGAAGGGCCTCCCCCCTTGACAAGATTAAAAGCCGTGGCAAAAGAGGAAAGGGGCGGGTTTTATGGCCTCTTAGTTCCACTCCCCAAATGCACACCTGGAGGCGTCTGGAAAGCCCACCAGAGGAGCTCGGGGCTGGGAGGAAGGCGGGGGAGGACTGCCCCTGCCGCCCGGCACACCCCGCCTTCTCTAGCCTCAGCCTTTAATCGCCTTTTCCCCCAGGTGTGGCCCCCGCCCTGCCCCCCGCGGGGACCTGGGCGCTCGGGACGCGGGCTCGCCTTCCCTCCCCTTCTGCCCCTCCGCGCTCCTCCCCCACCCGACCTCCTCACCGGAAAAAAGCAATCTGGCGCCCGGCGAGGAGGCTGCAGCGCCCGCGGCTGCCCGGCCAGCGGCCTCGGGCCCCGGTGGCTCCGGCCGGCCCCAGGATTGGGGTTTCTGCGCCCCAGCAGGTCGCACAGGACGCGCGGTGCCAGCCAGGAAACTCGAGCCCGCGGAGGAGGGGCGCGCCGTGGGCCGCCAGCCTCCCGCGGGGTGGAGGTGCGGGGCCTGCAGGCCATCCCTCCCTCTTGGCTGCCCCTGTCCGTGTCCCCTGCCCCTGCGGGGACGTGTGGGGCCCAGCCGGCCTCCACCTGTCGCACCACGCCCGGGCCTGTGCGCTCGCCTCCTCTCCTCTCGGAGAGAAGTTTGTCCCAGTTTGTCCCCAGTTCAGTTTTGCCGTTCCCCCGCGCCCCTTCAGATAACCTGTTTGCAAGAAAATGGTTTTATTCCGGGGCTGAGAGTTGAGGGATGGGGGTGCAGGCCTGGGTAGTGGAATGTGAAGAATGGCCAGCCCTCTTTTTTTTTTTTTTCTCCCTCTTTTTTTTTCTTCCTACCGTCTGGCCAGGAGGAATTCGGAGGCTGGGGGCAGACTGAGGGAGACGCGGGGAGGAGAATTTGAGGAGCCTTGAATCCGCTGACTTTCCCATTCGGTTCAGGGAGCCTGACTTTTCTACCTTCCTTCCCGGGGGCCCGCCCCACCCTCAGGGGAGACTCCAGCGTGGGCCTCGGGGAGCCGCCCTAGTTAGTGGCAGTCCTGCCCCTTTCCAGCGGGGGTGGGGTGGGAGGGTGGCTGTGATGCTCGGTGGTCCTCAGCATCCCCCTTGGGGGCTCTGGCTCCCCGGCCCCCACCCCCAGCCCAGTCTTTGGATTAGGAAGGGAGGGGAATGGGAAAGCCCGAGAGTGAGGGGCGGTAGCCCCGGTCCCCACTACGTCAGGGGCTGTGGCCTCCGCGTGCGCTTGGTCCGCCGGGTGGGGGCCGAGCCCACGAACTCAAACTGCTTCTGCCTCTCGGCGTGGTTGGGGAAAGGCAGCTGGCCCTGGTAGAGGCGCTTGATGAAGTGAGCTTCTCGTTGGTTCTGGCGGCTGCGGGAGGCCTGACGGGGCCGACCCTGCCGTGTGAAGGCCATGAACCAGCCCTCGTGCCGGGCATTCTGGAAGGCCGTGTAATTGTTCTCCAGCACGATCTCGGTGAACACGCAGTCTTTGCTCTTCCCGCTGGGCTGCCGGGGGTAGGAAGGAGAGAAGGGGAGTTTGTCTGCCCACCCTGGCTGGCGTCTGCCTTATGGGCCTGTGTTATAGGACCAAGGAGAGAACCACAGAGACTGGGAGCCCAAGAATGTCTGCCTGGGGAGGTGGGCACCCTTGATGGAGAGGCAGAGGTGGAGGGAGGAACAAACTTTGCTGATGTCGGATCTGAACTTAAATACAACCTTGTCCTTTAAGTTGTACACCTTGAGCAAGGTATGTAGCCAGACTGAGCCTTGGTTTATCCAGCTGGGTGTAATGATCAAGGTAACTATGCAGTTCAGTGCATACTCAGTGGGCACTCCTAAAGCAGAACAGTCCTCGATCTGGGTGAATGGTGTTGGTGGGTGGAGGGAGGGTAGGCAACAGTGTGATGGAAAGAAGGGGTAAACGTGTGTAGAACACCATGTCAAGAACCAGGCATCCACCCATCTGGCTCTGTAGATAATCTTGACACTATGCCCATTTTACAGATGAGAAGACTGAGAATTGACAAAAATAAGCAAATATTTGAGAACAGCCAGAATCAGAATGCAGGATGGGCTGATGCAAAAGGAAATGGAATTCTCCCTGCACAACTCTGGACCCACCATTACAGAGAGAGTGACTAGCGGTTACACTAGTAGGTGGTTAGTATGAATTTTGCCACTTGGAGCCTGTGGACTGCACTTACCTTGGGCGAGGGTTAAGATGGGAACTTCTGGCCTTCTCAACACTGATCAGCCCTTAGCCCTCAACACGAGGGCTGGCACGTGATGTAGGTGCTAAAATTCTTCCTCACTATCCTGAGAAATTACCTCATAAACCAGAGCCAAGGATCCTTATGGATCAGCCAGTGTTCTCAGAGGGCTTCTAGACCCACAGGGACTAAAGGGATCAGAGAGAGGCTGAATGGTGGGGTGAGAGCAGAAGTCACAGTCCTGGGTGGGGCCCAACAGAGGGTGGTGGGATGCTGCGGGACCCGGCCTGCCCTCACCCCAGGAAGACGGACTCATCTGTTACTCCCTGTCCCCCAGGCCTCACCTTTCCGATGAGCTTGCCCCTCTTATTCATACAGATGTATTTCTCACTCTCAGCCCCCTTGATGCGCACCCGGCTTCCGAACGTGTCTGTCTCCACTATGAGCTTGGCTGTGGGGAGGGGGAGAAACCTCCGTCCATTGGGGCTGCCAGCCCAGGGGTGCAGCAGGGGGCCTGACTTCTGAATTTGGGTGGGGGTGAGGGGCATGGGGAGGCCCTTGGAGCAGGCGAGGCTAGACAGGGGTGTGGGTGGCCTCCCAGGAGGGCTGGGTCTCACCGAACTTGTTGCCGTCCTCGGCGGTGGCAGAGATGCGACGCCCGGTAACCTGCACATGCTTGCCGCTGGTCCGGCTGTAGAGCTGGTACTCACGGATCTGCCGCCGGCTCAGCTGGTCAGTCATGGCGCCCTGGTCCCTCACGTACTGGTTAAAATTAGGAGACGGGTGATTCTCCCCCTTTGCGGTTACCAAGGGAAAAATAGTGTCAATTTGCTTTGGGTGACACCACCGCAGGTCCATCCGGGGGAGGGGTGCGGAGGTGAGTGTGGTGGGGGCAGGTCATTTGCCCTGTGAAGTAGGGGGGGTGGGGGAAGGGGGCACTTGGCCGTGACCTTCCCAGGCCAGTGTGTAAGCCAGTCATCATGACCTCTTGGGTCCTCATCTGCCCTGAAGCAGAGGACTGGTAGCTGCCCAGGCTCAAGGGACACTTGGGGACACAGTTCAGGTCTGGAATGGTGACCCTGGGAGCTGGAAGGAAGCTTCAAGCTGGTGCTATATGATCTCCATGATCTAGGGAGGAGGTGCATGGGGCCACATAGCTGGTTAGTGACAGACCCCTGCCCTGCCTCTAGGATGGGAGCTTGTGCCTTTTCCAAAATGTCAGGGGCTTGGTTCTGTTAGCCAGGGTGACCAGATTTCTCCCCAGTCCTCTGCACAGCCCATGCCTAGCACATGCACACACATAGATGTGTGCACGCTCCCACACATGTATGTGCACACACAGCAGCTGGTCTATGGACCATTGTGGGGACACTAAGACTCTTCTCTGTAGCTCCTGCTGGGCCCCTGGAAGCATTTCTTTTACACCTCTTTACACTGCTAACCAAGAACTCCTGAGCTCACACCCATCTCCCCTGGCACTCCCCCTGGGTGCTCAGGGCCCTTGGAGAAGCCATTGCCCCATCCAGCATTCCTCCCTGCTCTAGGGTTGAGAGGCCTCCTTCGTGGAAGAAGGCAGAGAGGTACTATCAGTGGGGGCCCAGGGGATGTTCTGGGAGGCCGCCTGCCAGGCGGGGGTGATACTGCCTCCCACTGCTTCCCCAGCGGGGAAAGGGGCTGTTGCCACCATGCATTGTGCTCCATACAAAGCCAGGACAAGTGCCTTCTCCAGCATGGTCTCTCCTTATCCATCTGCAGCGCTGAATGGGAAAGAAGCAGACCACTTCCTGCCTGCTCACTCTCCGGCAAGGTGCACACCTGGATGACATTTCCCAGCTGACAGCTCCGGCTCTAGCTCTAAAATGTTTCTCCACATGGATCCTGCTGGCCTGTGCTGGGACAGCCTTTCCATGCCCGATTCCTGAGTCCACCTTGATCCCAGCTCAATCGCAACCATCTGGACAGAGCTAGACCCCTCAGCCCCCACATCTGTAAGGGGCCTGTATCTCCTGGAGGAAGGGGTGGGAAGTATCAGCTTGGAGGAAGCGAGAGGTGAGGGAGCAGCTCCAGGCTGACAGCAGAACCTTCGGGAACCTGCGCAGGGTTAACCCTTCATGTGTGTGTGTCACTGCCCAGGGCAGACCCCAGCTCCCCACAGCCCGGGAGTGTTGCCACGACCCCAGCCCGTGAGAGCAGGGTCTGCCCATCCCACTTCGCCACGGCCCTGAGAAAACCTGAGGCCAGCATTTGGGGTGGGGGACCTGCCTTCCGTGCCAGGGGGAGGGGGTCCGGCCCGTCCCCAGCCCCAGCCTCCTGGCCCAGGTTCAGACCCTCCGCCCCTCTTGGCGGGCAGCCTCCTTCTGTCTGTCTGTTCCAGGTCAGGAGCAGAGAGGGGGCCCCCTCCCCCAAACCCCCTCCTCTCCCCATCCCCCTTCTAGCCCTGCACAAAAGCAGCCCCACGCCCCCCCAACAGCCCACAGCCCACAAGTCGCTCTCCCCGTGGGACCTGGCCTGTCCCTTTCATGTTCCCGCTGCAGGGTGGGGGTGTGGGGGACCTCCCCTTCCCCTGCCGCAGACAGCTGCTTGTCAGACGGCTCCTCAAGCATGGCTGTGGTCCGGCCTGCTGGCCCCCCACCAAGGGGGGCGAGGGGGCACTTCAAGGGGGAAAGGACAGCTTTGCCACCTTCCTGGAGTCCTGAATGGGGCCTCAGCCAGGCCATAAACGCCTTGGCCAGCCGCACCATTGTGCTAATTCCCCCTCCTGAACAGGTTGGGCCCACCCCCAGCCCCCTCCTGGCTGGGCTGGGGGCTTTCTTCTTGCTCTCCCTGGATGTGTGAAGCAAAAGGCCTGGAACGGGGGCTAGAGCAAAAGGGGGAAGGAAAAGGGGGGGTGTCTCTCTCTCTCCCACCCCCCCACCGCTTCAAAGGCAGCCCCTTTCCCTCGCTCAGAGAAAAGGCATTTACCTTCAAAAAAAGTCCCCACTGGCTATGAAGGGAAGCCGGCCTCTGGCCTGGGAAAGCCAAGAGATGTCTCCCCAGAGCGGTTCTGGACCAGTGCATTTTAATAGCTGCACTTTTATGGAGGATCACAAAAAGGGACCGAGCCTCGCACGGGGGCTGAGGCTGGGGGGAGGCTGACTTGGGGTTGGGGGGTGTGGAGAAGCAAACCCTTGAATCTTGTGCCATACAAACCTCTGGGCTTGACCTCATTGCCCTATAGGTAAGGAGTCGCCTGCCCTGGCTGGGCATTCTGAGTGCCCACGAGATGCCCCCCAGGACTATGACTGGCAGGACATCTGTGTTGGTGGGAGTGGGGTGGGGTGCGTGGTGCACACAGGTGGTTTTGCATGGAAACCTGTCCTTTCTGGGGAACTTGCAAGTATTGATACAAGCCTCACCTGAGCCATCACCTCCGCCCTCTTCCGACCACTCCCAGGCTCCATCCCTCAGGTTTGGCTGCCCCTGTGCATTTAGCCTTAGGGGGAACCCAGTGTGGAGGGATGGAGGGATGGAGGGAGCGGAAGAGACCCCAGGGGAACTGGGCTGAAATGAAAACGTCTGTCAATCCCCAAATCTCCTACCCCATGCCATTCCAGCCCCCCAAACCTCAGAGTCTCCTGCACCGGGAAGAGGCTAGGATATGCCTCTGTCCACCGAAAGGAGACTGCACCCCCACCCCCGCATTGGTAGGGTGAGAGAGATGGGAAAAAGCTAGGTGGGGGTAGTGGGGGGATGCCCACCTACCTGAGTTTGACAGCAGAGAATCAGCAGCTGCAGGCACCTGTGTGGGAGACAAGGTGGACCTGGTTGTGGGTGCCAAAACAGCCAGCCCAAGGGTACACCAGGTGCCCACCCCGCAGTCCTCGTGGCAGTCCCGGGACCATTAAGTCTGCCCCCAAGGCTGGAAATGGCAACAAGACAGCGGGGTCGAGAGCAGTGCACTTACAGTGTGAGGTTGGGCAGCAAGCGGGCGGCTCCCATTGCCGGAGAGATTTCTTGGGGCCGTTTGCCCTCCTGCCCCCAAAGTCAGGAGCAGATGTGGGCAGTCCCCAGGGGCAGAGTCCCAGAGAAGCCAAGGTCTCTTCTAGCCACAGGTTTTCAGTGGAGAAGAGGAGAGGGAGGGGAGGAGGAGAGAGGGGCGGAGAGGGGAGGGGGAGGAGGGTATAATTGGGAGACTGAGGTGTGAGGAGTCCACCTTCCCTGCAAAGCAGCCACTGCCGGGGCGCTGCCAGCCTCTGGGGGGGCTACCCAAGCGCAGAGGATGGAGCTGATGGGGGCTCCTGGATCAGGCAGACAGGCTCCTGCGTTGTTCAGACCCTCAAGGACCTCAACGGCAGGGCCCCTCCTCCTCTCTCCTCCTCCTGGCCCACCTCCCCAAGGGTGAGCCACAGGTATCAATCAGTCCAGGCCTGGGGTCGCTGATTCTGGCTCTCTGGGTGGAAATTACCAGGAGCAGCCTTAAAAGGAGGAACCTCCCTCCAGGGGGCAGGAGGTGGGCTTGGCTAGGCGCTTCCACTGCCTCTGTCACCCCTTGCTCCCCCTATCTGCTGTCTGGTCACCGGGAAGGAGGGGTTAAGGCTCTCCAGACTAGCAGCAAATAGGGGGTGCTCCAACTTGGGAGCCAGGGGCAGGGAGACCGCACAGCTGGGGCTCTGGGTGGATCCCCTGGAGGAGAGCAGGCATCAGCCACTTGCCTCTGGGTCTCCGCAGTTTCCTCTGAGAGATGGGCACAGTGATGCCTCGGGATGTTAGAGGACCCAGTGAGATGGTCACGCTTAAGCAGAAGCCAGAGATATATTTTCTGGGCCCCAGTTGGCATTCCCCCCAGGCCAGAAGCCATCTCTAGTGCCTCTGGGAGCTGAGAGGAGCCTGTTGCCTCCTCCTCTCATCCCCCAGCAGCTGTCTGGGATAAAGTGCCCAGCAACCTCCCAGTGGTCCCACACTGCCCAGTACCATGCCAAGTATCACCCCATTCTGCAGGTGAGAAAACTGAGGCACAGGGATAGGTCATTTGTTCAGGATCACCCAGCTAGTCCCTGGTGGCTCAGATGGTGAAGAATCTGCCTGCACTGCAGGATACCCATGTTCAATCCCTGGGTTGGGAAGATCCCCTGAAGAAGGAAATGGCAACTCACTCCAGTATTCTTTCTTGGGAAATCCCATGGATAGAGAAGCTCAGTGGGCTACAGTTCATGGGGTCTCAGAGTCAGACATGACTGAGCGACTAACATGCATCCACATACCCATCTAGCAAATGATGTGGTCAGGTTTCCAAAGTCCCTGCTCTTTCTCTTCCACATGCATTCTTTCTACTGTGTCCACGCCCTCCCGGCCCAGCACAGCACCCATTCAAGATGACCCAATATCCCCGGTCCTGGAAGCTGATGAGCAGGGACTCTACACCAGGGTTCCTTCCCTGCAGAAGTTGGCTGATGGTGGCTGTGGGAGGGGGCTAGTGCTTAGGGGGCATCTCTGGGGGAAGCTCACACTTCAGCTCTAGGCTCCCTGGAAGTCACAGTGCCCCCAGGTTGGGAAGAGAAGGGGAAGTGCTGGCTGGGGATTTATTTACCTAAAGAGATGAGGCAGAGGGAGAAACTCTCACCTTCAGGCCTCCTTCTCACCTTCCTGAGCTGGAACAATCCACAAAGTTGTCTGCCACCCCTCCCCACTCACCAACAAGCAGGGACACCTCGGGTCCAACTCCATGCTCACTCCCAGCTCCACCCCAGGCGCCCCGCTGGGGGCTCAAGGGTGAGTTGAGCCTGAGCTGGCCTGGGTGGTGCAGTGTTGTCCCCGGCCCTGATGTCTCTAACTATGTGCCCCGGGTTGGACGCAGTCAGCATGCGTGCTTGCGTGCTCAGTCACCTCAGTCGTGTCCAACTCTTTGTGACCATATGGACTGTAGCCCACCCAACACCTCGGTCCGTAAGATTCTCCAGGCTGGAGAGGGTTACTGGAGAGGTTGCCATTTCCTCCTCCAGGGGATCTTCCCCCCGACCCAGGGATGGAACCCATGTCTCTTATGTCTCCTGTGTTGAGAGGTGGGCTGTTTACCACTTGTGCCACCTGGGAAGCCCTGGAAGCAATCAGAAAGAATGTCAAAACTGGAAGGGATCTTAAGAGATTCTTCATCTGGTCCCACCTCCTCATTCACCCGCGAGGTCCAGAGAGGGTCTCCCAGCTAGTTAGCAGCGCAGTACCTTAGACAAGGTGCCAATAGTCCCCCTGGTTATTTCCATTTTCCACATTGGCACCATCACTAGGGGCCCCATTTAAACTCTGTCTCTCCCACGGCAACATCCCGATTCTAACTCTCCACTGTGATTGGTGCCGGCTCCCTCTATGGAAGCCATGCCCTCATCCTCACCTGCTCTTACTCCCTGGAAGAATATTAAGAGCTACTTTCTTCTGACCTCAATCCCTAGGACTCACAGGTAAGAGCGGAGAGGCTTAAACTTGGGGTCTGAGGTGGTGGGGTAAGCTCGGGGAATGGAAGGCAGTGAGGAAAGCCGGGTGTGAGGAGTTCCATCCAGGTCCAAGGTCTCTGAGCCAGAGAGCCTGGTTCCTGTCAGTGGGGGAAGGGCCTGCTCTAACTGGCCAGCCCCCAGCCCAGCCTGGGTCTCCATGGTAACAGATGCCCGCTGTCAAGCTTGGCCTTGGGGCTCAGCCAGGGGGCTGGTGCCAGGGACTCTGGGGCACTGCTGGGTAGCCTGTTTGTGCTCTTCGTCCCTTCCTATTCTGCACCTGCAGGCCTGGTTTCTGACTCTGTTTGCTTCTTTACCCCATGGGAACCCTAGTGATGGGCCCCAAGTGAGGAATCTTTCAGGCCTAGCCTCTGAATTTTGTCCCTCTTCCCTGGCCCAGGTCGTTCCAGGCTGTGTGACCTGTGGCAAGTTCCTTCACCTCTCTGGTCTCAGCTTCCTAATTTTTCAAAAGGAAATGGCCACAAGCGATGATGTCAAAACTACCATCCATCACATCAGCTAAGAGGAAGGACACTTCCTGCAAAGGGTCAAGGGCTACAGGAATGAGGGAGAGAGAGGCAGAGACCCTCTTATGTAGTCCAGCCTGAGTCTACCTAAACTTTGACTTTCTCCCCTGATGCGAGGGAGCTGGGAGGGGCCAGAAGGGTAGAGTTCATTAACATTTATGGGGGGTGGCAGGAGGTGCTAAGGGGAGTGAGAAGTAGCCTGGGCCCTGGTGGTTAATCCCATCCCCTAGTGCCAAGTTCAACACCCCCCAGCGGGGACGTCTCACGCCTGCCACTAGCAGCCCAGCTTGTGCAGACAGGCGGCCACCTGCAGGCCTGCCCCTCGTCACCACCTGCTCGACCTCAGCCCACCCCTTTCCTGTTGACAAACAGAAGAGCTTGGGCTGAGGAAGGGTGAAGGGCAAAGGCCTCTGCAGCAATGCGGATCCCCCCATCTTTGCTATTTGATCCCCACCACCAGCCAGCACGTGGAAATCAAATATCAGCAGTCTAGCTGTTGACTGCCTGTGGCTGAGTCAGAGGAAAGGAGAACAGGGGCACTTGCCTGAGGCTGGAGCAGGGGAGAAGGCCCTGAGGGGAACATGGGCTTTGCTATAACTGAGCTCTGAAGCTGCCCGTCCTGGGCTCCAGTTACGCACGGACTCAACTCTAACCCCTGTTCTCAGTTTGAGACTTCCTAATGCCCTCCAAGTTTCATGTCTCCCTCTCACCCACAGGGTGGTTAAAAACAGGGCCAGACTATCTGAGCCTGAATCCTGGCTGTGTGACTTTGGGGCAAGTTAACCTCTCTGTACCTCACTTTCCACATCTGAGAAATGGGGCTAATAATACCCTCCTCTGGGCAGAGTAATGAGGATTAAAGGCATGAATCCACTGAAGGCACTCAGAGCAGTGCCCAGCTAACAGTGTCATCACCGCAATCACATCAGCCTTCTTTCTGCCCATATCTCTGTGCTTGTTCTGCCTCTGGCCCTTTGCACCCTCTGCTCCTGGGAATGTCCTTCTGCCAGCTCCACATGTACCCATCATCCCTTTCCTGTCCATGGTCTCCTTTGAGGCACCTTCTCAGATCTAACTAAACAGCCTACCCCCACCATAGAAATTAGCCTGTTCTACTTCCTCCACAGTGCTTGTTGGTCATTGAAATTACATTGTTGGCTCTTCATTTCCACTAGACTCTAGGCCACTTGAAGGAAGTTGTCTTGCCCACCCCATATCTTGGTGGCATGAGGCCACAGTCAGTGCCAGCTGCCTACCTGAAGCCAGACCTGATGTCCCCTGTCACTCTGGGTGACTGAGGTCAGTGCCCTGTTCTCCCTTGTTAGAAGGCAGGACAAAATTCACATCTGCCTCATGGGGTGTAGAAAGCAGAAGCAAGAATGCCAGCCCTGGACTTCCCTGGTGGTATAGTGAAGAAGAATCTGCCCGCCAATGCAGGGGACATGGGTTTGATTCCTGGTCCGGAAAGATCCCACATGCTGCAGAGCAACTAAGCCCATGTGTCTCAACTGCTGAGCCTGTGCTCTAGGGCCTGTGACCAGCAACTACTGAAGCATACATGCCTTAGAGCCCACGCTCTGCAACAAGAGAAACCACCGCAGGGAGAAGCCCGAGCAGGGCAACGAGAGGAGCCTCCACTGGCTGCAACCAGAGAAAAGTCCGTACAGCACTGAACACCCACCCAGCACAGCCAAAAAAAACAACGCCAGCCCTGCCCACCTCTACCTCTTTCTGGCATCAAGAGAAGCTGAATAGGGAGATGGAAGCCTGTCCTTCTGATGCAGGTGTTCAGAGACCTCTAGCCTCCTGGGACCCATACTTGGGGGGTCCTAGGGAGGGAGGGCAGAGCCAGTTCCCCATTGGTCTACTTCAGCCTGGCCAGTGGGGTGCCGATTTGAGGCAGGGAGCAGCTCAGAGAGGTTGTGCAAGTAGGCCCCAACGGGACAGCCACCTGCGTGTCACCATGGTTGAACCTGGCTCCAAAGTGGCTCTGCAGGCTGCTGGGAGCAGAAGCCCAGAGCCAGGCAATGAGTCATTCACCCCCCTTTCAATCCTCTGTTGGCCTCAAGCCAGCAATTTACTGAGCCCGTTCTTGTGGCTCTGGCTGCTGCCCTCAGGGAATGCTAGCCTGGGAGCTGAAAGTGTTCAATGCCCACCTTCTGGAAGAGACCTTCTATAGGCTTCAGGAAGCCTGCCTGTCTCCCTACTTGGGAGGTTCCCTTGAAGGTACAGACTGACACAGACCTTCACCCTGTGAGCAGCTCCCCTCAAACAGGACGCAGACCTGGGAGAGCAGGTCTAGGCCGGGCCCTTGAGATGCAGGCTGGCCCCTTCCTGGTGGGGGGTGGTGGGCAGCTATCACCCCTCAGTTGTGTATCTTGGACAGCCAGGCCCTGCCAGAAGGGACTATGGACGCAGAAAGACCCACCCCAGCTCTAGCTCCTTCTCCCAAAGCTAGGGAAGGGACTGAAGCACTTGGTTCTTCCCCCCAAAGGTGGGGATGGGGGTGATGCCAGGGAGAGACAGGAAGGTAAAGAGCAGAGCACAGCTGGCTGGTGTGGGCATGCCCGGGTGTACTGGCACAAGGCCTCCCTCTGCTGGACATGTGGGCTCATTGCAGCCGGCTAGGACAGGGAGGGCTTCCCTGGTGGCTCAGACGGTAAAGCATCTGCCTGCAATGCGGGAGACCCAGGTTAGATTCCTGGGTTGGGAAGATCCCCTGGAGAAGGAAATGGCAATCCGTTCCAGCCCTCTTGCCTGGAAAATCTCATGGACGGAGGAACCTGATAGGCTACAGTCCATGGGGGCGCAAAGAGTCTGACACGACTGAGCGACTTCACTTTCAGGACAGGGAGACACTGCAGAAACAAGGTCCTAGCAAAGCAAACTTTATTGTGACTGTGAGTCAGGGCTCTTCCTGCAGCAGCCGAGAGTTGGGGTGAGAGGCTCTTGAGTTGCGCCCCCCATTGTGTCCATCACATTCAGACTCAGCACGGTGGTCTCATGGGCCCTCCCTTGGTCACTGCAGTCAGGCGCTCCTGGCTCCTCATCTCTTTTTAACGTCCTGGCTTTTTAGGTCTGGGTGTGGATTTGGCATAGGAGAGAAGGGGGGCTCCAGTGTCCCACCCCCTCCCGATCCTAGCGCCTTCCCAGAGACCATCCCCACTTCCCCAGGAGGACAGCCTCTTAGCAATACTCACTTTCCAGCAGGGCTCCCTTTAAGATGGTGTCTGGAATGGAGTGGGGTTGGACACGGAGTGGGAATATGGATCAGAGAGAGACTCAGCTCCATGCCAATAGCCTCAGGCCCTTATACTAGAGCCCAGGCTGCAGAGTTGAGCCCTGGACACTTACAGGAAGCAGGGACTGTGATTTAGAGGTTCACTTCTCCACCTGTCACCTGCCAGGGACCAACTCTCTATTTTTTTTTTTTTTAATTGTTTTTCGGCTGTGCCACAAAGCATGCAGGATCTTAGTTCCCCAACCAGGGATCAAACCTGTGCTCCCTGCAGTGGAAGAATGGAGTCTTAACCACCGGACCACCAGTAGAAGTTCCTGACTCTTTTCAAAACAAGATGTTTTTTTTTCTTCTTAAACTTCTATCTACTTTGTTTGTGTATAAGACGCAAATATTTATCATAAAAGATGTTAACCACCTTGCACAAAATATAGCAAATAGAGATGAAAATAAACTACCTATAATTTTCTTTACCTCCTACGAATATTAACATTTTGTTTCCCTTCAGAACTTTTTTGTTCTGAAAACATGTGAAATAAAATGAAAATAATATCCTGTTCTCTGAATTCCATAAACACTTTTCAGGTTGCTATATTCTTCGTGGGCATTATGTTGCATTCCATTGAGAAGACGTGACAGTTTAAGCAATTGTTACATAGACGGATGTTAGAATGCTTCCATTTTATACTATTATTAGGATAATGAAGTGATAAGTTTCTTAGTGCATATGTTGTTTAGCTGCTAAATTGTGTTGGACTCTTTGTGACCCCATAGACTGTAGACTTCCAGACTCCTCTGTCCATGGGATTTCCCAGGCAAGAATACTGGAGTGGGTTGCTATTTCCTTCTCCAGGGGATCATCCGGACCCAAGGATGGAACTCAAATCTCCTGCACTGGCAGGCAGAGCCACCTGGGAATAATTTCCCCCATATTTTAGATGGGGTTCTTTGGAAGGAACTGCCATAAGTGGAATGAAATCAGAAGAGAACTGCTAATCCTTTCAAAAAGGCTCTGCCAACCGACGGTAGCAGCCCACCATGCCCCCGCGTACCACACACCTGCACACACGTGTAGCATTCTCTTTCAAGCACTGTGTATCTCAGTTAAAAGAGATACTAATTGTGGCTAATTTAATAGATGGAAAGAGTTACCTTACTGCCTCCTCTTTTTTTTCCACCTTTTTTTCCTGGAAACCAACACGAGCATTAGGGGGAGTCTGGGCGAGGCCAGGGCCAGAGAAGACTCGGGCTGAGCACTTGGCAGGGGTTGCCTGGAGCCTCTGCCCAGGTTTCTGGGGAGCCCTGGGGCACCCCTCCCTCACCTTGGCAGCACTTGTCTGCTTCTGGGGCGCCAGCCTCTTCACTTGTTTGACGGGCGTCTCCTCCAGGAACATATCAATATCTTCATCGTCGTCATCATCATCTTCCTCCTCCTCCAGGTCGTCATCCTCCTCTTCCACTTCCTCCCAGAATCGATCTGAAATGTCAGTGATGGCATGGGAGATGGGGCAGGGCCTCGGGGCCCTGGGATCTCTGCCCAGCTCCCCTTCCCAGATCTCCCAGTTTGGGAGTGGGAAGCATTTGCCTACCCGCCTCCCGAAGACACTCTCTGGCCTCCCTGACAAAGCGCAGCTCAAGTGGGTGAGGCTGAGGCCGTGGCAGGAGGGTGGGGGAACGGGGTGAGGTACAGCTCTGGTGGCAGGAAGGGGATGCATGCCAGGAAGGAGCATGTGAGAGGAGGAGGGGGAGGGTGGGGACACAGCAGCCAAGGAGCTCAGGTCTGATCCTGAGGGAGGTGGAACCTGCCTGGGGTTTGGAGCAGGAGAGAACCCTGATGAAAGAGGCACCACTGGACAGAGAAGAAGGCAGTTAAAGGGACGTGACAAACAAAGCCATCTGTTGGGGACCATGGTACTGCTACAGCTCCACATTGGGTTGGCCAAAAGTTCATTTGGGTTTTTCCATAACAGCATACAGAAAACCTGAAGGAACTTTTGACCAGCTCAATACTTCCCAGGTGGCTCAGTGGTAAAAAAATCTGCCTGCCAGTGCAGGAGAGGTGAGTTTGCTCCCTGGGTTGGGAAGATCCCCTGGAGAAGGAAATGGCAACCCACTCCAGTATTCTTGCCTGGAGAATCTCATGGACAGAGGAGCCTGGTGGGCTTTGTCCATGGGGTCACCAAGAGTCAGATACAACTCAGGGACTAAACAACAATACTTCATTGCAGGTAATGTTTAAATGTGTGCTGCTACCAGGAATTATGTTGAGTGCTTTTCCTGAATACGGCATGTATTCCTTACAACTAGTCTTGGAAGATGAAACCAAGTATACCCCCACCCTCCTTGGTGTTACAGCTGAGGGGTCCGTGGTCCACAGAGGATGTGGTGGAGAGGTAAAGGAGAACCAGGGCTAAGACCTGTGCCCACGCCTTTGGTCGAGGCTGCTGGTGATCCTGTTGCCTTGGCAATCTTTTCTAACCATTCAAGAATCTATCAAGTGTTTGAGGACCTCTTACATCCGTCCTTGTCCCTGTGTTGGGCACTGTACTCGAAGACCTTTCTAGGGTCCAAGCTTGGACTTACTGTAATGTTCCTGGCCACAGAGGAACACAGGTCCAGAGCCAGCCCGGAGCTGGAACGTGACTGGAGGGGAAAACTCCAACCCCAGAACGACCTGCAGGGGGAGATGGAGGGGCATGGGAGGGAAGGAGAGGCAGAGAAGGGGGAGGAAGAGGGGCAGGGCGAGGGGAGGAGGGGGAGACAGGACAAGGTACTGAGACCTGGCACCTGAGATGGGGGGTGGGGGAGCTTGCCTCAGGCAGAAATACTCAATTTATTCCCTCCCCTCCCCAACACACTTCAGGGGTTCCCTGAACCCTTCTGCACTCTCAACCCCCCTGGCCTTCCCTGTTGAGGTGGACTCTGTCAGAGAAGAACATGGATCTGATCATTTCATTCCTGCCAAGATCATAGGTGGGCTTCCAAGCTAGGGGGCAGCTGTTAAACAGAGAAATCTTATAGCCATGGACTGTACTGCATCCCCTCAAATTCTCCCACTGAAGCCCCCTAACCCTCAGTGTGATGGTAACTGAGGATGAAGCCTTTGAGACATAATCAGGGTTGGATGAGGTCATAAGGGCAAGGCCCTCATCATGAGATTAGTGCCCTTAGAAGGCTAGACCAGAGAGCTTGCTTTCTCCCTGGATTGTGTGAGGACACAGAAAGAAGGTGGTCATCTACAAGCCAGGAGGAGGTCCCTGATCAAAAAGCAACCATGTGGGTACCCCAATCTCAGACTTCTAGTCTCCAGAGATGTGAGAAAGAAATGTCTGCTGTTTAAACCACTTACTCTGGTATTTTGTGATGGTAGCCAAGCTGACTAAAGCACTGATCGAATGAGAAAAGCAGATGCGAAGTTATGTTATAGTTTACTATTGTCTTAAAGGGCTTCCCTGATGGCTCATACAGTAAAGAATCCACCTGCAGGAGACCAGGGTTCGATCCCTGGGCTGGGAAAAGCCTCTGGAGAAGGGAATGGCTACCCACCAGAATTCTTGTTTGGAGAATTCCATGGACAGAGGAGCCTGGCAGGTTATAGTCCATGGGATCACAGAGTTGGACACGACTGAGTGACTAAGCACAGTACAATACTGTATTGATTTTCTTTCTACTTTTCCAAAGTTTGCAAGTTTTCTAGAGTAACAATAATGATACTTAAATTCCTTGAGTTCTTACTATGAGCCAGGCCCCATGCTAAGCATTTTACCTCATTTATCTTATTTAAATCTTCACAAGGAGCCCACAAAGGAGGTGCTATTACTTTACAGAGAAGGAAGTTGAGGCTTAGAGAAATTAGAGTTCCTATTTCAGATAGGGAGCAGATAAGTGAAAACAAACTCTGCAGCCACAAACACCTAGAAATGGTGGACAAAATGTAATTTGATGTTTTTGCTGCTTGCCTGAACAGTAAGACAGAAAAGAGGCTCCCCATGGTCAGAAAGAAGAGCAGCCCTTGTAGGGGCTGATGCCGCAGCAGAAGGGAAGATGTCTTCCTTGGTGGTCAAGTGGTCAAGAATCCACCTTGCAATGCATCCTGGTTCCATCCCTGGTCCAGGAAGATCCCACATGCCACAGAACAACTAAGCCCATGCTGAGCCTGTGCTCTAGAGCCAAGTGGCAACAAGAGAGGCCACTGCAATGAGAAGCCCGCACACCATGGCCAAGAGTAGCCACCTCCATTCACAACTAGAGAAAGCCTGTGCTCACAACTAAAGATGACCCAGCACAGGCTCCCAAAAGAGGAAAACGTCCTTGGGCTGTAACACCCGTGTGGACAGGAGACAAAGGGCTTGGGCTCAAGAGGGGAGCTGTAATGGAGCCCCCTCATGCAGGCTGGCATCCTCAAATGGCTACATCTCAGTAAAGGATTGAGGAGAGTGGACTGAAGGACCCCAAGCCATCCAACAAGGAACGACCCACCATCAAAGGAGGGAAGCAAGAACTCCTATGTGAGATAACAGAGTCTCTTGTGAGAAGCTAGGAGCTGCGGTTGTACCTCTCACTTACACCAAGTCTGAATTTACTTGGTGGTGACTGCCAAGTTAAAAGAGCTGTATAAAAACCCTAGGCTTGTGATATATCTGGGGCAAATGGCAGATGCAAATGAAACCCGTCTCTTGGGAGACTGAGTTCTTTTCATGCAGAATTCTTTCAGAAAACAGAACCAAACCCAACCGGAAGATGAGTTCACCATCTAAAATTACAAAACACACAAGGAACAATGCTGCTGGAGGTACCAGACGGAAACAAAATGACGGCCTAGTACAATCATGAATCTGAGGAAGAATAACGACCTAAGCAACATGAGATAAGTTTGATGAAAACCAATATAAATATAAAGTAGGAATATATTTATATAAATGTAAAATAGGAATCAGAACCATAAGAACAAGATATTAACAAAAACAAAAAGAACCAAAAGCAGCTTCTAGACATCGTAAGCACTGAAATACTGCAGGGCAGCGGTGGAGACGCAGAGAGAACAGACTGCGGACACAGTGGGGGAAGCAGAGGGTGGGGCGAAATGAGAGCCCAGCATTGACACTTACATTACTATTGCAAAACAGATAGCTGGTGGGAATTTGCTGTATGGCACAAGGAGCTCAAATCTGGTGCTCTGTGACAACCTAGAGGGGCAGAATGCAAGGAGGGTGGGAGGGAAGTTCAAGAGGGAGCGGACGTAAGTATACCTATGGCTGATTCATGTTACTGTATGGCAGAAACCAACACAATAAAGTAATTATCCTCCAATTAAAAATAAATTTAAATAAAAAAACATATGCATTGAAATCAAGTGAACAAATGGTTAAAAAGCAGAGTAAACCAGCTGAAAGAAGAATTGATAAGCTGGAGAAGTGCTGGATAGAAAGCCCAGTATGCAGCAGAGAGAGAGAGAGAGAGAGAGACAAATAAAATATGAAGAACCGAACATGGCAGACAGATGAGAGGGTCCACTGTACATCCAATCAGAGTTAGGGACTGGAGAGGATGGAGTCAGTGTTCCAAGAAATAACAACCAAGAATTCTCCAGAAACAATCAAAGACAGATCCTCAGCCATGAACAGGTAAATAAAAATGAACCCACACCTGAACATATCATGGTGAAATGACACATAAGAACAGAGAGATGATCTTAACATCAACTAGAGAGGACACATCTTCAAAAAAGAAACAATAATCAGACAGACTGAGGATTTCAACAGCAAGATCAGAAATCAGAAGAATGGAATGACATTGTCAATGTTTTAATGGTACCCGGGAAGCAAAATAATTATCAGACAATACAGACTTTGTGGTGTTGGAGGAGACTCTTGAGAGTCCCTCGCACAGCATGGAGATTAAACCAGTCAATCCTAAAGGAAACCAACCCTGAATATTGATTGGAACGACTGATACTGAAGCTCCAATACTTTGACCACCTGATGCAAAGAGCTGACTCTTTGTTTTGTTTTGTTTTGTTTTTTACATCTTATGGGAAAAAAACAAACTAAATTTTTGGTCAACCCAATACCATAGGCTGGGTGGGGCTTAGACAACAGAAATTTTTTTTCTCACAGTCTTAAAGGGGAAGGTCAAGGTGCTGACCACTTCAGTTTCTGGTGAGGGTTCTCTTCCTGGTAGAGCTGACTCTTTGGAAAAGACCTTAATGCTGGGAAAGATTCAGGACAAGAGGAGAAGGGGCGGCAGAGGATGAGATGATTAGATAACATCACTGACTCAATGGACGTGAGTTTGAGCAAAGTTGGGAAGATAGTGAAGGATAGGGAAGCCTGACATGGTGCAATCCATGGAGTGGCAGAATTGGACATGATTTAGCAACGGAACAACAACAACAATACAGGCTTTAATTCCATAAGCATTTTAGGGATAAAGAAGATCACCACATAAAGAAAAGAATTAGATAAGGAAAATATTTTCAATTATACAAGGAAGGTAACAATTTTACAAGAAAGATAAACCTGTAAATTATATGCATCAACATAGTCTGGACATACATAAAACTACAGTAATCAAGACAGTGTGATATTAGAGGGATAGACACAGACACCAAGAGAACATAAGACCTAGAAATAGATCCACACAAATACTTGCAACCTTTTTGACAGAAGTGCGAAATCAATGAAAGGGAGGAAGCTTTTCTGACAAATGGAGCTGGAGCAATTGAACGTCCACAGGCAAAGAAATGCACCTTCACCGAAACCTCATGGCAGATGTGGCAGTGATCACGGACTTAGCGTAAAACGTACAACTGTAAGACTTTTGGACAAAAAGCATGGAAAACCTTCATGATCTCAAACTAGGTAAAGCATTCTTAGACTTAACATCAAAAATCATAAAAGGGAAAATTAATACAATGGGCCCTATCAAAATTAAAAACTTTTATTCTGTAAAAGTTTGCATGAAGAGGATGAAAAGACAAGTTGTAACCTGGGGAGAAAATATTTGCAAGCCATGTATTTGACAAATGATTAGGGTCTACAGTATGTCAAGAATTAGCAAAACTCAACAGTAACGATACAATTAGAAAGTGAACAAAAGACATGAACATTTAACTGAACATACAGATGGCAAAAACTGCATGAAAAGACCATCAACGTCGTTAGCCATCAGGAAATGCGATCAAAGTACAATGAGACATAACTACACACGTATTGCATGCTAAGTCGCTTCAGTTGTATCTGACTCTGTGCACACTTATGGACTGTAGCCCACCAAGCTCCTCCATCCACGAGATTCTCCAGGCAAGAATACTGAAGTGGATTGCCACGCCCTCCTCCTGGGGATCTTTCCAACCCAGGGATCTGAACCCATGTCTCTTGTGTCTCCTGCATTGGCAGGCAGGTTCTTTGCCACCTGGGAAGCCCACATATTGGAATGGTTAAAATAAGAGATAGTGACAACATGAATGTCAGTAAGGATGCAGAGAAACTCAGTCACTCATGCGTTGCTGGTAGAAATGCAAAATGGTACAGTCACTTTATAAAACAGTTGGGCAGTTTTAAGAAATTACATGTGCAACCACCCCATATGACCCAGCAATTGCACTCTTGGACTTTTATCCCAGGAAAAAATGGAAACAGGCTTATATAAGAACCTATATACAAATGTTCATAGAAGCTTTATTTTTAAGAGCCCCAAACTGGAATTAGACTAGTTTTTCCACAGATGACTGGTTGAGCTGTGGTACTTCTGTACCATGGAATACCAGTCAGCAATAAAAAATACCACACAACTTGGATGAATCTCCAGGAAATATGCTGAGGAGGGGGGAAAACCCAACCCAGTTCTTAAGAAGTTACATATGTCTGATTATGTTTCAATGGCCATATTTTAGAAATCCTGGTGGTTGCCAGGATTGAGGGTGGGTGAGGAAACAGGAGACAGGTGAGTGTGGTTATAAAGGGAAAACATGAGGGATCTCTGGGCTGTTGAAACTTGGCTATGATATCTGTATCTTGGCTACGATAGTGGATATAAAACTTAGGTGAGGGCTTCCTGGTGACTTAGTGGTGAAGAGTCCTTCCTGACAATGCAGGAGACACAGGTTTGATCCCTGGTCCAGGAAGATCCCACATGCTGCAGAGCAACTAAGCCTGTGGGCCACAACTATTGAGCCTGTGCTTTACGGCCCAAGAGCTGAACTACCTAGGGTAAAGCCTGTGCACCCAGGCTTCTCTGCAACAAGAAAAGCCATGGCAATGAGAAGCCTGTGCACCACTACTAGAGAGTAACCCCACTCACTGCAACTGGAGAAAAGCCCACGCAGCAACAAAGACCCAGTGCAGCCAAAATAGACATAAAATTAAAAAAAAGAAACTCAGGTGATAAAGTAGTATAGAACAATACCCATGCATTGTATCAACGTCAATATCTTGGCTCTGACATTATATTACAGTTTTGTAAAATGTTACCACTGGAGAAAACTGGGCAAAACATACAGGGATCTCTCGGTATCTTTTCTTATAAATGCATGTGAATCTGTAATTATCTAAAAATTTTTTCAATTGAAGAATAAGCATATACAAAGTAAACAAAATTATGAGAAGAATCTACTGAAACTTCACAATCACAGTAGGAAGTTTTAACACGTTTCTTTTGGTAATCAACAGATCAGGGAGAAAAAAAATATATAGGTTTGACTATATAAGCTTGATTTAATGGACATACATATAATCCTATAATACTACCTTGTAGTAAGACCACAAATCAAGTTTCAAATACCACAGAATTTATATATATACATATATATATATATATATCTTTGGGAATTAAAAATTCTAAGTAACTCATGCATCAAATAAGAAATTGTAACGGGGGGAATTCCCTGGCAGTCCAGTGGTTAAGACTCCATGCTTCCACTGCAGGGGGTGTGGGTTTGATCTCTGGTCAGGGAACTAAGATTCCGAAAGTTTTGAGGCATGGGCAAAACAAACAAAAAACCCCAACAAAACAAAAAAGAATCATAATGGAAATCAGAAAACATTTAAAATAAAATAGTGAAAATATCACAAAACACAAATTAAACGATGCAGTTAAAAAAATCTTCAGAGGGAAATTTATAGTATTCAAAATAAATAAACAAAATGTACTTGGAAAAAATAAGCTAGAACATGAATGGACTAAATAGCTAACTCAGAAAGTAAGAAAAAGGAACAAAGCAAGCCAAAAATCAGATAACCAGAGAAATTAATGAAATAGAAAATAAGGAAACAATGGAAAACAATCAACAAAATCAAAAGCTTATTCTTCGAAAAGGAAAAAAAGGCTAATACCCAGTGACTGAAACGAAGGGAAAAAAGGAAAGATGATAAGCACTACTAACAATTTTAAAAAGAGGAATATAATAACAGATAGTTAAGATCAAACACTTGAAAATATTTTCCCATTGTCCTCTAGCTTGCATTATTTGGAGAAATCTACTCACATCCTTGTCTTCGTTCCCCTGCGTGAGATGCCTTTTTAACTCTGGCTGCTTTTAAGATTTTTCTCCTTATCACTGGTTTTGAACAATTTGATTATAAGACACACTGTGGTTCATAGAATTTCTTAGATCTGTGGATTTATCATCTAATTAGATGAAAATACACTAATGAGATTAACGGCAAATTAGGTACTGTGTAAGAAAAGAAAAATGACATTGAATAAAGACTATCCAAAATGAAATAAAGACTACCCAAAACTCATGGGAAAAGACTTTGATGCTGGGAGGGATTGGGGGCAGGAGGAGAAGGGGGCGACAGAGGATGAGATGGCTGGATGGCATCACTGACTCGATGGACGTGAGTCTGAGTGAACTCCGGGAGTTGGTGATGGACAGGGAGGCCTGGCGTGCTGCGATTCATGGGGTCGCAAAGAGTCTGACACAACTGAGCGACTGGACTGAACTGATCCAAAATGAAATACACAGGAAAAATACTTTAAGAACACAGAGTGAAATGAAGTGTGGGGCAGGTATTGATAATTGGATTCCTTAGTAGAGATGAGGGAGGAGATGGAACAGAAAAAAAATATTTGAAGAAATAATGCTCAAAAGTTTGCAAATGCTCTAAAAGTCAGATGATCAAAGTATAAAAAAACAAAAGGTAAAACTCAATTATCTGTTATAGAAAAGAAATCCAATTTATACATACAGATACAGAGGTTTCAGTAAAATAACAAAATAAAAGAATAGGAAAAATACACAAACACTAATATAGAGAGCTAGACTGACTATATTAATCAGACTAAGTAGACTTCAAAATATTTGTCAGGGAAAAAGGGAACATTTCATAATGATAAATGGATCAATTAACCAAAAGGATTTAATAATCTTAGAAACACAGAATGTATTAGGATGTACCTAACAAAAGAGTTTCAAAATACATGGAACAAAACTGATAATCAAAAAGAGAAATAGAAAAAAGACACAATTGTTGTTGAAGTCTTCAATATTCCTCTTTCAGGAACTAAGAGATCAAGTGGACAGAAAATGAGTAAGGATATAGAAGGCTCACACAAAATCATCAACCAACATGATGATTATAATCAACATTTACATCGCAATATACCCAACCACAGGAGAACACATGTCCTTCAAGTATAAATAAATATTCACCAAGACAGAATATATTAGGGGCCATAAAATAAGTCACAACCCTATTTAGATGGAAATCGAATAACGTATATTTTCATACCACAATCAAATTAAAATAGAAATCAATTAAAGAATGAATAATGGAAAATCTCTAATTATTTGGCAATTAAAAAGCAAACATACTTCTAAGTACCCCAGGGAGTGAAGAATAAAACTAGAAAATAATTTGAACTAAATTAAAATGAATATTCTTAGCAAAATTGGTAGGATGAAGCCAGAAAGATGCTCAGAAGGAAATCACAGCATGAAATGCTTATATCCAAAAAAGGTCTAAAAAATAATATAAGATTCATAATGAATAATATAAGATTATGCTGTGGGGAAGGCGCCAAGATGGCGGAGGAGTAGGACGGGGAAAACACTTTCTCCCCCACAAATTCATCAAAAGAGCATTTAAACGTCGAGTAAATTCCACAAAACAACTTCTGAATGCTGGCAGAGGACATCAGGCACCCAGAAAAGCAACCCAACTCCTCGAAAGGAGGTAGGAAAAAATATTAAAGACAATAAAAGAGACAAAAGAGGGAGGGACGGAGTTCCGTCCCGGGAAGGGAGTCGTAAAAAGAGAGAAGTTTCCAAACACCAGGAAACCTTCTCACTGCCGAATCCGTGCCGAGCTTTGGAAGCACAGAGGACAACATAACAGGGAGAAAAAATAAATAAACAATTAAAACTCGCAGATTGCGAGCCCTACGGTAACTCCTCCAGCGGAGAAGCAGCGCAGACGCCTGCATCCGCCATTAGCAAGCGGGGGCTGGGCAGGGAGGCGCGGCGCGGGCTGCATTGCTGAGAGTAAGAATCTGGCCTGAATACCTTGAGCACTATCTGACCGAAATAATTTGGGCTAGCAAACCAGACTGTGGGATATCTACCATGCGAAAAGCCAGCCCTAACCTAAGACACCGCCAGCCCGCGCACGGAACAAAGGACTAAACAGAGGTAGCCGGCTGCAAACCTTCCCCCTCCGGTGACAGGCAGCCAGAGCCGGAAGGGGGCAATCGCAGCCCCAGAGAGACATTATCTATAAAACTGGCTTCTTTGCTAACTAAAACTTATTGGGGGTCTGGACGGTCAACATCTGCCTGAGAAGGTGCGCCGGTTTTACACCCAGATAACCAAGTGGCGGGGAGGTGATAAGTCGCAGCATTGGTGCTCGCCAAACACCTCATCACCTGAGCTGCTCGGACCTGGGAAGAGCACAAAACGCAGCCCCAACTGAGTCTGCGCCTCTGAGGACTACCTGAGTGCCTGAACCTGAGCGGCTTGGACCTGGGAGGTGCATGCAACCCAGGGCCAGCCTCGGATTGTTCCCGGCGGAACAACCTAGAGCCTGAGCAGTGTGGGCAGGGAGGCTACACACGCCGTGAGCGGGGGCAGACCCAGTGTGGCTGAGGCACTGCGAGCGCACGCCAGTGTCATTTGTTTGCAGCATCCCTCCCTCCCTCCCCATAGCCCGACTGAACAAAGAGAAGAAATACAGCTCCACCCACCAGAACACCGACACAAGCTTCCCTAACCAGGAAACCTTGACAAGCCACCTGTACAAACCCACACACAGCGAGGAAACGCCACAATAAAGAGAACTCCACAAACTGCCAGAATACAGAAAGGACTCCCAAACTCAGCAATTTAAACAAGATGAAGAGACAGAGGAATACCCAGCAGATAAAGGAACAGGATAAATGCCCACCAAACCAAACAAAAGAGGAAGAGATAGGGAATCTACCTGATAAAGAATTCCAAATAATGATAGTGACATTGATTCAAAATCTTGAAACTAAAATGGAATCACAGATAAATAGCCTGGAGACAAGGATTGAGAAGATGCAAGAAAGGTTTAACAAGGACCTAGAAGAAATAAAAAAGAGTCAATATATAATGAATAATGCAATAAATGAAATTAAAAACACTCTGGAGCCAACAAATAGTAGAATAACAGAGGCAGAAGATAGGATTAGTGAATTAGAAGATAGAATGGTAGAAATAAATGAATCAGAGAGGATAAAAGAAAAACGAATTAAAAGAAATGAGGACAATCTCAGAGACCTCCAGGACAATATTAAACGCTACAACATTCGAATCATAGGGGTTCCAGAAGAAGAAGACAAAAAGAAAGACCATGAGAAAATACTTGAGGAATAATAGTGGAAAACTTCCCTAAAATGGGGAAGGAAATAATCACCCAAGTCCAAGAAATCCAGAGAGTCCCAAACAGGATAAACCCAAGGAGAAACACCCCAAGACACATATTAATCAAATTAACAAAGATCAAACACAAAGAACAAATATTAAAAGCAGCAAGGGAAAAACAACAAATAACACACAAGGGAATTCCCATAAGGATAACAGCTGATCTTTCAATAGAAACTCTTCAAGCCAGGAGGGAATGGCAAGACATACTTAAAATGATGAAAGAAAATAACCTACAGCCCAGATTATTGTACCCAGCAAGGATCTCATTCAAGTATGAAGGAGAAATCAAAAGCTTTTCAGACAAGCAAAAGCTGAGAGAATTCTGCACCACCAAACCAGCTCTCCAACAAATACTAAAGGATATTCTCTAGACAGGAAACACAAAAATGGTGTATAAACTCGAACCCAAAACAATAAAGTAAATGGCAACGGGATCATACTTATTAGTAATTACCTTAAACGTAAATGGGTTGAATGCCCCAACCAAAAGACAAAGACTGGCTGAATGGATACAAAAACAAGACCCCTACATATGTTGTCTACAGGAGACCCACCTCAAAACAGGGGACACATACAGACTGAAAGTGAAGGGCTGGAAAAAGATTTTCCATGCAAATTGGGACCAAAAGAAAGTAGGAGTTACAATACTCGTATCAGATAAATTAGACTTTAAAACAAAGGCTGTGAAAAGAGACAAAGAAGGTCACTACATAATGATCAAAGGATCAATCCAAGAAGAAGATATAACAATTATAAATATATATCCACCCAACATGGGAGCACCGCAGTATGTAAGACAAATCCTAACAAGTATGAAAGGAGAAATTAACAATAACACAATAATAGTGGGAGACTTTAATACCCCACTCACACTTATGGATAGATCAACTAAACAGAAAATTAACAAGGAAAAAAAAAAAAAAACATGTATCTATAAAGCTCACTAAAGCAAAGCACAGTAAAATGAGGTATGGCAATAAAAGGCGTTAAATTTATCAAATAAAAAAAATAAATAAAGTGCTGAAAAATTAAAAAAAAAAAAAAAAAAGATCATATCCCAACATGTCTGCCACCATCTGCTGTTAAGAGAATCTACATTTGCTGTGCTTTCCACTTTTCATATACATTATATCATGTAGAATGCATTAATCCTTGAAATGAACCCAACCCACCTCTCTTTAATTTCTATTCATAGATACTAATTATGAAGACAGACCTGTAAAACTTTGCAATAAAAAAAAAAAAAAAAGATTATGCTGTAAGAAACCAGAAAAAGATCAAATTAAAACAGAAGAAAGAAATTAACAACAGATAGATTAAATACAAAAATGGATAAACAATAGAGAAAGACTGATGAAGCCAAGATCTGGGTCTTGAAAAAGACTAATACAACTGTTAAACCTAACACAGGGTATCTACAAAAATCTTTTATCTGTCCGAATGGTAAAAGACTGAATACTTGCCCTCTGGAAAAAGGCAAGGAAAGTCCTGCTCTTACCACTTTTATTCATCACTGTACTTGCTGTCCTAGTCAGTGAAGTAAGACAAGAAAAAGAAATGCCAGGTATAGAGATAGAAAATGAAGATGTTAAACTGCTTTTATTCACAGATGGCATGAATAAGCACATAGCAAATTCGGTGGCATCATAAAAAGCTGTTAGGACTAATATGCAAATTTAGCAAGGTCAGTTAGTACAAAAGCCACTTATATAACTATATGCTAGTACTGAACAATAAAATAAAAATTTAAAATACCATTTCTGAACCTACAGCTAACATCATACTCAATGGTGAAAAGCTGGAAGCATTTCCTCTAAGATCGGGAACAAGACAAGGATGTCCACTCTCACCACTTTTATTCAATATAGTTTTCTGAAGTCCTAGCTATGGCTACTCTAAATAGCTATTTACTGGGAGGATATCAGATCTGGGGATGTGGGAAGAGGTCATACATAAAAATTAAGAATTTGGATTTAATAGGTTAAGTTTGTGATATCTATTGAAGTGTTAGTTGCTCAGTTGTGCCCAACTCTTTGTGACCCCATGGACTATAGCCCACTAGGCTCCTCTATCCATAAATTTTCCCAGGCAAGAACACTGGTGTGGGTGGCTATTTCCTTCTCTAGGGGATCTTCCTGACTCAGGAATCGAACCCGGGTCTCCTGCATTGCAGGCAGATTCTTTACTGGCTGACCCACCAGGGATAACTATCAGATAACTGTTAACGTATTGAGCTGGACAGAGTATCTGGAGCACAAGAGAGGCTGGGTTTACAGGATAAATTTCCAAGTTTCATTTGTATAGGTGGTCTGTAAAACTATGGGAATGGATAGATCTAGGGAGATCTTGATAGAGAAAAAAATAGGTTTAAGGGCAGTTTTACACATCAACCTCCCAGATCTTTAAGGGCAGATAACCCTGGTCTTCAAATCACTGTTGTCCACAGAGAAGAAGGGAACACTTCATGCCTCTGTTCATAAGGCTAACATGCTTTGACATTCAAAGAAGATAATTTATTATACGCCAAGCTCACTTATGAGTATGTGTAAGTTTTAAAAAAATGTCTTATTAACACAGCAAATCTAGAAGTTTATAATACAATCAGTAATGTTTATCTCAGGAATGCAAAGTTGGTTTAATATTATTCTATTACTATAATTTACTACATTAACAGATTAAAGGAGAGAGTGCCCTAATCATATGAATAGAAACACTTTCGATAACCAATCATGATTAAAAAGAAGAAAAGTCAATTTTTCAAAATAGAGTAGGATTAGACAGAGACTTTCTTAACCTGACAAAGGGTATCTAGCACATACTTGATACTGAATGGAGAAATGTGAGAAGCATTCCTTTTTAAAGGAATGAAACAAGGATATCTACCATTATCATTTTATCCATTATTATACTGGAGGTCCTAGCCCGTGTACCAGATTAAAAAAAACAAATACAAAAACTGCCATTATTCACAAAGATCTACACAGAAAACTCAAATGACCAGAAGTGAGGATTTCTGGATACATAAACAGTGTGTAAATTACCAACAGTATACGATCACCAGCAGTAAACAGTTGAAAAATGGGATTTGAAGAAAAGTTATTTAACTTGCCCAAAGTCACACAACTAGTGAAGAGTGGACTAGAATTCCCTGGCTGTCAAGTGGTTAGGACTCAATGCGCACAGCACCCCTCTCCCCCCCTAAAAGGGAGTGGACTAGGATGGAAACCTGACTCCCTGCTCCTGAGTCCAGGCTTTTAGTGCTGGGCTATATGCCTCTCTAGGGCCTTCCAGGTGGCTCATGGGTATAGAATTCACCTGCCAATGCAGGAGACACAGGTTTGATCCCTGGGTTGGGAAGATGCCCTGGAGAAGGAAATGGCAACCCACTCCAGTATTCTTGCCTGGGAATTCCAGTGGACAGAGTAGCCTGGTGGGCTACATACAGTCCATGGGGTCACATAAATGGGACACGATTTAGCGACTAAACAACAAAAAGTATTTCTCTCCGGCACCGACCGTAGGTCTGCAGGAGCCTGTACCCCACCTTTGTGTCCGTCTGCACACAAGGGGTGAGGCCTGAGCGGGGCCTCCGCGGGCTGGAGCCAGGGTTTCCTAGGCCCTCGGGGAAGCTCACCATGGGGAGCACCGAGGCCCGAAGCGAGGCCAGGGTGAGGGGCCTCCTCTTCTTGTCGTCCGGGCTTGCCGAGGGCAGGATCTCCACGACGTTCACCTCCTCTTTGGCTTTCTCCCCCAGGGAAATCTGAGCGGGGTGGGAAAAGGGGCAGGGCGCCTCCTCACCCCCAGGGCGAGGGCGGAGGAGGGAAGCCTGGCTCCAGCTGTGGGGACCAGGCAATGCCACCTGCTCCTGCGTGTCTGGCTCCTCCCTGTCCCACCCTTTCTCCCCTCCTCGGAAGAGCGGTACCCACCGTACTGAGCAACAGCACACAGTCCTGCTTCCCCACCTTTTGGGGTTTGAAGGTCCAAGTCGGCCGCTCCTGGTTTAGTTCACAGCCTGCGAAGGGAGACGGAGACAGATGGCGGAGGGCGGGCTCCAGAGAGGCGTCCTCTCTCTCCCTCCAGCCCTCTCTCTTACCCCCAAGACATTCCCCCGCCACCAGGACGCCCGCTGCTCCGAGGACACCCTGGGGCCTCACTCACCCCAGAGCAGGCTTAGTGTCTCCTTTTCGGAGGTGCTACTAATGGGACTGCGATTCATGATGCGGGCGGGGGCCGAGCAGCTGCCGAGGAAAGGCCCATTACAATCCCCTGGCTGGAGACCCCCGCGCGGAGCGCCCCGTGCGAAAGGGTTGCCCCGCCGGCCCTCCCAGCACCCCGAGGTGGAGCGCCCGGCACCTGCGGGGAAGGCGGCTCGGTGCCCGGCCTCAGGTACACCCTACCGCGGGACCGAGCCCTCTCGCAACCTCTCCTCCAGCTCACCGTCCCTAACTCCAGTCACTTCATCGCCTCCTCCTCAGATCGCTTCCCTCTCTGGCTTCCTTACTCCGGCCTTATCGCGGCCTCACCTGAGGGCCCGGCCCACAGCGGGTCGTTATGAAGCCTGGGAAGGGGCCACGGGAGGGGTATAATCAGCCCCCATCCCGTTCTTCCACTCTTTCCTCCCCTTGGAGCCTGAGAAGCACCTGGAGAGCTTGTTAAAATAACAAGCGCTAGGCCCCACCTCCACCGTTTCCTACGGAGGAATCCAGAAAATTAGCATTTCTAAACAGGTGCCCAGGTGAGGTGGATGTTGCGGGTCTAGGACCGTACCGTGAGAACGGCGGTCCTGACTAATGGGGACTGACTGCGGCCTGCTGCGGGAGCCCGCCCGCGCCCTCCATGGAGACGCTTTGCCACCCGGTAGGAAGCATAGCCTTGTCCGCCCTTCCTTTGCCTTGTTTGTTTGCTTGTTTCCTTTCCCTCCATGCCAAGTGTGGCCCTCTCCCCAGGCCCAGAGTGCCGGACCCCCAGGGCTGTGGTCCCCAAAGATGAAGAGCCCAGTTTCCAAAAGGCTTACTTCTCCCAAGGCCAGGAAGGAGTGGGGATGAGGAAGGGGACAGCAGACGCAGCTGGTGAGCAATACACCATGGGGCACGTGACTACGAGGGCCACTCATTTAACAAACATCAGTTCACATGGCACAGTGAAGCACTGAAATGTTTGGGCGGGGGTAGTGAACAGGAGGCAGGTTTTTGGTTGACACCCCCTCCTCCAAGTGATACCTCTGTTTGGGAGTCAGAATTACTTACAGGAACCTCTCTCATTGTGTTCTTTTACATCACTTCTATCCTGGAAACTTCTCACCTACATATAAGCTTCAATGATTTTCAACAAAGGCATCAAGGAAAAAGCATAGTCTTTTCCACAAATGGTGCTGGAGGAATCCCTCTGGAACCTGGATTAGAGTGGAGCTTCTACTGTGCAGGAAAGAGCTTATTTTTTAAAAATACTGACTTTATTGAGAAATAACTCATATACAAAAATGTACTCATTTAAAGCATATAATTTGAATTTTCACAGATGTATACACCAGGCTCAGTGGTAAAGAATCCACCTGCCAATGCAGGAGACGAGGGTTCCATCCCTGGGTCAGGAAGATCTCCTGGAGGAGGAAATGGAAACCCACTCCAGTATTCTTGACTGGAGAATCCCATAAACAGAAGAGCCTGATGGGCCAGAGTCCACGGGGTCACAAAAGAGTTGGTCACGACTGAGTGCCTAAACAACAACACTACCACCAACACACCAGGTAGCCATCACCTCAGCCAAGTTACAATTTCTGCTGCTGCTGCTGCTGCTAAGTCGCTTCAGTCGTGTCCGACTCTGTGCGACCTCATAGATGGCAGCCCACCAGGCTCCGCCGTCCCTGGGATTCTCCAGGCAAGAACACTGGAGTGGGTTGCCATTTCCTTCTCCAATGCATGAAAGTGGAAAAGTGAAAGTGAAGTCGCTCAGTTGTGTCCGACTCTTCGAGACCCCATGGACTGCAGCCTACCAGGCTCCTCCGTCCATGGGATTTTCCAGGCAAGAGTACTGGAGTGGGGTGCCATTGCCTTCTCCAATTTCTGGTACTCCACCAAATTTCCTTGTTTCCCTTTGCAGTCAATATCCTCCCCTTACTAATTGGCATTAGACATTTCTCTGCTTTCTGACATTGTAGATTTGTACTGACTGTTCTAGAATTTCATATAAGCAGATTCATACAGGGTATTTTTGCCCTCTTTTGCTGAGCAAAATGTGTTTGAGATTTATTTATTCATATTGTCGCTGTATCAGTAGTTTGTTTGTGTTTATTGTTGAGTAATACTCCATAATTTGTATATGCAGACACCTGCTGGTCAGTTTTAGGTGTCAGTTTGGCTAGGTTATTGCAACCAGTTATTTGATCAAAATGAGGGTGTGGCTGACACCTTCTATGTGGCAGTTTCTACTGAGGGTATTTTATAGATGTGATTTACATCCACAATCAATTACCTTTAGGTCAAGATTAGCCTCAATACCATGGGTGGGCCTGGTACAATCAGTTCAAAGTCCTTAAGAGCAGAACTGAAGTCTCTCTGAAGATGTTTTGCCTGGACTGCAGCTTCAGCTCCTGCTAGAGCTTCCAGATTGCTCTTCCTGACAACCTGTCCTACCAATTTCAGACTTGCCTAGCCAATGCTCAAGACTGCATTAGCCAATTCCCTGTGCTACATCCCTGACTGATAAACCTGTTGATGAATATTTGGGTAGTTTCTAGTTGTAGATTATTATGAATAAAAATGCTGTACCATTTGAGAGCAAGTCTTTGCATGGAAATATGTTTTAGTTTTTCTAGGATAAATACATAGGAGTGTAATTGCTGGGTTATTTGGTATGCATATATTAAATTTTATATGAAACTGTTAAACTATTTCCAAATTTCCTGTACCACTTTGCATTTCTACCAGAAATGTATGAAAATTCCAGTTGCTCTACATCTTTGTCAACACTTGGCATTGTCAGTCATTTAATTTTAGTCATTCTAGTAGATGTCCATAGTGACATCTCTTCTGGTTTTTATTTATATTTCTTCAATAGCAAAAAATGTTGAATATTTTTTCAATTGTTTATGGGTCATCTGTGTATCTTCTTTTGAAATAAAATCTGTTCAAATATTTTATTTTAAAATTCAGTTATTCTTCTTATTGCAGTTCTTTATACTTGGATGACTGTGTTAGGCATACATTATTTTTCACTCCTGTCTATGGTTTGCCTTTTCATTTAAAAAACAAATGGTATCTTTTGAAGAGCAGAAATTTTAAAACTTGATGAAGTCAAATAGTTTTCTTTCATTTGTGGATCATGCTTTTGATATTTTAAGAAATCTTTGCTTAACTCAAGGTTGTGAAAAATTTCTCCTAAGTTTCCTTCTGGAAGCCTTGTAGTCTTAGCTTGTACTTTTACATCTGTGATCCATTTGAAGTTAATTTTTGTGCATGGTGTTAGGTAAGGGTCGAGGTTCATTCCCCTCCCCCCTCAAGTGGATATTTAATTCTTCTAGCACCAGTTCTGGAAAAGACAGTTCTTTCTCTATTGAATTACACTGGCACTTTTGTCAAAAGTCAGCTAGCCATATCTGTTTGTCTGTTTGTGGATTTTATTCTGTTCCGCTGGTCTGTCTGTCCTAGTGCCAATACGACACTGTCTTGACTACTGTAGCGTGATAGTAAACCTTGAAATCAGGCAGTTGAATCCTCCAACGCTGATCTTTCTCACAGATATTTTGGCTCTTCCAGGTTCTTTGCATTTTCATAAAAATTTTAGAATCAGCTTGCCAGTTTCTTAAAAAAAGAAAAAAGCCTTCTCGGATTTTTATTTGGATCCTGTAGAATGTAGTTCAGTTTGGGGAGAATTGCCATCCCAGTTTTGAGTCAACAGTCCATGAACATGTTTTAATCTAATTTATTTAGATCTTTAATTTCCTCAGTGATGTTTTAGAGATCTTAGTGTTCCAATCCAGCACATATCTTGTTAAATTTATACTGATGTATTTTATACTTCTGGATGCGATAGCAAATAGTAATATATTTCAAAATTAGTATATAGTTGATTTTCTTATTTTATGAAATATTTCATATTTCTACATACTAAAAATGTTTTAAATTCTAGTTCGTGAGAATTTTTGTCATACGCTTTTTCTTCATTGGACGGTTCACCTTCTTCACCTTTGTTTATATGGTCAATTACATTTACTGATTTTTTGAATGTTTTAAACCAACCTTGCATTTCTAGGACCAATCCTATTTGGTCATGATGTATTATGCTTTTTGACATATTCCTGGATTTGATTGTTTATATCTTATGATTGAGTACTGTTCCCTCCTCTTCTATTTTCTAATTTCTTGTTGAATTCCAAGTGCTCTGCTTGCAAAAGCAGGGAAGTCTCCTTAGATCAGAGTTCCATTCAGGCTCACCAAGCACTCTTTCCCATAATGTCCCACGGTTCCTCCGCCTTGACTCAATTGCTGTCCTACTCCAGATCCTGGGGGGAAATCATACTACAATCTACTTTTCTCTACCCTCCCAAAGCCCTGTTGAGTCCACCCCTCACCCCCAATATTTCCTACCTTCTCGAACTCCTTATCTCATTTGTTGTTCAGTCACTAAGTCATGTCCAACTCTTTGTGACTCCATGGACTGCAGCATGCCAGGCTCCTCACTAGTGTGAATTAAAGGCTTTTACTCACCAGTGGTGAGTTAAAGATTGGTCACTAGGCTGCTTTCAAACTTGATGGTTTTTAAGATCAAATCCCAACCTCTTGTGCTCCACCCTTCATCCAGACTTGTTTAGGGTTGCACTCTCCCTCCAGTCATGCTGTTTTTTTTTTTTTTTTTTTTTCCAGTCATGCTATTTTTGCAGCCCCCACAAAGGTACAAGGCATTTCGTGCCTCAGGATTTTTACGCTGTTTGAATGTTCTCCCTTGCCCTCTTTCGATGAACTCGCTTCTGTTACTGCCCTTCTTGGATGCTCCTCCTTTGTATCCCAGAGCAAACAGCATGCAGTAATCATCCTTTTCAGCCTGTTTGCCCATTCCACTGAGTTCTTCCCAGCCAGGGATCAAGTCCTTGAACAGTGCTTCTGTGATTGTCACTGTGGATACCTCTCCCCAGTACAGTGCCCAGCTCTGGCCTTCCCTAAGAGGAACGCTCTGCAACCATAGAGCAGCCCAGCCCTGCTCCCAGCCGCCACCGCAGCCAGCGGACGCGGGGAGTCACGATTTACTCCTACGCAGAGAGGCGGAGGTGGGGGTGAGCGGCGGCCCTGAGAGCACGCGCCCGTGGAACGGGCCTCTGTGCGCAGGCGCGGCGGGGACCGAAAGACAGCACCGAACCGCCTCCGGGGCGCGGAGGCTTGTTGGGAAGTCGTGCTGGGTCAGGGGTGAATTCTTTCCCGCTTTCCTTCGCAGAGCTTCGGGGCTAGTGTCAGAGGCTTCTTCCCTTTTCCTTTCGTTAGAGGCCTATGGTAATGATGTGAGCTTAATCGCACAATGCAGGCAGCCCGGGATCTCTCCGCAGGGGCTTCACCCAAAGGAGGTCCAACTACCCTCCACTCCCCCGTTCTGCAGACGCTCCCACGCCCCTGATATACATCCCTTCGTTCATTATGATCTCTTCTGTATTATAATCTCTTCTGTCAGGCCCGGCTTGTAAGGAGCTTCTAGTTGCTGAGACAGGGCGGGAGTGGGGTTAGCAATGCCTCAGATAATCCCGTGAGACTTAGGGACAGTAGGGGGACTTCAAAGAGGATGTAGAGCTCTACTCTGAGTTTGAAAAGGTGGGTAAAGAACAAAAAAGTTTACATCGAGAAGAGAGAGCCCTGCAGACTCGGAAAAGGCACAAGGTACAATGTGGAGGAAGAGATGGCAGTGGCAGTCCTCTATAAGTAGAAAGGTTTCCTTGAAGCGTTTGTAGCTTGACTGGTAGTTTATGATTTGGTTTTGTGACACATGTCCCAGACTAAAGGGTGTGGAACTGATTTCTTGCTAAAGAGAAATGATGAAGTCCTGTCATATTTTTAGATCAAAGAATGGTTTCATTTCCACTAATTTTCCGGCTCAACTAATGGAGCCTTGCAGAGCTTTATCTTCATTGCCCTGTCATCGGTCTTTCTGAGCTGAGGGGAGACATGCTTTTACCTTCACCCCCCCTTTCACTATCAGACACTGGCGTGGCCCCTTTGATCTTCACAAAAGGCCAAGTCCACTGTCCAGTTAATCAGTTTGTATTCTGGGTTTGGTTGTTCTCCAGACCTTGAATCCAGATATACATAGAACTCCTTTGTTGTCCAATCAACAGACTGGTTCCAAATAGGAAAAGGAATACATCAAGGCTGTATATTGTCACCCTGCTTATTTAACTTACATGCAGAGTACATCATGAAAAATGCTGGGCTGGAAGAAGCACAAGCTGGAATCAAGATTGCTGGGAGAAATATCAATAACCTCAGATATGCAGATGACACCACCCTTATGGCAGAAAGTGAAGAGGAACTAAAAAGCCTCTTGATGAAAGTGAAAGAGGAGAATGAAAAAGTTGGCTTAAAGCTCAACATTCAGAAAACTAAGATCATGGTATCTGGTCCCATCACTTCATGGGAAATAGATGGGGAAACAGTGGAAACTGTCAGACTTTATTTTGGGGGCTCCAAAATCACTGCAGATGGTGACTGCAGCCATGAAATTAAGACGCTTACTCCTTGGAAGGAAAGTTATGACCAACCTAGATAGCATATTAAAAAGCAGAGACATTACTTTGCCAACCAAAGTCCATCTAGTCAAGGCTATGGTTTTTCCAGTGGTCATGTATGGATGTGAGAGTTGGACTGCGAAGAAAGCTGAGCACCGAAGAATTGATGCTTTTGAACTATAGTGTTGGAGAAGACTCTGGAGAGTCCCTTGGACTGCAAGGAGATCCAACCAGTCCATTCTAAAGGAGATCAGTCCTGGGTGTTCTTTGGAAGGAATGATGCTAAAGCTGAAACTCCAGTACTTTGGCCACCTCATGCGAAAAGTTGACTCATTGGAAAAGACTCTAATGCTGGGAGGGATTGGGGGCAGGAGGAAAAGGGGATGACAGAGGATGAGATGGCTGGATGGCATCAATGACTGGATGGACGTGAGTCTGAGTGAACTCCGGGAGTTGGTGATGGACAGGGAGGCCTGGCGTGCTGCAATTCATGGGGTCGCAAACAGTCAGACACGACTGAGTGACTGAACTGAACTGAGGAGGGGTTAGATTTCCCACTTGACACTCTTCATTCATTTGTAACCCAATAACAGGATGCTCTGGCCCATACATGTTGTGCTGTTATGCCTGTTTATTGAGTGGTCTGTCTTGATTGTTAAGAATCTCAAGTATAGCTGTACTTGTGTTAAGTACTGTTCACTACATTGTTTTGGGGTGAGTTTGTACCAATTTGCCTTGCAAATGATGTGTTTTCCTTTTTAGTTTCCTTTTCTGTTGCTGACCCTCAAAAAGGTATATGGCTTAGAGTAGATTCTGATGAAGGAACAGACAGCAGCAGTGGTGAGACAGTCCTAAGAACCCTAAGGTTTTCTGAGGAAGAGGATAATATCCGAGGCTTGATTTCATCCTCCCTTTTGATCATCTGATGTCCCACTATCTGGCGGCTCATTTGTTTAGTGACCCATTGATCCTGAAATAAACCAAACTGGCTGACTAGTGAATTCCAGAGTTATCTAAGAAACCCAAGATAAATATAGACGACCCAGGAGACACGCTACTGATGCAAGAAGCTTCTTAGACATTATCTAGCACCTGATTGGTTGTTGTATTAATTATGGCTGGTGAGTATATTTTAAACATGAAAGGTTTAAAGAACTAAGACTTTTAAAGTAACACTCATTTACATTTTTTCCAGCCCTTGTTATCGGTTATGGTTTTTGCAGTCTCCCTGTAATCATCTTTGCTTTCCCTTTCTGCTTTAGCACTTGGGTAACACTTCATGTGGCAATGTAGGTTTGCTGTAGATCTAGCTAAAAATCTTGGGTGGAGGACGGGTTGGCTGGTGGTAGTTGAGATACAGAGAAGCGTTTTGGCTCTCTGGAGTTAATTCATCTTACCCCACAACCATGGGTATTTTGAAAAGTGGTCCTTTTTCCACTCTTGATTAAAACTTTGTAAGTTACTAGAACATTTTACCACTTGATAGGGAAAAAAGCAAGTTCTTAATAAGTTTGAGTTTGCAGAACATAAAACTATTACTTCTTAGTAGGCTGTCACTTGTTATTAGAAAATTGGTACTTGGCCGAAAGTACTTCTTAAAATCTAAAAACAAATTTGACCTTTCTTCCTTTGTCTGAATTATACTTTAGTGAAAATGGATAACCCTATTTGTTGGCAGAGCCAACAACAAATACAGACATACAGTTTGATGATCTGCAGTAAAGATTCTAGGTGTTTTTGTCAATGTAAGGTAACTTTGTGTCAGGAAACACTGTCCAGAGACATTTGACTTGATGCCTAGGATAGCCTGGAAAGAAATTCATTCTTCAACTGAATAAAAGCTCCACAAGATTTCTTGAAGAAATCAAAGTTTAAAGATAACTAACTGGCTTTTGCATTTATTAGGTTGACATGTGAAATTGCTGATAACTCATCAGGAAAAAAGGCTCTTTGGGGGGTATCCCTCTTACAACTATCAAGAAAGGAGCAGCTTCACTGTTTAAAAAGTCTGATGTGGTTGGGGAAATTTTAACTGTGGCACTTGGTAATGATTGGACTGGGCTTAGGACTGCACTGGGGAGACACCATCTCTAGTGAGGTTCTTGCCTCTGAAATTGTTTTTGTGGAAGGAAAGGGAGGGGTATGGGGTTTTGCTGATCAGTCAGAATTTCAGGATAGTTGGGAGAGAGGGTTTCTTCTTCAAATATCTGTGAGAAAGTTATTTTTTTGCCTTATTTACTGCAGAATTAGAAGTCCAGGTCAAGGGAGCATGTGACTGGAGTGTTCTGCATATTAATGAAGGCTGACCATTTTCTATTAGGCTTAGAGACAGACTTGACTAAGATGAATCAATTCTACTTGCCTTCTAGGTATTAGAATATATATATATTTTGGCCTGTGAAATAACTTTGGACCAGAGACCAAAACAGCAGACAAAGGTATATCTAGTGGACTAGAGTGGCTCTCTAGAGCCTGTGATTACTGAATGTCACTCTGCATTAAGCTACAGGAAGATATTGTAGTACTTTAATACTTTCCAACGTTCCTGGAAACTAAATGCTTTTACATCTGGGTCCTACATAGCAAAGGGGATGAGAAATAGTCCCTTTTACGACAGTTCTGTTCTTCATTTGACAATTCTGGCTCATGAAATCTGCCAAATGTTTTGGGGGATAGTATTTATCCTTGAACTTGTCAGGGTCTATGAGTGACACCCAGCCCACGAGCATATATGTCAGAACAATAACTGGGGTCTTTGCAATTACTACTTCTCTCCTGGGTACCCTGTTGTCACCTGGAAGCTCATAAAGAGTTAGAGAGGTTTCACCTGTTATAGCTGTGGGCCCAGCATGTTTTTTATATAGAGAATATATAGACTAAGAGTCCTGCTTTTAAAAAGACAGAGACTCAGATTTCATCCAATGAGAAACAAGCTAATTTCAGAGTTGAGGGGTCCCTTGTCACCCACTGGCTTTCAGGAATGCATGTTTCATGTGTTCAGAATGAGACATGTCCCTGCCAACACACTAGACTTGATTGCTGAAACCAGGTCAGTAGAAACCATTGAAGTTTATTGGCGGTCACAATGCTTACACTGTATGCAGCAAACACCCTTACAAGTCTATCCGCAACCTGATCACGCAAGAAAGGATTCACCACACAGTCGCCAGAGGAGAAGGAAAAAAAAAAAAATTAACAGGCTTGTTTCTGGGGGTAGAGGAGAAAAATAAAAATAAAACCTAATTGATGAGTGTCCCATGGGCGAGAGCTGAACTAGAGATGCGTACAACTAGCAGCAACAGTTGTGGAAAAAGTACAAGGCAAATAGCTTTCTCCGTTAATTTTCCTCTGTAGGTTAATTTTTTTTAATATTCAAAACATTTATTATGGTTTTCATTTTATAAAAATGTATATTTTTAAAGGGGTGGGAGAATGTTAAATACTTCATGCTAGGCAGACCTTGTTATTAAGAACCCCTCCACTGTAGTAACGTCCTCCAGTTCATACATTCACGAGTGCAGGGTACATATATAAATATCCACACGCACACATCCACACACACTGCCTCGAGGGCTGGGGAAGACTAAAAGTTATTGGCCACACGTGACTGGGCCTCTGGTGGACTCATCCAAATTGCTCGACAGGAGAGCCACTGGCTCAACTCCTTTTCTCTGGTCTCCACTTTGAACAGAGACCAAGAACCCTAAATTATAGAGTTACATCTGACTTTTAAAAGCAAGAGGCATATGTCTGAGGATGGGGGATCGGCAAAGTGGGAAAGAGGATGAAGCTAAGAACACCAAACACTTTTAGCTGGAGTTGACGGTCACTGCAAGAGGCCATGGAACCGAGGGCGGCATCTAGGCTGACGGGGGAGGAGGGGTGGTGCTCCGCATGGCTTAGAGTTCCTAATAACAAGGGTAATATAGTAACAGGAAGTGATAATTTGGGGGCCAAGGGAAGGGCAATAAGAAAAAATATACATTTGGAATTTTTACTTTTTTTTTCTTTTTGCCTCTCTACACTGTGTCACTAAATATATCTCTGCACGTTCACACATCCTTGTCCAGTAAAGCTTCAGGCCACCAGAATACACATTTTTTCCTCACTCGCATACACAACCCCTCACATCAGCATTGGTGCACTAGACTCTGTAAAAATTTTTCAGTCACACTTTGTTTTTAAACTTGAGTCAATATAAACCTTGTTCAAAATGTTATGAAAAAATGTACATGTTTATACAAGGCAGGTTGTGGCAGGACACTGGGGGTTCTTTCCCCGTGGGTGGCCCCAGGAGGAGAGGGGCTGGAGACTCACACATTTGTGCCTCTATCTCCGTATCTCCTCCCACCACCCTTCCCACCCAATCCCCCAGGAACCAGCAGCGCCCTGCCCCCCGAGTGAGTGCACGCACACCCCTATTCCCTGGGGAAGAAGCTAGTTGACCTCTGCCATTTTCCCCATACCCCTGGAGGAGGGGGCCAGGATCAGCCAAGCCCTCTCCATTGTAATTGTTCGCCCCCTGGGTCAGACCAAAGGGGCACTGCTCTGTACAGGTAGAGTCCAAGGAGGTGTCAGCTCATCATATCATTGCTATTCACTCCATACGTGGAATTCTTCATCGAGTCGTTGACTTCTCGACGGAATGCAGACAGGTTCTGGGTGAACCTACAGAGAGGAGCATGTAAGTTGGGGGAGCAGAGTGGAAGGAAAAGGTCTTTGCCGAAAATGTTTCTAGCAAGCAAGTGGCTACTGAGAGGCAGAATGTTTGAAACAATAGGTTCTCAGGTCAGTTAATTTCAGTCCTAAAACTAAGGAGAAGCTGGGCTAGTTTTGCACCCCTTTCTCCCTGACAACTTCAAGGCAAGCTCAAGATCTGGTTAAATCCAGGGCTCTGAGGATCATTTCAGGCTCATGGCAGCACAAAAGGAATCTCAATCTCATCTCTGTCAGATAGGAAGTAACCCTCACGAGGTGAGGGCTTGACGAGAATGAGGCTGTCTCATGTCTTAATGCCAAGAGACCTGTGCTGTCCAGTATGGTAGCCATTAGTCACAGGTGGCTGTACAGCACTTGAAGTGCTCAGAGCAACTGAGGAACTGAATGCAATGAAAAGACATTTAAAATTCAGTTCCCCAACTGTACCTTAATTAATTTGAAGTTAAAAGCTCTATTTTAAATTAATTAAAATGAAAGAAAATTTAAAAAATCAATTTAGGAAAACCTGACATAAGTTCAGTTATTGGATAACTAAGTATGTCTAGAACAACTTACGTATGGGAGTCTACTTTGTCAAATGTAAATCTTAGGAAATCTAAATACAAATTAAGTATTTCCGATGAAAATTTAGCATCTGAATTGAGATGTCCTGTTAATTGTAAAATACGCAAGATCTTGAAGACTTAGCACAATAAAAAGAATGTTAAAATTCTCAGTTTAAAAATACTGATTACACATTAACATTATTTTAGACACATGGGTTAAATAAATAAAAGATATTAAAATGAATATTGTTTCTTTTTACAGCAACTAGAAAATTTAAAATTATTTTGTGGCTTGCTTTTCTATTGGGCAGCATTTCTTTTTAGACGGCCTCTAGAAGACTTTGAAGGAGTCTCCTATGTTTCAATGATCTGAAAACTAACAGTTGCCCAGGATTTCTTGGCAGAGCCTTCGACACTCACCTGTCTCTGTTTTTCGTTAGAAGGTTTCGCTCGATGCCTTCCATCAAGTTTTCAAAGCACAGATGCATAGCCTGCTGCTTCTCTGGTGGCTGGCTATTCACGATACTGTTCCTTAGGTCAGAAAAATACTGCAGGGCAGAGAGAGAGAGAAGGTAAGGAGAGAAGAGGCAGAAAGGCTGACTAGCCCCTCATCACCTGAAGAACAGGAGTGTTCTAGAAGAAACAAAATTGGATACTTTTTTTAAGTTCATGCAAGCACCTGTAGGCTATCATTATCTTACTTAAAAATCTAGAATCTTAAAGTGATAAATGCTACGAGGGTCACCTGATGCAGATTCTTCTTTTGTAAGAATTTTTAGATTTATGTCTGTTTATGGCAGAACTGGAACTAGAACGTAGGCCTCAGGTGCTCTGATCTCCAGAGGCTTCTCTCCTTGTCACACTTCCTCATCCTTCCCCTTCTGTCTGAACTGCTACAGGTGCTCACTTCTAATGTTTAAGTGATTATGTTCTGTTCAGCGCATGAACAGGATATGCTCAGAAAATGGGCCACTTTCTCTCTCTCTCAGCACTGTGGGGGTGTTTTTGTCTTTCCCACAGTGCCCTGGATACCAAGGAGCTGGTTCTCCTACCTTTTCATTAAGTAGTATCAAGCCGAGTAGGGGTCGGGACATAGACCACTGGTTCCTACAGTCTTCAAAGATGATGATATTCAGCACCGTTGACAGCATCTGGAAACAGAGAAGTGGAGGCAGTGACCTGGTGTGTGGCTACCCAAAACAGAACTACAGATCCCAGACAGAGTTTATTAGGCTTAAAGCCTTTTCTGAGTTCATGAAACTTCATTTAAATCTATTATAAGGTGAGTTACAAGATATTCCCTTTCTAGGGAATTGGTTTGATCATTCATTTAAAAATGGACCTTTCCAGTTAACTCTGGTTTTTGTGGGTAATGGGATCGGTCAAGTAAATGATTATAATAAGCAAAATCACCCTGCACTAAAGCTCTCAGGATCTTGTATCAGAAGAGAGAGATTTATAACATTTTGGGGATGTTCACGATTTCTTAGAGAAAAACGTAGATAAAGATGAGGTTGGTTAAAATATTATTGGCTAAAATCTTAAATTATTCCATTGATTCTTTTTCCTTATCTATTTTTATCTGGTGTATTTCTGCAAATCTTATTTTTGAAAATATGTTGCATACAAATTAAATAATGGTAGGCATACGGTTTGATCTCCATGTGTGGTCAGTTATCTCCTTTTGTCATGTGCTCTTTTTTCTTTTTGTTAAACCGAGAGCTTTATTTGAAAGGTAGAACAACATGTAAGTTTTTTGGCTGCACAGTGTGGCTTGCAGGGATCTTAGTCTCCCAGATCAGATCAGATCAGTTCAGTCGCTCAGTCGTGTCTGATTCTTTGCAACCCCGTGAATCGCAGCACGCCAGGCCTCCCTGTCCATCACCAACTCCCGGAGTTCACTCAGACTCACGTCCATCGAGTCAGTGATGCCATCCAGCCATCTCATCCTCTGTCGTTTCCTTCTCCTCCTGCCCCCAATCCCTCCCAGCATCAGAGTCTTTTCCAATGAGTCAACTCTTCGCATGAGGTGGCCAAAGTACTGGAGTTTCAGCTTTAGCATCATTCCTTCCAAAGAAATCCCAGGGCTGATCTCCTTCAGAATGGACTGGTTGGATCTCCTTGCAGTCCAAGGGACTCTCAAACCCACGTCCTCAGCAGTGAATGCTTGGAGTCCTAACCACTGGACTGCCGGGAATTCCCTGTCCTACACTCTTCTATTCTGCAAGTGGCAGCACAAGTTTTACAGCTGGGTACTCATGAGCAAAGCCACTGCCATGGAAGGAGGACGGTGCTCATGGGACAGGCCCAAGGCATGGGGGCTGGTGTGACACTCAGAAGAAAAATTCAAAACCTGATTTTTTCGGATTTTCTATATCCACATTCAGTGATTTCTCAGCAAACTCAAAAATCTGCTGTCATTTTAAGGCATAAAATTCTCCTTGGCAGCATTAACCAGGTGAGATGTTGGTCAAGTTCATTATCTTGCTGGGCCTCCCCCTCTCAGAGAGGTTCTCTCTCCCATGCCACCTCCTGCCCCTCACACTCCTCACCTGCTGGATCATCTCTGGATGCTGCTGCATGATATGCAGGAAGCGGTCGCTCTCCTGGGTCAGGGGCGTCGTCCTCTTCTTGGTGCTGCGTGAAAGCTGCTTGAAGAGGTATGTCACGATGTGGTCCAGGCAGGAGCAGCAACCTGTGCATACCATGGTGTCTGGAAGAGAGCAGAGCAGGGATGGAACAGAGCAGGGGTACTGAGCTGCCACTGGCAATGCAGCTGAATGTGAGATGCCAAGCTTATACCCCTCAGAGGCACCTAGCTGGACTGGGGACGTGGCTGGTGTAGCCAAGACTACCAATGGGGATGCTGTCTGTTAACCTCTCACCCTCATCTTACAGCCGGGTTTAATGCCAAATCTGAAAATGAGCTCTTCATAATAGCTAATAATAGAAATACTACTGAAATTATTGACTTCATATGATGTGGATTTATGTCTTCTGCTTCATAAAAAATAACAAATAGCTTATAGTAGAGCAAGTGCTTTTATCGTGTCAGATACTGTGCTAAGGACTTTATCTCTATTTTATCCTTTAGAGAATGCCAGGAGGTAGGTGTTCCATTTTACCAATGAGTAAACAGAAGTGTGTAGAGGTTCTGTGACTTGCCTTAAGGTCTAGTAACTGCAAGTAATTGGAAGAGCAATGATTAGAATCCAAGCACGCGACGTGAGCCTGTGCTCCGAGTTACCTGGGTGATGTCACTGAACCCAGCTTAGTACAGCCTATCGACACTACGGTTTGTTAAGAGTGGGGTGCTGAAACATTCTTTTCTCTCTGGCATTTCTGGGGAAGTGTGTGGTGTAAAGCTGCAGGTGTCTGTGCATTTATAAAGGGGACATTGCAGTGCAGCCTGCAGACAGCACTGACTTGGTGAGGCTCAGACCACAGGCCTAAACGAGTAAACCATGCTGCTTCTGTGCAAGCCAAGGTTTTTCAAGAAGCTAAAAAACAGCCTTCTAAAGCAGGATCTGATACCTGGCTGGATGGTTCTAGATATGGTTATGCACCCTGCTAGGGGTAAGTGCATATCAAGGAAGTGGCACAGAAGTGTGGCTAACTCACCATGGCAGACAATTCAAAAGTCATTCTCTGTGCATTTGCAATAAATTATGATCATTTTTCAGTTGACTTATGTTTTGCTCAGCTTAGTCTAAAAATGTATTTTATTCTCTGTACACATACACACCAACTAAGACAGGTGGCTGGCGGGCAGTGTGGTAACAAAATGGTTGACCAGAGCCAGGTGGAGTAGGATGAAAAGACTTACGGAGTACGCTGAGTAAAATGCCCCACTGCTTCCACTGCCCTAAGGCTAGGATCCAAGCACCCTGGTCCAGCTGAAGGGCAGCCTCCATGACCTCCAGATCTGCCCTGCCTCCTCTCTCCCTCCAGCTTCGCCTCACTCCTCTCTTGCCATCTGGACTTCCTGGTTCTTCCTTGCCTTTGGGGGCTAGTACTTGCTGTTCCTGCTGCCAGGAGGCTTCTTCCCCAATTCATCTGATGATGCCCGTTCAGCGCCTTGCAGGACACCCTCCTCAAGGCCAGGAATTCAGGTATTCTTCCAGGGTGCTCCTACACACTGTACTCACCCCACTGCTGTGCTTACACAGGTAAGGGCGGGAACAGGCAGTCATCTGTCTACAAGTCTATTTCATCTACCAGATGAAAAGCTCCCAAGGGACAGGGACTAATTACTAGGTCCTTAGTGCCTAGTCTGTAGGAGGGCATCAGTAAGTATGTGCTGGAGGAGAATGTTCTCAAGAGTTATATACTCTGGTGTGAGGGACAACTCCCCAAAGCAGTAATCCTATTGAGGCAAGATTCTCCCTTTTGCTTAGTGAGGTGGTAAAAGCCAATTGACCAGCCCACCCACCCACCCAGGTGCTTACCAAGTGCAGTAAGTCCTTCAGAAATGGAAGAGAGAATATACATGATGACATGAGGTTCCAGGCTTGCAATAAAGTTCATGTGGTCCTGGGTGAGGACTTCCAGTAGTGAATAGTAAGACTGGCTGAGCTTGGGGTAATCCTGTGGGAGAAGCAGGGTTAGAGTCAGAGGAGGTCATGTGTACCTCAGCACGTGTGAGCACGATCAGAAATAAACAGCTTAGTGCCCTTCAGATGGGAAGACAGAAGGGCCCAGTGGAGCTAGCTTCTAGTTCTTCAGAGAAACATTCAATCATGGCCTCAGCCAAAAAAAAAAAAAAAAGACTGACATGATGAGGGGCTCAGATTCGGTCAATGATGAAGCTCAGGGCTTACCAGGAGGTCGCTGTGGGGGATAGAGAGGAGCAGCTTGATGAAGGTCTGTAGAGCGTTGTCCAGGGCATCATCCCCATAGAGACGGAAGACTCCAAAATTGACGTAGCTCCCGCTGAGAGCAGCCTTCAGCATGGAGAAACAGATGGAGATGCCCTTGAGCTTCAGTGCGTAGACCTGATCCTTCGGGACCTCTCCTAGTGTCAGGATGCGATTGCCTGAGTAGACAAGATACATTTATTCAATCACGTGGTAGCTGACAGTTTACACACCAACCCAACCTATTAGTCCAAAAGCCCTTGGCACCGGGTGGCGCTGTAACACGAGTGCATGAACAACACAGCATGCCTTGGCAGTGCTGTCCTGGATACTGCCAGGGCTGGCCTGAGACCCACACTGCGGAGTGTGGTGACTGGGCTAGAATTCACTTCCAGGGTTCTGCTCCTCTTAACTGCTTACCATACATTGTTATCATCTTGCTGGTTTCTCTGAAGAGTAAGATGCCATTGGGGGATGAGACATCAAACTGGAGTCGCTGGGATCTGAGCAAACACAGAGGAGATAAAAGTCAGAGATGTTGCTGGAAGACTTACTCTTGCCTGAGTACCTTAGGTGATACTTTTAGCGTGAAGACACAGACTACCTATCCTAATGTGAAATAACCAAGTTAATACAAGATAACCAGTGATGTAGCTTGTTGTATCTTGAAGAAAAACATGATACATTCAAGTTCTGCTGCTCAAACCGAAAACATTTAAAAGAAACAAGGGAAATGAAGCTGGAAATAAATTATTTTAAAAAATTCTCAATTTGATTTAAAGTATGGGTTCTAGCACAGTCATTGCTTGGTTGTACTCATTCACAGCCCTGCAGACTTTAATCTATTACATATTACCTCTCTAGATTCACTGGCAACTGCGGGCGGGGTACAAGCATCGTCCCTACTTCTGAAAAAAAGCTGTGAAGGGACTGAAAGCGCTACCTGGGGAGTCAAGCCGGGAGGGCAAACAACGTCATCAACCTGAGTTTTGCATTCCTGACTGCCCCCTAGGCCAGAGTTCTCCTCCTTGGCTTGCTCCTCTACTGCTTAATGAGGTCGCTGACCTCATGGCTGGTAAGGCCTCAGACCAACACGAGTCCTCTTGATTCTTCCTCCCCCACCCCCCGCCACAGAGAAGGTCAAGATCCGTCAAGATCTAGCTCTCCAATATGTCCTGAACCCACCCGCCTGCTGTGAGGTCCTTTTGCTTCCGCTCTTGCCCCTAGGGTCTCATTCTCCACGTGAAGCTAGAAGGACACCTTTAAATAATGTCAAGGAGATCATTTTAATCCCTGCTTAACATACTCCAGTAGCTTCCCACATACTGAGAGTACACACCATGCTTCACTACTGCTGTACTGAGCTGCTGCTCGATGTGTCTGACTGGTCGCCCACCATGGTCTCCCCTCCTTCCCTAGGCTTCAGCCAGCAAGCTCATTCTGTCTCAGGACCACTGCAGTTCTTTTCTGTTTTGACTGCTTTTTCCCTCTCCTTGCAGGGAATACCAGAATGCTTCTGGTCCATCTATATTACTGTCTCTGAGAATCCTTCTCTTCTTCAGCTCCCTTGTTTTATTATCTTACTTTTGTCAAATGATCTTCCACACTTGTTTTACTGCCTATTGTCCCTCCAGAATGTAACATCTAAGCGGGCGAGGTTTTGTCTGGCACAATCAGTATCAAAGTGCCTAACTGGCAAAGAGCAGATGTTCTTCAGTGTTTATTTTATAAATAAGTCTTAACTATAAGCCTCACAGGTGGCTACAGCTTCTGTGACTATCACCCACTTCTTCACTAAGGTAGTTGTAAAAATGACTTTCTCTCAGGTGTGCTGGTACAGATGCAAGGCAGATGCAGAGCTGAAGCTCTAGTGAAGTCAAGGTGCTGAAGTTGTCTTTTCTTTACGCCCCTAAATTGCTGGGCAAATCTAAAACGTAGTATTTTGGAAATCTTTCTTAATTTAAGATAAACCTTCACTGATTCAGCTGTCATCTGCCGAACAATGAATACATAATGGGACATATGTATACTTATGGCTGATCCGTTATAATTATCCTTCAATTAAAAATAAATAAATGAAAAAGAAATTTATAAATGAGACTCTTGGTCACACTTAAGAGTGGGTATCTTGAGACGCTTTTTAAAAAGTGACTTACTTCCTGCAAGCCGCTATGGGTTTGTGTGGGTGGGGACATCCTTCTTTCAAACAAACAAAAACAGAACACAGTCTATCAGAGGTTTTCAAAGTTTGACAGCAGTGAATCTTAGTACCCTCTATAATCTGCTGAAAACACGAGATAAAACAAACAACCGTAGGGCCCGCTCAGATGAAGGGCGGCGGGGCCTTTTGAGACTCTCCCTGCTTACCTGTTGTGGACCAGTTCAGCCATCAGCTTGAGCACAGGTGTAGTACAAGCTGGGTCATGGTACCACAGCTCAATGGCCCGCTGCAGGATGGGCATGTAGGAGGGGTAGCTGTAAATGAAAAGCTAAGGAAGAATTCTGAATCCAGAAAGGTACTGAAGTTCTCAGCACTGGTCAGGCACGAACTGCCAAATTACAGTTCTCTGATTCCCTGTCTCCTGCTTGCTAATCTTAGCGTCTTTCTAAACAGAAGGTTCTAGAGCAACTGTGTGTCCTTTACCTTTTAACGGGCATCTAAAGACACACTTTAACTTACATAATGCCTTTCTTCTGAGAAGCACAATGCATTTCATCCTGTTATCTGTCCTCTTACCACTTCTGTGGGGTGACAGGGAAGCATAACTGTACATAACTGTTTGAGGAAACGGAGGCACTTAGATGTTAACTGCTTTGTTACAGATTATGAAGTTAGTAAGGTTAGCCTTTCTAACTCCTAGAACAGCTGTCTTATTTATTAGTAGATTGAAAAGTCTCTTTTCTCAGTGTAGCAAAATTCACATGCAAGAATTCCAAAGGGATTTATAACTGGGACCCCAAACAGAAACTGAGGAGCCCCACCTCACTCACTCCTCAATCTCAATGACCAGGCAGCTTCACATTATTAGATCACTGAGGAATGAGAACTCGAAAGATATGGCTGCCTTCTGGGTAACTCTCCACCTTCTCAGCCTCACAATTCATTCCTCCCACCTTCTCCAGTGACTCCATCACCCATTCACCCTCCAGGTAAAGCTTGTGGAGGTGCACGCCTAGCTTTGAGTTAGGATACATCCATTCGAACAGCATCATGAAGCTGGTCTTGGCATTGAAGGCGAAAGCTATCCCTCTCAGGTCTCTTACGAGGCCAACTAGAGTTCGCTGTGGTAGAAGGCAAAAATATGTTAAGACGGAAGAAACACCAAACCTATCACCACCCGATGGGAATTTCATCTTCCTTCTCCCATCATTCAACAAATATTCCTTCGCAAGTATTCTGACTCGATCTCTCCCATAATAGAGAGAGAAATGCAATCTCTTCTCTTGAAAAACTAGTTTTGGATGCTTTTTATATCCAGAGAAAGGGATAGTTTCCTGGCCCATCATAGCAAAAACAGAGGATGATAAGATTTTAAGACATTAATGTGATAAATTGTATGTAAAAAATTGAAAAGCAAAAAAGCTTATTCAAGAAAAGGTGGGGGAGAAAAAAGCAAAAAAAGCACATACAAGAAGACGGAGAAGAGTCATATCCCTAAAGGTCTGGTACCACATCTAGTTACAAAGGTGTCAGTACCACAGGAATGCAAATGCAGACCCCGCCAGGAGCAAGACAGAAGTCTGCAAGACTATTTGCCTTTTGGTTGGGTTATCTAGAAAGAAGACTGATGGATCTTGGATCTATAAAGTACTAATACTATGCCTTTACAGAATAAGAGCCTGTGACCCAATTACAGTCCTGCCGTAGGCAGCAAGAGGCCAGGGTTAGGACACCAAGATTCTAAATCCAAAGCACTCTTTCTGAACAGAATATTGACTAGTGGGCCCTGAAGAGCAATGAAACCACTTTCCAAAAGCTAACAGCCACGAGTAGGCACACTGAGTATCCTGATTCGTTTGTAAAAAATGTCTGCATTTTTGCTAATGGTCTGCTTACAGCTCTATTCCTAAACTGATACCATAAGCTCAACTTTAAGTCTAAGACATGGGCTTGTTACATGAGACACGACAAAGATATAGTGATGGTTGTAGTTCATGGCCAAGGTGGTGGTTTCATTAATTTTACTTGTTTTGTACAGAACTAATGTGACGGGGAAGGGGCTGCTATCCCTCAGTTATCCTTGATAGTAGTACCCATCTCAGACCCCAGTACACCAGAGTAAAGACGAGAGAGTCTGGTAACTGGCGTTGCTCTCTGACTTCCTTGTTAATTTGAAGAGAGAACACCAAGAGGCTTTCTAGAGATGAAAAAGGAGAATTTTATAATGTCAGGTAAAGTATGGCATTTTAGAGGGCAGTATCACTGGGCTATTTGGTGGCTCTAGAACTCAGTATTAGTGCCATGAACACTACAGAAAAGTCCTACAAATATTAATAGTCCATTGTTTCTGGTTTTGGTACAGAGATCTATAGGTAAAGAGAGCAGGTGTGCAAGAAACAAGAAGAGGAGGAAAGCAAAAAAAAAAGATGGCTATTCTGACAGCTAGAAATCAATAACTGAAGGTAACTTTAAAATTCCATTTATATGGAAATTTACAAACCCTTCTAAATGACTCATGCGTCAAAGACGAAATCTTAATGGAAATAAAATGCAAAAAGCTGAATGATAATGAAAGATGCTATATATCATAGCTTGTGGATTCTGGAGACCCGTTTCAAAACAATGTGAAAACTTACTGCTACTAAACCACTTAAAAATGGCTGAGATGTTAAGTTTTATGTTTTTGTTTTGTTTTTTTTTACACTAATTAAAAAAACAAAACAAAACATTTATGAAATAATATACCTAAAGAGACATTTATAGTTTTAAATGACCGTATTAGGAAAGAAGAGCTTGAAAAGTGAAGTGGCAACCACAGAAAAGATTCAAGTAAAAGGTATAAAGATAAAGATTAAGAGCAGAAATGAATGAAATAGAAAACAGATAAAACAGAAATAAAACAAAGAAAATGAAAAAAGAAAGAATTCTTTTGTGTGCTGTGAGCAGACTAATAAACTAACAAATCTCTCACAAGACATCTAGAAAAACGAAAGAAAGCACTAATAAGCAGTATTAAAAATGAAAAGGAGACATGACCAAATATACTTCAGAGATTAAAAAGGCAATGAGAAAACATGTTAACATTATGCTAACACATGTGAAAACTTAAAGATAAAAAATCCTAAGAACTGTTTAAGAACATAAACACTTAAGAGTTTATAAACTTATGTTGGTTCTTCTATTTAAAAATCCCAGGAATCCAAGAGACTGAGTAAAAAGCTGTATCAGTAGAAAATCTACAGATAAAACACTATTTTCTGCAGTGCTATCCAATCCAGTCTCTCTCAGGGACTAGCCCTCAACCAGAAGCTGATCAATCAGTGTGTGAAGGACTTACCTTTGCCTCCTGTTCGTTGAAACTGTTAGTGCTAAACATCTGGGCCACAGCCTCAAACGCCGCTGTGAGCGGCAGCATGAACTGCTCATACTGGTCTTCATCCTCTCCTGTAAGGAAAATAACCCGGGCTGTGACCCCAATACAAAACGTGCAAGGCTGTGGTATGTGTGAAAAGTAAGTTGCTATAAAGGAAGTACAGATCCAGGGATAATTCAGAGCAGTCTCTTGATTATCCCAGTAGGTACTAGTAGTAATTTCAGAATAAAATTATGTACAGAGATAATTTTTTAAACTAGAAAAATCATCACAGCAGAAATCATCTAACTCAGGAATGCCCCAATGAGGTTCAATATCAAAGATTCTGATGAGAAATGACCGAGTCTGGTGTATGAGAACTAGATGAGACCTGAACCTGAATTAGGCATACGTGGAGGAGTTTATTACCCCCCTCCCTTTTTAAGTAATTCTTCATAAACACAGAAGGTTTTACCTTGTAAGTCTAGTAGGAGGAATAAACCTAAACAGCTAAAAATTGTGATACTATTAAGCTTTAGGTTGTAAGCTGAGCCCAAACTGCTAATATCACAACCAGAACCAGAAAGATACATAAGCTCTCCTGGTATGTCTGTGCCAGGGAAGCGGGTGCTGAGGAATACTGGCCGTCTCAGGTGGGCTGCACCCCAATGTGGCAGGAGGGATTATCTGGCCAATGAGATGCATTTAGGAATCTCAATTCTCAATTCCCTTATCTTACAGATGAGAATCATGAATAGAATTTTAAAACCTATCAGATGAAAACTTCAGACACATACTGTAATTTTCTTCCAGTTACAGGGATCATGATACCACAATCTGTTGTTGGTGAAATCAAACTGTAATTTCAGATATTTTTGAAACAACAGCAAAGACTTCTCCCAACATTTAGTTTTCTATCCTCGCGTAAAAATTGAGAACAATGCCAAATTACTTCACTAGCCACTAGGGTTTATTGCAGTACCTAAATCCACCATGAGGAGACGCCCAAGTGCTGTGTAGAAGGTAGTTCGACACCGCATGTCTGTCAGGTTGGACTGATTGTTAATACCCAAGAATGAAAAGTGCTCGCTCTATTGAAAAAAAGAAAACAAGTTACAAAAATAAAAACACAGGGTTAGAAGCGGAATGCAAGCCAGTAATTTTAGAATTACTGAGCCCTTTCAAGTTAATGGCCATATCATCATTCCTTAATGGTAAATGAGGAGTATTAAAAAAAAATTTTTTTAAACTGTTACTGTTACCTACAACTAAGTTATTTTAGTAACAGTAATAGTTGGTGCTGTTGCTGCTAAGTCGCTTCAGTCGTGTCCGACTCTGCAACCCCATAGATGGCAGCCCACCAGGCTCCCCTGTCCCTGGGATTCTCCAGGCAAGAACACTGGAGTGGGTTGCCATTTCCTTCTCCAATGCATGAAAGTGAAAAGTGAAAGTGAAGTCACTGTCATGTCTGACTCTTAGCGACCCCATGGACTGTAGCCTACCAGACTCCTCCGCTCATGGGATTTTCCAGGCAAGAGTACTGGAGTGGGTTGCCATTGCCTTCTCCAATAGTCGGTGACTTCACCATAACTCAGATTATCTGGATCCCAAAGAGTAGCTCTGATGACAGTAAGCATCATCTGGCAGTATGAAGGCAGTGTGAGGGACTGAGCACCAAGGAGCTCAATGTGAACATGTCCACTGCTGAGAGTATGTGGGAGGGGAGGTGGCTGGAGAGCAGGACCAGGAAAGGGGCTCAACCACTCACCGTGTGATTGTTCAGCATGAACTGTACCGCACTCAGCTTCACTAGCTTCCTTACACTACTGTATGTAAGGAGGAAGAGGGTCAAGGAAAGTGTGATGCAAAGTAAGAACCTCTGCTGCAGAATGGGCACCTTCTAGGTGAGAGCAGTTTCTTCCTGTACTATGAATCCCATGCCTGGATAGTCTATTTGTCTTAACCATTTGAATATGACACTGCCAAATTGGGGAAAAAGGAATTCTCTTCTAAACAGCATTTTAACTGACAGATGAAAGAATACCCATCTCGAAGTCTATGTGTAAGAAAATAGCTAAAACCCAGCAGTTTCCCTCAAGAATCATGATATCCTAGAGTAGCTTTTCTCAACGGGGCTTCTGAAAGAGAATTAAGCGCTAAAGCCTGTGTACAGCACCCACTGTAGGTGTGAATAAACCTCTCTCCTATGCATTTAGAATGAGACTAGCTCTGTATGACAAAAGCCATCCAAATAATTTTTATAGGGTTTACTTCTCTTGTAGACCCCTGGTGTGATAAGCTGTTTTGGAGCAATTCAACCTTTATAGTAGACTGAATCCAAGTCAAGAGGGTGTGTAGCCACTACTTTTATTGCAAAGTTTATGATCAGGCTGCTTCTACCTATAAGCTGATAGAAAAATCCAGAAGGACTTTACTGCCACCTATGCTAAAACCTTGGCTTCAAAGAGTGTGTACCTATCAGAAAGACCTGTTGGGGATTTCTAGATCTCAGAGATAGCCAGGAATAAATCTTTGGGAGACTATTTCAGAGGAGCTTGGTGGGCTACAGTCCATGAGGTCACAAAAGACTATGACACAACTAAACGACTTAACAACAACAGACGATTAGTTTGTCGGCTGGCTCACTTTTAAGGTCTGGAATTAGTCCTGGATTGTACGTGGGCATTGCCTTTGGTTCTGAGGAGAATGGAAAATACTTAAGTATTTGTGTGCGCTAAATTGCTTCAGTTACTCTTTGCAACCCTATGGACTGCAGTCTGCCAGGCTTCTCTGTTCATGGGATTCTCCAGGCAAGAATACTGGAGTGGGCTGCCATGTCCTCCTCCAGGGGATCTTCCCAACCCAGGGATCAAACCTGCATCTCCTCCATCAGTAGGCGGGTTCTTTACCACTAGTACCACCTGGCAAGCCCATACTTAGGTTTACATAAAGCTAAATTAAGGTAGAAATGGAAGAGGCCCCGATTTCTCAGACTGTGTAACACCATGGTCCCTGTTTCACCCAGAAGCCAGCTTAGAAAAGGATATCCAATGGAGAGGTCATTGAGAAGCTGTAGTGTCTTGGAGGTGATTGGTTCACAACGGCCCCAGTACTTCAGGTTGGTGATGCTGGAGGACAAAAAGAAAAGAAAAAGCAGGAGACACTTTTGATATGTCTGGTGTTCTGGAGAGTTGGGAGAAGAAGAAAATCATCCATCACGAGTCACCACACACCTGCATCACCAATTCACAGACATCACAACCACAAAAAATGGGTATAAAATCTCCGTACTTACATTTGGTTGACTAGAAAAATTATCCTTCAGATAATCTTCACTACTTGGTTCCAAAGCTACACTGGCCCATACCCAGGCCCTTGGAATTCTGGGGCACTCCAGGGCTGATTTCTGCAGCAAGGGCAAGAGATTTCTGCGGCAGTGATAACATGCAGACGTATGCAATTCTGCAACTGCACCATCCACTGTCAGCTGCAGAATTCTAGTAGCCCTTGCTTCTGGATTCTTGGCTGGCAGAGTCCTTTAGACCCCCTTTGTTTTTTTCATCTTAAGTGATTAACCAGCTCACAGATATGAGTGTTTAGGTCCAGGATGGTTGGAAGGAGGCAAAATGGCGCACTGCACACAGCCCTGGGTGATATATTTATTTGGCTACTACTGTGTGCATTGATAAATTGAGCTCTTAAAAAAGGGCGAAATGTAAACAAAGCGGCATAACTTAAAAAAAAAAAATAAAAGAACCAAAAAGGGCCAATCAGGAGCTCCAACTTTGAAGATAATTCATATAACAGCACTTGATTTTTGCGATTCAAGACTCTGAAAGGGTGTGATGGTTCCTGAGAGGAGTAAGCCCGTTTCAATTAGAGTGGGGCTCCCCTCCTGGGGGCACACCTAGTAGCAATCAGATTCAGAAAACGAAAGCCGGATCGGGGCCTCTGGGTAGGAGGGTGACCTGGTGAGAGGCTGGGGAGGAAGGTCTATTTTGCTAATGTCACAACAGGTTCACCCCAACAGGTTCCCCGTGATTCCAGAGGCTGCCGATGAGATTCCATATGGACAAAATGAAATCCTTGCCTGTTCAAGCCTGGAATGCTCTGGGGCCGGGCCGTATCTCTAAGCACAGCTTGTCACACACTCAAATGCACAAGTTTCTGACGCAAACGATCAATGCTGGAATACCAAGGCACTGGCAGCACAATGCCAAGACCACATTTTACAGTTGCAACAGGACTGCAAGGGGCTCTTGCTGAGGGCGAGCCAGAACACTTACATTTTTCCTATGAAGACACTGAGGACCATGGTCTCGTCATTCAGGCCCAGAACCTCTGAGAGTCGGCGGTACAGCTGGTGGTGTGTTTGGGGAAGAGAAAGTAAACAGAAAATACAGATAAGAAAAACCATATCCCAATACTGTTTCTGTCTTCATGCAGGAGGTTAAAACCATAAGAAGAATATGAACAACAATCCTGGGGAAGTCTTTACTGACGGAATGAGCTAGTTTCTGAGTACTACTAAATACTGGGTACATGTTATTTTCAATCCTAAAATGATAAAAGACTGTCAAAACCTTCTGCTGTTTTGAACATCCAATTCATGTACATAGGGACTAAGAATGCCAATTTAGGGGAGACCAATGGATGTTGTGACTGGTCATTTATTAAGCACATGAAGACTGAATGCGAAGCAGAGAGGAGAATCTAGCTGATTTCTACTCTTTCATGAGTCTTTGAGGAGTCTTTCTGAAATTCTGCAGACCAAGAGGAACTATTTGGATTATTCTGATAATGGAGACTATATCTAAACTGTTAACAGCCATTTCTTTTACTCAGAAACTCCACAAGCAGAAGTGAGCACTAAATGGAGCCAACTCAGAGTCTGTTACCTTAGAGGATTTCTGCACCTGGTCCCCAATGTAGATCTTACGAAATTGTTCAAAAAAGCTCAGCATGGCCAATTCTAGTTTCTCGTTACCCGCCTGAGCCAAGCGAGAGTCTGTTAGGTTCATCAGCTGGAGCACCCTGGAGGAGGAAAAGCAATGATTCTCTCAACAGCAGGATATCCTGGTCACCACAGAAAACCAATCTCTCTGAAACAGGCACACGCCCCCTCCCCTCACCCATCATCCTATTGGAAAGGCCTTCTCTGCAGGCTCTAAGCTCCACTAGGGAACAAAATTCTCCCCTTCTGCGCCTCAGGAACCACAGCCAAGGAATATGAATGACTAGATATTTAAAACTTCCAGTCCCCTGAGATTCTATAGATGGAGGCAGAACTCGTAACTGCTTAAAAACAGTGGGGAAAAATACTAATACTAGGGTAATGGTCATCCCTGAAACTTCCGTGAGAACTCAAGTACAGCAGTTTTATTTTCTTAGCCCCAGTTCCACAGCTATAAAATGAGGGTGACAGGACTAAGCCAGTGGCTCTCAATCTTTTTTCTCACGGAGCCATAAAAGGAAAGGAGACACGTGAAGGACGATGCCCACAGGCAGGGAACACTTCCAGGGACCAAGAGCTGATATGCTACCTGTGACTTCATCCCTTTCACCTGCACCCATTCCCCCAAAAGAAAGCATATTGGAATGCAAGTGAGTGGATGCTGGGTGAGTAAGAATGATGTTATTACAAGTGAGTCATCTGACATTTTGATAATGTGAAAATAGGTAACAAACTATTCAACATTTTGTGACATCATGAGTGCACTGGACTCAGTCACTGTTCTGGAACACTCAAGTTGAGAACCAGTATACAAGAAATTGTCTAAACTCAATTTATATTATGACACACACACAGTATTACACAAGGCTACAGAATCAGAAAGGTATTGGATTTCATCCTTATTAATCTTTGTTCAATTAGGGCAGATGAGCATCTGATAAATAAGGTGGGGGTAGAAAGAGGCAAATAGGGATTTTCAGCATAAGAATAAAAATTATGGACTGAAATGTCTAGGGACCAATATGTCTAAGGAGAGCATCTGAAACTTTAGAACCCTTCAGGGTAGCAGTTCCTTGCAAGGTCACAAACCACATTCATAAAAATTGTTGTTATTTAGTTGCTCAGTCGTGTCTGACTCTTTATCAACCCCATGGACTATAGCCCGCCAGGATCCCCTGTCCATGGGATTTCCCAAGCAAGAATACTGGAATGGCTTGCCACTTCCTCCTGCAGGGGATCCTCTCCACCCAAGTCTCCTGCTTGGGAGGTGGATTCTCTACAGTCAGTCACCTGGAAAGCCCTTCATAAAAATACTAAAACATTATTTGCCCTTTCACTTGCATTCTCACAGGAGGGTGCAGTGGGGTTTTTCCAGAGGCTATAAGCCGTGTGATATCACTACAGTCTGAATGCAGAAGAAGAGAGAAGAATCCAGCTGACTTTTACTGTGCCAGACATTAAAACAAAGCTACTCTTCTCATTCATTTCTTCTGAAAAATATAGTTAAATATTGATAGATATAGCTCACATGAACAAGTTCTTTGAGGACCTCTATACTTTTTAAGATGGTAAAGAGTCCTAAAGAAAAAGGTCTGAGAATCTCTGCTGCAGAGGTTTAAAAAGATTTTAAAAAATCCTGTCTTTTTATTTCAATGGTAAGTAGACTTTCAGAAATCACTAAATGCTCATTTACAGGTTTTTAGTAAGATGAGAATCACACAGACACAAAATAACTTGAAATCCTGTACATGGAAAAGGGTATGTCAAAACATCTGAAAGGCTGCAGAAATTCTGTAATTCACCTTTAGGGATATTTGAAGACCCAAAGTTTCCTATTAGACTATTAGGCAAGGCAAAAGCAGTCCACATTTTCATTAACTCTCAGATATTGCACTTAACAGAACTAAAAGCTACTCTCCACTCTGTATCCTACTTATACTCTTAATTCTATATCCACAATTTATTTTCTAGCTGAGTTACTGCAGATGGTTTTTTAGTAAAGATTGTAGGCATGGCTGTTGCTGTTTTTATAAAAACTTTAGAATCTGGACCTGTAACAGTTTTTCATTTTCACCGGCAATCAGCTTCATAAAATTATACTTTGTAAATGGGAAGAAAAGCACTAACAGAAGCATATCAAATTCCCATGGTCTCAGGACCCAAAAGGGGGTGGGAGGGTCAGAGCAGTGAAACGGGATGCCTCCGTGCGAGCACTTACCGACAGACAAGCTCGCCGTCCATAGCATCCTGCTCATCAGTGCTGGCAAAAGAGACCCGGCCACCAATCACTGCACCGATGATGTAAACCAGCCACGTCAGCCTTCCTGCAACAGGAAGAAGGCCCATTAGTGTCACCTTCTGTCATCACTGCAAGAAGAAATTCCTCACTGTGAGGTTCATTTCTTACTCTGAACTCCCTTAATCTTAAGAAAGCGAAAAGGCCCTGAAGTCAGACTGTTCCTTCAGAGAACAGCTACTCCTCTGCTTTAGTAAGGGTGATACCAAGGGCGAAACTCAGTATAACCAAGGCTCCCCTATCATCAGTATAACCAAGGCTCCCCTATCAGACAGGGTCGTTAGTTTTAGAATGCAGTAGTTCCTTAAACACATCCATTACAGATATGACTTCAGTTGCTCTTCCCTAGTTCCCGATGGCATTTATTATCAAATATTCTTGTTTATATGAAGCTAACTGAGGATGGAAAGTTTTCTGAAGCGGGGAGGTGAAAGGGAGGTGACAGTGAGTGAAAGGGTACTGACGGCAGTCGGGTGTCCACTTACCTTCCTGCACTGCGATGTCCATGGGGCTGGCGCTGGCACTCTGGAGCAGCTCCTGGTAGGACTGGGCAGACTGGTCAAACAACTGCACGAGCAGTGCACACGTCTTCTCGTATTCACAGCGCCCGATGGTAGACAGCTGGTCCAACTGCTGCTGGACCAGACCCGTATCCTCCAGGGGATCTTCCAGTCCATCTCTACTCCCAACAGAAGGAAGGAGCCCTCTTAAAGTGTGTTGCTGACTTCCCTGTCACAGCAGCTCTCCTCCTCCATTCTGCCACCACGTGCCGTCGTAGAGGCCCAACACAACTTTTTACCAAGGAAGGTAAGAACGGGCTGAAGGCAGGGGTCTCACCCAAGCATCAGTCTCCTGAAGTATCTTTCAATCCCTAGCCCTGTAACATTTGTCTGCAGTGATTTTCCCAGTCCTATGCTTCTCAACCCTGAAAGCTCCCAGCTCTCAGCCTCTCGTTTGGTCCTGACTATATAAGACTACAAGTGGCCTATCCCTGCTGTGAGGCCACTTGTTCTGTGATCAGATGGGTTTTGGAATTCAGAAATCTTCAGATTTTAGGGAGGTACTGTATGCTTCTGCATGTGACATGAACCCTCCATGGGCTGTGACATGAACCCTCCATGGGCTGTGGCATGTCATATACAATATTCCTGCATCAAAATATATAAATATTATGAATAGTCACACTAAATAAAAGTTTTAAAAACACTACTATGTGTGTGTGCTAAGTTGCTTCAGTTGTGTCTGACTCTTGTGCAACCCCATGGACTGTAGGCTGCCAGGCTCCTCTGTCTATGGGATTTTCCCAGCAAGAATACTAGAGTGGGTTGCTATACTCTCTTCCAGGGAATCTTCCTAACCCAGGGATTGAACTGCAGATTCTTTACCACTGGCACCACCTGAGATTAAGTGGTCTCATATCAGCACAAGTCAAGTTTTGCCATCAAATGAGTTTTGTGTCAAACTTATGAGAAAATTAAACATTCACAGTTTCAGAACTGCAGACAAGGCACTGTGGATCTATACCATGTCCTGTCGTATCCACTGGTTTCCTAGACTTAAAAATCTGATCATATCATAAGCTGTCTACTGTTACGACAAGGTTATATGACAATCCAGCAGCATCACTGCCACTACAACGGGCGGCTCAGAGCTGTGTGTTAACCATGGTCTATACACTAGGCCAGGACACAGTAATTTAATCTCCATTATAATGTGGCCCAAGAGCACACAGCTGTTAGTTGAGTAACTGGGCCCAGAGCCCATACATGTCCCCACTCCCCAACATGGCCTGCCTGAAACCTGCTGAGTCCTTAGGAATAAAAACTATGCCACTAACAGAACAATGCTTTCCAGTAGGCTTCACCAATACCCAGATTCTGAAATGATTCAAGTCATACACAACTGAGACTATAATTATTATGACAAATTTACTTGATTTGAGCAAATTATGCATGCAACTTAAAAATGAAAAAACAACCAGACCGTCAGAGTTCAGGTAAATTCTCCTGAGAAACAGCCAGTGAAAAAATATATAAGAAAGGTCTCTACACCAAGAATAACTGTATTTTATATAGGTCATTTCTGAAAGGGTCTGACATTTCTTTACTATAGAGTTCTGGTCCAGTTGGCAGTCAAGAAGACAGAACCCATGTGTCAGGTTAATGCAATCAGTGGCCAGCTGCCTGGGATTCTTGTATCTTCTAGTAAGCTCTGGACAGCATGCTTTATTTATCCACTTATTTCTTGAGAAGTTCACATTAAGCACCTATATGTTACACGTTATAAATGTTGTCACCTACAGCTTAGAAATGCTTCTCTCATGTTTAATGAAAATCAGTGGATATGCTTCATATTCCAAGATGCTGCTATGGTGGGTGAAGAAGGGACATACGTGAACAGGATGTTAAAGAGAAAAAGACTCTTCTTTCAGACATTATGCTCTCATCAGCTGTTGTACTGACAGGAAAAAATACCCATTCTGGTGTTAGCTCCAGTAAGATTCATATCAAGGATGCGTCTACCAACTGGGTGTCGGGTCCCTCACAAGTCTGACACCGAGCCATGTGTAGGGAGAAAGGGAGGCTGTCCATTTCCTTACCTGAGTATGATGTGCACAGATTCCAGACGGGATGTGATGTAGGCTTTGGTGACCTCAGGAGTATATGTCTCCAGCATGTGGGGCTCGGTGGCTTTCACATATGGCACGGAGGCTGCCAGCCGCTGCCAAAGGCTCAGGAGATAGTGCACGCTATTTGGGGCAAATTCCCAATGCTAAAGAAAACCAAGAGAGTAGGCCTCTGTTACCACCATATCGCCTAGAGATCCAATCTTAAATTTAGTATCTCTTAAGATGCTCTGATGTGACCTCCTAGACGTCCCAGAAGCATCAAACCACAGATGCTCTAAAAGGAAGGAAGAGGAGAAAGAATCGTGGGTGGATGGACACAGCAAAGTCTATTAAAGGGATCCGTAGAATCAGATGTTAGCTCTCATTTGTGTACACAGTACATTAGTCTCAAGCCACTTGACATAAAGAATAAAGGATTAAAAAAAAAAAAAAAGGATAAACTTTGATGGGCTTTGTCCTATGTACTGGAACCAGTCTAATGTGTTTACTGGTATTTCAGAGACTAATCGTCCAGTGAGAAGAGCTGTCCTGAGCTGGTTGAGTAAGTGGCTCTCAGACATCAGTATGTAAGATAGTCTCGTAGGAAGCTTGTTAGAAATAGAGGTGCCAAGGTTCCCCCCCTAGACCGAGTGAACCAGAAATGATGGGAATAGGACCCAAGCACCTGCATTTCTCATCAAGCTCTCTGGATGATTCTGATACAAGCCATCACTTTAGAGAATCCCTGCCTACACACGGCTAAGAAAGAGAGGGTGCTGAGTCTCCTTTCACTCTTCTGCCTGTTTTTTTTTAGGGGGACTATGAAAGAATTCTCCCAGCCTTGAATCTAAGTATTATTCTTGCAATTCCCTCATGTTCTCCTAACCACACTCTTTGTAATGCCATAAGGTTAAATAAAACCAACAAGCAAGGGAAGAGGTTCTAATGTTTAGGAAGAAAGAGACAAGCAATCCACGACAAACCTGTAGGCTGGTCACCGTGAAGTTAGCTATCAATCGGATGACTTCGGGGTAGTTTTCCACCTTCACTAATTCTCCCAGTTGATAGTTACTCTTCAAGCGGGCCAGTAGTCTGCAAAACTCATGGTAATTGTTTGGGTCTGACAAACTCTGGTGACAGTACAGGGAGGAAAAGAAAATGTAAAACATGACTCACTAACTTGCTTCCCAAAGGACATGTGGGATGGCATGGGGGATGGGGAGGCGGTGGGAAATGTGCTTTAACTTCTGAGATGCTGGCCATCATTCTGAACGACACATTTGTATGATTAAAAAACAATTTTTAAAAAAGTCACTTTTAAAGGGGACTATTGCATCTATTATCTCATCTGTTCACAATAATCATGTTGGAAGATGGGGTTATTGGCCTCAGTTGGCAGAGTCTGAAACAGAAGCCTAGAAGGACCATACTACTTGCCAGGGCTGTAATGTTGATTAATGGCAGAAAGGGGCACAATCTCAGATTTAACAGGCTTGTTTGCTTCCCACTGATCGAATGAAAAGTAATGAAATTTTCATTTTCACAGCTAATTTATCATTAAGCACAACTAGAATGGCAAAGTTACACAAATATTTCATGTATTTTATTATCCCACATTCATGACAACAAACTCACTGTATTAGTACATTTATGTATCTTGTTATCTACTTGTATCAGACACTTTTGTTTGCACACTACACCAGTATATTTGCTTCCTTACACATGTTCTCCTACATTAGAGAAGGCAGGCGGGTGTGGGGGGGTGGGGGGGTGGTTCTTCTGCTTGTCAGTACATCTCTGGCCTGTGGTAGGTGACTCCATACAATTTGCTGACAGAAAAAATGACTTTTTAAAAAGGAAAGAATTGAGTAATGTTTTTTTTTTCTTTTTCTTTTCTTTTTTTTGGCCACGCCACATGGCATGAGGGATCTTAGTTCCCCGACCCCAGATCGAACTTACGCCCTCCGCAGTGAAGGCATGCAGTCTTAACCACTGGACTGCCACGGGAGTCCCAGAACTGAGTATATTTAAAAGTGAATGGGTCTTATTTATGATATTTCCTAGTGTGGGGAAGTGATACTTAAAAAAAGGAGGTGTTAGCTGAATCTTTCGGACTGAAAAAGATAAGAAGGACAACTGAGTTATGGAATGAATAATATTTGAATGAGAAATCTCCCTTCCTAGCTGAAAGTAGCTCTGTTCACTTAGGCAAATAATTTACATTCAAAATCATGGAAACAAAAACAAAAAACACACAAAATGACTAGTTCTCTCCTTATTTTCCATCAAAGTGACCCTTTCAATAATTTCAACATTCCTGAATCTAGGGACAAGCTCCTTTTCTGGGTAAATGTTAAAAATCTATGTACAGACATTCACTTAAATCTTCTGAAGGATAACAGATTGAACTGTTTTCTAGGGTTTTTGCTATGTGTGACCTCTAGATTGAGCTTTTTGCATGATAACAGAGAGGTATATACTAATCATACATGCTTATACACACATACACATAAAATAAAAGTAAATTCTCAAAAGTCATACCTGTGGGTTTTCCAGTATTCGTTTAACACCATCAACAAGGTGAGAGAGAAACTTGGCCCTCTCTGCATTGTTGAATAGGGATCTTCTAACTGAGGCAATCTGTACTAAGCAGGATAACACCTAGAGCAGGGCACAACCAAAACACAAATGAGCAGAAAAGATGGTATAGCTCTTTTCATTACTCTTTCCCTTGCTATAAATATTCTTCTCTGTTTTGTCACCCTCTGCTATCATTATAATGATATAAAAAAAAAGATCAAGGAAGGTGTAGTTGAGGATATCTGAAACAGCTTTATTTAAAGAAAAATAAAGGGCATTAGACTCACAGTGAGCATAACAACTGGTTAAATCCACAGTTTGGAACTTCATACAGGTATTATTTTTCAACCACCCCTATGGCTTCTTTGTGTTTAAGATACATATTTAAACTTGAAAATACCAAGAAACTGACAGTAAACAATGCTTTAGACATAGTTTTTTTTTTTTTCTTCTGTTTTATTAAGGCCTTTTGGCTATCAGGTTTTGCTATGTAGTGCTATCATGAAATAACCAAGTCAGAGCTATGCTCAGAAGAAAACAGGTTTTACAATGAAAACATTTTCCTCTTTCCCCATTGCACTAGAAATTTACATTTTGTTAGCCCCTCTTGATCTATTTTCTGCCCTTCTTCTCCCTACTTTCTACTCCGGGAGGTGGACCTCTGTTGACTAACAGCAGGAGTAAATGTAATGATACAAGCAACACAAATTCATGTTTCTGCTAAAGTGAAAGTCCGCATTAATTTGGAAAAGTGACATAGTGACCCGGAAAGCAGTCTACGCAGAAACACTGTGCAACAAAACACCCACTGACATTCCTTTACTTTCTTTGTAAGTTTTGTACAACAACATTTTACACCAACAATCTGAAGTATCAGACCACTGACTTTTTAGGACCCAAATGAATTTTGGGATTTGAGGTTAATTATTGCTTTAAAGGAGAAATGCAGCATTCCCAAGAGCTTTCAAATTTTATTAAGGACAAGTATGCAAATCTGCCTTTCTAATACAGCTTCCATTGATCACTTATATAACATAGGCCTGAGGGATTTTCAGAAATCTCAGTCTTGACAATCTTCTACTAGACCATATAAGATGAATTCCCTATATTCTAGCCTGTGGCAATTCGAGGTACAGTACAAAGTCAGACACAAAGGGGACCAAAAGAACTTGACACCTGTAGCACTTTGTCATTAGACAGGAACAGTTTAAAAGGAATCAAGGCTTTATAGTGAGAACCTTTAACTGACAAGCTTTATCTCAACAGGCTAGATAACTAACCCTAGTATTCCTAGGAAGAAACTTTACTTCTATGATTTTGTACAACACAATGAACATAAGGCTCATTCGCCACTACTACATTCCAGAAACAGACACTGTAGTCCTGACTCACCAGAGGTGAAAATGAAGGAGGGATGGAATGATAGAGGTCAAAAAACAGCTGCAGAGTTGAAGAATCTAAGAACGCTGAAAGAGAAAAGAGCACATTACTGAATTGTCTGCACACTGGGGCCGGTGCACTCTGGCGCTCTATAGTCATCGGGGAGTGTTATCTTCCTGCTTTCTTATCTTACAGAATGTTTATTTCCTTTGAAAGTGACAAACTAATGGGGGCTTTTTGTTTTCCTTTCTTTTTTTTACAAAAGCATTAGTTTTTAGTTCCTCTAAGAAATGGATTCATTTTTTCTGATTCTCAAACAATGTAAGACAAGCAGGATTCTTCATAGAAAGAACTTTTATCTTTTAGGAACACAGGACCAAGCACATGCACAGGTTCTTTGTTTTTAAAGCTAGAAACTCTCTCAAATGAGCAAGAAAGCAGAAGTCTCTAGGTGAGAAATGTAAGGTCAAACTCACATCCATCAGAAACCGGGTAACCAAGAGTTTGCCCCAGCTGGGGGATCCTCCCAAGTGCAGCTCCCTAACTTTATAAAGACCCACACCAGTCTCCCAAGTTTTCTCTGACAGCAAGCAGGGGATCTGCCAGGGGATCCTGAGCCCACTCTGCTGACTCCAGGTAGAGGGGAGCAGCAGCCTGGTGCGAGGGTGTGGCCATGTTACCTGATCTCCAGCTGGTGGGGATCTGTACCGTGCACAGGTCATCTGAGGACTCGTCAGTGGAAGTGCCGATGAAATCAAAGTTTAGGCAGTTATGAGTGAGCTTGAGCAGTTGCATCAGCAAGCCATGCTGACTTTCATCATTCAAGTTCAGATTCTTTCCAGAAGCCTGTAAAAATGACCACATAATGAGCCCCAAACAGTCATTCCTTTCTTCCAAGCTTGCTACCAGACTTACAAGGAGGCTGCTGAGCCAGAAAAGGAGGTGGCTCAGCACAGTCGAGTGGTGGTTCTCTGCCACGGGATGCAGCACTTCTAGTACCTTTAAAGTCCTTCCATCACCATGAAACTCCTGGCTCCTTATTTACTATTAACACATGTTTCATGTTCATAAAAACATGAAGCCAGTATTTAAGAAACTTCCTCTTTGACATTTACTCTTTACAGGCTGCAGACATCGTGGCCGCAGATAATTCTGAAGCAATATGGGATGAATGGTTACTTCATTTGCATGTTAGATCCTTTTTATTTATTCATCAGCAGTGTACCTGCCTACAGCTCAGTAATGCCCCAGAGCTATGGTGACTATGAGATTCAAGTTTCTACCAGTTGTGACCTCAGGGACTAGCTGGTTCGTTTCTGACAGCATCAGTATCAGAAGAGGATTCAATCCTGTTTTCTCACAAGCTTTTTCCCCCTCTAGAGGGTACAACAGTTTTTACAAGGCAGCTTGCCCAAATTGAGGACTTTTGGGGAATTCTGAAATAAAACTAGGTAGCCGAAGGAAAAGATGGATGGACATCATTTACTGGGACAAAAGAAAAATCCAACCTTGCTTCTCATATTACAATTGAGACACACTGGAAAATGAGAACAAGAACAATAAAACAAAAACCCCAAATGAACACAAAATCAGAGGGTAATTTCATTTGACTTTCTATATGGACAAAACATCCAAACACAGCTATAAATGTGTACAATTTACAGGTTAACATTTCTTCCTTAGTTCAAGACTATCAATATATGAATTGAAATACCAACTTTCTATTTTAAAACAGTTAATTTCCTTCGGTGATACTGTCTGCCCCTTCAGGTTATGAAATCTAAATGGATGTTAAAAATTCAAAATCTGCTTTTCCTTACAGATGCTGCTTGTTTATTTGCTGCCTGTAACTCAGCAGGGGACAGGGGAGCCAGCCTAGTTTTAATGTGCTAACAATGCAGTCTGAGCCTGTGTTCAGAGCACTGAGAATCAAACACCATAAAAGGAAGATGCTTTAACTCCATATAGGAAGGTCTTATGTGGATATTAAAAAGACCAAACAACAAAAACCTCAAGCTTCATGGCAAACTAGTTTCTTTAAAATAGGAGAATGGGATAAGTGTTCATTTTCGGCTCCTTACCTAGGGGAACAGATGAGAAATCAGGAAATAATTCTTTCTCTCAGACTGGAAGGTCATCAACATCTCGGACATATATATTATGTGAGAGATGATAATTAAATAGATACATAAACTCTCACGGGTCAGTGAAGAGCTGACATCTAACAAGTCTCCAGTTACTCTGATTCTTTCAAAAGGAACCAGGAAGTAGGTACCAACACACAATCTCACCTGTTTTAGTAAATTGCACGAAAGTGTGAAGATATCGAATAACGATGAATCTCGGAAAGAAGAGGCTATTTTTCTGTGCTTGGTTAAAGGATGCGTGGTGTCTGCCTGTGCAGAAAAACAAACCAACACAAGTTTTAAAATTAATGGCAAAGAAAAAATTTTTCTTGTAGACTTCAAATAAAGTAGAAAGATTTTTCAATAAGATCAACAAAAATAACAAAATACATTTTAAACATTTAAGTTACTATTAAACTCTAGTGAGAGAATGAGGATGACGATAAGCGGCAACAGCTCCGCAGGACATCATGTCTCTACCATTTACAGAGGGAAGATAGGAAGAAAGTACAGTGACTCCACTGCAAGGTTTCCCTTTCCTCTGCACTTAAGGAGGTAATATTTAACAAACTGTTGCAAGACTTTGTTATTAATTATTATCATGCTCTTTTGAGGCTGAGTCTCAAAAACAGACGGTCGTAAGGCTTGGATTTTGCTAAATAATCCAGTCAGAGCTGAAGTTACTACAGCCATGATCTTAAGATAAATGGCAATAGCCTGTATAATACTCCCTTTCTTTTCTCACCTATTTCAACATGCAGTCTATTCCACAGAAGTGAGGACTTCAATCAAGGGGCTGTACTGGTCTCTCACTCCTCTGTCCTTGTCTTTTCAGTCATATTTTAAAGGTTTTTGCGGTCAGGGATTAAATCTCTTACTTCTTTCGTATGTCCTCTATAGCTGACACACAGTACGTACTCAATAAGAGTGTTAAAGGAATTTCAAGGTTGCCAACAATATTTAGTCCAACCACTTACTGTAAGCTTAAGTCACTTCTATATACTGATCAACTCATGCAGGAGGGAGCTCATCTTCCTTTTGGCACATTATGGAACCTCCACTCCCCAATTTTATTTCTAAGTTCAAATTGGAATGATAACAGAAATATGCTTTCTAATTTAAATCTAAAGCAAAAAAAAAAAAAAAAGCCAATAGAAAATTCAGTTGCACAGAGTTAAAAATATTATGATTTTAGCCTCAGTGTCACTGTGTTACAAATGTCTTAGATAAAAAGGTATCACTAGATTATATACTAGATGCCGTATACAATCTGTTACACAGATCATAATCCAGAGAATAATTACATCTTAAGTACATCACACATATTTCTATTGCTTTCTTAAGAAAGATAAATACAAAATTTTGAAAAGATTCTAAAATACCAACACTGATGGATTTTGTGGAGCCAAGCTTCCAAAGGAAGAGCATTAACCCCACAATCTGTACGTAATTAATGCATGCTCTCTTATTACAAGGGTGTGTGTTTGTGTGTGTGTTCAATCGTGTCCGACTCTTTGCGACCCCATGGACTGTAGCCTGCCAGACTCCTCTGTCCATGGAGTTTTCCAGGCAAGAATACTGTAGTGGGTTGCCATTTCCTATTCCAGTTACTACAAGGACAGGAGTGGTTAAATAATAAGCAAATTAAGAGCATAGGCTCTGCAATAAGCCTATGCGGGTCTGAATTCATACACTGTTTGTCGCCTGGTAACTGTGATATCATAGGCAAATTAGTTAATCTTTATGTGCCTTGGTTTCCTTATCCAGAAAACAGCATAACCAGAGTCTCTATCTCACGGGACTACTGTGAGAATAAAATTAATATAAGTGCTTAGAACAGTGCCTGCCACACAGAAATCACTCAAAAGTATAAATTATTATTTTAATAATTACCAATCGTAGTGTGGATTGCATGTGACAGAGAATACAATATGGACTCCAGATTTTAATAGGCTCTCAGCTATTGAGTGTATTTAAAATACCAACTCACAGTTAAATTTCTCAGGGTTAATTAAAAGTCTGCATAAGTATGAGCAATAGCAACAGTGATGCCAATGTAATTAATAGCTGACAGCTGAAGGGTGAGCTGTTACAATTAATTCAGGCCTGTTCAATAATTACAACATTTTGGCTGGATACAAAAGTAAATGACTAAAAAATATTATAGCCAGAGCAAAAGAAAGCCACTGGTGTTTCCTCTGTAGTAATCTGTGACATCGATGACTATTTTAAAAAATTATTTGATATTTAGCAGAATGTTTTGTGCATTCTGAAAAGATTATCAGCAAAATCTTTAATAAAGGCAAATGAGAATTGATTTTTGAATGATTATAAATACATTAACTTATACAGCAGAAAGAGCACACCAATGATGCGGGTTTCCTAAGTTCTGACTTAGGATCATTGCGCTCTTCTCTAACATTAAACATTAATACCACTGAGGAAAGCTGAGATGAGAAAAAAAATATTCTGGAGATGGAAGGGCATCCGGACCTCACTCACAGAGGAAAACCCCATGGAACTATTTTGTTTCAAAAGGGCATTAATCACTTACCGCAAAAGCACACAACTGCCAAAAAAGATCATCCCACACACAGGCAGAAAACACCAATACTAAGTAAAAATATGGCACTTACTTCAATGAGGAAGGCTGTAGCACTTACTTGATTAATTTCATTGGTTAGCTGCGATAAAATCGTGACACCAATGATGCAGTATTCAACACTATCCTGGTTTAAAAAAAAAAGGTAAGGCAGAAAGAGTTGGCCTGTGCAGCTTGATTTCAGCATCTGGAATGCAGTCATACTTAAACTGCCTAGACAAGGTATGAGAAATTGGTATTTTAAAACTGCTGCTTTGCAGGACACAAAATCTAACTGATATATAAGAGGACTGCTAAATCTGACTGCATCAAAATTGAAACCTTTTGTATGTTAAAAATATCCACAAGCTTTACACTATACATATTGTAGGAAGAGAAATTAGCAAATCACATCTGAGATAAAAGACAAATGAATGTGTAAAATAATTTATATGAAAGGCTGTATACAAAAAAGGGCAAAAGAACTGATTAAAAAAATGTACCTAAGATATAAACAGGAAGTTCACAAAAAGCAAAAATAAGTAGTAAATGAGCATATGAAAATTTGTTTGTCTCATTCATAACTCAAATGCTAAGCTACCAATTCTTTCTACCTATGAAACTGGAAAAATAAGAAAGCTGAGCTCACAGGGTGGAGGTACAGGGAAACAGACATATTAACTGTTGGAGGGAATAACTTTTTTTGAGGGTAATTTGGAATATCCATGTAAACCCAAAATACACATGTCTTCTCACTGAATAATTCAAAGGCTAGGAATTCACACTATAAACACACTTAGCTCAAAGTATAAACACACAAACACACACACACAAGGAATATTCACCAAAGTATTTATTTACCAGTCTAGATATAGATACTAACTAAATACTCGCCTAGAAGAGTTAAATGAATTATAGTGTTTTAAACTGGAATAGTATGTAAGCAGTAGAAAGAATGAAGTAGGGTTTGTGCTGACATGTAAACATGTGAAACCAAGACATTAAGAATTAAAAAGATACGGAAGAAAATGTACCAAACAATCCCATTTGCAGATCAATATCTAAGCAAGCATATATTGCCTCACTTCTTTCATCGAGTATATATGTCGTACCTGTAAAAACCTGGTGACATCTGTGATTGCGTTTCTGAAGACGTAGTCATCCTTCTGACAGTCAAACCAGCCCAACTTTGTGATCCTGGCATATAATTGGATAAGTGCTTGCGTCACAAAAGTGGCCAGCTTTGGCCGAGTGGCAAGATAGTTGAGCACATAGTTCCCTATAAAACAGAAATAGTCTACATTGGAGATGGCTCTGCCAGGGAAGGGTGTGTGTTGTTAAATGTCTAAGAAGTGGTAAATCTAGACTCTTTACCCTAAACTTCCTTAATTATTCACACTACTGAGAAACAGGACTTTAAATTTAAGATTCACTAAACTTTCCAACTATTAGGGCTTCCCTCAGCTCAGTTGGTAAATCATCTGCCTGCAAAAGCAGGAGACCCTGGTTTAATTCCTGGGTCAGGAAGATCCCCTGGAGAAAGAAATGGCAACCCACTCCAGTATTCTTGCCTGGAGAATCCCATGGACAGAGGAGCCTGGCGGGCTACAGTCCATGGGGTTGCAAGAGTCAGACACAACTTAGCAACTAAACCACCATCACCAAACTTTTCAGCTCAGAATTGTATACAAGTCACAATGAAGAACCTGAAGTAAGGGAGCCTTGAATCTAGCTCTTGATGGTTAAATAGCATGGTTGGCACAGAATTCAAAATCTTCAGCAATGTTTTTCTTAGTTACCAGTGATGGTGAAGACCAGGTAAAAGAAACTTTCTGAAAACAAAACAGCTAACTTGGGCTTTATCTAGGAGCAATTATATTGGGCCCTCTTCACTTTTAAGCCCAATTCTGGAAAGAAACTATATTCTAGATATTCTGTATGCCTAGTAACTTCAGAACATTATCAAACAAGCAACATAAACGTAACTATTACTAGCATATCACTAAACAAACTAATTTAAGAGAGAAAAGACAACTTTCTACTCACGAATATCTATCCGTTGTTCCAATGGTAGAGGGTTATTTGTGCGCGATACAAGCTTTGTAAGGCATGTAGCTGCCAGTAACTGGGAGTAAGATGACTGTGAAAAGAGAGGGGGAAAGGGCTTAGGATTCAATTTTATTAAGTTAGTCAGTCAAAGTTTTTAACTTGGAGATCTGAGTTCAGATTTAAAAAAATTAATCAGCTTTGTTACATTTGATCCTCTGGATTTTTAAGGGTCTCATACTAAGGAAAAATGAGCCCATTCATCATCTGTACTCATTAAGCTGACTTCAGTCATGAATAAAGGGCAGGATAAAGTGAATGCCTGATCAAACTGAATCTAATACAAGTATCTGTATCATTTTGAGGGAGGAGAAGTTAGAAGAGATCTTTACAGAAAGATATTAAGCTCTATAGAAGACAAATCTCTTCTTTCATTAAAATCAAAAAATCTTCTCCAATAGCCTTGTTTTAACAATGTTTAAAAAAGTTTCACCTCATAATATTCCTGTAGTATAGCATTAGAAAGAAGAAAAAAAAAAAATATATAGAAGTAGTATTAGAGGGAACCACCGCCTTATGCTGTGTAGTTAATCCCCAAATTGTATCTTTCCATCAGTACAACTATCAATCAGCTACTGCTTTGGGGAATGTATATGCTGGTTTTAGTAGTAAATTCATAACAATTATTTATGAGAAAGAAAAAAACTATGCCCTAAGCAAAGGAATAGCATTACCATATTCTCAAGTGTAGATTTTAATGAATTTTAAACTTATGGAGAAGCAGAGTATTCAATCTGACCATAATATATAAGAAGGAGCCATACGCAGATTCGAATTCCTCCATGCAGCTGTGTTACATATAACATCATATAACAGGGATAGACTCAGAATCACCAAAATAATTTAATCAAGGGTCGAACATAATTGTCCACAAAACTGTAAGTCCTTAGGGCAGTAGGCTATCTATAGAGGCTATTCACAGGCATTACATCATACCATCAAATATAAAAATAACTTAAGCTTATGAAAAAAATCTATAAAAGGGACTTTGGAGGGCATGGGAGGGAGGTTCAAGAGGGAGGAGATACATGTATACATATAGCTGATTCATGTTGTACAGCAGAAACACAACACTGTAAAGCAATTACATTCCACTTAAAAAAAAATGTATGTTAATGGCTTCCACACCAAAAAAAGTGACTCTGACATGTGATTTTTTATTCAATTTTTGAACATTGTTTAAACTGATTAAAGCAGGTGTGTCAGATCACTAATAATGCAAGAGGCTACTATAACTGTAGAACACAGTGTATAACAGTAAACTATATAATATGAAAATGGTTTCTGAATATGACTCCAATAAATCTGCTAAATCATGAAGAAGTCGATAGAGATCAAAGAGGAAGAATCCACTATAATTAAGTCTTTCACTATTGCACCACCCCTGTGTTATTCCAGCCTGCTGACTATCAGTGTGAGGAACTGGAGTTAACAGTGTCACAAATGACAATGGGGCTTCGGTGGCAGTCAGTTGAGAGTTAGTTGTGAATCTCCCACAGTACGAATCCAAACTGTTCAATACCAGAACCAAGTGATGGAAAAGAAATATAAAAATACTATATGCAAAAACAGAACAGAGCACAACCCAATCTCTGACCATGATGCTTTAACCTCCAGACGCTTGGGAAAGAGTCAACTTCTTTAGCTACTAAGGATATCACTTAGCCAACTGTAGTCTGTTCTATTTACTGCATAAATTCTCTAACACTATTAATGCAAATTTTAAAATGAAGCCATTGAGAATTCTATACTCTCAATAAATTAATGGCTTTCCTCCGTTTCACACTTCCTTCTGGTCTCTGGCAGAGTGCTGGCTGCTGGTCTAGCTGGGATTCTAAACTCTCTTGATGCCCTTTCATGATACCCTGGATGGATGCTTGTCCTTCCTAAGACCTCCGTCCTGCCAAAAATATTAACTTAATCAAATTACGTATCATGAAAGCATTATTTTGATCACTGCATGCCATTTTTAAGCCGGAAGAAGTTCTAATTTCATTTTAAACATTCTAACTTCCTGTCATTTCCATTGTGAAGGAAAATTTTTCCCCTGCACATCTAAGACAAAAAGCAGCAGTTGTGGTACAGGGGAGGAAACACAGAGCAGAAAGGTGACAAGAATGTTGTGGATAAGAAAGGCCATTTATATATAGCCGTGTCTTCTTTGTAAAAGGTGTGAAGTGATACATAAGTGTAAAAAACAGAAAAGGAGTCCCAGAAATTTGATTCAAGAATAAAAATTATAGGACAAAAATACACGCTCAGTGAGATTTTCCTGGTGACTCTGAAGGCCTTTTTTGCTAGTGTGGCAGGTCTGGTTTGTTTTAAAAGTGAAAATTAAGAAGGCAGAGGTACCTAGAAGAATCAAGGAACAGAAGTTATCCCAATCCACCCCTAAACTTAGAACCAGAATATATCTTCCTAAACCTGTTCCTCTTTAGGATTTTTCAAATCTTACGTACACTTCCTCTTTCGAGGAGTAGCTGGCACTTGCTCAGGCAATCAGGGCTGTTGGTGAATTCAACCAAGGCTTTCTCTGCCTGCAGTCGAGTGGTCGTATCTGTTGTTTCATACAGCTGTTTGCACAGATTCTCTAGCTGGGCCAGGCTCTGGAAAAGATCAGTCAAAAAAGAAATCAGTCCAGTCTACTACATACATAAGTTGACTACATACATACTGTGCTTGAAATTACTAGATGGAGGTATATAATAATCAATGAAGAGAGACTTGCTTCTCAATGTGGAGGAGAATCTGGGTGACCTTTATTTAAAAATAACCACATACAGCCCTCTTCATTTGATGCTTTAGAAGACAAAATGACAGAATGCCTAAAATCTATGCACTTTTTCAGTCATTTGCTTAAAGTTCAGACACAAATGATACATTTTTTTCCTTGCAAATATCTATCCTAAGCTTCTCCAAAATGTTTTCAAAGAAAAATGCAGAATTTACTTGCTCAGCCATCAATTTCAAGATTATGATTACTAAGTCATCACTGTAAAATTAAGCACATAAACACACAATGTAAGCGTCACAGAGATCTTTACATAGGTTGAAATATTCTCCTTTTGCCTGTAGCTATTAGCTTATAATTATGTGTACACGCAAAGATGGCCAACCTCTAAGTTTCAGAATGCAAGTACGCACCTTCCTCCCCGGGTCCCTCATGTCTAAAGTTCAGCAGACTCTCTTCTGTTGTACTTTAAACTCTTGCTTTGGTTCCAAATTTAAAGCTCAGGGTCAAAATAAATTCAACCTGGGCATGTGCTCAGGCAGAGATAAGACATGGGAAACGCCCCCAACAAACCCTACTTTCCAAATCTTGAACCAGTTCCAGGGAGGCAGGAAGGGGATGGGTGTGTGCTTTGGTCAAAACCCCAAAGGGATACAAATTCACTTCCACTTAGTGTGGTGTTTAAAAGCAAAGAGGAAAGAGTTCATGTAACTATCACCTTTCACTGACTGGAGAGGAGGGCAAACATCTGTTAAGTTTTTAAAGGACCAGTTTGGACTTTAAGAAGAAATTTTGAACTTCTACAGCAGCGAGCAAGATCTGGTTTAAATAGTTTGAGGGATCCTACTACTATTAGAAATGACAATTCTGACAAGAACCAAAATAATAATTAGGCAAACCAACCTGTGTAAATAGCCTAAAATATATCACACAGCCAGTCTGCCCAAGGCTTTTCATTATCACTTTATTTCATTAAGCTAGGACTTTATAAATCACAGCTTTTCTACTAAGCAGGAAAGCCCTGGGGGCAGGATACCTATTTTACTCAATCTGATTAATAAATTTCAAACATTAACCTAAAGGAAACAAGAAAGACAGATGCTGACACTCGGATTATCAGTCACACTTCAGAAAGCCCTCCAAAGAGTAAAAACAACCACCTCCACTGCAGAACAAAATAAACAAACTACTCTTCAAAACATCTTGGAACTCTGTATCTGTTTAATCTGTTCCTGACTTGCAGGGGTCCCACTTAATACCTTCCTCAATTTGAAAGCAGAGAAAACTGTACTCATAGAGCCAGATCTCAAGTGATCAAAGTTCTACTGAGAGAAATCTGATTTTTTCATATAGCTTATAAACAAACACAAGGAATAGAGGATAAGGCCAATTAATCCCATATACTCCATAAGACATGTGTGCAAGTCAGTGTTATGTCTGCCACTGCTGGCCAAACTCCCAATGCATCCGTTTAATTATAAATCCCCACATTCCTAAGCAAGAGATTAAATCTCCTTCAGGAGGTTTTTGTTTCAACCTAGCAGACTGGGTTCCACCTCCACCCCCCACCCTGCCTGTGAAATGATTAACTAAAACAGGAACAAATTATTTAAAAAATAATTAACACAGAAGACATCAAAGGGTGGTATGAGGTTTCAGTAAGCAGCAGCAGCCTCATAACATCTGACCACCCACTACAAGCATCCTGAACAGAACTCCCTAAATGGTCAGGCTGCTTAAGGTATCATGACTTTCCTTGAAGTCTGATCAGTCAGATCCAGGAGCAACCGCCACCCGGCTGCCACTCTTATTTACATTTATTACAACAAAGTAGTTCACATGATGATGGCTAAGCATCTGTCACTGGTAGTTAAGTTCCTTACTGCTAGAAACCTACATGCAGGTTATGGTGGGCTTTTTGGTTGTTGCTTTGTTTTGATTTGTTTTGATGTAGTAGACAAAAGCACACTGCAGAGATAAGTCTGGTAATGAGTTCCCAGCTCAGGAAACAAGACCGTAAAAAAAAAAAACCCCAAAAGAGTAATTTGACCATTTACATGAACATTTAGAAGAACAAAAGCTTTATTTCTTTGTTTCCAAAAGAACAAATGGGAAACAATCTTGTTTTCCCAAACAATTAGTGAAAACATCTAAAAACCACAGGGTGAATAGTCATTTTATTTGGGTTGCCCATAGAAGGAAAGGGGAATCAAACATTTACATTTATGTTCTCCGGGATCCTAATGTTTTGCAAGCAAATCTAATAGTTAGATCATTTTGAATCACCTCTCTGGGGGATCCAGAATAAAACCATTTATCCTACAATTGTTTGAGCCATTAAAACTAGTTATTTCACATTTAGCACCACTGCATCTCACCCCCTGGCGCAGTTCCTTCTCCCATTCAACCAGTTCTTATTAAGGACATCTATTACACGATGCCGGTTCAGTCACAGAAGAGACTCCAGAGAAGCAAGTCTATTTTCTATTCCTGAGGCTGCCAAACTGATAATTCTCAGAGAAACCTCCATCTGGTCCCACTGGAATATAAAAGCATGTTTGGGTGAAATCTTCACAAAACTGGAAAGCAATCTTCAACTAGAAAAGCATTACTTTAGTACAAGACACTCAAGACAATCAAACCTCCAAATCTACAGCACTTGGATTTCACCAACAATTCAGTTACAATGAAGGTATTAAAAAGTATTAAAAGAATGTATCCTATTATTTAGCAATAATGTTATTTTACACAGTTTTTAACCAGGATAGAGAAAAATGCAGCTCAATTATTCTCATTTCAATATAAGGTGCAATCAGTTGAGACTTCAGGCCTCCAAAATTAATGATTTATCTGAGGAGTTGCCTGTACCTTTTGGGAAAATGAAGATTTCTGTTTCTGCATTAGATGTTATACTAACTCCAGAAAGCATATCCTGGAACTTATTTTGTCACATTCTGCTTTTTTTTAAAAAGCCTGACAGTACATATTTTTAAATTAGTCTCACTGCTTGGGAAAAAAAAAATCCACCTGGAGATTTCTAATCAGAGACCAGGATACTCGTTTTTAGGAAGGATTTGATGACTTTCCCAATAGTGCTGAATAGTGACTAGAAAACAAGCACAAGCTTTGGATGACTAGGTTTTCTGCAAAGTACATCCTTGATCTGACTGCCACCCAAACCACCTGAAACGATCAGAAGCACCGCTCTAGTACAAAGTGTGACGTACACCCTCAATCCAGAGGAGCGCTCATGGAGGATATACAGTCAGAATTACCAATTTGGTAGCTGAATTTTCATGATCAGGATGTCTGAAATTTGAAAAAAATCAAGCCACTTTCAACCTGTTCATAAACTCCATTAATTTAGATCTTCCTTAGTTGGAAGTTTTCTGTGTATTAGGAAAAAACTCTGTTAGGTAAATCAAAAGATGTATACTTAACCTGCCAGAAAAGAAATGATTTAAAAAGTGTAGGGCTAATAAAATTGATTTGATATACTAATTACATTTTATTTTTATCTATTCGATAAGGTATTCCTATGGTCAATAATGAATATGCAATCATCATAGATAATTTTTTAAAAACCCCTAAAATCTAGTAATAACAATTATTCTTAGCTTAAAAAAGCAAGTGGCAGAGAAAGACAAAATCTGTCTGATATGACTAGTAAGTGGAATCCATAACAAAATGATACAAATGAACTTATTTACATAATAGAAATAGAAAAACTTCTGGTTATGAGACTGGAAAGCAGGGGATGGATAAACTAGAAGAAGGGGATAATTAATGAGAACCTGGGCTTCCCAGGTGGTTCAGTGCTAAGAATCCATCTGCCAATGCAGGAGACGCAAGGGACATGGGTTCAGTCCCTGGGTCAAGAAGATTCCCTGAAGGAGGACGTGGCAACCCATTCCAGTATTCTTGCCTGGAAAATTCCACGGACAGAGGAACCGGGTGGGCTACAGTCCGTGGGGTTGTAAAGAGTTGAACACAACTGCACAAGCACACACACATACAACAGAATCTACTATAGCACAGGGAAAGCTACTCAAGACACTGTAATGACCATATGGAAAAAGAATCTAAAAAAGAGTGGAGATATATACATAAATAAACTGACTCACTTTGCTGTACAGCAGAAGCTAACACAAAGCAAATCAACTACACTCCAATAAAAATTTATTTTAAAAAAGCAAGTGGAATAACTATGTAGAGTATATCATCTGTGATACATGTTAGCAAATTCATAAAGGAAAATCTGTATGAAAACATACTGACAATTATCTTTGGGAGATGAGATTATGGGAGACTCATAATTTCTTTTCTGTATTTCCCTAAGTTCTACATTTTTGACCACAAGTAGATATTACTTATAAGCAGGGAAAACCCCCCCAACAACTGTACAGGTAATCTTTTATAAATTAACTCCTCTCAATAGGAACATATTACTATTAATTAATAGCTGATCCTGCTTCTAATCAGAATTCATAAAACAAATTTATAAAATCAAGAAGGCAATAGGCAATACATTCTAAAAGCTGAAATTTGAAAAAGTATGTCAGTGCTTATTGCTATCAATACTTTTGTTCTTACCAATAATAAATGCTGGCAGTTTGAATACTGCATGACCCAGCTATTCCACTCCTATGTATATAAACAGAGATACATGCCAAGTTCACCAAAACACTTGAATAGGAATGTTCATGCCAGCACTAAATGTAATAGTTCGCAAATGTGAAAGCCAAATGTCCATCAATAGTAGTATGGATAAATGTTTCATTCCTTAATGTGGGTACTGATTACAGAGGCATGCTCATTTTGAGAAAATCCATTGAAGTGTACATTTATAATCTGTGAATTTTTCTGTACACGTTATACTCCAATAAGAAGTTTTTAAAATGAGATGGAAGAGTGACACAGTTCTCCTAAATTCTTCACGTATTTACTCTCATCTTTCTTTCTTATACTGATGAAAAACAAGTCCATCTGTAACTGACAACCACATTAGATTTAGAATGCTTTAGTTTTATGCCAATTTCTGCTTTTAGAACTGTAACTCCCATTATTTGTTCAGGAAATAAATAAAGTAAGATTTTTGGATGCATGAGGGACATCCTTTTTCTGAGAGGACTAAGAGAGTAAGTAAAGCTTTTTGGTTGCAGTTGCTGTGTAATGTCTACTGCCGTAAAGCAAGATAAAATACGTACTTTCAGTAGGCGATAACGCAGTGCCAGAGCCTTGCGTGCATTAGATAAGGATAGCATGTCTCCTAACATATGAGACTGCAAAATTCTACACTTAGCTTCAAAATATGAATCAATCCTCACTTGTAATAAACACATATGATGTTTGCACTGTGGGTGACACACAGCTAGAACACATGTAAACAAATCATTTCATGAGGTAAACAGCCAGACTAACTGTGCCTGGCTTACTGACTTCCACATCTGACTCAAGAGCTTTTATTTAACACATCACTAGAAACCAGTTTTGGTTCCTTCTCATAGTCATTAAGAGTGCAGAGGAATGAAAGCTGCGGCTAAGCGGAATCCTCTGGAGTACGGGTTTCACACTGGCAGCCTCACACTGGCCGGTGCACGTTGTGGTGTTCACCGTACAGTGTTCAACACGGTTGCCAACATTTCAGGACAGTATCTGGTTTTCTAGTTTCCCATAAAAAATTAGCAGATCTGATTACCTGGGACCTGCATTTTCAAGTGTCACTAATCAAATGACAGTAAGAGCACAGTGCTTCCCTCAGGGCAGGCTCTCGCTAGCTGGCTGCAGGTCATAAGCCCTGGCCCCTGACGTTGGAGTTTCCTCCACCTGCTGTAATGCAATTCTGTCTCCTATCAGTGGTTCACTTCCAGATGTCAAAGTTAAAAAGTAATGAGCATATGGTATTATAAGAGATTCTGACTTAATTTGGGGGTACTAACTCCTTGCCAACTTGCAATTTGGAGGGCTTCCCTCATGGCTCAGTTGGTAAAGAATCCACCTGCAATGCAGGAGACCCTGCTTCAATTCCTGGGTCAGGATGATCCCCTGGAGAAGGGATAGGCTACCCATTCCGGTATTCTTGGGCTTCCCTTGTGGCTCAGCTGGTAAAGAATCCGCCTGCAGTATGGGAGATCTGGGTTTGATCCCTGGGTTGGGAAAATCCCCTGGAGAAGGGAAAGACTACCCACTCCAGTATTCTTGCCTGGAGAATTCCATGGATTGTATGGTCCATGGGGTTGCAAAGAGTTGGACACGATTGAGTGACTTTTACTTTCACTTCACTTAGTAAATAACAGTGTGACTTTGGGCAAGTTTATTTCCTGGAGCTTCAGCTTCCTCATGTGTAAAATAGGTGGATTTTATTATATTATTTGACAAAGACACTGCCAGTTCTAAATTCCATGCTTCTAATTATATAAGTAAATCAGATTTAAAAGGAAGCAAATATTAAAAAGATCATGAAAACAATTGGCCAAACTTTTTAAAACAGGGAATTTAACAAAAAAATCAATCAGGTTAACACTTCCACACATCTCTCTAACACAAACAACGCCGGTGACCTAGCAGCAGGAACAAGGATCCTTTTAGAGTGAAGGTTCAGTATAACCTGAGTTAAGACCTCAGATATCAGGCAAATCCCCACTCCCCTGTTTATAAGCTGTGGGAGTGTGAGTAAGTTACTCAAATCTTTCAAACTAGTTTTCATTTCTTTAAGTAGACATAATATGTATCTAACAATGCTGTAAAAGTCAATGTAGTAATGTATGTAAACTCTTAATTACTGAGTTTATTACTTGCTATTATGGAATATATTTTCTACTAAAAAGTGAAGAACAACAGTTTTTTAAAGCACATGCATTAAAACCTACAATTTCTTCTACAGAGGTACCATATATATATATATATATATACACACGTGCTGTGCTGTGTGCTTAGTCGCTCAGTTGTGTCTGATGCTTTGTGATCCCATGGACTGTAGCCCACCAGGCTCCTGTCCATGGAATTCTTCAGGTAAGAATAATGGAGTGGGCTGCCATGCCCTCCTCATTTGTGTGTGTGTGTGTGTGTATAATATATATATATATGTATATATATATATAAATTTAATTATATTAATCCATTTTTGGCTGTGATTTTCGCTGCTGTGCAGGTTTTCTCCAGTTGCAGCATGTGGGTTTCTCACTGTGGTGGCTTCTTTTGCTGCTGAGCACGGGCTCTAGGGCACGTGGGTTTCAGTAGTTGCAGCTCCTGGGTTCTAGAACACAGGCTCAGCGGTTGCGGCGCACAGGCTCAGTGACTCCCCAGCATGTGGAATCTCCCTGGACCAGGAATCGAACCTGTGTCTCCTGCATTGGCAGGCAGATTCTTTACCACTGAACCACCAGGGAAGCCCTAGAGACGTTCTAGATGCCTTGCCTTGCAGGGCTACAGTACAGGGTATATTGGGCTGGCCAAAGAAAAGTTTGTTCCGGTTTTCTTATGGAAAAATCTGAATGAACTTTTTGGTCAGATCTGTATAATTGCTCCTCATTGTTCGTGGGTCCCCTATTTGCAAATTTATCTACTTGCTAAATTTATTTGTAATCCCCAAGTCAAAACTATCAGCAACTGTGTCATTTGTGGACATGAACAGAATGGTGAAAATTTTGAGTGCCCTGACACATGTTTCTCAGCTGAGGTCAAACAAGGTAATGTTTTTGCTTTAGTTCTCATAACTTAAAAAGTGTCCTTCTTGTAGTTTACTTAATGTCATGTTTTTTGCAATTTGGGGCTTTTTGTTGCCAATTATGCTGTTTAAAATGGCCCCATGCACAGTGCTGAAGTGTTACCTAGTATTCCTAAGCTCAAGAAGGTTGTGTGAAAAAATGTTAGATAAAGGTGTTTTAAAAAAGTGTCTCTAAGTAGAAATACAAATAAAACAAAGGTTGGTTGAGGAAAATGTGACCAGAGGTTGGCAGGAACTTAACCCTGTATTTCCTGCAAGAGAAACTGTTCACGATTTGTTAATTCAGTGTTCTCAGCGACTTAACAGAACAAACTACCGTAATGAGGACCAACTGTATTTCCACCCATTTCCAGACTGGGTAGTATTCAGTACATATTTCCCCACAGATATAGAATTATATTGCCATTGTTACAGGCATTTGTTCAAAGAGAGGTATTTATTAACTTACATAACTGTATAACACTCAAATTCTAGTACAATTTGACTCAAATGTTTGTTTACATGGCCATTTATACTGATTATTTATTTACTGTGATTTTAGTAAATGAGTACTAACGTGCACAGTGCATGGAAAGGACAAAAGTGTGCCTCAGTGTCCAGCACACAGTAGAAGTTTCATAAAAATGTCACCCATAAGTGGATGTCCGGACTTCCCTGGTGGTCCAGTGGTTAAGAATTGGCCTTGCAACACAGGGGGTGTGGGTTTGATCCCTGGTCAGGGAACTACAATCCCACAGGTCACAGAGCAAATAAGCTTGCACACCGCAACTAGAAAGTCCATGCACCTCAATGAAGGATCCCCCATGAAACAACAAAAGATCTCGCATGTCACAATTAAGACCAGATGCAGCCAAGTAAATAAAAATAAATGGCTGTCTAACTCTTAAAAAGCCTCCTGGGGGTTTGGGTTAAAATGGCAGAGTAATCCCATATTTAATCTTGTTCCTTTCCCAAGCCCAACAAAAACAACACTAAAGGGATTTAAAAAAAAAAAACCCACAAACATAATCTCACAAGAAATATGATACGAGACAGGACAAAATTTTGCAATACAGAAAAATCAGCAGTAACTGACTTAACTGACACAAGAAGGCCAAATATCTTGCAAGTGGTGAAAAGAACTGGAAACCAAGCTGTTTTACACTCCCTGCTCAGATGTTAAGGTGAAGTGTGGTGGCCAAAGCAAGAAAGAACAGGGTAAAAGTATCTTTGAGAAGTGAGACTGCCAGGTATCTTTACTCAGTGTCTCTGGACTAGGGACACCAAGCCAGTCGAAAGCACCTTTGAGGATGTGGGCACCAGATAGTCCATTAAGTGGCCACATACACATCAAATGCCCCCTTACCCGGCTCCTTGTACCCAGAAATGTTGGTGTCCAGACTGGACTCCCTTGACAGGAGTTTGGAAAATCTTCCCCTGAGAATCCCATTAGTCACAAATGAAATACCTAAAGATACACTGATATAGAGGTTACCCAACAAATGGCATAATTGGATTACCTGTCACTGTGATGCCTCAAGCAGACAAGCCTCACATCCACACTTTGCATTTCTAATCAGCTTGGCAGTCTTTCCATCTTGATTATGAGGAAATAAGGATTACCACAAATCTGAAGAAAGCTTTTAACACGGAAGTGTGTATAGTGATAGTTGCTCAGTTGTGTCCGACTCTGAGACCCCATGAACTGTAGCCTGCCAGGCTCCTCTGTCCATGGAATTGTCCAGGCAGGAATACTGGAGTGGGCAACCTTTCCCTTCTCCAGGGGATCTTCCCAATCCAGGGATCTAATCGGGGTCTCCCACATCGCAGGCAGATTCTTCCCAGTCTGAGCCACCAGAGAAGCATATTTTAACATGGAAGACAGTGTTAAAATACAAAATAGGCCTCAAGTGAAGCTGCTTATGGTTGGATAAAAAACCAAGACTTAATTATAGTTTCGGCTCTCCCAAAAATGGAGTCTTAAACCAGTCAATCAGGATCTGCCTGATTAGCACTAGTTAGGTAATCTGCTGGATAGACCCCTGCCGTCCCCTAAAGGAAAGCAACTTTGCAACAACTAATTAGTTTTTTTGCTTAGTATGACTCCCTTGTTCCTGCTCCCTTCTCACCTAAAGTCTTTTTATTTTGTACAGCCCCTTGGAGCTCCTTTTATATGCCAGACTGGATGCTGCTTCATTGAAACTGATTTTTGCTCAAATATACTCTTTTAACATGCCTTGGTTTCTCTTGTAACAGCAGCAAACAAAACAAATACAAAAAAAATCCTGTAACAAACAGAAACTGTGCAGGAAAAAGGAAACTTGAAAAAAGAAAAAACATAAAGATAAAAGTATTACTAAGCTTGACAAAGAGATAAGAAAATATTTTGCAACTGGGAGTAAGAACAGGGTGCTCTAAAAAAGAAACATTCAAAGAACATAAAAAGAGATCTTAGAGATTAAAAATATGATAGCAGAGACAAAATATTCCATAAGAGAGTTGGAAAATCAAGTTAAAGCCTCTCAGAAAGTAGAGCAAAAGATGGAAAATAAGAGAGCAAAGATAAAATCACAGTCCTGATTCCAGAGGTCCAACATCTAATTAACAAGAGTTCCGGAGGGCACAGAGAACAGAGGAGAGAAAACATCAACAAAATAATCCAAGAAAACCTCCTAGAGCTGAAGAACATAGATGTCAGAAGGAAAGCTCTACCAAAGTCCAGCATAAGTGAAGATCAGGCCATACCCAAGGCATACCGCTATGAAACCTGAAAAGCCTGACAAAAAGAAGATTCTGTAAGCTGCCCAGGAGGCAAGGAGACGGTCGATGGGAACAAAAAACACAAACAAAATCCAAGTCAGGTAAAACACATAAATGATCAGGAATCAGATGGCTCTGGGCAGCACAGAAGCAACACTTGCCAACAAGACAAGGAGTCCCTGCAAGACTCTGAAGGACAATGATCAACACAGAATGTTTACCCAGGTACACAAGCAATCAAGTGGGAGGGCAGAAGAAAGCTATTTCTGGCAGCTAAGGCCACAAGAATTTATCACCTATGCTATTTACTATTAAAAGAATGTGCATCACACCACACCATAAAAAACATTAAACATGGAGTACGGCAGATGGGGACTCTTTTAACAGAGAGTGGTATCAAGGGAATTCTGGGAGGATGGTGAAGGGAGGTCCTGGGATGACAGCTGAGAGTTGGCCTTGAAGAGCAAGGAGGCCTTAGTCAAGCTAAGAGGCTCAGGGGACAAGTCATGCAGACAAAGTCATCACCAAGAAGGCTGCTGCCATCAAGGACAGAGTTCTCATGTTAAGATTTCTCCTAAATCCATGTTGAAGTTTAGTTCACAGAAATGACCTTAACTGACAAAGTAACCACTCTTCATTAAACTCTGGAAATTTTTTCTACAGAGCTGTGACATCATTTTAAACTAACATTCCAAACACAAAAGCAGTTGTGCAACATAAAAGATAACTCTGAAATGAATACTGCATGGCGTGGTAACTGACAGCATTTAAAAACGGTAATAGGCTCTAGGCATAAAAATTTTGTACCCTATGATTTATAAATGGAGTTCTACTAAGAAAAAAAGAGAATACACTTGGTTTTTGCCACATTCACTTCTTTTACAAAAAAGGTTGTTTCCCAAATGCCTTTTAATGGAACTTGATTCTGCCATGCTGACAGTATTAAAAGACCAAAACAAAGTATTCTGCTATGAAAATGGCTGAGTAACAGAGTAGATTATGAAGGCCTAGCTGATCACTTTAGGAAAGTAAGCCAACACCCAGCCATGTGGGAACCCAAGTTTGCAGTTTGAAACAATCATACATGTAAATAGTTTTCTGCTATATTATCATTTCCCTAAAACTTCATTTTTAAAAGCAGGTCTATGTAGGGGAAAAATCCTGTAAGTTCAATACTCATGTTAAGAATGTTAAACCATATCTCTTACATTGGAACAGTACTGTCTACTGATATTATATTTTTCCTTATAAATTTAATACGTGTAAAGAAAAGAATAAAAGAGTGAAGTCACTCAGTCGTGTCCGACTCTTTGCCACCCCATGGGCTGTAGCCTACCAGGCTCCTCTGTCCATGGGATTTTCCAGGCAATAGTCCTGGAGTGGGTTGCCATTTCCTTCTCCAGGGGATCTTCCCAACCCAGGGATCGAACCCGGGTCTCCCGCATTGTGGACAGACGCTTTAACGTCTGAGCCACCAGGGAAGTGTATGTGTGTATAAATATAGGCTTTCCCAGTGGCTCAGCAGTAAAGAATCTGCCTCCAATGCAGGAGATGCAGGTTGATCCCTAGATGGGGACGATCCCCTAGAGGAGGGCAGGGCAACCCACTCCAGTATTCTTGCCAGGAAAATCCCATGGACAGAGGAGCCTGGCAGGCTACAGTCCATGGGGTCGCAAAGAGTCAGCCAGGACTGAGGTGACTGAGCATATATATATGTGTGTGTGTGTGTTTATCTATATATATACACATACCACATAGCAGTCATGGTCAAACAAATGACTTCTAAAGGTCAGAAAGTATAGCGTATTGGTTAAGTGCTAAAGGAGCCAAAATGGGAGAGCCTTTCACATTTCATTTAGCCGTGGCCCTGGTTTCCAAGAAATGTATGTTTTTGAGTTCTTTATTATTTAAGCTACACTATAGATAGAGACTGTTGGGCCAGTGTGCATTTATTGTTTTAATTTTATGTTCTTAATATCAATATGGTATAAGATCCAAACTTAAAGAGTACTGGGGATATTTTATGCAGCATCATATTAAAATATTACAAGTGCCACTAAATCCATATAAGAGAGCAAAGAAAGTCATCAGACACACAATTATCTGATGCTCCCAATCATCCAGCTTCGCTACTATGTTTTACAATGACTAAATAAAAAGAATTTCAGGTTCAAGCACTATACTTGTTTTATTAATAGGTCAGCCAAATAATTGCAACTGGCTTGAACTCCAGTACTTTGGCCACCTCATGCAAAGAGTTGACTCATTGGAAAAGACTCTGATGCTGGGAGGGATTGGGGGCAGGAGGAGAAGGGGACGACAGAGGATGAGATGGCTGGATGGCATCACTGACTCGATGGATGTGGGTCTGGGTGAACTCCAGGAGTTGGTGTTGGACAGGGAGGCCTGGCGTGCTGCGATTCATGGGGTCGCAAAGAGTCGGACACGACTGAGCGACTGATCTGAACTGAAGACTATTCAAGCAACTTAGGAATAATGTTTCCCCCTTCTTTTAATGTTACTAGTTCTTTCAATTTCCATGGCTGATAGGAACTGCAGTCATAAAGAGAATATAATTTGCTTAAGAGAATGAAAAAGATCAGCCAGACTGGGAGACAAATCTTTGCAAAACATATATCTGAGAAGAGACTAGTATCCAAAATATACAAAGAACTCTTAAAACTCTACAGTAACAACCCAATTAAAAATCTGGCAAAAGAGTTGAACACACACCTCACCAAAGAAGATACACAGATGGCGAATAAGCCTATGAAAAGATGCTTAACTCTGTATGGTATCAGGGAAATGCAAATTAAAACAACAGTGAGATACTACTGCACACCTATCAGAATGGCTAAAAAACAAACACTGAACATGGACTGATTGCTGGCGAGGATGTGGAGCAACAGAACTCTCAATTCATTGCTGATGAGAATGCAAAACGGTACAGCCACTGTGGATGACAGTCTGGCAGTTTCCTACAAAACTAAACATAGTCTCACCATACTATCCAGCAACTGAGCTGTTTAGTATTTACCCAAATGAGTTGGAAACTTGTATCTACACAAAAACCTGCTCATGAGTGTTCACAGCAACTTTATTCAAAACTGCCAACACTTGGAAGCAATCATGATGTCCTTCAATAGTGCATGGAAAAACCAACTGTGGTATATCCAGAAAATGGGATATTAAATCATTGCTAAAAAGTAAATAAGCTATCAAACCACAAAAAGGCATAAAGGGACCTTAAATGCATTATTACTTAGTGAAAGAAGCCACTCTGAAAAGGCTACATACTCTATGATTCCAAATTTCAAAGACAAAACTAGAGAAACAGTAAAAAGAACAGTGGTTGCCAAGAGTTTGAAGAGGAGGAAGGGATGAAGAACAGGCAGAGCCAGAGGATGTTTAGGGCAGCGAATCTATTCTGTATGACAGTATAATGATCAACACATGACCTCACACATCTGCCAAAACCCAGAGAACATACAACACAGAGTGCATTTCAGTGAGTAATAAAGTATCAGCATTGGCTAATCAACCTTAATACAACACAGTAATGAAGATGTCAGCAACAGAGCAAACTGCCGAGGAGAAGGAGGTGCACAGGAACTCTGTACCTTCTACTGGATTTTTCTGCAAACTTAAAACTACTCTAAAAAGTAAAGTATATTAGAAAATAGTCTATTAAAAACAAATCTAAAAAAAAAAAAACAAAAAACTAATGTCAATTAAAAAAAAAGTCCCAATCTTCTCCAAATTTTATCTTAATATTGTCTAGTTTACTAATCAATGTTTTATAATAAAACATATCATTTCATATCCTAGCTTTCACTCTGCTAGTCCACTTGACAGGGCAATAAAATGGTTAAAGTTCCCTAGTTTAATACATACGCATTATAACACTGTCATTCAAAGATGATGTAATTGACAGTGGTTCTCTGCAAATGTGAATTATTAATGGAACCCATACCGCATCCACCTGGTATAAAATATTCTTTTGCTGGAGGATGTATACAGGAAAAATTTTCAAGAGCTGGATTTATAAGGTCATTTCAAAGTAATGTTCATGCTTAAATAACTTGCTGTTACTCTTCTAAATTGTCTCTTACGACTCAAATACATGTCTATATGCAAAAGGTCAGCAAAATCTAATTTGGTTTGCTTTGTGGGTCCTCTATTTTTATATAATATCTCTGGTGTTCTGCCCTCCTTTCAAAAACACAAATACATTTCTGGCACATGTTGACAATTGAAAAAGTCTTCTCTGTAAGTTTCTGTAGCTTAACCATGCATTTGTCATTTAAAAATAAAAAAAAAAAAAAGCACAAGAACACCTGAAGAATAGAGTTTACAGTAAGTTTTGGCAGATTTGTAGCCATATATGCAAATAACAAAGTGTGCAACAACAAAAAACTAGTGTGTGCAACATACCAGTAGTTATTTTTGAACGGCCCTAAAGTCTTCACTCACAAGCTTGCTGTAGGAAATGACTACAGGTATCTCATCATTTCTCACAGCCGAAACTGGTGTGGTTTCTGAGCTAAATTTTTACAAAAGAAACAGGCCAAATGCACTTGACATTCTAGAAGAGTAGTGACATTTGCTACAGGTTGCTAACACCAAGGAGAAAGCTTCTAACAATGTGGGGATGGTACTGATGTGCTTTGTTTAAATTTGCTAAGACTTGGGTTAGGTTATTAATAATCACTCCTATCTCGAACTATTATTTCTCCATCATCCCTAGGGAGTCCCGTTGTTTAAACAGCACAGGATCTTCTTTTTCACCAACAACATAAAGAGAGGTACGTGTGCTAAGTCTCTTCAGTCGTGTCTAACTCTGTGCAACCCTATGGGCCGTAACCCGCCAGCCTCCTCTGTCCATGGGATTTTCCAGGTAAGAATACTGGAGTGGATTACCATGCCCTTCTCCAGGGGATCTTCCCATCCCACAGATCAAACCTGCATCAAACTCAATATACTCAAATAGACTCAATAAACTCAAATATATTCAGAGTTAACATATGACCTTACTCTAAGTTCTAGTACCATAAATACAATACTCTTTAAAAGTTATTTTCCAAAAATACTGGGCTGACAACATGAAGCTCTGGAAAAAAAACATTAGCAGTAGCTGAAGACCCTCAATAACAGAACAGCTGATAACATACCTATACGCTAAGGGGTTCTCCAAGTGTGACCAAATACAGGTTGCATCAATATTTGAACTAAATGGACAGAATGGCAGGCTAATGAAAGGAAGGTTTTAACTGGTGGTCTGTATGTGCATGATGTAGTATACAAAGATACAAATAATTGTTCTTTTTTAGATTTGTTATTAAGGTACATTGGTTTATAATTTAAGTTTCACATGTCCACTGTATTTCCACTTTCTGTATACCCTATAGCGTGCTCACTGCCAATTTAGTTTCCACCAGTCACCACACAGTTGATTCCCCTTTTTCATTTTGCCCTCCCTATCCCTCCCTCCTTCCTGGTAACCGTTACTATGGTCACTGTATCTACATTTAACTGGGGGCTCTATGTGCAGCTTTGCTTTAGACTATTTACATGACACTGGAACTTCCCTAACTCCCGAACATCTCTATTCTATCATACAGGAAACAGAGCATTCGTTTTACAACAAGTATCTGAGTGCCTGTTATTTGCCAAGGCTGCCAGGGTAGCTCACTGGTAAAGAATCTGCCTGCCCATGTGGGAGACACAGGAGACTTGGGTTCGATCCCTGGGTTGGGAAAATCTTCTGGAGGAGGAAATGGCAACCCACTCCAGTATTTTTGCCTGCAAAATTTCATGGACAGAGGAGGCTGGTGGGCTACTGTCCATGGGGTTGCAAAGAGTCAGTTGCATGACTGAGCAACTGAGAATGCACAGAGAGGAGAAAAAAATGAAATAACATGTTTACAAAGTGAGAGATTTGACTGAAGAGGTAAGCACATCTACTTACGACTCCTAACAAGGATTCACTATGAGTAAGAGGATACACATGAAGTCTTCAAAGGGAAACACTACCATTTCTCTGGGGACTGGTTATGTGTTAATTCGTGTGTGTGTGTGTGTACGTGCTCAGCCATGTCTGATTCTGCACTGTGTGTGTGTGTGTGTGTACATGCTCAGCCATGTCTGATTCTGACCTGTGTGTGTGTGTGTGTGCGTACATGCTCAGTCATATCTGATTCTGACCTGTGTGTGTGTGTGTGTACGTGCTCAGCCATGTCTGATTCTGACCTGTGTGTGTGTGTGTGTACATGCTCAGTCATGTCTGATTCTGACCTGTGTGTGTGTGTGCATGTGCGTGTGTGTACATGCTCAGTCATGTCTGATTCTGCACTGTGTGTGTGTGTGTGTACGTGCTCAGCCATGTCTGATTCTGACCTGTGTGTGTGTGTGTGTACATGCTCAGTCATGTCTGATTCTGCACTGGCAGGTGAATTCTTTACCATGAGACACCTGGGAGGTCCTCAATGAATGGTACTAATGCTAATTAAATCTTTGGGCAAGTGTTTCTTTGAAAATGTCCTTAAAAAGCCTGTGGAACAAATAAGATTAAAGAAACTGCTTCTAAGGAAGTGAAATAAATTTAGACCCACTCAGCCCTGGATTCTGAAATATTACAGGGTATGGCTGTGAATTAAGTAAAAAACAAACCTACCTACCTAATATGATTGCTTTTAAAAAAAAAACTTCAAGCTAAACCTAGATCCCAGTAAAAATGACCTTAAAAAATTTATTCCAGAACTTAATCTGTTCCTACTTTGGTGGTTAAAAAGAAAATACTGATACCTCTATTCCCTAACAAACTTTAAGACTTCCCAAACTGCAACAAACTACAAGTGCTATCTGTATTTCCCTATCAAAAATAATCAACAGTGCTCAGTAAAGTTTAGACCTGAACACAAATTAGAGACTTGAAAATGCTCAGGTAGAACGGTTTCCCAAAAGGTCGCCCCTAGCATAAGTAAGCTTAACCTGACCCCTGGCAGTTACAGCAGCAGCTCCAACACCTTGGTTGTCACAAGATTGAAAGAAATGTCAGGGAGCCTTTAGCCTTTAAAGCTTCCATGAACACTACCTTTTTGCCACCTTGTTCCCATCACCCCATCACATTGCTTTTAACCAATTATGGTACAATTCAGTTCAGTTCAGTCGCTCAGTCGTGTCCGACTCTTTGTGACCCTACGGACTGCAGCACGCCAGGCCTCCCTGTCCATCACCGACTGCAGGAGTTTACTAAAACTCATGTCCATTGTGTCGGTGATGTCATACAACCATCTCATCCTCTGCCTCCCTCTTCTCCTTTTGCCTTCAATCTTTCCCAGCATCAGGGTCTTTTCAAATGAGTCAGCTCTTCACATCAGGTGGCCAAAGTACTGGAGTTTCAGCTTCAACATTAGTCCTTCCAATGAACACCCAGGACTGATCTCCTTTAGGATGGACTGGTTGGATCTCCTTGCAGTTCAAGGGACTCTCAAGAGTCTTCTCCAACACCACAGTTCAAAAGCATCAATTCTTCAGCACTCAGCTTTCTTTATAGTTCAACTCTCACATCCAAACATGACCATTGGAAAAACCATAGCCTTGACTAGATGGACCTTTGTTGGCAAAGTAATGTCTCTGCTTTTTAATATGCTGTCTAGGCTGGTCATAACTTTCCTTCCAAGGAGTGTCTTTTAATTTCATGGCTGCAATCACCATCTGCAATGATTTTGGAGCCCCCAAAAATAAAGTCAGCCACTGTTTCTTCATCTATTTGCCATGAAGTGATGGGACTGAATGCTATGATCTTAGTTTTCTGAATGTTGAGCTCTAAGCCAACTTTTTCACTCTCCTCTCTTTCATCAAGAGGCTCTTTAGTTCTTCACTTTCTGCCATAAGGGTGGTGTCATCTGCATATCTGAGGTTATTGATATTTCTCCCAACATTCTTGATTCCAGTTTATGCTTCATCCAGCCCGGCATTTCCCATGATGTACTCTGCACGTAAGTTAAATAAGCAGGGTGACAATATACAGCCTTGATGTACTCCTTTTCCTATTTGGAACCAGTCTGTTGTTCCATGTCCAGTTCTAACTGTTGTTTCCTGACCTGCATACAGATTTCTCAAGAGGCAGGTCAGGTGGTCTGGTATTCCCATCTCTTTCAGAATTTTCCACAGTTTATTGTGATCCACATAGTCAAAGGCTTTGGCATAGTCAATACAGCAGAAATAGATATTTTTCTGGAACTCTCTTGCTTTTATGATGATCCAGAGGATGTTGGCAATTTCATCTCTGTTCCTCTGCCTTTTCTAAAACCAGCTTGAACATCTGGAAGTTCACGGTTCATGTCTTGCTGAGGCCTGGCTTGGAGAATTTTGAGCATTACTTAATAGCATGTGAGATGAGTGCAATTGTGTGGTAGTTTGAGCATTCTTTGGCATTGCCTTTCTTTGGGATTGGAATGAAAACTGACCTTTTCCAGTCTTGCGGCCACTGCTGAGTTTTCCAAACCTGCTGACGTACTGAGTGCATTTAGTGCATAAAAATAACTTTCATCTGAGTAGTGGGAGAAGTATCCACACAGAACAAGTCTAAGTTACTTGTCAGTTTCATGTTATTCAATGACACAGATTTGGGAGAAGATAGCTACGTAGCAATTGTCTCTGGGCATGCAAGGGGCTAAAGATCACACCAGGGCGAGCCTTTGTTGGCTGCTGGACCAACAACCAATCACAAAGAATAAAAGTTGGTTAAGCCAGGAGGATCTGTGTTACAGAAGGAACTAGTCAATTATAATGTGGAAATTAAACTTTGCAGTGAGAATAAACTAATTTTCTCTATAACATTAATTTCTGAACTACTGTGTCAGTTTATGAGATTTCCTGAAAAAGTATAATTCAACAGTGAAACAGAAACCAGAAACAGAGGGCATTATAGAGTTTTGAACAGAGAGGTGAACAAACCTTTAGAAAATTATTTTGATCTCAGGATACCTAATTTGCTATAGAAAGCACCCAGACCCAAGAAAGTTATTTCCTGGTGATGACTCTCACTACAGATGAGACCACACGTTCAGTACCCACATGCTTTAGGACACTAACTGGCTTTTTAAAGGATGCTTCGAGGAGCCACATGGTGTCTTTGAAATAATCCAACATCTACCTCTTGTCTGAGAATGTATCATTAACAAAGCCTGAGACATCCTCTAGTGTGTAAGATATTAAATAAATGTAGGAAGACTCTGGCACAGATGTTTTTGATAGGATGTTGAATTCTGGTCTACTAACACTTGTCTTTTTGAAGAAGGTGAATTAAAAACAAACAAAAAACAAAACAGAAAAGCTCAATTCTCACTTTGTTTTGTTGAGCCATGTGAAAATCCCAATAGCCGATCCTTCTTGTTGTACAAAAAAAAATGGGAGTTTCACGTGGTTCAATCCAGTACATAAAAGTAACACTTAAAAATGTCTTCAAAGTACTTGGATGTTTGTGTTCTGCTTCTAACTAAGGGTCAGACCTTCCTTTTATACCAATATAGTGGGGTGAGACAAAGTTGGTAAACCATCTGACTTCCAATCTACCCCATCCCCTTTTCATTACCCCTCAATGCAGACCTTCCTGGCTCTGGCTTTCAGAGCTATCACTCATTCTTCTCCTGCACTTCCAGCACCTTCTTCCCACTTTAGCTCTTCTGTTTCTGTTCATTTCTATAGATGTCCCATGTGTGCTTGAGGAGAATGTGTGTTCGTGCATGCTAAGAGAATGTGCTGTCCATCAAATCCAACCTGTTATTTGTCTTCAAATCTTCTGTAGTTTTATTCTTTTTGGCTCCTTGCCCAATTTTTTAACTATAATAGTGGATTAGCCCTATGCTTTTCAGTTTTTACTTTATATATTTGGAAGCTATTTCATGAAAAGCAAACAAGTTTAAGAGCTGTCTTTTGTTATTTAGTGACTATTTTGACCTCTAAAGACTTGCCAGTTATTTGTATAAATATCTTTCCACTCTTTTTGTTTTGTTTTACTCTTAATGCTGTCTTCTGATGAAGCAAAGTTCTTAATTCTAATACAGTGCAATTTATTGCTATTTTCCTTTATGTGTTTTGCTTGTCCTTAAAAAGATTTTTTTCCTATCCTAAGTTCACAAACATTTTCTTCTATGTTATCTTTTAAATGTTGGTTTAACTTCAGATCTAAAAGCCAGCTTGAAGTGTTTATCTTACATGGTATATTTGGTGGTCAAGCTTTATCTCTTCTATATTATTATTTTTAACACCCTTGGACAAATTTGCTTTCAAGGTTACTTCATACTGGGCTTCCCTGGTGGCTCAGACAGTAAAGAATCTGCCTGCAATGCTGGAGACCCAGGTTGGATCCCTGGGTCAGAAAGATCCCCTGGAGAAGGGAAAGGTTGCCCACTCCAGTATTCTTGCCTGGAGAATCCCATGGACAGAGGAGCCTGGCTTGTTACAGTCCACGGAGTCACAAACAGTCAGACCCGACTGAGGGACTAGCACCTACTTTACATCCGTTATTACTAATGCATCATGGACTCTTCCTTTGCTGCGTTTGCCCTCTTCTCTTTGCTTCTTTTCCCTTCCTTGATATTTTTGAATTTAAACAATTGTTTTGGTTTGCTAGTTCTTGATTTCCATCACCTTCCACTCCAAGACTAGTAACCACAGATTCTTAATAAAGTCCAAACTTAGCAATATTTTATCCCCTATCCTGAATAAAACAATGACCTTAGAACATGATCAGTTCTCTCCTGATTACAGTCTGTTATTATCTACTACTTGGTTTTATATTTTTACTTTTTCTTCTTCTTAGTTTTTAATTTTATTGGAGCACAGCTGATTTTCTGGTTATGTATTTTTAGTCCTAAAAATTAGACATTACTCTTACTTCTTCATACAGTTTGTTTAGATTTACTTATGTTTGCCAATTTCTTGGTTCCCTTTTACTTTTCACTACCCTTATTCTAAGGTATTTTCCTTCTTTAAATGTATCCTTTATAGACACTCCTTAAGTAAAGATCTGTTGATAAAAACTCAGTTTTTATCTAAAAAGGATTAAGAATGTTTTCATTCTTAAGAAATTATTTTGTAGTGTACACAATTCTAAGTTGACATTAATTTCTCTCTGTACTATCTTTTGGCTTCTAGATCACTGTTGAGATGTCTCTGTCACCATGATTTTTGTTTGTAGGTCATGCTTTCTTTCTGGGAATTTGTAGCTTTTCTACATGTTCAGGTGTGATTTTCCAAAAATGTACCTTGTTTTATATGCAGAGCACTTTTAACTTCTGTTCCATAAATTTCTCAGTCAACATTCTTCACATACTTTTCTCTCCTCCATTCTCTTTCTAGGTATGTTAAATATTCTACCCCTTATGTCTTTTGACCTTTTGTATTTTATACATTTCCTGTCCTCTGTGCTGTACTCTGAACCACATATTCAGATATTCTTGTTCTTTAACTCTCCTCTTCACTTTCTAACATGCTAACCTATTCATTGGGTTTAAAATTTCAACAATTATATTTTTAGCTTATATTCAACTTGAGTTTTCAAATGTGCCTCATCATTTCTGATAGTAACTTAAAAAAAAAAAGATCACTATTGGGGCTTGCTGGTGACCCTGTAGTAAAGAATCCACATGCCAATGCAGGGGACACGGGTTTGATCCTCGATCCAGGAAGATCCCACATGCCGTGGAGCAACTAAGCTTGTGTGCCCCAACTATTTAGGCTATGCTCTAAAGACCGGGAATTGCAATTACTGAAGCCTGCACACCCTAGAACCCACCCATCTCAACTAGACAGTAGGCCCCCCTCGCCGCTCCTACAGAAAAGTCATGCAGCAACGAAGATCCAGCACAGCCAAAACTAAATAAATAATGCTCATTTGTGGGGGGTTTTCCCATGTGGGAGTATAATATAAATTCACAATTGGCTGATGTGAAACTGCGGAAATCCTGAATACCTATGTTTTCCAGTTTCTGCTAGTGGCCAAGGAGTGCTAACAACTCCAACTGCTTTCTAGGGAACCGAATTAATGGGGAAGTTTCAGCCTTAGACCTCTTACTCCCCAGCAGGCACAAAGTTTCAGCTTTGGCATTTGACCCTAGAGCCACTTCTGCTTCACTCCTCACGCTCCAGTTAGAAAGGCTTCATTTAAATTAACTGATGGGGTGGAGGACTTGGGCGATTTCCTTTTTTTCTTGCAAATGTGTCAATGCTTATTCAAATTCAATAGGATCCACTTCTGAAACTCTTATCTTCCTACTCATTTTTGCTCCCAAGGGATTTTCCTTACTTTTGGGGGGTAAGGTCAACTATGTGCTTAAAAGGAGTTATTTTAATACGTTACCAAGCATTTCTGAGTGTTATATAGGAGGATTTTCAAGTAATATACTCTGCCACACTGCTAGAAATTTCAGGAGTCTTTTTCAAACATGTTTAAACTAGATCTCGCCCATTTTATACTATGCAGTTTTTCTATACCTACGTGTAGGATCATGGGTTTATTTATATAAGCTTATTTTTGTCAGGTTCAGATAATTTTTCTAGTCTACTGAGATCTTTTGAGCTGCTATTATCAAACCATCCACCCCTTCACTCTATTATATGAGCAGCCCATTAAAATTTTGTTCAAGCTGCTCTTTGTTTGGGCTTCCCTGATGGCTCAGATGGTAACGAATATGGCTGCAATGCGGGAGACCTGGGTTCGATCCCTGGGTTGGGAAGAGCTCCTGGAAGAGGGCATGGCAGCTCACTCCAGTATTCTTGCCTGGAGAATCCGTGTGAACCCAGGAGCCTGATGGGCTACATACAGTACATGGGGTCGAAAAGAGTCAGACACGACTGAGCGACTAAGCACAGCTCTTTGTTTATATGATCATTTCTTTTACTCCCCATTGAGAGGGAAAGATAGGGTATATGTCAGTTGTTTTTTTTTTTTTGGCCACACCTCGTGGCACACAGAACTTTCCTGACCAGGGATCAAACCTGTGCCCCTGCAGTGGATTGGGGACCAACATGGAAGCTTACTATATGTTATTTATTTTTTGATTTTTGACAGCATATTGGACTATACAACTCACAGGTGACAGTCATTAAACGCATACTGAATGGATGTCCTTACCTAAGTTGCTGACAAAAATACTGAACAGGATAAGCCCATGGTCAGAGCCCTGAGCCATGAGACTCTTGTTCCTAGCTGTCAGTGATGTATTGATTAGCATGCCTGGGTATGACCATTCAACTAATTATTTAATTATTTGACAAGTATTTGGTACTGCATTAAATTTACATTTCAGCCAGTTACCTGTGTCTATGAGGATATCCTCAAAGATCTTATCCAATGTTTAGCTGAAATCCAGATATATTCTGTCTATGGCATCTCCTTTTCTACTAAGCCTTACTGACGCATCTTAAATCCTTCACGAAGCCATTCTGAACATTCAGATGATACTGATCTCGTTAGTATCACTTTGAATTCAGCAACACACATTTTTACACTTTAATTATATACTGCCTATTAATTGTTTAATGTATTTGTAACTCTTCTTCCCATGAAATTTAACAGTGTTGAACATACAGCAAATTGCAAATAAATAACTGCTTTATTATAGAAGAATGCCTTTTAAATGTGTGAAATTTGGGAAGAAAAGGAGAACTCTCATCTCTAGTCCTACCCTCATTAGAGGAGCAAAGAAACCGGATTTTTCTATTTATTACTCTCAAAGGAAGGAAATAAAGACCACTGGACCACCAGGAGTTCCCTAAAGTCTGCTTTTATATCCTTAAAAATCTTATTTCTTCAAACAGTAGAGCAACAAACACTTGTGAAAGAAATGCATTCAGTTACAGTAACCCAAAGAATGAGAGGGCCTATACATTTTGCAGGAAGATGTGAATAGAATATTTTGAAACACTCAGTTAATCACTGTAGCATATTAACATGCATGTGTACATGCGTGTGTGCTCAGTCATGTCTGACTCTTTGAGGCTCCATAGACTATAGCCCACCAGGTTCCTCTGTCCATGGCATTCTCCAGGCAAGAATACTGGAGTGGGTTGCCATTTCCTTCTCCAGGGATTGAACCTGGGTCCCCTGCATTGGTAGGTGGGTTTTTTACCACTGTGCCACCTGGAAAGCCAGCATCCTAACACTTAAGTCCTAAATATTTTACTCAATTGATGACAACCATAAAGGAACTCCATAAATTATGAAGTACTTAATTATTGACAAGACTGGGAAAGCCACACTGTGTGCCAATTCTGGAAAACACAGGAGTTATATTTTCATATCTTTCTCAAAAAATAAGAAACATAAGTGCTGAATATAATAGCCAGTGAGCATCCACAAAGTTTTCTAGTTCAGTGTTCCTCACACTATTATTCATGGACTTCTATGGTTACTTGGTGAAGGAAATGGCAATCCACTCCAGTATTCTTGCCTGGAAAATCCCATGGACAGAGGAGCCTGGTAGGCTATAGTCCATGGGGTCACAAAGAGTTGGATAGACTGAGCAACTTCACTTTTACTTTTCTGTGATTACTGAGACTCCCTCAGGAGGTCTATAGAATCCAAGCTATTTTCACAGTAACACTAAGACACCATTTACCTTTTTCACTGTATTGACATCTGCATAAATGGTGCACAAAGGCAATGGTGAATAAAATTGCTTTACCTTAGTACAAACCAAGGCAGTGGCATCAGAGTGTATAGCAGTCATTGTATTCTTCAATGCCAACACTTATTGAGGAAAAAAAAAGACAGTTTCACTTAAGAACAACCTTGGTGAAGGAAGCAGAAAAAATAATTGTTTTTTATGAAATCTTAACCTTGGGGGCACTTTAAAAAATATTGCATGTGACAAATGGGAAGTATGCCTAAAATCTTTCTGCTGCATACCAGTGGGTTTTCATTTAACAGAGCAAGGGAAGTTCAGATGTGGTTTCATACGGCACACTACAACTCATCTTCATGAAACTTCTACTTGTCAAAAAACAATCCAAGAATATCCAGAATTATCTGAAAAAGTTATTAAAATATTCCTCTTCCAACTACTTATCTGTGTGAGGCTGGATTTTTTTTTTTAATACTTTCAACCAAAAAAAATGTATGGTAACAGACTGAACACCGAAATATGAAAATCTGGCTACACTCTATTAAGCAAGGTATTAAAGAGGCTGAGAAAGAAATACAGAACAATGCTACTTTACTAAATTTTTGCATTTTGGGACATTTTTTTCATAAAAATGTCGGTAACTCCTACAATGCAACAGCAAAAAAAAAAAAAAAAAAAATCTGACATAAAAATGCACAGAGGATCTAAACAGACATTTTTCCAAAGAAGATATTCAGGAAACCAACAAACATGTGAAAAGATGCTCAACATCACTAATCAGCAGGGAAATGCAAATCAAAACCACAATGACATATTACCTCACACCTATTAGAATGGATATTATCAAAAAACCCCCCAAGAAATAGCAAGTGAGGTTGTGGAAAGGATGAGGAGAAAAGGGAAACCTTTTGCACTGTTGACAGAATGTAAACTGGTACAACCACTATGGAGAACAGTACAGAGGCTCTTTAAAAACTTTAAAATAAACTACCATATGATCTAGAAATTGCACTTCTGGATATTTACCCAAAGAAAATGAAAACACTAGCATGAAAGAATATATGTACCCTCATGTTCTCTGCAGCATTATTCACAAAATGTGACACACACACTCTCACACACACAATGGAATACTACTCAGCTATAAAAAAGAAGGAAGTATTTCATTTTCGACAACATGAATAGGCCTCGAGGGTATTAAGCTGTGGGAAATATGTCAGAGACAGAAAAGTACCGTTATCATCTCACTTATATGTGGAATCTAAACAAAACAAAACAAAATGCCAAGCTCCTAGATTCAGAGAACATATGAGTGGTTGCCGAGGCTGGTGTGGGTGAGATGGGTAAAGGGAGTCAAAAGGCACAAACTCCTCGTTTGCATGTGGTGGCAGAGGCTAACCAAACTTAATCGTGGCGGTTATTTCACAGGCTATATCATGTCTTATTCTGTTGTACACCTGAAATTAATATAATGCATGTCAATTATTCTTAAAATCTTAAATGTTTATAATGGGTTATAATTATTACATTACATGAATAAATACACAATCTAAAAATTTTGCTTTAATTTCTAACTTAAAAAAAATTAATTTCTAATTTTTTAATTTCTACTTTTGCTTTAATTTCTGGTAAATATAAATCATCTAAATAAAAGCTCTTTGTAGTCCTCGACAATCTTAGGGTAAAGGGATCCCCAGACCAAACTATCTGACAACAGCTCCTGCAGTTGATAGAAGCATCACTTTGGGAAGTCCTGCTCCACCTTACATACAGCGGGAGTTACAAACTACCTCATTTATCTTATTTATCAAGAAATACTTAGGGCTACTATTTGCTACTTGTCCATTTTCTCCAGCACTGCAATGATGACCTATACACTATTCTAAGGTGAACACCAGGCAAGTCCAGAAATACAACTTTGTCAAACCACCCCAGAAGTCCCATCCCAACCACACCTTCCTTCTCCTGCTGTATGTAACCATTATCCTGCTTTTATATTAATCATTCCTTTGCCATTTGCCTTCTATCATGAGCTTCCCGAGACACTAAAGATTAGTTTTGCCCATTTAGAAAAAAAAAACAAGTGTCTTCTAGGTCTTTGGTAATTGATAGGGTTCTCCAGCTTCCCTTTCATTTACATATAATGTTATCTATTGAAGAACCCAGCTGAACTATAGATGAGGATGTACAGAGTTCCTGGGTTTTGCCAACTGCATATTCTTGGTGCAGTTCAGCATATTCCTCTTCCTTGGTATTTCTGAAAAACTGACAGATGGATCCTGAGACTGGATTAGACTCAGGTTCTGTCCCCCTTTGGCAAGAATATAGGAGGCACATAATACCTCATTATCTCTCTTTTGTGATGTTAAGAGCCACTGATGCTTACTGCTACTGTCAGTGGGGATTATTAAATAGTGATACTTTTAATTCTATAATTTTTTAAATTTATTAGTTGGAATACATTTATAAAGTGATTCTCAGTTCAGTTCAGTTGCTCAGCCATGTCCGACTCTTTGTGACCTCATGGACTGCAGCATGCTAGATTTCCCGGAGCTTACTCAAACTCATGTCCATTGTGTCGGTGATGCCATCCAACATCTCATCCTCTGTGGTCCCCTTCCCCTCCTGCTTTCAGCATCAGGGGCTTTTCAAATGAGTCAATTTCTTCACATCAGCTGGCCAAAGTATTGGAGTTTCAGCTTCAGCATCAGTTCTTCCAATGAATATTCAGGACTGATTTCCTTTAGGATGGACTGGTTGGATCTAGTTGCTACCCAAGGAATTCTCAAGAGTCCTCTCCAGCACCACAGTTCAAAAGCATCCATTCTTCAGCGCTCAGCTTTCTTCACAGTCCAACTCTCACATCCATATAGGACTACTGAAAAAACCATAGCCTTGACTAGACGGACCTTTGTTGGCAAAGTAATATCTCTGCTTTTGAATATGCTGTCTAGGCTGGTCATAGCTTTTCTTCCAAGGAGCAAGCATCTTTTAATTTCATGGCTGCAGTCACAATCTGCAGTGATTTTGGAGCCCCCAAAATAAAGTCTGTCACTGCTGCCATTGTTTCCCCATCTATTTGCCATGACGTGATGGGACCAGATGCCATGATCTTAGTTTTCTGAATGTTGAGCTTTAAGCCAACTTTTTCACTCTCCTCTTTCACTTTCATCAAGAGGCCCTTTAGCTCTTTGCTTTCTGCAATAAGGGTGGTGTCATCTGTATATCTGAGGTTATTGATATTTCTCCCTGCAATCATGATTCCAGTTTATGCTTCATGCAGCCCGGCATTTCCCATGATGTACTCTGCATACAAGTTAAATAAGCAGGGTGACAATATACAGCCTTGATGTACTCCTTTCCCGATTTGGAACCAGTCTGTTGTTCTGTGTCTAGTTCTAACTGTTGTTTCTTGACCTGCATACAGATTTCTCAGGAGGCAGGTCAGGTGGTCTGGTATTCCCAGAGTGTGTGATCACACCATCGTGATAATCTGGGTCATGAAGATCTTTTTAGTATAGTTCTTTGGTATATTCTTGCCACCTTGTCTTAATATATTCTTCTTCTGTTCATGATGCTTACGAAAAGATCATCAGGAAATCAATCATCTTGGCCTGTAAATAACTCCATGTTCAAGATCTTCACAACCCAGATAATCAAGATGGTGTGATCACTCACCTAGAGCCAGACATTCTAGAATGTGAAGGCAAGTGGGCCTTAGGAAGCATCACTACGAACAAAGCTAGTGGAGGTGATGGAATTCCAGTTGAGCTATTTCTAATCCTAAAAGACGATGCTGTGAAAGTGCTGCACTCAACATGCCAGCAAATTTGGAAAACTCAACAGTGGCCATAGGACTGGAAAAGGTCAGTTTTCATTCCAATCCCAAAGAAAGACAATGCCAAAGAATGCTCAAACTACCGCACAATTGCACTCATCTCACATGCTAGTAAACTAATGCTCAGAAGTCTCCAAGCCAGGCTTCAACAGTATGTGAACTGTGAACTTCCAGATGTTCAAGCTGGTTTTAGAAAAGGCAGAAGAACCAGAGATCAAATTACCAACATCCGCTGGATAATTGAAAAAGCAAGCAAGTTCCAGAAAAACATCTATTTCTGCTGTATTTACTATACCAAAGCCTTTGACTGTGTGGATCACAACGAACTGTGGAAAATTCTTCAAAGGATAGGAATACTAGACCACCTGACCTGCCTCTTGAGAAATCGGTATGCAGGTCAGGAAACAACAGTTAGAACTGGACATGGAACAACAGATTGGTTCCAAATAGGAAAAGGAGTATGCCAAGGCTGTATATTGTCACCCTGCTTATTTAACTTCTATGCAGAGTACATCATGAGAAACGCTGGACTGGAGGAAGCAGAAGCTGGAATATAGAATGCTGGGAGAAATATCAATAACCTCAGATATGCAGATGACACCACCTTTATAGCAGAAAGTGAAGAACTAAAGAGCCTCTTGATGAGGGTGAAGGAGTAGAGAGAAAAGTTGGCTTAAAGCTCAACATTCAGAAAACAAAGATCATGGCATCCGGTCCCAACACTTAGGCAAATAAAGAAATAGTGCAAACAGTGGCAGACTTTATTTTTTGGGGCTCCAAAATCACTGCAGATGGTGACTGCAACCATGAAATAAAAGGACGCTTATTCCTTGGAAGGAAAGTTATGACCAACCTAGACAGCACATTAAAAAGCAGAGACATCACATTGCCAACAAAGGTCTGTCTACTCAAGGTTACGGTTTTTCCAGTAGTCATGTATGGATGTGAGAGTTGGACTATAAAGAAAGCTGAGCGCTGAAGAATTGATGCTTTTCAACTGTGGTGTTGGAGAAGACTCTCACGAGTTCCAACCAGTCCATCCTAAAGGAAATCAGTCCTGAATATTCATTGGAAGGACTGATGTTGAAGCTGAAACTCCAATACTTTGGCCACTTGATGTGAAGAGCTGACTCATTTGAAAAGACCCTGATGCTGGGAAAGATTGAAGGCGAAAGGAAAAGGGGATGACAGAGGATGAGATGGTTGGATGGCATGACTGACTCAATGGACATGAGTTTGAGTGAACTCTAGGAGTTGGGGATGGACAGGGAGGCCTGGCGTGCTGCAGTCCGTAGGGTCACAAAGAGTCGGACACAACTGAGCAACTGAACTAAACTGAACAGTAATGTAGTTGTCACTTCTTATCTGCTACTTCTCAATTTCTGGTCTGCCACTCCATCATAAAGTGATTCTACCCCTACTAATTGGTTATCTATTGGCTCAGTGCACTTAGAAAAGGCATGGGTAATACTCAATTCCTTTACCAGTTTTTAAGATAATGAATTGGTTTTCTACCACCCTCTAAGGTATCCAATTATTTTTTTTAATTAATTTATTTAATTGGAAGCTAATTACTTTACAATATTGTAGTGGTTTTTGCCATACATTGACATGAATCAGCCATGGGTGTACATGTGTTCCCCATCCTGAACCCCCCTCCCACCTCCCTCCCCATCCCATCCCCTTGGGTCATCCCAGTGCACCAGCCCTGAGCACCCTGTCTCATGCATTGAACCTCGACTGGCGATCTATTTCACATATGATAATATACATGCTTCAATGCTATTCTCTCAAACATTGTTACTTTAAAAATACCATTAAGAATGAATGAATTTATGGTGTTCTAAATGGAAAGGAAATCCAAAAAAGAGGGGATATATATAAGTATATAGCTGATTCACTTCGCAGTACAGCAAAAACAACACTGTAAAGCAACTATGAAAGTGAAAGTGAAAGCGAAGCCATGTCCAACTCTTTAGGATCCTGTGGACTGTAGCCTACCAGGCTTCTCCAGGCAAGAATACTGGAGTGGGTTACCATTTCCTTCTCCAGGTAATCTTCCCAACCCAGGGATCGAACCCAGGTCTTCCGCATTGGAGGCAGACGCTTTAACCTCTGAGCCACCAGGGAAGCTATATAGTTGCTATACTATAGCAACTATACTCCCAATAAAATTAATTAAAAAAAAAGAACTAGTGGATTTAAACATACCTGATTAACTTCTCATGAAATTAAAAGATGCTTACTCCTTGGAAAGAAAGTTATGACCAACCTAGACAGCATATTAAAAAGCAGAGACATCACTTTGTCAACAAAGGTCCATCTAGTCAAGGCTATGGTTTTTCCAGTGGTCATGTATGGATGTTAAGAGTTGGATTGTGAAGAAAGCTGAGCACTGAAGAATTGATGCTTTTGAACTGTGGTGTTGGAGAAGACTCTTGAGAGTCCCTTCAACTGCAAGGAGATCCAACCAGTCCATCCTAAAGGAGATCAGTCCCAGGTGTTCATTGGAAGGACTGATGTTGAAGCTGAAAATCCAATACTTTGGCCACCTGATGTGAAGAGCTGACCCATCTAAAAAGACCTTGATGCTGGGAAAGATTGAGGGCAGGAGGAGAAGGGGATGACAGAGGATGAGATGGCTGGATGGCATCACCGACTCAATGGACATGGCTTTGGGTGGGCTCCGGGAATTGGTGATGGACAGGGAGGCCTGGTGGGCTGCGGTTCATGGGGTTACAAAGAGTCGGACACAAATGAGCGACTGAACTGAACTGATTAACTTCTCTGCCAAATTTCTAAACAGCACATTTTGGCCATCCAAGGCTAAATTTAACTACAGTTTTAGCTTTAGTGAAAGACTAGCTTTACACCTGAGAAGGTCTATCTCCATAAGCAAAAACAATGGAAAAGGCTGACAACTATAATTAGTTCTCAAATACATGACAAAATTCAGGGTAGATTTAAAAATACGATTTTCTTAACAGAAATGCCAAGGTTAAGTTCAGACAAAATTTAAGAGATTAGGAAATGTTTTGCTAACTATATTTTTAAAAACTCTTCAATGACTTCTTGGTTTTTAGAATAAAATTAAATCTCATTAGCTTGGTTCATAAGGGATGTCATGATTTGGTGTCTAAAAGGAAGAAAGCCTTTTCATGCTCCCTGTGAACAAAATTATGTAAATAAATAGCTTCTTTTCACCAAAATGAGATAGGAAAGACTTTCCCAAAAAGACATTTCTTCCCACACTACAGAGTAATTATGTTAAAATTTTTCGAATATAAGAGATTTTAAATGCCCATGCTTCTCATTCTCACTAAGTATACACAAGACCTCAACAATTATATAAACAGTGTTCCTCAATTTGGGATCCTCAGGTATAGTCTCAGTGAGACTATATATTCTAGATGAGAATTTGAGTGATCCGTTTTCCCTTGTGTGATTGTTCTTAAAATAATACAAGCCTAATTTGGATCAGCTGGCTAATCACCTTAGTATCAAGTACTACTTCACAATTTTGGTGCTCACGTACCTGCTCAGGGATATACTTGGGCCAAGCAGTTATTCTTGAATAATTGAGGGCTAATAAAAAAGGGGCAGGCAGACTTAGTACGTAAATGATGCATTCTACCAACTGAAGGCCATGTTACAGTACATTTTTCCTCTGAAGAAAAATATAGGGAGAACTGGGTCATCACACGGCACACAATAGACTGGCTGAACTCAAAACAGAACTTAAGAGAGAAATTTCTTAATGGATTGGAGTTTCTGTTTGGGGTGATGAAAATGTTCCAGAGTTAGATAGTGGCTGATGCTCACACAACACTGTGGATAAACTGGAAGCCGCTGAATTAAATATTTTCAAAATGATGGCTTTCATCTTATGTAATTCCTAAGATAAAATGTGTTTGTAGTTGCATAATGGTTTCCCTGATGGCTCAGACAGTAAAGAATCTGCCTGCAATGCTGGGAACTCAGGTTCGATCCCTAGTTTGGGAGTATCCCCTGAAGAAAGGAATGGCAACCCACTCCAGTATTCTTGCCTGGTATTCTTCTATTCTATAGACAGAGGAGTCTGGCAGGCTACAGTCCCTGGGGTCACAAAGAATTGGACATAACTGAGCACCTAACACAAAAGTGACAACCCTGTGAAGTTTATGTCTAGTTTTATGTTTATTCATATCTGTTACATTAAAACAAGTTAAAATAGATGTATTGACCTATTTTAAATTAATACGGGGGATTGGTGAGACACCATTTGTCCTTTTAAAAAGGGCTACATATGAAAAAAGTTTTAGAAAAACTTATATGCATGACTCATAAACATAGCTTATTTCTCTGAAACTTTACTAATAAAACATTTAATAAATATGGGAACTTAATACAAATTTTCTATCTTCTTTATAAATTAATCTAAGACCTTTCAAGATTCTCATTTATCCACATAACATTTCTACTTCCAAAAACTGAATACCAATTGGAACACAGTAGCTCCTCAACAAATACACACTGTTTTAAGAAAGAGGAACAAAGATACCAAAAATCAGGCACTGAGAAACAGAAACCCGGGTTTCCGTGTTGTTCCAGGGTACTTCAGTTTCTGCTTGACCCTTTACAATTAAACAGAGTCACTAGTCAAAAACTTCCAGTGATTTTAGAGCCTTTTAGTAATTAATAAATTCAAAAAGGAGTATCTTTTCTGACAACTGTAAAACAGTAGGCTGTTTTACATAGGCACCCTGCAGTAAGAGGCACAGCGATAGGAATATGAAGGAAACAGCTAAGAACTTCTGAAGGTTAAGGAACTTGACAAGCACAGCTTGAAAAGCATACTAAGCTCAGGTCCTGTGGAGTAGGCAGCAAAATATCAGACACAAGTCTTTCCTATTACACGAGAACTAAGAGTTTTAATTCTGGTAGTAAAGAGATCAAAAGTACTTCTGCCAACAGATCAAGATATTTTAGAAAGCAAATAGTTTAACGACAAGTGTACTTTGGAAATACATTTAATAAACCCAAATAAAATTCACTTATTCAACCAAAACTAATCTGTATATGCTTCATGGTGGTAATTTATAATCTACAAATAACTTTATATATACAGATATATATCACTCTAAAATTTTTCTCACCGTTATTGAAAAATTCAGAAAATATGCAAGTTTACAATTTTTTGAGCTCTTATTGTGCTGTGCTGTGTGCTTAGCTGGTCAGTCATGTCCATCTCTTTGTGACCCCATGGACTGTAGCCTGCCAGGCTCCTTTGTCCATGGGCACTCTCCATGAAAGAATACTGGAGTGGGTTGTCATGCCCTTCTCCAGGAGATCTTCCCAACCCAGGGATCAAACTCAGGTCTCCCAAATTGCAGAAGGATTCTTTACCATCTGAGGCAATAGAGTAAAACTTTGAAACTCACAGATTAGTTTTTTTTTAAGTAGGAAAATACATTTTTAATGCTATATTGATTCCAATTTTACAAATTTACAACTGGATGAAATATAACAAAATGTTAAGCATCTATTATCTAGACTGTGGGACTACAGATGATCTAAAATTTTTTTCCAGTTTTTCACATTTATTACCTTGAAATTAGGAAATTTTTTTTCTTAAAAAATTCCTAAAAAAAAAAAAATTCCTTTTCCTTTTCAATGATTTTTAAAAATTTAAGTACAATCGATTTACAATATCATGTTAGTTTCAGGTGTAGTGCACAGTGATTCACTATTTTTGTGGGTTATACTTCATTATAGGTTATTACAAGATAATGGCTATAATTCCCTTGCTATAAAATATACCCTTGTTACTTATCTGTTTTACATACAGTAGTTTGTATCTGATCACCCCATGCTCCTGATTGGCCTCCCCTCTAGTAACCATGAGTTTATTTTCTGCATCTATGAGTCTGTTTCTGTTTTGCATACACATTCATTTGTATTATATTTTAGTTTCCACATATGAATGATATCATATAGTATTTCACTTTATCTACTTATTTCCCTAAGTACAATATTCTCTAGATCCACCCAAGTTGCTGTAAATGGCAATATACCATTCCTTTTTATGACTAAAACCTCACAGAATCAATCAGTCAAAGCCTGAGTCTATCAAGAGTGACCTTGACTCTATCGAGGTTGATGACAGAGTAAGTTTTCTATTTTGCTAAAGCTGGGATGCAGTAGCAAGGCACTTATGTAGGTAACAAGTAGACTAATTAACCAGTCAACATTGACTGCTTAACCCTCTTTTCATCCTCAAAATCACCCAATATGAAGCAGACGTTATTCCCTCTTTTCCAATGAAAAAACTGAAAATTCTACCTAAAGAGCAATGAGTGTTTCACATTGGCTATTGAATAGAATTACATGAATAAAGACAAGAGGTGCCGGTAGGATCCCTGGGTCAGAAGGATCCTCTGGAGAAGGGCACAGCTACCCACTCCAGTATTGTTGCCTGGAGAAGTCTATGGACAGAGGAGCCTGATGGGCTACAGTCCATGGGGTCGAAAGGAGTTCCAGATAAAACCAGCAACTAACATTTTCACTTTCATATAATGTTATAACAGTTATTCCTGGTCAGTCTTCGAGTAGTGATTAGGGGTAAAGCTGTTAGGGGAAAAAAAAGGTCCTATGACATTGTTTCAGGGGGATATAGTCCATAAAAATGTTTGGAAAAAGAAAGCTCTAATGAACAGAAAAGATGGGAGCAACCAACAGACATGAAAACGAAATAAAAATGAAAGCAGACCGAGTCCCTGGGGTTTGCAGAACTTGGAGAGAGAAAGATCCTGTCCATACACACTCCTTATAAGGACTGTAGGGGTACTAGAGGGGCCCTGGATTTAATCAGAAGGAAGTGGTGGCTCAGATAGTACATGCAAGAGACCTGGGTTTGATCTCTGGGTTGGGAAGATCCCCTGGAGAAGTAAACGGCTATCCACTCCAGTATTCTTGCTTGGAGAATTCCAAGGACAGAGGGCCATGGGGTCACAAAGAGTCAGACAGGACTGAGTAACTTAACACTTTCACTTTCCCAGTACCCCAGACAACAGTAAGAAAACTAAAGCTTCGATGATTAAAATTATCTGCCCAAAGTTACACTGTGATTAAATGAATTAAAATTTAGGTGCTGCTTCAAATCCAATGCTCTTTCCACTAAACCATACTGCCTAAAAAAATAAATTCCTTTTTAAATCTTAACGAAGCAAAAGATCAAGTTATTTAGTAAAAAATATACATACCAATAAATACATGACTCGATCCTATTTGTACTTAGTGGAAAAGAAGGAATACTGGCAAGAAATCTATATTTGAAGCTTAATATTAGAGTTTTAATCCTGGCTCTCACTCATTCTGACTTTGGGCAAAAACCACAATTTCCAATTATTTTGCTTGCCTGGAGGAAGCTTGTACCTTGACATAAAAATCAAAAGAAATGGTTCATCTGAAAATACTTTATAAATGAGGTTCATACTTCTGGCTGCAACAATATGGTCAACTAGTTAGCTTCAAACCTTCCTGACACAAACATCTAGAGTTGCCATTTAAATATTTTAAGACAGAAGTTACTTTAAATGCATGGCTGTGGTAACTAAGGAGTAGGGGGAATCAACGAGTGCCAAAAACTAAGAGAGAAGTAAGCATAAAAGAAATTCAAAGTAGGCATAAAAGATAGCCTGTGACTGTCCTAGTGCAGATGAGGGGAGTCAGTTTTGGTAATCCAGGGGTTTACATTGTGACTTCTGTACAAGGACAAGAGACATTTTGGGCCTGCACTGGGTCGGAGCTGGAAATGAGCCCCCAAGGATTCTTGATTTACTAATATATAAAATGTCTCACTTAAAAAAAAAGTAAGTTAAAAATCTGCCCACCACAGAGGGAGACAATAAGGAAGCATGTCTATCTTAATCTGGACTCTGGGTAAAGAGGGAAAAAAAAAAATCCCTTGAGAATCTGGAACCAAAGAGTGGTGTCAAACTCTGGTTCAGGAAATTGCAGGTCAAGAAACTAACATATAAATTGACCTTGAGCCAAGGACATTCCTACCAGGTGGAGTTAAATACAAAACCTCTCCACTAGAGGGCACCTCCAATCCAGACCACAGACAAATCTCTATTCTAGCTTATCTCATAATCTAATGAAAACAATATGAAGAGAGCAAGAATCAGTAAACTAACAACAGAATTAAACCTCTAAGAAATTCACGTAAGAAAACATGACAGAATGAGTACAGATGCTGAAATAATCAAAACCTTAAGAGAATAAGACACTATGAACAAAAAAGGCAGATTTGAATAAAGAGGGAATAAAATTTAGGCGAATATAAGCTAATTAATCCAAAAGCTTTAGGTGAGTTAAACAGCTGAATAATCACAGCTGAAGAATGAATTAGTGAACTAAAAGAGAAATCTGTGGAAATTATATGGACTAGAAAAAAAAAGACATGAGATACAAATGGTTAAGACACAGAGGAGAGAGAACAAGATGATCCCAATATATGTCTAAAACGGTTTCCAGAATGGAAGATACAGAATGCAAAAGGCAATATTCAGAGAATTTTCCAGAACTGATGAAAACTAGAAATCCCTAATTTCAAGAAACATACACCAAACAGAATCAATAAATATCAACCCACCCCACTTTGTAGTAAAACAAAGAGATCTTAAGAGTGACCACATAATTTATTTTCCAAACTGGGGCACTTTTTTTTCCTGAGACAAATGTTAAACCAGATGGGACCCCAAGACAATAGGAGTAAAAAACTGGGACTGTTACAGAATATTATGTCCCAGCCAGAACATCAAGTAATTTTACCAAAGAAATGATACGGAGACCGACAAAAGACCTGGCAACCAAAGACGGACGACAAAGGAATAACCTCGTCAATGGGTGAGACAAAGTGACAGTGCTGCATTTCTGTATCCAGTACACTAAGAGATGCATAGGTAAGGAACAAAGTAAACTCACTTGGAAAGACAGTACAGAAATTTTTAAAAATTACAATTCTATAGAATTATGTCAACTTATTAGAAAACTCTGATAAAATGAAAAATTTTAGAAAATTACACCTTACCAAAAATGACTCAAGAAGGAAAAGAAAACTTGAAAAGATCTACTGTGCCACCTCCAGAAACATTCATGGTAAATGCTACCAAACATTTAAGTACTAATATCAATCTTATTTAAGTTGTTCTACAAAACAGACATGAAGGGAGGGAGGGGTGGGGAGGGGAGGAAAGAAAACTAGGAAAGCTCCTTCCCCTCCTAAATACTAAGATTCACACAGAAGAGAAAAAGGGCCAAGAATGATGGAGGCTACTTTGAAGAAGAACAAGCTTGGGAGCACTCGCCTTACCAGAGACCCAAATTTACTATAAAACTACATGGATTAAGACACTATTGTACAGGTAGAGGGACAGAGAAATAGACCAATGGAAAAGACAGAGCACCCAAAGAAATGAGAGCCATGGCAATACAGATCAGTGGAGAAAAGCTGAGTGCACTATGCAATAAACAGGTTGAGAAAATCCACGTGGGAAGAATGAAATTAGATATTTATCCCCAAATGAATTCCAACAGATAAAATATGTAATAAAAAATCTTGAGTTTTTACTTTTTTAGGTAAATGACAATATATTCAGAATAGAATCATTTTACCAAAGAACATTAACTATTCTTGAGGGAAACAGTTGATATTTGACTAATACCAGAATAAATGTTCCAGCTAGTAGGAACTAAAGGTAAAATGTAATATATATATAACACATAAGGTATATACACACACATACATACAATACATAACGTTTACTATATAGACAACTACTATAGTCCTTAGAGATAACAACTTACCTTGGGGGAAAAGATATTTTATTCAAAAGACAGTCCTCATTTACTAACACAAATATGCCTATTTTAGCCATATTATTTCTCATACTGCTAACTAATCGCCAAACTGAAAACATAGGAAGGAAAAAAAAATCAGAGGTAATCATGATCTCCTTTGTGATGTGCTTCCTTCTTGCTATTACAGCCTCCATCCTTGCAACTGAAAATGAGAATTGGAACACTACACAAAGTTTCACTCTGTGCTCTTTTAATTTACAGAATGAGCATTTTTTTTAATAATTAATTTTTTATTGAAGGATAATCGCTTTACAGAATTTTGCTGTTTTCTGTCTAGAATGAGCATTTTAATAAATCATTTAAATCTGTGAAAATCTGATTTGAATACCTGCAAAGTGATTCATCATATGCTGCTGCTGCTGCTGCTAAGTCACTTCAGTCGTGTCCGACTCTGTGCGACCCCATAGACGGCAGCCCACCAGGCTCTGCCATCCCTGGGATTCTCCAGGCAAGAACACTGGAGTGGGTTGCCATTGCCTTCTCCATTGTGTGAAAGTGAAAAGTGAAAGTGAAGTCGCTCAGTCGATTTGCTAATCTCTGTAACTTCATCTCCCCTGGGTCAATAAGCTGCAGACAGGATGGTCTCCTCTAGTTCTGCAAGAGGAGGTTTTGCTGACCTCAGGGCCTTTAAACATGCCGTTTCTTTTTGTCTGGTACACTGTTCCCTTCCTTTCTTGCTATCTCCACCCAATAATAAAAATAAGAAATCACTCTCCAAAGATTTCAATATCACTTATCACAAATTATAAATATAGATCTACTGGCACAATTTCTGAGTAGCTATCTCTGAGCAAGTTATCATGCCTTTTTTTTTTCCTTCTGCTTTTTCTCTAGTATTTAGCATAGTGTCTGCCCCATAGAAAGGAAATACATAATCTGAAAAACCATTTTCTTGTCTAAACTTATTCTTATCTAATAAACCTTCCTTAAGCATGTTGACTTGTATAGTTGCATAACAAAATTAAGATTTGAATGGTCAGGATAGTTAAAATCCTTGCATTATCATTCATACACACACACACACACACACACACACACATAATAGCTATCCTTGAAAAAGAGGGCATGTAAATTAAAAAAAAATTTTATCATCACACTCTAAGATTATTTTTAGCTTAAAAATTATGTGATTCTAATCCCATTTCATGAACTGGTAACAGTATTATTCTCATTACCAAGGGTATGTAATATAATTATTGCATTCATAAATGAAACATTATGAATACTCAGTTGTAGCTTAACAAAAACAGTATTTGGTGGAGACATGTTTAACTGGCTTTAAAATGTTTTCTTAAATAAAATGTAATATTAAATAGGCAGCAAGCTACTATTGTACATCATTAAAATAATTGTCCATTTAAACACAGGGGTCAGGATGGTACTCCAGTCTTAAACCTGTACATGTTATTGGGGTACTCATGATTTATATAACCCTGAATCTTTCAATTACAGGAATTTTCAAAACAGCACATAATCTATTAAACAACAGTAATAATGGTAACATCATAAGAAGACATTTCAACAGTTTTCTAAAACCTCGGAACGTCATGTACTCCTGTAACTGTGGCAGTCAAGTAAGACACCATCATGAAAGTGTAGTTGCTCAATTGTGTCCGACTCTTTGCGACCCTATGGACTGTAGCCCGCCAGGCTCCTCTGTCCACAGGATTTTCCAGGCAAGAATACTGGAGTGGGTTGCTATTTCCTTCTCCAGGGGATCTTTTGGACCCAGGGATCGAACTCATGTCTCCCGAATTGCAGGCAGATTCTTTACCATCTGAGCCACCAGGGAATCCTTTAAGACACTTGCCATGTGTCAATTAATGCCATGCCAATGAATACTTTCTTGTCCTACAGAAATGCCATCTTTGATCTTTAAAAGTCAATGCATATATCAAATACACCATATACCATGTATATAGGCCAACTTTCCTTGTATTCCCTCATTTGTATGTTTTAAAAAATCTGCCTGCAATGCAGGAGACTCAGGTTTGATTCCTGGGTCAGGAAGATCCCCTGGAGAAGGGAATGACAACCCACTCCAGTATCCTTGCCTGGGGAATTCCATGGACAGAGGAGCCTGGCCGGCTATAGTCCATGGGGTCACAAACAGCTGGACACAACTGAGTGAATTTCACTTCACTATTAACAGATATGGAGAATGAACAGCCTGTCCATATCAAGAATGAACAGCCTATAATTTCTGAGCCTTGCTGAGATTTAACATTCTGAGATATTAAGATAGCATCTCCTCTGGCCTACTGAATAGCATTCTAACTATTGTTAAAAAATGTTTAAAAGCTTGTAAGTAAGAAAGATTTAAGAAAGGGATAGAGAACAGAGCTTTTACTGACCTAAAAGTTCAGAAGAAAGCCTCTCAACTCTCCTTATCTCTTTTCCCATGAGAAAAGCCCAAATAGTGTATGTACTCCTTTAGAAGACTCCACCAAAAAGATTAAGGAGATCAAAGTGAAAGTCGCTCAGTTGTGTCCAACTCTTTGCGAGTACAGTTGATGGAATTCTCCAGGCCAGAATACTAGAGTGGGTAGCTTTTCCCTTCTCCAGGGGATCTTCCCAACCCGGGGAATCGAACGCAGGTCTCCCATAGCGCAGGCGGATTCTTTACCAGCTGAGTGACCAGGGAAGCCCTCAAAACAGACTATTAAAGGGAAAAAGATAAAGGTAATCACAAACACTTAATTTTAGAACCCTGAACTTTGATTCAGAGAAGCTAGAATTTAGAGTTCTGTATACACCTTCTGACAGAAAAAGCAAAAAAGAGTTTTAAGTAAATGTCTCTTAGGTTTTGGTATACATGCCCCATACATGGCAGTTTTCTGATTCTTTGGAATTTTTCCCTTAACAGGTCTGTAAAATATCAATTTGCCTTAAGTTTACACTATTATATGACCTACCAAAAAATCCAGGAACTCATCAAGTCACCCAACAAGGAAGACCAGGCAAGTTGGGAAACAGATTTAGAAGAAATAATGAGTTTTAAAAAAGAAGTCTTTTCTGGATACCCCTCAAACACTAGTTATGATGGGAGATAACTAGTGTTTGAGGGTAAAAAACCTAATCTGGTTTTCCAAAAAATAAAAATAGGATGGGAAGACAAAAGAGACCAAGGGTTATAAGTTTAGTTCAACATCAAGCAGATTTAGTTTTAATTGCTTTAACAATAAAGAAATCTTTAAGAGATACTGATAGCCAGAGCCGTCAACACTGTAAGTTTTACTCAAACTTTTAAATATAACCTCTTTTTTACTGCATGCATGTCAATTTCAGACTTCCTAGGTGGGGCAGGGACAATGGTAAGGAACCCACCTGCCCATGCAGGACAAGCAAGAGATATGGGTTCGATCCCTGGGTTGGGAAGATCCGCTGGAGGCAGAAAAGGCAGCCCACCCCAGCACTCTTGCCTGGGAAATCTCATGGACAGAGGAGCCTGGTAGGCTATAGTCCCTGGGGTTCCAAAGAGTCAGACATGACTGAGCAGCTGAGTACACACGAATGTGCACACATCAATTTCCTGGCTGATTGTCAAAAGCATTTTATTCCTGCCTCTGGTAACATAATCTGAGGCTGTTTCAGGAAACAAACGAATAAAATACCAGAGTTTCACTAAGTTTTACAGTTGCTGTTAAGACTTGGTAAGAAATATAACAGGTGTGTATCGTGAGTAGCTAACATGTTACATATTTACATCTGAAGGCTATGACCTTCACTATGAAAACATGAGTTCCAAACAAGCTGATAACAGGTAAAGAAATGCCTACTGGACAAATCTCCACTCAAATGTTCGCCAGCCCTTCAAAATCTGTATATTTAAGACTGACCTTACTATCTTTTCAACATCTTGTTCATTCATTCACTATCAACTTTGCTGCCCAGAAATGTGGAAGCCTGCCTTCTCACTTTATACATTCAACTGTTAACCAAACCCCACAGTGTAACCTCCTTAACATCAATTTTCTATTCTCCATCCTTGCAGCTAACTTACGTTAGTTCAAGTCCCAATTACTTCTTACATTGTCTGCTGCTTCATCTGCTGCATTGTCTACATCGAATCAATTTTCTATACCATCACCACAGTGATGTGATTATTCTGTCACTTCTACTTAACAACTTTCAACTACACATCCACTGCACAAATTCCTTACTAAGATGTAACTGGCTCTTTACCTTCTGGTCTCTTCTACCATTAGAGTCTCATTTCTCACTTAGTTCCTCTTTATTCCCTATACAGCAGCAATATTTCACTGCTTTCACTTTCTTGGACTCTCTTGGAATGTTCCATGAATATATATATATGTATGCATAAATATATATGTATGTATGTGTATGCATGTGTGTGTGTACATACGTATCTTTTCTTATGGTATTCCCTCTAGCTGGTATACTCTTACCAACTGGGAGAAGACCATGTCTTTTTAGATCTGGCTTAAGCATTCACCACGTTAAGAAGCCTCTCCTGGCTCTCCAACGGAAGACTGACATCTGTCTCACTCTACAGTCCTTGTGTCTGTGCATGCTAAGTCACTCAGTCATGTCCGACTCTTTGCAACCCCATGGACTATATCCCACCAGGCTCCTGTCCATGGGATTCTCCAGGCAAGAACACTGGAGTGGGTTGCCATGCCATCCTCCAGGGGATCTTCCTGACCCGGGAATCAAACCCACATCTCTTATGCCTCCTGCACTGGCAGGCAGGTTCTTTACCACCAGTGCCACTGGGAATGGACTGGTATACATTTCTAGTTATTCAGGTCCTTGAGCACTGATGCCACACCTCCCTCACTACACGTCTCCTTACATCTACATACAAGAACATCACTAGAATGCCCACTTTCTACTTTCTCACTGTTAGCTGGTGCAGCAAAGCATTTATTTCTAGGGTGGATTATACTGACATGGCTGGCTAGTCACTAAAAATTTATAAACACTTCTATTTATGTTAAGAACAAGATAATTCATCCACTATAATAACTACATTGCTGTTGTTTGTTGCTTAGTTGCTACGCTGTGTCGGACTCTTTTGCGACCCCATGGGCTCTGGCCTGCCAGCCTTCTCTGTCCATTGGATTTCCCAGGCAAGAATAATGGAGAGGGTTGCCATTTCCATCTCCAGGGGCTCCTTCTGATCCATAGGTCAAACCCATGTCTCCTGCATCACAGGTGGATTCTTTCCCACTGAGCCACTGGCAAGCCTATAGTAATTACATATTTTTTCCTAAAGAAGAGGATGACTATTTGAAAATGGATTTACTGGGCTCCACTTCATTATTTAAAATTGGTTACGTCTGTCCCCAAGAGCTGAACCACAAAACAAGTTTTCACTGATACAAAGGAAAATCTTAAAATACAATCTTAAAACAGGTTGTTTCAACCATTTTAATTTCTAATATTTCTGGGTTATTTTTTCAAAGCTAACGCTATAATTATGAAAAACTTTAAGGTCAATAATATTTTAAAAGTAGTAACTAAAGGGAACCAGAATTGCTAGCATATCAAGACTCAGCATCTTTAAAAATTTTTTTAATTGTAGGATAATTGCTCTACAATGTTGTGTTAGTTTCTGATATACAACAAAACAAAGTGAGTGAGTTATATGTACACATATATCCCTTCCCTCTTGAGCCTCCTTCCCACCTCCCACCCCATCCCACCCCTCTAGATTGTCACAGAGCACAGGGTTACCTCCCTGTGTCTTACACCACATTTCCACTGGCTATACTTTGGCCACCTCATGCGAAGAGTTGACTCATTGGAAAAGACTCTGATGCTGGGAGGGATTGGGGGCAAGAGGAGAAGGGGACGACAGAGGATGAGATGGCTGGATGGCATCACCGACTCGATGGACATGAGTCTGAGTGAACTCCGGGAGTTGGTGATGGACAGGGAGGCCTGGCGTGCTGCGATTCATGGGGTTGCAAAGAGTCGTACACAACTGAGCAACTGATCTGATCTGATCTGTTTTACACAAGGAAATGTATCTATTTCAATGCTACTCTGTCAACTCGTCCCATCCTCTCCTGCCCACTGTGTCCATAAGTCTGTTCTCTGCAAGGGTTAGCATCTTGAATAAGTAATATAATTGCTTAATATCCTCCCTCCATTTTACCCGTAAAATGGTTACGGAGGGGAGGGGTTAGAAGGTTTGTTTCTGCAAAGTGCTTTGGGAAAGAATACATTTAGGGTACTTTTAAAAAGTCTCTAACACACTACTTCCTATCAGTAAAATTCTGAATTTCTTTAATGATTTGACTGCTTCCTCTCACTCCCTTGGCTAAGTAAGAGAACAAACATATCACAGGCTCAGAGCATGAACTGTAATGTTAAATAAATTATTAAACATGTCTACTTGCATTCACATACTTGGGAGAATGAGGATTTAGTTTATTTTTGCAGGCATACAGGAAAGCAATTCTATAACCTATTTTCCACTTCTGTGGCCAATCTCTTCGGTTCTGTGGCAGATTTTTCTTATTCCAGGGTAGCACTGTCCGACATAAGTGTCCATGATAATGGAAAGATGTTGTAACTGCATTGTAGAGTATGGCAGCCACCATGTGACTACTGGGCACTTGAAATGTGATCAGCTGAATGAAGAAGTTAATTTTTACTTTAAAATAGCAAAATGTGGCTAGTAGTTACCATTCTGATCAGTGCAGTAATAAATGCCAGTGTCAACAAAATGTATCAAGTTTGATCTGGTTCCTGTCAAATTGGGCTTGGGTTAGACCCATACTGGACTAGCCCTCTCCCCACTGAAGGGTCAGGCAATAGATTTGAGGGGACACACCCCCAGGAATCTGCAAACTTCTGTAGAAGACCAGAGAGTAACTATTTTAGACTTTGTGGGCCAGGAGGCCAAATGGTCTCTGTTGCAACTATCCATCTCTAACAGTGTAACACAGAAGTGGCCATACATAATTTGGAAAGGAGTTCATGTGGCTGTGTTCCAATACAGCTTTTATTTATGAACACAGAAATAAGAATTTCATGTAATTATCATGTGTCATGGAACATTATTATTATTGTTCTCTTTTAGATTTTTTTCAACAATTTAAGAATGCAAAAACTGTTCTTAGTTTTCAGGCCGTACAAAAACAGGTTGTGGAGCCAAACTACCTGCCTGGCTTGCAAGCCTCCGAGATACAAGAAGGTCAGTAAGCCAAGAAGAGACACACAACACTGTTAGTTATCAAGGAAATGCCAACTAAAACCACAATAAGATCCCACAAGAATGGCAAAAGCAAAGGCTGGTGCAGATACGGAGTCCTTGGAACTATTACACACTAATGGTGAGAAAGTAAAATGCTACAATCACTTCGGCAGTTTCTTTAAAAGGTTAAACATATCATAGGACTCAGTAACCCTACTCCAAGTATGTAAGAGAAAATTTATGTCTATACAGAGACTTCCATATGGCTATTTATATGCCCTTTATTCAGAGGGACTAAAAACTGGAAAACCACCCCAATACCACAGAGGGGTGAAGGGATACACAAAGTGGCACATTCAGACCATGAAATACTACTGAGCAATAAAAAGTAACCAGCTACTGGTAATATGCGACAAACGGAGTGAAACGCAAAATCACTGTGTTGAGTAAAACAAATCAAAACCCAAAGAGTACATAGTACATGCATTACATAAAATTCCGGGAAATACAAACTAATCTACAGTGACAGAAAGCAGATGAGGGCTGTCAAGAACTAAAGGCTGAGGGAGGGGCAGACTGCAGTTAGGAGGAAATGTTCTGCATTTTAATTGTGGTAAAGCAGTCAAAGTTGTGTATATGTCAACTTATACACTTTAAATGGATGCTGTTTCCTGTATACATAAAGATGAGTTAAAGCAAGTCTTGATTCCACTGGCATCCAATTTACACACAGCAATCTCTGTGAACTGTTCTATTCACTTTTGTAAGTGCTGTTTAACTTGAGGAGATGGGTAAGCGAGGGACCGGTTAAGTTAGCCTGGTGTCTCTCACCATCACTGCAGATGGGACCTGTAGGGCACATTAGAAGTTACTTGGATCAAACAAAGACCTTTAAACAGACAAGTTTTAGGAATTCTGTGAATTGAAAATCTTTCCTGTTCATACACTCTGATCTGTCTGGAATATGTATGATAATTCAGACTAAAATGTAGGATTCCAAGAATTAGTAAATAATCCTTTATGTTAAAACAAGTTTCCATTTGTAATACCTCTGAAATACTGTCCTTACTTAAGAACAATAACAAAACAACAAAAACCCCTGTTGCTCAGACTCAGTTTGTTTGAAAATATTTGATATATACCAAATATTTATGTCTATGCAGACTACAAGATACTTGCTCAACTCTGGAATGACATTATCAATTCAAAACATTAAGAGGAAAGAAAACAAGGTCCCATTTTCTAGTTAAGTTTTATTCATTCTTTTAAATTCTAGGCTAGTTTTTGACAAGAACTTACAGGGACTTGTTAGATGGAGCAATGGCAAAATAATGATTAAAACATCACTTACTAACAAAAAATAAAAAATATTTTAAATAATCTATGGCTATACATTGGTCAAATCTGGGATAGTTTTATTTTTTAACTGAGTATAGATATGTGAAATACAAACTTGGCTCCCCAGATTCTTCTCAGAGCAAACAATGTTACAGGTTTCTAGAGTCAAATTAAATGTCATGCTTGACTTCAGACAATGTGCTTTGGAAGAGAGAAGTAAAATACCAAAATGCAGGAGTTAGTGGAGATGAGGTGGTTGAAAAAACTGAGATTTGAAATTATTTGCTAAACTTAAGACACATGTTTTCAAAACACCAGGCTTCCCCGGTGGCTCAGACAGTAAAGCATCTATCTGCAATGCAGGAGACCCAGGTTCAATCCCCAGGTTGGGAAGATCCCCTGGAGAAGCAAATGGCAGCCCACTCCAGTATTCTTGCCTGGAAATCTCATGGATAGAGGAGCCTGGTAGGCTAAGTCCATGGGGTCCGCAAAGACTCAGACACGACTGAGCGACTTCACTTTCACATTTTCAAAACTCTGCAAATATTACTAAATAGGCCTGAAAAAAATCCTTTAGAAAACTCTGCTTTTCCCATTTCTGACCTTAAATACACCCCTTTTAACCATATACTATTGACTCCGATGTTAGGGAAGATGTCTAGCATAACTCTCAATTCTTTCTGAAACTACACACTTCAAGTATCATAATTTATCATACAAACTAGAAATAAGATCAGATTTTGTGAGCAACATAGATTCGTGCACTTAAAAATTAAAAGGCCACCACCGCTATAGGATCACAACTTCCTGATGTAGCACAGGAATATTCAATTAATCTAATTGTTTTCCCAAGTATTTACAGGAAAGCATTTGACTGCTTTTCATCTTAAGTTTTTCTCTAAGAGAGGCTTAAATCCAGGGACTTTAAGTGATAATCATTTTTTACAAGCATCAACATCTGACTAATAACGTTAATTTCTTGGCACCACAGAAAATGTCCTTCACTGCTTACTGCTTAAGAGAGCTCTTTACTTATTATCTGGGGTAAAACAGGGCTCAATTTGTGAGACACGCTACAGATTTAGTCCTCACATTCCCCAACAAAAAATGGTAGGTGGGAGAAAGGAAGGCATATTTAAGATAGATGAAATCGAAGTATAAGTATTACATAAATATCTTAGGAAAATATATGACAGTGTACATATGAATTGAGAAGATGGTTCTTTATTTGGGAGAGAATGGTAAGGATGACAACTAGAAATCCTAGCAGAATGCTGAAAGTATAAGGGACTTAAATGTGTGTGCGTGGTCAGCCGTGTCTGACTCTTTGTAACCCCATGGACTGCCCCCGCCTCAATCTTCCCCCGCCCCCCCTCCCCCACCTCCTCTGTCCATGGGATTTTCCAGGTAAGAATACTGGAGTGGGTTGCCAGTTCCTCCTCCAAGGGATCCTCTAAACCCAGGGATTGAATGAATCTGTGTCTCTTGCCCCTCCTGTGTTGGCAGGCGAATTCTTTACCACTAGTGCCACCTGGGTAGCCTCTAAGGGACTTAAGTGCCAGTTGCTCAGCTGTGTCGGACTTTGTCAACCTGTGGATTGTAGCCCAACAGGCTCCTTTGTCCATGGAGTTCTCCAGGTAAGACTACTGGAGTGGGTTGCCAATCCCTTCTCCAGGGGATCTTCCTGACCCAGGGATCGAACCCGGGTCTCCTGCATTGCAGGCAAATTCTTTCCATCTGAGCCACCAGGGAGGTCTGTAAGGGACTTAAGAGAGCACCTAATTCAGGTTCAAGGAGACTAAATGAGTTGCCCAATTAAATGGCATAACACATATCAAGGGCTTAGCGTGGTGCTGGCACGTAACAGATATTCCATAAACGTTTGTATCACCCTTTTGCTTACCCCCAACCAAGGTCCCCCACCAGTAAGGTGTGCAAGAACCACCACCACACTGTAACCTAAATCTTCCAGAGATACCAGGTCCTTTCATCAGCCTATTTCAAGGAACATCACTATGATCTGTATAATACCTACTGTGTAGAGTTGCTGTGAACATTAAATGAAATCATGTAAAATGGTTAGAAGCTAAAAGTCCAATCAATGCTAGCATGAAGTTTCCAATGCTGTCCTCTCTCAAACGTGTCCTTTCCATTCATGACAGTATGAGTGTGTATGTGTGTCTGTGTGTGTGTGCACAAACATGTATGATGGGGTAAGGAACCATGGATGCAAATATCAGATACACTTAAGACTCAATTTTGGACATTTCCTCTCCTTTCTGCAGATTTTGATATGGACTCCTGGGTACCAATCTCATTTCAGTGAAAATTTCCTGCCACCATGAGTAACTCACTTTCAGTGTGAGGCACAAACTCAGATGTACTGGAATGGGGTAAAGGTGATGGAAGCAACAGTTCCTTCATTCAAGGATATGTTGACAAAAACAATGTCTCACTACAAATTCACAACTCAACCCAGGTTCAGTATCTCATTACCATGCAAGGCCCCTGAAAATAGGACATCACATCTTGTACTTCCTTGCATGTGTGTAAGACAGGACATTAAATGCGTAATAGTCATTCACTGGCTTTCATCATCCTCAAAAATTCAGTATAAAAATTCAACCTGCATGTAACTCTCCAGGAATATATACTGAGACCCTGAACTAGCTTGAGAAAGACTTATAAATCAGTTTCTCAATAAAATACGATAGGTGTTTCATCTAAAAAGGAATATATCTTTAAACTCTAGTTCTAAAGTACTCAAATAGCTTGAAATTGTAGGCAAATTTTTACATAGATATACTTTACTTCCCTAGAGAGTACACAGCTTCTATTACATTCTTAAACAAAGTCCCCCCAAAACTGAAGAACCAGTGTTCTATGCTGCTTCTCCCCTGGCTTTGAAGTTCAAGTTCTCATGGATAGGCCTTCCACAGCTGGACTCCTAAAAGCATCCTTAAAAATCAAATGACCGGACAGTAATTACCCTCAGCAGGAAGGATGTGTGGGTAGCTGTAGAGAGGGCCATCAGAGGGATTTCTGAGGCACTGAAAACATTGTGGATTTGGGTACTGGTTGTAAGAGTGTACACTCTGTGAAAATTCATCAGGCTGAAAAATTATGATTTTTGTATCTGTCTGAAGGAATATTTCAATAAGAGATAAAAAAAAAAAAAAAAAAAACACGTAACAAAGATGGGTCACTTAAACGTAGCAGACATCATTACATAATGTAAAAAAAGAAGTCCTTAAAAATTACATCCTAGGAAGGGTCAGTGGTGAAGAGCTGAAATCTCCAGACAATAGCCAGAGAGGCACTGTGGCCCCCACCCACCCTCCTGCAACTAAGTAACTAATGCCTGCCAATGAGCATGTGGGTGAGCCTGCAAACAGGTTCTCCATCCTTAGTTAAGCCTAGAGGTGAACCACAGCCCGGCTGACAGCTTGACAACCAGACCCTCAGCTAGAACCATCTAGTCAAGACACTCCCGGATTCCTGACTCTGAGAATATCTGTGAGATAATATATGTTTGGTGTTTAAAAGAAGGAAAAAAAAAACTATGATGCAATATCTAAATACTCTCTTCCTTACATACATGAAAGTGAGCAAAGTAGCCTTGGAAGTTGTACCTACAGACACATCAGCTTATCGGTTTAAATTGGCAACTTTCACCTCGCGAAGGGCTGTGGTACAATATCATGTTCCAAACCCAATCAAGAAGAAAATATAGCTGGTGGTTATGAACATCAATTCTGGGATCAAATGGAAGTTAATATATCTGTAAGATACAGAACAGGGATCTTCTTAATGCTCCTTTTTCCTACCTCCATCTAAATTACAGATTCCATTATAGAAATATTTTGTTTTATTTTGTGTCTATATCACATGGATGTAGACAACCCTTAATTCTTCTGAAGGCTTTTCTCACAAGAGGTAATAACACTGTCAGAATTATCAAGTACGTATAAAGGTGTCTGTCTAAAATACTGACATTATTTGTATAAATCCACAGGAGAGGTACCTGGAGAGGTACCTGGGGTGAGAGAGGGAATGTGTAGCTATTTCGTATGATCCAACACAAATGTAGCATGTTTTGCAATCAATGTATTAGTTCTTCTATCCATTTGTACTTCTGAAGCCTGCCCAAGACAGTATCAGAATTTGATACTTCAGCAGTCTGGCTCCAGTATCTTTTTCAGTCCCCAATCCTCTGCAGTTCCCAGCACAGAGAAGGGCTTTGGGCACATTAAGCCCTTACTGTATCAGTTTAACTGAAAGAAAATTACCAAAGTAACTATTTTCCCTCCTTTAAAATTCTCCAAAGTTGTAGAGAATTCTCTTCTCCAAATAAATCACCCATAGTCCTTCATGTTTCCTTGCATGTTTTTAAAAGCTAAAAAGACAACTATCTTTTCCTCTAAACGGGCTAAACTTTTGCACTCTGTTAAATTTTAACCTGCCAGCTTTAATGATTCTTCTTGACCCCTAGAGTTACAGTGGTGGTCAATATTTAAACAAATATGACTATGTGAAAACTGTATTTTCTGTTATTACTCAGTCATAATGCAGATACCAGTAAATAATACTGTAAGAGTCTGAGTAAGACCCGGGATAACAATAGAATAAATCCAACAAACCCCCAGAATTATCATTCATTTAATATATTTACATGTGTGTTAGTCGCTCAGTCGTGTCCAACTCTTTGCGACCCCCATGGACTGTAGCCCACCAGGCTCCTCTGTCCATGGGATTCTCCAGGCAAGAATACTGGAGTGGGCTGCCATTTCCTTCTCCAGGGAATCTTCCTGACCCAGGGATTGAACCAGGGTCTCCTGAATTGCAGAGGGACTCTTTACCATCTGAGCTATAGGGAAGTCCCATATTTACATAGACTTATATGTTAAATAATATACTTAATATCCAATTATATCATATACATTTTCCTTTTTCTCTTGAGCCTGGATACCAGCTAGCAGTATTAAAACATCTGATGATCCTTCTTAATGTTTCTGTTACACTGTACACTAACTTTCATTTCTTTACCATAACTAGCCAGCAAGTGAAAATACCAAATCCTCATTATCTTCATCTAACTTAATGTTTTTTAGAAACGGAAGGAGGACCATTCATTTTATGAAGATAAATACAAATGAGTTTGATTTTTAACAATCACTGCCTCCTTGGTGGGTGTTAGATAAGGTCCTCTAAGACCAAGAGTAAGAAACTTATCACAATGAGAAGGTTCTTACAAGCCTCTCTTCTGAAGAGACTTGACTACTGACATCAACAGAGCTAAAAGACAAATCAAATATTGTAATTTTCCATTACTATCGCTTTGTGACTTCCATTAAATACTTATCAGAAGAGATGCTCAGGACTCCAGCCTAAGAATCATATGACACTTACTTAGTGTCAATAGAAAAAACAACAATACAAAACTGCTCACCCTGGTGGTTCAGGAAAGCACTAGCTACATAATGACTCAACTATTTAGAACTACACATGAAGCTTTCAAATAATAACTGTTTTGAATCAGTGATAGACTTTTTTAAACCTCATATTCCAATAGTGTTTTCAGAAAAATACTACCCCTCAAAGCACTTCAGATTTGTCCTTAATCTTTTCATTTATTTACTCATTACACACGGGGGAGAATTTATCTTTTTCTTGAGAAGGTTTTCTGCTACAATAAAGTACATGTTTAAGACTCCAAGTATCCAAAACTAAAAGTAATCTAGTGGTCTAACAAACAAAAGCATAAAGAGAAAAAATTCCTTCACAGACTTATCTGGTTGTTAAAAAGACCACTATTAGAGAGTAACATACTGTAACTCTCTGAAATCAAATGAAGCACTGAACTGGCCTCCTCCTCTTTGTTTTGAAAAGTTAGTAAGTTCTTACTTTGGTAGATTTTTATGTTGGGGTGGGTGGGGAAAAAAAAAACAACTCCTTACTAAGGCAGATCCTCCTTTGAGAGGTAAGTGCTATGAAGACCACTTGAACTCATCCTGACGTTCCTCTGGTGAGGAATGACCACCTTTTTGATTCAAAATGTGGGAGAGATCACAGGAAGAGAGACTTCTTTGCAAGAGATAAGACAGATGCATATTCATAAAAGTACAGGAACTTCCTGTCTTCCAAAGCATCATCAGAAAGGCTATCTATTCAAACCATATTCTGGAATGCTCTCTGACACTATTTTTTTATTTCCCCAGTAGATAAAAGCATGGGACCCAAAGTCAGAAGCCTCCAATCCACTTCCTAAATAAATCTAACATCAGTTCTATGCTTCAGTTTCCTCAAAAGGAAACTGACAGAAGTAGTTAATGCCTATCTACTCTTTTAGGATGGAAGAATTAAAAAAAAAAAACACAAAAAACACACACACACATAAAAATCCTACATGCTTCTTAGATATGGTTGCTATAAAACTCAAGGAACTACAGTATTATAATTATCACCTTGTATCAAGTTTTACTGCTACTTCTGAATCACGCTACTGAGTTTCAAATACAAATCTGTGGTCTTCCATCAGTGGTTACAATCTTCTATATAATTCTGTCCTGATAACTTGTGCTTCCCCCTTCAAAGATTTACTCTACTGATCCCTGGCCTGAGAATTTATTTAGTCCCTTCTCTTCCAAAGAAACTGACAGAAGTCACACCACCGCAGTTCCTTGTAGACAAAACGTGAGAAGATTCTCCTTTTTACTTGAGGAATGATAACTATACAATATGCAAAATAAGGAGACACACTTGCTATACTCTCTACTTTCTACTTCCCACAACACAAAACCCGTGCGGTTACCTAGAAAATCCAAAGGTTTCTAACAATATAACTGTAACAATAACTGTGTCATAAAATTATCGGATCTAAGGCACAGAAAGGAAAAACTTTATCGAGTTTGCAAGAAATAACCCTGACTCCTCGAGCTACTTTTAGGAGCGGTTAAGGGTTTGTCCCTTTCTAGGGCCTGTGCCATGTCTTTGAAAAAAAGTGGCCTGGGCCCAAAGCACGCCCGGGGCAGCTCTGCAGCCCCATGGGGACCCTCCAGAGCAAACGTCTGCACCCAACATTGCAGCTCTCGATTCAGACACACCCCCTCCACCCCGCGTTTCAGAGGAGGTGTGGGCACTCAACTCCTTCACTGGGGATAGGGGGACCGGAGGGAGGGCGGGCCCAGGCCTGAGCACCCATTTTGGAGGATCGGGGAGCTCGGCCCTGCAGGCTGTGCGATCAGGAGTGGGGGAGTGGTGGGCGAATCCGTGGGAGCGGGGAAGGAGGCAGGAGGGAGGGGGGGTCTCTCTTATGTTCGGGGGCGAGAAGAGGAAGGCGGCGGGAAAGATTCGGTAAAGCGAGATCGATCAGTGCGAGGTATTCTTTTTGTTATCTGTTTAGGGCCGGCGAGTGTGACGGGGAAGTGCCCCTCAGGACAGAGTCGGCAAGGGGTCTCCCTACCGCCCCCGTCTTGGGGGGCACTGAGGACTTGCGGGAGGCCTCCCTCCGGAGTGAGGACAGTCACTGATTAGCGATGTACGCTGTGCCCGCCGGGGCGCGGATCCCTGAATCTCCAGCCCCGCGCGAGAGACTTGGGACCGGGTGGGAGGGGATGGAGGAGGCCCCCGGCCCGGGAGGCGGGAAAGGCCCCAGGGCTCCGGGACGGGGCGGCGTCTCCGGAGCCCCGAGTGGCAGCGGCGCGGGCCCGGCGAGCCCCGACCCTGCCCGAGCCCCTCGGGCTGCGCGCGCCCCCAGTCCCCACTCTCCGCGGCCGCCCCCTCCCCCGCAGCTCCTCTCACCTGCACATGATCCGCCATTTTGCTCCATTCATGCTCCTCTGCGGCCCCCCCTCCCCCCCAACGCGCACCTCGGCCGGGCCGCCGCCGCCGCCGCCGTCGCCGCTGCGCCTGCGCGCTGGGGGCTCGTCGCGCTGCGCTCGCGGCGTAGCGCCGCCCGGCTGCGCAGGCCCGGGCGGCAGGGGCCGCGGTTGGAGAATGCGCAGCGCCGTTGGGACGGCGTAAAGGCGCGGCAACGTCAGCGGCCCGGAGACGCGGGAGGCGGGTGGAGGAGGGAGCAGACCGGGGGGCGCGAGGGGAGGGGGCCGGCGGAACAAAGCTTTGTTTACATGATTTTTAAAGGGGCCGCGCTCGCTCCGGCGGGGCGGCGAGAGCGGCAGCGGGAGGTGGCGCTGCCTTAGCTCATCGGCTTGGCGAGGGCTCCCGGAGGGACCAAGACCTATCCCCGCCCAGACCCCTGCACCTGACGGATTCCTCCCTTCAAAACTGTCCTCACGTCGTGCCCCTCACCCGGCTGCGGCCGTGCCACTGCTGTAACACCACACCACACCACACCCCCGGGGGTTCTTCCGGTGCGCCCACCGCCCACTTAGGACGCCTGCATTATTCTTTACTTTCCCTTGCCGACGAATTTGTGTCCTTCTGGATTTCTGCTCCAGTGGACAGGGGTCATGGCTCTCTCATCCTAGGTTTTACCAGCAACTCAAATCTCCTTGTTTCCATTTATATCCTTTTCTCCACGCTAAACATTCATGGAAATAACTGCCAAGTAATGGTAATGATGGATACACGCAGAAAGCACGGTTCCGACCTTCCCCAATAAATTGTCATCTTAATCAGCTGTCTAGGCTGCCTCCTAAGAGTGGTCAGAAGCTGCGGGAGGTGGTGGTGGGGAGAGATAAAGGGATTTTAGGACCCCTGGGCTCAGTCTTGAGTGGAAAAGCCATCCCTCTGGGTGAGGTCAGGTAAGGCCTTGCCTGCTGAGACCAATTCCAGTCTTTCCCACTTGGAAAGATAGATCTTGTTTTCCATTAGATCCCACTCTGGCTTCCAGTCATGGTCCCCAGATTAAATTTTATCTGAATTCTGAGAGTATAGGTTGTATGTTAGTAGTGAATGACACACACACTTTCTGTTAAGGATCAGGAGGACTGGTGCTCAGCATTCATTTCAACCTTCGTCCTCCTCCGAGTGTGTCTTCCTCATTCGCAGAGGTAGGACACCTAAAAACTACATTACCCAGACTTCCTTGCAGCCAGGGTTCTATATGCAAGTTAAGCTCAGTTAAGTTCAGTCGCCCAGTCCTGTCCGACTCTGCAACACCATGGACTGCAGCACCCCAGGCTTCCCTGTCCATCACCAACTCCCAGAGCTTGCTTTCAAACTCAGATCCATGGAGTAAGTGATGCCATCCAACCATCTTATCCTCTCTTGTCCCCTTATCCTCCTGCCTTCAATCTTTCCCAGCATCAGGGTCTTTTCCAATGAATCAGTTCTTCACATCAGGTGGCCAGAGTATTAGAGTTTCAGCTTGAGCATCAGTCCTTCCAATGAAAATTCAGGACTGATTTCCTTTGGGATTAACTGATTTGACCTCCTTGCAGTCCAAGGGACTCTCAAGAGTCTTCTCCAATACCAGGAAAGCATCAGTTCTTCAGCACTCAGCTTTCTTTATAGTCCAACTCTCACATCCATACATGACTAATGGAAAAACATAGCTTGACTAGACAGACCTTTGTCAGCAAAGTAATGTCTCTGCTTTTTAATATGCTGTCTAGGTTGGTCATAGCTTTTCTTCCAAGGACCAAGCATCTTTTAATTTCATGGCTGCAGTCACCATCTGCAGTGATTTTGGAGCCCAAGAAAATAAAGTGTGTCACTGTTTGCATTGTTTCCTCATCTATTTGCCATGAAGTGATGGAACTGGATGCCATGATCTTAGTTTTCTGAATGTTGAGCTTTAAGCCAACTTTTTCATTCTCCTCTTTTACTTTCATCAAGAGGCTCTTTAGTTCTTCCTCACTTTCTGCCATAAGGGTGATGTCATCTGCATATCTGAGGTTATTGATATTTCTCCTGGCAATCTTGATTCCAGCTTGTGCTTCATCCAGTCCAGCATTTTGCATGATGTACTCTGCATATACGTTAAATAAGCAGGGTGACAATATACAGCCTTGTTGTACTCCTTTCCTGATTTGGAACCAGTCTGTTGTTCCAAGTCCAGTTCTAACTGTTGCTTCCTCACCTGGATACAGATTTCTCAGGAGGTGGATAAGGTGGTCTGGTATTTCCATCTCTTTAAGAATTTTCCATAGTTTGTTGTGATCCACAGTGTCAAAGGCTTTGGCGTAGTCAATAAAGCAAAAGTAGATGTTTTTCTGGAACTCTCTTGCTTTTTCAATGATCCAGCATGTGTTGGCAATTTGATCTCTGGTTCCTCTCCCTTTTCTAAAACCAACTTGAACATCTGGAAGTTCACGGTTCACATACTGTTGGAGCCTGGCTTGGAGAATTTTGAGTATTACTTTGCTAGCGTGTGAGATGAGGGCAATTGTGCAGTAGTTTGAACATTCTTTGGCATTGCCTTTCTTTGGGATTGGAATGAAAACTGACCTTTTCCAGTCCTGTGGCCACTGCTGAATTTTCCAAATTTGCTGGCATAGTAAGTGTAGCACTTTCACAGCATCATTTTTTTGGATTTGAAATAGCTCAATTGGAATTCCATCACCTCCACTAGCTTTGTTCATAGTGATGCTTCCTAAGGCCCACTTGACTCCACATTCCAGGATGTCTGACTCTAGGTGAGTGATTACACCATCATGGTTGACTGAGTCATGAAGATCTTTATTGTATAGTTCTTCTGTGTATTCTTGTCACCTCTTATTAATATCTTTTGCTTCTGTTAGGTCCATACCATTTCTGTCCTTTACTGTGCCCATCTTTGCATGAAATATTCTCTTGATATCTTTAATTTTCCTGAAGAGATCTCTAGTCTTTCCCATTCTATTGTTTTCCTCTATTTCTTTGCACTGATCTCTGAAGAAGGCTTTCTTATCTCTCCTTGCTAATTCTTTGGAACTCTGCATTCAGATGGGTATCTTTCCTTTTCTCCTTTACCTTTAGCTTCACTGCCAATTAGATTTACTTGGAGAAAACTTTGGAGACAGAGCTTTTGATTGTTGCTTCTGACAAGTCTAACCTTTAGGATGTGGGATTTTTCTGTTTTTGTTTTCCAACATTTCAGTATCCAGTTCTTAGCTCCTTGAGCGTACAGAGCAGGGGTGGTGGGTCAGATGCTTCCTTGCTGTCTTCTTGGAGTGATGATTGCAATGGGGTAGACTTCCAATTCCCTACTTGCCTGATGGAGTAGAAATAACAGCTCCCTCTGGGGTCAGACCCAAATCTTCGCCCACCAACAACCCTCCCCACACCTGTTTCTCTCCCTCTATCTTCCCCTTTGCAGTAAATGATAATCTAGTGTTTCAACAGTCCCTCATAGCCAGTCCACGTGCAAGTCCAGTACACACCCAAATCTGGCCACTCATCTTCATCATTACTAACGTCCTGATCCAGACCACCATCAGTTTTCTGCTGGGCTCAGATAATGGAATCCTTGCTTTCTTTGCTTCTGATCTTGCCCCTTGACAACCCATGCTCCCTATAGCTGCAGAACACCCTTTTAATATCATAAATCAGATCATTCACATCCCTGCTTTAAAATCCTCAAGTCAACGCCCATTGCACTTAGAATACATTCGGGAAAAAAACCGGTCCCCTCTGGCTTGCAATGCTCTGGTCATTCTGTCCTTCTTGCAGATCTTCACGTTCAGCTGTTCCTGCCTAGGGGCCTTTGCCCTTGAAGGAACTTCTGCCTGCAGTGTTTTCCCCTTAGATCTTCAAGTGGCTGGTTTCCATATCACTGATGTCTTAGTTCAATTGTTATCTCCTCAGAGAGGCTTTTCTCACCAGTTCTATAGAAAGTTGTCCCCTCCCCCCATCACTGTCATACTTACAGCACTGATCATGGTCTGTTTTAAGGTATTTACATATTTAGTTTTTTCATCATCTGAGTCTCCAGCTAGAAAGAAAACTCAAGAACTTCCCTGGTGGTGTTGCAGAGAAGCCAACTGAGTCCCTGTTGGAAACTTTCTTTGACTTGCTTTTTGTTGCTTTTGTTATTATAATCATACTTAATAGCTTGCCTCAGAGGACCCTGCCCCTCTGCTAGACTGTAAACTAAAGTGCCTTTTTTCAGCTCATTGAGAGCTAATCTGTCCCTGCCCACCTGTGAATAGAAGAGATGAACACATCCCTTCCCAAGGCTTGCAAAGCATCTCCAAGAGGTGGTGCAGTGGTAAAGCATCAGCCTCCAATGCAGGCGACTTGGGAGTTCTATCCCTGGGACAGGAAGATCCCCTGGAGAAGGAAATGGCAACGCACTCCAGTATTCTTGCCTGGAAAATCCCATGGACAGAGGAGCCTGGCAGACTCCAGTCCTTGGGATTCCAAAGAGTCGGACATGACTGAGCATGAGCACACACAACAACCCTTTCCCGAGAGCCTGGCCAATTCCCTTGGAGGTGTCTTTAATTCCCCACTGCCTTTCCCTCTCATCTGTCTTTTGACTTTAGTTCCTCATTGCTTTCTCTCTGGTCTATAAAAGAACTTGGCATCCAGACTTGGACAAGATGGTTATTTTGAGGCACCTTTTCCTCAATCAGCCGGCTCCCCGAATAAAGTTGTATTCCTTGTCTCAACACCTTGTCTCTCGGATTCATTGGCCTGTTGTGTGGCAAGCAGAGTGAGCTTGGACTTGGTAACAGCGGTCCAGTGACTGATTCATCCTCCCACTGCAGGGGGCCTGGGTTTGATCCCTGGTCAGGGAACTAGAACCCACATGCCACAACTAAGAGTTTGCATGCTGCAACTAAAGATCTTGTATGTTGTGACGAAGATCCAAGATCCTGCCGCAATAAGACCTGGCGCAGCCAAGTAAAGAAATGTTTTTAAAAAGAGAAGGGAACCACAATGAAAACAGGGAAGGGGACAACAGAGGACGAGATGGTTGGATGGCATCACCGACTTGATGGATATGAGATTGAGCAAGCTCCGGAAAATAATGAAGGACAGGGAAGCCTGGCGTGCTGCAGTCCATGGGGTCGCAGAGTTGGACAAGACTGAGTAGCTGAATAACAACAGCAAATGTCTTGTTTATGCCCTGTCCCTCCTACCTCTGCACAGAGGAGATGCTCAAAAACATAACTTTTAACCTGAATTCTTCCTATCTCAGTCTCATCCTAGGGTGCATTTGGGGCTCTCAGGAGAACATTAAGGAGTTTGAACATTAAGGAGTGTTATGCCAATGTTAAGTAATATTATTATGTTAATAATGATATACTTAATGGAGAGTGCGGACTAGGAATAAAACTCAAGAGACAGATCTTTCCTCCCCCACTGACAGGAACAACTGGGGTGGGAGAAGGCAGGATTGCTTTTACGAACACTCCCACTCCGGGAGTTGGTGATGGACAGGGAGGCCTGGCATGCTGCAGTCCATGGTGTCACAAAGAGTCGGACACAGCTGAGCAACTGAACTGAACTCCGCCCCCCGCAACTTATTTCTGTGCTCAGTCCTCCATCATTCTCTGGCCCCCACCAACTCCCTGCCCACCATTCTATACCTTCTTTGCTGTTGCTTCTTTGCTGTCCAGAGCTGCCTTTGGGGTAGTACTCCCCCTCCAGCCCTCCCCAGCCATTCATCCTCTGGGGGTTGCTTAATCTTTAAACCTGCCCAAGGAATCAGTCTCTTCTGCTCCTTCCTTTCTAGCTCCCAAAGACAAGCCCAGAAGTCCTTTTGTATTAGAGATTTAGTTGCTAAACACTGGTGAGAATAGTAACAAAAAGTTGCCAGGTTCTTGGAGCCCTGATCTCCAGATCTGTTCCTAACTCCAGCTGAGAGAAACCATTGTAAAGGAAAGGATCCTGTGGCTTACACTGAGGCACAAATGAGGTGCGGGGTGTCCCTTTCTTGCCAATAAAAGCAAAAAGGAGTCTAGGGGCACCCCGCCCTCCACTTATGCCTTTTTGTTGCTTTCTTTCCCTATTTTTGGTGCCTGGGTCATCTAAGGGCCTCTGGCTCTTTGCCCTTCTGCTGTGTCCTTTTGGGTCCCTGCGCATAGGGTTTGCCTGTGGCCAGGCAGAAAATACTGGGGTTAGTACTTTCTCTGCAGGGTCCCCACAAGTTCTGCCAGGAAAAGTGGGGGTTGCTCTGAGTTCAAGCCTGTGGCAAACAGACACAGGAAAATAACTTTTCCTTCTCCAGTAGGCAAGGGATGGCATGGAAAGGGGCGGGGTATGCGAAATTCTTGGGCTCAGTGTTTAGTCGCTCAGTCATGTCCGACTCCTTGTGACCCCCATGGCCTATAGTCCGCCAGGCTCCTCTGTCCATGGGGATTCTCCAGACAAGAATACTGGAGTGGATTGCCATGCCCTCCTCCAGGGGATCTTCCCAGCCCAGGGATCGAACCCAGGTTTCCTGCATTGCAGACCGATTCCTTAGGGTCTAAACCACCAGGGATTAAATAGTAATTTCCTGGTAATCTGGCAAACTCGGGCTCCCCCCTGTGGTTGTGAGTGGAATGCGTCCAGTTGACCTTCGGGGAAAGTGATCAGAGAGGTGGAGGGGAGGATCCTTTGTTGTCTGGCTACTTAATCAGGTCCGGTCCACCCACCAGCGACTTCAGCATCTCAGGTCTTATGCCAGGCCTACTGCATCTGAATCTGCAACCAGGTTTGCACATTAGCGTTTGAAAGGCACTGCTCTGACAACCCCCAGGATGGCCTTAGAAGCCCTTCTTTTCTCACTCCCTAAGGAGATGCCGAGTCATCCACAGTCCATGCAGCCCCTGTGTAATGCTGCTTCCCCTAAAGGGTTGGAGAAATGGAATTGTTGTTGTTTACTCACTAAGTCAAGTCTGACTGTTTTGCAACCCCGTGGACTGTAGCTTGCCAGGCTCCTCTGTCCATGGAATTCTCCAGGCAAGAATACCGGAGCGGGTTGCATTTCCTACTCCAGGGATCCAACTCATGCCTCCTTCATTGGTAGGTGGATTCTTTACCAATGAGCCACCAGGGAAGCCCAGAGAGATGGAATAAGCCACCTACTTCCATACTCTTAACCCCTTCTCAAGGCGTTTTCCCCCTTCACCAGCATCCTTGGTTCCCCTTTGGTTGCTGGATCCCGCTGTTCAAATCCAGGCAGCTGGACTGAGTGTCATGAGCTTTACGTGTCTTAGTCCTCTCCTCCCAGAGCCCATAATGCTCATGTTTGGAGCTGTTTTGGTAAAGCACATGGCATGTACAGCAGAAGATCTAAGCAGTGCACTGCTCTGCTCTTCTTCCCAAGATGACCGAACCCCTGCGGTAGAGGAAATGGCTCAGTTACATAAACACCCATTATGGGGTTACCCCAAGAGTGCTAGTCTAATTCTCTGGTTTTTCCAATATTTCCGCACTATGCCTCTGTCAGATTGCTTCTCTAAACCATTTGGCCCAAAGTTAGATATTCTCTGAGGCACTTAGATTTCCCCTAAGCCATGTATCTTCTTGCATGGAGTCTAGACTTTGTTTGCGTGCTAAGCTGCTTCAGTTATGTCTGACTCTTGTGGTCCCATGGACTCTAGCCCACCAGGCTCTTCTGTCCATGGATTTTTCCAGGCAAGAATACTGGAGTGGGTTGCCATGCCCTCCTCCAGGGGATCTTCTGGACCCAGAGATCCAACTCACGCCTCTTTTTCCTCCTGAACTGGCAGGCAGGTTCTTTACCACCAGTCGCATCTGTTGTTGTTGTTCAGTTACTCAGTTGTGTCTGACTCTGATCCCATGGACTGCAGCCCACGAGGCATCCTGGAGGTCAGCAATAAAAAGACTGTTCAATTAAAAGATCAGTTACCCTGGCACTTCCTCCTCTGGCCTTGTGACTTTAGGAGACTTGCAAACAGGTGGGTTCACACCTGCCCTTCCTTCTTCCAAGGGTAGAAAGTGTGTCTGGAGACTGTGTGGACCTGGGACCTTTGCTAACTGTGAAGCACATTTGATAACCATGAAACTTTTTTTTTTAATGTTAGAGTTTGCTATTGTAACTTATAACCTCCAGATAGAATTCGAGTGTCTTTACAATGCTCACAAAGGTTGAAAGGAAGGTGGTCTCCAACAGTTGAGATGTGCTTGGGGAGTGTAGTTCGCTTCAGTGTGGAGACATTCATGTTTCTAGAAGCTCAGGAGGTGGTGTGTGTGTGTGTCATTGTGGGAGACAGGGAGTGTCCCCACAGAGGGAAACCATTTCAGCAGAGTGTGTGAAAGTACTGAGGCTAATGTGTCCAGTGTGCATGTGTGGCTCAGCTCCTGCTGAGTTGAGAGACCTGGTTTCCGGTTTGGTGGCCTTGAACCTGTCCTCAGCCCTTCTGTGAGCCTCAGTCTCCTCATTTTTAGATGAGCATGTTGGGCTGGTTGATTTCTCAGGTGTCTCCTAGCTCCATCATGCTAACCATCCAGGCTGAGCATGGCGGAGCCTTCGGCTCCTGGTTTTACAGTCAAATTTTTGTTTCTGGGTCTCTGTTCCAGAGGGCCAGCCACCCTGTGTTGGTGACTCCCCCCGCTGGCCTCTGTCCCTGAGTTGCGTTCAGTGAAACGCTAGAGTTGGGCTTTTTGGAAATTCTCTCTCACTCACTGAAAATGCAGGAAGCTTGAATGTGAAACCCACTCGTCAGAAAGAAAACACACACACAGAGCAAGAAACCACAGGGCCTATCGGCCTGTCGTCATCAAGCAGCCGAGAATAGTGCAGAAAACTCTAGGCAGAGAGGAAATGAACTTGAGAGAAGGGGGAACCTAGGGCAGAGAGGAGCGAGAGCGGGTGGGTGTGGAAGGGGAGAGCTGGCGCTCAGGGGCCCCGGGATGCTGCGAGGATGGAGGACGTGGTGGTGAAGCAGGGCTTCCTGTACCTCCAGCAGCAGCAGACTTTTGGGAAGGTAAGAAGAGCACCATTGGTCTGGGGCTGGGCTGAGAGGTGGTGGAAGGTGGGGTGCTAGCGACTCCCCGAAGAGGAGAGGAGGCCCTGGAATGTTCCAAAACCCTTATGGGGTGATGGAGACTGCCATCTACCACACTGGGTGCAGAACACAAGCTTGGGAGGGCTCGTTCCTTAGCAGCCACTTGCTCCCTTGAGCAGCCTCCACATCATGGCCTTTGCTGACAGCCGTGACCCCAGGAGGAGGGGATACCAGAGGACTCTGACTCTTTCTTGTTCTGTGGCGACTTCTCCTCACTGGGACACATTGGGAAGGACTGGACTGCACAGTGGAGGGGATAATTCGGGATGGCCGTGGAGGTTCCTTCCTCCTTTCCTGCCCAGTGGGGTGCGTTTGGCTGCTTTTGAACTTGAGTCGGGTTCTCTGGGAGCCAGGGCCCCATTGTGTCTAAACTCCTTTTCATTCTTTTGGCCTCTTTGAATAGGGAAGTCCTCCTTCCCTCAGGGGACCCACCCCAGGGTTCCTCTCTCTCTCTCTCTCTCTCTCTCTGTCCCTCTCATGGCCTCAGGCCACGAGTCAGGAAGGTTCAGGAGCGTCAGCAAGTTCCTGGGGACAGGGCCTTCTGTGGGGCCTCATGCAGAAAGAGGAGCTCCCCAGTCTGGGCTCTCAGGCTGCCCTCCTTGCCTCCTCTGGGCTTCAGGACTCACATGCTTTCTGCCTCTCATCTGGGATTCCCTGCGTTGAGCTTACCCAGTCTCCCTGCAGTTGTCATCATGGGGCTCACCCCTGTGCCTTTTCTTTTTTCTTGCCTCTGGCTTCCTCCCTGCTGTCACTGGAGGCCTCTTTCTGGGTCACTTGGGGTGCATCTTCAACACATACTAACTCTTAAGGCCTGTGTTAAGCCCTCTGCCTCCTTGGGTCTCCTGTGATCTTCCCCTACATCTCCCCCTGGGGTCCTCCTCTCCCCGCTGGTCACCATCTCTCCATCTGGGGCCAGAAATGGCGCCGGTTCGGGGCTGCACTGTATGGAGGTTCAGGCTGTGCACTGGCCCGGTTGGAGCTCCAGGAGGGCTCCGAGAAGTCGCGCCGGGGAGAGGCCCCCCGGAGAGTGATCCGCCTCAATGACTGCCTGCGGGTGTCCGAAGCCAGCGGGGAGGCCAGCAGTCCCCGGGACACCAGCACCTTCTTCCTGGAGACCACGGAACGCCTGTACCTGCTGGCAGCCCCCACCGCTGAGCGTGGCGACTGGATACAGGCCATCTGCCTCCTGGCCTTCCCCGTGAGTCGTCCAGGGCTGTAGAGAGGATGTGGAGCACTGGGTGCCTGCCGAGGGCAGGTGTAGAGCGAGTCAAGGTCAGGATGCTGAGGGTGGTTCTTTGGTGGGGTGTGGATCCCAATTCAGAATAAAGATGGGGGGGTGGGGGGTGGGGGTGGCAGACTGAGTGCATTTTGCAAGAAAGCTTAGGGTGGCCAGAGGTGGGGCTGGAGATGCCGATGGTGGTGAACGTTGGGCCTTCTCCCCAGGGTCGGCGGAAGGAGCTGTCAGGGCTGGAGGGGAAGGGTGGCCGGCCCCGCATGGAGGAAAATGAATTGTACAGCAGCACGACCGCAGGTGAGGGGGCCCCTGCTTCTCCCCTGGCTGTTCTCTCCAGGGCGTGGTGGGGAGGAGGTGAGAGCTGGCCGGCAGCCGGCCCAGTCTTCCTGCCTTGTGGTTGCCCCCGGCCCCAGCCAGCCCCTTATCAGCCGCTCCTCATCGCTTCCGGCCAGGCCCAAGGTTGGGGAGGCTGGCCTGCCTTAAATGTCAACCATTCACCCTTGGCCCGCTCCCTCTGATCCAGGCCTGGCTGAGGGACCCAGGTGAAAGTGCTGGTTTGGAATTCTCCCTTGATGGGACCTGAGCAATCGTCTGTAAAAAGAATGGTTTCCCTTCTGTGGATCTAAGGTGTCCTGCAGCAAGGGAGCTTTTTGCTCACAAGGCAGTCCCCCTCCTGTCCTCTTGTCTAGCGCTCTGGGGGCTGCCTGGGGGGAGCAGGAAGACACAGGGCAAGGGGTGCATCCAGGCTCCACCCCTTGGAGGGCCCCCCGACCCCCATGGCCTCGGCAGAGGGTGGGTAGGCAGGGAGAGCTGGGGCGGTGGGGTAGCACCTGCAGGTGTGGCGGGAGGGATGGGGAGGCAGCTGGGTTGGGGCGAGCAATGAGATGGAGGAGACAAAGCTGTGACTCTGGCGACGGGAGCAGGAAGGATGTGGCCACGGAGGAGTCGGGGTGCTCGTGGCTAGGGCACGATGCCTCTTGGGGGAGGGGGTGGGGGTTCCTGGCATCTTGGGGAGTCTGACTTGGCACAGGGCAGCTAAGCCTTCAGAATACAAGCACCAGGGTCTTGGGGCCACCGATAATACTTTTCTTCTGGAGACCTGGCCTGCTTATTTAGAGTGGTGGTGAATAATCTGCTTGCTAATGCCGGAGACTCCAGAGACCCAAGTTTGAGCCCTGGGTCAGGAAGATCTCCTGGAGAAGAAAATGGCAACCCATTCCAGTATTCTTGCCTGGAGAATCCCATGGACAGAGGAACATGGCGGGTTATAGTCTATGGGGTCACAAAGGTTCGGACACAACTGAGTGACTGAACACGCACACATACAGAATTGAAAGAGGTTGGCTGTTTTTCCCATGAACTGTGTCTCCTCCCCAGGGACTCCCCAAAAGGAGTTTGCTGTGACCATGAGACCCACAGAAGTCAGTGAGAGGTGCCGGCTCCGGGGATCCTACACCCTCCGGGTTGGGGAGAGTGCCCTGGAGTTGTGGGGCGGCCCTGAGTCGGGCACCCAGCTATATGAATGGCCTTACAGGTTCCTGCGACGCTTTGGGCGGGATAAGGTGAGCAGGGGCTGCCAGGGGTAGGGCAGAGGAAGGATGAACTGTGAGAGAAAAGAGAGTGTCAGGGAGAGGGCCAAGGGGCCCTCAAAGGAAGAGAGAATGGAGGAGGGAGAGAAGGTGAGACGAAGACCAAAGACCGGCAAAAGAAAATCAGCCCAGCCCAGGGGCTGGAGGAGAGAACTGGGGAGGGAGACACGGAGGTGGAGGTGGGGGAAGGAAAGAAGAGGAAGACCTGGCTGGGAGTAGTGGGCGTGTGGAGGTTGAACTCTGCCAGTCTTCATACGCCGATGGATGGAAGGAAGAAGGAAAAAGGAGAGGGGTTTGTTTGTAAGAAAAGACTTGGAGAGGAAGCAGCTTGATGAGAAGGCCGAGCAGCTCCCAGGCTGGAGGGAAGTTGGAGGTGACGTGTTTGTGATTGGAAACTGGGTATAGGAGCAGCTGGCCTCCCATTAATAGGCTTTCTCCCCCACCCAGGTAACCTTTTCCTTCGAGGCTGGCCGGCGCTGTGTCTCAGGAGAGGGCAACTTTGAGTTCGAAACCAGGCAAGGCAATGAGATCTTCCTGGCCCTGGAAGAGGCCATCTCTGCCCAGAAGAACGCCGCCCCTCCTGGGCCCCAGACCCAGCCAGTCCCAGTCCCTGCGGTGCTGCCCCGGCCAGAGAGCCCGTACGCCCGACCCCACGACTCCCTGCCACCACCGTCGCCCACTGTCCCGGTGCCCACGCCCCGGCAGCAGCGCGGACTAGAGGGAGAGTATGCAGTGCCCTTCGATGCAGTGGCCCGGAGCCTGGGGAAGAGCTTGAGGGGTGTCCTGGCTGTTCCTCCCCAGCTCCCAGCTGACCCTCTGTACGACAGCATCGAGGATCACCCGCCCCCACGACCCGACCACATATACGATGAGCCTGAGGGGATGGCCGCCTTGGCCCTGTATGACAGCCCGCAGGAGCCCCGGGGTGAGGCCTGGAGGAGGCAGGCCACAGCTGACAGGGACTCCAGTGGCCTCAAGCATGGCTACATAGTGGGACAGGACTTCGCCGCCTCTGGCTGGCCACAAGGGACCGAGTATGACAATGTTGTACTTAAGAAAGGCCCAAAGTGATGGAGCGTGGAGGAGATGCGATCCCCATGGGACGCCAGTGCTGGAGTCCTGTCCAGATGGGGCCAAAGTTAGAGGCTGGTGAGAAGGAGCTGGAGTGGCAGGCAGGCCTCCTCTTCCAGCTTCTGGTGGTGACTCCTGGCCACCGCATCCCAGGAGCCCTGCTCTGCTCCTTCTTGAACCCTCAGCTTGATCAGTTTAGTCTGGTCCAAGGAATTGTCCCCTTCAGGGCATGTGGCATGAGTCACCATCTGAGGGCAGGAAGAGTGCCTGCAGAGACCGCCCTTCTCCTACTCCTTCTCCACTTCCTCTTCTTTTGCCACCCCCGCCGGCCTAAGTGGAACCTCTGGCATTTAGAGGACAAAAGGATGTCAGCAAATCGCCCTGGTTCCTCGGTCTGTGTGGGCCACCTTTTCAGGGGACAGCCGTGGCCCAGGCATGCAGGAGAATGGCTGCTGCTTTCTGCCAGTTTTGGACTTCTCTGTGGCATTAAACGTTTCAGAAATATTTCTGTGCAACATGAGAGTGTGGGAGGAGGGGATGGGACAGGCACGGCCCTGCTGGGGGTGGATGCTTCAACTGGTCACCACTGACACCACCTCTCCCAGCAGCAGGATCCTCTCTGGGCATCAGCTGGGTCCCCACATCTGGCCACAGATGTAGAGGTCTGCGCAAGTCAAGGCACTCCGGGAAAGATGCTAAACCCATTGCTAGGGTAGGGTCACCACCCCCAAAATAGTGAGGAAGCTGTGTGTGTGTTTAAACCTGGAGTGGAAGACAGGCCAGAGTAGAAATGGAACTCATCCCTTGCCTTTCTAAGACTTATCTCTTTGTCTGTAAATTGAGGGAGTTTCTCCATTTGGGCTCTGAGAGCCCTTCCTGTTCTGAAGTTCCGCATTGGCCCTTGTGTTTCTATTGGGTTGGCCCGAAAGTTCCAACCCAGTATTTCCCTGCAGGCTCTGTGCAGTCTCCTTTCATCAAGAACTGCTTTCATGGAAAGGGCTGTCAGTATGTTCATGCTACTGGCCAACTCAGCCAGTATTACGGGGCACTGTCTGTAAAGCCTCCCTTTGCCTCGTGATGCTTATAGTCTAGAGGTGGGCTGAGATGAGGACACAGATGTCTGTCACAAAAGGGGATGTAAGTTTCACAAGAGGAGAACGAAAGCCTGGGAGTCAGGGGAGATAGCTGTTCTCTGGGGGACCAAGAAAGGCTTCATATCAAACACGGCACTTAAGGTGGCCCTTCAAGGGTGGGAAGGGATATGAAAAGAGGATACTGGTAGAAGAATGTGAATGGAGGCATTGGGGGAGGTATGTACATGCTTAGGAAAGAGTTCTGTAAGAATGGAGGGGAAGGTAGGAGGGAGGTTCAAGAGGGTGGAGACATATGTATGCCTGTCTGCCTGCTAAGTCGCTCAGTCATGTCCAACTCTTTTCGACCCTATGGACTGTGGTCTGCCAGGTTCCTCTCTCCATGGGATTCTCCAGGCAAGAATACTAGAGTGAGTTGGCATTCCCTTCTCCAGGGGGTCTTCCCAACCCAGGGATCAAACCCACGTCTCCTGCATTGCAGGCAGATTCTTTACCACGGAGCCACCTGGGAAGCCTGGACGTATGTACACTTATGGCTGATTCATGTTGATGTGTGGCAGTAACCAACACAATATTGTGAAGCAATTATCCTCCAATTATAAGTAAATAAATAAAAATGGAGGGGACATGGGGCAATCTACTTGAGAAGGCAGATTCTAACCCTGCTGTGCAGGAATTTGTACCTAATTAAAGGGGAAGGAGGAATGACAAGGCTTTATTTTTTAAAATGTATATTTTAAAAAATTTCAAACACACAGGAAAGTGGGAGGAGTAGTGTAATAAATCCCCATGAATCCATTAATTACCTTCGAGAATTATCAATACATGGCCATCACACTGACAAGGCTTTTAAGCAGAGAATCCTATAGAGCTCTGTGTTAGGTCAATCAGCTGTCGGGTTACTTGGAAGATAGACTGGTGCCCCAGTGAGCTGAATTGGAAGGAGAAATTCAGAGAGACTGGGGGTCCAAATGCTGTGGAAGAGCCAGGGCTTGCGGATCTTGGAGTCACATTGGATGTGTAACACAGAGAAATGGGGTGTTGTGGAGAGATTTGGGTTTGTGGAAGAAGGTGAGCTGAGTTTCTGACAGTTTTAGGCTAAGATGGCTTGACTCTCTGGAGAAGGGCATGACAACCCACTCCAATATTCTTGCCTGGAGAATCCCAGGGACAGAGGAACATGGGGTCACAAAGGGTCGGATACAACCGAAGTGACTGAGCACCCATGCACCCACGCATGGGTTTACTCCATCCAGGTAGAGGGGTCCTAGCAGCAGCTGGAAATGGGCTCCAGAGCGGGGAGGGAAGCAAGATAGAGACCAATGGGCTGCCCAGGTTCGCATGTGGGTTGTGGGCACCTTTGATCTCAGCTCATGCTTTTGCCCCCTTTTAAAGGAATTTGAGGCAATGGGTGAGCAGGCTGGAGAGAGAGAGGGAAGTCATCCAGGAACCTTGACTCTTGCCTGCACCAAAGGACTAACCCGGCTGTCATCACCTCATCCCAGCCTCAGAAGACACTGGAGGCAGGAGTTTCAGTAGTTACCTCTCCAGGAGAGGGGTGGGAGCTGGGGCCTTCTCAGGCAAGGATGGTGGTCGTGGTTTGGTCCCTAAGTTGTGTCTGCCTCTTACGACCCCATGGACTGTAGCCCGCCAGGCTCCTCTGTCCATGGGATTTCCCAGGCAAGAATTCTGGAGTGAGTTGCCATTTCCTTCTCCTCTCCGACCCAGCGACCCAGTGGTTAAACCCGCGTCTCCTGCGTTGGCAGGCGAATAGTTTACTGACTGAGCCACCAGGGATGTCTCTTTTTCAATTTCCATGAGTACTTGGGACAGACACCCCAGCTCAGCCCAGCAGGGGGCAGTGTTAGCCTGTGGAAAAGGCCACTGGGGGCTTAAACCCTAATCCCGTGTGGGGGCTTGGTCCTACAGAAGGGAACTTCAAGATTTACTGCTCAGAAGAATGGGGCGATAATTGCAAGGATCTGCATTTCAGAGCTGGTCCCTTCAGATCCTCAGAGCCCCTCTTGGAGGACTGTGGACCCAGCCACCAAGAGGTGCGGGGCCCCCAGCTGAAAACTGCTTCTCTCCTGGCCTCTCCCCTCTCTGCTGAGATCCTGGGACTTCGGAGTTTTTCCTTCTGAAGCTAGCTTTGCTCGAAAGGGGAAGTGGTAGACTGGGGCCCTGGGGAAAGATGGGGTGAGAGCTGGTGGGGGCAGGGGAGCAGAGCATTTGGGGAAGTGGGAGGGGCCACGAGAGTCCTGAGAATGCTGACTAAGCCCACGGGGTCTTTCTCAGATGTGACCAGATGGGGTAGGTCCTCCAGAGAGCCGGGTCAGCCCATCCCCAGTGGCACCGTCACCCTGGACTTGGGCCTTGTTCCCTAGTTGCCACCATGGACCAGGCCCGCTCTGCACCTGTGTGGCTCCTGAACAGAGTGGTTGTACAGGAATGGCTTCATGCAGGCGTGAGCCTCAGGGATAAATCTCTGCAAACAGAAACACAGAGGTGAAGCCCTTCTTAAAGTATATCTCTAGCAGCCTGTTGTCAAAGAGCAAATTCATGGATGAGGAAACGGCCTGGTCTTGAAGGGGACAGGGCAATATAAGACCAAGAGACAGCTCTGTGACAGCTGCCAATACCATGAGATGTTCTGCCGTGACCAAGGCACTTAGAGACTGCTTTTATTTGCTAATTACTATGCAGAGGTGGCATCAGGGCGGGCGAGAATGGCGTCAGGACTGGTGCCCAGCATGGGCTTCCCTGGGGGCTCAATCTGTAAAGAATCCAACCGCGATGCAGGAGACCCAGGTTCCATCCCTGGGGCTGGGAAGATCCCCTGAAGAAGAAAATGGCAACTCACTCCAGTATTCTTGCCTGGAAATTCCTATGGACAGAGGAACCTGATGGGCTACAGGCCGTATCCGTGGGGTCACAAAGAGTCAGACAGAGAGCCCAGCATACATAGAGATGTATACATAGATAGGTGTAACTGTGTGCGCACACACAAATATTCCATAGCATTCCTGTTTCTTTGTTTTCCTCTTTGCCTCCCTTTTTTCCCCCCCAGAGCATAGGACCAATATGTGGGGTGTATGCGTGTCTGTGTGTATATTGTTGACTTCTGGTCCATCCCATAAGCCTGCTCCCAGGCTGTGCTGGGGCGACCAAGGTCCTCTGGTGGATTCCCACCTTGGAGCTTCAGAATAAACCGAGACCCAGATTGTCGAGGCCTCTCTGCTCACTCAGCCTCCTCCCTGCTGGCTGCACTCAAGCTGTTGCTGCCACCACCTTTCAGCCGTGATGCTAACCAGCCTCCTGCCTCATGGACGCTGATTCAATTAGCCAAGGTGCCCACCTCCTGCCAGGGCCATTTATAAAGTCAGCAGGGGCAGCTGGAGATCTTAGGGAGGGAGGGGTTGGGAAGAGAGGGGAGGGAGATCAGTGAGCTGGGAGGGGAAGATAGAGGTATGAGGGGGATCTGGGAAGGGGAGTCTCATCTGATTAGGCATCAGGTTGGCTTCTCCCCTGGTGGGCTGTATGTTACTGGCCTGCCTCACTCCTCAGCTCCCAGGCCCATCCCATGCCAGCCAGTGCAGAGCAAGACCATCTATCTCCAGGCTCCAGCCAGGCCTGCCTTTTTCCTCTGTGCTCCCTGCCAGCCCTCTTCTTTTCTATTTATTATTATTATTCTACAATGTATTTATTTTTAATTGGAGGATAATTGGTTTACAATGTTGTGTTGGTTTCTGCATACATCAACATGAATCAGCCATGCGTATACATAGGTCCCCTCTCTCTTGACCCTCCCTCCTTCTCCCACCCCATATCACCCCTGTAGGTTGTCACAGACCACCAGGTTGAAAGAATACTCTTCCCGACACCAGACCCTAGATCTCTGGGCCAGAGGCGGCCAGCAGGTTAGGGAGGGAGAAGCAGGGTCTGAGGGATCTGTAGGGGAGCTGGAGCCCATAGCTGTTAAGTAATTCTGAGGCCTGCAGCCTGGGACTGGCTCAGCCTTGGGCTTCGGTGTCTGATCAGAGAGGGCTGGGTGGTGCCTGAGGTGTGCCTGAGGGGACTACAGCTTTTGGGTAATAATAATGTTCTTGAGTTTGTACAGCTTTCCTTTATTTATAAAGTGCTGTGGGGGCAGTTAGGTGTAGTTGGTTAGACACACATACTGTAGCCTGTAGAGTGTGTGAAAGTGAAAGTGTTAGTCCCTCAGTTGTGTCTGACTCTTTGCGACCCTGTGGACTGTAGCCCACCAGGCACCTCTGTCTATGGGATTGTCCAGGCGAGAATACTGGAGTGGGTTGCTATGCTCTCCTTCAGGGGATCTTCCTGACCCAGGGATCAAATCCAGGTCTCCCGCATGGCAGGCAGATAACCCGCATTCAGATTCTGACACTGCTCCTGCTGGCCATGTGTCTTCAGGTGACTTCTCTGTGCACCTGTTTCCACATCTGTAAAATGGAGAGAGTATGTTTCTCAGAAGCTTCTTGTGAAGACTGAATGGATGGATACACAGCTCCTAGACTGGTGCTGGGACTACAGAGCTCTGTCTTCTCTACGACCTTCTTTTACCTCCCAGGGGCTCTGACAGGTGGGTAGGCAGAGATGTCGTTTCATAAGCCAGAGGCTGGAGGCCCAGAGAAGCTAAGTCGTTTAGATTTGGGGTGAACTCAGGCTTCATTGACATGGGAGGACCTGGCTGGGATTCTGATGAGAATGAAGAAAACCAGAAGAGCATTCAAGGAGAGGACAAGGAACAACATCAAAAGCCTTACAGCCCCTGGCTAGGTGGTTCCTAGTCGGCGGGCTCCATCCACCTGGGCAGAGCGGAGCTGGCCTGCGCCATGAAGCCCAGGAATGGAAGCGCTTGGGAGGAAGTTTCTTCCTAGACTAGAAGGCCTGTGGCTTGAGGCAAGGTGGAGGGCAGAAGCCACAGAGGAGATGGCCTCCCCCTATCTGAGTTGCTCCATCCCTGCTGTGGCCTGGCAGCTGGCACACCTGGGTGTGGCGGCAGGCTTCAGCTGGGTAGAAGCACCTGGGGGGCCAGTTAGCACAGCCTGCCAAGGGGCGAACATGTTGTGATCACGCAGCCCCGGGGCCACTGCCCTGCAGGAGCAGGAGGAGGCTGGCAGGGGGTAGGCAGGAAGGAGGTCCGGGGTCTCTCCCACTGGACTGCAAATGTGCTATGGGCAGGATTCGTTTCTTTTCTTTTTTTCTTAAGTTTATTTGGCTGCTTGGGTCTTAGTTGCAGCATGCTGGATCTTTGAGTTTTGGCATGTGGGATCTAGTTCCCTGACAAGGGATCAACCCTGGGCCCCCTGTGTTGGGAACACAAATTCTTAGTCAGTGGACCACCTGGGAAGTTCCAGGATTCATTCTTAACTTAATTCATCCTTGTACTCCCATTACCTAATGCACTTCTAGGCACGAGGTAGGCGCAGATTAACTATTTTAGGATGGAAAGAATAAATGAAGCCCACTTTACTTGGGGGTGGGGGTGGACACAAATGGTTTGTGGAGCCCTGAGAGGACTCCCCCTCCAGAAAGTTTCCTTCACGAACTCCAGGAAGCCTATCATCAGTGTTTTGGTCCAATTCCTCTTCCCCAAACCTCTCCCAGCAAAGCTCTTTTATTTATTTATTTTTATTAGAAAAGAACATGATGCTGGGAAAAACTGAACACAGGAGGAGAAGGGGATGACAGAGGACGAGATGGTTGGATGGCATCACCGTCTCGATGCACATAATTTGAGCAAACTCTGGGAGACGGTGAAGGACAAGAAAGCCTTGTGTGCTGCAGTCCATGGGGGTGGTAAAGAGTAGAACACAACTGAGTGACTGAACAACAACAGCAACAATGGAAATTTTATGTTTCAACTTTTCATTTTATTTTTTAATTTATTATTTTGGCTGTGAGGCTGGTGGGATGTCAGTTAGTTCCCTGAACAGGGGTTGAACCCTGGTCATAGCAGTGAAAGCCTGAAAGCCCGAATTTCTAACCAGTTGGCTACCAAGGAACTCCCCAGGCCTCTTTTAAAATGCATTTGCCCTGGGGCAGGTCTTCGAGGGACCCACTGACCATTCTTGGGAGAGAGAGTGTGGAAGGAGCTGGCCTGGGAATGTAGAAGGAGGTCCCTGTGGTGGCAGGAAGGAGTGCTGAAGGGGAGAGGCCTGGCCTGAGTCTGGAGTCATGGGCTGGTTGGTGCTATGCAAGCTGGCAGCCAGGCCTACAGGTGCAGGAGGCACAGGCTGGCCTTGGGCATGGGACAAACTTTTTTTATTACTTAAATTTATTTGTTTTTAATTGCTTTACAATATTGTGTTGGTTTCTGCCATGCATCGACATAAATCAGCCATAGGTATACATATGTCCCCTCCCTCCTGAACCTCCCTCCCACCTCTCACCCCATCCCATCCCTCTGGGTTGTGTCAGAGCAACTGGTTTGAGCTCCTTGCGTCATACGGTAAATTCTCACTGGCTATCTGTTTTACATATGGTGTATTTTACATATGGTGGTATTTGGACCCCATGGACTATAGCCCACCAGGGTCCTCTGTCTCTGGAATTCTCCAGGTCAGAATACTTGAGTTACATATAGTAATGTGTATGTTTCCATGCTACTCTCTCAATCGTCCCACCCTCTCCTTCCCTCACTGTGTCTGCAAGTCTGCTCTCTATATCACTTCTTGGCAGACCAGACTCTGACTAGAACCCTGAATTGACGGGTTTCTCCCTATTTCTGTCCCCTGTCTTCCTGGGCTACCTCTCCATGCCGCAGCCTCACTCCCCCAAAGCCAGGACCCTGGGATGCTGGGGCGAGGGGTGCAGAGGGGAGTGTGGAGCTGAGAAACCCCCGTCTGCTGACACTTCTAGGACCAGAATGTCTGAGCCAGAAAAGGGCCTTAGCTCTCCTCTTGCCTGAGTCCTTATCTTCCACTTAAAGAAACTGAGGCCAAGTTAATTTTTAAATCCCTCTCAGATGTATTTACATTTTATTAAAATTTGTTTATGGTTGTGCTTAAGCCACAGGAACAAATAATTACTGTTGACACTGGCGACACCCACAGGGAGATCATGTTTGGCCTTTTGGGTAGATGGGGAGGGACAAAGCGGAGGGGCCTCCTGAGTCCCTTACTCTATTATTTCTGAGCAAGGCTTTCTTTCCTTCTCCAATGTCACTGTGGCAAGTCCTCAAGCAAATGCCCTGGGGTATGAGCCAGAGGCCCAGATTAATCAAGGGCAGTATAGCTTAGACTTGCTTTTGAAATGTGGTGCTTGGAGAAGACTCTTGAGAGTCCCTTGGACAGCAAGGAGATCAAACCAGTCAATCCTAAAGGAAATCAACTCTGAATATTCACTGGAAGGACTGATGCTGAAGCTGAAGCTCCAATACTTTGGCCACCTGATGCGAAGAGCCAACTCATTGAAAAAGACTGATGCTGGGAAAGACTGAGGGCAGGAGGAGAAGGGGGAAACAGAGGATGAGATGGTTGGATGGCATCACCAACTCAATGGACATGAGTTTGAGCAAACTCTAGGAGATAGTGAAGGGCAAGGAAGCCTGGCCTGCTGCAGTCCATGGACTGAACAACAGCAAACTGCTTAGACTGAGGCTGTTTTTGTTAATTTTCTGCTGGTTACCTCCCTGGTCTGTACAGAAAGGGCCGCTCTGTGAGCCTGTTCCCTTTCTGGTTTCCTCCAATAACTATACCCCACTCCCCCGCTAGTCCTTCTCCCATGGTATCCTTGACCCTCATCCTCAGGGGCAGCTCTCCTGCCTAGACAGCTCCAGAATGGGGTGCAGTTGCCACTTCTGGTGCCCAGGCTTCTGTTACACCTATAGACAGAAAAGACTTGATCCATGAGTGAGGATAAGGTTAGGGCAGGGGAGAGGCTGATGGAGGGTGGAGAGGCAGGTAGGATTAGAGTAGGGGGGAAGATGTGGACAAGAGAGGAAATGAACTGAGATGGAGAGTGGGTGGGGAAGCAGAGGTTCCAGTGGGGTGGGAGGAATGGATGGAGGAGTTATTTAGGGTAGCTTCCAGAACAACAGCTGGGGTAAGACCACCCTGCCTGGTCACCGGGGATGGAGAAACATCAAGAAGCTGCAGCTTTTGAAAAGCAGAGTGGTTGGTGAAGCCAGGTTCCTGTGCTGCTGGGTGCCCTGGGAGGTTGGTTGTTTCAAATCTGGGGTTATGCCTGAGAACCAAAGAGAAAAGCCCTGGTTCTCTCCAGGAATGTTGGCTGAGGAGGAGTGGGAACCTGGCTGGCTCTGGGATGGGAGATGGTGCTGGAGGAGGGATCAAGGGGATCAGGGGAGCACGGCCAGGCAAGGTGGGCTCCGTTGCAGAGTAGGGGCATAGAGCATTCAGCAGGCTTTTGTGGGCAAAGGCTGGGAGGCTTGTGTTGATCTTGTAGAAGTCAGATAGATCACTCAGAACCCGGCATCCAGTGTGCATCCAGTAGGGCCAGCGCAGACAGAACTGACAAGCCAAGCCCATCCTGAGCCTAAGACAGAGCTCGGGCCACCTTTCTGTGGGTTGTTTGGACCTTCAGACTTTGTCAGACGCCTGACAGCCAAACTGAGCTCTCCTGGTCCTGCTTTCTGTTTCGGCTCACCCAGCACAGGATCCTTCTTCCCAGTAGACAAGACAGATGTGCCTCCTTAAAAAAAGATTAAAAAAAAAAAATCCCTTTGAGTTTGTTGATGGTGAAGGCAGCAAGGACAGCCGTGGTGCAGAGGGCTTGGTGCCTGGGGCATCTTTTCTTGTTCAGTATCTCTGTGTCTTTATCCTCCATCTGTCTATAAAGAGGTATGCTAGATGAGCACTGAGCCAGGAGCTCTAATCCCAGCTCTGCCCTAACTGGCTGTGGGCTGTGGGATGCTGGGCAAGTCTCTTTCCCTCTCTGGGCTTATTCTTCCATGTGGAAGATGATAGAGCTGGATTAGAAGAACTTCAATGTCCCCCTTAACTCTATAGTCCTTTGTTTTGGGGAAATCTTCAGGACAGCAAGGAAGCAGAAATGACTTTGACAAGAGGGAGTGTAGAAAATACAGCTTCAAAGTCTTAATTTAATGTGTAGTGGGACCTACTGCTGGGATTCAAAAATGTCTGGAGAACTGGTGAGAATGGGTGAGAGTGGGTCCCATCCTGTGAGGGACAGAGGAGCCTCTTAGGAGAGGACTTACCTTATAGAAGGGGATGGCATTGCAGAATCTCTGTGCATGCTTGTGCAGGTTGAGCAGTGAACAACTCTAGGAGGTGCCATTTATAATGAGGGCTCAGGTGAGCCTGACATGCTTGACCGTGGAATAAAGCACAAGCTGTCGGAGAGATGGGGTGCTCTGAGGACTGTAGAGTGTCTACAGGGCCATTGTGTACAATGGCACAGGCTGTGCACTGTACAAGTGCAGGCAGCACCATTCACAGAGACCACAGTGGAGCCATCTATCTTGAAGACTTGTCTCTCAGCATCCCTGATTTCACCTAAAGCACTGGCTGCATGGTTAGGCATTTCTAAAATGGAGGTTGAAACAGAGAAGGGAGAGGGAGAGTTTCCTTGTTTTGCTACAGGTTGCCAAGCACTGTCAGCAGATCCAAGGGCTCAGTGGCTTAAGGTTTTCTTTTTTTTTTTTTTTTGCCATTTACAACATTATGGATGGACCTGGAGCGTACTAGGCTGAGTGAAATAAGTCAGACAGAGAAAGACAAATACTTTATGTTATCACTTATATTTGGAATCTAAAAAATGAAACAAATGAGTGAATATAACAAAACAGAAACTGACTCACAGATACAGAGAACAGATGAGTGGTTATTAGCCGGGAGAGGGAAGTGGGGCGGGGCACTACTGGGGTAGGGGATTAAAAGGTTACAAGCTGCTATGTATACAGTAGACTAGTCACAAGGATATATTGTACAGCACCAGGAATAGAGCCAATATGTTAAAATCACTTTAAATGGAGTGTGATCTATATTGAATTACTATGTTGCACACCTAAAACTAATGTAATATTGTAAACCAACTACATTTCAGTATTTAAAAAGTGCAGAAGCGGAAGACATAGGCGCGGTGGTCTCAGTAGGGGTGGTGTCAGTGCCGGAAGACAGAGAGCCAGCACCTGAGACAGCTGTGAGCAACACCTGGGAGGCACTTTCCATGGACTAGGGTCCTTCATCAGCAGATGCCTGCACAGGCTGTGAAATCCTGCTTCCCCTTACCTGGGTTTCCCTGACAGCTCAGTTGGTAAAAAATCTGCCTGCAATGCAGGAGACCCCAGTTCTATTCCTGGGTTGGGAAGATCCCCTGAAGAAGGCAAAGGCTACCCACTCCAGTATTCTGGCCTGGAGAATTCCATGGACATATATAGTCCATGGGGAAGCAAAGAGTTGGACACGGCTGAGTGACTTTCACTTTCACTTTCCCCTTACTTGGAAGCTGGCTGCAGAGCTGTCCCTCAGTCCATCCACTTCTTCCCTCTCCCTGGTCCCAAGTTGGGCTCACCCTCATTCAGATATTAGGAACCTCTGTCTCCAAGTCTAAACCATCCCTGTTCTGTATGGCTGTCTTTCCTGCTTCTCTCAGCTGTAGGCCTGGTCCACTTAGTTCTTTTCACAAAAGGAATCTTGAGAAGAAGACTATAGATTTTATTATTTATTTGTTTTTAAAATTTTTGGCTATACCCTGGGACATGTGGGACCTTTGTTCCCTGACCTGGGATTGAACCCACATCCACCGCGTTGGAAGGCAAAGTCTTAATCATTGGACCACCAGGAAAGTCCCCAGAAGGAAGACGACAGTTTTAAGGAAGTCACAGTCAGCTGTGGAGGCTGCTGTGTCACATTAGGCCACATTGTGTCAAGCACGTGGGTGTGGGTGTGTTTGGGGGTGTTGTGACCATGGTGCCTCTCTGGGGCACAGGGCTTCCTTGAACCCAGGGCATTCCATATTCTCTCTGTTGGTCTCCAAGAAGTGGGTGTTGTTTATAGTTTACAAATGAGGAAACTGAAGTTCAGATTTGAGTCTTGCCCAAGGTCAGCAAGCTCCCATGTGTCTGTGTTGGACTCAGTCAAGCCCTCCGCAGCCTGCCAGAGCTTTCTGCATGGTGGGGTGGCGCCAGGCAGCTGCCTTCCAATGCTACTCACTGCAGTTCCTGCAAGGAAGTCATCTCTTTGTGACTTGAAGATTTTCAAGAGACAATGTGGCAGAGTGGAAAGAGAACTAGGTCCTGGACTTGCCCCTGACAACTGTGCTACCTTAGGCAAATTGCATCCCAGAGAAGCAAATGGCAATCCACGCTAGGACCGTTGCCTGGAAAATCCCATGAACAGAGGAGCCTGGTGGGTTACAATCCATGGGGTTGCAAGAGTGGGACATGACTGAGTGATTAAACAACAACAAAATAGGGTTAATAATATCCATTGACTCCATGGAGTTGTTGGGCAGCTTAAATAAGATCATGAGAAGTGAATGGGAATTGTGTGTTTCTATTCAATCATAAGTCATTATTATCTTCAAGGGTAACCCGTGGGAGTGTGTGTACATGCTCAGCTGCTCAGTCACCCTGACAGTCAGGACAAAGCCAAAATAAGCCTCAGTGGGGGACATGAGAGGTCATGGTGGCTGATACAGCTTCCTCAGTAATCAGAGAGTTGAACTGGGCTTCAGAGAGGGTGTGGCTATAGGCTGTGTGATTTGAGGGCCTGACTTTCACCTATGTGCTCATTTGCAAGAGTATCCTTCTATCCTAGCACCTGCAGAGGCCAAGAGGCTAGTCCTTCCCTCATAGCAAGCCCCCCACAAGGAGGCTTGCACTCCCTCCAACCTTGATCCTCCTCTTCCTCTACTTTTTTTCTTCCCCATAGCACAGACCGGCATCTGACATTCCAAACATTTTATTCATCTTTTGTTTATTGTTCCCCTCCCCCCAAAAGAAAGTAAACTCTGCAAGGGTGAATATATTAATCTCTGGTTCACTTTGTATCCCCAGAACCAAGAACACTGAGTTTTCACAGGTGCTTGATCAATATCTGAATGAACGGAAAAATACATCTCCCACTCTCAACGCAAACACACACACAGACACACTAATACCTCTATCCAGACCAAATTTCTGGCTCTCATCTCTTTCCGGCTAGAATAATCCTTGAAAGTTTCACTAAATGCACGACCGCTTTGTAGAGGTCTTTGCATTTTATAAGGGAGGCCTCTAGAAATGATGGTCTTCCCTGGTGATTCAGATGGTAAAGAATCTTGCTTTCAGGGCTGTGCAAGTGCCCTGAGGCTTGCCCTCTGGGCTTGCCTGCCTCCTCCTCCACCCAGTGCCTCAAGAGTCACAGAGCTCCCAGGTCTCACTGAAGGAGACCCTGGGGAGCCAAGCCCTTGGCAGACCACCAGCTGGAAATATTCTCTGAGCTGGCAGGAGGAGGGAGGCTGTGGAGTTGGCAAGCTCTGGACAAACCAAGATTAGTGAGGAATATGGTGTTTGCTCACCCAGCATGGCTCATTACCCAGCCCTAATCTGGGTAATTTCTCTCTCTCTCTCTCTTTTTTTTTTTTTTGCACCAAGATTTGGAGGGAGCAGTGTAGCCCTGTGGAGTAATGGGGGTCATTCAGCAATAGAAAGTCAAAGCTTGGGATAGTGTTGTGTGGAGAGGGGAGGATGTATCCCTCCGTCATTCCATCCTAGAGTCTTTTCTAGGCAAAAGACCAGGTAAGAGGTGAGAAAATAAAATGACATATTCCTGCCTCAAGGAATTTGGTGGGGGAGATGGGCATATACTCAAGGCGAAGTGCTGGGAAATGGGAAGGTGGGGGATTGCTACAGATACAGACTGGAGAACCGGGCACCCAACTAGAGGAAGGAGACATCAGGGAAGGCTTCCTGGGGGAGGTGATGCAGCAGCAGTACACTATCCTTCGGAGGAGAAAAGGGTGCTTCAGGCCAAGAGACAGAGTGAGATTAGCTAAGGAAAGGCTGCCTCACAACCGAAAGGACTCCACCTCAAGACAGGACCCTGAAGACGGCATCGTGGGCTTGGAAGGCATGGCAAGGAGGGGACCCAGAGCTGGCATTCTCTGACAGCTGTGTTCCTCATGGGCAGACCCAACAGGATTAAGGGACAGAGAAGGCTCTAGAGAAGGGGAGGGAATGTCATATAGGGACGAGAGGGCTGCCAAGGCCCCACGACTACAGACCGGGAGGTTTCCCTCCGAGGATGCTCCTCCAGCGTGTTTGCGCAGCAGCTGCAGTAAAAGCAACGGTAACCATTGTTGATGGAGCAGTTCTAAGCGCCTCCTATGGATGAACTCGTGCATCTGCACAAAGGCCCTTGAGGTAGAAGCCATGGTTATTGCAGACCAGGAAACCGAGGCCGAGCTGTTACTCAGGGTCACATGGCTAGCTCGAGGAAGCAGGCATCTGATCCCCCCACAGTGTGCCCCAGGGTCCACGCTCTTAGCTCTGGAGGTGCGGCGGCGGGTGTGAACCTGCTGCCTGGCAGCGCACCGTGCAGGCACTGCACATGCTCGCCTCCATATCGGAACCCTCTACCCTGCTGACGAGTCTTCTCTATTCAAGTGCCCAGTCTCCTCCTTGCCTGTGATTGCAGACCCTCCAGCAGAGGTGAGGTGGTAGAGACAATCGTCCCTGGTGGCGGGAGATGGGGATACTATCATCTGTAGCATTTGCTGATTTCCACGGTGTGCGTATTTCCACTCTGGCCGCTTTCAGCTATCACTCTGACATCAATCGGCTTGTAAAACTCCTGAAAATCTCACCATCAGCTCTCAGCACAGGCCATCTCCAGTTCTCCAGTGCAATAGCCCTCCTTCTTCCCGACACTGCCTGAAGCTGTGCCGCCCCCCGCCCCCCAACACCCCCATCTCCTTTCCCCTGCCACCTCTCAGCGTGTCTGATTAGACTAGATTCACATAAACGGGTATGCTTTGAAAGTTCTCATCTTGGGAGGTTTGAAAACGGTTTTATTTCCTCCACTCAAAAAGAAATAATAATAAAAGATTCATGGAGTGCTTCCCACTATAATCATTTCCAGGAAGGGACCTTGGTGATTTAGTTCAAATCTTGGTTTTATAGATACAGAAAGTCCGCCCAGGAGTGGAGGTTCTGGCGGGAAGGCTCAGAGCCGGTGACTCACAGCCGTGGAGAATAGCCAGGTCTCAGGACTCCTGTTCCCCTGCTCCTCCTTGCGACATATCTCAGGTTCCACAGAGGTGATGCAAGGCAGATGAGAGGAAAATGCAGGATGGAGTTTGGCTTTGCCATACACCAGCCTGTGGCTTTGCGCCAGTATCTTAGACGCTTTAAGCCTGATCTTTATCATTAAAAAAATGTAGACCTTCTTAATACTTGCCCTCTGCAGCTTATAAGGGTGTTGTGGAGACCAAAGGAGATAAATGGGTAGCAGAATACATCTAAGGGAAGGAAATACAAATGGCTCTTAAATGTATATAATGATGTTCGATCACACTCAAAATAAGAGAAATGTAAATTAAAATTACTCTGGTAAATAATGTTTTCCTATCAGATTGGCAAGGGTCCAGAAATTTGATAATATACTCTAAATAGTGAAATTGTAAGGAAAAACCACTCTCATATTTCTCGTGCATGCATGCTAAGTCAGTTGCCATTTCCTTACATCTTACATCTCCTGCATTGGCAGGCGGGTTCTTTACCACCAGTGCCCCATGGGAAGCCCTCTCATATTTCTCACGGGAAGGTAAAGTGTGTAATCTCCACGGAGGTCAGTCTGGCAATAGCTATCAACATTATAAATATACATATCTTCTGACCCAGCAATTCCACTTTTGGGAATTTCAGCCTACAAATATACTTGTGTAAGTACAACAGGTCTATGTTTATGGTGTTTGTTGTAGTGTTGTTTGCAATGGGAAAAGATTTGAAACAGCATAGATGTCTCTTTAAGAGACTATGGTTGGGGACTTCCATGGTGGTCCAATGGCTAAGAATCGGCTCTTCCATTGCAGAGGGTACGAGTTCAATACTTGGTGAAGGAACTAAGATCCCACATGCTGCTCAGCATGGCCAAAAATAAATAAAAATAAATTAAAAAAAAAAAAAGAGACTATGGTCCATATGGAGGAATATTATACAACTGTAAAAAGGAAAGAGGAAAATGCTTTGTATTAAGTATAAGGCATATTGTGAAGCTCTAGAAGGATCTCTGAGGGTCTAAGAACAGTGGTCACCTGTGTGTGTGTGTATGGAGGGGTAGTGAGTCTGGCCTCTGGTAGGGTAGGAGATGGATAACAGGGAGAGTCGTTGTTTGCCTCTTAAACATATACTTTTAATTTTTTGAACAATGTGAGTGTGTTAACAAAGCATGTTTGGAAATTACATGTGGTTTGGTAAACTTTAAAGCACTGGGTACATGCTAGTTATTTGGGCTATTACTTGGGTTTTACTGATATAAAAACGACCTAAGTTGCATAGCTAGGACTGGAGTCTGCAGTGGGGTGGCGGTATAAAAGGAGTTGGAGTGGGGGGTCTTTAGGTAATAAGTGTTCCTTTGTGTTTTAGAGGACAGCAACTGGTGGGCGTGGCATGGTGGGTTGAGAAGTTGGTGATGAGGACTGAGGTTCCCACCCAGATTGATCAGTTTGGCGGTTGTTGGTCACAGCTGAGCTGTCTAATGCACACAACCTGCAGCTCACTCGGGTGGTGGTGCCAAGGCTCCATAGTCGGCCAAGGAGTGTGGGCTCCAGAGCTCTGGCTGAGAGAGGCACACTTGGCTGGAGAAGGGCTTCCTTGTTGAGTTCTTCCCATGTGCTGGGCAGGTATGAGTGCACTACCTAGTTAGCCCCCCTGAATTAACCCTTTAAACCTTCTCCCCAGAGACTTCCCTGGTGGTCAGGTGGCCAAGACTTTGTGTTCCCAATTCAGGGCACTCGAGTTCGATCCTTGGTCAGGGAACTAAGATTCCACGTGCCACAGCTAACACCCAGCACTGCCAAATAAATAAATAGTCGGATGTGACTGAGTGACTAACACTTTCACTTTTTCAAGCTTCCCTGGTGGCTCAGATGGTAAAGAATCCGCCTGCAATACAGGAGACCCCGGTTCAATTCCTGGTTCGAGAAGGAGCGTGGAGGGCTATAGTCCATGGAGTCGCAAAGAGCTGGACTTGACTAAGTGACTAACAACAAATAAATAAATATTAAAAAAATCCTCTCCCCAATCTTCTTTCACATCTTGAAGCAGAGGTGGGTACTGTGATTATCTTCATTTTACAGATGATAAGACTGAGGCCCCGCAAGGTCAAGCGCTGTATCCAAGGCACAGTGGTGGTGGGGCTGGGCTCTGACTCCAGTCTGGTGGTGGTGGACTGGTCCCCTCGACTACTATGGGAAATGGTCTCTTGGGAGAAGACCCTGGGCTTCCGTGCCTTCTCCCTAGTACTGCCTAGTACTCCCTAGTACTGCCTAGTACTCCCCTAGTACTGCCCCTAACCTCAGCCCTCTTTGTCGCCCCTCCCTCTGCCCCTGGATTAGAACACCACCACTGGATCTGCTAAGGCACCCCTGATTTTCTGTTATGCTGTGCTCAGCTGCTCAGTCTTGTCCGACTCTTTTGTGACCTTGCGGACTCCAGCCCACCAGGCTCCTCTGTCCATGGAATTTCTCAGGGAAGAATGCTGGAGTGGGTTTCCATTTCCTTCCGAGGGATTGGGATCGAACCTGCTGTGTCTCTTGTGTCTCCTGCGTTGACAGGCGGATTCTTTACCGCTTAGCCACCAGGTGGGGATAAACATCACCAGCAGGAGGGCTCCTTTGTTTCTACTGGATCTCATTTCAGGAGCACAGCATGGGCATGGTCCCAGGGCTGCTCTGTCCCATGTTCTGTTGCTTCTCTCTCCTCTCAGAGGGACATTGAGCATCCCCCACCCCTTTATAATATCCCTGACATCCCAGAAACAAATCTGAGCAGACAGAGGCCTCTTGTCAATTAGAGTGAGGCAAGGGCCTTGCTATCTGTGGCGGGATCTGGCAGAGAGGCGGGGCTGCCCCTGCAAAGTGCGACCATCATGTCTCCAATTAAAGTTGTGAAGATTCATCTTCTAACCCAGCCCCTTTCAGAAATTGACATTTATTAGGTTGTCAAAGCTGATTTTTCTCCCTGGCCCTTTCCTGCCCCCAACTGTGTGTGTGTCTTTGTACAAACACGCATGCAACTGAATACCTATTTTTAAAAATTAAAGGTGTAGTATTCAGGGACTTCCCTGGTGGTCCAGTAGTTAGGACTCTGTGCTCCCAGTGCAGAGGGCGCGGATTCAATCCCTGGTCGGGAACTAAGATCCCACGTGCTGCAACAAAGTACCTCTGTGCCTAGGACTCAAAGATCCTGCAGGCCACAGTGAAGCTCCCACGTGCCGCAACTAAGACCCGGCACAGCCAAATAAATAAATCCATGTTTAGAAAAAAAGCTTCAGATGAGCCTTGCGTTCATTTAGGAAAAAAAAAAATGTGGCATTCAAACCTACTGGACATTTGGCTTCTTGATTCCTAATAGAGTGGAAGGCAAAGGGCCTGTGGGGAGGGGCGTGCCCCATAGAGGAAGAGGAGGGGCCTGAGATGATGGTAGGCCCATCATTTGGGGGTGATGCCAGCCTCCTGTAGAGACAAAGGACTTTAGAAGTGCTCCATCCTACTCCTCCATGTGCCCCCCAAACCTGGAATTCCTCTACTGGGGAATTACTCTTGTGAATATAAAGTAAAATAGGGGTCCCTACAAAGGAAATGATGGCACCCCACTCCAGTACTCTTGCCTGGAAAATCCCATGGACAGAGGAGCCTGGAAGGCTGCAGTCCATGGGGTCGCTAAGAGTCGGACACGACTGAGCGACTTCACTTTCACTTTTTACTTTCATGCTCTGGAGAAGGAAATGGCAACCCACTCCAGTGTTCTTGCCTGGAGAATCCCAGGGACGGGGAGCCTGGTGGGCTGCTGTCTATGGGGTCGCACAGAGTTGGACACGACTGAAGCGACTTAGTAGCACAAAAGAAATGCATTAAATCACTAATATCCCAGAAGCACAGAATTCAGAGCCTGAAGATAGTTCTATCTTCCCTTGTAGAGGGGGCTTTCCTGATGGCTCAGATGGTAAAGAATCTGCCTTCAGTGTGGGAGACCCAGGGTCTATCCCTGGGTCAGGAAGATCACCTGCCGAAGGGCATGGCAACCCACTCCAGTATTCTTGCTTGGAGAATCCCATGGACAGAGGAGCCTGGTGGGCTACAGTCCATGGGGTCGCAAAGAGTCAACACGACTGAATGACTAACACTTTCTTTCAACACTTTTTTCTTGTAGAGAGGAAGCTGAAGTCTGGGAAGGCTGAGGGATTTACCCCAGATCACTTGTCACCCACATCCTTTGACTCCAAGCTCAGTGTATGTGTGTGTGCTCAGTCATGTCTTTGCAACCCCACAGACTGTAGCCCACCAGGCTTTTCTGTTTTTGGGGTTTTCCCAGCAAGAATACTGGAGTGAGTTGCCATTTTCTCCTCCAGGGGATCTTCCTGACCCAGGGATCGAAGCCAAACCTTGTAAATTGGTAGACACATTCTTTACCACTGAGCCACCAGGGAAGCCCCCAAGCTCAGTGGGATGAAGTTTATCAGATCAGTTTTCTTTGGTGACTAGAACGGGGCTGGCTGTATGTAGGCCCTGTCCCCAAATGAAGGAAGACCAAGGAGGCAGGTGGGATGGAGTGTGATAGAGAAAAGGTATAGAAAAGCAAGAACAACGTGATGACCATTTTGCTATGTCATATTCTAATTGTATGTGTTGTCATTTTCATTTTATTCATTTTGAACTTATGATTCATGACACCACAGGCAGCTCTATAGTGGTGAGCTGGGCCTGGCTTTCTTTGAGACTGTCTTCATCCCCCATCACTACCTTTGCTATTTTTGCCATGATTTTAGTCCACTTTTATTAATATGTCATACTATTTTTCTTTAAATGAACTCCTTTTCAACTTTATTTATTTAAAAATGAAGCTTTGTTTTACTATTGTGCAAGGAAAACCAGTTATCACTTGCCAGAAATAGATGGTAATCATCAAAATAAATATAATGAGATCAAAACAAGGTTATTAAAATTTAGTTAGCTGCCTTTCCTGCCAAAAGCCCTTAGCCTGAGGCCTGTTTTTTCTTTGTAAAGAGGAAAATTAGCAAGTGTTGGAGAGGCATTACAGCCCTGCTAGCCCCAGATGAGACCTTCTCGAGGTAATCAGGATCTGTGTTACTTTCCTAGGGTTGCCACAAAGTGGATGTCTTAAAGCAACAGAAATTTGTCATCTGACAGTTCCGGAGACCAGAAGTTCAAAATCAAGATGTCAGCAGGGCTGTGTTCTCTTCTGAAATTTTAGGGGAGAATCTTTCCTTGCCTCTTAGAGCTACTGGTGTCTGGCTGGCCAGCCCTACTGTTCTTTGGTCTGTGACTGCATCGCTCCCATCTCTGCCTTTGTTGTCCTGTGGTCTCCTCCCAGTATCTCTGTCTCCCATGCGCATCTTATAAGGACAACAGCCGTGCTGGATCAGGGTCCATCCTACTTCAGGATGATCTCATCTTTTTATTTGTTTATTTGGCTGCCTCGGGTGTTAGTTGTGGCACATGGGATCTTTCATTGTGGTGCACGGACTTTCTCCTTGTGGCTCGTGGACTTAGTTGCTCTCTGGCAAGTGGGATCTAATGTGCGTGCCCGACATTGCAAGGCGGAGACTTAATCACTGGACCACAGAGAAATCCCGGTATGATCTTGTCTTAACTAACTACATCAGCAATAACCCCACTTCCAAATCAGGCCACACTCTGAGGTCCTGAGGGTTAGGACATCAATGTGTCTTTTTGGGAGACACAATTCTTCCCGTTACAGGGTCTTTGAAAGAGAATCAAAAAAGGAGAACCACATGATTGACCATCATGTGGTCAATGCCCTTGAATGCCTGTCCAAGGGTCAGCAGTGGAACTTGACCCACAAGTGGGGAAATAATGCATTAAGAGTGGGTGGGAAGGCTGTGAGGTGATCCCTGCTTCTCCTTCTGGATGGAGGAACAAGGGATTCTCTTAGCTTTCAGGAACAGGTGGTGTTCTTGAGGTCTAAATGGGCCTTTGATAAGTCAGCTCTGGGGCCAGTAGGTGCCCCAGGGTTGAGGTGGAAGTGTTTTATAAAGGACCCTCAACCATTTCCCTACCCCCAGCCCCCGGGATCCAAAATTATCATCACAGAAATCTCCTTGCAAGCAGTCAAAGTTTACTGAGATCCTATTGAGTGCAAAGCCCAGTGGTTCCGGAAGTTGCCTGGGAGTGTCTGGTCTCCTGGACCAGCCACTGGGTAGCACTGGGCAGAAGGACAAATGGGAAGGGCCAAATGGGTGGGTGAGTTGGGCGGGGCTGGGACGGGTATTAGATGCTGTGGCTTCTAGGATGGAGAGGAAGCTGCCGGCCCAGAGAGTTTCCCAGAGGCACGGGTAGGAGAACTGTATTGGATACCACACCGTGAGCAGAAGTGGAGAAAGCGCTGAAGCTCTACTGTGTGGAGGAGGGGGAGACTGACAGCTGTTCTGCCAGGTGGTGACAGTGCTAAGGAGGAAAATCTAGCACGCTAAGAGGACAGGGAAGAAGGTTCGTGACAGACAGAGCAACAGGCGTAGAGGTGGAACAGCAGAGGCCCGCAGGGCTGGAGCAGAGTGACCAGGAAGAAAGAAGCAGGAAAGGAAGGTAAGAGGTTGGCAGGGGTGGGGGGTTGCACCAGGTCTTGAGGGGGCTGGTGATTCCATGCTGGTGAAGATATTGTATTTTATCCTAAGTGTCAAGGCAGGATTCTGAGCGGAGAAATCAGTCATCTGACAAATTTCAAAGAGATCACCCCACTGCTGTGTTGAGAATTGACTCGGGCAAGCAGAGCAGTAAGCTTGAGCAGTAAGTAACCCCGATAAGGTGATGCTGGTGTCGACCAAGGCGATGGTAGGAAGGTGATAGTGAATGGTGAGAAATAACTGGATTTTGGATACTCTTTAAAAGTAGATCCAGTGAGATATCCTGATTGGATGAGTGATGAGAGAGACGTGTCCAGGTGGGCTCCAAGGTGTTGAGGCCTGAGCTGCTGGGAGGATGGGATTGCGGTTTCTGGAGATGGACAAGGTTGTAGCTTGTGTGGGTCTGGAGGGGAAATCAGGGGTAGGTTAAGGTGAAGATGGGACTTTCAAGTGAAGATGCTGGGTGGGCAGATGCAAAAATGAGCCGGAAACTTAGGGAGGAGTTTGGGCTGGAGATAGAAATTTATGTTAGCAGCATTTAGATGGCATTTTAAAGCCATGAGATAACGAGATCACTTAGAATGTGGGTGTTTATAAAAAAAAGACAAGAAGGAGAAGGATTGATCTCTGGGGCGCTGCAATCAGAAAGGCTATGAGGACAGATAAGCAAAGACAACAGAGAGAGGGCAGCTAGGGAGCTGAGAGAAGCACCAGGAGAGAGACTGGCTGTCCTGGAAGCCTTGGGAAGCCAGCGTTTTGAGAAGCGGGTGGTCCATTGGTTACTGCAATGTTGCTGATGGGTAGGACACGGTCTTAGGAGGAGAAGCAGAACAGCAGATCCAGTGGTGGGAGCCCCCGAAACCCTCTCCTGGTCACTTCCCTTTTCTCAGAGGAATAAGAATCACAGTTGAGGGGGGAGGTGGGAGGGGGTGGTGTTGGAAGTTTGAAGACAGGAGCGAAAGTGGACTCAGGAAAGGATGTAGTGTTTGTGCCAAGGGTCACTTTGATGGGTGGCAACTCCAGGATTTCTTTTTTTAAAGCTTTTTTTAAAAGAAAAATTTATTTTTTAATTGGAGGAAAATTGCTTTATAATGTTATGTTGGTTTCTGCCATACAACAATGCAAATCAGCCATAATTCTATGTGTGTATCTCTCCTCCTTCTTGAGCCTCCCTCCCCTCTCCCTATCCCACCCCTCTAGATCATCACAGAACACCAGGCTTGACTCCCTGTGGCATATAGCAACTGCTCACCAGCTATCTATTTTACACACGGCATTGTGCATATGTTGGTGCTGTAGTCTGCATTTGGCCCACTCTCTCCTCCCCCCACTGTGTCCGCAAGTCCATTCTCTACATCTGTGTCTCCATTCCTTCCCTAACAATAGTTTCCTCAATACCATTCTTCTAGATTCCACACACACATATATATATATATGGTAATATACGATATTTGTTTTTCTCTTTCTGACTTACTTCGGTCTGTACAACAGGCTCTAGGTTCATCCACCTCACTAGACCTGATTAAAATTTGTTCTTGTATATGGCTGAGCATTATTCCATTGTATATGTGTACCACATCTTCCTTATCCATTCATCTGTAGATGGACGTCTAGGTTGCTTCCATGTCCTTGCTAGTGTAAATAGTGGTGTAATGAACATTGGGGTACATGTGTCTTTTAGAACTGTGGTTTTCTTAGGGCATATGCCCAATACTGGGATTTCTGGATCCTATGGCAGATTTATTCCAAGTTTTTTTTTTTTTTAAGGTATTTCCATACTGTTCTCCCTAACGGCTGTGTTGGTTTACATTCCCGCCAACAGTGTAGGAGGGTTCCCTTTTCTCCACATCCTCTCCAGCATTTATTGTTTGTAGATTTTATCATGATGGCCATTCTGACTGGTGTGAGGTGATTGTAGTTTTGGTTTGCATTTCTCTAAAAATTAATGATGTTGAGTATCTTTTCCCATGTTTATAGGACATCTGTCTGTCTTATCTGGAGAAATGTCTGTTTTAAAGAAGGTAGGGGAAGAAGAGTTGGTCAGAAGGGGAGCTTGACAGTGAACCTGCAAAGCACCCACATGAAGCTGAGAAACTTCAGTCATCCAGGTCAGAGGGAAGGGGAGCCGAAGGGGGAGAAAAATAAGGCCAACTTCTCAGAACCCCCAGGTAGGTCTTATATTAGTAGGGGAAGGGGCGGGAGGGACTTTCAGGCCAGCCAAACCATACACTCGAGAACCAGCCAACCTCTCTGTCGCTAGCTGTTTGCAGCCAGCAGAAATGCAGCTCGTGGGGTGAGAAGGAAGGGGTGGGACTGGACAGAGGGCACCAGGTGACGTGTGGCCACGCCCCCTCATCTGTCAGGACCAGAAACTCCTGAGACCCCTTCTTCTTGCTCCCTCGCCTCTCAAAGTGCCGGGTCAGACATTTAGGCAGGTTTTTCTTAGAGCATAGTTTGCATCTTTATTTTTAATTTTAATTGTATTTTATTGAAGTATAGTTGATTTACTATGTTGTGGACCTATATCTTTAAAGTAATACCTGGGCTAACCTAAATGTCTATCCGTAGAGGAATGGATATAGAAGATGTGGTGCATATATACAACGGAATATTACTCAGTCATTAAAAAGAATAAAATAATGCCATTTGCAACAACATGGATGGACGTAGAGAGTATCATACCGAATGAAGTAAGTCAGAGAAGGAGAAATATCTCCTTCTCTGATATATATATATATATCTTGATATATATATCTCAAGATATATATATCTCTTGATATAACTTATATGTGGACTCTAAAAAGAAATGGTACAAATGAACTTATTTACAAAACAGAAGCAGATTCACAGACTTACAGAACGAACTTTTGGTTGCCAGAAGAAGAATGGGGGGAAGGGATAGTTAGGGAGTTTGGGATTTGGGGGGAAGGAATAGTTATGGAGTTCTGGATCGACAGGTACACACTGCTGTATTCAAAATGGATAACAAACAAGGTCCTACTGTACAGCACACGGAACTCTGCTCACTGTTGTGCGGCAGCCTGGGTGGGAGGGGAGTTTAGGGGAGAATGCATACATGTATATGAATCGCTGAGACCGTTTGCTGTCCACCTGAATCTATCACAACGTTGTTCGTCAGCTACATCCCAATAGAAAATAAAAGTACCTTGACTAATTAAACACACACACACACACACTAGTTCAGACATGAGAGTAGTCCTGTGGGCTGTGACCTTCTTGCAAAGATGTTGCCACGACACAACATGTTCCTACTGAGCCTGTGACTCACTGTTCTCTGTGGGGGTCACTCTTTGTGTTTCAAGGGTAGACTGGATTTCTGGAAACAGCCTAAAGTCATTTTTGAACTTCCCTGGTGGCTCAGATGGTAAAGTGTCTGCCTGCAATGCGGGAGACCTGGGTTCAATCCCTGGGTCAGAAAGATCCCCTGGAGAAGGAAATGGCGAGCTACTCCAGTACTCTTGCCTGGAAAATCCCATGGATGGAGGATCCTGGTAGGCTACAGTCCATGGGGTTGCTAAGAGTCAGATACGACTGAGCGACTTCACTTTCTTTAAAGTCATTTAGACCAAATGTGGTGACTAAACTTGGGGATTAGAGTTTTTGTGGCCACCGATGAGGTTTGAAACAGAATAAAACTAGCTTTGTCTTGTTTAAAAGGGGACAATACTTCTTTTCCAGGATTTAATAAGTTACAGTGTGTAAAGTGCCTGCTGTGGTTTTTGATCTATAACAGGCATTGCATAATTGGTAATTATTAATAGTCCCAAAACAAAGATCCTGAAATGAATTGTTGAAATAAGCAATTCATCCCCAGTGTTATGGCTTTGAAGGGACAGACTTTATCAAGAATGATAAAATTTGCTGTTGGAAAAGCAGATTTATAACTCTATAATCTTATCTGTGAATTTCTTTATCAACCTTGCAAGTTGAAGGATAGAGGGCTGCATATCAGAGAGAAGAACAACTGGAGGAGATCATGGGGAGAGGAATAATGCTGACCCCTGGGTCATCTCTTGTTCAGTTACTTAGTCATGTCGGACTCTTTGCGACCCCATGGACTGCAGCAAGCCAGGCTTCCCTGTCCATCACCATCTCCTGGAGTTTGCTCTTAGGCCTGCCCTTCTCTCACACAGTAGGTCATCAGGTACCAAAGGGGTCAAGTGTGTTCTCCCCTCCCCCACTGGAGCCCTCAATGCTTCTCTCCTGGCTTGCTGATGCCAGTAGAGAAGGAAAAACTCCAGGATGAGAAATTCTTGTCTTTGGCTTAAACTTTCAATCCTTTAGGACAAGAGCAAATAATCGGAAGAAGTTAGCATGGGAGTGACTTAGAGCTTTGTGTGAGGGAAGATACGAACTCTTTTCCTGAGACCAGGTGTTGATGGTGGGAGAGGTAGCAGAAGGGCCACAGGCATTTTTGCAAAATGGGTGGGGAGGGAGGAGGCATCAGCCAATGGTCAGAAGTATGACTGCCTAATACCTTGTTTTGGGCAGAGCCAGACTTGCTCTGTGCTTCCTGTTCCAAGGGCTGCACGAGCAAGCCTCCCAGCCCAGGGCTATGCATGGTGAGGGCTCCCAGTGCTGCCTTGCTGCCACTGGGAGCAACAGGAAGTCTGAGCCCTTGTGTGGACTCTGCTCTAGCCAGGCTGGCCACTGTGGTTGTTCCCTCTCTGGACTTCAGTTTCCCATGAAAGTAAATGGTGGCTTAGGACTGTATCATTGTTTCCTGGCTCTTTTGCTGTTTCCTTGTTTTTGTTCGGCCATGCAGCGTGGCTTGTGGGATCTTTGTTCCCTGAGCTGGGACTGAACCTGCGCCTCCTGCACTGGAAGAGCTGAGTCCTAACCCCTGGACCTCCGGGGAATTCCCTCCTAGCCTTTTTGTTTTATAACTTTGATCTGTGGTAAAAAAAAATATGCTTTAAATTGAGACCCATTATATGTATTCATATTGTGTGTGTATATGAGGATAAAGATTTATTTATCTGTTATCTATTTATCTATCTGTCATCTCTCTTTATCTCTGTCTGTCCATCTATTTCTATATAGTTCCTATCTCTCTGTTTCTTGAGAACCTTGACTTATATAAACGTATACACACGCACACACATATATGCATTTGTGTATATATATGTGTGCACCTTTCTCTCCTATCTGTCTATGTTTCTACCTACCTATCATTTATCTATCTAACTGGACAAAAATCGCAAGACTTGCAGTTTGAAAAACATGAGAGTAGGTGGTCGGTAATGCACTTTCCAATTTTGCTATTTTAGGCTTATTTCGAAGCCAGTCGTTGGTTGATTGGTTGAATATGTAGCAATGGGTTACACAGGGATGTCCTTGTAGCACAGAGCATACCTCATGGTAAGTATCTTTCGACTGTAAGTTGTGACTGTTGTTCTCATCACCTGGATTGGCATCAGCACCTTGAAACCCAGTTCACTTCTCACCCTTTGGCTTTTCTCTGTAGGTACTCCTTGGTTTCTGCTGTATCCTATAATTTAAAAAAAAAGTCCATTTATTTATTTGGCTGCGTTGAGTCTTAGTTGTGACATAGGGGATCTTGGCTGTGGCTTTCAGACTTCTCTCTAGCTGTGGCATGCAGGCTCCAACGCGTGCGGGCTCAGTGGTTATGGTTTGCAGGCTTAGTTGCCCTGTGGCACGTGGGGTCTTAGTTCCCACCCCCTTGCTTTAGAAGGTGTATTCTTGACCATTGGACCACCAGGGAGTTCCCTGTATTCTGTAATTTTTGATTCTGAGATAATTTATTTCTCCAAGCTTTATTGAGGTGTAATTCACAAGTAAAATTTTAATATATTTAAAGTGTACAATGTGATGATCTGATGTATGGGATATTCCCTGGTGGCTCAGATGGTAAAGCATCTGCCTATAATGTGGTAGACCTGGGTTCAATCCCTGGGATGGGAAGATCTCCTGGAGAAGGAAAGGGCAAACCACTCTAGAACTCTTGCCTGGAAAACCCCATGGACAGAGGAGACTGGTAGGCTACAGTCCATGAGGTCGCAAAGAGTCGGACACGACTGAGCAACTTCACTTTCACATGTGATGATCTGATGTATGTATACACTGTGAAATGAGTCCCATAGTCAAGTGAATTAACACATCCACCATCTCACAGTTACCTTTTCTTTTTTTTTTTTTTTGTGAGAATGCTTAAGATCAACTCTTTTACCCAGCACATAATACAGTATTATTAATTTTTTTTTCACCAAGCTGTACATTAGCTCCTCAGAACTTATTCATCTTGTTACTTAAAACTTTCATCCTTTCCCCAACTCCTGACTTCCCTGCCCCTGGCAACCACCATTTCTACTTGCCTCTATGAGTTCCATCTTTTTTTTTTTTTTTAAGATTTTTTGATGTGGACCATTTTTAAAGTCTTTATTGAATTTGTTAAAACATTGCCTCCACTTTATGTTTTGGTTTTTTGGCCCCAAAGCATATGTGATCTTAGTTCCCAGGGAAAGTGAAAGTCACTCAGTCATGTCCGAGTCTTTGACACCCCATGGACTTAGCCCATGGAATTCTCCAGGCCAGAATACTGGAATGGGTAGCCTTTGCCTTCTCCAGGGGATCTTCCCGTTCCAGGGATTGAACCCACGTCTCCCACATTGCAGGCGGATTTTTTAGCAGCTGAGCCACAAGAGAAGTGCAAGAATACTGGAGTGGGTAGCTTATCCCTTCTCCAGTGGATATTCCCGACCCAGGAATAAAACCAGGGTCTCTTGCATCACAGGCGGTGCAACTTTACCAACTGACTGAGCTATGAGGTTCCCAGAGCAGGGATCAAACTTGTACCTCCTGCATTGGAAGGTGAAGTTTTACCCACTTCTTTTTTATCTCACATGTAAGTGATACCATACAATATTTGTCTTTCTCTGTCTATTTTGCTTGGGATAAAACCCTCCACGTTCATCTATATTATTGAAAAATGGCAGATCACCTTATTTTTTAAGGCTGAGTAATATTTAAGGCTATGGTTTTTCCTGTGGTCATGTATGGATGTGAGAGTTGGACCGTGAAGAAGGCTGAGTGCTGAAGAATTGATGCTTTTGAACTGTGGTCTTGGAGAAGACTCTTGAGAGTCTCTTGGACTGCAAGGAGATCCAACCAGTCCATTCTAAAGGAGATCAGCCCTGGGATTTCTTTGGAAGGAATGATGCTAAAGCTGAAACTCCAGTACTTTGGCCACCTCATGCGAAGAGTTGACTCATTGGAAAAGACTCTGATGCTGGGAGGGATTGGAGGCAGGAGGAGAAGGGGACGACAGAGGATGAGATGGCTGGATGGCATCACTGACTCGATGGACATGAGTCTGAGTGAACTCCAGGAGTTGGTGATGGACAGGGAGGCCTGGCGTGCTGCGATTCATGGGGTCGCAAAGAGTCGGACACGACTGAGTGACTGATCTGAACTGAACTGAATATTCCATTGTGCATATATACATGTATATGTATATATACACACACTGTGTCTTTATCCATTCATCTTTGAGTAGAGACTAAGGTTGTATTTATATCTTGGCTACTGTAAATAATACTGCAATGAACTTAAGAGTGCAGATCATTTCTTTGGTGCTTATTTCAGGAATTCTTTGATGTCTAAGCTTGAATGGTGTTTCTCTAGAGATAGTCTGTGTGATTGCTTTTTTCCAGCAAAACCACTTTAAAATAATTTTTTTGTTGTGATGCTTCCTAGCTGCTGTAAGTTTCACCCTAAATCCACAACAGGACCATTTTTGGATCAGGAGTTACAAGGGGAAACAGTGGCAGACTTTATTTTCTTGGGCTCCAAAATCACTGTGGACAGTGACTGCTGTTATGAAATTAAAAGATACTTGCTCCTTGGAAGAAAATCTATGACAAACTCAGACAGCATGTTAAAAAGCAGACACATCACTTTGCCAGCAAAAGTCCATATAGTCAAAGCTATCGTTTTTCCAGTAGTCATATATGGATGTGAGAACTGGACCATAAAGAAGGCTGAGCACTGAAGAACTGATGCTTTCGAATTGTGGTCTGGAGAAGACTCTTGAGAGTCCCTTGGACTGCAAGGAGATCAAACCAGTCAATCCTAAAGGAAATCAACTCTGTATATTCATTGGAAGGATTGATGCTGAAGCTGAAGCTCCAATTCTTTGGCCACTTGATGCAAAGAGCCAACTCATTGGAAAAGACCCTGATGCTGGGAAAGATTGAAGGCAGGAAGAGAAGGGGATGACAGAGGATGAGATGATTGGATGGCATCATCGACTCAATGGGCATGAGTTTGAGCAAATTCTGGGAGATGGTGAAGGACAGGGAAGCCTGGTATGCTGCAGTCCATGGAGTTACAAAGAGTCAGACAAGACTGAGCAACTGAACAACAACAAGAAGGAGAGACTACCCAGAGCAGAGACAGGCAGGTATCCTGACCATTGTCAGGTGTGGGGTAGTTTTATTTAGAATGAAAAGGTGTGCTTCCTTCATAGCTCAGTTGGTAAAGGATCTGGCTGCAAGAGACTGCAGGAGACCCCAGTTCAATTCCTGGGTCAGGAAGATCTGCTGGAGAAGGGATAGGCTACCCACTCCAGTATTCTTGGGCTTCCCTTGTGGCTCAGCTGGTAAAGAATCTGCCCACAATGCAGGAGACCTGGGTTCAATCCCTGGGTTGGGAAGATCCCCTGGAGAAGGGAAAGGCTACCCACTCCAGTATTCTGGCCTGGAGAATTCCATGGGCTGCCTAGTCCATGGGGTCATAAAGAGTTAGACACAACTGAGCAACTTTCACTTCACTTCAAAGGTATGCTGGCTTTGTGATGGCATCTCTCATCTGCCTCCCACCCTTCTTGAGCCCACATTTTGTCCCTTGGGCTACTCCTTTTCATGTTGATCCATTAAAACCCAAGCTCCAGGTCAACAGGGATTATCTGAACCCCCAACCCCCACCCCAGCCTGAATTTTAATCAGCACTTACCTCTTGAGATAGGGCTTTCTGATGATTTTTGACCTTTGGGGATTTTTCTTTTCCCTTAGTTCAGCTATGGATTTATGAAATTAATTTATTTTTCATTATCATATTTTTGGTGCTTTTTATTGGGAGACTTTTTTGGACATCTAGACTGTCTATTACCTGAAATAAAAGATCCTAATAGTACTTCTCAACAGAGAAATCCTACGCCTTTCTTACAAATGGATAGGAGGATACAGTTCTGGGGTTGTGAAGCCTTAAATATACAAGATGGGGCTTCCCAGGCGGCTCAGTGGTAAAGAGTCCATCTGCCAATGCAGGAGACTGAAGAGATGCAGGTTCGATCACTGGCTTGGGGAGATCCCCTGGAGAAGGAGATGGCAATGCACTCCAGCACTCCAGTTTTTGCCTGGAAAATCCCATGGACAGAGGAGCCTAGCAGGCTACAGTCCATAGAGTTGCAAAGAGTCGGACATGACTGAGAGACTAAACAACAACACAAATACACCAGATGGCTAGGATAGGGTGGAGCAGTGGATTAAACTGAGCAACTTGGAGGAGCACCTTGATTAAGAGCATAGCTTCTTGAATTCCTGGTTACTTATTAACTGTGACAATCAACTTGGACACTTACGCACTGTCAGCTTAACCTCTGAAGTCCCGTCTGTGTATTGCAAATAATATTTTGGAAGATAAGTGCTCTCAAGCATCTATCATGGTGTCTGGCATGTACCAAGTATTCAATAAACGCGGGCCACTATTGTTTCATTTCCTTTCTTGCTTGGCTGCCTCCTGGCCATGGTATTTCCCATCATCTGAAAAGGCTGTAGTGTCTGCACTGGGAGCCTGGGGACCCAGGTCAGTGTCTAGCTGTGTAAATTGGGGCATGTCACTCTGTCTTACTGTTCTCTCACATGTAAACATTTTTCTCATCTGTGAGATGTGGGGGTGGACTAAGTGATTTCTAAGGATCTTCTCACCCTCACAGTCTGTGATTCGAGTAAGAATAGTGTGAAAAGCAAAATGTACCCCTCAAAACACAACATTTTTCCAGGCAGCCCTCAGCGTATTAACAGACTGTACTTCCCAGAGCTGATGTGTAAAAGTTGGATCTTTGGAACTGGCACATATTTTCCCATAGGAGTAGTTTTTAAGTGATGGTTGGCTTCCTGGGCTAGTGCATAAAACCCAGCTTAATCCACAGTGAAGCAGAAACACTGCATTTGCATTGGAAATGGTAAAAAACAATACTGCCACAATACTAGTAATTAAACAAAACAGAAAAACAATTTCATTGAATAAGAGCTCATTTTTAATTTATCTAGAATCCTGGTGCTTGAGGGAAGCCAGTTAATTTAGAAGAGGAGGAGACCTATGGCTATGCATTGGGAAGAATCTGTAAACGCTTCTTCTGGGCTCTCTTGAGGGACGGAGGCTGATGGCACAAGTTCCTTATTTATTATTTTTGGCTGTGCTGGGTCTTCACTGATGAACGGGCTTTTCTCTAGTTTCAACAAGTTGGGGCTAGACTTCACTGCGGTGCATGGGCTTCTCATTGGAGTGGCTTCTCTTGTTGCAGAGCACAGGCTCAATAGTTGCACGGGCTTAGTTGCTCTGTGGCATGTGGAATCTTCCTGGACCAGGGATTGAACCCATGTCTCCTGCATTGGCAGGCAGATTCTTTACCATTGAGCCACCAGGGAAGCCCACTCAAGTTCTTTAAGTATCTGATTTCATTGAAGAATTCAAGGATTTTTCCTGCACCACTTTATCTTCTTGAGATAACATTGGCCTAAAGACTCTCAGGTCTAACAATCATTGTAACCTTTAGGATTTGGCAAGTGGAGAGGGAGGGAAAAACGAGGAAAACAGGAGACAAGAATTATCCCAGCATCACAAGTTGCTGATGCTCAGGCATGTTTTGTTGAGCCTGTGTCATACTATCCAATGTAGCAATTTTTTTTCTATTTTTAAAATTTCATTTTTCCATCTTTCAGTTCAGTTCAGTCGCTCTGTCATGTCTGACTCTTTGCAACCCCATGAAATGCAGCACGCCAGGCCGCCCTGTCCATCACCAACTCCCGGAGTTGAGACATAATTGACAAAGAAAAATTGTATACATTTAAGGTGTATGGCTTGATGTTTTTGTATAGTGTACATTATACAAATATAATCACCACCACAATCAAGATAATTAACATTCTCATTATCTTGCATAGTTCACCCTTTTTTGTATATGTGATGAGAACACTGAAGATATATCCTCTTAACAAATTTCAGGTACACAGTACAGTACCCACATAGCATTTCAGACTTTAAAAGAATTACCTGCCAGGATGTTGAAATGTCATTAAAAGATACCCAGATTTCTGGCAATGGGAAGCCCTAGCAGCCTGGCCTTGTAGCATTAAGCTCCCACAGGGTAACAGTAGTCTGGTGCTTACCCACCAGGTCTTCACTTAATGAGGGTATTTTCTGGTTAGACCCTGTAGGTATTTGAGTTTGAAAACCCCCAAGTGATGTACTTTAATAAGAGGAAGGGGATTAAAAAGAATGCGTGTGTATTTGCATGAAAGAGATGATCTGCTGCTGCTGCTGCTGCTAAGTCTCTTCAGTCGTGTCCGACTCTATGCGACCCCATAGACGGCAGCCCACCAGGCTCCCCAGTCCCTGGGATTCTCCAGGCAAGAACACTGGAGTGGGTTGCCATTTCCTTCTCCAATGCGTGAAAGTGAAAAGTGAAAGTCAAGTCACTCAGTCGTGTCCGACTCTTAGCGACCCCATGGACTGCAGCCCACCAGGCTCCTCCGTTCGTGGGATCTTCCAGGCAAGAGTACTGGAGTGGGGTGCCATTGCCTTCTCCAGAGATGATTTGAGAGGGGGTCAATTGACAGAAGTAATAAAAGAAAAAATAAGAAAAGGAAGGCGAGTCACGCACCATCAGGGAGTCAGGAAAAGTCAGCCAGTTCCTCCTGTGACCACCAGGTGGCCTCGCAACCCCAGCACTGCTTGGTTGCTATTTGAAGGGACTTCTGATTGGCTGAAAGAGGCAGTATGCAAATACATAAATATATTCTAACATTGCAGACTTTAATAAGAGTTTGGGCAGTTCCCACGTGCAGGACACGGTTGATAAGTGCACTCACACCACTCTGTCCCCTCCGTTGTCTGTGCTGTGACTTCTCCCTTCAGATTCAGACAGGAAATACTTCTATGTACATGAAGTTTCTAAGTTAAGAATCAAGATTTCCATGCTTGGCTGGTTATTACTATTCTCTGAGCCAAATCCTGAAATTCCCCAGAGAAAAGGATGTGCCTGTATTTCTGATCTAAGGGCAGTTTGGCTGTGGTACCCATACTCTTTCCATCACGAGGGTGGACTTGGCTGACCTTGATGAATGGGTGGGGTCCACCTCCTCCCTCACTGTCCCATGTGAAACTGTCTGTAAGCTCTGTGTTGGTCACAGGTGGGGTCTGCCCCCCTTCCCATGTCACCATTAGATTCTGCCTTTCCCTGTCCCTGTGTCACCTGGGAGCTTCTGTATTACTACCACAGACCTCTCTCTGGAGCATCATTCTCAAGTTTTGGAAGGGACCAGTTCCACCTGGACCAGAGAAGGCAATGGCAGCCCACTCCAGTACTCTTGCCTGGAAGATCCCATGGATGGAGGAGCCTGGTGGGTTGCAGTCCATGGGGTCGTGAAGAGTCGGACACGACTGAGCGACTTCACTTTCACTTTTCACTTTCACGCACTGGAGAAGGAAATGGCAACCCACTTCAGTATTCTTGCCTGGAGAATCCCAGGGATGGGAGCCTGGTGGGCTGCCATCTATGGAGTTGAACAGAGCTGGACACGACTGAAGTGACTTAGCAGCAGCAGTTCTACCTGGGGAGCTGATTAACATGCTGGGTCCATCTCAGACATTTTGAAACAGACTCTAAGAGTGTGGGGTTTAGGAATCTGCCTTTAAAACAAGCAGCCATGGGGGTCCTTAGCCTGTGCTATGAGAAATATCACTCTGAAACTGTTTGGGTTTGGGTTCATGAAAGCCATTAGCACATGATCTGGAGCCCAGTTGTAGCTTGGGCAAATCCTTTTTCTTAGTTTTCCCATCTGTAAAATGAGGGCTTTGAGTAGGCTTGTCTCTAGGCTCCCTTCCAGCTGTGCAAGCTAGACTTGATAGCTCAGCCTTGGTTCAGGTGATTCTCAGGTGTGGATATTCATCTCTCCTCCTTCTCAGACCCACTTCTCCGAAGGCTGTGTTACTTGCTGCTGCTCCTGGACTATGCATACTCTCAGCCCCACCTACAGAACTGGGGAAGGGCTAAGGGGAAAGGCTCTGCATATGAGGAAAGAGTCTGCATGTTAGCTTTCCTGTTTTCTGACAGTTTTTCTGCCCCAGGAGCACATGCCCCAGGCCTGCAGAAGGAAGCTGTGTCCAAGACGAGCAACCACCAGGCCCTGCAGGGGTGCTCCTGGGGTGAAAGTCATGGGGAGGTCTTCCTATGTTTCTGTGCTCTACCCCAGAGCTTGCTTCTGGCTCATTGTATGGAGGTGTTCTGGACCAACTATGTCTCCCCCAAATTTATATTGAAGCTCTAACCATCAATGTGATTTTAGGTAGAGGTAAGAGAGTTCCAGAAAAACATCTATTTCTGCTTTATTGACTATGCCAAAGCCTTTGACTGTGTGGATCACAATAAACTGTGGAAAATTCTGAAAGAGATGGGAATACCAGACCACCTGACCTGCCTCTTGAGAAACCTATATTCAGGTCAGGAAGCAACAGTTAGAACTGGACATGGAACAACAGATTGGTTCCAAATAGGAAAAGGAGTACGTCAAGGCTGTATATTGTCACCCTGCTTATGAGAAACTCTGGGTTGGAAGAAGCACAAGCTGGAATCCAGATTGCCGGGAAAAATATCAATAACCTCAGATATGCAGATGACACCACCCTATTGGAGAAAGTGAAGAGGAACTAAAAAGCCTCTTGATGAAAGTGAAAGAAGAGAGTGAAAAAGTGGGCTTAAAGCTCAACATTCAGAAAATTAAGATCATGGCATCTGGTCCCATCACTTCATGGCAGATAGATGGGGAAACAGTGGAAACAGTGTCAGACTTTATTTTTTTTGGACTCCAAAATCACTGCAGATGGTGACTGCAGCCATGAAACTAAAAGATGCTTACTCCTTGGAAAGAAAGTTATGGCCAACCTAGACAGCATATTAAAAAGCAGAGACATTACTTTGCCAACAAAGGTCCATCTAGTCAAGGCTATGGTTTTTCCAGTAGTCATGTATGGATGTGAGAGTTGGACTGAAGAAAGCTGAGCGCCAAAGAATTGATGCTTTTGAACTGTGGTGTTGGAGAAGACTCTTGAGAGTCTCTTGGACTGCAAGGAGATACAACCAGTCCATTCTAAAGGAGATCAATCCTGGGTGTTCATTGGAAGGACTGATACTAAAGCTGAAACTCCAGTACTTCGGCCACCTCATGCAAAGAGTTGACTCATTGGATAAGACTCTGATGCTGGGAGGGGTTGAGGGCAGGAGGAGAAGGGGACGACAGAGGATGAGATGGCTGGATGGCATCACTGACTGGATGGACATGAGTTTGAGTAAACTCCAGGAGTTGGTGATGGACAGGGAGGCCTGGTGTGCTGAGATTCATGGGGTCGCAAAGAGTAGGACACAACTGAGCGACTGAACTGACTGAACTGACTGAAGGCTTTTAAGGAGGTACATGAGTGCATGTGCGTGCTCAGTCATGTCCAACTCTTTGTAATCCCATGGACTGTAGCCCGCCAGGCTCTTCTGTCCATCGGATTCTCCAGGCAAGAATACTGGAGAAGGTTGCCATTTCTTCCTCCAGGGGATCTTCTTGACTCAGAGATCGAACCCGCATACCCTGAATTGGCAGGTGAATTCTTAACCACTTTACCACCTGGGAATTATTAAATGAGATATTAAGAGTGGGGCCTTGATTCAACAGAACTGGTATCCTTATAGGAAGAGGAAGAAAAATTAAAAAATAAAAAAAGAAGAGAAAGAGACACCAGATTTCCCTGCCTATCCCTCCCCCTATTTCTCTTTCTCTCTCCATGCATGCTCAGTCATGTCCGACTCTTTGCCACACTTTGGATTTTAACCCACCAGGCTCCTCTGTCCCTGGGGTTTTTCAGGCAAGAATACTGGAGTGGATTGCCATTTCCTCTTCCAAGGGATCTTCCTGATCCAGCAATTAAATTTGTATCTCCTTTATTGCGAGAGAAGGCAATGGCACTCCACTCCAGTACTCTTGCCTAGAAAATCCCATGGACGGAAGAGCCTGGTGGGCTGCAGTCCATGAGGTCGCTAAGCGTCGGACACGACTGAGTGACTTCACTTTCACTTTCATACATTGGAGAAGGATATGGCAACCCATTCCAGTACTCTTGCCTGGAGAATCCCAGGGACAGGGGAGCCTGGTGGACTGCCGTCTATGGGGTCGCACAGAGTCGGACACAACTGAAGTGACTTAGCAGCAGCAGCAGCAGCAGCAGCTCCTGTATTGCAGGCGGATTCTTTACCTGCTGAACCACGTGAGAACATAGGAGAGGCCAAACAAGGACACAGTCTGCAAGCCAGGAAGAAGACTCACAAAAACCAGCTCTGCTGACACCTTAATCTCTAACGTCTAGCCTCCAGAACTATAGGACAATGAGTGTCCATTGCTTAAGTCGCCTAAGGTATTTTGTTATAAGTGCATATCTTGTTTAATTGTGCTTATTACAGATATTGAATTTTTTGACTAGGAGAAGGTTTGTGGCAACTCTGCATCGGTGCCGCTTTTTCCTCAGCATTTGCTCACTTCATGTCTGTATTACATTTTGATAATTCTCAAAATATTTCAAATATTTTCATTATTATTATATTTTTATGGTGATCTGTGATCAGTGATCTTTGTTGTTACTGTTGTAATCTTTTTGGGGCATCAAACCACATGCATATAAGATTGTGAACTTAATGAATGTTGTGTGTGTTCTGGCTGCTCCACTGACTGGCCCTTCCCCATCTCTCTCCTTTCCCTCAAGCCTCCCTTTTCCCTGAGACACAGAAATATTGAAAAATTAGGCCAATTAATAACCCTACAATGGCCTCTAAGTGTACAAGTGAAGTGTCAATTGATGTTGCAAAACTTTATTTTTGTCTTATTTAAAGAATTGCCATGACCACCGCAGCCTTCAGCGACCACCACTGTGGTCAGTCAGCTGTCATCAATATCAAGGCAAGACCTTTCACCAGCAAAAAGATTATGACACACTAAAAGCTCATGTGATGGGTTTGTGTTTTGTAGCAATAAAAAAATTTTTTTTTGGCTGAGTGTCATGTGGGATCTTAATTCCCTGACCAGGGATCAAACCCAGCCCCCATGCAGTGGAAGCTCGGAGTCTTAACCACTGGACCGCCAGTGAAATCCTTAAAATATTTTAAAAATCAAGATGTGTGTATATATATAGAGAGAGAGAGAGAAAGAAGGGAGAGAGAGAGAAAGAAGGGAGAGAGAGAGAGAGAAGGGAGAGAGAGAGAGAAGGGAGAGAGAGAGAAAATGCTATCACACACTTAGTAGACTATACTGTAGTGTAAACACAACTTTTCAATCCATTGGGAAATAAACAAATTCATGTAACTTGCTTCATTGTGATACTCACTTTATTGTCATTGTCGGAAACTAAACCTGCAATATCTCTGAGGTCTGCTGTAGTAGTCTGAGCCGACTAAAGCTTGAGGCAACACTCATTCATTCATTCATCCATCCATTCACCCATTGAAGCAGGTAGCAAATTCATGCATGATGGATTATTTATAAGGAATGTTCAAATTTGTTTGAGCTTTGAATGATTACAACAAGGTCAGGTTTTCCCCATCTTGGTCTAGACTTCCCCAGAAGCCTCATATGCAGCCCAGCACTTCAGGACCCAGAGGATGTAGTTCCTGGACCTCTGTTTCGGCCCTTTAACCACTTCTCCCAAATTTCTACACTTTGACATCAAAAGGCCAGAGCCCAGGAGGTCAGGTCCATGCTGGGGGGTTGCTTGGTGTTCACATGCACGTGGAGCTGTGTCCACGTATGGGATTGCGTTTGTGGACGCCAAGCACTCATTTAAGTGTGAGTGATCACACACAGACCTACAAAGTGAGGCGATGGGTGCACCCCTGTGTTCCATGAATGCATACAGTTGTTCACATGGAAAAGATCAGGTTTAGAGTCTGAAACCCTGGGTCAAAGCTAAGTTTTTGCGTATTTGCTGTATCTTCAGCAAGGTGGCTTAATTTCTTTGGGCCTCAGTGTCTTCCTCTGTGGGACAGGGAGAAAGGATGTGTTTGTCAGAAGTGAGTTGTGGGGCCTACAGTGGAGTGAGCGTGGAAACCTTGGTAAGCCTACAGCTGCCCACAGGTCTGAGGGTTCTCGGAGTGCTTCTCCCCTGAGGCTATGTGGCCTGGTCCTGCTCCCTGACTGTCCCCTGCTGCGGTCCCTTGCCTCTGGTATCCCTGAAAGGGGCATGGCCACAGGCTGGATGTCCTCTGCCAGGCCTGGGCTCCCACAGCTGCTGGTTTGCTCCATTTTCTTCTCTTCCTCCTGGTGCCTGGCCCCGGCCTGTATTGGATCCCCAATAATCATATATGAGTATATATAAATGAATGAATGCCACACTGCAGACTATGCCAGTTGCTGAATGGAGTGAGGTGCCTCATGGGGCCTGTTGAAGCATCCTGCCTAGTTTCTTGTAGGCCAGGGTGGAGATGGGACGATTAAGACAGAAGCTGCGTGTGCGTGCTCAGTTGCTCAGTCGTGTCTGACTCTTTGTGACTATAGGAATGTAGCCCGCCAGGCTCCTCTGTCCATGGGATTCTCCAGGCAAGAGTACTGGAGTGGGTAGGCATTTCCTCCTCCAGGGGATCTTCCCGACCTAAGGGTGGAATCTGCTGAGCCCGAGTCTCTTGCGTCTTCTGCGCTGGCTGGCGTAGTCTTTGCCACTACGCCACCTGGGAAACGCCAAGACAGAAACTAACATCTCTCAATTGGATATCTGCTGAGGACAATGTTAATCTACCCCTCAATGTTTGGTGAGCAGAGAAAGGGAAAGAAAGCTCCCTGAGGATGTATTCGAGCCTAGAATCCCCCAAACAAATAGGGAGAAAAGCAGATTGGAGAACTGTCACCTCTGTGCTCTGGAATCCTTAATAGCTTTTCAGTTTATTTTTTAAAATAAATACTAATCTTTATTTATTTGGCTGTGCCAGGTCTTAGTTGCAGCACATGGGGTCTTCAATCTTCCCTGTGGCATGTGAGACCTTTAGTTGTGGCGTGTGGGATCTAGTTCCCTGCTGCTGCTGCTGCTGCTAAGTCACTTCAGTCGTGTCCGACTCTGTGCAACCCCAGAGACGGCAGCCCACCAGGCTCCCCCGTCCCTGGGATTCTCCAGGCAAGAACGCTGGAGTGGGTTGCCATTTCCCTCTCCAATGCATGAAAGTGAAAAGTGAAAGTGAAGTCGCTCAGTCGTGTCCGACTCTTAGCGACCCCATGGACTGCAGCCCACCAGGCTGCTCTGTCCATGGGATTCTCCAGGCAAGAGTACTGGAGTGTGGTTTCATCGCCTTCTCCACTAGTTCCCTGATTAGGGGTCAAAGCCAGGCCCCCTGCACTGGGAGTGTGGAGTACTCGCCACTGGACCACCAGGGAAGTCCCCAGCTTCTGTTTATTGGGCAACTACTGTGTGCCAGGCATCATGCTGGGCTCTGGCATGGTGAAGGCCATGACCCAAATGGACCATTAATTATCTCACAAGACACCATGACCTCATTTAGTCTTGAAAACAGGTGTGTGAGGACCAGATGCAATACTGCACAGGAAAAGGCTTTATAAACTGTGGAGTGTTAGAAAATGTCATGATGGTTGTGGGGCTGATTCATTTTCTCCCCCATCTCTGCAGCTTGCCCGGCAGCCTCCTTTCCAGTGTGGTGTCGGCACCCACCTTGCCTGTCTTCTTCCCGGCTAATTGGGGAGGCTCTCCAGGACTGATTTATGCGGACACTCACACGTTCTCCCACTGAACATTATTCTAATCAGACACCTCATTATTGGAAGCCTGCCTCCTCGGGCTGCCTGGACAGGGTTATTACAGGATATTATACAGACCATTTGCATGGCCACCTTCAGGTCATTTCCATCACTTTAAGCTACTTACAGGCCCATTTTCTTCCCCATAATATTTGCCTAATTCGATTACTCCACGGCCTCGGCTGGCTCAGAATGGAATCAGAAGTTACGTGTGGGAGTAAAGTCAACTGGATCTTGACGTTCCCTCTGAACTTTGGGGCCTACCTGGTCCCAGGTGACTGTTGTCAGGCTTCTGGTTCCAAGGGGACAACTTGGTGAGGAGGGGGCTGGGGTGGGGAAAGGGCAGCCTATTGGACAGGCCAGTATTTTATAGTTTGTTGTTGTCATTGTTTAGTTGCTCAGTTATGTCCAACTCTTTGTGACCCCATGGACTGTAGCCCACCAGGCTCCTCTGTCCATGGGATTCTCCAGGCAAGAATACTGGAGGGTGTTGCCGTGCCCTCCTTCAGGGGATCCTTTCCACCCAGGAATCAAATCCAGTCTCTTACATTTACCTACATTGGCAGGTGGGTTCTTTACCACTAGTACCACCTGGGAAGCCCTATAAAGCAGCTATGTCCCAATTAAAAAAAAAAGAAAAAGTGCTTAAGATTAGTATGGCCAGACCAGACCAAGCTCTGCAGTGACCACAGAGGCGGGCAGGGCACTCTTTGGGGGCTGCAGGTGGTGGGTGGCTAGCAGTCAGCAAAATCACGCACAGAAATAACTGCAGCCCAGACGGAGGAAGCAGTGAAGTCCGACTCCCACGGGCTTTCAGGGCAGAAAAGGCTCATGCGTTCAGCTGTGGGGGTGCAGCACATGGAGCTCTTGGCTTTGGACGTGGGCCCGGAAGAATGGTAGACATTTTCAAAGTTCATAACTTACTATTTTCAATTATTGCCGAAGCAATTTGTGTTTACCTAGAAAATTGAGGAAACACGGATACACAGAAAACACAGTCCCTTTATAATCCCATTGCCCAGAAATAATCATCGGGGAACATTTCCCAGATGATTGGCTAAAAATATGGTCACACCAACCTTCCTCCTGCAGTATGGATAAAAAGCCCAGTGCTTCCATCCTGCCCCGCACCCTCATCCATTCCCTGGGGCATTTAACTCAGACTAAAGGGTCGACCTGATCGAAAGCCAGGCCTCCACAGGACATGAAAGCCACCACCCAGGCTGAGGACTGTCCCTTGCCTGGACTCTAGGATTGCTGCTTTTATTTCACACACACACACACACACACACACGTGCACACACACACACATGCACAGGCTTCGCTGTTGTATTAGTCTGCTAGATTTGCCATAAATACCACAAACTGGGTAGCTTAGACAACAGAAATCTATTTTTCACAATTCTGGAGGCTGGAAATCCCAGATCCAGGTGCTGGCAAGGTTGGCTTCTCCTGAGGCCCCTCTCCTCGGCTTGTAGGTGGCTGCCTTCTCACCGTGTCCTCACATGGCCTTTTCTCTGTGGTGCACGTTCCTGGTGGCTCTTCCTCTTCTTATAAGGACAGCAGTCCCATTGGATCAGGGCCTGACCCTTACATCCTCAGTTGCTAAGTTGTGTCCAACTCTTTGTGACCCTATGGATGTTAGCCCACCAGGCTCCTTTGTCCATGGGATTCTCCAGGCAAGAATACTGAAGTGGGTTGCTATGCCCTCCTCCAGGGGATCTTCCTGACCAGGGATCGAACCCATATCTCCTGTGTCTCCTGCATTGGTAGGCAGGTTCTTTACCACTGTACCACCTGGGTATCCTCATTTACCCTAATTACCTCTTTAAAAGCCCTCTTTTCACAGAAATCCCACTGGAGGTTTAGGGTTTCAATATATGTACTGTGGGGAAAGACAATTCAGTCTATGGTAGCTGTCTTCCTCAAAATTCAACAGTATGTCAGGGTAGTCATCTAAAGGGGCTTACACCCCCAAGTCTCATACTGTTTTGGAATTGATAGGGTTTGGGGAGGTGACCCAGAGTGGGGTTGGGGTGGCAGGGGTCCATGCATCCCAGGGACTGTGCTGGACTTACAGAAGGACTTGGCAGGCTGCTGGACCTCTGATAGGGTAGCGTCTAGATTCCAGGAGACAGAGCTAAGTGATGTGATCTTGGGAGCTCTAAGTCTGGCATGGAGGGTGTGGAGCTGGTGCCTTTGAAGAAATATGTTGGCTGGGACAATGGGTGTCTTAGTGATGCCCATGACAGGCTGAAGTCCAGTACCTCTGGCCCCTCTTGTTTAAATGTATAACCCCCATCCCCCAGGCCTTTAGTTAGTATGATCTTCACGAGGGAGAGGGGCCTCCAAATCATGACTAAGATTGATTTTTTTTTTTTTTGGCCGATTTTGGAGAGTGGGGGCTTGTCGTCATGTTTAGCTGGATTTAGACAAATGAGTAATGTGACATTTCTGGCACCAGAGTGTTGCAGAACAAAGTCATACCTGTTATATTGGGTTGTATCAAACATTTTTAATCTCTGTCAATCTGGTGGATGAAACTGTCTTCTCCTCTGCCACCATCAAGGGGAGAGGAAACTTGTCCAAGTAGGGCTTTCCTGGTTAGCTCAGGTGATAAAGAATCTGCTTGCAGTGCAGGAGACATGGGTTTGGTTCATAATCAGGGAAGATTCCACATGGAGGGTGGCAACTGAGCCCACGTGCCACAACTTCTGAGCTTGTCCTCTGGAGCCTGGGGACTCTAACAAGAGAGCCCACACACCGCAACTAGAGAGTAGCACCCACTTGCCACAACTAGAGAAAAGCCTGCAAAGCAATGAAGACCTAACACAGCCAAAAAAAAATTTTATTCAGCTGCCCTGGGTTTAGTTGTGGCATGTAGGATCTAGTTTCCTGACTAGGGATTGAACTTGGGCTCCATGTGTTGGGAGCATGGCATCTTAGACACTGGACCACCGGCAAAATCCCAGGGATTTTTTAATATTTTGTGACTACAAATTCATTCTTTATTATTATTATTGTCACCTGCTTATTTTTTTTTCTTTTTTAAAAATTTATTTATTTTTAATGGAAGGATACTTACTGCACAATATTGCTTTGGCTTCTACCAAACATCAACATGAATCAGCCACGGGTTACAAATTCATTCTTGAATGCACATGTGGCCACCATCTATTCCCAGTCCGTGGGATATCTTTTCAGTTGCTCCTGGAGTCTCTTGTTCTGATCACAACTTTTTATCTTTTCAATTTAAATTAACCCTTTCCTTTGCTGGGGGAAGCCAAGGATTTCTAGGGGACGGCGATAGGAGAAAGAAAGGGTCTGGGTTCTGTGGGATGGGGAGGCTTCTGGTGGGAATGAGGACATGCATGTGTCTGGGCTGGAAAAGCTCCCTCAGGGTGGGGTTGTAGCTGCATGATCTCAGAGTCCCTGTTAGTGGGTATGTTAGAGGCCTAGTGGAGGGGAGAATTACAGAAAAGCTACACAGGCTTTTCTCTAGTTGCAGCGAGCAGGCACTCCTCTGTAGTTGTGGTACATGGGCTTCTCTTTGCGGTGGCTTCTCTTGTTGCTACTCTAGGCTCCAAAGGACAGGCTCAGAAGTTGTGGCGCACGGGCTTAGTTGCCCCACCCTATGTGGAATCTTCCCTGACCATGAACTGGACTTGTGTCTCCTGCATTGCTAGCAGATTCTTAACCACCTGGGCTATCAGTAGTAGGTTACTGCCCAAAGATCCTTCCCCCGAGGGTGACCGTATAATTTTTCATTTAATTTGGGAGACTTTTGAGGGTGTAAGGGAGCACCATTAATAATCACAGTGGGACAGTGGAAGTAAACTTGGACTGACCAGGCAAACCAGGTCGTAAAGTCACCCTAGCGGTGGAGTTTGCATTCATAGTCCTTCATTCAGTATGCCTCGCTGGTTTCTTCCAGTCTCTGCCCAGCCCTGTGCCTGTCCTTTCCCCATTGCCCTGGAGGGCTCTGGGGGTCATTTTCCAGCCTCCTCTGAGCCTTAATATCACCCCACTTCACAGTCCACTGGAAAAATCCTTTAAGAGACACCAGTCGTCTGCTGTCCAAACTCCCCTCTGTGTACGGTTCCCTGCTGCTACCAAAGCTCCTAATCAACTCTCTTGTGAGTTCCTATAGCACAGGCTCTGCATGGCTCATTTGGATATTTAACTTGTAAATTTCTTGGATATTGCGTGCTAAGACGCTTCAGTTTTATCTGACTCCTTGTGACCCTATGGACTGTAGCCTGCCAGGCTCCTCTGTCCATGGAATTCTCCTGGCAAGACTACTGGAGTGGGTTGCCATTTCCTTCTTCAGGGGATCTTCCTCACCCACGGATCAAACTCTCATCTCTTCCATGTCTGGCACTGGCAAGCGGGTTCTTTACCACTCATGACACCTTGGGCATTGCCCTTCCCCCATCAGCTTGTAAGTATCATAAAAACAGGAGCGTGTATTACATTTCTCGGTCTCAGTTCTTCAAATCTGCTCCTGTACTAAATGTCCCCCTAGTCTGTTCTGCTGCTCAGACTGGGGGAGGGGTCTTTCCTCCTTTAGGGGAATGGGTTCTTTTTCATCATTTCTCTCTGAAGCACTTGTGCCTTGACTATACTCCTCACCATGCCTCATCTACATGTCCATTTCTGCGGTCGTCCCTCCCCTTCCTGGGGTGTTTTCAGGGGCAGTTTTCCGGAACGTGGCCGAGTAGACAGTTCAGCACATCCGCATGTGAAAATACATCTTCAGGCTGAAAGATAAGCATATAGTCATAAATGCTGAGCAGAGCTTCTCATTGCAGGGACGCATACATTGTAGCATAATTAAGAAGGAAGGCCCGTCCTTGGGAAAGATTTGCAGAAAAGGTTTATAATTGCAAGGACAGAGATTTAGTTTTAAGGCTTCTTGACTTTTGTGATAATCTCTAGGGCTTCTTTATCAATTTGTGCCCAGATGATGTTGCTCGCCAGTCAAAAGCAATTGGCTTATCAGTTCCTGCTGGCATCTCATGGCTGAGCACAACCCCGGGTGGGGTTAGGTGGAGCATTGCTGGTCAGAAATGGTGAATTCTGTTTATTATAATATCCCATGTGGACTTAGAGCTCCATAATTAATTGACATTCCTGGAAGCATCCCCAAGATGGTGAGTCCAATACCATGGACATCTTCTTAATTATAGGAGTTACACTGGTTTTGTGACTGTTGTTTTTTAAGGAAGGAAAACATCCTAGAGATGTGTTTGCCTCAGGAAGGCTGGAAGCTGTTCTTTAGTTTTGAAAATGAGCAGATCGTGGATAGTGAGGTCGCTGCCTGGTGGCGGGAGGCAAGCAGTGGCCTTTGCAGACTGTGTGGTGTCTAAGCACTGAGGGCCAATGTCGCACTCCTCTCCTCTTCACCTAGGACGCCTGATGTGTGCAGAAGGTGTGGGATCCTGTGAACACCTTTTGTGGGTTCACCTTTTATTGATTTCAAAATCAGGCCAGTATCAGAATATGGTTCTCCACCTGGAGTTCTTGTTGCTTGGGGAGTTCTAGGGGCAGTGCATGCCTTGCATTTTAGGGTTCTTAACTCCATCCCAATGTTCCTCAGTGAGTGATGAGGGAATTTGTGGGTCCCTGGCAGCATTTCTGTGGATGCCCTCTCCACACGGGTTTGGATGAGGTCCTCAAGAGGGTGGAGCTGACTCACTGCTGGGCTGGTGTGTGCGGGTCCTGCGGAGTCATAAGGCACCTCGGTCTTCACAGTCTCACCAAACCATTAGGTGTTAGCAGTGACAATAATAACCACGGAGTTCATGAAATGTTTCCAGATCACCCGATTTTTAAAATTATTTATTTATTTATTTTTGGCTGTGCTGGGTTTTTGCTGTGGCTCATGGCTTTCTCTGGTTGTGGCGAGGAGTGGCTACTCTCTAACAGTGATGTGTGGGCTTCTTACTGCAGTGTATTCTCTTGTTGCGGAGCACAGGCTCTAGGTGCATGGGCTTCAGTAGTTGTGGCACATGGCATGTGGGATCTTTCCCGACCAAGGATTGAACCTGTGTCCCTTGCATTGGTAGGCAGATTCTTAACCATTGGAGCACCAGGGAAGTCCCAAATCACCCAATTTAATGACATCCCAAGCTTTGTCTTTTCAAAGACCCTTTAACAGTCTGTATTCTCAAGATCTTTAATTATTCATCCATCAGACAGGGAGTGGGTGCTGGGGACATGGCAGAGAACAAACTGGCCATGGCCTCTGCTCTCATGGAGCTTACAGTTGAGTGTGGACACAGATATTCACCAATAAAGTGTGATGTTGGCTAGAAGGAGGTGAGGAAAGAAAGCAATGGATGCCTAGTACAAAGTAACTTGGCGCTGATTTTCTTCAAAAAGACGCATGGAAATGTAAATTGGTACAGCCACAGTATGGAGATTCCTTAAAAAAACTAGGAATAAAACTACCATATGCAACAGTCCCACTCCTCGGCATATACCCTGAGAAAACCATAATAAAAAAAGACACATGTATATTCACCCAATATTCATTGCAGCACCTACAATAGCTAGGACATGGAAGCAACCTAGATGTCCATCAGCAGGTGAATGAATAAAGAAGCTGTGGTACACACACACACACACACACACACACACACAAACAATGGAATATTACTCAGTCATAAAAAGAAATGCATTTGAGTCAGGTCTAGTGAGGTGGATGAATCTAGAGCCTATTATACAGAGTGAAGTAAGTCAGAAAGAGGAAAACAACTATCATACATTAACACATATATATGGGCTCTAGAAAGATGGTACAGATTAACCTATTTGCAGGGCAGCAGTGGAGATGCAGACACAGAGAACAGACTTGTGGACACAGCTGGGGAAGGAGAGGGTGGGACGAATGGAGAAAGTAACATGGAAATGTATACATTACCATATGCAAAATAGATAGACAGTGGGAATTTGCTGTATGGCACAGGGAGTTAACTCTGTGACAACCTAGAGGGGTGGGATGGGGTGGAAGGTGGGAGGGAGGTTCAAGATGGAGGGAACATATGTATACCTATGGCTGATTCATGCTGATGTATGGCAGAAGCCAACACAATATTGTAATGCAATTAAAAATAAATAACTAGAAAAAACCCCATCTCTCTGAGGCTATTGCAACCCCATGGACTGCAGCATGCCAGGGTTCCCTGTCCATCACCAACTCCCAGAGCTTACTCAAACTCATGTCCATTGAGTTGGTGATGCTATCCAACCATCTCATCCTCTGCCATCCCCTTCTCCTGCTTTCAATCTTTCCCAGCATCAGGGTCTTTTCCAGTGAGTCAGTTCTTCCCATCAGGTGGCCAAAGTATTGGAGTTGCAGCTTCAGCATCAATCCTTCCAATGAATATTCAGGGCTGATTTCCTTTAGGATTGACTGGTTTGAACTTCTGGCCATCCAAGGGACTCTCAAGAGTCTTCTCCAACTTCTTCAGCACTCAATTTTCTTTATAGTCCAACTCTCACATCCATACACGGACAACTGGAAAAACCATAGCTTTGACTAGACAGACCTTTATTGGCAAAGTAATGTCTCTGCTTTTTAATATGCTGTCTAGGTTGGTCATAGCTGTTCTTCCAAGGAGCAAGTGTCTTTTAATCTCATGGCTGCAGTCACCATCTGCAGTGATTTTTGGAGCCCAAGAAAATAAAGTCTGTCACTGATTCCATTGTTTCCCCATCTATTTGCCATGAAGTGATGGCACTGGATGCTGTGATCTTCATTTTTTGAGTGTTGAGTTTTAAGCTAGCCTTTTCATTCTCCTTTTTCACTTTCATCAAGAGGCTCTTTAATTCCTCTTCACTTTCTGCCATAAAGGTGGTGTTGGGCTGTTCCAATGCAAAGCTAGACTCGTGTTTCCTTTCCAGGCGGTGCCCCATGGCTTCTTCCAGAGGGGCTAACATTGCAAGTCTCTGACTTTGCTGCTGGTAACAGGGGCACCAGCCTGGTAGTCTGGATTAAGCACTCTGGCCCTCAGTGGTTGTGCCCAATGGTGGTGGGCAGAACTGGGGCAGGCAGGCTCACGGCTCCTTGTGGAGCCCTGAGCCTAGCTGCTGCCATACCGCTGCTAAGTTCGACTGGATGTACTGCACAAACTTCTCACATGCACAGCTCGTGGCTCCCAACAAGTGAAACTGAAGGCCTGCACATGCCAAGTGATGTGAATGAATGAACAGTGGATCCTCTTACAATGGTCCTTCCTCTGCTCTCTGAGTCCCTGCAGCTGTAAGCCGAGTGCTGGGGGCGCTGATTTGGAAGCTGATGCAGACGCCTGGGGTGGGCACTCTCTCGAGTCCTGCAGCCCGAGCCCCGTGCCCTGTGTCAGTGTGATGGCTTTCATGGTGGGGGCCACTCCTGGAATGTCATGGGGCTATCATAGAAGAAAGCGCATTTGTGGAGGACTTTTCGTATGTTGGGCACCGAGCCAAAGCCTTGTGTATGTCATTTCATTTAATCCTAAAGTCCTTTGATGTCGGCACCTCCTGTTCCTTCCATTTAAGACAGAAGAACCTTGAGTCTCAGAGAGAATAAGTTCCTTGCCTTTGGCAAAACAGCCTGTACACAGCTGAGCTGGGATGGGTCACAGGGTAGGCAGAGTCCAAAGTCCAGCTCTTTCTGCCACCCCTTCTCCCCCTCCACCCTGTGTCATGCGCATCCTGCAATCTTCCTGGCTGGAGGCTTTCCTTGGACCCCATAAATGTCAAGCTTGATGTAGTGACAACAGAGAACTTTACTGTGATTTCTGCATTTGAGGCGGATGGGCAATTTATCAACCAGGAGATCCCTAAGACGGCAGTGTGGAGACGGATGGTGTGGCTCTCAGGTGTATAAGAGAAGCTTCCCTAAGCCAGGCTCCTTTCCTTCCAACAGGGTCTAACAGCTGAATCAACGGCAATGGGAGGCTTTAGTGGCTCCTCCACTGCCAGCATGTGTGTCTTGGGTGAGTCCCTGGTGTCCCCAGGTGCCCATGAGCTCTGGCCTTGCTCCGAGCTCTGCTGATCATGACTGGTCAAGCAGTCTGCCCCTGGGATGGAGCCTGTCTGAGTCCCAGTATTGTTGATTGGAGCACTGTCGCTCTGGCTAACTTTTGCCACCTCTTCTAGAAGCCAAGACTGTTTTCTGCACCTCCAAGCACTGCCTAGGGTTCTGCTTAAATCCAGATGGACCTCTGCAATCAGCGAGGACTCCTGCTGGGTGAGTGTATTCACTGGATCCATGGACATCAATAGGAGCTCGATTGGACTCAAATTGCATTCTGTGATTTGGGCCCGGGGTGGTGGTGGGGCCCACTCTACCTCTGAGTCCCTTCCCTCAAGCCTTCAATTGCCCTCCTGCCCTTTCTGGCCCAGTGATAAGATTCTAACACATCTGGCATCTGAGGCTCATGGATTCTACCAGTTGATCCCATCACAAGCTCCAAACTTCTGTGCAGTGAGTGCTGGTACCAAGGATGAGCATGCTTTTAATCAGACCTTGCTGTGCCCTCTTTAGTTGCATACTTGTGTCCTACTCGTTGCGACCCCACGGACTGCAGCCCGCCTGGCTTCTCTGTCCGTGGGGATTCTCCAGGCTAGAATACTGAAGTGGGTTGCTGTGGCCTCCTCTAGGGGATCTTCCCGACCCAGGGATTGAACCTGCATCTCTTACGTCTCCTGCATTGGCAGGTGAGTTCTTTACTACTAGGGCTACCCATGTAGCCCCAAGAATCATTTGGGGGTTAATCCATCCAAAGTGTAAGTTGCTCAATCGTGTCTGACTCTTTGTGACCCCTTGGTCTATAGGCCACCAAGCTCCTCTGTCCATGGGATTCTCTAAGCAAGAATACTGGAATGGATAGTCATTTCCTTCTCCAGGGGATCCTCCTGACCCAGGGATCGAACCTGGGTCTCCTGCATTGCAGGCAGATTCTTTACCTTCTGAAATTCATTATAGGAACTTCCCTGGTTGTCCAGTGGTTAAGAATTCACCGTGCAATGCAAGGGATTCAGATTTGGTCCCTGGTCGAGGAACTAAGATCCCACATGCCACGGGGAAACTAAGCCTGTGCACTGAAAGTAGAGAAGTCTGTGTGCGTCCCAACAAAGACCCAACACAGCCAAAAGAAAAAAAAATTTCATTGTATTTGTTGCTCTTAGTGAAGGTAGGGCTGGGGAGGTGATGGGAGAGAAAACCTGGCCTTTCTCACGGTCAGAAGTATAGCCTGTATCTTTTCCGGACACTGTCTTCTCTAAACCTTTTAGGCAGTGGTTCTTAACCGGGTGAGATGTTGCCTCCTAGGGGAGATTTAGCAATGTCTGGAGATATTTTTGGTATCATAGCTAGAGACTTCTTATTGGCTTCTAGTGGGTGGAGAGGCCAGGGATGCTGCTAAAACCCTGCAATGCGTGAGGCAGCTGCTGCAACAGAGACTTATCCTACACCAAATGTCCAAAATGCCGATGGTGCCAAGGTGGAAAAATGCTTCTGAAAGTGATGGTGGAGCCTCTCTGCTTGAGGCCAGGGGCCAGTGTGGATCCTAGTCACTTGTATGCAGAGGCATCCCCTTTTGTTCCAGTTTGTGGTACTTTGATTCTTTTTTTTTTTTTTTAATTTATCTTACTTATTATTTTTTTGGCTGCATGGTATTCAGGATCTTGGTTCCCCAACCAGGGATTGACTGTGCCCCCTGCTCACCACAACTGGAGAAAACCCCCCCACATGCAGCAATGAAGACCCATTGCAGGGACTTCCCTGCTGGTCTAGTGTCTATAAGACTACACTGCCAATGCTGGGGGTTTGATGCCTGGTCAGAGAACTAGATCCCATGTGTCAAAACTAAAGATCCTAAGACCTGATGCAGCCAAATAAATACATAGTAAAAAAAAAAAAAAAAAAAGACCCATTGTAGCCAAAAATAAATAAAATCAATCAATCAATCAAAGGAATGATTTCACTGAGCGCAGACTCTTGGATCTCTTCATACATAGAAAGGGCTTCCCTGATGGCTCAGATGGTAAAAAATCTGCCAGCAATGCAGAAGACCCAGGTTCAATCCCTGGGTTGGGAAGATCCCTTGGAGCAGGGAATGGCAACCCACTCCAGTTTTCTTGCCTGGAGAATCCCAAGGACAGAGGAGCCTGGTGGGCTACAGTCCATAGGGTAGAAAAGAGTTGGACATGACAGAATGATTTTCACTTTTTTCATACATAGAAAAGAGCTAAATTCATTAACTTGAGATGTCTGATTTTTCTTTAATTAACAGTAATCTTTTAATGTTCTGACTACCTGTTTTTTTTTTCCCAAAAAGTCCTGTATATCCTGGCTCCTCCCTTCCCTCTTCAGAGAAGTCCCTCAGAGCTATCTGAGAGGCTGCTTCCCAGGCTTACCTCCTCAGCAAGTCTACCAAATAAAAATTCTCAGCTTTTAGGCTGTGCTTTTTTTTTTTTTTCCAGCCCACAGGACCCACGGTCTAAACCCATGACCAAGGCCCTTTCTGCCATTTCCTCCTCACTGTCCTGCTAGCTGCTTTTTTAGACTCATTCTGCATCCTCCAGGTTTCCCTCCATGATAGGATTTGAGAGCCAGACAGAAAGGACCCTGTACTTAAGTCACCGGAAGAGACCTGTTGATGGCTCTCCAGGCCAGAAAAGACCCCGTTCTTAGAACAGAAGGCCACCCACCCCTCTGAACTGGAAGTGAACATGCTTTCCCTCACTCCATGTGCAGCAGAGAATTTCTTGCTAAAGAAGCAAAAGCTAAAATCAAACTCCAATTGAGTTCGCCGCACCACCCCCCCTCCCCCGCAGGGTTTAGCAGGATTCTCTGTTCCGGATTAGAAGCAGGCTTCCCTGCTGTGCCTCAGAGGACATTCTGTTCAAAGTCCTCATTCTGCTCACGGTGAAGCTAAGGCCCAGTGAAGGGAGTGACTTGCCCACAGCCTCCCAGGTGACTGGTGCTGGAGCCCAGACCAGAAGCCAAGCTGCTCAGGGTTGACCCCACTCCAAGTCACTGGGTACAGGAACTCAAGAGGTGGAAAGTGTTATGGATGAATTCTAGCGCCCACCTGCTGCCTTTCAGTGGTGGGAGGAACACTTACCTTCTGACCCCAGCTCCCCGGCTGACTCCCTGGCTGACTCCCTGGCCGACTCCCTGGCCAGGAATGATATGGACGGCACCCATCCACCTGGCATTTACATCCAGCATCTTATTTGATCCTTGCTTCCTCTGTGAAGGAGGCAGAGCTGAAATCACTAGTTCCCACTTTATAGGGATTGAAGCCAAGGTGCAACTTAAATGACTTTCAAAGGTCACACATCTATTGCAGAAGGGGAATTAGGACCCAGATCTTCTTGTTCAAAATTCCTGGAGGCCATGCCCTGCAAGTGAGTGGGCTGGCTACTGCTGCTCTTTCCTCTTCTGCTCTGCTCCCCTCCAGGAATGCAAGGCAGATGCTGCCCTAGGGCCCTTCTCCTCCTTGTGCCTGTCTTCTTTCCCTTCCATATCCATGAACATGTTAGTCCTTCCCCTAACCTCTTCCTGGTCCCTTTATCCTTCAGAAAGAGTTAGTTGCTCAGTCGTGTCAGACTCTTTGTGACCCCATGGACTGTAGCCCTCCAGGCTCTTTTGTCCATGGGATTCTCCAGGCAAGAATACTGGAGTGGGTTGCCATTTCCTCCTCCAGGGGATCTTCCCAACCCAGGGATTGAACCTGGGTCTCCTGCATGGCAGGCGGATTCTTTACTATCTGAGCCACCAGGAAAGCCCTTTTCTTAAACACACTACACAGACAGAGTGTGGGCCATCTCAGAAGGCGATAGTGACCTGATGCAGGCTTGGTCCCTTGGTGGGGACTGGGTGGTTTGCACACGTGCATCTGTACCCTGGGGCTTAGGCTGCAAGCAGATTCCTGGGGGCTGGGAGGGGAAGGATTTTGGAATGGGGCTCGGGACTTCCTCTGAGTTTGGGTCGCTTCTCAGGTTCCCACTCAGATACTCTCGGTGGCTGAGTCTCAGTTTTTTCCTCTGCAGAATGGAGTGGGCTCCTCCTTGGCCCCCTTCCATTTGGGAGCTAATTCTGCCAAACAAGGGGTTAAAAATGTAATTGTGCTTAATGCAGATAGAGGCCTGGCCTGCTTATTTGCATGTAAGCATCTCGTGACAATGTACAACCTTGATGTACTCCTTTCCCTATTTGAAACCAGTCTGTTGTTCCATGTCCAATTCTAACTGTTGCTTCTTGACCTGCATACGATTTCTCAGGAGGCAGGTAAGGTGGTCCGGTATTCTCATCTATTTAAGAATTTTCCATAGTTTGTTGTGATCTACACAGTGAAAGGCTTTGGCGTAGTCAATAAAGCAGAAGTAGTTGTTTTCCTGGAACTCTCTTGCTTTTTCAGTGATCCAATGGATGTTGGCAATTAGATCCCAGTCCTTGCCCTGGAAATTTGCATCTATTATCCAAGTCCGTCCTTGGTGATTCCCCACTAGACAGGTGTAAGGAGTTCAGCTCTCTCCTCTTTGGCTCTAAGAGCCTCACTTCTGCTCTCCTGGCCCCAAGGGGCTCTTAGCCCCAACCTGCCTCTGCTATCCTGGCTGCAGGCTGTCTCCCAGGCTCCCAACTGTCCTTCTGTAGAGTAGCCTCCAAGGCTCAGCCAGGGAGATGCGGAGCCTGAACTGGGCTGGTGTGCATGTGTTTAGTGGGACAGGGCTCGCATGGGAGGAGGGATGGCTTCACTGCCCATGTGAACATAAAAGACCCAGGGTGTATTTGTATGCACACCCACAGACACTCACGTACGCACTCATGCACACGCGCACACAAAAGCACACACATTCACCTTGAGCCCTCTGTTCCCTTGCCCCTATCCTCAGTCATCTTTATGCAACGTCTCGTTTGCTGTGAAACAGAGCTTGACATGTGTTTTATGTGAGGTCACCCAGGTAAAAGGTTGCAGGGAGGATGGTAGGAGGGTCAGGACAGGTCTTGGGTTGTATGGCCCAGTCCTGCTCCCGAGGGGCAGACGGGACCCTGGGCTCCCCCAGCATAGTCCTGTCCTTTCTAGCACAGCAGTCTCCCCAGGAAGCCAGCCCTGTAGCCTCTCCTTCAGTCCTACCCATGAAAGCCTGGGAAGTTGTGGTAGGGGCTGCCACATCCAAAGACAAAGCGAAGTCCCTGGGGTGTGAGAGATGGCTGGAGGGAGGAGAAGAGCTTTCGTGGAAAGTGGTCAGGATCAGTCCAGGGCCACATGGTGGGCTGGACTCCCTCTGCTCAATGTCATTGCCAGATTATCTGAATTAGGCTCTGCTTCCCTGAGGACTCAGTTGGTGAAGAATTGGCCTGCAATGCAGGAAACACAGGAAATGTGGCTTTGATCTCTAGGTCGAGAGGATCCCCTGGAGGAGTAAATGACAACTCACTCCAGTGTTCTTACCTGGAGAATCCCATGGACAGAGGATCCTGGCAGGCTACAGTCCAAAGGGTTACAAAGAGTCAGACCTGACTGAGTGATTAAGCACGCACTATGGAGAGTGAGGGGAGGGAGTGGGGAGTTGCCGATGGGGAAGCAGGCCATGGATGTGGTCACTGAACAGCACTGTGCGCTGGGGCAATAGAACTGGGAGGGAAGAATATTGGAAATAAAAGGAAAAATAAACAAATGGGACCTAATTAAAATTAAAAGCTTCTGCACAACAAAGGAAACTATAAGCAAGGTGAAAAGACAGCCTTCAGAATGGGAGGAAATAATAGCAAATGAAGCAACTGACAAAGAACTAATCTCAAAAATATACAAGCAACTCCTGCAGTTCAATTCCAGAAAAATAAATGACCCAATCAAAAAATGGGCCAAAGAACTAAACAGACATTTCTCCGAAGAAGACATACAGATGGCTAACAAACACATGAAAAGATGCTCAACATCACTCGTTATCAGAGAAATGCAAATCAAAACCACAATGAGGTACCATTTCATGCCAGTCAGAATGGCTGCGATCCACAAGTCTACAAGCAATAAATGCTGGAGAGGATGTGGAGAAAAGGGAATTCTTTTACACTGTTGGTGGGAATGCAAACTAGTACAGCCACTATGGAGAACAGTGTGGAGATTCCTTGAAAAACTGGAAATAGAACTGCCTTATGACCCAGCAATCCCACTGCTGGGCATACACACTGAGGAAACCAGAATTGAAAGAGACACGTGTACCCCAATGTTCATCGCAGCACTGTTTATGATAGCCAGGATATGGAAGCAACCTAGATGTCCATCAGCAGATGAATGGATAAGAAAGCTGTGGTACATATATACAATGGAGTATTACTCAGCCATTAAAAAGAATACATTTGAATCAGTTCTAATGAGGTGGATGAAACTGGAGCTTATTATAGAGTGAAGTAAGCCAGAAAGAAAGACACCAATACAGTATACTAACGTATACATATGGAATTTAGAAAGATGGTAATGATAACCCTGTATGCGAGACAGCAAAAGAGACACAGATGTATGGAACAGTCTTTTGGACTCTGTGGGAGAGGGAGAGGGTGGGACGATTTGGGGGAATGGCACTGAAACCTGTATAATATCATATAAGAACTGAATCGCCAGTCTAGGTTTGATGCAGGATACAAGATGCTTGGGGCTGGTGCACTGGGATGACCCGGAGGGATGGTACGGGGAGGGGGGAGGGAGGTGGGAGGGGGGTTCAAGATGGGGAACATGTGTATGCCCGTGGCGGATTCATGTTGATGTGTGGCAGAACCAATACAATATTGTAAAGTAATTAGCCTCCAATTAAAATAAATAAATTTAAATTAAAAATAAAATAAAATAAACCTTTAACATTAAAAAAAAAAAAAAGAGAACTGGGAGGGATCTTCCCAACCAGGGGTCAAACCCAGGTCTCTCACATTGCAGGCAGATTCTTTACCAGCTGAGTCACCAGGGAAGCCCAAGAATACTGGAGTGGGTAGCCTATCCCTTCTCCAGCAGATCTTCCCAACCCAGGAATCATACCAGGGTGTCCTGCATTGCAGGTGGATTTTTTTTACCAGCTGAGCTATAACGGAAGCCCATGTAGTGTTATGGGCCACATCTAATCAGCTGAAGGTCACATGAGAAAACAAACTGAGGTCTCCTGAGGAAGAGAGAATTCTGCCAGGAGATGGCCTTCAGATTCAAGCTGTAGCATCAACTAACGCTTTCATGAGTCTCCCGTCTGCTGACCAGCCATTTGGATTTTGAACTTGCCAGCCTCCACAACTGCATGAGCCAATTCCTTTTCCTCTGGAGGATTCTGATTAATATAGAGCCTTCTGGGAGTGCCTAGGAAGGTACTGGGGGTATGGAATGGTTCCTGAAGGAGGCAGGCTGGGCTATGAGAGGCCTGCAGCTAAGGAGGAGGAAGGGAGGGGGTCTGAGATCAGGCACCAGGAGGGCGGGAGGGCTGCAGCTGGGTTAATGGGACTGGGTCAGTCTAGAGTGTGAGCAGTTGCAAACTACCTCTGTGGTCTCAGACAAGGCCCTTGACTTCTTTGAACATCAGAGTCCTCCACCGTGAAATTCGAACACAGTCCCCGTGTCTGATCAGGTCACACAAGATGACTGTTCTGTTGCTCCCCTGCTTGACCAGGACCTGTGTCACCTACATCCTACTCACCTGGATGACCCTCCCTTTTAATCAGTAGAAAGTGAAAGTGAAAGTGAAGTCGCTCAGTCGTGTCCGACTCCTTGCCACTCCATGGACTGTAGCCTACCAGGCTCCTCTGTCCATGAGATTTTCCAGGCAATAGTACTGGAGTGGGTTGCCATTTCCTTCTCCAGGCGATCTTCCCAACCCAGGGATCGAACCCAGGTCTCCTGCATTGTAGACAGACGCTTTACCATCTGAGCCACCAGGAAAGTCTTGCCCTGGGCCCCTGCTAGTGATTGTTTTAATCTTTATCTCCACTCTGATAGTTAATCAAAGGAGTGGTGATGGGTGTTCCCCTCTGCTGGTTTCCCTGGCAACCACTGAGCCAATTCCCCTATAACTAGTAATCTCCCTCTTTCTCTGCTGCCACGTCCTGCCCATCATTTGCCACACACGTGGCATGTTGCTCCAGGACCTTGCTCTGGACGTGTAAGCTCCCCTGCCCATTAAACCATTGATGTCTCTGTTGCTGACCGCAGGCTCTTTCTTAGGCTTTGAGGTTGGGGAAGTGCCTGACTTCAGATGGTAAAGAATTAGGTGGCAATGTGGGAGACCTGGGTTCGATCCCTGGGTTGGGAAAATCCCCTGGAGAAGGGCATGGCAGCCCACTCCAGTATTCTTGCCTGGAGAATCCCCATGGACAGAGGAGCCTGGCAGGCTAGTCCATGGGGTTGCAAAGAGTTGGACACCACTGAGCGACTCAGTACAGCACAGCACAGCACAGGGGTGCAGCCCCACATCCAAAAACCACCTTCAAAGAGCTTCAGGGAAGATGCAGATAAGATGCTAGAGGTGGGCGACATGGTAGATGGTGAGGAGCTGAGGGAGACGGGGGTCATGTGGCCCCTTTGAGACTCTTGCCAGCAGTGTGGTGGTGGCTGTGCTTACTGGGGGCTTGATGTCACTTCCTTTAGACCTGGAACATGCAGGGCAGCAGCAGTGGTGCAAAGGATTGGCCTGGCTGAGAGGGGAAGAGAAGGAATTTCTTCTCTGACTTGCCACAGGGACCCTTCCGGCCTCTGTGTTCCCATCTGTCAAATGGGGATGGAAGTTGTCTCAAGGATCAAATGAGCTCCTATGAAAATGAATAGTGTGACAGAATCCAGTGTGTTAGTACTATAACATCAGCGGAAGGGGAACAGTGAGTGGGCTGGGCCTGGACTGGGACCCCACCTGCAGTTCCCTCTGCTGTTGCCCAGCAGATTTTGGCCTTGAAAGTGAGTGCCTCCTTGGCTGTTACTCCTCTGGGCCTCACTCACTTGCTCCCAGTCTGGGCCCTGGAGATGAGAGCTGCCATTAGTACGTGCAGGAGGTGGGGCCACTCTGGGTGGCCTGCTGGATTTTTAGGTTCTTTCAAAGGCTTGGTTGGGGCTCCCCAGGTGGCTCAGTGGGAAAGAATCTGCCTGCCCATGTAGGAGACGTGGGTTCAATCTCTGCATTGGGAAGATCCCCTGGAGAAGGAAGTGGCAACCCACTTCCTGGCCTGGGAAATCCCATGGACAGAGGAGCCTGGTGGGTACAGTCCATGGGGTCTTGAAGAGTTGGACCTCGTTGGTGTTTTTGCAGGTGGCGCTCTGTCCAAGGTGACCACGCCACACTGGCTGGGGTGGCGAGCTCCTCTAGTGTCCTGGTTCTCAGAGTTGGGGCCAGACCTGCGGCAGCAGCATCCCCAGGGAACTCACTAGAGACGCAAATCTTCAGCCCCACCCCAGACCCCCTGACTCAGAAACTGGCAATGAGGCCAGAAAGCTGCACTTTAACAAGCCCTCTGGGGGATGGCAAGTGCCACTGGGCTGTGGGCGATTGGCAGGGGTGAGAGGGTCCTTGGTTGAAACACAGACACAATTCACCTGCACAGAAAGCAATGCGCTCTTTCTCTGCTTCCTCTTCAGCCACCTTCCCCTCTTTCTCCTTCTTCCCTTTTAAAATTATTTTAATTTTTTAAAATTTTATTTTTAAATTTCTCTTTATTTTTGGCTGCACTGGGTCTTCGTTGCTGCTCTTGGGCTTTTCTCTAGTTTTGGAGAGCGGGGACTGCTCTCTAGTTGCAATGTGAGAGGGTCTCATTGCAAGGGCTCCTTGTTGCTGAGCACAGGTTCTAGGCGTGCAGGCTCCAGTAGTTCCCGCACACGGGCCCAGTAGTTGTGGCTCCCAGGCTCAGCAATTGTGGCCCACGGGCTTGACTGCTCTGCGGCATGTGGAATCTTCCCAGACCAGGGATCAAACCTGTGTCCCCTGCATTTGCAGGCAGATTCTTATCCACTGCACCAACAGGGAAGTCCTCCCCCTTCCTTCTTCATCTCTTTTTCTTTTTTTTCAAAAGCATGAAATCAACCTCAACCATGGGAGGTCCCAAAGATTCTCTGACTCCCTGGCTCATGTTGGATCCTGTCTCTAACCCTGCTTCCACCCTGAAAAGAGGCCAGATGATTCACAAGTGTCTAAAGTAGAAGTGAAATTGAAGTCGCTCAGTTGTGCCTGCCTCTTTGTGACCCCATGGACTGTAGCCTATCAGGTTCCTCAGTCATGGGATTTTCCAGGCAAGAGCGCTGGAGTGGATTGCCATTTCCTTCTCCAGGGGATCTTTCCGACCCAGGAATCGAACCCGGGTCTCTCGATTGCAGGCAGACGCTTTACTAGGAACAAGAGAAACATAAATTTAAACAATTTGAGGGGTAACCTTGAGCCCCACAATGGTACAGGTCAGAAAGCTGGGCCAAGCATGGCATTGGTGAAAGTGAAAGTGAAGTCGCTCAGTTGTATGCGACTCTTTGCGACCCCATGGACTGTAGCCTATCAGGCTCCTCCGTCCACGGGATTTTCCAGGCAAGAGCGCTGGAGTGGATTGCCGTTTCCTTCTTCAGGGATCTTCCCGACCCAGGAATCGAACCCGGGTCTCCCGCATTGCGGGCAAACGCTTTACCGTCTGAGCCACCATGGCGTTGGTAAGAATAGGCAGAAGCAAGGTCTCTCCTGAAATGCAGGTAGGAGTGTAGACTGGTACCCTTCTTTGGGAAGGCAATCTGGTAATTTAGTGCGATTTATTTTTTGTAATTACCATTTTAAAAACATTTATTTATTTGGCTGCGCTTAGTCGTAGTTGTGACATGTGGGATCTTGTTCCCTGAGCAGGGATCAAACCCAGGCCCCCTGTATTGGGAGCACAGGCTCGTAGCCACTGGATCACCAGGGAAGCCCCTTTAATTATTTTTACTGAATACACCTGACATAGTGTTTACTGTGCTTTAGCCACTCTTCTAGGCAACGTTTAGGGCTTTCCTGGTGGCTAGTCAGTAAAGAATCTGCCTGCAGTGCAGGAAACCCAGACTTGATTCCTGAGTCAGGAAGATCCCCTGGAGAAGGGAATGGCAACCCACTCCAGTATTCTTGCCTGGGAAATCTCATGGACAGAGGAACCTGGTGGGTTACAGTTCATAGGATTGTAAGGAGTCAGACACGACTGAGCGACTAACACTTTCACCTCACTTTCTAGGCAGTTTACAAATTCTGACTCCAGTCATTACTAAGTTACTTAACTGACTATGCATATGCTTTCTGAGGGGTGTTCCTGGTAGCTCAGACGGTAAAGAATCTGCCTGCCAATGCAGGAGACTTGGGTTCAATCCCTGGATCAGGAAGATCCCATGGAGAAGGGAACGACCACCCACTCCGAGTATTCTTGCCTGGAGAATTCCATGGACAGAGGAGCCTGGAGGGCTATAGTCCATGGAGTGGCAAAGAGTCCGACACAACTGAGCGACTAACACACATACACGGCTTATTATCCAAGGATCCTATCCATAGGAACGGGTTGTGGAGAAGGTCTCCATTGATGGATAAAGGGACATAAAAAAGTCATAAAGATATGGAAGGACAGATGTTCTGTTTGCAGCAGAGGGGAGCTGGCAGCCTGCCTTGGCGTCCATCAGTGTGGGATGGACAAGTGGCCTGTGATGGGCATGCCTGCCACAGTGTTGCAATCGTCTAGCAAGTCACTGACAGCAAAGATAGGTCTTAAAAAAGTGTTGACCAAAAAACGTATAATGCAGACTAAAAATTCATAACGCAACACCATTTATGAAAATTCAAAGCACGTACTGCTAACAATGTTCCATAATTTACAGGGATGTATACATAGTTAAGGATATGCAGCAGATGTATCAGAGTAGGTGCCGATGTGGAGGAGACGGACTCAGAGTGGGGACGGGGATGAGGGGACAGAAGGAAGACAAGAGGGGACCTTGCTTTATCTGGACGCTGTCTTAATAATGTGCTAGGGATGGATGAATGTGATGAACCTGACTGTCTGCGCTTCTGCCCTATAACAAAAAAAGAAAATGAAGCCACCTGTCGACTTAAAGCTGAAAAAAAAACCAGGTTGGAGGGCCAGGGGCTGAGCCTGCAGCCAGAATGTGGTATGTGGCCAGAATTTGACTCAAACTAGTCACTCAAATATCTAAAATGAGAGTAATAATAATAGAGATAATAATATTAATAGTAATAGTAATGATATTATCAATAATAGTAGCAATAATATTAGTATAATAATAGTAACCATAAGAAAATGGTTAGGATAGTGGTGTCGCAAGTTCTAAAGTGATTGACCCACAGCAGGCACCCGACAGAGACCTGTTTCTTGCTTTTCTCATAAGAGGCATTCTCGAAAGTTGGAGGTCAGAGGTCAGAGGTTGCTTATGCCTTGACAGTCCTACAGAACCACACTTTTGAGTACAACGGTCTCAGGGTCAGGGCAGGCTGTGCAGGTGGAAACTTAGAAACACAGCGTTGTTTCTTCTGCAGAAAAGGAGAGAGACTAGTATAAGGAGCCCTCCTGACCCCAGGTTCAGCATCTCAACATCTGGCCAGTCTGGGGGAGCTTTGATGGAAGGGACCATAGTTAAGAAGAAGAATGCCTGATATTTGTATAGAATATTATTAAGTCCTATACACAAAAGCCTTTTGCATAAAGTATTTCGTTCAATTTTCATAGTAACCCATGAAGTAGACATTGTTATTCCCATTTTAGAGATGGAAAGAGTGAGGTCTGGAGCAGCGAGGTCACTTGTCTTGGATGGCTCTGCACTGGCCCTGGGAGTTCTGGCTTCCAACCCATCTCTCTTATGCTATGAATGCTTTGAACAGCTGTTGTTAATGCTTCTCTACCACTCATTAGTGGGGTGGTCTTGGGTGATCCCTCCCCTGCTCCTGGGCTTTGCCTTTAGTTGACCCCGAGAGGCCTTTCCTTGGCCTGGGGAACGTCTGAACATCCCCCTGGGCCCTCTCAGAGCTCCGTGCCATCATTCCCCAGTGTGTCCTACTTAATGGGAAGTGGAGCAGTTTAGAAACAGCCCAGAAAGCAGAGTGAGGCAGCCCACATAGTCCCACAGCCCCCACTCCAGGTGCCCAGCCCTGGCTCTGGCCCACCGGCTGGGGATAGGAGCCCCCGGGAGGTGGCAGTGATGGTGAATGGGCCAGGAGAGGCTTCCCTCATTTCCACCTAGAGTTCATTTTGGCTGCTGGGGCTCAAGGACTGGAGACCTGGTAGCTTAAGAGATGCTGGGGAAGAAAACCGGGGGATTTCTGGAACTTCCTCTGGGGACACTCAGCTCCCAGCCAGCACTGAAACCAGCTTCCAGAAACAGATTTCTTCTTTTTTAAGCTACTTTTTCTCCCCACGGTGACCCACTTTTGTAGCTAAGGCCCCAAAGGCACTCCAGTCACCTCTCTGAGTCATTTTCCTGAAGCATGGGCTCCCTAGCCAGTCCTTACTCCCTGCACGGTGGTTGGGAGGCAGGAACACCCAGCATCTTCTGGGGTAGGGGTGGGGGGCCCAGGGGCTTAGGGTGCCTGGAGCCACCACTTACTTCCTCGATCTGAAGCCCTGGCTGGGTTCCTGAGATGCTAATGGGAACGTCTGCTCCTGAGTTCTCCATGACTGGCAGGTGCGTTTGGGAGATGACCATGGGCGAGAGGGGCACGACAGACAAGGAAGTGATGGGTCCTGCCAGAGAAGCACCATCCAAGGCCCATTCAACATCTCCATATTGACTCCTCCCTCACCATCCAGCCTTGGAGGACACAGAGGGGCTCGTGCAGCTGCGGTGCAGCTGGGGGCTTGGGGGCAGGGTGGAAGTTGATGGTAATTCCTATGGCAGCAGGTGGAGAGTTCCTGCTTCTAGATGAGAACAGTGGTGGTGCTAGTAGTGAAAAAGAACGGGCCTGCCAATGCAGCAGATCTAAGAGACTGGGGTTCCATCCCTGGGCTGGGATGATCCCCTGGAGGAGGGCATGGCAGCCCACTCCAGTATTCTTGACTGGAGAACCCCATGGACAGAGGGCTATGGTCCACAGGGTTGCGAAAAGTCAGACACGACTGAAGCGACTTAGCACACACACGCAGGAAGAAAAGGACCACGTCACTGCCCTCAGGGAGTTGCAACTTCGTTGTATACACACACGTGCACAAGCACACACAGGCATGCCCGCACTCTTCCACAGACAGGGAAGTCATTAAAGAACAATTAATCACTTGAGTCCTTCTGTTGTAACTGAGGATTCCTGAGGAGTAACCAGTCCAACTGGAACAAATGAAGAAGGCTTTTCAGCGGGAGTAGCATTGGCATCTTTGTGTGTGGGAATGTGTAGGAACAGCATTCAGGCAGGGGAACACCATGAACAAAGGGGTGGGGACTCAAACAAGCCTTGTTTGCTCAGAGGGCCCTGTGGGAGACCTGTCTGCCCCGGACTGTAGTCCTCTTGGTGTGGCCTCGGAGAGCCCAGAGCGGGAGGTAAAGGCAGGCAGAACTGGGAGCCTGGGAGACCCTGGATTTCAAATGCTACCACACTTTGGTGAGTCTGGGCTCCAGAGGAGGGTTCTGAATTATCTAGTCAAGCCCAGAGGTGGGAGCAGGTACAGGAGGGCACTGTGGATGCCTCGGCGGGACCAGCAGGGCCTGTTTGCCTTGGTTGCTGTGAACCCGAGGTGCCTCTTCCCAGGCTCTCTCCTGTTTCCTATGCTCATCTCCTTTTCCATGGAATAGGGATAATGAGGGTCATCATGGGTATTAAGTGAGGAGGCATCTAACCTCTTAGGATCAGGTCTGGCCCTCACAGGTGTCCTGTGACCAGAGCTCTTTTGTTTATGGGGTGCCTCCGTTCCTCACCTGGCTAATGCCTTAGCATCCCTTAAGCTTTGTTGTTCAGTTGTGTACAACTCTTTGCAACCCCATGGACTGCAGCATGCCAGGCTTCCCTGTCCTTCACCATCTCCCAGAGTTTGCTCAATTTCTTGTCTGTTGAGTCGGTGATGCCATTCAACTATCTCATCCTCTGTTGTCCCCTTCTCCTGCCTTCAATCTTTCCTAGCATCAGGGTCTTTTCCAATGAGTTGGCTCTTCACATCAGGTGGCCAAAGTATTGGAGTTTCAGCTTCAGCGTCAGTCCTTCCAGTGAACATTCAGGATTGATTTCCTTTAGGATTGACTGGTTTGATCTCCTTGCAGTCCAAGGGACTCTCAAGCATCTTCTCCAACACCACAGTTCAAAAGCGTCAGTTCTTCAGCACTCAGCCTTTTCTACTGTCCAGCTCTTAGATGCATAATTGATACTGGAAACACCAAAGCTTTGACTATAAAGCTTAGCTAGGCCTGGGGCCTCTGCACTCTGACACACCTGAGCACACCTGTGACATGGCCCTGAGGGTGATGCATCCATACTGACTGAGGTCTCCCAGGCATGTGGCTTATTTGGTCTCTGTGTCCCCAGTGCCTACCCCTAGCTCCTGCCTTCCAGGAGAGGCTCAGGAACATTTATGAATGAATGAAAATGTGTCAGTGCTTTGTAAATAGGCAAGAATTTACAGAAATTAGTTAATGTGCTTCTCCAGAGAGTGAGGCTTGGGCAAACACACAATGAAGTAAACAGAGCCTGATTTCAAGGTCAAGACCAGATTGGAGCCCGGGACTGGGGGACACTTTGTGGGTGGGGAAGGGGTGGGGCCACACCCACTGATGCCCTCTCCCTACAGCCCCTCTGTAGGGGAACCCAGGGCCCAGGTTCCCCTAGCACTGCAGAAGGCAGCCTATAGCAGCAAGATCATCACCTTTTCATTGGAAATTTATATCCCTCCCCCAATTTAATTTTTTTGTCCTGATTATAAAATCAATCATTGTAAGACACACAAGCTTCAAATGGGAAGGAATTATTGAGCATATTTAACATGAAAAGTAAAAATATCCCTTCTAATCTTCCCTGAGTCCTGTGAAATAGCATTTGTGTGTCCTTATAGATGTTTTTCTGGTTTATCCACTAACCTTGATGATTTATTTATTTATCTATCTACTTATTTACTTATGTTACAAAGGTAGGATCCTGCTAAGAGTAGTTCTGCAATTTCCTTTTATTACCTATGAATGTATCATGGCCATTGTGGGTTTCTTTAAAAAAAAATCTATACCGTATTCTTTTTAATGGTTATATAATATTCTGTGCTATGCATGAGGTACCACTTATTTAACTAATCCTTGACTGATGGACCTGTGGATTGTTCTAAATGGAAATTGCATTCTGAAGGAGGCCTGAGTGGTGAGGGCTGATGCAGGCACAGTGCTCTCAGGATTTTAGGTGTGATGGTTTCCTTCTTTCTCCCATCCCTCTCTCCTGATGATGCCTTTACGTGATGGCAAAAACCACCTATCCCTCCCGCATCCACATCCCCCCTCCTCTGACCCCCTGCGCCTCCCCCAGGGCTGGTGATGTCACAGGTCCCTCGTATGCCCCTACCCACCTATCTTCATCTTACATCTTTGACAACCCCGTGGGATTGTTTGTCCTCCTTCCCAGGATCTGGCAGCCCACTTGCCTGGCTCAGATCTCCTTGTTTACTCAGCTTGGGGGGTGGAGGGTCTTTGGGAGTGGAGGGTCTTGGCACATGCCCAGGGCCTTGGGGAGGGCCTGAGCCAGGTCACACAGTGAAGGCCAGGACAGAGGAGGTGAGGGAGGGGGCCAGTTGCAGGAGTGGTGGTGGTTAGATGGGCAGGCTATCCCCTTCCACAAGGAGGGCAGCCAGGGAGGAGGACTGAGACTGCTGATCCTCGTGGCATTTGGGATTTGAACGATGCAAATAAGGCCTCTCGTGACTATGAATATTCATGAAGCGCTCTTCCTTCTGAGCAGTGGGGATTCCTCCAGGCTGGCTAATGAACCTGGCCAGGCAGAGGACGGCATGTGGTCCCTCTTCATCCTGTCTTTCCTCTCTCCCACCCTCCTCTTCCCCTCCTGACTTACAAGGTGGGGCAGAGGCAGAACCAGGGCAGCCAGGCCTACATTCTGTGTTTGGTCCCCAATTTGTAGGTTTCAGTCTGACTTTGGATTCCTCCTTGTCCTTCTCTTCTCCCATGAAAACCATGACTAACACCACCTCTAGGAAGGAGCCTGGGGCAGGTGCAGGGGGGAATCACAGGGAGCTAGGTAGAATCCTAGGTGCTGTTGAAACTGATGGCGAAATTGAGGGTAAGAATGCAAAGGGCTTGTCCTAGTCATAAGGCAAGTAGGTGACAGAGTCAGAGTGAAGCCCAGGTATCTCAACTCTTGATGGAGTTTGCCAGGGGGCTCGGCGATAAAGAATCCGCCTGTCAGTTTAGGAGACGTGGGTTCGATCTGTGGGTGAGCCCCTGGAGAAGGAAATGGCAACTCACTCCAGTATTCTTCCCTGGACAGATCTACAGACAGAAGAGCCTGGTGGGCTACAGTCCATGGAGTTACAAAGAGTGGGACACGACTGAGTGACTGAACACATATTTTCTGACTCTTGGCATCGTACTTTCCAGCTCACCCCTGAAGCCTGATTAGCCCATTCGCTGAGCCCCTTGTCATCCGTTCTTGGAACCCCTGGCCACCTCTGTATCCGGGACGCCCTGCAAGCCTTCTTAGCTAAAGCACTCACTCCACACATGGTATAGAGGTCTTAGCTGGGTTGTTTATCTTTTTTGGGGGAGGCGCTCCTGTTTCCTGAACCTTAAGTTGGGAGTTCATGTATTATATATCCAGCCAGAGGTGTGGGGGTCCCTACTATCTGAATTCAAATCAAGGCATGTGGTCTGATGACTATGACCATCTGCTAGGGACCACAGGCAAGAATATGTGAAGTCCAGGTTGGAGTAGCCTGTAAAAAGATATACGAGAATGGATTGAATCACAGAATGAGGCAGAAGAAAGGCATCACAGAGGTCATTTCTTGGCCAATGGATTTAAGCTTTATTTTTTTTTCGACCACCAGACCTTTTTTCAAGTGAAATCCTACCCGAAGCCTTCCAAATAAAAAAGACAAGAGTAGGGCTGCTCCTGGTGCAGGATGAGATGAGGGGCCCGCCGTCCCCTTGCTGACTCCTCCCCTCATCTCCTTAGCAACAATCCCTGAGCGCCTTCATTACGTAGATAAAGAAACTGAGGCCCAGAGAGGGACAGGATCCACTGGGAGTCACATAGTTGGTGGCAGAAGCAGAGTTAGGAGTTGAGTCTCAGCGACTTCCCTGGTGGTCCAGTGGTAAAGAATCCACCTTCCAGTGCAGGGGACGTGGGTTCACCCTGGTTGGGAAACTAAGATCTCACAGCCTCAGGTCAACTAAACCTGAGTGCTACAATGAGGAGCCCAAGTCAATGAAGACCCAGCACAGCCAAAAAACAACAACAAAAAAGAAATCTCGTTGCACGTTCTCCTGAGGGACACTGCTTACGAGACCCTGAGTTCTTGAGGGGACCCTTGGATCACTCCTGGGTCAGCCAGGAAAGTGGATCTCCTTTCCTGTCCACCCTCCTCTGACAGCCAGGGTCTTTCAGATACGTGGGCTGCAACCTTGACTCTGTTGACATTTTCCTCAGTGGAGTGGGAGAGGCAGAGGGGTTAGAAGGCAGAGGGGCAGAGTGGGTAAAACGGAGGGAGGAAGAGACAGAGCTGTCCCAGGTGGAATTTGACCTGGGTACCAGTGCTCAGCCTCTGGGTCTCATTTGGTTCCAGATGAAGAGTGGTGGGAGGGGCTGGGGGAAAGGGCAACTGCTTCAGCTCACTGAGGGAGGGAGAGGGATCAAAGATTTGCGTGGAGCTTAAAACCCAGCCCCGGTGTCTCTGAAGAATTTATTGCCACGTTGAGTGTGGGGGTGAGGGGAGTGGGGGGTGACAGGGCTGGAGGGAATGACAGGGAGGATGGGTGTGGGCCTGTCTTGTGGCCCCTAGCAGTCTCTTATTTATCATTTACAGCCCCTGATGGTTTATACTGAGCCCTGCTGCCTCCCTCCCTGTGCCTCCTGTTGCCCTCCCCCGATGTACCCCTCTTCCTGACATTTTTGGGGAATTCCTTGAAGCGCCTTCAAGAGGCCTGTGTGTGTCAGTGTCTCAGTCCCATCCAACTCTTTGGAACCTCGTGGGCTATAGCCCACCAGGTTCCTCTGTCCATGGGATTCTCCAGGCAAGAATACTGGAGCGGGTTGCCATTCCTTTCTTCAGGGGATCTTCACAACCTAGAGATCAAACCTGTGTCTCCTGCGTTGCAGGCAAGTTCTTTACCCTCTGAGCCACCAGGGAAGCCCATAAGCACTCAGAAATGAAAATAAGATGATAGGAGGATGTGGATCTTGAATATAGGAGGAAAAGAATAGATGTTATCTTTCCGGGAGAATTTTCTTTCAGCTTGGCTGTGCCTCTGAGGTTTGCCGAGAGCCAGAGGGTAGGCAGAGTTGGGTGGACTGGGATTGAGGGGCCTTGAAGTCAGGGTTGTGTCTCTGTTTCCTGGGTGAGCCTTAACAGATGGCTCAGTGCCACTCAATGCCTTGCTTCCCCACCTGGAGTAAGAATGGCATGCTCACCTTCCTTTCTGGCTCGCCAGGGCATAGGAGGGTAACTGGATATTTGTAATCAAGTTATGGAGGCCCAAACAGAGCACCGCAGATGTGTCTAGACACACTGACTGTACCCCCTAGAGCAAAGGGCAGAGTATAACCATGACCTGAGAGGGGGCTCCTTGGCCCCCCGGGGCAGTTACCCAGAAACTGGAGTGAGGGCCATCTGAAGAAGCAACAGCCTGGGGTTGTAGCAGCCTCTGAGAATAGAAGCAGGTGGGACAGATCAAGATTTGGGGTCTCACGGTAGCCTAAGGGGGCTACTCTGCCACCCCCTCCTTTGGGCTGAGCAAGGATGCCAGCAGAGAGAGATGCACCCCTTTCAGTGCCCTGGGGCTTGGTGGTTAGCGTCCTAGTCACCAGGGACTTCCCTAACATCACATCTTTCCATGGTCCCTTCACAGCCTGTGAGCAGAGGTTCCTGTGATCAGGACACGGCACTGAATGTCATCTAATTCACCCAAATTGCCTGTCCTCTTGTATAAAGTCTCTTTGTTTCTATAGAAACTGACTGTCTGGAATCACCTGAGTTGTGTGATATTGCTTGTCATTTCCTCTCCTTGAGTTTCAATTTATTCATCTGCAAAACAGGAGGGGAGGGCTGATGGGAAGTTGGATATCATTATCTGTAAGAATATTCCAGTTTAGTGCTGGTGTTTTCAGGTCTAAGAATCCTTGCCAACTCCTGAAGTGGTCCTCTCCTGCCCTGATGGTGTAGCAGCTCTCCACCCTCTAGGTTCCGAGGCAATCCCAACTACCACTTCTTTCTTAAGACTCTTGAGATAATGCTTCTGGCTGATTATGATCCCTGGGGCAGTGCCCAAACCCCACTCTACAGATCAGCATGGACTTTCCAAGCTTTCCAAAAGCAGAAGGCTGCTTTTCTGCTTTCTCAGGTGGAGATGGTGTACTTTTCTGACATCCATCCATCCATCCATCCATCCACTCATCCATCCATCCATCCATCCACCTATCCCTCATCCATTCATCCATCCTTCCATTCATACACCCACCTATTCACTCATCCATCTATCCACCGATTCATCTATCCATACTAAAAATGGTTATTTGGAGTGCCAATTCAAACCAAACACTCTACTAGGTGTTAGACAAACAGAGATGAGAAGACATAGCTCCAGCATGAAGGAACTTACTGCCCAAGAGGCTACAAATGGGCAATATACAACTATAATACAAAGCAAGCTTCCCAGGTGGTGTTAGTGATAAAGAAACTGCCTGCCAATGCAGGAAACATAGGAGATATGGGTTTGATTCCTGGGTCAAGAAGATCCCCTGGAAGAGGGCATGGCAACCCACTCCAGTATTCTTGCCTGGAAAATCCCATGAACAGAGGAGCCTGGCAGGCTATAGTCCATGGGGTTGCAGAGTCAGACATGACTGAAGTGACTTAGCATGCATGCATGCATAACAAAGCACAACAGGGTTTTAGAGTTAGCCCTAGATTTTATTTCTGCCTCTACCATTCACTTAATAGTTGTGTGAGCTTGGGTGAGGTACTTAAGTTCTCTGAATCTATTTCTTTATTTGTAGAGATAAACCTCAATAAATGTCACTTTCCTTTCTCCATAAGAGAGGTACCAGAATGTGTCATGGAAATACAGGTAGGGGAGAGGTTCCTGAGTCCCTGAAGCCTCAAGGAAGTCCTCCTAGTTGTTCAGTAGCTCAGTTGTGTCTGACTCTTTGCAACTCCATGGACTGCAGCATGCCAGGCTTTCCTATTCTTTACCATCTCCCGGAGTCTGCTCAAACTCAAATCTGTTGAATTGGTGTTCAACATCTCATTCTCTGTCGTCCCCTTCTCCTCCTGCCCTCAGTCTTTCCCAGCATCAAGGTCTTTTCCAATGAGTTGGATTTTCACATCAAGTGGCCGAAGTATTGGAGCTTCAGCTTCAGCATCAGTCCTTCCAATGAATATTCAGGGTTGGTTTCCTTTAGGATTGAGTAGTTTCATCTCCTTTCAGTCCAAGGGACTCTTAAGAGTCTTCCCCAGCACCACAGTTTAACAACATCAATTCTTCAGTCCTCAGCCTTCTTTATGGTCCAGTTCTCACATCCATACATGACTACTGGAAAATCCATAGCTTTGACTAGATGGACCATTGTTGGTAAAGTGATGTCTCTGCTTTTTAATACGCTGTCTAGGTTTGTCCCCGAGTAGTTGACACCTGAGGGTAGCTGTGAAGTGAAGGGGATTCCAGCGTGAGCCTACATGGAAGAGTACAGGGTGTTACCAGACAGCAAGTGGTAAGCATGATCAAGGATACATGGGGAGTGCTAGGGGAAGCAAAATGGAGAGTAGGTTGGACCAGATGGAGAGGCAGCCTCAGCTGGGGAGGCCACGGAGGCTTTTCCAGCAGGAAAGGGGACATTGCTTTGGTTCCTGGGGCAGAGTTAGACTCCCAGCTCCTCAGTAACTAAACTTCCTCTTGGAGCCATATGTACATCAGGATCTGACAATGAGCATGCTATGGCATGACCCCATCCAATGTTGGCATGAGCTGGGTGAACTTGGGTGAGTCCCTTCAACTAACTGGGTCCTTCTGGGTAGAAGTAGGGGCTGGGTGAAGTCTTTCCTCCAGCTCTGAATTCCATCATCAGTGTCTTTTCGTCACTCTCTTTCTTGCCTACCTCTTCCCTTTTCCCTCCTTCCCTCCACGCCCCTCCCCCTGCCTCCTCTGCCAGCCCACTTCCTGCAGGCCAGAGTCAGGTGGGAGGAGGGCTCAGCACCTCCTTCCCGGGAGCCCAGCATTCCAGCTTTGCTGTTAGGAACCTATTGCCCATGAAGGGCTCACAGAGCTGTCTGTGAGCTGAAGTGGGCACCCCCTCTGTCTTCCCCACAGGGGGCTAGGGAGGTGCTGGGTGCAGCAGGGGACCCTCATCAGGCTCTCAGGGTGGTCTGGCTGGGTCAAAGAGCACACAGCATCTAGGCAAGTGGGGTTGCCTGAGACTGAGGCCTCTGAACCCTGACAGAGGGCAGTTAGGGAGGACAGCTGAGCTCCTTCCGGGAGGGGGAGCAGTCAGTGCTCCCTGACAGAAGTGATCAGTGCTCCCTGACAGAAGCAAGGCTGCCTCTGCTTCTGGGGAGAGGTTCGGCATGTTTGCCTGGCAGAGATTTCCAAATTGGTGCCGGTGGCTGGGAATTTTTCATGGGGGTGGAGATGGAGATGGAGCACAAAGGCGACAGGTAACAACAGTCTCCAGACACCTTTTCTTCCTACCTAGACAGAGGTCAGGGCTTCCCAGGTGGCACTAGTGGTAAAGAACTCACCTGCCAGTGCAGGTTAGACATAAGAGATGCAGGTTCAATCCTTGGGTCGGGAAGATCTCTGGAGGAGGGCATGGCAACCCACTCCAATATTCTTGCCTGGAGAATCCCACGGGCAGTGGGGCCTGGTGGACTGCTGTCTGTAGGCTCACAAAGAGTCGGAGACAACTGAAGCGACAGCATGCACGCACGGACAGAGGTCCCAGAGCCAGAATGTGCTTCAAGAGTCCCTACAGGAGGAATCAGTCCATGCTGGATTACAGACATTACAGGGGCTCTTTCTGGCCCCCCCCCCCAGGTGTCTCTCCTACTACTCCCTGAGTCCCCTGCTAAAATTAACCATTCTTGGCAGAGACCATCCCTTAAAATGATATCAGTCCACACTCTGGGGAGACCTACTCCCCAGTGTTGAGAGTTGGCAAGGGATCCGCAGATGGCACCAGGGAGCACCAGGGGTTTCAGGATCAGGGGACAGAGATCAGAAAAGGTGAAAGAGACACAATCCCCTGTATCACACTCCACATCATGGCCACCAGAAAGTCTTCTGAATCTGGCCAGCCTGGGGAGCCCTAGCCTAGAACGGATTTACCCGGGGCTGAACCCCAGAGGGCCCCCATTGCTGTGGTGGTGAGGGGCAGGGGAAATGATGTCAGGCTCGACCTAGCTTCAACTCTGGTTCCTTGGCTTCTAGCTGGGTCTCCTTGGGCAACTACCCTGTCCTCTCCAACCATGGGTTCTTTGGAAGATAGTGTGTTGTGAGGATAGAAATGAGGTAGTGCAGAGAATTAAAAGATTTATTTATTTGGGTATGCTTGGTCTTAGTCGTGGCACGTGGGATCTTCAGTCTTTGTTGTGGCATGCTGGATCCAATTCCCTGCCCAGGGATTGAACCCAGTGTCCTTGTATTATGAGTGCGGTGTCTAAGCCACTGGACCACCAGGGAAGTCTCATGCAGAGCATTTAGAATCGCACTCGGGCCACAGAGAGCACATAGAGGGACAAGAAAGGCCGTCGTTACTGCAGGAGAGGGCCTAGCCCATGTTCCACAAAGCTCCTGTCTTCCTGTCTGCTTATTCTTCCTGCTACCCATCAGTTGGTCTTTCTCACGAAGTTTCTTTTTATCTAGCCCCTTTCTTCCTCTCCATTGCTCAGCGTCTCTCTCTGTCTCTGGCCGCCGTCCTGTTATTTCCCTGCCTATCTCGCTCTCATCTCCCCATCTCTGCCTGTCTCCACCCATCTGCCGTCCCTCCATCCCCCTCCTCCCTCCTCGCTCTGGCTAGTGCCCCGCCATCTCTCTGGCAGCCTGGCAAACACCCTGTGCCTCCCTGCCCCTGCCCATCCCTCTGCCCACCGCCCCCTCTTCTGGGGCATCCCTGACTGACCCTGCTCCCCCTGCCTGTCTCCCCAACCCCTCCTTCCCCCTCACAGCCCTGGCCAGAGCCTTTTCCTGGCACCCACCCTGGGTAGGCTGCCACTGAGTGGAGCAATGCAGGCAGATGAAGCGGGTGGCGGTCTCCAGAGGCGAGGGTCGGACCGCTAATTCCCCTGCTCCGAGTGGAGGACGTGGAGGCCTCATTCAATTATGTCACATCCACTCAGCTGCTCTCCCCAGATGATGCAGAGCAGCAGCCCGCTTGCCCCTCCCGGCCAGGACCTAATGGAGAGCGGTCTCCTTCGGCCTGGCTGACCACACCGGTCCTGCTGGAACAGGCTGGGCCCCGCCTGTCTGGCCTCGGGGTTCTCGGCCTGCCATGATTCACTCTTCACCCTAATTACACCAACAATGGGCCTCTGGAGTTTGTCCCTCTCACCTTAATCACTGCGGAATTTGATCTCAGGGCCTTTCATTCCATTACTACCCCCCATCTGGCCGCTGCCTGCAGGAGCCAGGCCGGCCCTGCGTCTCCCGTGGGACTAGAGGCCTGGGGGTAAGTAGACCAGGGAGGTGACCAGAGGGTCTGGGATCTTCCTCTCCAGCCTGAAATACCGACGTGTGGGCATTTCCTTGGAGTTTATCCCAGGCATCGGATCTTTCTGACTAAAGTCTATCCAGGTGTCGTGAGAGACCCCAGAAAAGGCCTGCTTCCTGTCCCTTTCCTTGAGAAGCCTAACCTGGGGAGATGAGGCCCACAGAACAAAACCATTAAGAGCAGGGCTGACTGTAAATGGAGTTGGACTCAGAGAAGGGAATATCAAATAACTAGAGAACAGACATTTACTGGGAATTTACTGGCTGGCAGAATCTCTCGTATGTGTTGTGCCATTTACTCCTTACCAGTCTGTGAGGGAGGGATCGTCTCCACTTTCAGTGGGGAAACTGAAGTCTGGAGACACTGAGGGGCCAGTCTGAGCTCAAGCAGATGCTGACAGAGTCAGTGCTCAGGGTCTTGGGGTCAAGTCCTTCCTTCCCCACCATCCCTCGGGGCTGGGGCGGCAGGGAAAGGCTCTGAGGCAGGACCCGATGGCTGGGGTGGTGGGGAACAGTTTGGGTAGGGGGACAGCTTGAGTGGGGTTTATTGAGGACACTCAGAGCAGGAAAGGAGAGGATGCTGTGGGCACATGTGGGGAGCGTAGGAAATGGAGCTGGGTAAGTTGGATGGGGAACCTTCTTTTTTTCTCTTAAGAAGATGGATCATTCTTTCTTTCTTTTTGGCCGCACTGGGTTTTTCGTTGCTTTGCGTGGGCTTTCTCTAGTTGCGGCGAGTGGGGGCTACTCTTAACTGTGGTGAGCAGAGCCTCTCATCACGGTGGTTTCTCTTGTTGTGGAGTACTGTTTCTAGGTGTATGGGCTTTGGTAGTTGCAGCTCATGGGCTCTAGAGCGAGCTAAGTAGTTGTGGTACACAGGCTTAGCTGCTCTGCAACGTGTGGAATCTTCCTGAACCAGGGATGAAACCCATGTCTCACGTGTTGGCAGGCAGATTCCCATCCACTGCGCCACCAGCGAAGTCTGATGGGAAGCCTTGGATAACTCATAGGAGACTCTGGACCTCAAAGCTGGATAGAGGGGATCACTTTCAAGAGAAGCACCAGTGAACCAGTATGCATTTCTCTTTTTTTTTGTACTTGTTCACTCGATAAGTTGTGTCCGACTCTTTGCAACCCATGGACTGTAGACTGCCAGGCTCCTCTGTCCATGGGATTTCCCAGGCAAGAATACTGGAGTGGGTTGCCATTTCACCAGTATAGTAGGATGAATTTTGTCTTGTGAAAAGACAGGTCCAAGTCCTAACCCTCGATATCTAGGAATGTGCCCTTATTTAGAAATAGAGTCTTTGCAGCTGCAATTAAGAATCTTGAGATAAAGTCAACCTGGATTTAGGATGGGCTCTAAATCCAATGACGTGTCCTTATAAGGGACAGGACAGGGAGATTTGAGACAGGGACAAAGAGAGTGCCATGTGAAGACAGAGGCATAGATGAGAGAGATGCTACCACAGCCAAGGAATGCCAGGAGCCACCAGAAACTGGATGAGGTGGGGAAAGATTCTCTCCTTAAGCCTTCAGAGGGAGCACAGCCCTGCTGACACCTTGAATTTTGGACTTCTGAGAAAATGTCTTTTGTTTTCTGCTACCTGTGTGTGCATGCTCATTCATGTCAGATATTTTGCAACCCCGTGGACTATAGTCTGCCAGGTTCCTCTGTCCATGGAATTTTCCAGGCAAGAGTACTGGAGTGGGTTGCTATTTCCTACTCTGGGATTTTTACTACCTCATTTGGGGTAATTTATTACAGTAGCTGCAGGATGCTCATACAGATAAGAATTCATCTATTTAGTGCAAGGAGCAGGACAGACAGTGGAGGCCGGCGGGAGATACTTCCCCAAAGGCAGTTTGGACCCATTACCCTCTGGGAGACTTTGCACTGAACTCACAGCAGCAGGGCTGGCCAGAGAATTCAGTCTCTCTCTTCTTGCTTTTAGCCAGGAGGACAGGCTGAATCCATGCATGAGGGCCCCAGGGAGGCTGATGGGCTTTCCAGGTGGCGCTAGTGGTAAAGGACCCGCCTGCCGATGCAGGAGACATAAGGGACACAGGTTTGATCCCTAGGTGGGAAAGATCCCCTGGAGGAGGGCATGGCAACCCACTCCAGTATTCTTGCCTGGAGAATACAGTCCAGGGGGTCGCAGAGAATTGGACACAACTGGGTGACTAACACACAGCATGCATGTCTACAAGATGGAAAGCTGGTAGAACCCCCCAGTGGCTCTTAGACTCCATACCATGGTACTGAAAGAGCAGAATTAACAAGATAGGCATGAGTCTAAGGGATTGAGAAATCTTTAGGAGGGCAATGTTGGTGAGTGAGGCCTAGGGTATGGCTGGGAGTCAAGGGAATAGTGTCTTCAAACAAAGAGTGGCGGTACAGAGATTAGGACTTAAGTCGCTCTGGAAGGAGTGTCCTTCCGGAGGTTGGGCTCATGGAAACAGATATGAGGGAGTGAGGAGATGAGGCTGTGGATCCACTTATTTGACCACAGGCCTCAGTGCCGAGAACATGTTCCTCTTTCCTCCCTGCTGATGGGAGCTCTGTTTGCTTGTGGCTTTTTCTTCTAGAAAGAGTGAGGTGTTTTCCATCGCACCCCCCATCTGAGCCATCTTCGTTCACCACAGTCTCCTCCCTGCCTCCCTCTTTTCCCGCTTGCTGGTCAGTCTAAGTGAGACCCACCCAGACCATGGTCAGCACCTGGGACTTCCATCCTCCATCGGCTTCAGTTTCTCTCTCTATAAAATGGGAAAGTGACATGGCTTCGGGCAGGACTGAAACAGAACGGGGTCTCTTGATCACCCTTTGTCATTTCCTTCTCCATAGCTCCTTCTGTAGCCCCTTCCTTCCCCCTCAGCTTGAATGTGCATTCAAGACAAGTGTGTACCAGCTAAGTGTGTGTCTGTGCACACAGCTGGCTGAGCACACCCTGTGTCTGCCAGTGGCCCCATTTGCAAGGTCACTGTCCGCCCTCCCCACCCTCCCCGATCTCTGCATCATTCCCTTATCAAGCTTTCAAGGCAAATAAGCCACAGTGAAGGTTTCTGGGTTTCATCCAGCTGGTACTCTCTCTTGCCTGCCCCCCTCCCAACTCTCCCCACACCTGGCAGGCCTCCACAGGGCACACATTATGCCCAATCTCTCTCAGCATCCCCTCCCAGAATATTACTGCTGGAAGAGTCTGGAAGGACCTGACCTAGCCCTTTGTGTTTCTGATGAGTTCACTGAGGCTAAGGGAAGGATACGTCACAGACTGATGCTCAGCAGAACTGGAGCCTGGGCCTGGACCACTTTGGTACATATCCGGGTAGCAGCTTACATTATGGTACACTACTGACAGGTTTTGTAAAATACCCATCCCACTCTTTTTCAGTGGAGTTGGAGTTGGTGCCTGAGAGGAGTGTCAGTGATCCCTACCCAAGCCGGTCCATTTTGGTGGGAGTGGGGACCTTCTTATTGAAGAAGCCATGTATTACCTGAGTAATTTGGTACTAATTTACTTCTTTATCCCACTGATTTAAAACATTTTTAAAAATTTATTTGACTGTGCCAGGTCTTAGTTGTAACATGTGGGATCTAGTTCCCTGACCAGGGATTGAACCTGGCCCCCCTGCAGTGGGAGCACAGTGTCTTAGTCGCTGGGCTACCAGAGAAATTGCCCCACTGATATTTTTGTCTCCTTTATAGACTTGTGCTCAGGTGACCTAACCTGTCATGCAACCTGGTGACATGAGAGGCCCAGACCCATGACTCATTTCTCCGTGCCACTTCCCTTCAATGCCAGCATCTCGCTCAGGGCATTGGGACACTGTGCTGCCGGGACCCTGTCTCCGAGATACCATGATGCCCTCCTGCTCTGTTCAAGCTCCCTTCCCAGTCCCTGTCACTGACTTTCCTCCTCTTTCAGCTGCCCCTCTTCTGTCCTCTGATACCCAAACTTTTAGAGCACTCTGACCTAGAATCTTCTGCCACTTTTTCTTTCTGCTTGTGTCTCTAAGGCTTGTTCCTCAGACTCACCCATTTCCAGAGTGATGACAGCTCCATCACATCTAAGTCCCAGCTGTGTCTGCCGTTCCTCCCAGAGACTCTGGTGCCAGTCCTCCAGCCCCACACCCACCCTTGTGTGGAGCATGTGAAAAGTGGAAGGGGCTGCTGTTTTATTCACTGTGTCTGACTACCTGGAAGTGTCTCATGAGAAACTCATTTCTTTGGCTTGAAAGCAAAGGCCCCTGGGAGTGGTCACACATAAAGCTATGGCCGGGGGTTGTGTCTTGAAAAATAGGAAGGGTTTTATCAGTGAAAATGAGAAGGCGTGTACATTTCGTGTACTGGAGAAGGCAGTGGCACTCCACTCCAGTACTCTTGCCTGGAGAATCCCATGGACGGAGGAGCCTGGTAGGCTGCAGTCCACGGGGTCGCTAAGAGTCGGACACGACTGAGGGACTTCACTTTCACTTTTCACTTTCATTGGAGAAGGAAATGGAAAGCCACTCCAGTGTTCTTGCCTGGAGAATCCCAGGGTTGGGGGAGCCTGGTGGGCTGCTGTCTATGGGGTCACACAGAGTCGGATATGACTGATGCGACTTAGCAGCAGCAGTACATTTCAGCGGGAGCTCAGATCTGCAATAAGAAAGGGAGGCATGGTGTTGGAGGGATCTTTAGAAAGTACAGATTGTCTAGGGGAGGTTGGCAAACTTTTTTTGCAAAAGGCCAAATTGTAAATAGTCCACAGATAAGAAAAGTGTGTCTGGAAGGGTCTTTGGGGACCACATGGTCTCTGTTGTGGATGTACTCACACGTGATAAATCGCTTCAGTTCTGTCCATGTGACTCTATGGACTGTAGCCTGCCAGGCTCCTCTGTCCATGGGATTCTCCAGGCAAGAATATTGGAGTGGGTTGCTGTGCCCTACTCCAGGGGATTTTCCTGATCCAGGGATTGAACCCATGTCTCATGTCTCCTACATTGGCAGCCGAGTTCTTTACCACTAGCGCCACCTGGGAACCTTATGGTCTCTGTCACAACTATTCAGTTCTGTTGTAGTGCAAAAGCAGTCATAGGCAGAATTACGTTGAGTTGTATCCCCCCAGATCTATACATTGAAGTCCTAACGCCCAGTATCTCAGAATATGAATACATTTGGAGATGGGGGTCTTTAAACTGGTGATTAAGTTAAAATGAGGTCCCTAGGTGGACCTTGATCCAGTATGACTGGTGTCCTTATAAGAAGAGATTAGGACATAGACATGTTCAGAGGGGAGGCGACGTGAGGACACAGGGAGAAGACAACCATCTGCAAGCCAAGAAGAGAGGCCTCCAGAGAAACCATCCTTGCCGACACCTTGGTCTTGGCCCTCCAGCCTCCAGAACTCTGAGAAAATAAACGTTTTCTGTTAAGCCCCCTGATCGCTGGTACTTGGTTATGGCAGCCCTAGCAAAGGAGGCAGTGTGTACCTGTTTGAGTGTGACCATGTGCCAATAAACGTTATTTATGAACACTGAAATTTGAATTATGTATTATTTTTACATGTCATAAAGTAGAATTCTTTTTTTTAAAAATTGAAATATCGTTGATTTACAATGTTGTGTTAGTTTCAGGTACACAGTAAAGTGACTCAGATCAGTTCAGTTCAGTTCAGTCACTCAGTTGTGTCCAACTCTTTGTGACCCCATGAATCGCAGCACGCCAGGCCTCCCTGTCCCTCACCAACTCCTGGAGTTCACTGAGACTCATGTCCATCGAGTCAGTGATGCCATCCAGCCATCTCATCCTCTGTCGGCCCCTTCTCCTCCTGCCCCCAATCCCTCCCAGCATCAGAGTCTTTTCCAATGAGTCAACTCTTCGCATGAGGTGGCCAAAGTACTGGAGTTTCAGCTTTACCATCATTCCTCCCAAAGAAATCCCAGGGCTGATCTCCTTCAGAATGGACTGGTTGGATCTCCTTGCAGTCCAAGGGACTCTCAAGAGTCTTCTCCAACACCACAGTTCAAAAGCATCAATTCTTCGGTGCTCAGCCTTCTTTACAGTCCAACTCTCACATCCATACATGACCACAGGAAAAACCATAGCCTCGACTAGATGAACCTTTGTTGGCAAAGTAATGTCTCTGCTTTTGAATATGCTATCTAGGTTGGTCATAACTTGCCTTCCAAGGAGTAAGCATCTTTTAATTTCATGGCTGCAGTCACCATCTGTAGTGATTTTGGAGCCCAGAAAAATAAAGTCTGACAGTGTTTCCACTGTTTCCCCATCTATTTCCCATGAAGTGGTGGGACTGGATGCTATGATCTTCGTTTTCTGAATGTTGAGTTTTAAGCCGACTTTTTCACTCTCCTCTTTCACTTTCATCAAGAGACTTTTTAGTTTCTCTTCACTTTCTGCCATAAGGGTGATGTCATCTGCATATCTGAGGTTATTGAGATTTCTCCTGGCAATCTTGATTCCAACTTGTGTTTCTTCCAGTCCAGCGTTTCTCATGATGTACTCTACATATAAGTTAAATAAACAGGGTGACAATATACAGCCTTGACATACTCCTTTTCCTATTTGGAACCAGTCTGTTGTTCCATGTTCAGTTCTAACTGTTGCTTCCTGACCTGCATACAAATTTCTCAAGAGGCAGATCAGGTGGTCTGGTATTCCCATCTCTTTCAGAATTTTCCACAGTTTATTGTGATCCACACAGTCAAAGGCTTTGGCATAGTCAATAAAGCAGAAACAGATGTTTTTCTGGAACTCTCTCACATTTTCTATGATCCAGCGGATGTTGGCAATTTGATCTCTGGTTCCTCTGCCTTCTCTAAAATCAGCTTGAACATCTGGAAGTTCACGGTTCACATATTGCTGAAGCCTGGCTTGGAGAATTTTGAGCATTACTTTACTAGCCTGTGAGATGAGTGCAATTGTGTGGTAGTTTGAGCATTCTTTGGCATTGCCTTTCTTTGGGATTGGAATGAAAACTGACCTTTTCCAGTCCTGTGGCCACTGCTGAGTTTTCCAAATTTGCTGGCATATTGAGTGCAGCACTTTCACAGCATCATCTTTCAGGATTTGGAATAGCTCAACTGGAATTCCATCACCTCCACTAGCTTTGTTCGTAGTGATGCTTTCTAAGGCCCACTTGACTTCACATTCCAGGATGTCTGGCTCTAGGTCAGTGAGTACACCATCGTGATTATCTGGGTCGTGAAGATCTTTTTTGTACAGTTCTTCTGTGTATTCTTGCCATCTCTTCTTAATATCTTCTGCTTCTGTTAGGTCCATACCATTTCTGTCCTTTATTGAGCTCATCTTTGCATGAAATGTTCCTTTGGTATCTCTGATTTTCTTGAAGAGATCTCTAGTCTTTCCCATTCTGTTGTTTTCCTCTATTTCTTTGCATTGATCACTGAAGAAGGCTTTCTTATCTCTTCTTGCTATTCTTTGGAACTCTGCATTCAGATGTTTATATCTTTCCTTTTCTCCTTTGCTTTTCGCTTCTCTTCTTTTCACAGCTATTTGTAAGGCCTCCCCAGACAGCCATTTTGCTTTTTTGCATTTCTTTTCTATGGGAATGGTCTTGATCCCTGTCTCCTGTACAATGTCACGAACCTCATTCCATAGTTCATCAGGCACTCTATCTATCAGATCTAGGCCCTTAAATCTATTTCTCACTTCCACTGTATCATCATAAGGGATTTGATTTAGGTCATACCTGAATGGTCTAGTGGTTTTCCCTACTTTCTTCAATTTAAGTCTGAATTTGGCAATAAGGAGTTCATAGAAGGAGGGATAAATTAGGAGTTTGGAATTAACAGATATACACTAGTATATATAAAATAAACAAAAAGGACCTACTGTCTAGCACAGGAAGCTGTATTTAATATCCTATAATAACCTGTAATGGACAAGAATCTGAAAAAGAAGATATTTTTGTGTATATATAATATATATATATATAAATACAGCTATTTATTATACATTAAATACAGCTTCCTGTGCTAGACAGTAGGTCCTTTTTGTTTATTTTATTTTATATATACTAGTGTATATCTGTTAATTCCAAACTCCTAATTTATCCCTCCTTCTCCCTTTCCCTCTGGTTATTGTAAGTAACTTGTTTCTTTATTTTCTATTCCTGTTTTGTAAATAAGTTAACTTGTATCTTCTTTTTGATTCAACATATAAGTGATATCCACATGATATTTGTTTTTCTCTGACTTCACTTAGTATGATAAACTCTAGGTCCATCCTTGTAGCTGCAGATGGCATTATTTCATTCTATTTTAATAGCTGAGTAATATTCCATTGTAGGGGTTCTCAGATGACTCAGTGGGTAAATAATCTACCTGGAGATGCAGGAGACGTGGGTTTGATCACTGGGTCAGGAAGATCCCCTGGAGGAGGGCATGGCGACCCACTCCAGTATTCTTGCCTGGAGAATCCCATGGACATAGGAGCCTGGTGGGCCACAGTCCATGGGGTCACAAAGTCTGACATGACTGCAGTGACTGAGCACACACACAATATTCCATGGTATCTACATACCGCATCTTCTTTATCCATTCATCTGATGACGGACACTAGGTTGCTTCCATGTATTGGCTATTGTAAATAGTGCTGCTATGAACATTGGAATGGATGTTCATAGCCTTTTCGAATGCATAGTCTTTGCATGTTCATGTCTTTTTGAATTATAGTTTTCTCTGGATATGTGCCCAGGAATGGGATTTCTGGATCCTATGGTAATTCTATTTTTAGTTCTTTAAGGAACCTCCATACTGTTCTCCACAGTGGCTGAACCAATTTACGTTCCCACCAACATGAAGTAAAAATTTTTGATTTTTTCCCCCATCATTAAAAAGATATGAAAATGCATTCTTAGCTTGAAGGCTGTACAAAAACAGATGATGAACTTTGATTGGCTTATGGGCTGTATCTTGATGACCCCTGACTAGGGCACTGGATGCGGCAATGGGAGTGGGGGCAGAGCTGAGGCTGTCCACTTTGGGCAAGCCTTTCACAGTGAAAGAGGGAGCCATGGAATTTTGTAGAGCTGGGAGTGATATGGCTAAAACTGGATTTTCAGGGCAAAGATCACCCTCCTTGATGTAGAAGAAGGGAGGGGCTGAGTAATTCTGCTTTCTTGCTGAAGCCAGAAAGCTGCTGGTGCGACTAAAATTCTTATTATGTACTTTAGATTTCTCTTTCCTCTCTTTCCCACTGGAATATTTTGCAATCATATAGAGAGAATCTTGTCTCCAGAAATTGCTACCCATCTTACTTGAGCTGTCTCCCCCTTTAGAGTCTCTGGTCACAGAATTGTAGCCACCTTTTCTCTGAATGACTGGAAATTAGACTTCCAAAAGTCTTTGACACACGTCTCTCTCTCTCTGCACCACTGTTCTCTTTCTCGGCTGCTCTGAACAGTGAGAAGACACATTTACTTTCCTCTAAGCTCCTGTGTCTCTATCCATGGTTTCTATCATTTCCACTACTCAGTAATTTCTTCTAGGTTGATCAGAATTAAGCCTGAGAGAGCTGCTGCCTCTGTTAGCTCCTAAACCTTCTGAGGATGAAATCGTGAATGAGGTGATTTAAGAGGTTATGAAATGCTCTGCTTTTAGCAGAGTGAGATTTCTGTGCATTTGAATCATTGCTAATGAGTCCTGATCTTCTGCTGGGTTTGTGAGCTAATTTGTGTGTGTGTGTGTGTGTGTGTATGTTCAGTCATATCTGACGCTTTGCGACTCCATGGATTGTAGCCTGCCAGGCTTATCTGTCCATGGAATGGGTTGCCATTTCCTACTCCAGGGGATCTTCCTGACCCAGGGATTGAATCTGTATCTTTTGTGTCTCCTGAATTGGCAGTCAGATTCTTTACCACTGTGCCACCTGGGAAGCTTGGATATGATTTAGGGAAGGATCATTTGGTCTGATATCTCAAACGTGTGGAAGAAGAGTCCAGAGACATGGACCCCGTACCATGTGGCGCTGATCTGGTCCCCAAGGCAGGTTGGAAGAAAGCAGGGATGAGGGTGATGCTCACAGAGGGAAGAAAATCCCAGGAGGCAGCCTGCCCAAGGATACATAGCCGGTCCCTAGTATAGTTGAAAAGCAGCACGCAGTCTCAGCCTGCTGTACTCTTCCAATGCCGAATCCCTGCAGGGACCCCATGCCAGCACTTCCTCTTATCAATAGACTTCTCCCACCGATCTTCTCCCAGCTTCTCTGCTTGCCTTTACTTACCCCCTTCTTTAGGCAGAAAGGCCTTCTCGCTATTTGTTTCCAGACCTTTGCGTGTGCTCTTCTCTCTGCTTGGAATGCTTCCCTTCTTCCCCCTGCTTTCCTAGATGGTATCCATATTTGAGATTCAGAACAAGCCCCAACTCCTTCATTAAGCCTTTCCTGCCAGCCTGAGTTTCCTTTGCCTCTGACTCCAAAGCCCCTGTGGTCTGGACTTAGAGAAAGAACTTATGGTTAGGGAGAAAGGACGGGGGGAAGGGATAGTTAGGGAGTTTGGGATGGGCATGTATACACTGCTATATTTAAAATGGATAACCAACAAGGACTTACTGTTGTTGTTGTTGTTCAATCACTAAGTTGTGTCTGACTCTTTGCAACCCCATGGACTGCAGCATGCCAGTCTTCCCTGTCCTTCACTATCTCTCCGAGTTTGCTCAAACTCAGATCTGTTCAACTGATGATGCCATCCAACCGTCTCATTCTCTGCTGTCCCATTCTCCTCCTGCCCTCAATCTTCCCAGCATCAGGGTCTTTTCCAATGAGTCAGCTCTTCGTATCAGGTGGCCAAAGTATTGGAGCTTCAGCTTCAGCATCAGTGCTTCCAATGAACATTCAGTTGATTTCCTTTAGGATTGACTGGTTTGATCTCCTTGCAGTCCAAGGGACTCTTAAGAATCTTCTCCAGTACCACAGTTCAAAAGCATCAGTTCTTTGGCACTCAGCCTTTTTTATGGTCCAACTCTTACATCTGTACATGACTACTAGAAACACCATGGCTTTGACTAGATCTAGCCAAAGATGGACCTTTGTCGTCAAAGGACCTATTGCATAATACAGGAAGCTCTGCTCAATACTCTGTAACAACCTAATTTGAATTTGGGAAATGAATTTGAAAAAGAACCAGTTCAGTTCAGTCGCTCAGTCATGTCCGACTCTTTGCGACCCCATGAACTGCAGCATACCAGGCCTCCCTGTCCATCACCAACTCCCGGAGTTCACTCAGACTCACGTCCATCGAGTCAGTGATGCCATCCTGCCATCTCATCCTCTGTCGTCCCCTTCTCCTCCTGCCCCCAATCCCTCCCAGCATCAGAGTCTTTTCCAATGAGTCAACTCTTCGCATGAGGTGGCCAAAGTACTGGAGTTTCAGCTTTAGCATCATTCCTTCCAAAGAAATCCCAGGGCTGATCTCCTTCAGAATGGACTGGTTGGATCTCCTTGCAGTCCAAGGGACTCTCAAGAGTCTTCTCCAACACCACAGTTCAAAAGAATAGATACATGTACGTGCATATAACTGAATCACCATTGTACACCTGGAACCAACACAACATTGATACTTCAATATAAAATAAAAAGTTAACAAACAAACAAACACCCCACAAAGCCCCTGTTGTCTGGAGCCCCCTTGGCACAAATTAAACATTGTCTCATTCCGTCCAGTGCAGACACTGGGCTGCTTCTACCAAAAGATCAAGAGTCGAGTCTTACGGGTCTATGTGCCCCCATTACATTAAGAACAACCCTAAAAGGCAGAGGTGCTCAGTGAGTTCTGCAGCCAGGAAAGGATGGATAGAGAGAGGAGGGGAAGGGGAAAAGGAAAAATGCTCAATGCTGAAAACCTTTATGTCCCTGGACAGGCAAAAATGCTGTTTCTAGGACAAGAAATGAGTGGGGAATTTGGGGTGGGGCATGGGTGGGCAGCCAGAAGGGGTGTTGACTCTGGGTGACCTGACACCAGGGCAGGACCAGCTTTATCCTGACAGGTGCAGAGTCTGAGGGAGTTATGTATGGGAGGAAGGGAGGGCAGAGGGATGGTCCCCTTCCTCCCATCACTGTATTTCTTCCCTGTGGTGAGTTGGAGCTGGGCTGGGGGTGGTGGCTGGGGTGGGGAGGTGTTGATGCCTTTGGTGACAGGAGATAAATGAATCCATCCTAAAGAGCAGCTCCTTTTCTAGAAATGTAGTAGTTCAGCTCTTGACTTCAATGCCTTGGGGTTTTTAATTAAATGTCAAATATAATTTAGGACTGGAGGGCTGAGAGGTGTGTGAGCATGAAGTCTAATGCCTCATCTTTGTGGATCTCCCTGGCATGTGCCTAAATTAGGGTTCATTGATCACTATTTGAATGCCACATGAGAAAACATTTGGTTCCCCTGCTCCCCTCATCTTTGGTTTTGAAATAATAGTTGAAAGAATGAAGACAAAGCCTCCCACCCAAACTTGCATACACGTTATATAGAAAGAACCAGATTGGGATCCGAGACCTATAGAAATACATATATTTTATCTGTAGGTTTTTTTTCCCCCCAAATCCAGTTTGGAATGGCATAGCTATTGACCTGTATTCTCTGTTCAGCACTTGGTGGCTAAGGGTCTTAGTAAAGCTGTTCCACCAACTTCCCCAGCCTGTTCGTGGAAATAAAGTGGAGTGACCCTGGATACCTATCCTGGTTGCCAATATGTAGTCCGTTAAGGTACCCAGCATTATTGGAGAAAGTGACTAAGTTCTATACTTTCCTGTGTAGGTAAGGATGTTGAGGCTTGGAGAGAGAAGTGACACAGCCAGTATCACAAACTGGGTTAGTGGCAGAGCCTGAAATATACCTGAAACCTACCTGAGTAGCTTTAGCAGTTGATTCAAGCAGTGTATGTCACAGGACAATGATTAAGGTAACTTTATTTCAATTCAATTCAGTATTAAGTGGCAGCTGTAACAGAGGCTGCAGAGAATGCAGAAGAGTGCTACCCACAGGAGATCATCTGTATCTTTAAGGGGGTGAGCTTTCTTCCTTTGTATGATTTAAAATTTTGTAATTTAGTTTTATTTTGGAGTATAGTTGATTTACAATATTGTGTTCATTTCAGATGTATAGCAAAGTGATTCAGTTATACATGTATTCATTCTTTTTCAGATTCTTTTCCCATATAGGTTACTACAGAATATTGAGTAGAGTTCCCTGTGCTACACAGTAGGCCCTGTAGATTACCTGTTTTGTTTTTTAGATATGAATTTATTTGGCTGCATTGGGCCTTACTTACTGCACTCAGATCTTCATTGTCATGTGGGATCTTTCATTGTGGTGTGCAGGCTTAGTTGTTCCACAGCATGTGGGATCTTAGCTCCCTGATCAGGGATTGAACCCATGTCCCCTGCATTGCAAGGCAGATTCTTAATCATGAGACCACCAGGGAAGTCCTTAGAATATCTGTTTTATATATAATAGTTGAGTATGTGAATTCCCAAGCTATTAATATTCCTTCCCTCTTTGTATGATTGATTGCAGTTATTTTCTGAAACACAAATGATTATCACATGTCTTTGTGTGGGGCTCTGTAAACCTCTCCTTTGTAATCCTTTAAATGGCAATGTAGACATTTGATATTCTGTGCTTAACCTTCTTCTGCAGCCTCTTCCCCTCCAATCTGTAATGCACATGCCGTCCTCCAGCCAAATCAAAACTCTCACCAGCCCTGGGCGTGACTTAGACATGTACAAAGGATCCTTTCCCTGAAGTCATCCACTTAGGCTGGTTAGGATTGCATTGGGCTGCAAGTGGAGGGTACTGGAGTAGATGGGGCTTAAGTCTAGAGGACCTTACACTTCTCACATGATGAGAAAACAGGCTGTTGCCAGACATTGTTTGGCTGTTCAGTGATGCTGTCAGAGTTCCAAGTCCCTCCTCCCTTTCCACGCTGCCATGCTTAACTTGTCCTCCTGCTCAATACCTGATGGTCGAAAGATGACTATAGTAACTTAAGGCATCACATTTGCATTCAGGGGCAGAGGAGAGGAAGGACCAGCAGTAAATCCATCTGTTCTTGGGCTCAAGAGAGCAAAGGCTACTCCAGAACCCTTGCCAGCAGATCTCCTTTTTCTTCCCACTGGCCAGAATCGAGTTATGTGATAGCTAGGTTCAAGAGAGCCTGGAAAACCAAGAATTTGGCAAGAAGATGAGAATTTCATCACTTACAGGAATGGGTTGAGAAATAGCTGAACTCCCTAATCCTCCAGTGGGGATCATTTTGAGGTGTGATTTTCACTATTTTCCAGAGCTTCTCCATGGGATTGCACTTAGACACCCGACGAAGTAGGCGGCATAACAAAATGCATCTTTTGGGGCCCTTTCTTCTACCTGGCTGGTGTTTCCTGCACCCCAAGTTGGTCACATGTGCTTTGATCCCTGGCTCATGGTCTACTTCTGGGGTGATCCAAACTGGGGTACTGTCTTTGTCATCTGTATTTCCAGAAGTTAGTACAGTGTTTACTTGAGAACAAACACCCAGAGCCCCATGGAATGGATAACTGGGCAGATGGAGAGGGTAGGTTTTTACACAGAGTGAAGTGTAGTTAGTAGCAAGGCGAAGGGCTCACCCAGAGTCCTGGTAGAGACATTTACTGCTCACCAGGCATCTATGTGCTTCTCTGCACTTCCCATCTTCCTGGGGGTTCAGTGGGAGCTATGGGACAAGGTTTGGCCAAAGGCTGGGCGGGGAAGGGATGTGTCGTGGTGTGCAGCCCTCCAGTTCTCTCTTTCCTGCCGCGGTCACCTGGAACCCATGCCTCAGTGTGGCAGCAGTGTGCTTTAATGCAAGGTGGTGGACAGTTTGCCGGCTCACGCTTTCTCTCCCAGGTGGGAGGGGCTTCCGGAGGCTCCTCCTCCTCCCTTCTCAACCATCCCAGTCCTGGCATCTCTGGTGGAGAAGTTGGACAGATTATAGGTTCCTGGTTCTACTGAGGATAGAAAGCATTCATACCCAATATTTGTCAAAAAATTTCAACTGCAACTCACAGTGAGCAATTTTTTTTTTCTCAGCTGTTGTCTCTGCAGGGGTCCTGGAGTCTGTGAGCACAGGTAGGGGACAGACATCCAGGCCATTCAGAGTGCAGAGTCCTTATCTGCACCTTCCCCTGAGAAATGGATCTTACACTGCATCTGTATGCAACACGTATATATGTATACGTGCATGGGCATGCCAGCATCAATACCTATCACTGGCAGTATATTCTGATATTTTGTATTCTACTCAATTTTATTAAAGACTACTCATTGTGACCTATGGAATTGATTTCCATGACCCTTAAGTATATACAACTTGCAGTTTGAAAAAAAAAAAGCAGCCTAACGATAATGGCTTCATGCTAAGTCATTTCACTCGTGTCCGACTTTTTGTGGCCCCGTAGACGTACCCTACCAGGCTCCTCTGTTCATGGGATTTTCCAGGCAAGAATTTGGAGTGGGTTGCCATTTCCTTCTCCAGAGGATCTTTCTGACCCAGGGATTGAACCTGCATCTCTTATGTCCTCTGCATTGGCAGGTGGGTTCTTTACCACCGGCACCACCTGGGAAGCCCTAATGGCTTTAGGGAGCTAGAAAATAGTGGTAAACAGTGTGCACTGGGATAGTCTAAGAGGGCTTCCTGTAGGAAAAGCCTTTTGACCAGGATCCATGAGGATGGGCAGAAGCTGGGTCAGTTAGGAGAAGCCTTTCTAGGAGAGAAGGCTGAGCCAAACCTTGGAGGATGGCCCTACATGTTTGGTGAATGGTGGTCAGCCAACCTGTTGGGGAGTAAGCCTACAAGGGAGTGGTAATGGGAAACACTGATATTCAAGATAGCTAATACTTGGAAGAACTCTGATACCTGGAGGAATATGGGCTTTGACCAGTCAGAGCTTGTACCAGCTGTGACCCTTGTCAAAGCAATAATACCAAGGTGAGGCTGGCTGTCTTTCTGAAAGCAGGCTAGGCAAGGAAAGGGATTAGTTGTGAACAGGGGTAGGGGTTGCGGTAGAGCTGGTAATGGCAGAGTTGGGTACTGGAACTCCCTGTGGTTTGGAAAAGCATCTCTGTATTATTTAGTTAGTTCAGTCTCTCAGTCGTGTCCTACTCTGTGACCCCATGAATCGCAGCATGCCAGGCCTCCCTGTCCATCACCAACTCCCGGAGTTCACTCAAACTCATGTACATCGAGTTGGTGATGCCATCCAGCCATCTCATCCTCTGTCGTCCCCTTCTCCTCCTGCCTCCAATCCCTCCCAGCATCAGAGTCTTTTCCAATGAGTCAACTCTTCGCATGAGGTGGCCAAAGTACTGGAGTTTCAGCTTTAGCATCATTCCTTCCAAAGAACACCCAGGGCTGATCTCCTTTAGAATGGACTGGTTGGATCTCCTTGCAGTCCAAGGTACTCTCAAGAGTCTTCTCCAAGACCACAGTTCAAAAGCATCAATTCTTCAGTGCTCAGCTTTCTTCACAGTCCAACTCTCACATCCATACATGACCACAGGAAAAACCATAGCCTTGAGTAGATGGACCTTTGTTGGCAAAGTAATGTCTCTGCTTTTGAATATGCTATCTAGGTTGGTCATAACTTTCCTTCCAAGGAGTAAGCGTCTTTTAATTCATGGCTGCAGTCACCATCTGCAGTGATTTTGGAGCCCCCCAAAATAAAGTCTGACAGTGTTTCCACTGTTTCCCCATCTATTTGCCATGAAATGACGGGACCAGATGCCACGATCTTAGTTTTCTGAATGTTGAACTTTAAGCGAACTTTTTCACTCTCCTCTTTGACTTTCATCAAGAGGCTTTTTAGTTCCTCTTCACTTTCTGCCATAAAGGTGGTGTCATCTGCATATCTGAGGTTATTGATCCCAGCAATCTTGATTCCAGTTTGTGCTTCTTCCAGCCCAGCATTTCTCATGATGTACTCTGCATTATGTGCCTTTTAAAAGAGCAATTTTAGCATCTTTGCATACAATTCCAGACTCCTCAAGATGCTGAACATCTCATTCTCAGGTGAGGGTCCCGTTGGGTTAGAAAGAAGCCTGGGACAGCTGCAGGACTCAGCAAAGGGCAGAGGCAGGTCACAAATAGTGACGGCTGGGGAGGACAGGCAGGCATTCTGCGGAGTTATCGTATTCAATGTTTCTGGATTGCAGACTAAGCAGGGCACCAGGGACCAAGCTTTATGTCCAGCAACAAACTTCCTTTACCATGAGTTTCAGCATCTAATAAAGGAAATGGAACAATGCCTGCCCCACTGACCTCAGAATTATACTGTGATGAGGAGCAGTTAGAAATCACCTTGAAATGAAAAAGTTGTATTTTATGAGCATAAGCACTGCCTTGGGTCGGTAGAGGAAATGCTTTCCTCTGAACTTGCCCGAGAAGGGAAATTTTTGTTTAAATAACACAAATGCAATAGAACTGTCCAAAGTACATGATCTTGGCAATGAAATTTGTAGGACCTAACTCGTGGTTTTCTTAGTTTTATAACAGTGTAAAAATAATGCATTTTTCATCAAGCTAGAAATAAAAACAATAATAAAAATCTAACATTTATTGTGGGCTGATTATGTGCCAGCCACTCTGGCAGGTACTTTGCGTCTTATTTAACCCTCACAACCAACCTGTGCGGTGCATACTATTATCAGCCTCATTTTACAAAGAAAAACGGTAAGGAAGTTGTTATAACTCAACTGACAATGACATGGCAATTGTTTCATCTCATGGGGAGAGCTAAGAAAGCAGTGCCCCACCACCCACAAAAGCCTCAGGGGGCTATGCCCAAGTCCATGATGGGGTTGGTCTTTTTCCATTCCCTCCCCTCCACTGCCTCTCCTCTAACTTTCCTTTGCAAAACCTCTTACCTTCCCAAGAGCTTGGGTAAGCAAGTAGTGTATGGAGCCAGTGCCCTAGGAGCAAATTTATCCCATCACTTCCTCTGAGATCTGATCAATCCTCCTGTCAAATCCATGAGGTAGGGGATGGAATATGGGGAGGGAGTGCGCAGACATCTGGGAGCTAGATTGGGAATGTGCATCCCTTGTTTCTTTTATGAATAAGCAATACCCAAGAGGGGCTTAAGGTTTTACTAGGTCCACTTTGTTGTGTTCAGTCCCTAAGTCACGTCCGACTCTTTGTGACCCTGTGGACTGCAGCACACCAGGCTTCCCTGTCCTTCACTATCTCCCAGAGTTTGCTCAAACTCATGTCCATCCAGTCAGTGATGACATCCAACCATCTCATCCTCTTTCACCCCCGTCTCCTCCTGCCCTCAATCTTTCCCAGCATCAGAGTCTTTTCCAATGAATTAGCTTTTTGCATTAGGTGGCCAAAGTACTGGAGCTTCAGCTTCAACATCAGTCCTTCCAAAGAATAGTCAGGGTTGATTTCCTTTGGGATTGACTAGTTTGATCTCCTTGCTGTCCAAGGGACTCTCAAGAGTCTTCTCCAGCACCACAGTTCAAAAGCATCAATTCTTTGACACTCAGCCTTCTTTATGGTCCAACTCTCACATTTGTACATGACTACTGGAAAAACTGTATTGACTTTGACTATATGGACCTTTGTCGGTAAAGTCATGTCTCTGGTTTTAATAGGCTGTCTAGGTTTGTCATAGCTTTTCTTCCAAGGAGCAAGCATCTTTTAATTTCATGGCTGCAGCCACCATTCGCAGTGATTTGAAGCCCAAGAAAATAAAATCTGCTACTGTTTCCGTTTTTTCCCTACCTATTTGCCATGAAGTGATGGGACCAGATACCATGATCTTGGTTTTTTGAATGATGAATTTTAGGCCTTGAGAGTTCCCTAATTCCAAGGTTCTTCCTGTTTCCATCTTATGTTCCAGGTCTTACTCCTTGGTCAACCTCCAGGTATACTTTCTCCTCTGAATCCTTTCTTGTCTCTTGTATTCAGGTGCATCTGTCCTTCCTGACCCCACCTTTGATGACATTTGGCCATGGGCGGTCCTTACTGTGAAGGACATGGAATGTTATCAGTGGAACCCCATAGGTGGGTCATAGATTTCAGGACTTCTCCTATTGGAGTGTGAGACACACTCTTATACATTCACAAACCCACACAAACTGGCTTCTGGCTGCCCTTGATGGCTGTTTATGAGAAAGAATGGGATAATGAGCTTGCATCTCTCATCTACCACTTTTGATGTATGTAACCTTGGACTGATCACTCCATTTTCTCAAAATTAGAAATAATTTATGTAAAACACCCAGCACAGTGCCTGCCTTCAGTCAATGGCTCTGAGTTAGTGGAATAAACCAGAAATCAGGAGAATTGAGCCCTCATTCTCACTCTGTGACTATTCAACTGAACTTAAGCAAGTTACTTCTCTCTCTGGAACCTCAGTTTCCTCCTGTGTGAAATTAGAAGGTCTGGATGGTGCTGAGGTCATTTCCAGCTCTGACACTGTCTCTGCTCCAGCCCCAGACTCCATGAGGCCTAGATGACCAGTCTAAGAAGACTCAGCAACTCCCAAGAGCTGAGTTTTGAAGGCACCTGCTATTCTAGGGGAGGGCTTCCCTAGTGGATGAGACAGTGAAGAATCTGCCTGCAATACAGGAGACTCAGGTGACTAGGATTTGATCCCTGGGTTGGAAAGGTCCCTTCGAGAAAGGCATGGCTACCCATTCCAGTATTCTTGCTTGGAGAATCCAATGGACAGAGGAACCTGGAGGGTTACAGTCCATGGGGTCTCAAAGAGTCAGACATGACTGAGCGACTAACACTTTCATTCTAGGGGACCTGGTTGGCCTTACTGATGATTGGGGAAAGCTGGGCCCTTGGTTGTCTGAGGCCTGGCTTGGAGAGGTGAGAGGAGCAGGAAGAAAAGAAGGGGGTCATCTAGGAGGAGGACAGAGTGACCTTGAAGATTCCCATCATCAGCCCAGAAATGACAGGTTAAGGAGGGGCCCAGACGTGCTGCCCTTCTCCACTTTAATTACTATCATTTTGAGAAGACTGGAGTCTAAGCCTCAGAATTCCTCTTTGGAAAACTGTGTCTTTGCAGCGTCTGCAGACAAGGACGTTAGTGAACTGGCAGTCAACGCTCCATCAACTTCCCACACAGGGAGGGCGGCTGCTGACAGATGGAGGTGTGTGTGCGGCATGGGTCAGAGCCCGTCTGAGCACCTTCCCACGTGCCTGGCTCCCTTTGCCCCGCCATCGTGCGGCTCCTCAGCCATAGTTACAATTACACATATGAAGATGTCTATTACCTCCTGGGAAGGGATGGGGGTGATGGACAGAGGACACAGCCACTCTGAATGAGATGAAAAGATGGGGAGGAATCAGGAATGCTGACTTAGAGTGTCTTTGTGCTGGATGGCATGTCCTTGTTAGAGGGGCTGTGGGGGCCTCTGAGTATAGTTCAGTGGAGGGTGTCTCCTGGGTACGTGTGTGAACATGTGGGTGTGAATGTGGTCATGATGGCGAGTGAGAGGGGAAGAACAGCTGACAGGACTTGGAGAAGCCTTGGTTTCCACTTAAGGATCTTACTCATTCATCAGGCCCAGTTAGCCTGAAACCTTCCCTGATTCTGGAAATGATTATTCAGTCATTTCAATGTTGATTCTTGGCAAAATTCTGAAACAGATGCCTGAAATTGATGATTTGTGAGTTCTTAGAAAAGAAAGGTGATTGCTAGAAGCTAGCATGAGTTCACTTAGAACAAAGCAGATAATCCCACCTGCTTTCTTCTTTTGACGGCTGTTAAATTGATCATCAGGGTGGCACAGGGTGCTTCTGCTCAGCCCAGAGTGGTGGATGAGGGGTTACCCTTCTCCTGATACTGTCCATGTGACATGGAACTTGGGTAGAGGGCAACCTTGTTGATGGTACCTCTCTCTTAAGTCTCAGGTTTTATCCTGAGCATACACAGGAGCAGAGGGGTCCTCACAGAGATGGGGAATGGGACCTCTTGTCTACATGGATGTATTTGATGGCTGCAGGCAGGAAAGAACAGCAAGGCTCCATGGGTAGAAACTTACCAGTAGGAAAGGGGGACTCAGGCTTGGGGTCAGGCCTGTAGGACCATCAGTCAGGGGTATGGGGGAGACAGTTCTAGAGCCCTAATGTCCTGGGGCCCTGGTGAGTCTGGGGGAAAGCTGCAGGCTTCCATGTGGTACATATATACAATGGGATATTACTCAGCCATTAAAAGGAATGAAATAATGCCATTTGCAGCAACATGAATGGACCTCGAGATTATCATACTGAGTGAAGCAAGTCAGAAAAAGAAGGAGATATATTGTATGACATCCCTTATATGTGGAATCTAAAAAGAAATGATACAAATTACCTTACTTACAAAAGAGAAAGAAACTCACAGACTTAGAGAATGAACTTATGGTTGCAGGGTGGGGTGAGGGAGGGAAGGGACAGTTAGGGAGTTTGGGATGGTCATGTACACACTGCTATATTCAAAATGACCAACCAACAAGGACATACTGTATAGCACAGGGAACTCTGCTCAATGTTATGTGGCAGCCTGGGAGGGAGGGGGGCCTTGGCGGAGAGTGGATACATGAATATGTATGGCTGAGTCCCTTTGCTGTTCATCTGAAACTATCACAACATTGTTAATTGGGTACACTCCAATACAAAATAAAAAGCTTAAAGTTTGGAGGGGGGAAAACTGCAGGCTTCCAATTACAGATGCAAAACTTGGGTCCTGGGCAGATTTGATGTCCTCTGTCTGACCTCAGATAGAGTGGGACACGACTGAGGGTCATGACTGACCTCAGAAAGCCATCTTTGCCTCCACAAATAAGGCCGAGGAGCAAAACTGGCCTCTGAGTTTCAGGTTTGTTTGCAGGTAAAACAGTTAGGTAACCTTTTGGAGGGCTGTGTTTTAGATAAACGTATACAATCCTGAGTATTCTTGGGCATATTTGGGAATCAGGCTCCTGATGAAATGAGTAGAGACTCAAAGGCGCTATAACTTGGGTACAAAAGGAAGTGTGAGCATGTTTTATACTGAGAGACTGATGAGGCTTAGCTACCTCGGCTGGCCAACCCTTGAATGGACAGTGTAAAATCATTCATGGCAACCTTGTGAATAAATGGAAAAAAAAGAAGTCCAGCTGATATGCACTTGCGGGGGACCTACAGTTGCTGAAAAATTGTTCCCTAAAGGAGATTGATTAAATCTCAAATCTCAGTTTAGAAGGGGGGCTCCTAGTATTGTGCCACAGAACTCGCTTCAAGTCAACCTTTCATCTGTGACGTGGGTGAAGACACAGAGGGCAGCATTATTAAATTTTTAGATGACAGTTAGAAGGGATAATTGAGGTCCAGAGAGATAGCTGAGGCTTTGAAAACATCCTGATAAGCTGAAATGATGCCTGAAACAAACAAGATGAAATTTAACAGGGAAAAATATTAAGCCCTATATTTAGGTAATAAAAATGAATTATGTCAGTACAGTATGGGGAAGCATGACTTGGGAGAATTTCAAATTAAAATCCTGGGGCCCAGACACTTGGAGCAGCAGACTGCCTGATGAGGGCAGCAGAGAGCAGCTGCTTTCCAGTGCCAGACGGATGAGGGACCCTGTCCAGGGCAGCAAGAGGATGGAGGCAAACTGGGAGAGGAGTGAGAAGGCCCGACACGGGCAGGTGAAGGCAGGTTTGGGGCACACAGGCTCCAGGTATGTGAGGTACCTGGATCCAGGTGAGGCTGGACTCCTGGGGCCACTTGTGTCCTGGGCCTGCCAGCCCTGGTCAGTCTTCTCATCTGGGGTCTGCCCTGTCTCTGAGGTGGTTTCCAGTGGCCACTAGCTCAGTGGGGCAAAGACCGGAAGTGACATACTTAACAGAGATAGAAAACCGCTAGTGACGACCTGGGGCTAGGGAGGTGAGGATGGGGGCAGAGGTGTGAGAGGGGGAGGAAGAGGAGGAGGGGCCCTGGTGGCAACGGATGGCTCTGTATCTTGGTTGCAGCGGTGGTTGCTTGTGAGAAAGTGGCCGGGGACTGCAGGCACTCGCGGTGCTCTGTCGGTTTCCTGGTGATACTGTAGGAGAGTTATGTCCATTGTAACTGTGAGGGGAAACTGCATGAAGGGTCTATGAGACCCGTCATACTGTTTTTTTTAAATTATAACTTCCTGTAAATCTATAATTAATTTTTTTTTAAATTAAAAAAAAACAACAACAACAAAGGAAGCTAAGGCAGACTCTGCAGTGAGTGTCCTGGGCTGGGGGTGGAGGGGAAGACCCCCGTTTCACTCCCAGAGTGGAGCTCTTCAGGACAGCCTTTGGGGGTGTGCATAGGGGAGGACTTTGTACGCAGGGGGACCCCAGGGTCTCTGGCATTTGAAGAACCTGTGGAGAGGGGCTGTGGACTTTGGGACTATAAACGGCTGCTCCTCGAGCCCACCAAGCACCCGAGGTGGATGGAGGACAGGGGACACTCCACATTCTTGGGCCCTGCCCATGAGTTTGGTTAGAGTTTGGTTAGCCGAGACATTCTTTGGGATTTAGTCCTGGGAGGGGCACTCAACTGCCTGGCTGATCCAGCCTGGGGAAACCAGCCGCACAGTCTCTAGGAGCTGTGGAAAAGTGGCTTGGGAATTTAGAAGGGGTTAGAGCTGCAGTGGTGCTAGTGGTAAAGAACCCGCCTGCCAGTGCCGGAGACATAAGACATGCGGGTTCCATCCTTCGGTTGGGAAGATCCCCTGGAGAGAGGCATGGCAACCCACTCCAGTATTCTTGCCTGGAGAATCCCATGGACAGAGGAGCCTGGTGAAGTACAGTCCATGGGATCAAAAAAGTCAGATATGACTGAATGACTAACATTTTCAGTTTCAGAGCTGCAGAGAAGATCCAGCCCCCAGCCTCTGGTGGGACCTCTGGCAGCACTGAATGAGGTGTGGACCACTTGTGAGCCTGCCTCAAGGGAGGCCAGCTCTGGCTTCTGTTCCAGGGCTGCAGGCAAGAGGCAGAGAGAACAGAGAGATGCCACCCAGAGGACACTCCACAGGGGCCCTGGTGGCTTCCAAAGAAGTGACTGCAAGTACATGTTTGGTCCTGGCCCAGCATGGGGGTTTGGCTCTGTCTTGCTCCGTGCACACGGCTCCCCCTCTCTCCTGGGGGCCCAGAGAGGCTAGCCCAGCCACCATCCTGTTCTAAGTAGGGTTTGAAAATGAATTTTCTGGAAAGAGTGGAAGTGTCAAATATTTCTGCAAAGCCATCAAGAGGCAGCCCCCTACCTCTGATGTCCTGTGAGAGTGAAGTTGCTTTCCAGGTTTCTACCCCAGTGAGATTGCCTGGTTGCTGGAAGACCCTCCCAGTTTCACCAAGACAGGTACCCAGGGCATAAGAAGTACTAGGCGTGTTTAAGTGCATCTCTCACCTCCTTCCTGGGGCCCCTTTCCAGGAGCCAGGGCCTTCGTCCTGCATTGCCTTCTCTTTGTGCAACAGAGTCCCAGAGAATTCAGCCTCCGTAGCTGACATTCCCACCAACACCATCAGATCCATTGAGCGTGTGCAACCCACTCTCGCAGTAACACACTCCTGGATCCTTGGCATTGCCGAAGTCCTGCTGTGAGTGGGTCTCTGAGTGACAGCTCCTTTGATGCCTCCTTCTCCCTCCATCCTACTGGGAGTTGCCATGCTCCCACCTCTCATTCCTTTTACATCCTTAGCATGCCAAAAAGCTGGCACCACGTAGTCACAGATTTTGATCTATGCTGGCAGCAAAGGCCCAGGATGGACTCTGCTTGAGGAAGGGAAGGGCTTGAAGAGCTAGATGACATCAGTATGAGACAAAAGAGCAACTCTAAAGCTCCAGACCAATGAGGGGAGGAGGAGAGAGGCTGGGAGGCTGAGCACACTCAGGCTAGAGACAGACATGCCTGGTGAGGAGGGGTGGACAAGGACTGTATGTTTCAGGTCATTTACCCAGGAGTCCAGGCTTATACATGGCAGCAGGGGACCTGTTTGGGTTTGGACCACCTGTGTTCATCAGAGAAAAAAGCTGGCAGGGAGCCAGCAGTGGGACTATTGTGTCAACGGCTGTGTGCCTCTTGTATGGGTTTTTTATGGAGATTGTGAGGCTCACACCTTCTCCTGGTTGGCTGAGCTGATGAGAGACCATGGCTGGTTTAATCTGCCTATTTCACACCATGTGTTGAAGGATGATCAAAGAGGGTAGAAAATGTGGTCCAGTTATGCCCAGGAATGTAGGGGGAGCAGCCTCTGGGGGCCTAAATCTCCAGACTCCATCGCGTGGTGCAGGGTCTGCTGACCTTGGCAGAATTCTATTGCTGGGTGAGGGGGACGGGGAGTGCAGTTTGCACTGGCTGTTACCCCATGCCCCCTTCCTGAGCCCCGTCTTGTACCATCCCATTTGGGATTTCTTCCATCCCAAATATCCATTGGGCTGCCCAAGTGGCTCAGCTGGCAAAGAATCCTCCTGCAATGTGGGAGACCTGGCTTTAATCCCTGAGTTGGGAAAATCCACTGGAGAAGGGAATGGCTACCTACTCCGGTATTCCGGCCTGGAGAATTCCATGTACTGTATAGTCCATGAGGTTGCAAAGAGTCGGACATGACTCAGTGACTTTCTCTTTCACTTTCTTTCTTTCAAGGACGGTCACTGCGAGGCTGCTATTCACAGACCAAAGAGGACTGCAGACTCAAAATCCATTAGCATCTGGATGGCAACATAACCATGCACAGTGGAGACTGATGCAGTAAGATGTGATGGGGCCAGTGTGGGGCTGGAGAGTCTGCACCTCAGTTGAAATAATTCAGGTACAAAGTATTCAAAAACTCTGTGCCAAAGATGATACATCTGCATATAGTATCCGGCATCTGCTAGTGCAGGGTTTTCTCTTTTCCTCCTGCCCTAAGAGGGCTTCCTAGGTGACTCAGCGTAGAGAATCCACCTGCAGGGCCAGAGACTCGGGTTTGATCCCTGGGTTGGGAACATCCCATGGAGAAGGAAATGGTAACCCACTCTAGTATTCTAGCCTGGGAAATCTTATGGACAGAGGAACCTGGCAGGCTACAGTCTGTGAAGTTGCAGAAAAGTCAGACACAACTTAGCTAAACAACAAATCGGTCCTAAGAAGGAGCCCCTCCTGGTTAGCTTCCTCAGACTTCCTCCCACACCAATCTAGAGATGCTGAGCAAAGGACAGGCAGTGTGAGTCAGGCCCACTGCTTCTTGTTCCACTTGGGCAAATACTTGACCTCTCTGTTTTGCTTTACTTCTCTGCCAAATGGGTATAATATCCTTCTCATCCACATTTAAGCTTTGTTTTGAGGATGAAATGAGATAATGCATTTGGGAAAATGTATACCCTGCTTCACTCCACAATATATCAGAGGGAGATTCTAAAAATACTTGTGACATAAAAGGATAAAAATAAATAATATGTGAGATGATTTTGTGATTTTATCATAAACACATTTTCATTATTGTCCCTGGGAGCAGTGTGGAAGTGAAAATAGATATATTATCTCTCAGAATCATGTTCAGTTTAACCTTGGGCTTTGGGGTCTTGACTGAAAAGCAGGCTGGCATGGGAACTTTAGGCATTGCAGCTGGCTGCCTACTGGGCCCTTGAGGGTGGGAGAGGGTGGGTGGCGGTAGTCAATACTGATTTTTCAGCCTCTTTCCATGCTGGGTCAGGATTCTAACTGCAGCTCATTCTTATTAATGCCAAACATCCCTGAGTGTCCCTTTGTGCCTGGTCCTCGCTGGGTCTTCAGACACAGATGGAAATGACTGAGGTCTGTCCTACAGGGGTTCCTAGGAAGGGACCTGGGAGTGAAAGTCACGACTCGGGAAAGCTGATTAATTCCTTCTTACTTCAATTCTTTGTCTGTAAGATGGACATTGTAACCCTCCACTTCCTCCCTCACAGCCATGCTGGAGGGATAAAACGAGAACGTGCTCTGATAAGAAAAATTGCTATGCAAATGTGAAAAATCATCATCTCTATTCAGTACTGCTCGAAAGTGATTTCAAAAATAACAGGGCTGTAAGGATTTGGGAACCAACATGACCAAGAGGGTTTGCCTTAAATATTCCACCCTGGAGTTTTTCTGGGATATGAGCACGACTGCGAACCAGGTCACCAAGATGAACCCTTCCCCCAGAAAAAATGGAAAGCTCCAACTTTGGAGCCTTTGGTTCGATCCCTGGGTTGGGAAGATTCCCTGGAGAAGGGCATGGCAACCCACTCCAGTGTTCTTACCTGGAGAAACCCCATGGATAGAGGAGCCTGGTGGGTTACAGTTCATAGGGTCTCAAAGAATCAGACACGACTGAAGCGACTTAGCATGCATGACTCTTTAATACAGTGGTCCCCAACCTTTGGGGCACCAGGGACTGGTTTCGTGGAAGACAGTTTTTCCATGAACGGTGGGGACGTGGGGCATGGTTCAGGCAGTAATGCAAGCCATGGGGAGTGGCTGTAAATACAGATAAGGCTTTGTTGCTCACCTGCCCCTCGTGGCTCACCTCCTGCTGTGTGGCCGGTGGGGGCTGGTGTTGGGGACCCATGCTTTAATACATGTGGAGCACTGAGATATGCATTGCAGGGTGGGAAATTGTTATATGGAGAATTGTGCCCATCCCCAATTTCTGTGTTGAAATCCTGACCTTCCACTCTCCGAATGTGATTGTGTTTGGAGTTAAGGTCTCCAAAGAGGTAATAAAGTTAAAATGAGGTTGTTAAAATGGGCCTTAGTCAAATCCTGTAAGGGTGTCCTATAGGAAGAAATTTGCATGCATGAAGACACCATGGATACTCACACACGGAGGAAGGGCCATGTGAGGACGAAGTGAGAAGGTGGCCGTGTACAAGCCAAGGAGAACCCTAGCCTCAGTTCAGTTCAGTTCAGTCGCTTAGTCATGTCCGACTCTTTGCGACCCCATGAATCGCAGCACGCCAGGCCTCCCTGTCCATCACCAACTCCCGGAGTTCACTCAGACTCATGTCCATCGGGTCAGTGATGCCATCCAGCCATCTCATCCTCTGTCATCCCCTTCTCCTCCTGTCCCCAATCCCTCCCAGCATCAGAGTCTTTTCCAATGAGTCAACTCTTCGCATGAGGTGGTCAAAGTACTGGAGTTTCAGCTTTAGCATCATTCCTTCCAAAGAAATCCCAGGGCTGATCTCCTTCAGAATGGACTGGTCGGATCTTAATCGTGGACTTCCAGCCTCCAGAATTGTGAGAGAATGTATTTCTGTTGTTGAAGCCACCCAGTCTGTGGCATTTTGTTATGGCAGCCTTAGCAAGCTATTATAGATGTATCCAGGAAAGTATGAATTATTCATTCCTTTAATAAATACTTATGAATTTGGGCACTGTTGGTATGGGAGATGAAAGGATGAACAAGAAAGATGTGGCTTATATTCTCAGGAGGCTTGGAGTCCAATAGCGATCTTGTGTCTGCCTTCAAGATGGGGAAACCAGACTGACACTCAGAGAAAACATAAGATGACATTTAAATTGAACAGTACCGACTTCAAGTGGTAGAAGTTCAGAGAAAATGGAAATATAAGAAAATCGTTAAGGGGACTTCTCTGGTGCTCCAGTGATTAAGACTCTGTGCTACCCATGCAGGGGGCCCAGGTTCAATACCTGGTCAGGGAACTAGATTCCACATGCTGCAACTAAGAGTTCAAATGCTGCAACTAAGACCCAGTGCAGCCAAATAAATAAATATATAAAAAAAAAAAGAAGAAGGAAAATCAATAGGGGACGTTTTGTGGAGAGAAGACTTGAAGATTGGAAGATGATCTGGGCAGCCCTAAACTTTTGTAGGGAGCTTATAGGTCCAACAAGAGTCACCCGTCCGTACTGGCTTACCTGGAAGGTACAACTCCCTGGGAACTTCTCAGTATTCCAGGCGACTGGCCAACACAGTCTTCTTCCCTGGGAGCCATGGCCACCACCCTCTCAGGCTGAAAATTCCTGCTCTCCAGAGACCAGAGCTTGGCCAGCTCTTCTGTGGTTATTTGCTTCCATTTCTCCAGGCAGATGGGGACTGCTGGCTGTTCATCAAGTTAGCAATTAGCAAGTAATTCATTAGGCACCTAATGAACAAATTATTAACCTGGCAAGCCATGTCCAACCACTGACTGGGGGGAGAAATGGCTATTAATAAGGTCTTGGAGTGGCAGCTGTGGTTTAGTGGTTAAAGCGTGGGCTGGGTGACAGGAGATGTGGGTTCTGGACTCGTGGGCCAAATTGCTTTACTGCTCCAGGCCTTAGTTTGGCTGCTCATGTGGTGGGAGTAAGAAAATCCTATTGCTGGGCAAACTCAATGTTAGAGAGTCTGTATAAATACAGGCCATTGGGTTATACGAAGTCTAAGACCCCTGCATTCTAACTTGCAATGATTCCAACACCACCACCCCTGTACCTTCTGGCCCCCAAACCAAAGTAAGGCATATCACGTCCATCCCTGAAACTCTTGTAATTGCCAAGTCACATTCACAATTCACTATGTGCATGGAACCCAGCTATATGCAAAGGGCTGTGCAGGGAGGGCAGATGTGTGTGAAAAGTCCCTGCTTTCATGGCATTTACGATTTGGTTGTGGGTATCCGACATTCCCAGGTGGAGCTAGTTGTAAAGAACCTACCTGCCAATGCAGGGGACACAGGCGACACGGGTTTGATCCCTGGGTCAGGAGGATCCCCTGAAGGAGGAAATGGCAACCCAATCCAGTCTTCTTGCCTGGGAAATCCCATGGACAGAGGAGCCTAGTGGACTATAGTCCATGGGGTTGCAAAGAGTTGGGCATGACTGAGCACGCAAGGACGTGCTCAAACATTTACACACAGTCAACTAACTCAAGTACAAAGACATTTGTGGTAGGGCTGAGAGCTGTAGGATTTCAGAGTAGACAGGTAACTAGGTGTTAGAGTAAAGGGGGGCCTTGCAGGATGGCAGGGTCTTGAAGCATGACTTCACTGTGCTTTTCTGACTGTAAGAGTAGAATGGGCTCATTGCTCCAAATCTTGGAAAGAAAAAGATAACCTGTAATCTCATCAGCCAGAAATAACCGCTATTGACAATTTTGTATCCGGGAAGGATCTGACAGGCGGAGATGGTGGAAGGATTGTGTTGAGGTGGTGGAGGACTGAAGGTTCTGGGATGGGGAAGAATAGGATCTGTGGTCAGTGCTTTGGGAGATGGAAGTGTGGACCAAGCAGGCTAGAGCGGGGCCCCGGGGCGGAACGAAAGTGTGGTGGTTGTTGTTTAGTTGGTTGTGTCTGACTCTTGTGACCCCATGGACTGTAGCCTACCAGGCTCTCTGTCCATGGGATTTTCCAGGCAAGAAGGCTGGAGTGGGTTGCCGTTTCCTTCCCCAGGGGATCTTTCCGGCCCAGGGATAGAACCCATTTCTTTTGCATTGGCAGGTGGATTCTTTACCACTGAGCTATCTTGGAAGCCCAGAATGGAATTAGAGGAGGGGGAAAAGTGCTGGTGAGGGCATAAGGGGCCAGACTGTTGAGGGGTGGGGAGGACGTGTATGTGAGACAGTGCCTTGTGCCCTGGACCGGAAGCCTCAGCCAACAAGCCAGACTCTGTTCTTCATCACACTCGTGATGCAATGGAACTTATTGATGTAGTTGTCCTACTTGGGAGATACACTGCAAAAACCTCTGCAGGAAAAATAAACAAATATGAAGCTGTGGCCAAGTTGCCAAAGGGAGCCTGGGGCCAGTGGAAGAGGCAAGGAAGGTCTCCACCTAGCGCAGCTGGCCAGCTGGCTGGGGCTGTTTCCAGTGTGTCAGCAAGAACCCTTGGGGAAATAAGGGACCTGTCCTGCTTTGCCCTCATCCAACAGGTGTGATCTTTCTCCAGACTCCTGCTTGGTCCCTAGGGGATGTCTAATCCACAGGTATTTTTTTGGTCATGTACCAGCAGAGAATGTATAGTTGACAAAAACTCTTTTTTCTCTAAGATAATTAACAGGTAATCTTTTTTTTTTAAGATTTTTTAATATGAACCATTTAAAAAGCCTTTATTGAATTTGTTACAATACTGCTTCATTTTTATGAGTTTTTTTTTTTTTTGGCCATGAGGAATGTGGGATCTTAGCTCCCCAACCAGGGTTCAAACTCCCACCCCCTTTTTTGGAATGCAGTCTTAACCACTGGACCGCCAAGGAGGCCCTGGAGATAATCCTTGGAGTCTCTCAAAAATCCTATGAGAAGCATGTGTGCATGCTAAGTCGCTCAGTCATGTCCGACTTTGCGACCATTTGGACTGTAGCCTGCCAGGCTCCTCTGTCCATGGGATTCTCCAGGCAAGAATACTGGAGTGTGTTGCCCTTCCCTCCTCCAGAGGCTCTTCTTGACCTAAGGATCAAATTACCCATATCTCCTGTGTCTCCTGCATTGGCAGGCAGGTTCTTTACCACTTGTACCACCTGAGAAGTCCCTCTATGAGACAGGTATTGCTATTAATCTCATTTTACAGATGAGAAAGTTGAGGTTCAGAGATGTGAACTGACTTACCCAAGATCATGCTGCTGCTGCTAAGTTGCTTCAGTCGTGTCCAACTCTGTGCGAACCCATAGACAGCAGCCCACCAGGCTCCTCTGTCCCTGGGATTCTCCAGGCAAGAACACTGGAGTGGGTTGCCATTTCCTTCTCCAATGCATGCATGCGTTCTAAGTCGCTTCAGTCGTGTCTGACTCTGTGCGACCCCATGGACAGCAGCCCCCCAGGTTCCCCTGTCCACGGGATTCTCTAGGCAGGAATACTGGAGTGGGCTGCCATTTCCTTCTCTTACCAATATCATATACCCAGAGAAAATCTGGATCTTGGGACTGCAGTGGAATAACTTGGTGGTAAATAACTTGGTGGTTTTTGGAGATGGGCTAGTTCTGCATTCAACTTCCTACTCTGCTGTTTTACTCATTGAAGAGTGTGAAGAACTTGGACTTAGTCTATTATTTTCATATATCAATGGGGGCTATTTACCTCCGTGGGTTATTGTGAGGCTTAAATCAATCAACACAGATGTTATGGACTTAGCACCGGTGGCTCAGACGGTTAAGCATCTGTCTACAATGTGGGAGACCCGGGTTCGATCCCTGGGTCGGGAAGTTCTCTGGAGAAGGAAATGGCAATCCACTCCAGTACTATTGCTTGGAAAATCCCATGGACAGAGGAGCTTGGTAGGCTACAGTCCACGGGGTCGCAAAGAGTCAGACACGACTGAGCGATCTTCACCGTAAGTGCTCATTATGAGTTAGCTATGATAGTTGACTCATTGGAAAAGATTCCGATGCTTGGAGGGATTGGGGGCAAGAGGAGAAGGGGACAACAGAGGATGAGATGGCTGGATGGCATCACTGACTCGATGGACGTGAGTCTCAGTGAACTCTGGGAGTTGGTGATGGACAGGGAGGCCTGGCGTGCTGTGATTCATGGAGTCGCAAAGAGTCGGACTCGACTGAGTGACTGATCTGATCTGATCTGATCTGATTTTTAACTCTGGGTTTATTTGAGTCACAGACATAACTTAAATCTCGAGGCTGTCCCTTAGTTCTCTGCCATAGCTAGTCACTCTGGAATTAGGAAGAATTCAGGTTCAGTACCATCTTCCTGAGACTGCTTGGCCCCCAGGGAATCAGACACAGATTTCCTTAAAGGACTCTCTGATTAGCCAAACACTCAAGTTTTTCGGGATGCAGAGAGGTTTCTGTGGCTCATGTGATAAAGACATTGATGCCCACCAGACTTCCCCACATCGATCAGTCCCTGTGCTGTTAGACAGGACCCCATAACTGGTTCTGGCCTATGGGTTGTAGGTGAAAGTGACACCTATCACTCTGGCTGGCTCTCTGCACTCCAGCTATAGTGACTGAGGATGCTTTGTATTCCAGGAGGTGGAAGATGACAGCCCATCAGCCAGTCTGGATCCTTGAGTGACTGTGTGGAGTAGAGCCCCTGCCAACAGAGCATATTGTGTAAGGCAGAAATAAACTTTGGTGGTGTAAATGTTGGAGACTCTGCAGATTTTTTTTTTTTTTTTTTGCTTTAGCATAGTCTTGTGTGACTTGGGTTCCATCCCTGGGTCAGAAAGATCCCCTGGAGGAGGACATGGCAACCCACTCTGTATTGGTTGCCCAGAGAATCCCATGGACAGAGAAGTCGGGCGGGCTACAGTCCATGGGGTTGCAAAGAGTCAGACACAATTGAAGTGACTTAACACACACACACACACAACCTTGTTTAACCAATACAACCCATCTTGGTTGGCCGAGGCCTGACATTTTATGTTAATAGCATAACTAACCCTTTGCATTGGACAGCTTTTTATAGTTTTTTATAGAGCAGGCTAACACCTATTACCTTTTTTGACCCTTGGCACAATTACACATATGGGAATGCTCCCTGGTAAGTCTTTAGTGCTATTTCTTTAAGCAGTGTCTGCTCTAAAATCCTCATTTCTATACATATCCAGTTTTCAGTCAACCCCTCTCCCCACTATACCCTGATTCAGCACCATAGTTTCCAAACTCTGTTGTACTTATCTGTCCATCTGCTTCCCCCAACCACGCTGGAAGCTTTTAGATACCATTTTATCTAAGACAGAGGCAGCGCCTTGTCGATTTGGTGTCCGTATCTATTACAGTAGGTGCTTTCATGATGGCTGATGAACCACTGGGTTGTGTAAGGGAGGCAAGGAAGACTACTGTCCCCACTGGGAGGCAAGTTAAAGGACTTTCCTAAGGACACGCAGCTGGTAAGAGGCGGAGCCAGGCAGCCTAATTCTGAGTGCAGAGTCTTACCTGTCTTTTTGCACGGGCTCTTTTTCCTTTTTTTTTTAAGGGTCAGAAGAGACGGTATGGGCCATGGTGCCTTGTAAGGCATTCTGCTACTTCTACATTTCCTATTTCCAGAGGCCAATCAGCAGGCCCACGTGGTGGTGTCCTAACTGGAGAAGGGTGGACCAAGGAGTGTGTCCAGGAGAGGATTGGGAAGGGTTCCCTGGGGGAAAGGCCTTGTCTGAAGCGCCCTCAACAGCAGGATGGTACCAGGAGATTGCTTGCTTGCATGCTTAGTCACTCAGTTGTGTCCTATTCTGTGTGACCCTTTGGACTGTAGCCTGCCTAGGCTCCTCAGTCCATGGGATTTTCCAGGAAAGCACACTAGAGTGGGTTGCCATGCCCTCCTTCAGGGGATCTTCCCAACCCAGGGATCGAACCCGTGTCTCTTGTGTCTCTTGCATTGCAGGCAGATTCTTTACCCGCTGAGCCACCAGGGAAGACCCTGGAGCTTAGCAGGACTCAATTCCATGTCTCCTTGAACAAATGGGAAGGAGGAAGAGGGTGCAGGGAGGCACCAAAGGAAACTCTCACTGTAACCCTAAAGGCAGGGGTCTGGGGTGGGGAACGTGGGCCCATTGGCTGCCTGCATCCCTGCAGGGCTCTCATGGCCTCCTGCCCTGTGCCTGGCGTGGCCAGCTTGGTATGGCGTTTGTGCAGCCCATTTTATCGCCCTCAATTGCTCATCAACAGACACAACATCAGCTGTGCCTCATGGCCTCCCTGACTCCAGGCTCCTCCTGTGGGAGAGGCCGGAAGGGAGGCCCTTTCTCATCCTCTGGCGACCTGAGTCAGACTGCAGGAGAAAGGAGCGCGATGGATCCCACAGAGGCTGTGAGCAGCACCTGGAGGAGAACTGGCCCTCCTTCAGGACTGATAGGAGTTGGAAGCACTTCTGTACGCGGGGATTGGTTTAAATCAGTCATCAGGTTCCAACTGGAGCTGATTGTTTTTCTTGGCATGATAGGTCTGCTCCAACACACCCGCTGCCTGTCCTCCTTAGTGGGGTGGATGGTTTCTGTCTTTGGAAAAGCCTTTTGGACACCTCCTTGGGACACTGCTGGCATGTCTGGGCATATATGGGGGGTATCCCAGAGTGTGATTTGAACACCAGCTTCCCAGGTACCTCCCGGAACCCTGGATCTTAGAACAGAGGGTATTCAGAGTTCACGGAGCAGCATTTACAAGGGGATTAAAGGAACTCATGAGTCAACTCAAATGACTGGTTGTGGCTGCCTGGAGTGCTGCGTTGAAAAGTCTTAGTTTCGATCAATTAACACATGTGCTCCGGTGAGGACAGGGGAGTGGCTGAGATGCTGCACAGGCAGATTTGCCTTCTTGGATTCTCATTTGTATCTCCTTTCTTCTGGTGCCTTATTTCTACTATTAGAGAGCCATTAGCTCGCATTAAGGCCTGTCTCTCTGTTCTTATTTCTTTAAAATGCATATGCGTCAGTCAGGGAGGAGAACCAAGAAGGCATTGAAGAATTCAATGACTGATTGATTGGGATTGATTACCAAAAAACAGATCATTATCAGTTTTGCTAGTGCTGGAAACTGCAGTGACACAGTGGCAACTCTTCAAATACATAGGTTTTCTCTTGGCTTAGGATGGGTTATCAGACTGCCTTGCAACATGGCAGTCGGCTGAGAGGAAATGGGAAACCAGTTGGGTTTGGTGGAAGGCAACACTGGGGAAGGAAATGGCAACCCACTCCAGTGTTCTTGCCTGGAGAATCCCAGGGACGGGGAAGCCTGTTGGGCTGCTGTCTATGGGGTTGCACAGAGTCGGACACGACTGAAGTGACTTAGCAGCAGCAGCAAACATAGACAATGGGGGTCCCTCATCAGGGGTCACCTTGCAATGGGGACATCAGGGGGTCAGAGCTGACCAAGGGTGCTGACCGTCTTTGGGAAGGCAGGAATTTCTGCTCAGAAACTTTCCTGGCAGTCCAGTGGTTAAGACTCTGATCTTCCAATGCAAGGGGCGTGGGTTTGATCCCTGGTTGGGGAACGAAGATCCCACATGCTGTGTTGTGGCTTGGCCAAAGGAAGGGGGGAAACCTTTTTTATCAGGAAGCCCTGTGTTCCCAGCACTGTGGGCTGTGCTTCTGTTACTCACTTCAGGGGAATGGGGCTGGGGGAGAAACAAGGTTCAGTCTTAAGACTGAACAATTACTAGGGTAACTGGGTCAGGAGTGGGAGTGGGGGGGCAGTCCACACACTATCAAAGAAGACTAGACAGTTTTGCTGTGTAGACTGGAAATTCTAACCTGCCCGACTTCCATCAATGTACTAAGTCTTTGCAGATTTAGACTTTAAAGCAAAGAGTGTAAGAGATGCAGGTTTGATCCCTGGGTTGGGAAGATGCCCAGGAGGAGGGCATTGGAATCCACTCCTGTATTCTTGCATGGAGAATCCCATGGACAGAGTAGTCTGGCAGGCTATATAGTCCATAGGGTCACGAAGAGTTGGACACTACTGAAGTGACTTAGTGGCATAAGCCAATCTACGATGAAAAGAATTTAAATGGCAAAAAAAAAAAAAAAAAAAAATCCTCTAGTCAGATTTGTCAATTGTTCCTAAGAAAAACAGAAGAACAGAATAGGAGGAAAGAGGAGCATTCATATATGAGTCATTTACCCCAGTCAGTCCAGTGACAGGAGATAAGTGTTTGGAACAGGTCAGTGGTCCTGGCCTGCATCTTTGTGCTAAGGTTATGTCAGGTAAAAGGAATCATTGGCTCATTCTTTCATTCATCCAACAAGCACTTACTGTTCCAGCCTCTGATGATCTGTGGTGAAGACATAGGTCTTGTCTTCAGAGAGCTTTGAGTCGATGAGGAGTATACACAATGAAAATGGGCATTAAAAAAACCTTTTTATATTGTATTGGGGTGTAGCCAATTAACAGGCTTTTGACATTTTCAGGTGGACAGCAAAGAGATTCAGCCATACATATACATGTATCCATTCTTCCCCAAATTCCTCTCCCATCCAGGTGGCCATATAACATTGGCCAGAACTCCCTGTGCTATGCAATAGGTCCCTGTTGGTTTTCCATTTTAAACATGCCATTTAAAGAGGTATGTTTTATAACTTTAATATATAGTGGAAGTATATGTAACTTTGTTCTGTATTTTCTAATTTGCTAGTAAATGTGTTATCATACTTGAATAATTTAAAAAATTAAAAAATAAAAGGTACCATTTTAAATGTTCCTGTCCATTGAAAATGGGCATTTTTGATAGAATGTGGTAAGTGCTGAGCTCTGGAAGCCTCAGTATTTCCATTGTCAAAATGGGGATGTTCCTCTTTATCTTGTCTTCAAGTCACTAGAGCAGCAAGAGCTGCCCCAGCAGTGCCTGAGGTGTGGGCTGCTCCTCCCTGAAGTCGGGGGTGGGAGAGAAGGGAGGGGGGCCCCAGATATCCCCCGGGGGGTGGATGGGCTGCCCCCAAACAGAGAGACTGCGGCCTGCATCTGCAAAGCACCTCATACATTTCCAAGCACTGTCTTGTTCAGCATCTGATTTGATCTTTTTTCTCCCTTGTGAGGCTGGTGGGGTGGGGAGCGTCACTCTAGAGGACCTAAGGTCACTCGTGTAGCTGGGGACAAGGCTGTTGGCTGGAACCCGAGGATGCTTTTCTCACTCTATGGGGTGCCCTGGTTGAAGATTGAGGAGTTGGCATGGAGATGGAGGCGAGGACAGAAGTTCCAATAGCCTATAGTTCAGCCTTCCTTCCTCTTCCTTTTTTCTTCCAACTCTTTCTGAGTGCCAACTCATGGTGCTACAGTACTGAACTTCTTCTGAGGCTGCCAGCAAACCCAAGTCAAAACTGGAACTTGAGCCCTAGTCAGACCCTCATTCCAAAATGCTCCACATGCCCCCTGGGGTGTTGCTCCAGGAGCCAGGTGGCAATAACAGGAAGAAATGGGACCAAGCCAGGGCTGGGGAAATTACAGAATCCCGCAGCTCTCACCACTATTAGCAGTGCAGATCCCTAGTGTAGCCAGTTCCACACCCTCCAAGGGGCAGGGACTCACCCATCTTGGAACAGGGAGGCAGTGGGACACTGGACCTCTGGAAATGGCCCATTCTGGATGGAGCCAGCTTTGCTGGTGTGATGGCTTCACTGTGAAGTAGGAGGTGGGGACTGCACTTGATGGCTTTGATGGGAGTGGCCCTGCCCTCCTCTGCTGAGGGCAGACAGCATCCAGGCAGGCCAGCTGCCAGGGAGAATGATAGGCATCTGGCTGTCCAGGAGTGTGTGTAGCCTGAGGCACTTCTGGGAAACTCCCTCTTGCTTCCCATCCTTGTAGATGTGAAGTCATGGGGAGGCAAAGGAACAATTCAACTATCCAAGCTGTCTGGAATCAGGGAACAGGGGCCCTGAGAGTCCCCTGTCCTGGCAAGTGTTTCTGTGACATTGTCTTAGTTTTTATTATTAAAAAGTATTTTATTTTATTGAAATGTTTTAAGCAAGTTGTTGCTGTTCAGTCACTAAGTCATGTCTAACTCTTTGGAACCCCATGGACTACGGCATGCCAGGCTTCCCTGTCCCTCAAGGAGGGACACTTCCCGAATACAGGACTTTAAAATCCCTCAGGACTGGATTCAAGTCGTAGGTCAGCTCCTCGCTGACAAGTCACTCATGGACAAGTCCCTGGGTGCCTTGACTTTAGGTTTTGTAGTCTGAAAAATGCCCACTTCAGAGGCTGTGCAGGAGGCCTGAGATAAATTCATAGGGGAAAGCACTGTGAGTTGCTGAGCGCAAGGCACTTGTTGGTACTTGTTTATTATTGTCATGGAAGTTTCCTTCCAACCCTAAGAGCCTAATGATTGGAATTCATTCTTTCTGGGTAAACAGTAACCCTCCCCCTGAGAGCAGTAGGAAGGAGAAGACAGCAAGAAAGCACTAGTATATATGAGGACAGTGGGGGCAAGGAGAGAACCTTCTGGATAATGGGAAAAGAAGTTCCCAGGACGAGAGGTCAGGGTGAGGGAGGTGAGCACCCAGGCAAATGTGCTCATCTGGTAAGCTCTAGGCCGGGCCCAAAGACAGCTTGTCTGCTCAGAGAGGAACATCCTGGTCCCCACTTTCTGTTTCTAGCCCCTGCGAGCCGCCTTTCAGTCCCTGGAGACTGAGCTGGGCCCTCCAAGTGACAGTCCATCTCAGACCCAGCTCTGAGGCTCCGCCTACCTTGTCAGGCTTAGCTAAATAAAGACATGGTCCCTGTGGGGGGCTGCTGGTGCTGAGAGCTCTCCTGGGGGGCGCCAGGCAGCAGGAGCCAGCTCCCCACAGCTTGGTAAAAGCAATCATTGCCCCTCTCCCTGCATTCTGCCTCTGACCTTGGGTAACCTGGCAGATTGCCAGCCAGCGCCTGAGAGCTGAGGGCGGTGGGCGTGCTCAGGAGAGAGGCTGTGGGGTTGTTCCAGGCAGTGGGGGTCTGCCAAGGGCAGTGTTGGCACCTGGACAATGCTGGAGTGTGGCTGGGACGGTGCCAGCACAGGCTGGGTGCAGGGTAGCCCGGGCAGTGGGGAGGCTTCCACACTCACTGGGATATTTTAAGCTGACAGTAGCATATCAGAAGGGACATTTACCAGCTCAGCTCCTGCTGCCACTGGGGAGTTGCGAAGGTGGCAGGGGAAGTGCTGGGTTTCAGATTTTTCAGGATGCGTGTGACTTTGGGGTAAAGAGGGGTTTAGAGAAACAAACCTTCTCAGACCTGTCCTCAGACCTGAAACGAAGTGCTGAAAATTACTGAGTGCCTTCTGCCTTTAATCCATCTCCTAATGTAGGAGAAAGCAGTAGAGCCCTGGCTCTCTGGCTGCTGGGTTTCTCTGTTTGAAGGTGAAAGCTCACTAGACTAAGGTGTGTTCAGCCCCACTTTCCTTCCAGTCCTGGCTCCTCCACTTGTTGACTGCATTGTAACCTGGGCTACGTCATGGGCCATCTTCAAGGCTGAGTTTGTTCACTTGGAAGGGGTGCTGAGTCAGCCATGTCCTCTTCCCAAAGGGAGAGGGGGATGGTGTAAGGACTTCAGGATCACGGAGAAAGAAGTTGTGAAATGGTGAGGCAGGCTATATCCACAGAAGGTGGTATTGCCAGCTTTCTGCCTGAGTAACTCTTCATCTGCATTCCTGCATCCCCACTGTAGCAGCAGCTTCCTCCCCTTCTAACAGGCTACCCTGGGGCCGGCAGTGTGTGTGTGTGTGTGTGTGTGTGTGTGTGTGTGGTGGGTGGGGGGGCGGGGGGCAGCAGAGGGGTCTCCAGAGATCCTAGGGAGAGGCAAAGTAAAGCCAGATTCCCACCTCTTGTTGGGTGCTTACCTCGAAAGAGAACATGAAGCATGGGAACACTGACAAATCAATTAGAGAAATCAATGCCCTTGAGTGCAGTATGTATTTCTTTCCTTCTAGCCCGGTCCCACCCACCCTGGGCCAGCAGCTCTGTTTATTCTTCAAGAATTAGAAGCTTTAGTTAAATCCCTGCTGCTCTCCATCCCCAGACAATTTCACTCTGGCCAGGCTGGGAATCAGGGACCTGGAGTGGCCATGTGGGGAGGGAAGGTTGGTGAATGTGTCAGCCTGCCATTAGGAGGCAGATGGGTCTGGAACGGGACTGAGAAAGCTCATGGATGTCCATGACCTAGGCCCAGGACACTGAGCTGGACACTGTAGCATGTACCATGGTAAGACAGCATCCTTTCTAGGCTTTAGACTTGAACTGCAAGGATGAGACCAGAAGAGATCACAAGAAAGGTAAAAAAGAAATTGCAGTTCTCACAATTTCTTCACTCTATTGCTGGACAGGGCAGGGAGAAAGGGAATATTTAAGATGTTCTGAAATTTGACATAAAAATTCATAGTCTGGAGAGCTGCCCCTTTGCTTATTTATTCAGGAAACAGAGGTTACCAGGGTGGGGTCCTGGATCCCAACTGCCAAAGTTCAAATCCTGGTTCTGCCACTTAGAATATGACCTTAAGCAAGTTATATTACCTTTTTTTGTTTGTTGTTTTTTTTTTGACTTTAGTTGTCTCATTTGTAAATTTGGCCTATTAAGAGTAACTACTTCATAGAGTTTTATCAAAATTAAAGGGATATCAATATATATCTTTCCATAAAGTTGGCTCCCTTAATTATTATAACCAGTGACAAAGTCTGAGAAGTCAGGGCTAGTTACTTTCCCCAGGCCTGTCCTCTGGCTGGTCACTGTCTGACTAGAAGATAATTTCCTTTTTCCTTGTCCCCTCTGTTGGATCTACCACATATTGCTGATTCATCTTTCTAGAGCCCCTGACAACCCCTTCCTTCCATCCAGGCTCACCACCACTTCCTATTTTGGATCCCCATTATTTCAGGCCGAAATTGTTAAAGTCGCTTCCTAACTGATCTCTTGTCTCCATCCTTCACAGAGTTGTCAGATCAATCTTCTAAAACACCGTTCTTATGCCACTGGCCTGTTCAAAAATCATCAGTGGCTCCTAAGGGAGCAGGAGGGAGGGCTTCAGTGCTTGTCCTCTGTGCCTCCCATCAGACCCTCCAGACCTTCTCTGACAGGCCCCTCCCCACCTGTGCCCTTGGCTCCTCCCCACTCTTGGGTGCTTCCTCAATCCTGTCTTTCTTGTTTAGCTGTGTTGGGTCTTAGTAGGAGTGCAAGTGCTCTTTGTTGCAGCTGGTGAGCTTCTCTTTGTAGTGTAAGGGCTGATCTAGTGGTGGTGAACGGGCTTCATTGCCCCTCAAAAAGTGGGATCTTAGTTCCCCAACCAGAGATTGAACCCTCATCCCGTGCATTGGGAGGTGGACTCTTAACCACTGAACCACCATGGAAGTCCCCTTGAACTGTTCTTACCACTGCACTTGACCTATGCTGTCCCCTCCCCAGAACACTGCCTCCCTCTGTGTTCCGCCAAATTCTACCATCCTTCCAGGCCCAGCTCCAATCCTATGTTTCCTTGTAAGTCCTCCCGAAACTCCCAGGTACTAACCCTTCCTTTCTCTCATTCGGTTCCAGTGTGTCTTTGGGTTGCTCAGGCTGTTCATGGATACCTACCTGACCTAACTCTATTGTGCACGGCTTCCATGGCAGGAGCAGCCCTGCTCAGAGCTGTATTCCCACAGCCCTCGGCACTGTTGGAGGGAATCCAGTAAACTTGGGCTGCTTTTGTGGGAAGTCCTGGGTCAGCTGCTGTCCCATGCCTGAGGGCACCTCTGTTTGCCAACTCCCTGATTTCTGATGTATCTTACCTGGCACCTTCTTCTTCTTTATATTCCTGGTTGGATTTTCTCTCTGGGACATGTGATCCTCAGAATTTTTTGCTCCACAGAAGGAAAAGAAGGGATAAGATTCTGCTGGCAGTAGCTCAGCTCTGGTCAGTTGAGCTGTGTTAACGAGAGTGCATGCGCGCATGCGTGTGTCCTAGGGTGGGCCAGCAACCCTACTCGCTTCCACTGGTCTTTTTACATGCCTATTGCTCTTACCCTCCAGAGAATCCATGCCACCAGATGAGTAGGCCTAGAGAGATGAGGAAACAGAAACGAACAGCCAAGTGTCCTTTCTCCCTCTCCCTGCATATTGTAGCTCCCGTATCTGTGACGGTGGAGGGGCTGTCTTGGGTGGGCAGGAGACTCATCTACCCACAAGCTCACGAGCCACTGGGCTTGACCCTTAAAGGCTGATGAAAGGTATAGTCTTGGAGGGTGTGGGAATGTGTATCCGTGAACTTTAAGAGCATCTGTTCATACTTCCTGAGAGTCTCTCCTTTCTCTGAGACTCCCTCTTACAAGGTCTCCTATTCTTGACCCTCTACAATTGTTGTTTAGTTGCTGAGTTGTGTCTGACTCTTTTGGGACCCCATGGTCTGTAGCCCGCCTGAGTCCTCTGTACACGGGATTTCCCAGGCAAGAATACTGGAGTGGGTTGCCATTTACCTCTCCAGGGGATCTTCCTGACCCAGGGATTGAACCTGCATCTCCTGCATTGGCAGGTGGATTCTTTACCACTGAGTCACTGGGGAAGACTGACCTTTTTGTCTCTATTTCCCTTGAATCCCCATTGCTTTTTATCTCTGCTTCTCATTTGCCACTTAGGTTTGTATGCCTTATACATAGGTTCCTAATCCTTCTGGATCCCAGAGGAAAAGGGTGACGTTTTTTGAACAACTTTCTTAGAGCCAGGCATTTGACTCGCTGCTCTGTGTACAATATCTCATCTTGTCTCTACAGTTTGAATTAAAAAAAATTTTTTAATTTATTTGGCTGTGCCAAGTCCCAGTTGCAGCATGTGGATTGAACCAGGGCCCCCTGCATTGGGAGCATGGAGTCCTAGCCACTGTACCACCAGGGAAGACTCAGGTTTTTTTTTTTTTTTAAATCCCCATTTTATAGATGAAATAACTGAGGCTCTGAGAGATTAAATTGCCTATGGCTGGCACATGTCTGTCTATGTTTCCTCTGCAGATCTTGACATGGGGTAGGGGTGCTTACACACAGGAGACACGTGGGTTATCATGTGACACTTGTACGCTGCCATATCTAAGGGCAGCTCAGGTTGAGGGTGGATCTGCAGAGAGTGAGGTGTGGTGAGTGACGCTTATATAGACAGGTGGGAAAAGAGGGCCTCATGGCCACAAGGTGAATGCTGGCCTGGTGGCATTGTCCACTGACCCGGAGTCCCTGAAGGACTTCAGCCTCCTGCTACCAGATACCCCTCCCACCACCATGGGAATCAGTGGGCACACCCTGGGTGTTCATCACTGCTTTCTCATTAAAGCTCCTAAATATGCTTCAGAGAAATTTCTTTCTAATGTCCAGTCAGGGCTCAAAGAAAGTTAAAGAAATTGTTTTTGAGATGAAGGAGGAAGAGCAATGTGCCGAACAGTAATTTCAGAGTCTAGAGTAGGGCCCTTGGGATAGGGAAAACCTCCGGTGGGGATGCGGAAATGTGGGAGTGGTAAAGGGCATTTGGGCAGCCAGAAGATTCAGGGAGTAGGAGAGGGGAGGGGGGAAATTTATTTACACCAGACTCCAGCCACTGAGGGCTTCCCCCAGTGGCTCAGAGGCTAAAGAATCCACCTGCAATGTGGGAGACCTGGGTTCGGTCCCTGGGTTGGGAAGATCCCTGGAGGAGGGCATGGCAACCCACTCTAGTATTCTTGACTGGAGAATCCCCAGGGACAGCGGAGCCTGGAGGGCTCTGACTTTGTGACTCATGGGGTCACAAAGAGTCGAACACGACTGAGTGACTAAGCACACACCCGGCTTCTGATTCAAGAGTATAATTCTCATCAGGTTTTCATCCTTTAACCTAAACTTTTATGAAGCTGGTTCCTTACACCCCCCCAGTTCTAGGAATGAAGGTGTTTAGTCTTTTCTTAGAACTGGAGGGGCCCGGAAGAATGGCAAGAAGGTCAGCCCCCGGGTACTTTCCCCAGCTCCAATCCCCAAGCCTTCCTGGCTCAGATTCGCTCACCTGCTAGGGCCACGCCCCCAAGCGGGCACCACTCAATGGCCCTGGGACAGTACGGACTGAGGGCTGATGCCCTAGGATGGGGCAAACGTGAGGCGTTCGCAGAAGACCCTCGGCTCGGCGATTCCAAGGCTGGAAAGAAGCCGCGTTCCCGCCTAAATCCGCAAGACAAACGTTGCTCCCTCTAGCTTTTCTACTTGCGAAGCCTGTCGGTTTTTTAAGTGACCCCTCCCTTCGAGCCCAGGTCCATTTCTAGCATTCACGCCTCTCCAGAGTCTTGTTCATTTAAAAATGCATTTTAAAATGCACTAACACCTACATCTTTGGTCCAGCCCAGATCCGGTTTTGCGTAGCGCGGAAAGTTTACGAGGTATTGCGTGTACCCCACCCTGGCACACGGGGTGCGCGCGGAGCTGCGTGCAGGAATGTGTGCGAGGGCGCCGAGGGGTGCAGAGCAGCTTTAACGCAGCCGAGAATGTGTCAGATGGGCGCGTGAAACTGGGGTGTCGGGTGTGCGTGGGTCTGCCCGCGCGTGCCCGAAGCCCACCGCCTCTCGCCCACTTGCCAGAATGTGTCAGCAACCTTACTTCTCCTTCAGCCCTTTCCCAGCCAGACGCCCCTCCTTTTTGGTGCTTCTGAGCGTTTACTGTAAATCCCGTGACTAAAACACGCTGGTGAGCCCGGCCCGTGGACATATGGATCAGTCGCCCCCTTCCCGGAAGGGGGAGGGGGCCCCACCTGGAGCCTCGGAAGCAGGGAGCTGCCGGTTGCCTCGGGAGAACTCCCCGGAGCCCAGCTCGCCGCCAATCTTGGCGCGGAGACCTGCGTCGGTCCCGGGGCGCTCCCACCAGGGTGGGGTGCGAGCCAGCATCCCCGATCCTTCCCGCGCAGTTCGTGGAAGGGTTCGCCGGCCTCGGATGGGGTGGTCAGGACGCCCTGGCTCGGCAGCTTTCTTCCCGCACTAGGGGAGGGAGACAAGTCGGGAAGGGGAGTCTCGAAGGGTTACGACGCCAGGGAGTGTAGGGGGCGAGGGCGCCGAGGGTGTGCGGGGAAAGTTCTCGAGCCCCGCATGAAGAGCACACGTGTAGGCGGGCGCGGGGCTCGACCCGGGCAGGAGGCTGTGCGGGGACGCTGGCGGTTGGTGACGGAGGGGGTCCTTCATCTCCCTTGCGTCTTCGGGGAGACGCTCTGCCTCGGCTCCTGGGTCGAAGGACGCCCATCGGATGGTGCAGCCCCCTTCCCTGACCCGGACTCCAGCGGGTTTTTTTTTTTTTCTAGCGCCCTTCCCCCTACGCCCCCGGGTTGGCTCGAGAGCCACGGACTCCAATCCCTCGGGCCTCCGCTGAACCTCCCCAGGGCCTCCCGGAGCGGGCTGCCCTGGCGCGGGGGCGGGGGCGGTGGGGGTTGGAGGGCGCAGCCGGCTCCGGGCGGGGAGAGGAGGGGGCGTGGGGGTTGCCGCGCAGCAGCAGGAGCAGCGGGAAGAGAAAGGTGAGGAGGTTTTGGTGGGTTTGGGTTGGAGCCCGAGCCTTGGCCGGGGTAGCTGGTCAGTTTCCGGCCAAGGCTGCAGGTCAATCCTGGGAAGGGCGGGCGGCCGAGCAGAGGGAGCCGGCGGCGGAGCTCTCCCCTCGGCCCGCGTTCCCCGGCGCCACCGCCACCGCCTTGTCGCCGCCGCCGCTGCAGAGTGTCGCTGCTCCGCCGCGCGCCCGCGCCCCGCGCCGCCAGCGCTTGGGAGCCAGAGCGCCGAGCCCCAGGCGGAGGAGAGGGGCGCGGGCGCGAGAGCCGCGGCGAGGGAGCCGCGAAGGGGGAAGGGGGCGGGCGGAGGGAGGAGCAGAGAGAGGGAGAAAGGGGAGGGAGAGGAGAGCGAGGGAGAGCCGGAGAGAGCGGGAGCAAAGAGCGAGAGCCGGGGAGAGGAGAGGGAAGCAGAGGAGAAAGAAAGACACACGCACGCAGAGACACACGGTCACTGGAATTCCATTAGAAAAAAGTGACACGAGCAGGGGTTAGCGGGAGAAGATTTTTTTGAATCTTTCCTCCGTCTTGTGCGAAAGAAGCGACTCGGGTCTCTCGTCCTCGAAGCTCCCACTGGATCGTTCCTAGGCGCTGACACCCGTCGGTGGATTTCTTTCTTATTTGCGTTTTATTCTGACCCCCACCCTCGCCACTTCCTTCCAGCGCTTCACTCTCAGATCGCCTCTCCCCCCACCTCCTCAGTCCCCTCCCGGGAAGCGCAGGGGAATCGGACCCGCGGGGACTCGCGCCTTCCCGGACGAGCCGAGGGAAGGGCAGACCTGCGGACCGGCTGTCGGCTTGGAGAGCACACACGCACACACACAGATACGTGTGTATTTGATTTTAGTGGGCAAGGGGGGCGTCCAGACGCGGCCCACCGCCCTCCATTCCCCCACCCCCTCCAGCCAGAGGCGAGAATCGCAGGACTCAGGATCTTCATCCGGCGGACTAGCTGGGATCTCCGCATTGGATTTGGGGCTGATTATCACTGCTTGGCTATTATTATTGTTGTTGTTATTATTTTTTATCCAAGGGAGAAAGACAGAAAAAACTGTGGGATTTATTTAACATGATCTTGGCAAACGCCTTCTGCCTCTTCTTCTTTTTAGGTGAGTACCTGCGGGAGGCGAGGACAGTGTGTCCGCGGGAGCCTGGGGGGCTGCGCTGCCGTGCGCGTTCTGGCGCCGGCGAGCAGCCTGGAACCTTGGGGGCGAGCGGGGCGCTGGCGGGGGACCGACCGGTGGGAAGAGCGCGCGGCGGGGCGAGCCGGGCCCGGGCGCAGCGGAACCGAGCGGGGCCGGCGGCGAGGATGCGGGTGGAGGGACGCGAGCCGCTGCTGGCTGCGTACGCGCAGGGTTGGGAAGGAGACTTAGAACACCCAGACCATCCCTGAGCGCACGAACGCAGACACAGTCGCTCACTCACATGCAGTGATAGCGTTCATTTCTCTCAACATAAAGGGTTCAAATTGCGGCAACTTAAGAAAAAAAAAAAAAAAAAATCCAACTCTTGATCTGGAAGAGAGAAGGGAGGGGAGAGGCTCAGGGTCGGGGAGAGGAAAATCCTGCCATCCTACCTTTCCCGGCGGCTCCTCGAGCCGATCGTGGTGGAGGGCACGGGCTTCTCCAGGAGCTCCGGGATGGACATCTGTGGGGGCAGTCCTGGCAGCCACCCCCCGCCTGCCAATCAACCCCTGGAAAAGACACCCGCTTCCCACTCTCCGAATCCCTTCCCCGCGGCTCCACTCCCTGAAACACTTTTCAAGTTTCTCCCCACCCTGTACCCTCCCTCCCGCGCAGACCCGAGCCATCTAGGTGGGCGGGAGTGGAGGATTTGAGCCGCAGTTCACAGCCTTGTCTTTGCCACCTTTGGGGCGGAGGCACCCGGTAGCTGGTGGGAAGAGATGGGAGGGAGGCCAAAGTTTGCTTCCTTGGGTGAAGAAGGAGGGAGGCTGAGGGGAAAACCTGGCCTGAACAAAGACCACTGCTCATTCTGTAAGCCCTCTCCCCCAAGGGCAGGGAAGGGAGGGCTGCCTGGTGTCCCTGAACCCCGACTGTCTTTTTCCCACCCAGAATTCCCAATCCCTAGCCCCCTTTTTATGCTGCAGGAAATCTCAGCTGCTTGGGAAGCGGGTGTAGAGGGAGCATTCTTGGGGGTGGAGGTGAGTAAAAGTGGGTGTTGGAAAGGCTGTGTGCTGACCAGGAGTCCCAGGCAAGGCTGCTGCCCCAGTAAGTGCTCCAGAGAGAGGGCAGGCTAACGGGGTGTGTGTGTGTGTGTGTGTGTGTGTGTGTGTGTGTGTGTATGTAAGGACCACACATTTGCTTCATTGTGGATGCTGCTCCTACCACCTTGGCCTGCTGTGTAGCCAGGGTGAGCCAGCCTGCCCAGATGGGTCATAAGAGCACCCTTTCCCTCCTGGAGGAGGGGAGAGGGAAGGCCTAGGAGGGAGTTAGGTGCAGGTCACAGAAAGCCATGAAGGGTGTCCTAAGAAGTGTCTTGACTAGGACCAGGGATTCAAGTCCAGTCCATGTTGATCGGGCCCTGGGCCCTTTGCCAGCCCCTCCTGCCTTCGTAGGGGCCGTGGGGCTTGGCCCAGCTCTAGGGTGTGGCCTTCACAGTCCGGCCTCAGGGAGCCAGAGGTGGCTCTTCTCAATAGTGTTCTCAGGTGGGAGGGGCTGAGGGAGGGGCTGGGATGGTTGCTCTGGGCCCCACTGTGCTCCTGCAAGCCTTTCCCGGTAACCCTCTCACTCCGAAGGGGCTATTATAAAAGCTGACCTTTTCTCCCACGGCTGGTTTGAAAACCCAGCTTTCTGGGGCCAAGAATGAGCAGGGCCAAGAAGAAAAGAAAATTGTATTTCAGGAAAAGCAGCCAGACTGCTTGCTCCTGAACTGCACACATCCCAGGCCAGCAGGGCTCCCAGGTGTGGATGATAGTCCCTTAGTCGTCTCCAGTCCAGCCCCCCAGGCTGCAGAGGTGGGGGTCCCAGCCGAGGGGCCTGAGGAGAGACTGTTCTCCTGAGCCTGTGTAGGTGTGCCTGGGGTCCTGTTCAGAGATGCCTCCCTGGTGTCTGTGACCCTGGTGGGGGTGGGGATGAGAGGAGGAAAAGCGGCAGGGGGGGCGGCCACATCCTTTCAGTTCCTTTCTCTGGAGAAGCCCCTTCTCAAAGCTGGGGTGCGTGTTGCCTAAGTGACCACAGGACATTGAAAGGCTCTGGGTTAGGCCAGCCGAGAACTAGGGATATGTTGGTTGTTAAGGAAATTTCAGCCCCAGGGCCCTTGCCTGGCAAGGAGCCCACAGTTGGGAGTTGGTTGGAAAGTTGGCTTTGGGGAGAGGCTTTTCTGGAGCTTGAGAAGTGGGGTGGGCGTTTTCAGTCAGGGATAGAGTGAAGCACGTTCCTAGGAGCAGGGGCCTTCGGTGTACTCCTCCCAAGGTTCTGAGTGAGGTCTGGGCGTGGGCATGCCTTCCTGGCCCAGCCATCCTGACCTCCAGTGTTGACAAACCCAGAGAGAAAGTGAGATGGGGACAGTGATGGGAGTGGGGACCAGGGTTGGTCAGAGAGCCCACCTCCCACTGGTATTCTCCCTCTCATCGGGGCATTTGATGTACCTGGGCGGTTGTAGGTCTCTGTGGTCTCACAGTCCCTGCTGTGTCTCCAAAAGCTGTTCCACATGTCTGTGCTTTCCTTGAGAGATCCAAGTTTTCTCCTGATCTAGAACCTGGAAACATCACCAGAATGCCTTCCAACCTTTACTCACCTAGAATTCTTGGCCAGAGGCACCAGGTTGCCATGATTTCTTTCTCTGGCTGGACTTCTTGGTTTTGGGGGTCATGGGACCACCGAGAAGAGTCAGGGGTAGGTGGTGGTCAGGGAGTTTGGTTGGAAAATGCACTGACCTTCCTATGGAACATCTCTCTGCCCAGGAGCTGAAAGGAAGAGGGAAGCCCTTGCTTTAGGCAGAGGAGCCCAGGACTCTATAAGGATGTCTCTTGGGGCTGTAGACCCACCTGTAGGGCAGGAAGGAAGTGTCCTTATTGCCCCAGTTCCCTAGGCTAGTGTGCTGACGTTTAAGCCTGGGGAGGAGGCCACCTTCTCGTTTTATCTCCCGCTGTGCAGCCTCAGGTAACGCCAAGGTGGAAGAGGAGACGCCTGCTGGGATGCTGGGGTGAGGAGAGTCAGTGGAAGGCCCAGGGCTGGGCCAGTCCTAAGGCTCCAGCAGGCTGGCTACCTGGTTGGCTAGGTGGGACGGCAGGTACAGGTGAGGCCGGGTCAACAGAGCTGATCCTGGAGGGCCCTGTTGCACACGAGTCCTGCAGAGACCCAGGAGTTTGCTGAAGCCTGGCAATAAAGCCCGCGCCTGGGCTTGGGTGGGAGGGCGCTTCTCCATCCTACCCTGGGCAGATGCCTTATGTCTATGCCCACATTCCATGCTGGTTTCTTTAGTGGTCTTGCTCAAGCCTGGCCATAACTGTCAGCTCCTCCTGTCCTGAGGTAGAGGTCTGGTCAGCTAGAGAAAGAAAGTCTTTTGTTGTGGACCCTGAGGTTTTCTCCACCCCAGGCCCACCCCCTGCTCTCTTGGTGGGATAGGCCTGGTCCGCCAGGAGTTCATTTCTAGATGCGTTTCCCCTCCATGGCCCCGTGGGTAGTGACAGGGTTGCAGTGCAGTACGTTGCCTCTAGGTGTCGCTGTCTCCCTGTGCTAGCTGCTCCCTGAGCAGGGCCTCTTGGGAGAAAGGAGTGAGAAGTGGGAGTTCTCGGTCAAAATGGAGGAGACTCTTTGGGATTAGGGGATGGGGGAGACTTCTGCCTAAGATCTTATTATGTTTCGGGGCAGAATGGAGTGCGGAAACCCCCCCATCACTCTTCTGGTCTTGGAAAATTCAGTCTTGGCTCCGGGCCATGGCATGGCCTTTTTGTGGGGCAGGATCTGAGTGAGGGGCTTGGAGGGGACCAGGGGACTGGGATGATGTCTGTTTGGGGAGCTTGCTTTTGGAAGGACCAAGCGGCCCTTTCTGTACCTTTCCCTTCCGTATCTCCTTCCCGGACCCCTTCCTTTTCGAGGACTGTGGGTTTGGACACTGGAGGCCATGCTGGGGAGGCGAGGGTCCATGTGCGAGGCCAGGGTCCACTTGCAGCTGACTTATTACTTGGCTTCTGGAAAGAAGGAGAAACAGAGGGGAGAGGGTATCAAGGAAGGGTGGGGAGGAGAGGAAAGAAAGAGGAAAAGAAATGAGAGAGAGAAGGAGACAGAGACAGAGAGAGGTATCTGTGGGCGTGGTGGGATGGAGTTGCTTGGGCCCCAGCATTTTTTGGGGGGCTGGGGTGGAACTTGTCTCCATGGTGGATTTTGTCTCTGTTGGACAGGATGGTGTGGAGGGCCGGGTCCCCCAGAGGAGTGCTTCCCTCTGAGCTCTCCTCAGACCTCAGGCTTGTCTGTCCCTGTTTCCTTATGAAGTCTGGGGACTCAAAATGGACAGACTGGGGGTCGGAGGGGCCGTTTTAGCCTGGGTGTGACCTTGAGTTGTCACGTCCCTTCTTTGGGCCTCAGTTTTCTGAGGGTGGAACGCGAGGACTGATCTGGTCTTTGAGAGCCTAACAGGCTGTGAGAGTTAACCAGTCAGCCTAGCTGGTTCCTTGGCCAGACCTGTTTGGACCTGAGGTTGCTGGCAGGAGGCCTGGCTACTCTGAAACTGAGATCTCCCCTTGGCCTGCCCTAGGAGGCCCATCAGCCGCCAGCTCTCTGCTGAGGCTGAGGGATCCTTCTCTGGACTCCTGGCATCTTAGACCGTCTGTGGTCTGGCTGGGGCCTCTGGCTCTTCTGGGCTGTGCTCCTGGGCCCAGGGCCGTGGAAGGAACCAGAAAAGGGTCATGTAGGGCCAGGGCCGAAGACAACTTTTCTCCTTTGGGGTCTGAGGAGAGATGGTGGTATCTTGGGCCCCTTTAGCAGCACTTACTCTGACTTGCTGGGGCAGGCAGCCTTGAATCGGCCTTGCTGTGTTGAATAGAACCGGTGTGACTCTCCCAGAAGGGCCCCCAGGCCTGCCTCTGGGGTCGGAGACTGCGGCCCTCATTCATGCTTGTCTTCCCTCCCCACCACCCAGACGAGACCCTCCGCTCTTTGGCCAGCCCTTCCTCCCCGCAGGGCCCCGAGCTCCACGGCTGGCGCCCCCCAGTGGACTGTGTCCGGGCCAATGAGCTGTGTGCGGCCGAATCCAACTGCAGCTCCCGCTACCGCACGCTGCGCCAGTGCCTGGCCGGCCGGGACCGCAACACTATGCTGGCCAACAAGGAGTGCCAGGCAGCCCTGGAGGTGCTGCAGGAGAGCCCGCTCTACGACTGCCGCTGCAAGCGGGGCATGAAGAAGGAGCTGCAGTGCTTGCAGATCTACTGGAGCATCCACCTGGGGCTGACCGAGGGTAAGGCCGGCCAGGGTCCTGGGTTCAGCGGGAGGGCCTGGTAACGGGATGGACTGGCCCGCTGTGTCTCTCTCCACCTCCTGGGCAACCTAGCACCCAGAGGAGGTAATCATCTGACCTGGAGAGGGGGGGCGCAGATGTTGCTGGAGAGACAGACCAAGGAGGAGCTAGGGAGGAGAAAGGGTCAGGGTGGTGGAATGAGAGGGGATGGGGGTCTGGATGGGGAGTGGACCAAGGCTGGCTGGCTGGCTGTGTGTCGCGGTAACAAGGGCAGGTGAGGCCAGAGTGCCCAGGTGGATGGAGAAAAGCACAGAGGAGAGAGAAGGGACTGGCTGCGTGCGGGCGGAGCTGTGAGGTTTGCATGTGAGCAGACCAGCCCCTGCCACTCTCTGCTGCCCCTCTTCTGCCTGCCTGCTTCCAGGAGGCCTGCCCTTCTGGTAGCTTCCTGACCCCTGACCTGTCTTAGGCACCATCAGCAGGGATTGGAGGGCACGTGGGCAGCAGGTCCCAGAGCCCTGGGCAAGCCCTCCTCCAATTTCCAAGGCCAAACCTGTAAGCCTCTCAACCACCTCCCCCATTTCCTCCGCCTCCAGACTAGGGTGTGGAGGATTTGCAGGCCTCCTGGGTCAGACATTCATTTATTAATTCAACAGCTGTTTACTGGGAGTTTCCTGGCTGCTAGGCATTAATAGTCCAGAGCAGCTGGGGCAGCATTTGCCTTTGTGGAGCTCCTCTTCTCGGGGGACACAGATAAGTCAGGGACTTTCTGTCATTTGGTGATGTAGTGAGTGCTGTCGGAAAGCACTGGGGGCTCTGGAAGAGCCAAAGAAGGGCATCTAACCCCTTTTTGCAAAATCTAGAGAGCCTTCCTGAAAGAGGCGGGCTTCAGGCTGAGACTAAAGAGTGAGGTGCAGTTATTTCGTGAAGGCATGTGGGGAGAGTGTGGGAGGTGGGGGACAGAGCTTGGGCAAAGGGCAGCAGGTAATGCAGGTTAGCTGACCTTCCTTACAGACACGCAGGTAACTCAGTGGTGCTAAGTTGCTTTAGTCGTGTCTGACTCTAGCCCACCAGGCTCCTCTGTCCATGGGATTCTCCAGGCAAAAATACTGGAGTGGGTTGCCATGCCCTCCTCCAGGGGATCTTCCCGACCCAGGGATTGAACCCTCATCTCTTCTGTCTCCTGCATGACAGATGTGTTCTTTACCACTACCGCCACCTAGAGGCAAGTGGAGTGGGGATGGAGGAGGAGAGATGGGAGGGGTTTGGATCTGGTGGGCAGCACCCCTTGGAGGTTTTATGTGATGATCTGTGCTTCAGGAAAAAGTTCACATGGTTCCAACAGGAGAGCAGATTGGAGAGACTGTTTGGAGGCCACTGCTGTGGTGCAGGCCAGGAACGTGGCGGCTGAACGAGGACAGTGGTAGGAAAGAAAGATCTAAGAGCTGCCCAGGAGTTGGAATCAACAGGTCTTTGTGAAAGGCCCGAAGAGTCAGGGAGGGCCCCCAGGCTTCTGTCTGGGGCAGCTGAGTGGCTGAGGGGGCTCCTCACGGCAAAGGTGTTGAGTCGGGGGAGGGCTGGAGATATGCGTTTGTTTTGGAGTTATATGCCCCTCATCGGCCCTGCCCTATAGACAGCTGGGCGTGCAGGGCTGGGGCTCAGGTGAGGAAGGGGGACTGGACTTAAGGATTGAGACGTCATGAGCAAGGACTTCCTTGGAAGTGATAAAGACTCCGACTTTCAATGCAGAGGGTGTGGGTTTGATCCCTCGTTGGGGAACTGAGATCTCACATGCTGCAGGGTGTGGCCAAAAATAAATAAAAATGTGGTAAATCAACTACAATAAAAAATAAAAAAGAAGTCACCAGCAGCCTGCAGGTGGTAACTGGGGCCAAGGGATTGGGTACAGTCACACTGGGAGGAGGTCAGGAACTGAACTACTGGGATCACTGCCATTGAAAGATGGGCTGCAGGGGTGATGAGGAGGCTGTGGGGGTGAGGTGGGAGGGAGCCCCTTGGGAGGAGCTCACTGTCAGAAGGAAGGAGGATCAACAGCCTCCAAGACTTCAGGCCGGACAGGAGAGGGATGGAGAGTGTACCTGGTGCCCTTGGGGAGACTCCTTAGGTGGCCACTGGGAGCAGAAGCCTGCTTAGCGGGGTGCCTGGGAGCTGGGGAACTGGGAATGATGACTGTGGACAACTTCTTGAATTTTGGTGTGAATATACAGGGCTTCGGCAATGGCACCCCACTCCAGTACTCTTGCCTGGAAAATCCCATGGGCGGAAGAGCCTGGTAGGCTGCAGTCCATGGGGTCGCTAGAGTCGGACACGACTGAGCGACTTCACTTTCACTTTTCACTTTCATGCATTGGAGAAGGAAATGGCAACCCACTCCAGTGTTCTTGCCTGGAGAATCCCAGGGATGTGGGAGCCTGGTGGGCTGCTGTCTATGGGGTTGCACAGAGTCGGACACGACTGAAGTGACTTAGCCGTAGCCGTCCCAGGTGGCTCAGGGGTAAAGAACTCACCTGACAATGCAGGAGACAAAAGAGATGTGGTTTCACTCCCTGGGTGAGGAAGATCCCCTGGAGGAGGGCATGGGAACCCACTCCAGTATTCTTCCCTGGAGAATCCCGCGGACAGAGGAGCCTGGCAGGCTATAGTCCATGTGATCGCAAAGAGCTGGACATGACTGAAGCCACTTAGCAAGCATGTGAAGATAGAGAACAAAGGATGACTTTTTTAAAAAAGAGAGTCGACTAGTTTAAATTCTAAAGTAGGACAGAAGCAATGGAGAGGCTGAGGTTAAGAAGAGAGAGGGGTGTGATGTGGAACTGTGCCCTTAGGGGAGGGGAGGTGTCAGCCTGGAATCTGAGGGTCATCAGCCCGCCTCCCCTGCCCCAGCTGCTGGAGGGGCAGGAGGAAGCTGGGCCCAGGGTGGAGCCTGGATAGTGATGAGTTCCTGACCAGTGGCTCAGAAGTTTCAAATTTGTCCTAAAATTAGGAATAAACAGGCTTGGAATTATTAACAGTATTACCACCATTAGTAACATAGTAATTCCTCATGAACTGAGTGGTGACTTCTCTGTTGCTGGCAACCTGGAGTCCTAGAACTTGAAATTAGCAAAGAGAGGGAACTAGCCACAGAGAGGGGCGCTCTGTTCTCTGTGAGATAAGGGGCTGGCTTCCTCCTACCCTCCCAGGCTGACTCCATGCACAGAATACATATTTATCACAAAGAAGACTTATTTAACTTCTTACAAAACTCACATAACAGAAACTGACAAATCCATGTTGCTGTTTAGTTGCTCAGTCGTGTCTGACTCTTTTGCGACCCCATGGACTGTAGCCCTCCAGGTTCCTCTGCCCTGGGATTTCCCAGGCAAGAATACTGGAGTGGGTTGCCATTTCCTTCTCCCCATGCACAGAACAGTAAGGGCCCCAATTCAGGAAGCCGGTTTGTTTAGGTTTTTGCTTTCTTTCCACGGCCTTTGGTTTCAACCCAAGGGAGACTGGGCAGAAGGTGGGTGGGCTTGCTGTAGGTGCAGAATGGGAAGGGAGGGGATAGAAGAGTTTAGGGCTAGAGAGCTGGATGGGCCACTGGAGACCCTTCCCATTGGACTGGCACCCTCAGCATCACCACATCAGCGCACTGGGGACCTTGCTTGGAGCTGGGTGGTGAGGTGTTTTGATGACAACAGAAAGCATAATATGCATTTTATGCTGCCTTCTGCCACGTCTTCAAGGCCCCTTCAACCCAAGAGGGCTCTGACTGTAGAGTCTCTGGATCCCAATGCTTGAGATGGTTTGTTGGTTCATTTACTCAACAAACATCTGTTAAATACCTACTGTGTGCTTCAGAGGGCGAGAGCACTGAGGAAGCCTTGGGCCCTGTGTGGGCACCTGTAGTCTGGGAGGCCCTTCTTTGGGTCCACTCTAGAAAGTCAGGCCCCTGCTTTTCTCCTTCCTCAGAACCATGCTCCCTACCCCTTGCAGACTGCTCAGTCCCCTCCCCTGGGTCTTTGGGCCAGTGGTTTCTGTTCGGGGCTGACTGGGGAACCCGGAGGCCTTTTATTAGTAACAGCAGGTGGTGTTCCTCCGAAGGACAGAGTCTTCCTGAGAGGGGGCTCTTCCTGGAGTGGGAAGAGTGGTCTCCCGGGAAGATGCAGGCACTTCCTCCCTATTCCTTGTGCGTGTGTGTGTGCTAAGTCACTTCAGTTGTGTCCAACTCTTTGCAATCCCGTGGACTGAGCCCACCAGGCTCCTCCATCCATGGGATTCTCCAGGAAAGAATACTGCAGTAGGTTGCCATGTCCTACTCCAGGGGATCTTCCTGACCTTAGCATTTTGATAACCTGACTTGGGTCTGGACGGGTGAGGGGATCAAGGAGTGGAGAGACTCATGTGGGTTTGCACTTAGATTCTCGCTTCTCCAGGGTCCCTGCTGGTGGATGCAATTCCTACAGACTTAGTCCCACCTTTTGCCTCTGAGAGAGAGGCCCTACCTGTCACCTCCCCACCTGAGGCTGAGCTCACTGCATGGACTGAGGACCTCAGCAGTCCATGTGTGGGCAGAGCTGGGAGCTGAACTCTCAGACAGTCCCAACTGCCAAGGGCCTTGAGATCATTCTAGCAGGAGGCTGAGATGCAGAGAGGTGTGGTAGGCCTCACAGGGCACACAGCAAGCTGCTGGTGGGACCAGACCCTGGACTCTTCTAAGTAGACCCCTTTCCACTGTCCTGGAAAGCAGAGACATCACTTGGCCAACAAAGGTCCATATAGTCAAAGCTATGGTTTTTCCAGTAGTCACGTATGGATGTGAGAGTTGGACCATAAGGAATGTTGCTGCTGCTGCTGCTAAGTCGCTTCAGTCGTGTCCAACTCTGTGCGACCCCATAGACGGCAGCTCACCAGACTCCCCCGTCCCTGGGATTCTCCAGGCAAGAACACTGGAGTGGGTTGCCATTTCCTTCTCCAATGCATGAAAGTAAAAAGTGAAAGTGAAGTCGCTCAGTCATGTCCGACTCTTAGTGACCCCATGGATTGCAGCCCACCATCCATGGGATTTTCCAGGCAAGAGTACTGGAGTGGGGTGCCATTGCCTTCTCTGAAGGAAGGTTGAGTGCCAAGGAATTGATGCTTTCGAACTGTGGTGCTGGAGAAGACTCTTGAGAGCCTCTTGGACTGCACGGAGATCAAACCAGTCTATCTTAAAGGAAATCAACCCTGAATATTCATTGGAAGGACTGATGCTGAAGCTGAAGCTCCAGTACTTTGGCCAATTGACATGAAGAGCCAACTCATTGTAAAAGACCCTGATGCTGGGAAAGACTGAGGGCAGGAGGAGATGGGGGTGACAGAGGATGAGATGGTTGGATGGCATCATTGACTCAATGGACATGAGTTTAAGCAAACTCCGAGAGACAGTGTAGGACAAGGAAGCCTGATATGCTGCAGCCCATGGGGTCACAAAGAGCTGGACACAACTGAGTAACTGAAAAGTGACCACTGCCCTGGGGGAGAGCTGTGGCCTTGAGCTCGTCTTCCCCTCTGCCATAACCGCCCCCGTAATCACCAGTATTTACATTGGGGTGAGGGGAGGGATGTCACTGTTGGCTGCACAGGGCACTTGAGACCAGGCTTCTTGCCTCCTCCAGTGGCAATGCTGAAGTTCAAGGTCATCCTGCTTCTGCAAATGTGAAGTGCACAGGGTTCTCCCTACATGTCCTCTCCCAGCTCGTGGGCCTGGAGTCTGACATCCTGCATTTGACTTCAGTCTTGCTGCCAGGCAGACCTCAGATTTCCTGATGGTGAATTCTGCTGCAGGAGCAGGCAAGGAGAATTGATTTAAATAGGATGGGCCCCTCCCAACCAGTCATGGAAGAGGCTCTTTTTCCCCAGAGATCCATCCCCTGGGCCAATCAGTCATACTAGCCCATCTGTACCCAGGCACAGTGCTGTGTCAGATGCTATAGGGAAGGACAGGCCCTGCTGTAGGGAAGTGGTCCAGCCAGGAGAAGACAGCTCTGTGAAAAGTATGCAAGAGTTGTTTAGTCGCTCAGTTGTGTCCAACTCTTTGCGATCCCATGGACTACAGCACACCAGGCTTCCCTGTCTGTCACTATTTCCCTGAGTTTGTTCAGACTCATGTCCATTGAATTGGTGATAACATCCAACCATCTCATCCTCTGCTGCCCACTTCTTTTGCCTTCAGTCTTTCCTAGCACCAGGGTCTTTTCCAATGAGTCAGCTCTTCGAATCAGGTGGCCAGAGTTTTGGAGCTTTAGCCTCAGTCCTTCCAATGAATCTTCAGGGTTGGTAGTACTTGTTTAAGAATTTGGTTTCGGTAACACTTTTTATTTTTGGAGGCAGTATTCATACTGGTTAAGTACTTGGACTCTGGAGCCAACAGCCTGGATTTGAAACTTAGCTCTGCCACTCACCGGCTGTGTGTTTTGGGCAAGTGCTGTAGCATCTCCATGCCCCAGTCCCTGATCAGAAAAATAGGGAGAATAATAGTGCCTAGCCCCTGGGGAAATTAAGAGGATTAAATGAGTTAGTACATCTAAAGCACTTCTAATAGTGCCAGTATGAAGAAAGCACAACATAACCTCATCGTTATTACAAAAGCACTTCCTAAGTTCTCTTGTTATTTGTTTGCACCAGCTAGCATGGCTGGTACGCTCCACCCCCCGCCCCCTTCAGGGAGTTTCTCCAGTGCTGGTGGGCAAAGGGGAGGATGCTGAGATCTTGCAAGCCCATGATGGCCCTGCAGGCCCCGGGGGGGAGGTGGGGTTGGAGACAGGCCTGGACCAAAGAGTCATCTTTGGATTAGGCAGATACCAGTGGGCACCCCCTGTGCATAAGGCGCCCTGTGTGCTGGATCGGGTGGGGCCTAAGGGTGTTCTTGTGAGATACAGTGAAGGGTGGGGCCACTTCTCAGGGGGCATGCTCTTCCTTCATGTCCTCTGGGGGGGGGGGTCTGTACCCTTTTTTTGGGGGGTCATCCTAGTATAGTGGAGAGATGCCCCTTCATGTCCTCTGGGGGGGTCTGTACCCTTTTTTGGGGGGTCATCCTAGTATAGTGGAGAGATGCCCCTTCATGTCCTCTGGGGGGGTCTGTACCCTTTTTTGGGGGGTCATCCTAGTATAGTGGAGAGATGCCCCTTCATGTCCTCTGGGGGGTCTGTACCCTTTTTTGGGGGGGTCATCCTAGTATAGTGGAGAGATGCCCCTTCATGTCCTCTGGGGGGTCTGTACCCTTTTTTGGGGGGTCATCCTAGTATAGTGGAGAGATGCCCCTTCATGTCCTCTGGGGGGTCTGTACCCTTTTTTTGGGGGTCATCCTAGTATAGTGGAGAGATGCCCCTTCATGTCCTCTTGGGGGGGTCTGTACCCTTTTTTGGGGGGTCATCCTAGTATAGTGGAGAGATGCCCCTTCATGTCCTCTGGGGGGGGGGTCTGTACCCTTTTTTGGGGGGTCATCCTAGTATAGTGGAGAGATGCCTTGTCCCTGGACCAGCAGAGAGCCAGTCAGGGGCTAGCCTGTGGGTGACTTTGGGGCCTGGCTGAAGAAGCAGATTCCAAGACCCCCCTCCCCCGGAGGCCAGCCCCGGAGGCCGGCCCCTTCCTTCAGGTGGCCCCCTGCAGGGGTGCCACCCCCATGGACTCCTCTTTAGGTGGTGAGCTTGCCTGTGGCTCTGGGCCTCAGGTGGACAGGAAATCAATGTGTGAGGCTGTGGTCATCACCTGTCTCCCCCGCCCCCTCTGCATGCACACACAGTCTGAGTGATTATCCATTGATTTCTTCTCACCATCATGTCCGTCTCGAGGATCTTCCCTTTCCTGCTGAGGTACTGGTGGAGGGGGCAGGAGTCCCGCTGAGGTGGTGCTGGGTCTCCAGGGCAGTCATCCGCCATTTATCTGCTGTCACTCATTCACATCCTCGAGCCTCTGGTGCACCCCAGAGCCTGGGGGAGGGGCAGCAGGTGGAGGGGAAGACAGGTCGGAAGGCATACAGGAGTCACTGGTCAGGCCTCCGTCCAGTGGACCTCAGCCAGTCACTCCTGGTGACATGGTGGGAAGCAATGGGGAAATCCTGTCCCCTTAAGCTGGGGTATGGGCTTCCCAGGTGGCTCAGTGGTAAAGAATCTGCCCACCAATGCAGGAGAGGTGGGTTCAATTCCCGGGTTGGGAAGTTCCCCTGGAGAAGGAGACGGCAACCCACTCCAGTATTCTTGTCTGGAGAATCCCATGGTTAGAGGAATCTGGTGGGTTACAGTCCATGGAGTCGCAAAAGAGTCAGACATGACTGAGGATGCATGCACCCAAGTAAGCCTGGGCAGAGCCAGTCTGTTGTGATGGGAGAGGATGTTAGTGTCAGGGCCAGGTAGCTCTAGGTCTGCCATGAGGAGCTGTGTGATCTCAGGCAGGTTGCTTCACCTCTCTGGGCCACGTCAGAGCCCTCTCCTGTGAAATGAGGAAGTTGTACTAAATGACTGTTGGAGAGTCCTTTGGCTTCAAATCCTGGGATTTGTTTAATACCTGGCCTTCCATGGTGAGTATCAGGGTTCCACCTTCCCCTGTGCCTTCTTTCCAGAAGCATATAGAAGTCCTTAGAAGAGGCCGGGGCATGCAGGGAGTCATGAGAGAGCTGTATTGGGCAGTCTGATCTGCTCTGGTTGGAGAGAAATACCTTACCCACATAAAGTGTGCAAAGCTTTGGGCAGGATGTGAGCCTGGTCTGATGCGGTTCTCTCTTCCAGGCGAGGAGTTTTATGAAGCCTCACCTTATGAGCCAGTGACCGCCCGCCTCTCGGACATCTTCAGGCTTGCTTCAATCTTCTCAGGTGAGTGGGCTTGTGCTGGGGCCTTGACAGTTCTGCTCAGGTCCCCTGGGGCTGGCAGATCGAACCTTGTGGCTTGGGTGAGATGTCCTCTCGCCAGTAAGCCCCTGAACACCTCCAAATCTGGGGTCTTCATCTGTAAAGAGAAAACCATGACACCTTCCCCCTTTCTCACCACCACCGAGGTTGTGTGTGGCCTAAAGCATTTATGGGAATGGCCTAGAATGACCTGCCATGCAGGAGGTCTTGAATCTGACATCTGGTATTGCTTTCCCATTTTGTCACTCATCTTGCCTGGCTGGGTCCTTTCCAGCTGTTCTACTTTGGTAAATTTGCTCAGCCTCTCTGTGCCTCAGTTTGCTCTTTGGTGCAGAGGGGAGGGCACCTATCTTGTTGGATGGCCGTAGGGTCAGAATGAACCAATGGTTGACCATGGCTGAGCATGTTGCTGGGCTTGTGGGAGCTGTTAGTTGAGGTGGCCTGTGTTCCTGTCACCATCGTCCATTCTGTTCAGAAATTCTTGTCTCCCCTGGGCGTTCTGCTTCTGAAATCCCTCTGAGGAGAGCCTCTGCTTCCTGGCCACTCCTGCCTCAGGCTGCCTAGGGAGTGAGAGGCTCAGTTGAGCTCCAGTTTGCTTGCCATGGTCTGTGTGTAGGAGCCCCGTGAGTTTTTTTGGTTCTTTCTTCTTGACCTTGTTCCCTCTGGCTTTTGGGTGACCAATGGGTCTAGGGCAGCCTACCTCTACTTGGGCACTGGGGAGGGCCTTCTGGTCTTGGGAATTCTGTGGAGGCTGGGATGAGCTTTCTGGAGTCACCAGTCGTGCTTAAAGAGGACCAGGGTGGGCTTTCTCACCGAGACCTGTGAGTGTAGGGCCCCAAATCTCAGGCTTCTGGCACTTTGTGACTGTGAAACATTCTGAAGTTTCTTTTGCTCTAAACCAAGGTTTCTCAACAGCAGTGCTGTTGCCATTGACCTGGGTAATCCTCTCTGTGGCAGAAGCTGTCCTGTGTATGGTGTTTAGCAACATCCCTGGCCTCTACTCACTGGATTCCTGGAGCAGCCCCGCAAACTGTGACAACCCAGTGCGTCTCCAGACACTGCCACTTGTCCCCTGAGGGGAACAGTCACTGCCAGTTGAGAAGCAGAACTCTAGACTGAAATGAAAGACTCTCTAGCGAGACCCTGGGCCCTTTCCAATGAAGAATCCAGGACAGTATTTCCCAAATTTTTCTTTTTTTTCATTGTTGCCCCTTTAAGGAGAAAAATTAATTCTAAAGAGAGAAATAGTCTCAGTCTGCTGGGCCTGCCATAAAAGAATATCCTAGACTGGATGGCTTAAATGATGGAAGTCTATTATCTCACAGTTCTGGAGGCCAGAAGTCCAGGGTCAAGGTCTGGCAAGTTCGGTTTCTGGAGAGGGCTTGCTTCATGGTTTGCAGACAGCAGCCTTCTCACTGTGTCCTCTCAGGGTAGGGGGTGTAGATGGGTGGGAAGGATGTGGGGGATTGGAGCAGGGAGATAGAAAGAAGAGAGGGGGGAGAGACAGAGAGAAAGAGAAAGAAAGGCCTCTTCCTCTTATGAGGACACTAATCCTATTGGATCATGGCCCCATCCATATGACCTTAATTTAACCTTAATTACCTCCTAAGAGCCATGTCTTCAAATACAGTCACACTAGGGGGTTTAAGGCTTCAGCATCATGAATTTAGGGTGGGGACACAATTCAGTCCATAGCCAATGCTAAGTAATAAAATTTTGTCGGATAGGGTTGAGGTTTGGAGGGCCACATGCCACTGTCATATCTCCTTTTTTTTTTTTTTTGCTTACCCAGGAGCCCATTTTTGCTCCTTTAGGGCTGATACCCTCCTTTTCTGTTGAGAAGGCATGCTCTAAGGGATTAAGAGGTGGTGATAACACATGTACCTGGTGGGAGAAATCCTGGGACCCATGAAAAGGGAGGCAGTGGCCAAAGACGGACCATTTGGATGTGCCTTTGGCACTGGTAGTGGCGGGGATGGCGGTGGATGGGATGGTGACTTCACAGATGGTCCCTGCATGGAGTGGCCTGCCCTGGGCTCTCACTCTCACACCCTGCAATGGGGTGATGGCTGAGGTACCCATCTTGTCTCTGTTTATGGCTTTGTGATGACTCTGTGATGAGCCTTGCCCATCTCTCAGGGGCTGAACTGGCTGATGGACTGGCTGAGGCCCCCCCTAGCACAGACATTTGATTCTCACATCTCTTGATTAGTTTTGGATAGAAAACCACCTTGGGCCACTCTTTCGGAGGCAGTGCTTGGGGACTCCAGCAGATTGAGGAGGTAGTTGGCATGTGGATGCTGTGATGGGGAAATCCTAGCAACCTGACCTACCCGTTTCCTACCCCACCCCAAGCTAAGGTGCCACTGTCTGGGCGGGAGCCATTGGATTTACCTCCAGGGAAGAAATGGCTTTGGCTTGCTCCCTGGAGGTTGAAGGTCAGAGGTCTTCACCCGAGCTGGGATCTCCAGTGCTTCCTAGACTGACACTAAGTATCTTCCTGGCAGAAAATCTTTCTGTAATGGATTTGGCATTCTGCAGGACAAGGAGGTTGACAAGACAAATGAGGAGATTGCTGGTCTGCAGCTCACTCAATCTAACTGGGCCCCGCATGACCCTGGATCCCTGGGCTCTGGGGACCACTCCCCACAGTGAGGGCAAGGCTCCCCCTCATTGCGCCTGCTGCCCCTGCTTCACCCAGAGCAGCCCTCGAGTTGGTGCATGGGGTGGCTCTATCTGAGGGAAACCTGGCCACCAAGAAACCAAGCAGACCGTGGTAGGAGGCACACAGCAGAAAGAAGGCTGAGTGGGGAACTGCGAGCCTGATTCCAGCATAGTCTCTGCCACAGATCAGCTGATGGGCTTGGGCAGGTCACTTCCCTGCTCCAGACCTTATGTCTCTTTTCTGAAAAAGGAAGATGTGAGCTTAGAGCAGGCTTGACCTCATCAAGGCGCACTGACGACGGTGGTGTTATTTGACATCCATAGGATGGAGTAGAGCAGCTTGGAGCTCAGATGGTCATGGCTGTTGCCTGCCTGCCCAGGAGGCTGAGGGGTCAATATCTGGGCAGGTGTATGACCCACCTGTGGCTCGCTGGCTGGGGAGGCCCAGCCTGGGAGACCTCAGGTCCTGCACTGATGCTTCAGGATGATAAGGCTGCCGCCCAATACGATTGTATGAAGCACTGTCTCCTACCTTTCCACACATTTATATGTGGTCTTAGGCTGCCCCCTCCACCATCTTGATGTGGAAAGGCTGTGGTGAGGGGCAGAACTGGGAATTCTCCAGACTGTAATACTCCCATTTGGAACCCAGGGACTTGGGGGAGGCTGCTCTTGTATCTTTGGGGCTAAGTTGCTACTGTCTCTTTATTGATCTGTTTTCGGCTGTGTGGGGTCCTTGTTCCTCTGCGCGCTCTAGTTGCTCCTCCCCCTCTAGTTGCGGCAAGTGGGGCTACTTTCTAGTTGTGGTGCACAGGCTTCTCAGGGCTGCAAGGGGTGATGCGAACAGTGAGGGAAAGGAAATGCTTCATCTACAAGGGGTGAGGCCGTAAAAGTGAGGATGAAGGGCCTGGGCCAGGCAGTGGCTTCCCTCTCGACTGCTGGGCCATGCCTCAGGGCCAGGGAGAAGCAGCAGGCAGGGGCCTTTACGGGGCTGTCAGTGGGCACTCTCTCTGTGTTACTGGTGAGGCTGGGGGCCTCCATGGCCTTGGGCACCTGATGCAGGTGTTGCCAGATACATGGGTACAGGCGTTGCCAGATACGTGGGTTCAGTTCAGTTCAGTTGCTCAGCTGTGTCCGACTCTTTGCGACTCCATGAACTGCAGCACGCCAGGCCTCCCTGTCCATCACCAACTCCACCCACGTCCACTGAGTCGGTGATGCCATCCAACCATCTTATCCGTGGGTACAGAGTAAATTTATGCAAACTTGTCTTTTCTATAGTTGGAAGGGAACTTAGAGATCATCTAAGCCCACTCCTTACTTGGCAACAAGGGAAACTGCGGCTCCAGGTGAAGGGGTAGTCCACATCAGGATTCAGTCCTGCTTGTCCCCCTGCCCGTCATGTTCCTCAGACTTCTTCCGGTGCTTCAGCTCTAAGCCCTGGTTTCTTCTTACACAATGCTGGACTGATGGCAACACCTACCTGCTCAGGTTTTAAATCCTGTGGACAGAGGACAAGAACAATAAATGCAAATATCTGCTATTAAATTTGGGCTTCTCCAGTGGCTCAGCGGTAAAGAGCCCACCTGCCAACGCAGGAAACATAAGCGACGTGGGTTCGATCCTTGAGTCAGGAAGATCCCTGAAGAAGGAAATGGCAAACTGCTCCAGTATTCTTGCCTAGTAAATCCCATGGACAGAGGAGCCTGATGGGTTACAGCCCATCAGATTGCAAAGACTTGAACCCAACTTAGTGACTAAACAACAAAAACAACAACAAAAAATTGAGAAATTGCATGTAGATTCCTGGCCCAGTACCTGGGATATTGGACTCAAACATGTAGCTTCTTGGCCTGGAGAATTCCATGGACTGTATAGTCCATGGGGTCGCAAAGAGTTGGACACAATTGAGCAAATTTCACTTTCATGCATTGGAGAAGGAAATGGCAGCTCACTCTAGTGTTCTTGCCTGGAGAATCCCAGGGACAGAGGAGCCTAGTGGGCTCCCGTCTATGGGGTCGCACAGAGTGGGACACAACTGAAGCGACTTAGCAGTAGCAGCAGCAGAGCAACTTTCACTTTTTACAACTGACAGGTGAGTGATTTCTCCAAGGCCATCAGCGGCTCAGGCAAGGTTGTCCTGGAGCCTGTTTATGGGAGATGGTTGCATGGCTTTTGGTGACATGAGGCTCCCTCCCAGCCATGTTCATGCTGGGTGGGGGCTGCAGTGGGAGGTGGCTGGGCGATTTTTAGGGGACAGTGGGTCCCTGGGGCGCCTGCTGGGCCTCTGTGGCCTTAGCTCACTGTGATCAGGTGGGAACACAGGGTGGCTGGTGAGAGGCCTGGCTTGGGCCTTCTGTTAGTGGTTAGAGGAAGAAGTGATGGGTGGTGACAGTGTCAGTTGGCTGTGAGCGTCTGGGGTGGGCTGTCTTGCTTGGATGGAGCCAGGAGAGGCCTGAGGATGTTCTTTTTTTTTTTTTTTAAGGAAATTTTTGTTTTATTTTGTTTATTTGAGTATAGTTGGTTTATAATGTTGTTAGTTTCTGCTGTACAACAGAGTGAGTCACCTATATGTATACACATATCCCCTCCCTTTTGAATCTTCTCTCCCATCCTGCCCATCCATGTAGGTCATCACGGAGCACCAAACTGCACTCCTCAGATGTTCTTTTTTTAAAAAAGTTAATTAATTAAATTTTAATTGGAGGATAATTGCTTTACAATACTTTGTTGATTTCTGCCAGACATCAGCATGAATCAGCCATAGGTATAAGTTTGTCCTCTCCCTTCTGAACGTCCCTTCCCACCTCCCTCCCCATCCCACCGCCTCTGGATTGTCACAGAGGACTGGATTTGAGCTCCCTGAGTCATACAGTAAATTTCCACTGGCTATCTAATCTTACATATGGTAATGTATGTGTTTCCCCGCTGCTCTCTCAATTTGTCCTGCCCTCTCGTTCCCTCCCTGTGTCCACAAGTCTCTTATCTGTGTCTCCACTGCTGCCCTGCAGTTAGGTTCATCCCTACCATCTTTCTAGATTCCATACATATGCATTAAAATATGATATTTGTCTTTCTCTTTTTGATACTTTATTCTTCATAATAGGCTATTAGTTCATCCACCTTGTTAGAACTGAGTCAAATGCATTCCTTTTAGTGGCTGAATAATATTCCACTGAGTGTATGTACCACAACTTCTTTATCCATTCATCTGTCAATGGACATTTAGGTAAACAGTGCTGCGATGATCATTGGGGTGCATGCATCTTTTTCAATTATGGTTTTGTCACTCGAGTGTATGTTCCTCGGTTCTTTGTCTCGTCACAACAAAGATTTGGAGCGACGGACATTAAAGCCCTCGGTGCGTCACAGCTCTCGGGTCTTGGACAAACCGTGCTACAGCTCTTAGGCAAATCAGTGTTACAGCTCTATTTTATTTAGAAGATAGCAGGAGAGTGAGAGAGAGAGAGAGCGTGCGCGCACTCGGGAGATAGAGTCCGAGAGAAAGCGCTTTGGCTCCTCCTTTTATATGTTTTTCCCTCCACCTGGGCCTGCCCTATGCACATTGGGCTTATCCAGGAGTGCTGTTTGTTCTGCCTGAAGTTTTCACTCTGGTCCTCGGACCTTCCTTTGACCTTCCTTGTCTTTTAGCCACCGCCATTTTGGACTCCTTTTCCCTATTCTACCTACCTAACATTCCCCCCTCAAGAGATGGAAGGCCCAATTCTTTGGGAATAGGGGCATCGAGGTCTTTCTGGCTACTTCCTGCTGAGCTGGGGCGGCGAGGGGTATTGGGCCTCCCCCTCTTGCTAGTCTCAAACCTCAGAGTCCTTATAGCGGTGTCCAAGGGTGTGTGATACTTTCCGTGGTCAGCTGTAGTTTTATATCTTTGTTGAACTGACACTGCATGTTGTAGCTGGTTGACCTGGGCAGAGACAAAACAGGTTAGACAATTGACAGTACATAGAATAATCATAAGCATCATCAATATAGCATAACAAGGACTAGTAGGGACATTGGTCAATTTTAAATTCACATCGCCAGGATAGCTCAAGTCCCTCCTTGTTCAGGGATCAGAAGATCTATCTCCTGTCTGTTTTGGAGTACAGTCTCTGTCAAGCTCTGTTGGCTCCTTAGAGTTATCCTGAGAAATCTTATCCCCAGAAACCAGATTTTGGGGGTGTTCATTAGAATGGCACTCATTGGTAGTTCTGAATAGGTATCTGAGATCTCCCAGGGGCTCACAGGTGTATCAAGTGTCCTCTTCTGTTTTCTTCCATGGCTTGACTCATTAGTAGTGAATCCAGGAGTCATGTCCTGGTACCTTGACTGCTGTGGGGGTACAAAGTATTACAGGGTAGGAGCCCTTCCATGTGGGCTGGAGTTGAGCCTTTGGGGACCCATCTTTTCAGACTTTAATTAGGACTTGAGTCCCTGGAGCATACAGTGGTGACTCTTTAGAATCTTTTGGGTCCTGGTTCATACCCTACAAGCGTATATCCTGTTGGAATTGCCCAATGGCCATGGTATAAGACTGGAGGGTCTGAACCTCTGGATCTAGGAAGAGGTCATTGACATAAGCAAAAGGTCTCCCATATAGAATCTCATAAGGACTAAGACCAACCTGTTCCTTAGGGGCAATGCGGGTGCGGAGGAGAGCTATTGGTAAACCCCCTTCCATCCCAGGGAGGTCTCCTGGGTTATCTTTTTTATCACTGATTTTAAGAATTGATTGGCTCTTTCTACTTTTCCTGAAGATTGAGGCCTCCAGGCACAATGGAGATAATAAGTAATGCCCAATGCTTTCGAGACTCCTTGGGTGACCTTAGAAGTAAATGATGTCCCATTGTCACCTTGTAATGACCTGGGCAGACCAAATCTTGGAATGACTTCATGAAGCAGTTTTTTTTACCACCTCCTCAGCCTTCTCAGTCCGGGTGGGAAAGCCTTCAATCCATCCTGTGAATGTATCTATCATGACTAATAGGTATTTATACCCTTGAGAAACTGGCATCTTGGTGAAGTCCATCTGCCAGTCCTCTCCTGGGTAGGCCCCACGTCGTTGGATGGGCTGGGCCAGCTGGGGTCTTTGAGCTCCTTGGGGGTTGTTTAATTGGCAAGTGGGACAAGAGGAGACCACCTGTTTTATAGTTGTTTGGAGGCCTGTTCCTCTGAAGGACCTTTCTAGTAATATTTGGAGGGCCTTTTTCCCTAAATGAGTAGTAGCCACCGCCATTTTGGACTCCTTTTCCCTATTCTACCTACCTAACAGTTTCCTTGGGGTTTATACCCAGTAGTAGGATTGTTGGGTTATATGGTAGATTTATTTCTAGTTTTTTAAGGAATCTCCATACTGATCTCTATAGTGGCTGTATCAGTTTGCATTCCCACCAAGAGTGCAGGAGGGTTCCCTTTTCTCTGCACCTCTGGGGTGTTCTAGTTGGAGGCTCCACTGGTCCTTTTTCAGGGGCCTCAGGAGAGGAGGGAACCCTACCCTTGCCAAGAAGCTTTGGAAATGGCCCCTGAGGGACATCACCCTCCCCCTCTGTGCCCTTGTGCTTCGTTCTTATTACAGTGCTTACTCTTGCGTGCTGGGGGCACGAATATGATTGCAGTGTGATTGTTGGGCTCTGTGTCACTGCACCCACGCATCTCTGTGTTTCCCTGGGTGCCTAACACTGGCACTGACACCCATCCATGGAGGATCCTGGGCTAGAGGATGGTGGCGGACTAGAGACCTGCTGGTCCTAGTTTGAATCCTAGCTGGACCCTACTCACTGAATGACTACAGGGTGGATCAGTTGACTGAATCTCATTTTCCTCATCTGTAAAATGGAGCCCTGCAAGGATGGGTGGTGACCTCCCCAGAAGGCAGTGGAGCTCAGGAGCACCCTAGGTAGTGGCCACAGATGATGCTGCCAGGTGCTGGCGGGAGCTAGTGGTTTAGTGTGAGCTCTTAGAGCTGCACCAGGAAGGCTGGCTAAGAGGTCCAGGTGGGTCTGAGGTGCCCCATGTGGGCTGCCTGTCGGGTAGCCCTGAGGTTTAGAGAAGGACTGGGGGCTTCTGAGGGTTTCATGGAAGAGGTGGATCTCGGTGTGATGCAAGCACTACCTGAGATGCTGCTTTGAAGGGAATCAGACTGTGTCCTCACTGGATCGTTGGGGCAGGTGGACATGGCTTAGACACCCACGAGGTGGTTTATCCATGGTGCTAGTGTAGCCCTAAGAGCCCAAGGGAGGCAGCAGTAGGTGGCGCCAGGGGAAATCAGCAAAGTCTTGGAGGAGGGGAGTGGGATCTGAGGGTGACAATCCCAGCAGCATCGTGGCTCAGAGGCTACCCCCACTTCTAGGTCTCGTGGGCTCAGAGGACAGTGACTGGAGACCCTTGTGGCAGATGGAAGATTGGCCTCTCGGGGTCTCCTCCCTTGGGACTCTTGCTCAGGAATTCTCTGGGACACAGCTCAGCGTGACTGACTCGGGTTGAGTCCCTGGTGGGGTGGGGCTGAGCTGCCTTTGGGTGAAGGAGTGGCTTAGCCCTGGGCTCCAGAGTCAGTCCCCCGTGAAGGTCACCGGAGTGCATGAGTAGAGACCCGGAGAGTTGGGCTTGGCTCATTTCTCTCGGATGCCCTGCGAGGCTCTCTCCCTTCCCTGGCTCCGCTGAGGGCCCCCTTGCCCCTCCTCCCCTGAAGTTGCTGAGCTGAAGAGACAAGCATGGCCCAGCAGGTCGGCTGGTGCCTCTCAGAGGGAACTCGATCCCAAGGCAGCCCCTGTGAAGAGGCTTTGGGGACTCAGGGCAGGGGATAGCGGGGGGAACTGCAGCCCGTCTCCCTGCCCCCCGCATGGTGGCTCAGGCGATAAACTGCTTATCCTCAGGTTGTCTGCCTGAGCCGAATGCAGAAGCGTGTTATTTAAATTTCAAAATCACATTCTTCTTCTAACAGCTGTCAGAGTCTCTGAGCATCAGTGAAAATTGGGCCTTAGCTGCAGCTCTGTCACCTCTTCCACCTCCCCTTCCAGGGACAATGTGTCTGGTGGCGAGGAGAGGGTGGAGAGGGTGTGGCATGGGGAGGGGCTGTGGGGACAGGGAGAAATGGGTGGGGGGTGGTGACCCGTGACTCTGGCCATGCTGGTCAGCAGTTGGGACCGATGGGAGGAGGCCAGCTTCCCCATCCGGGTGCCAAGCGCTTCCTGTCTTCCGTTTCATTTCCTCTTCTCCCCCGGGCTCCTCCGGCCAGGAGGATTTGCTTGCAGGAGGTGTGAGCAGAGTGCCAGTGGCTTCATGTTTACTTCTCTTTGTGTCCATGAAAGAAAAAAGGAGAGAACAATATTTAACCCAATGAGAGGTTTTTTAAAGATAGAGGCTCAGGTGCTATGGTTGGGGTGAGGTCTTGGTTGGGCAAAGTGTTTCTGGTTCCCTTCAAATAGCATCTTCTAGGGGCACCTACTTGCTTCCCCGTGGGTGGATAGACAGGCTTTGCCGGCAGCGGGGGTGAGGGTGGTTCCGGGCTCACCCTGCACTCTTGGCATGCAGGGCTCGGTCCATTCCTCCCCACAACACCCTCTCCACCCCTCACCCCACCCTGGTGCCCCTCATGCTCCTCCTGACTTAGCCAGGAACTGTGCTCCTCTTATTTATCTGGGTAGAAAGCAGGATTTGAGTAACTGTTTTGGGAATGCTCCTCCTAACTAGGTCTGTCAGCATGTTCTTTTAACCCCATGGATGTGTAGAGAAAGGAACAGATCTGACTGGGGTCACATGTGTACATGTGTGTAGTGTGTAGATGGGGAGGATAAGTGTGTGTGGTGAATGCCTGGGTGGTGTGTGTGTGTGTGGTGTGTGTAGGGTGCTGTGTATATGTGTGGTGTGTATATGAGTGGTATGTGTGTGTGTGTGCAGTGTGTGTAGGGTGGTGTATGTGTGTGGTGTGTGTGTGTGTGGGATGGTGTGTGTGTGTGGGGTGGTGTGTGTGTGTGTGGTGGTGTGTATGTGTGGAGTGGGGTGTGTGTGGGTGGGTGGTGCATGGGGTGGTGTGTGTGTATGTAGAGTGATATATGCGTGTGGGGTTGTGTTTGTGTGGGGCATGTGTGTGTGTGTGTGTAGGGTGGTGTGTATATGTGTGGTATGTGTGTGTGGTGTGTGTGTGTGTGTAGTGTGTGTAGGGTGGTGTGTATACGTGGTGTGTATATGTGTGGGGTGTGTGTGTGTAGTGTGTGTAGGGTGGTGTGTGTATGTGTAGTGTGTTTAGGGTGGTGTGTGTATGTGTGTAGTGTGTGTGGGGTGGTGTGTATGTGTGGGGTGGGGTGTGTGTGTGTGTAGGGTGGTGTGTATGTGTGGGGTGGTGTGTGTATGTGTGGTGTGTATGTGTGTGGTGTATATGTGTGAGGTGTATGTTTGTGTAGTGTATGTGGGGTGGTGTGTATGTGTGGAGTGGGGTGTGTGGGGGGTGGTGCATGGGGTGGTGTGTGTATATGTAGAGTGATATATGCGTGTGGGGTTGTGTTAGTATGGGTGCGTGCGTGTGTGGTGTTGGTAGGGTGGTATGTGTGTGGGGTGGGGGGTGTGTGTGTGTAGTGTGTGTAGGGTGGTGTGTATGTGTGCGGTGTGTGTGGGGTGGTGTGTATGTGTGGGGTGGTGTGTATGTGTAGAGTGTGGTGTGTGTGTGTGTAGTGTGTGTAGGGTGGTGTGTATGTGTGTGGTGTGTATATGTGTGGTGTGTATATGTGTGGTGTGTATATGTGTGGTGTGTATGTGTGTGTGTATGTGTGTGGTGTGTGTGTAGTGTGTGTGGGATGGTGTGTATGTGTGGGGTGGTGTGTATGTGTAGAGTGGGGTGTGTGGGGTGTGTGTGTGTAGTGTGTGTAGGGTGGTGTGTATGTGTGTGGTGTGTATATGTGTGGGGTGCGCATGTGTGTGGTGTTGGTGGGGTGGTATGTGTGTGGGGTGGGGGTGTGTGTGTGTGGTGGTATGTATGTTGGGTGACATATGTGTGTGGGTGGTGTGTAAGTGTTGGGTGATGTGTGTCTATGAGTTCTGGCTGTGGCTCCCTTCTGCACGTGGAGTGGGGGGAGGGGAGGGAGGCAGGGATGGAGAGACTTGAGTGGGAATGTGGGCAGTGGTGGTCCTTCCCTTGGGGAACAGACATTGCCCTCAGGCCCTTTCTGACCTCTTAGGGAAGCCCTGGGAGTGGGGGTCAGGGGTGAATACTGAGGGATGTTAGGGGATGGAAGGCCATTCTCTGATCAACAAAAATGAACAGACTGAAACTTACTGTGAGTTTCGCGGCTTTCTACAGTCAGGAGGTTATGTTGCTGGGCTCTGGACGCTTGGTACCCATACTGCAGAGGTGTGCGTGTCAGTCCATCTCTCACGGAGCATCCCTTGCATGCCATGCCCTGATCCAGTGGACACGACAGAAGAGTCTGTTGCTCTCATGGAGCTTACATCCGATTAGCTTGAGACTAAGAAAAACCAAACAAGCCAACAAGCAAATTCTCAAAAATAAGTGAGATAGTGATGAATGCTGAGTAAGGATTAAAATACAATGAGGAGCTAATTGTCTTGTGGCTACTCTGGATTGGAAATGCCCAAGTATGATTCCCGGGAAGGATGCTGCTGTAGGAAATTCTGGGAGTGGCAGAAGGAACAGCAGGTAAAGGCCCACAGGTGGGGACCCGTGTGGTGGAGGGTGAGACTTCTGGAAGGTGGGCTGGGACAGTGATGATTTGGGAGGTGGGCACAGAGGTGGGCAGGGGCCAACTCCCTGAGATGCCGCAGGCAAGTTAAGGAGTTAAGATTTCCTTTTAAGAGCAATGAGAAACCTTTGAGGATTTCAAATACCAGCGTGGCACAGTATGATTTATGTTTTTGAAAAGGTTCTTCCTGTGCCATGGGAGGGTGGATCAGGGGGCAGGGAGAGCCTGTGAGCTGTTGCAGTGGCTCACGTGCTATGACAGCAAAAGAGGAAAAGATGCACAGAACTGGGATCTACTGGGATCTGATAATTTAGGCTTGAACAACACTGCTACCACCGTTTACTAGAATGGAGAAGGTGACGGAAGGAGCAGGTTGGGGCGGGGAGCAGAGATCCAGGGTTCTCTTTCAGCCACATGGACATTGAGATGCTAGTTAGACCTCCACCTGGAAATGCCAAGTAGGCAGTTGGATGTAAGCCCAGAGTTCTGGGAGAGGTCAGAGTTGATGTACAGATTGCGAATTGTTAGCATATAGATGGTACTAACAGCCTTGGGATCATGAGGTCACTTAGGGAGAATGTAGACAGGGAGGGAGGCAGGGGCTCTCCATGCAGAGGAGGCTGAAACCAGGGCCAGTGATGAAAAGAGAGCTGAGTCAGGCAGGGAGGCTGAGTGTGGAGGGGCAGCTGCTGGGCAGGGTAGCAGGGACTGGGCAGAAGGGAGGACAGTGAGCTGGGTGTGAGGTCATTCATGAGCGGGGGCAGCAGGGAATGATCGGGTCCATAGATAACAGTGCCAAGGAGAAGTAGGGGGGTGGACTGGTATCAGGAGTCCCGTAGGAGGAGAAATGGCCCAAAAATGGCCCTGAGGAGAAAGCAGGACCCCCCACCACCTCTGGGCTCAGTGATCAGCTGTCTATAAGCTGCCCAATGGTCACTTCTTCCAAAACCAGTATGCCAAATGACCACATCACTGATTGATTTTACCAATTTATGGATCTGCCAAAACTTGTTTCTTTTCATTATTATTATTTTACTTTCCCCCCCCCCCTTAAATATATTTTTTGGCCACGCCATTTTGCATATGGGATCTTAGTTCCCCAAACAGGGATTGAACATGTGCCCCTTGCATTGGAAGCTCAGAGAGTCTTACCACTGGACCACAAGGGAAATCCTTCTTTTCATTATTTTTAAAGCTTTTAGAAATGCACATTTGAATGATTTTCATGGCTTCTGAAGATTTTTCTTTTTTTTACAAATGGTCTTCACTGTTGTTTTTTAAGATATATTCAGCTTTTCAGGAATCTAAGCATTGGGAGTTGATGTTGACTTCTTAGAGCAAGAAAGGTATATTTCATAATCAGTAAAAAAAATTCAGCTTATGATTGGTGCTTCTAATCCTACTTTCATTCACCAGAAATAAAAGAAACTGACAAAGAATTAAGGTGAACCACACCAATATGAAATGGCTCAATTTTGGCTTTTAACTGTTATAAACAATTAAAGCTGATAGGCTGTTGTGGGAAAAGGTATGAGAATGCTAAAATTCCTAAATATTAAAAAAATTGCACCAAGACTATATTTAAAAGGACAACGAGCATTCAAAAGTGGCTAAAAAGTCCCTTCAAATGTGAAATACTCTAATGAAGTTTTAATTTTTATTAGAAACATAAAATCAAGACTGATAGGCCATTTACAGAAAGAATTCTGACAGCAGTTACAATTTGTCAAAATATAAAATGATATTCAAAAGCAGTTGATTTCTTTTAGAATTGATTTGCCGTGAATTTGTCATTCATCAACTTGACTTTTGGTGGATTGGCCTGTTTCCAAAAATGCAGGTGCCCGGGAGAGTCCTGGTGTGGCCGCATGCTGTGAGGGGCTGAAGGTGAGGGTGAAGTTTCAAGAGAAAATCGAGTGTGATAGGAAGCCTGGACTACGACTGCTGGGGCCTATGTGAGGAGGGTGGGCACCAGAGCTGTGGGGGATGAAGTCTGGGGTCCCACCGGATCTCTGGGCCTTGAATGACAGCCAAGCACTGGCAGGAGTGCATGCTGGGATTGGCCGGTCATCTCCTGGGAAGTTCAGTTGTCTTTTCATGCCGCTTCCTGCTGGGTGATGTGGGGCTCCAGGCCACCAATTCCGGTGGTGTGGGGGCCAGGGATGAGAAGGATCGCTGAGGTCCTGCTGTCTCAGGCTTCTCAGATAAGCAGAGGGAGCTCTGAAACCCTTCTCTTGCTTACGAATGGGGAGACCAGGGGCCCTTTTGGCTTTTTGTGTGTGATGTGTGAGACTGGAGAGAGAGGCACATTGGACAGGCCACTTTCAGCAGGGCCGTGTCAAAGCAGAGGGATGGAGGGGAGGGTCTTTCTAGGGAAAATATTCTTTAAAAAAAATTTGGGGGGAATTTCTTGGCAGTCCAGTGGTTAAAACTTTGCTTTTCGATGCAGGGGGTGAAAGTTCAATCCCTGGCTGGGAAGCTAAGATCCCACATGCCTTGGGGCTACAAAACTTAGAGCAGAAGCATTAGTGTAACAAAGTTCAATAAAGACAAAAATAGTCCACAAAAAAAATCTTTAAAAAAATTTTATACAGTTTTTAAAGGTTACTTTCCGTTTATAGTTACTGCACAATATTGGCTATATTCCCCGTGTTGTTCAATACATCCTTGAGCCTGCATGCTACCCGACAGTTTCTACCTCCCACGCCCCCACCCTGTGTTGCCCCTCCCCATGCCACCACTGGTAACCACTAATTTGTTCTCTATATCCGAGTCTGCTTCTTTTTGGTCATATTCACTAACTTGTATTTTGTAGGTTGCACATATAAGTGACATCGTACAGTATTTATCTTGTCTGACTTATTTCACTTGAAGAATGCCCTCCGAGCTCATCCACGTTGCGGCAAACGGCAAAATTTCATTCTTTTTTGTAACTGAGTACTATTCCATCTCACACACACACACACACACACAGATGCTTGTGTACTCAGTTGTATCTGACTCTTTACCACCCCATGGACTATAGTCTGCCAGGCTCCCTCGTATATGGGATTTTCCAGGCAAGAATACTGCATTGGGTTCCCATTTTCTTCTCCAATACATACAAATACATACTTATATATATATACAATGCAGACCTGGGTTCGATCCCTGGGTTGGGAAGATCCTCTGGAGAAAAGAATGGCTACCCACTCCAGTATTCTTGCCTGGAGAATTCCATGGGCTGAGGAGCCCAGTGGGCTACAGTCCATGGGGTCGCAAAGAGCAGGACACGGCTGAGCAACTAACACACACTGGAATATATATATATGTGTATATATACATATATATACACACACACATGCCACATCATCTTTATGGCCACTTAGGTTGCTTCCATATCTTGGCAATTGTAAATAATGCTGCAGTGAACATTGGGGTGCATGTATCTCTTCGAATTAGTGTTTTTGCCCTTTTCAAATGTATACCAAGGAGTGGAGTTGCTGGGTCATTTGGTAGCTCTGTTTTTAGGTTTTTGAGAAACCTCTATACTGTTTTCCACAGTGGATGCACCAATTTACATTCCCTCCAACAGCAGGGACCACATTCTTAAACAAGCATTTTTTGCACATGTGCTGTGGGCTGGAAACTGCTGGTGGTATTTGCATCTGCTTTATCCCGTTGTTATCGTTCCCTAGGATGCTGTGAGTGAAAGTCGTGTCCGACTCTTTCCGACTCCATGGACTACACAGTCCATGGAATATTCTAGGCCAGAATACTGGAGTGGGTAGCCTTTCTCTTCTCCAGTCTTCCCAACCCAGGAATCGAACCAGGGTCTCCTTCGTGGCAGGCGGATTCTTTACCAACTGAGCTATTAGGGACGACTTCCCTGGTGGCTCAGACGGTAAAGCGTCTGCCTAAAATGCGAGAGACCCGGCTTTGATCCCTGGGTTGGGAAGATCCTCTGGAGGAGGAAACAGCAACTCACTCCAGTACTCTTGCCTGGAAAATCCCATGGATGGAGGAGTGTGGTAGGCTACAGTCCATGAGGTTGCAAAGTCGGACTCGACTCAGCCCTTCACTTTCACTTTATCCCGTTGTAGTCTTTAGTGCAGTTCTGTGTGTAGACAAGGTGGGTGTTGTATCCTCATTTTGCAGATGAGCAAAAAGAGGCGGAAAGAGGTTGTATTACCTGTGCACACTTGCTCTGCTAGTCAGTGGCTCACCGGATCCTCCAACTCCCCAAACACAGCTGGGAGTCCCTGGTCTTTATCACCAGTGCAGCCCCAGGCAGGATGGGCAGGGATGTTTGTGCAGCCTGCAGAGTCAGCCTCAGGCCAAGGGGAAAATTTCCATTTGTTACTTGATTATAATCTCTTGTTCACGCTGGAATGTAAGCTCTAGGAACAGGAGTTTTGCCCGTTACTTCTCCAGCAGTGTTCTGTATGTAGTGGATGCTCAGTACCTGACTGTTGTAAAAGTTAGTGAGTCTTGAGGGAGAACTGGGCAGGGTGGCCCCACAGGGCAAGAAGCATGGAGGTGATGGTCAGGGTGACTGCCACCCGCAGGGAAGGTGGGTTCCTCACATAGAAATTCTTCTCCTTACCCCTTCCTCTGCCCTCCTCACCCTTCCTGCCTTCCATCCAGCCCTGCTGAGAGTTTGTGAAGTCTACATCTCATTGTTGAGTGCCTTTCTGCCCCCCCTTGCACACCTTATTATCTGGACTCAGTTGACTGACCTCCTTTTTGAAACTCTTGTCTTGGTTTCCATGGCACCAGTATCTCCTGATTGTCCATCACCTCATGGTCCAATCTCTACTAAATGATGGCTCCTTGAGCTCTGTCCTGACCACGCCTGTCCTCTTCTTTATTTTCATCCTCGTGTAGTTTTATGGCTTTAAATAGCCTTCATTGTCGGTCATGCTCAGTTTTATCGCTAGCTCAGACCTCTCTCCTGAACTCCAGCCTCCATGATCCTCCTGCCTTTCAACCTCACCACGTGGACATCTCATAGGCATCTCAGACATCAGTTGAAAACATTTTGTTCTGCCCCTTTTTCTTTCCTCCAAGTCTTTCCTGTTTCACAAAATGAGTCCACCATCCACCTAAGAGTTTTCCTTGATTTCTCTCCTTCTTCCCTTTCAGCATCCAATCCATCCTGTTGGCTTTATCTCTAAGTTATTTGCAGATTGGGCTCATTTTTTGGACATCTTTGCAGTCTTCACTCTTTCTAAGCTGCCACAGTCTTTCACTGGCTACTACAACAGCCTGGAACTGGCCTCCGCTTTAACCCTCACCCCTTCATGGGAACTCTGTCTTCCATATGTCAGGCAAAGTACTTGAGGTTGGGTGACTCCCATCCTTAAAATAAGCGCTTTGCATCTTAGAATAAAATCTGAAGTTCTTATGCTGCCCTGCAAGTCACGTGTGCCCTCTGCTGACTGCCCCTCTGGCTTCTTCTCCCTCTTACATTTGTTTCATCTACAAAACTCCAGCCATTTCCCGTTCCTTTTGCCTGTAAACACGCTGAGCTCAGCCTGCCTCAGGACCTTTGCACATGCTCTTCCTTTTGCTTGGGATTCTCTGACTTGGGGTTGTTTCCACGTTTCATTCCTGCCCATCATTCTTTCTGAGCTTGGATGTCACCTCCTAGGACAGCCCTTCCCTCTTCCCTCATTCTCTTCTGAATTCTACTCACTTGATTTTCTTCATAGCACTTATAACACTTTAATTTGCCTTATTTATTTGTTCATGTGATTATTGCCAGTCTTCCTCTCCCTAGAATAAAAGCCCCTGGAGAGCCCGGACTCTCTCTCTCAACTCACAGCTGGATTTCTAAGGTGTGTCGTCAGCACGTGGAAACAGCTGTTGGCTGACAGCTGCTTGGCACACTGGGATTTGGTGCTGTGTGTGGAGGAGGCAGGTGCAATTGTGAGGCCTTGTGTGTGTGTGTGTGTTGTGGTTGTGGTGTGCATACATGTTGTTGCGTTTGCACAGGGCAAGCTGGACTCCTCAGCTGGTTTGTAGAGACAGGGTGGGACGGGGAGCTCCCTCCTTCCCTCCAGACCTCAGAGCCCTGCACAGGTCTGTGTATGGGGGATGGGAGTAGGCAGGAGAGTCACAAAACACAGAAAACCAGGTAGTTCAAAGCCTGTCATTTTCCAGGTCAGGAGACGAAACCCAGAGGTCAGACTTCACTGGGGGCTTCCCACGCTCAGGAGAGGCAGAGATGGAATTAGGGCCCAGGTTTCTGACTCCCACTTTAGGGGCCGAGCTGCAGAGCATGGCCCACAGGCCCAGGGTCAGCTGGAGGGTGGACGTGGCGGCTAGGAGCAGGGTTCAGGGCAAGGGACAAGCGTGGCCGTTTCCTGGAAGGTCAGAAGGGAGAGCTGAAAACCGTGGGTCCCGTTGCTTTGAAGCCTTGTGGAAAGAGGAACATCTTATTTTTGCTTCCCCAGGGAAAGGCCTATTTGTGATTGGAAGGTTTACCCTCATGGGCTTTTTGGTTGGGGTGAGAGTGAAGCCCCTGGGGACATGCCCTGGTAACAACAGAAGCCCATAAGCTTCCTCTGTTGAGGATGGGTTTGGTCGACTGTGGGTGGGCTGTGGGGGGTGTGTGTGCTTGGGGACCAAGCCGGGGCAGCTCCGCTTCTCCTGTTACTCTCTGGTTCTCCACCTTTGGAAGGCAGCCTCAGCATCACGCAGAGTTGTGAAATCCAGCTCTCTGGGTGCCAGCCACAGATCTCTCCACTGCAAGCATCTGGCGTGGGGCTGGCTGAGCCTCTGTGAGTAACAGGCAGATTAAGTGAGTCACAAATGCACCAGAGTTTGAGAACTTTGAATCAGTTACTTCCCTCCACGGGCAGGCACATTGTTGCTGGAATGGGAGATGGGCATAGGGATAAGTATTTTAATTTCAATAGCTGTGCATTTTAAGAGGTCTTGGAAAAATTCAGAATTAACATAACGGTTATCATGCAGGACCAATCTAGGTAGGTATTCAAAAACTTAAAAAGTGAATATTTCATTTTGTTTAAGAATTAAGAGATTAAAAAATTAAATATTAGTGCAAGTGTACTGGTGATGTTGTTCATTTGTTAAGTCTTGTCCGACTCTTTGTGACCCCATGGATTGTAGCCCACCAGGCTCCTCTGTCCATGGAATTCTCCAGCAAGAATACTGGAGTGGGTTGCCATTTCCTCCTCCAGGGTATCTTCCTGACGTAGGGATTGGATCCAAGTCTCCTGCATTGGCAGACGGGTTCCTTACTACCACCTGAGCCACCAGGGAAGCCCACTGGTAACATGGCCAAAACCATATAGGTGGTACCTGGTAACTGTGGTTTGGTAAGCCTAGTTCTGTAAAAGCAAATATTCAAGGATATCATTTTGAATGTTTGAAGACAGATCATCATTGGCAGGGCGGAGTCCCAGGAGGGAAGAGGGTAGGTGGATGAGGCTTGGCAAGGGTGAAGCTGCCCCTCCACAGTGGGGCTCCTCCTTGCCCCGCCCTCAGGGGGAAGCCAGATTGTGTCCCCAGGGACTGGAGCTGGGAGAATGTGTTTTGGGAAGTGCCAGGCGTGGTTAAATCCCACCTCCCTTTCCCAGGAGCAGCTGTTACCATTTATTCCTTGGCCAGTTGGGCTGGCACAGGCCTGGGAGGAATTTCCTGCTCCTGAATCCCTGGCAGGTCCTGTGTGGTCTGTGCAGGGATGGGGCGGGATAGGGGTGGGGTAGCGGGGACCTCCCTCCCTGCTTGTTTGGATATTTTGGTTCAGGAGCCACAGCCCCACACTGGGCTGGGGGAGGCTGGTATTTGCAATCCAGCATCTCATCCTTTTTCCCCAGTGGAGAGGTTTTTTTTTTTTTTTTAATATTTATTTATTTTTGGCTGCGCTGTCTTTGACGCTGTGGGCTTCTCATTGCAGTGACTACTCTTGTTGCCGGGAGCATGGGCTCTAGGGTGTGTAAGCTTTAGTAGGTGCAGCACACAGGCTCAGTAGTGCAGCTTGTGGGCTCCAGAGCACTCAGACTTCAGTGTTTGTGGCGTGTGGGCTCCGTAGTTGTGGCACACGGACTTAGTTACCCCCATGGTTTGTGAAATCTTCCCAGACCAGGGGTCGAACCCGGGTCCCCTGCATGGGTAGGCAGATTCTTAACCGCTGGACCACTAGGGAAGTCCCCCAGTGGGGACTCTTGAAAAGGATAGCATAACTTTTTGGACTCCTGAGGTTTGTTGTTGTTCAGTTGCTCAGTCGTATCTGACTCTTGGTGACCCATGGACTGCAGCACGCCAGGCTTCCCTGTCCTTCACCATCACCCAGAGTTTGCTCAAACTCATGTCCATTGAGTTGCTGATACCATCAAATCATCTCATCCTGTGTCATCCCGTTCTCCTCCTGCTTTCAGGAGAACCCTAGGGACAGGTGCCTTAGTGCAGATGCAGGGGCAGTGCATGGGCTGGGGAGAGGCTGTGCCAGGCCTGTCTGCCTGGGCAGTTCGTTCCTCACTTAACAGGTCAATCAGAGCAGCCCAGCCCCAGGGCCTCTCTCCAGGGTGGAGTGGGGCCCTGTCATCCACCCACTGGCCTCTGTCTCCCCTCCAGGAGGATCAGAAGGGGCATCTTCCTGGTAACTAGGCGATTGTTGTTACTATCGCCACCTTTGTGTGTGTGTTTCTAGGAAATTTACCAAGTTTTGGCCCAGGGGTTTACATTTCCCACCCCCTTAGCAAAAGCTTTCACTCTTCACGCTCCAAGTGGAAGCCGTGAGGCTATAATTACATTGCATTTACTCGGGAACTTGCTGAGGGGAGCGGGAGGGTGCACTTGGGAACCTGAAGGCAGCCAAGGGCCTGATTTAGCTGCTGTTCATTCGTGGTTGTTGTCCCGCTCCCTCTGGGGACCCTCACAGCCTTCTTTTCCTTCACCTCAGGCCCCAGGCTGTGTGGCTGTTCGCTTCTACCAGCCAGCATCCTGACAGGTGCACTGGAGGAGGAAGAGCACCTGGCTGGTCCCGGAGGGCCCTCCCATGGAGGCGGTGCCCCTGGAACAGGCTTTGTGTAGACAGGCATCCTTGGGTCCTCGCCTGGCCCGGGCAGAGTGGCTTGGCAGCTGCTCAGGGAACTGCTTGGAAGGGCACGTGTCCCCCCCGCCCCTTGCTGCCCCAATTCCATGGCTGAAAACCCTTGCCTGGCTCCCCAGCATCATCTCTGGTGGTCCCTTTTCCAGACTCCATCTCCAGGCATGCTGCATTGCTATAGATTCTTGCCAACCTCTGATCTTGCTGTTTGTTCCCTCTGCCTGGGACCCCCTTTCCACTCTTTCTGCTTCCTCTGCCTCACCCTGTAGGTTGCAGCAGAGCGATCCCTGCTTCTGGGACCTTCTGGTCTGGGCAGGATGATTTTCTCTTGGCTCCTACAGGTAGCGCCATGAACTCCCTGATACATGAGCATCACCTTGACCTTGACCCCAGCCATGGGTCTGGGGAGGTGTCTGGCACTTGGTGGATCCTCAATGAAGATTTGTTAATTGCAACCTAGAGGGGTGGGATGGGGTGGGAGGTGGGAGGGAGGTTCGAGAGGGAGAGGACATAGGTAGGTATATCTGTGGCTGATTCATATTGAAGTATGGCAGAAACCAATGCAGTACGGTAAAGCAATTGTCTTTCAATTAAAAAATAAATAAATTAAAAAAAGATTCGTTAATTGAATATGTAGGAAAATGAATCTTGATTCCCTGTCTGCCCTAATTCCCCTTTAACTTTTACAAGAAGGGGAGAGGCATGTTTTTTTTTTTTTTCTTCCTGCCTTCATCAGGCTGCTTGCTGTTGGTTAGGCAGGGTGTTGGGAGTGAGGTCTGTCTTTGAAGATTGCCCCCTGGCTTTCACTTCTGAGCACTACTGGGCTGGGCCCCACACTGATGCTTTTTTAAAAAGATTTTTTGATGTGGACCAATTTTAAAGTCGTGGGGCAAGTTTTGGCCATGAGGCATGTGGGATCTTGGCTCCATGACCGGGGATCAAACCCGCACCCTCTGCATTGGAAGGTGAAGTCTCGACCGCTGGACTTCCAGGGAAGTCCCTCCACGTTGATGTTTGGACGTGGTCCTGTACTGACTGATATCCTGGTCCTGTGTCACTTTTGGCTTCCTTAATATTATTAGCCAACATGTTTTGAACATTTATTATGAACGAGTGAAAGGAAAGAAAGTGTTGGTCACTCAGTCACGTCCGACTCTGTGCGACCCCATGGCTCCTTTGTCCATGGAACTCTCCAGCAAGAATACTGGAGTGAGTTGCCATTCCCTTCTCTAGGGGATCTTCCCTACCCAAGGATCAAACCTGGGTCTCCTGCATTGCAGGCAGCTTCCTTATCAACTGAGCCATCATCATGAGGGAAGCTCATTATGATCTATAGATACTGTTCTAAATACATTTATTCTTTTACCCACCACACACGGATTCAGCCTTCACTATGTACCAGACACTGGCAACCATGGATACACCAATGAGTGTAACTGACACACCCCCTGCTTTCATGGAGCTTGTATTTAGTTGAAAAATACAGATGAATAAATAAGTATATACTGTGGCAGATGGTGATGAGTGGTCTGCGGAAGAGATTGGAATAGAGGGTGAGGGGAGGGACTTGTTATTATGTACAGGATGGTCAGGGAGGACTCACAGATAAGGTAACATTTGAGCAGAGACCTGAAAGGAGTGAGGAAAGGAACTGTGTGGTCATAGGGGTGGGGGAGAGCATTCTAGGCAGAACACAGCAAGTGTAAAGGCTCTGAGGTCAGGTCACGAGTGGCACATCCCAGCAAGAGCAATTAGGCGAGTATGGTTGGAAGGGAGTAAGTGCAGGGGAAGTGAGTGTGAAGTGAGGTCATATATGGCAGCCCTGGCTAACAGAAGTATGTGTGAGTCACATGTGCCCTTCACATTTCTTTCTTTAAAAAAATTTTGTTGGCATATAGTATAATTAACAACTTATAAGGTTGTTGGTTTCAAGAGTTCAGCGAAGTGAATGAATTATATATACATCATGTATCCACTCCTTTGTAGATTCTTTCCCCATATAAACCATAACAGAGTACTGAGTAGAGTTCCCTGTGCTACACAGTAGGTCCTTATTAGTTATCTATTTTATATATGGTTACATATAGTAGTGTGTATAAGGCAATCCCAGTCTCCCAATTTATCCCTCCCCCACCAATTCTGAAATTTCTCCCAGCTCCATTAAAAACTTAAAAAGAAGCAAGTGAAATTAATGATATTTTTATTTAACACACTATATCCCAAATATTACTGCTTCAACATATAATCAAGGAAAATGTGATTTGAAATGAAATGCTATATTATTTTTTCTTATTATGATTTCAAAATCTGGTGTGCACATCTCATTTCGGGCTAGCTTCACTTCCTGTTCAGTGACCATGTTCAGGAGCGCCCACCATATTGGACGGCATGGATGGAGAGGCCTGTGAATGAGATGGGGCTGCCACTGGAAGCTTTGGGGCCTGGGAGCATTATCTTTGCCTTAGGTTCTAGAAGGTTTGCTCCAACTGTGATCAGAGAAGACTTCTGGGGGTGGGCAGGGGGTGGGGGTGAAAGGACAGAGCAGGGAGACTGGAAAGGAGGCCCTTACCAGTACGCAGTGACAATGGTCAGGACCAAGGTGGTGGTGGTGAGGGTGACTGGATTCTGGGTATAACCTACCAGGTCTTTCTGATGTGGATGAGAGAGGAGTTTAGGAAGGGCAAAGATTTTTGGCCTGAGCTAGTGGAAGCCTGGGCTTGTTTTTTGGAGGGTTGAGGAAGACTGGGGGTGGGGATGCCCCTGGAGGAGCATGTGGAGTGTGGCTTGAGATGCGGGTGTCAGCCTTCCAGGTGGAGCTGATGGGCAGGCAGTTGGACGTCTTGATCTGGGGTTCAGAGTGGAGGTCTCTGACCTGGCTGGAGGTATAAATTTGGGAGTTGACAGCGTACTGATGGTGTTTAGGGCTGAGCGTGAGTGAAGGCCCAGGGGAGTGGGTGCATATAGAGAAGAGGGGCCTGAGCCCTGGTGGAGAAGGTGGAAGCAGCGAAGCAGGCCTGGAAGGAGAGCTCAGGGAGGCAGCACGAAGGCGTGAGGGAAGGGGGCTGGAGGAGCCACCAGCTGTATCCAGTGTGCCGGCGGGCAGAGCGGGAGGAAGCCCTAGGGTCTCTGATCACTGCCAAGTGAGAAGGGAAACCCCAGGCTGCGGTGGGTCTAGGAGAGGACGGGAGGGGAGAAGGTGACCACTGGTACAGATGACTTGTTTGAGGGGTTTTGTTTAAAGAGGAGGAGAAAGATAGGTGAAGTGCAGTGAAAGTTGTGTTCAGCTCTTTGTGATCCTGTGGATAGTCCATGGAATCCTCCTGGCCAGAATACTGGAGTGGGTTGCCATTCCCTTCTCCAGGGGATTTTCCCGACCCAGGGATCAAACCCGGATCTCCTGCATTGCAAGCAGATTCTTTACCAACTGAGCCACCAGGGGAACCCCTTTAGTAGGGGGTATGTGATCACAATTTCCTTTTTTCCCTTAAAGATGTTCAGTGTATTACCTGATGGAGAAGATGTAGTAACAGGGCAAAATTATCACAAGAGAGAGAGAAATGAGCTGATCATACTCACAGCAGCGCGATGAGGTAGGTACTGTTTTCCAGACAAGGAGACCGAGTAAAGGAAGGCCTGGTCACTTGCTCAAGACCACCCAGTGACAAGTATCAGGACCAGGGATCAATGCAGATGCCTCAGTTTTAGAATGTCCAGTCTTAATTACTCTGTTGGTTTCCCAGCTAGATTTGTGAGGTCTTTGAGAGGATCCTCATCTCACACTTCCATGTCCAGCCCAACACCTCGAAGGTAGAGGGCTGTGCATAGGTGGGACTTGATCTTTAATGATCGAGTGATCAGAACACTAGGACCTGGGCTGGAAGTGCCATGGGAGGGTGGGTGTGGCGTCCCCGTAGGCCTTCCTACCCTTGTGGGGGTGGGGCATTGAGCAGACAGAAATACTGAAAAGCATTTTTTGGGTGGATGAGGAATGAATGAAAACCTATGGCTTTTCATCCTGAGCCGGTGGCTGTCTGTGGTGTACCGCGGTGCTGGCTGGATCTGGGCTCCTGCTCAGGTTTGGTGCTTGAAGTGTGCTTGAAGATTCCATTCAGTTCTCACTAGCATGTCATGGAGGGTGAGAGGCGCCTGCAGACTGAACTCCTGCTTCTCTGCTCTGTCATCAGGATGGACAAGAGACACTCTGTGGGTGGTGGTGGTGGGTCCCTCTGCTGTGTGTTCCTCTCAGAACAACTGAGACTTGGGGGGTGGAGTGGACACCACAGAAGGAGCCTGACGATTTACGGGATTACAGCTTTGTGCCCAAGATGTTTTGCTCTGCAGACAGGGGCACAAAGCTCAAAGCCATGGCTCTAACGCTAAGGTCCCAGCATTCAGCACATCCGCACTTTGCTTGATGAGGGCTCAGCCCTGCTGGAGTCCAAGGCTGGCCTTCAGCCTTCTCCTTACACTGCCGAGCTCGAGTCCAGTGCTTGCTTTCAGTGCTCTCGGCACAAACTGGGCACAGTGGCACCCCCACACCATGGGGCCTTTTGGAATGTGTGGGGACAGTTTCAGTGGTGACAGTGGTGGGGATGAGGATGGTGATAGTTGTTCTGTTTGTACCCTGGCTACTGAAGATCCTAGAGTGGGAACTTCCTAAGGGCTGGCAGTGCCCCTGATCAGAAGCCCTGTTCACGTGTGTGGCTGTTGGGTGCCCAGGGACCCATCTTGCATCAGCTGCCATCCTGTTTTGTGCTCTTGAGCCAGTCCCTTTGTTTCCCCATTTCCAACTTTCATGAACAGAGCCATGAACACCCAGTTGCTTGCTTTTTTTGTCTTGTGATTTTTTTTAAAAAATCAAAGTATAGTTGATTCACAATATTGTGTTAGTTTCAGGTGTATAGCAAAGTGATTCAGTTATATACATATATATTTTTCAAATTATTTTCGAGTATGGGTTATTACAAAATGTTGAATATAGTTCCCTGTGCTACACAGTAAATCCTTGTTGCTTATCTGTTCTAAGTATAGTAGTTTGTATCTGTTAATCCTATACTCCTAATTTATCTCCCTCTCCCCTTTCCCCTCTGGTAACCATAAATTTGTCTTCTGTGAGTCTGTTTCTGTCTTGTATATAGATTCATTTGTATTATTTTTAGATTCCACATATAGGTGATATCATATAATATTTGTCTTTCTCTGTCTGACTTGCATCACTTAGTATGATAATCTCTAGGTCCATCATGTTGCTGTAAATGGCATAATTTCTTTCATTTTTACTACTGAGTAGTATTCCATTGTATATATACACCACATCTTATTTATCCATTCATTCTGCCTGTGGACACTTGGTTATTGTAAATAGTGCTGCTTTGAACATTGGGGTGCATATATCTTTTTGAATTAGATATAATCTTTTCTGGTTATATGCCCAGGAGTGGGATTGCTGGATCATATGGTAGTTCTATTTTTAGTTTTTTTAAGGAAACTTCATACTGTTATTGAAATAAATTTTAAATAAGGCTTTGGATTAACAGTTGTCATCCTAAAAGCACACCATACATACGGCTTACTCTGTGGACCCACATGTTAACTCACTTGATCTTAATCACAGCCTTAGGCAGGAGGGCTGCTAAATAATCTCCATCTAACAGATGAGGAAGCCAAGGCAGAGAGCACAATGACTGGGGGCTGTCCCCATCGTGGGCTGACTGCCCCCTTCCTTCCCTCCAGGGACAGGGGCAGACCCGGCGGTCAGCACCAAGAGCAACCACTGCCTGGATGCCGCCAAGGCCTGTAACCTGAACGATAACTGCAAGAAGCTGCGCTCCTCCTACATCTCCATCTGCAACCGTGAGATCTCGCCCACTGAGCGCTGCAACCGCCGCAAGTGCCACAAGGCCCTGCGCCAGTTCTTTGACCGCGTACCCAGCGAATACACCTACCGCATGCTCTTCTGCTCCTGTCAGGACCAGGCGTGCGCCGAGCGCCGCCGCCAGACCATCCTGCCCAGCTGCTCCTACGAGGACAAGGAGAAGCCCAACTGCCTGGACCTCCGCAGCCTGTGCCGGACAGACCACCTGTGCAGGTAGGGGCTGCTGCAGCTCCGCGGGGAGCCGGTAGGGGGCTCTCTGCCCGCTCTGTGTTCCGGTGTCTGCTGGGCTACCATCCTGAGCTGAACAAAGAGGGTGACTGGGATATGTGCAAAATGTATTGTCATCCATCCATCCATCCATCCATCCATTCATTCATTCATCCATTCATCTGTGCATTCCTTTATTCAGTACAGATTTATTGTGCTGTGTGCCCAGCTTCATGCTAAGCGCTGTGGGGTGACCAAGATGAACCACTGTAGGAGCTCCTAATTTAAAATCAGAGACCCTAGAACCTGGAGTAAGAGAGGACCTTCAGTGACTTTAAGTCCACCTTTCCTCCTTTAAGGAAGCCCCAGCCATTATCCCATTATCCCAGTGAGGTCCTCTGACCATCAGGGAAGGGCTTTTGCACATCCCAGAGGCAGCTCCTTCACACTTAGAGCTGAGCTCAGCAAATGTTGGATGGAGTGTGGAGCATCTGATGGTCCTGGGTCTGAGTCCTGACTTTTCCACTCACTAGCTGTGTGGCTTGGAGCCTGTTTTTCAAATGTCCTGAGTCTCCATTCCTTTACTCATGAAATGGGAATAAAGCACCCACATCACAGCATTATTATGAAGATTAGATGACATGTGTGTTAAAGCTTAGCGCAGAGTTTGGCATAAGTAATTGCTTAATGAGTATCTAATTATTTGGAAGGTTTGTTTTGTTAAAACGAATTGAAATGTGTGTCCATAATTCTCCTGTTTTTCCTGTTTGTTATTAACATATATATTGAGCCTCTGTGGCATCCAGTGAGTGGTTCTAAAGCATGGGCAAGCAGAGGTGAACACAATGCTCTTTGAGTAGCACCCAATCCAGAAGGGTGACAGAGGAGGGGAGCAGGGATCCCAGTGCCGTGGGCTGAGAGCTGTGGGCTCCCGGATGCAGGTGTGTACGGGGAGGGCCTTGCCTCAGCCTGGGGATACAGAGGACAGGACCTTAAGCTGAACCTTGGAACATGAGAATGAGAAAGCCAGGGAGCGAGTCTGGCATGCAAATACAAGGAACACACAGTGAGCCCACTTCTTGTGGAGGGCAGCTGTTAAATGGACGTATGGATGAAACATCTTTTTCAGATTATATCTTGTGTTACTTGTATGTGGGAAAAGTGTATGCGAAGGCTGGCGGGTAGGAGAGAGCCTGGGGTTATGGGTCCCTGTAGGTGGTGGGTGCACGTGGAGCTGGGTCCTGGGGAGGGGAGGTCAGAGGTGTGGCTGCTGGGGAGATAGCAACTGTGATAAGCAGATGAGCAGAGCCTGCTTACTGCATCCCAGACAGCAGTCTTTTATACAGTTTATCTCATTAGTTCTTGCAACAAGGCTATGAGGAAGGTTCTCTTATCATACTTATCTGCCAAATGATCAAATAGAGGAGGTAACTTGCCCAAGGTCGCATAGCTCCCTTGTTTTCAGAGCTGGACCCTATCTCCAGTGTTTTCCTCCAAAGTAGCACCCTGGTCTGGGTGCTGTGGGCACCCAGATAAGATAGGGGCTGTGGGCATGGAGAGAAGTGTGTCAGTTCAGTATCCATGAATCAGTATCAGCGTGTAAGTGTATGAGCATATCAGTATTAGAAGTGTATCAGTGTGTGACAGGCCTGGGGACTGGTGGAAAGTTCCCTGGAGGCAATGCCATTTCTCTTTCATTTTCTCCACACTTGGGATGGCTCAGATGGTAAAGAATACACCTGCAATGTGGGAGACCTGGGTTCGATCCCCGAGTTAGGAAGATCCCCTGGAGAAGGGAAAGGCTACCCACTTCAGTATTCTTGCCTGGAGAATCCCATGGACAGAGGAACCTGGTGGGCTACAGTCCATGGAATTGCAAAGAGTCGGACAGGACTGAACGACTTTCATTTTCACTTCCACTTTACTCCACACTTCGTCCTGCACATAGAGCCTGACTCATGGCAAGCACTCTGTGAACATAGTTGAATGAATACGTGAGTGGTGGCCTGTTTCCTCGTTTGATAATTAGGGGGCAATGGAGCCATTCGACAGGCATGTTGAATGTGCAGCATGGACTATTGCCATGCCCAAGATGTCTTGGGGGCATCTGAATCTATGGTCCTGGAGCTCAATGAAGAAGCTGGAGTAGAGGAATGGGATTGGGGTTGTTTCGGGGATCTGGGAGAACAGGGCTACAGAGGGAAGGGAGCTCCTGGCCTGTGTGGCTGAGGGGAGGCACTGCCTTGGTTTGGAAAATGAGCTGGAGTTTGGAGAAGGACTGATCCCTGTGGAGCTGGAAAAGCCTGAAGAAGGTGGGCTTTTCTCTTGCTTACTTAAAGAAACATACCTTATTGCCTACAAAAACGATTGGGGTGGGCTTCCCTGATAGCTCAGTTGGTAAAGAATCTGCCTGCAATGCAGGAGACCCCAGTTCGATTCCTGGGCTGGGCAGATCTGATGGAGAAGGGAGAGGCTACCCACTCCAGTATTCTTGGCCTTCCCTTGTGGCTCAGTTGGTAAAGAATCCGCCTGCAATGCAGGAGACCTGGGTTCGATCCCTGGGTTGGGAAGATCCCCTGGAGAAGGGAAAGGTACCCACTCCAGTATTCTGGCCTGGAGAATTCCATAGACTATATATAGTCCATGGGGTCGTAAAGAATTGGACAGGACTGAACGACTTTCACTTTCAAAATGAATCTATGAACACAACAAGAGGATGATTAGAGGTAGAAAACTCGTGCCCAGAAAAGGAAGTCGGGCACCAAGGCAGCACATGTGTGCTCTGGGGGTGGGGGTGGGGGGTGGTCCTGGGCTGGGACTCAGCTTCCTGAGAGCTGAGAGAAAGTCAAGACTTGATGGGGATATCACTCCCAAAATGTGATGGGAGGAACCTACTGATTATTGAGTGGAGACGTGATTCTCCTTGTCCTGAATGCTGCACTGACCTTGTCAGGCTGCATGACACACAGCGTATGTGGGTGACAGGATGGATGAGGGCCTGGAGGGGCTAGAGGCCAAGCCTGAGTCCAGGATCAGTGACCAAAAGCTGGGGCATTGGGACTAAGGCCAGGTGTACCAGGGCTGTGGGCAGTGGGCCTGGCATCAAGCCTCAGGTGGATGTCTCTCTGGGGTCCTGAGCAGAGCAAGCTTGGGAACACTGGCAATCCCTCTTATTAGTGGTGTTTTAAGGGAGAAGGCAATGGCAACCTACTCCAGTACTCTTGCCTGGAAAATCCCATGGAAGGAGGAGCCTGGTAGGCTTCAGTCCATGGGGTTGTGAAGAGTCAGACACAACTGAGCGACTTCACTTTTACTTTTCACTTTCAATCATTGGAGAAGGAAATGGCAACCCACTCCAGTGTTCTTGCCTGGAGAATCCCAGGGACAGCAGAGCCTGGTGGGCTGCCATCTATGGGGTCACACAGAGTCGGACACGACTGAAGTGACTTAGCAGCAGTAGCAGCAAGGGAGGAAAAGACCCTGATGTTGGGAAAGATTGAAGGCAAAAGGAGAAGAGGGCAGCAGAAGATGAGATAATTGGACTACAACATTGATTTAATGGAGATGAGTTTGAGCAAACTCTGGGAGATAGTGAAGGACAGGGAAGCCTGGTGTGCTATAGTCCATGGGATCAGAGTTCGGACATGACTGAGCGACTGAACAACAAGGGAGCACAATACACATAGCTCCTAAAGAGATGGGAGAGCATGGAGCAGGGTGTTTAAACAAGACTATCGGAGGATCAAGAATGAGGTGTCCCAGGACCTGAGGGCTGACAGTTTCTGAGAGGCACTGAGCCAAGCCTACGAGTGCCATGCATCCTGCTGTAAGTTTAGACAACGGCAACCGTGGGACTCCCAGGGAACATGCTGCATCTGGATTACTGAGTTGGGTCCCGTGTAGGAAGTTCCAGGTACTCCCAGATGTGGCTGGGTGAGCCTCTGGTCTAGAACCAGGGTGTTCTTCTAATGCATCTTCCACAACTCTGGTCCCACCCAGCTCCCATCCCCAGGCAGATTTAAAGTGTGGTCCTGCAAGTGGGACTCCAATGGCTCAGCGGGTAAAGAATCTGCCTGCAATGCAGGAGACACAGGAGATGCAGGTTCAATCCCTGGGTTGGGAAGAGCCCCTGGAGAACAGAATGGCACCCCACTCCAGTACTCTTGCCTGGAGAATCCCGTGGACGGAGGAACCTGGTGGGCTACAGTTCATGGGGTTGCAGAGTCGGACACGACTGAGCGACTAAGCACGCACCTGCAAGTGGGAGGACCAGGGATGGAGGCAGAACCTGAGTTTAGGGTGAGTCTGGCAGGACCTGGGGATCCGTTGCAGTGTGGCCACGTATCCTTGGGGAGCTCTGCCTGTGACTCAGTGTGGGAGGTGGGTGGACGAGGTTGCCATGGTGACCCTGCAGCCGGGAAGCCTACCTTCTGTGCTTGCCCTACCCCTGGTCTCCTGAGAAGTCCTGGGTGACTGTTTCATTGCCTATGCCCTGGGCTTCTTCACTGATCAAACAAGGATGCTCCCCATTCTCCCAGGACACTTCCTAGTCTTTGGGTCTAAGTCCATCACACGGCTTTCCTGTCTGCCTTCTCCCCGTGTGCTTCCACTTGAGGTCATGTTTCCAGAGAGGTGAGCTCTTGGTACAAGAGGAAATGACCAGAGATGCCTCATTAAGGTAGATGGGGTGGAAGGACGGGTTTGAAGGAGAGGAGCTGACTTCTTTCCATGCTTTTGCAGGCTTGGCTTACTGACGCATGGACCCTGCCTCTGTGGTCCGTGATGAGCCCAGGGAGAGAGGAATGCCTGGGGAGGGACCCCTGGAGACCAGGCAGTTCTCCACTGTGTCCTCCCTTCCCTCCTGGCCTTGGTGACCTCCAGGTTTCTGCCCACCTGATGAGCACCACAGGTGGGCATCTTGACTGTGAAAGAGGGAGAGCCCAGTGCCATTGTGTTTGGAGCAAGAACTGGGGACCCTCAAGTCTTTCTTTCCTGGTTACTTTAACGGGTGGAACTGGCCTTGATGGGGGTCATGGGAGAGCCTCTCTGGGCTGACTCTTTGGGAATGCGGCCATGGCAGGCATCTGCTAGAACATGCCCCACACTCTAGGGCTCTAATGCCCAGTTTGCACTTCACTGGACCTGTCGGCCCCCCCTCACCCTTCAGCTCTGGGACTTGGCCCAGCTGTGCCAAGGCTTTTGTTTGAGTGAATCTTGGCCCAGGACTGCTGTGGGGGGCTCTACAAGACTCCCTTCACCTGGCACGACATTAAAGCAAGCCCATTGATGTGCTGTGCACTGCCCCTAGCAGCAGGCCTTGTGCATCCCGTGTGATATTTAACAGACTCTGCTGTGCTGTCTTATGACTGTCACTAAGAACTAAACAGAAGGGCTTGAAGAAGCTTTGGTTAAACAAGGGTATTTTCCTGCTGGGGCCCCAGGGTGTTGGAAGCATTTCTAAATCCTTCCCCTGCTCTTTGGGCCAGGATCAGCTTGGGGTCAGAGGGAGGGAGCCTCTGAGAGTGGAAGCTTCCTGCTTGAGCCATGGGTCCAACTCATCTTGAAGTTTCACCCTGGGAACCCTGCCTTCTACTTTCATCTGGTTCATGTCTCATGGGCATTGAGTGCTGTGGACTTAGGACCAGGAGAGGCTTTTCCTTTCAAAGGTTTCTGATGTGGAGTCTGGAAAGCCTGGAGAATCTCCTGGAATGATTCAACGGAATTTGGCTAATTTCCCTTACCCCAGCCCTTCAGTGGCCATGACCTACTTCCTTTTTAGAACAAACTTTTGGTTTCTACTTTCTCAGTTTACAGTCATTGCAAGGATGGTCCAGACTGTGTGTGTGTGTGTGTGTGTGTGTGTGTGTGTGTGTAGGGTGCGGTTGCGGGGCTATGGGAAGGATGATTGTGATTGTGCTGTCTTGTAAACTGTGTGCCTGTAGGTCTTTCTTAGAGAGGCCCCCTAGAATGCCCTGTTCTTCTTGGTCTGCCAAGAGGATATGGATATAAATAACTCAGGGCTGGCCCTGTGCCACATCTCCAGCTGTAATTTAACCTCTGGATGCTGAGGACGTGTATAAATAGTTTTCAGCCTGGGGCTACCCTAGCTGGGCTCCTTTATGCAGTGGACATTGTCCTTGTCCGAGAGGGTTGCTGGGAAGGCGGAGGGGTTGGGGTCCCCTGTCTCAGCTGTCTGCAGGGAGTGGGGAGGTGCCCCTTCAGCAAGACCCTTGCCCCCTTGCCTAGCTTGAAGTGTGTCTGGTATCTGTAAGCAGTGTAGATGGGCAGGTCTGGGTTTGATTCTTGGCTCTCTGAGGCTGTCCCTGAGCTCCTTTTGGAGTCTACAGAATCTGTTGGCTGGTGTTTTCAGCAGGTTAGCTCAAAATGGTTATTTTCATAGGTGGTTGGAGGGCTTTCAAGCCTTTCCTTTAAAAGGAGAGAATCTTGAATATCTTAAAATCATATGTAAAGTTTTATTTGTATTTTCTGGGGAGAAACTTGTTGCTTTCATTAGATTCTTAAAGGATTCCTTGACCTCCCCCAAATTAAGAACCTCTTCCATCTCCAGATGGCCAACTTGGATTGGCTGCCTAGAGGATTATGAATCTAGCAAAGGGAGCTGTGATTGATTAGTGATGCCTGCCACTGACATGGAAGGGGCAGAATCGTGGACGGGGCAGATCTGCTAGAACCCAGCTAGTCATTCCTGGGACCACTGGTTCACCAGTAGCAGGAGGAATGGGGGTCCTGGGGTCATTCCTTTATTCATTTTCTAAAAAATTTTAAAAATTTATTTATTTATTTTTGGCTGAGCTGGATCTTCTTTGCTGCATGTTAACTCTAATTGCAGTGAACGGGGCCTTCTCTTCATTGTGGTGGGCAGGCTTCTCATTGTGATGGCTTCTCTTATTGTGGAGTACAGGCCCCAGGCACGTGGGCTTCAGGAGTTGTGGCGCACAGACTCAGTTGCCCCATGGCATGTGGGATCTTAGTTCCCTGACCAGGGATGGAACGCGTGTACCTTGCATTGGGTGGTCGATTCCTAACCACTGGACCAACAGGGGAGTCCCTCCTTTATTCATTTGATAGCTGTTTGTTGATCATCCACTCTGGGCCAGGCTTCATGTTGGGATTGGAGAGTTAATGAAGTAGGTAGAGGCCCTTGACAGTCCAGTGACAGGACACATGTGACTGACTGCCTCTGCAATGGGGATAGAGCCACGCAGTGAACTAGATGGTAGCATTTCCACTCGGGTTCTCTTGAAATCCCAGTTCTGCTCTGCTCCCTACCAAGCCATCCCTGGGTTACCCTGGTGGCCCAGAGAGCAGCTGTTTCTTGGGGCAGATGAGCCACAGACGGATGAACCTTGTTCAGAGGTCCGTCTGGCCTTGGAGCAGAGCTGTGCCCAGGAGTGCCATGGGACAAAGAGGTCACCATCCTCCTGAAGAAGACTCAACCAGCAAGGTTGCAGTGGCTGGGGAGGGGCTTGGGATCCTTTGTCTGGCCAGAGACTGTGAGACCCATCTTCTCCTTGGGGATCCCATGCTGGCTTCTGCTTCTGGCCTCATTAGGGGTCCTGCTCACCCTTGATCTTTGGACCAAGAGTGCCCAGAGTATTCCTCTTGGAATTTCCTGTGGCAAATTGACACAGGGCTGGAATGTGGAACATTGCTAAAGGCTCTGGGAAAACAAACACAGAGAGAAGCTGCAGCCTAGATATTTAGTTTGCAAGATAGGGTTTCCATGACTTCTTGCTCTGGCCACTACAGGGAGGTCAGAATGACTGGACAGACAGCACCTGTAGCTTTTACCATCTGGGCTGGTGTCTGGACACCTGGGCTCCCTAAAGCTCACACCCGAGAGAGACGAGATGCACCCCTTGTCTAGCTGAGGCTACCACTGGTGGAGTTCTGAGTGAGAACCCGCTCATCCCTGGGTGATTGGCAGGAGGAATGACCCACTGTGAGTGGATGCCGCTTATGCAGAGAGAATCAGAGTACAGGTCAGTCAGGTTTGTTCACACTAGAGGCGTCACCTATGATTGGCTGTTGTGGATGGGGCAGGGCATGCTCTCAGCTACCCAGATGCTGCTTCGTTCACTGGGCTTCTTGATATTTCTGCTTCCACCCAGTGGATAGAGGTGTGGGCTTTTTCCTTGCTACTGTCTCTATCCCTGGGGCTGCTATAACAAAATACTATGGACCAGAGTGTTTACCCAGCTTTCTTTCTCACAGTTCTGGAGGCTGGAATCCCAGGTGAGGGTGTCAGCACAGTTGGGCTCTTGGTGAGGGTCCTCTTCAGAGTAGTGTTCTTATGTGCTCTTCCTTGGCTGGTGCTCGCCCAGAGGGACTGGGTGTTTCTTCCTCTTTTCATGAGGCTGCTAGTCCCGTCATGGTGCTCTACCCTCATGATCTAATTGTGTTTCAAAGACTCCACCTCCAAACACCATCACATGGGGAATTAAGGTTTAACAGATAAATTTTGGGGGGATACAAGCATTCAGTTTGTAGCACCTGGTATGTGTGTGTTAGTTGTTCATTCGTGTCCAACTCTTTGTAACCTCATGGACTGTAACCTGCCAGGCTCCTCTGTCCAGGGGATTCTCCAGGCAAGAATACTGAAGTGGGTGGCCATTCCCTTTTCCAGGGGATCTTCCCGATCTGTGGATTGAACCTGGGTCTCCTGTGCTGCCCCAGAGTTTTTTTTTTTAACCATCTGAGCCACCAGGAAAGCCCTAGACTTATACTTCATTCAGCGTCTGTTTGGTTCTCATCTCTCTGAGCCCTCTCATGGCCTCTCCTTCCATTGATGCATTCTATTTTTTTATGTAGACATTGTTTTAATTCTGTTGAAGTTTAGTTGATTAGCAATGTTGGGTTCATTTCTGCTGTACAGCAAAGAGATTCAGTGATACATACATACACATTCTTTTTCTTAGTCTTTTCCATTGTGGTTTAGCACAGGACAGTGAATACAGTTCCCTCCACTATGCAGTACGACCTTGTTGTCACTGATGCTTCCTAGAACTTGTCTGCATCCTTCATGTGGCACTGACCGTGTGGCTTTCTGTTAACACTTTATCTTCCCAATTCGGTCTCTTTTAAAAATATTCTTATATATAATATATCGAGCTGTGCTCAGTCACTTCAGTTGTGTCCAACTCTTTGTGACCCCATGGACTGTAGCCTGCCGGCCTCTAATGTCCGTGGGATTTCCCAGGCAAGAATACTGGAGTGGGTTGCCATTCCCTTCTTCAGGGGATCTTTCTGATTCAGGGATCAAACCCGTGTCTCTTACATCTCCTGCGTTGGAAGGCAGGTTCTTTACCACTAGTGCCCCCTGGGAAGCTCGAATATATAAATGTACCACTATATATATGTATACATACATAAAATTTATTTATTTATTTAACAGATATTTATTATGTGCCAGGCACTGTGCTAGACACCGGATATAGATACTGGAGAGCACAATAGAGATGGTCCACACCCCCTTGGAGCTTATAGTCTGATGGAGGAGATAGACAATAATCAAGCAAACAATGCATATGATTAACAAGCAATACAGTATATATGATAATCAAGCAAAGTATATGATTAATATCTTTGAAATGAGCAGGATGTAGAAATAGAATGTAATGGGGGAAGAAGGGGGGACCTTCTTGGGCAGAGCGGTCAGGGAACATTTATCTGCGGGGGTGACATTTAAGCTGAGACCTGAAGAGTGAGGAGCCAGAAGAAAGACAGGTGGGAGAAAGAACATCTCACACAGAGGCAATAGCACATGCAGGAACTGGATGAGGGGAGAAACTTGGCATTTCTGGGGCCGTGAGAGGAGGCTCGTGTGGCTGGAGCTGAGGGAACCAGGGAGAGACCTACAGGCAGGGCTAGGTCGCACGGGGCCATCCCAGCCTGGAGCAAGGAGTCTGGATTTATTCTTTTTTTAAAAAAACGTTTATTTGGCTGCACTGGGTCTTACTTGCAGCACGTGGACTCTTCAGTTTTGGCATGTGAACTCTTAGTTGCAGCGTGTGGGATCTAGTTCCCTGATCAGGGACTGAACCTGGGGCCCCTGCATTGGGGGTGTGGAGTCTTAGCCACTGGACCCCCAGGGAGGTCCCCAGAAGCTTTTTTTCTTCTAAGTGTACTCAGAATAAATCTAGAGACTTCCCTGGTGGTCCAGTAACTAAGACTCCACGCTCCCACTGCAGGGGGCCTGGGTTGATCCTTGGTCAGAGAACTAGGTCCTATATGCTGTAACTAAGAGTGTGCATGCTGCCACTGAAGATCCCGCGTGCCACAATGAAGATAGAGGATCCCGTGAACCGCAACCAAGACCTGGTACAGCCAAGTGAATAAACAAATATTAAAAATAAATAAATAAAAAGAAGGAAGCTTCTGAAGTCAACTAGTAATATTATCTAAAGTGTGATAATGGGTGATGACTCTGGCTACTGGGTGGAGAATTAAGGGAGGCAGCAAGAATGACCTCAGAGAGACCAGAGAGGAGGTTGTTTAAGTATCACTAGATCAGAGATGACAGCAGCCCAGGCCAGAGGGTGGCTGTGCAGAGTGAGATAAGTGGGTAAATCTGAGATATTTTGGAGATGGAAATGATGTACCTTGATGTGGGAGTGAGGGAGACAGAGGAGCTCAAGGAGAGCTCACGGGTTTCTGGCTTGAGCCACCTGGTGGGCAATGATGCCACTTTCTGGAATGGCGAAGGCTTGGAGGGGGAGAGTTCCATCCCAGGCATGTGAATTTTGAGATGCCTTTGAGACAGCCCTATCTGGAGCTTGACTGATGTTGTAAGTTCTGGGGGTCATTGGCATATTTATGGTGTTTAAGGCCGGGGGACTGTGTAGGTTTTCCTAGGGAGAGGCTAGCATGAGAGGAGGCCCTAAGAATGTGCCTGCCCTCCTGGAAGTGCATGGTAAGGGTTTGCAGGTGTTGTTATGGCACACCAGGAGTCAAAGGAGATTTTTGAGAAAGAAGATGTGGACAGGTGTGCCAGATGCTGCCAATAGCATCAGGTGAGGAGAGGCAGGTGACCACTGGATTTGGGAAAGTGGCGGATGTTGGTGACCTCCTCAACAGCAATTTTGATGCAGTGATGATGACAGAAACCTGATCAGAGGGAATTCCCTGGCAGTCCAATGGTCAGGACTCCGTGCCTTCATTGTCAAGGGCCTGGGTTCGATCCCTGGCCCAGGAACTAAAATCCCACAAGCTGCATAGCCACAAAGAAAGAAAGAAAGAAAGAAAGAAAGAAAGAAACCTGATCAGAATCGTGGCCACGGGCTCAGTTTCTCCAGCCACAGCCGAAAGACTCCTTACAGTGTGGGAAGAGACCTTTCTCTAAGTGCCAGGCTCTTCTGAACAACCTAGCTGGCTCACCCTCTTAGAGAAGATGACTCTGGCGCTGCCAAGAGGAACTTTGCTTCTTCAGCATTCTTCATCGAGGGATTCTTAGAACAGCCCGAGGAGTGCCTAAAAGGTTTGCCAGGCTGCCTGTGCCGGATCTCCTGTCTGTGCTGGTTGGGGCTGCGACTTCTCCTGTGGCCAGCCAGGATGTGGTCTTTGCTTTCCCAGGGTGGTATCTGCAGAGGTGAGAAATCCTGCCCTCCTTCTTTTTAAGTAAGATTAGCCTGGTATTCTGGGGCCAGCTGTCCTCCTCAGGGCCCTTTCAGGGGATATCTTAGAAGACCCAGAGACCTACAAATGGCTCCATTGTCCCAGGGTGTCTGAGGTGAGTAAGCGTAGCGACCACCATTAGCACCCTCCCACCTAGAGAAGAACTAGGACATTGAATTAAGCACCAAAGAACAGTAAGATCCTCAAGTGGTTGTTCTTGTTCAGTCACTCAGTTGTGTCCAACTCTTTGTGACCCCATGGACTGCAGCACGCCAGGCTTCTCTGTCCTTCACTATCTCCTGGAATTTGCTCAAACTCATGTCCACTGAGTGGATGATGCCATCCAACCATCTCATCCTTTGTCACCCCCTTCTCCTCCTGCCATCAGTCTTTCCAAGCATCAGGGTCTTTTCTAATGAGTCAGTTCTTTGCATCAGGTGGCCAAAGGATTGGAGCTTCAGCTTCAGCATCAGTCCTTCCAATGAATACTCAGGGTTGATTTCCTTTAGGATTTACTGGTTTGATCTCCTTGCTGTCTAAGGGACTCTCAAGAGTCTTCTCCAACACCACAGTTCAAAAGCATCAATTCTTTGGTGCTCAGCCTTCTTTATGGTCCAGCTTTCATATCCATACAGGACTACTGGAAAAACCATAGCTTTGACTGTGTGGACCTTTGTCAGCAAAGTGACATCTCTGCTTTTTAATGTGCTGTCTAGGTTTGTTATAACTTTTTCCCCAAGGAGCTAGCGTCTTTAATTTCATGGCTGCAGTCACTGTTTGCACTGATTTTGGAGCCCAAGAAATAAAGTTTGACTCATATGGAGTGAGAGGGAAGTTTGGGGAGAGCTGCTCGCACCTGGCCCAGGATGCATTGTACTTGTCCAGCAGGATCCTTCAGAGCACGGGAATTCTCCATCACTCGGCCTTTGTTGGGCTGGGGGTGCTTAAGAAAAGACTCCCTGGATGTGTTCTTCAGAGGGGCTGGAGTTGCAGCCCTGGCTTCAGATCCTTACCTTGGCAGTTGTGAGAGCTTGACTGGGTTTTTTAACATCACACAACCTCTGTGCTTCTTGTAAAAATCAGGACAGTTACAGCTGCGAGGAAGCTTGGTCCCTTATTCCCCAGGACTTCCGGGGTGCTCCATTGCTAGGTACTCAGCACCCAGGATGCTGAGTTAAACCTTGGGCTGTGCGGGCTGTGAGGTGGAGGGCCAGCCCCCAAGGCTGGCAGGGGCCATCATGGAAGGCAGCTTGGAGGAGGTGTCCGAGCTGAGCTTGAAGGAGGAGCAAGCAGGCCTGTTCTAGAAGGTGGCCCTTCTGGTTCTCTCGGGGGTTATGTGTGTCTCAAAAAGGAGGGGCAGGCAAGGGAGAATCAGCTTATAAAACCTTTGTGCATTTAGCCAAGAAGTCTGATTTTCTTAGAAGACAACAAGGAGCCACGATGTGTTTAAGGCAGGAGACCCAGTACTGTTAGTGCTTTAGAAAAGAAGATCCCTTTGGCCGCTGGGCACACAATGGGTCAGAGGAGAGAGGGGCTGGAGACGGGGGTGTCCTAGGGGCCCACTGTGATGGGGCCTGAGATCAGGAGTGCCAAGCCAGAGGGTGTGAGGGGTGAGGCCGGTTCCCAGAACTAGCTGGATGTGGACAGTGAGGGAGTGGGAGGAGGCAGGTGGACACTGCAGTCTCTGACCTGTTGACCGCCTGGCTGACAAAGTCATTACTACCTGAGAGATGGGAGCAGGAGGTCTGGGCATAGTGTTAATGTTAGTCTCTTCAGTCGGGTCTGACTCTTTGTGACCCCATGGACTGTAGCCTACCAGGCTCCTCTGTCCCTGGATTCTCCAGGCAAGAATACTGGAGTGGGTTGCTATGCTCTTCTCCAGGGAATCTTCCCGACTCAGGGATTGAACCCGGGTCCCCTGCATTGCAGACAGATTCTTTATCGTCTGAGTCACCAGGGAAGCCCCAGTCTGGGCATAGAGGAAAGGTGTTGGGGTTTTGAACTTATTTGTTGGGAAGCCTTTGGAACAGGCAAGTGGAAATGTATATGTGGGAGTTTGGGAGAGAGGTCGAGGCTTGAGATTGAGATTATGGGATTAAGTGAAATAAAGCTGTGAGGAAGAGCCTCTGAGCACAGAGGCGCACAGTAAACATTAGTCCCTTCAAAGAGCTTGTAAGCTCATTTGGGGAGACAAGGCTCACACGTGTGGAAACATTTAATATGAAGAGGAGGCCCTGCTTAATTAAGTGTTGTAAGGATTAAACTGCCTGCTGTGGGTGTTCAGAGGAAGGGAGCCGTGTGGCTGGAAGAGCCATGTTAGGTTATGTGGAGTGGGGATCCTGCAGCTGTGGGGGAAGGAAGCTTCCGGAACGGGGCAGAAGGGGAAACCAGACTGGACATGGATGTCCCAGAAGAGAGCGATGTCCTGCTCGGAGCACAGGCGCCAGTGGAGGGAGGAGTGTGTGTGTGTGTGTGTGTGTAACTAGAGCTCTGAAATGTTCTGGGGAGACACTGGGAAGATAGGGACTCCTGCAGCCCCTCCCAGCCTCCCACCTGTCAGTTCCTAATTCCAGCAGACTCCAAACTTGTTGCTCAATAAGAGGAAGAAACAGAGGCAGGTGAAGAGTCCTGGTTTAGGAGTTATACTAAATCCTAATATTATTGCAACTACCTCGGCCCATAACTAACTCTATGATCTTGTTGGAAACTGGAATGAGTTATCTTGTTAGGTAGGAGTTCCCCATTCTAAGGGGCTTCCCTGGTGGCTCACATGGTAAAGAATCCGCCTGCAATGCAGGAGAGCTAGGTTATACCTGAGTCAGGAAGATCCCCTGGAGAAGGGAATGGCAACCCACTCCAGTATTCTTGCCTGGGAAATCCCATGGACAGAGGAGCCTGGCAGGCCATAGTCCATAGGGTCACAGAGTCGGACATGACTGAGCGACTAAGCACATGTGCCCCATCCTAAGAGGTACAGAGCAGAGGCTGGGGGCCCCTTGCCAGGCCTCAGATGAGTGTCAGGTTTGGGACTTTTGTCCCTTCTGAGCTGGTGTGATTGTGAATCTCTTGTCTCTCAAGTTCAAGTGAAGGGAATGGATCGCATGAACCAGGAGGCCCCTGTGCTCCCTTCTCCTCCCTGCCCCTCCCCTTCCCTCTCTTCCTTCTCTTTTTCTTTTTCTCCTGGTTTTCAAAATGAACTTCACTTTCCTGCTTTTGCTAATTACAAAAGCTGTATGTGCTCGCCATAAAACATAATTCTGCCAAGACAGGAAGGTCGACTCAAGAAAGTAGACATCATCCGCAAGTCCAGCACCCTGAAATCACCCTGAAATGAGTGTACGTTCAGGAGAATGTGTACCTCCAGGCTTTAATACTAGGTATCCACACATTTTGACAACAGTGATGTTGTGTAGTGTGTGCTGTTTTATTAGTGCTTTTCCCCGCTATATTAATGTTTAATGTGTTGGCTTGTCCAGGTTTACTGGTTTTGGTGGCAGTCTCCTTTTCTCTGTGGGTGACACGCAGAACTTGCTATGGTTACATGTGGACATTTGCTCTGTCATGTAAGAATCTCATAATTGGATTGGAGCTTGGCATGTGGAAGGGGACAGACATTCTGGGCCCTGGGACAGAAGGGGACACTTAGGCAACCAGAGAGCTGTTGTCTCGTGGACTCAGGCCTTCCTTGTGAAGCAGGGGAGGACAGGTGACTGGGCTGAGCCGGGGTCTTCTCGGTGGGTAGGTGTGTTTCTGGGAAGTTTCCATTTGTGAGTTTGGGTTGTTCTCTGCTGACAGGCCGTTCAGGAGCTGGTAGTCATTTCCTGTAACTTCTAAGGGCAGTGCACAGGATGAGGACTGTACTAGGGCATCAATTTGAGAATGGAAAAGGCAGAGGCCTCTTAAGCATCCAGCCAAAGACAGAAGGCGATGCCTGAAGTGGAAGGTTTTAGGAGTCAGTATGTGTATTGGCATTGTTAAAAAAAATCAGCCGGCTGCTAATGTGGAGATCAGAGCTGCAGCCACAGTGGAGAGGGCTGGAGAGTGTTGACGGGCTGAGCCTGGAAGCGAGGAAGGTCTGGGGCAGTGGCATATTTTCTCCATTCGCTTTTCTGTTTGTTTCTCAGGGGGAGTTTTAAGTAACCGAGCAAGGATCATTGCCTGCGACTTGCTAATCCTCCCCTCGCTGCAGCAGAGACGATTGGAAATCCCTAAGAAATCAACAGATAGTAGCTCCCAAGTGGTGAGCAGTGAGCTCAGAAGACTCAGGGCTGCAGCGGCCAAGGTCATTAAGCGGCCAGCTCTCTCTGCTGCCATTGGAAGGAGGTGTGGAACTGTGCTAGCAGGAGAGGTGGGCTTTTACCTTCTGGAAAATGTGCAGGGAAGAAATCTGGGCAGGTAGACAGGTCTGGGGGCCCCTGCCTCCTCCTTCCCCTGCTGGAAACTCATGCACAGATGCCCAGGGAGGAGGAACCACTTTGGCCACCTCTTGGCGACCTCTTCTGTCTCCTTCTTTTTTGGGCTCATTGTTTTCTAGTTGTTTTAATTAGCACCTGTGTCTTTAAGGAAGTTGAGTTGGCATAGGGGAGCCTCAGATAGAGCTCACCAGAGCACCTGCACTGGCCCAAGATGCGGAGAGAGGACTCTGGAGATTGCCACCCACTGGCCTGAGCACCCCGTCTCCTGCACCGATTGAAGGAGGTGTGGCTTGCAGGGACCCTGTTGTGAGGTATGACGGGGGTGCTGGCCGGATTGGGGCCTGGCCTGCCCTGCCTGCAGTGAGCCTCGTCCTGATTTGTGATGGGAGGAAGTTGTGCTGTCTGAGGAGGTGGCAGCTGTGGACAGAGCACGATATCCTTGTATCTGAAGGTGGAGCCTGGGGGATCCATAATTCCACCTGGCAATAGGCTTGAAGCTCTTTCCCCCACTCCCCGCAATTTCATTCTAGAGATCAAGAAGCTGAGGGCGAGAGAGGTAGAGTTACCTGCCCACAGTCACGCAGCTAGGAAGGGACAGGACTCAGGCAAAAGGTCAGGTCTGGGCAGCACCCTGTCCTGAGAGGTGGCTTGGCATGGTGGAGGGCTGACTGGACAGGGATGTCAGACACTGGGGTCCCAGACTTGGGACCTGGAACATCTCTGAGGTTCCTTATTTAAAGGAATTGTGCCTGCATGCTCAGTCATGTCCCATTCTATACGACCTTATGGACTGTAGCCCACCAGGCTCCTCTGTCCACGGGATTTCCCAAGCAAGAATACTGGAGTGAGTCGCCATTTCCTCCTTCAGGGGATGTTCCTGACCCAGGGATGGAACCTGTGTCCCCTGCGTTGGCATGTGGGTTCTTTACCACTGAGCCACCAGGGAAGTCCATTTAAATAATTTGTTGTTGTTCAGTCACTCAGTTGTGACTGACTCTTTGCGACCCCATAGACTGCAGCACCCCAAGCTTCCCTGTCCTTCACCATCTCCTGGAGTTTGCTGAAGTTCATGTCCATTGAGTCCGTCATTTAAAGAACAGACAGAATCAAATCTGTCTTGTCTACCTTATGGGGCTGTTGTAGAATAGGAAATGAGAGAAGATCCAGGAAGGTACTTGGAATGCTGCAAAGAATCTCCCCCTTCCCATTACCCCCCAGCTCCTCTGACTGCCTCCCACCCTTCCCAGTCATGTTTAAAGGCCTGTACCCTGGAGAGGAAAGTGGGTAGAGATGGGTAGGTCTCCCCCACAGAGGGAAGGGGCGGAATGTCAGGGAAGACTCAATGCTTGAGTCCATGCAGAGCCCTGGAGATGGCTTTTGGCTTCTGACTGTGGACAGAAGGTCTAAGACCAGTTGGATCATGGGCTAGACCAGACCTCTGCTTCCTTCCTTTTCTTTCCAGCTCTTTGCAGGAAGCTCATCAAACAGTCCTGAGTCCCTTTTGTCCTGCCAGAGTCCCAGCTGTTTGTCCATGGCACAATGAAGGCTGGGCTGGGAGAGGTGGGGTGTGGGGTGCCCATCCTGGGACCTCAGTCCAGAGCCCCTTCCGCATTCTTCCTTTCTCCATAAGGGCTCACACCTGCATTGCTCCTGTTCCCCCACTGCCCTCCCTCCCCTCTGGATCAACCTCCCAGAGGTCAATGGCAGAAAGGAGGGGGGAGAAACAGAAATGATGATGACTTTGATTTTCTTCTGTCGGAGCCTGGGGAGGGTGGTTGTTTTGCTTCCTGGACCTCAGTGGAGAATTCTCTGCCAGACAATCATCTCGGTGCTTTCATTGCTTTCTGATGCTCCTCTAACTGCACAGGGTCGGCTATTAAATGGTCATCAAACCTCAGCCTCTATCCCATCAATAGTCATAAAGTTGGGGAGATAAAAGCCATCAGTTTTCCATTATAGCTGAAAGCAACACTGTAGATAGCTATTTTCTGAATGCTGCAGATAGATGTATTTTAACTCGAGCAGGGTTTGCAGTGGCCCCCAGCTCAGCTGTGGGTCCTGCTGGGCCCACAATAACCTGTCAGGTGGTTAAAATGGGGACGGGGCCAGGCCTTTCTCTCTCTTTGTCTTCTTTCTCCTGGGAGGATTGAAACACACATCTTCAGGTATAGGGTGCTGTGTGGGGGCTGCGGAGGATAGGACTGGGGGCTTCTTCCCTTGGTTTTGACCAGATGCTGTGCATAAATGCCAGGGTTGTCATCTGCTCATTCTAATGAGAAATGACCCATCTTTGCCTGAGCTTGGGCTGTGGGCAACCTGGGGGGCTGGATCCAGAGTAGGTGCCTGGTAAGTTGATAGGGGGTCAGGGATTGCAGAGGGCTTCCGAGGTGGCTCAGCAGTGGAAAAAAACCTCCTGCCAATGCAGGAGATACGGGTATGATCCCTGGGTCAGGAAGATCCCTGGAGAAGGAAATGGCAACCCACTCCAGTATTCTTGCCTGGAGAATCCCATGGACAGAGGAGCCTTGTGGGCTACAGTCCATGGGGTCACAAAAGAGTCGGACATGACTGAGCGCGTGTGTGAGTGCATGTACACACACACACACACACACACACACACACATGGGGCCGGGGCTGGCTCTGGGGAATGGGAATGTCTGCAGCCTGTGGAAGCTGGGAGATGGATGCGGACCGTCGGGAGGGTGGCTGCTCCTGATATACAGTCTCTGCAGCTCCTCCCAGATGAGCAGGCCATTTGGAAATGGATTTTGCAATCTAACAGCTTAGCAGTGAGCAGCCATCAGATAAGTCCTCCGAATGAACTTTTCAAAGCACTCAACCCCAGGACCCTTCTGCCTCTGGTATCAGAAGAATCTAGGATCTGAGACCCCCCATCTCAGACTCCTGCCTGCAGCCTCCTCTGCTGGCCTCCTGCCAGGCGCCTGGACCCCAGCCTCCCTGGATGTGTAACTTGTCTCTGCTCTCCCTGCCTCTGGGGTCCAGTGGGAACCGGCTCCCCTGCCTAGGCCTTCCTGCTAATGAAATGGAAGGAGCCTGTTGATCTTAGCAGACCCTTTGAGGTCACCGGCTCTTTGAGGTTTCTCTGTCTTCCTGGAGGCTGTGTTCTCTGTTCCCAACACCCGCTCATCTCAGCACCCTTCAGAGCTCTTCTTAGAATGCACTGCAGTTGTAACATGTGGATTTCACTGGACAACAATCCTGGGTCAGATCGCATTTCCTGATCTTTCTTGGTCGCTCCAGCTTCTCCCCGCCCCAGCCTGGCTGGCAGGAAATGCAGCCCCAGTGAATGTAGCTTCCTTGTCTGTGCCCCCTCCGCCCCACTCCCCGGGATCTAGGCTCAGGCGTGGGAAGCCTCCAGGGGTGAGGAGCTGATGGTCCACCCTGTGGTATTGCCCTGCCCACCAGCCTTACCGTGTGGGCCAGACGCCCCCCCCTAGCCCCCACAGTTGTCATCTCCACTCACCCCAGACTTGCTCAGAGAGACCCTCCACCAGGCACTACCCTCAAGGCCGTGGGGCTCCCAGTTCAACATCCCCTGGGGGTTCCTCACAAGGGCTCGAGGAGCCCAGGTTTCCTTTAACTTGGGGAATGGCCTTCTCTCTAGCTCCAGTGGGCTTCTCTGCCTTCCCTCTCCATCACCAAGCCCTGGCACCTCCTCTTCTTGGTTTGCCTTCCCAAGGCTTCTGAAAATAAGCCCTCCTCTGGGACTTCCCTGGTGGGTCCAGTGGTTAAGAATACGTCTTGCAGTGCAGGGTTCAATCCCTGGTCGGGGAACTAAGATCCCACATGCCCTGTGGCAACTAAGCTGGCATGACACGACTAGACAATGAGAGAGTCCCAACAAAGAGCTCGCATGGCACAAGCAAGATCCTGCATGCTGTACCTGAGATGGCACAGCCAAGTAAAACAAGCGGCAGGGACATTCAGGCCTCCCGGCCTCAGATGCCTGCTCTCCTTCGCAAGGGAACGTGTGGATATCGGGGGAGGAAGGTGAGAGCACCTGTCATTATTTCAGTTCATCTTCGGTGTCTTCTGCATTAAGCTCTTCTGCCTGCAGCTGCCATGTGGCCTGCACGCTGTGCCAGCACACAGACCCCTGCCCCTAGCCCAGGGCTGGCATGATGCAGGGCGCCAGAAATGCTTGGTGAATCCTAAATGCTCTCTGTGGCCTGCAACAGAGATTGCAGGAGGTAACTTAACCTTTTCTTAATGACACAGTGCTCTCCTTGACTACCAGTTAATTCACACAGATGGCACCCACTATGCCTTAGGTATTTCTTACAGGAGACTGTTGGCTCCTGTACTAATTAGCCTTAGACACTGTGAATCTTGAGTCACTGTGTTTTGCTTTTCTAGAATTTCTGTCTTATACCCTGTGTCTGCCGTCACTTCTTGCTGAAGGTTCTCCCTGCCCCTGGGAGTTTTCCTCTGTCCCCTGTTTTCTTTCCCTGCTTTTCTCTGGAACAGAAAAACCAGATCACCTGTGTGTTCAGATTATCTATGCACTAAGCACCATTAGACCTGAAGCGAAGTGATAAAGGGTTTTCTTAGGAGTAAAATATCTGTTTTAGTGTATAAACACTATACTCTCCACTCAGGCGGCTTCCTTGTTCTTGGCGAGCTGCCTGAGAAGTGATCTACAAAAGTGCTGTTACGGTAGAGCCTTTCAGATTAAAAAAATATATTTTAAGATGAAGGGACACAAGAAAAGGGACACAAGAAAAGGGACACGAGAGCATATTAAGGACTTTTGGAATGAGAGTTGGCCACACAGATGGATAAGGAGAGGCGAACTCGGTTCTCTTTGCAAAGGACATGGCCAAATCTTCATCATTGGTGGTTTTCCCTGTTGACCTTGGGCAGCAGCACAATTCCACCTTTTTTGTCACAGACAGTGGGCCTGGGGGTTCGGATGAGGGGGGTTTGGGCCTAGGAGGGGTGACGGTTGTCCCACCAGCAGCGGATATCGTCTCATCCAGGGCTGTTGCTTATGCATCGTGTGACAAGTGAGCACCTGAGTTGGCGATGGTGGCAGTGAGGCTTGACCCAGGCAGGGTGCTGTAAGGACCAGGTAGAGAGAGTGCATGGCCAAGAGCCTCTTTTCAGAAAGTTAAAAAAAAAATGAATTGAAATATAGTTGATTAACAACGTTGTATTAGTTTCTGAGGTGCACTATATATATGTACACACACACACATTCTTTTCTTTTTCATATTCCTTTCCATTATGATTTATCACAGGATATTATCTATAGTCCCTCTGCTATACAGTAGGTCCTTGTTGTTTATCTATTTTACGCCTGCGTGCATGTGAGCTAAGTTGTTTTAGTCACGTCCGACCCTTTGCGACCCTATGGATTGTAGCCCGGCAGGTTCTTATGTCCATGGGATTTTCCAGGCAAGAATACTGGGGTGGGTTGCCATTTCCTTCTCTGGGAGACCTTCCTGACCCAGTGATTGAACCCATGTCTCATGTCTGCTGCATTGGCGGCCAGGTTCTTTGCTGGTGCCACCTGGGAAGCCCATTTTACATAGAGTAGTGTGTATGTGTTAACCCCAAATCCCTGTTTTACCCCTCCCCCTTTTTCCCTTTGGTAATCGTAAGTTAGTTTGCAATGTCTGTGGATCTGCTTCTGTTTTGTAAATAGGTTCATTTGTGTCGTATTTTAGATTCCGCATTTAAGTGATATCTTATGGTATTTGCCTGTGTCTGGCTTACTGCACTTAGTATGATAGACTCTAGGTCCACCCAGCTTGCTGCAAATGGCACTAGTTCCTTCCTTTTTGTGGCCTAGTAACACTCTATTGTATGTGTGTACCACACCTTCTTTACCCTTTCATCTGTCAATGGACTTTAGGTTGCTTCCATGTCTTGGCTATTGTAAACAGGGTAGCAATCAACATTAAGGTGTGTGTATCTGTTTGAATTATAGTTTTGTTCAGATGTAAGCCCAGGAGTGGGATTGCAGGATCGTATGGTGACTCTATTTGTAGTTTTTTAGGGAACCTCCATACTATTTTCCATAGTGACTGTACCACTTTATATTCACATGAGGGAAGTGTGAGCTGGGGTGCTTTCAGTAGCTTGGTGGATGGGATGAGCCCTGGACCAGAAACCCTGGGTCCTGCTCCTAAACCAGCCCCTTCTCTCTGGGAAACCTCAGGGGTGCTCTGTATCCTCTCAGCATTGGCTCCTTTATCTGAAAGGCAAGGGGATGAAGGAAATGATGCTTATCCCAGCTTACATGCTGCATTGACTGTGACTTGCCATCTTACCAGGATTTGGGCAGGAGAGAGGGAAGTATGTGATGGAGAAGAACTGTGGGGTCAGGGCATTGGTAAGCTTCCTGCCACCCAGCGAGGTCCAAAGTGTCTTTGTCTCATGATTTGTAACTTTATATGGGAAGATGCGGGTGGAGGGTGTGTGCCCTCAGGAGGGAGGTTCAGGGACAGAAATACCGGGTGAGGCGCCACTGGATCAGCTGAGCCGTTGGGAGAAGTGCTTTCTGCTTGGATGACTGTGCAAGGCCAGACTCAACCTCTCTGGTGTGTGGACAGGAGCAGAAACAGGGGCTTCTGTGGAGCAGCTTCCTCGTTTTTGGAGTGAGGAGGGGTTGGGCTGACTGGTCTCCAAGGTCCCTCCTGACCCCAAACACTGAGAACCAGAGAAATACCTTTACACTTCCCCCTCTTGCCAGGAAGAGAGGATGTGGGGGGTCTGCCCACTGGCCCATCCCCTCTTTAGATTTCTTGGTTGGGGTCCAGATGATGGGTCATCCTTCCAGAGCATCCTGGGTGGTACAGCTCCCTTTCTAGGTTGTCCATCTCTGAGAGCAGGGCCCTGGGTCTGTGGGAGCAAACAGGAGGAAAGAGCTATTCTCTGGTGACTCCGCCCAGGGGGTGCCCTTTGGGGATGGTGGTGGGAGGAAGAGAGATACAAGCATATATGTTCTCTTTGATGGTTGGATAGAATTACTGCCTCAATGGACATGAGTTTGAGCAAACTCCGGGAGATAGTAAAGGACAGGGAAGCCTCGAGTGCTGCAGTCCATGGGGTCGCAAAGAGTCAGACACGATGTGACTGAACAACAACAGGATTTATGTATTTATTTTTGGCTGCGCTGGGTCTTCGTTGCTGCACGCAGACTTTCTCCAGTTGCAGCCAGCGGGGGCTACTCTCTAGTTGCAGTGCGAGGGCTTCTCATTTTGGTGGCCCGTGTTGCAGAGCACGGGCTTTAGGCTGAGTGGACTGCAGTGGTTGCAGCATGTGGGCTCTACAGCGCTGGCTCAGTAGTTGTGCACGGGATTAGTTGTGCAAGCGTGTGTATTCTCTGGGGAATGAGTATGTGTTCAGAGGAGGGTGCATGAGCAAAGGAAAGTGTGTGTCCCCATGGGAGAGGGAGCTTCTATGGGAGAGCAGGTCTGTGAATTTTATCAACCCACTCTCTCAGTTTCTCTGAACTGTAGATGCTACTTCTGTAAAGAAGTTGCCATCCTCTTTAATAATAATGAAACCCAGGCTCTCCACAGTAAAAGGTGGGGAGGTCTCCTGGCCCCTACCCTCCTCTCCTGGGCCCCTCTTCCATTGGGGCTCTCTCTGGGATGACCACCAACACTTCCTTCCTGTGATGGGGTGGGGGAAGCCCTGCTTGCCTTTAATACTCAAGCTCCAATGATAACGCCTCTCCACTTTCTAAAACCTCACAGCCCAACTAGGATCAGTTGTTAATGACACTTAAATAAAGAGAGACTTAGGGAAGGGAACACAGAGGTTAGCCTCAGCCTGGGGTGTATCTGTTTTCCTGAGACCAAGCGTCTCTCTGCCTTATCTCCATCGTACTTTGGTCTTGGGCTACCCCATGTGGCAGGTGCCACTTGGCATCTGCTTCCCTGGGCACAGGCCTTAGACTCTGCTCGCCAGACCCCAGGAGGCCTGGCTGCCCAAGGGGACAAGTCCCTTCCCCTTATTGCTGCTGCTAGGGATACCACTCCCTGGGGAGACCAGTCTTGCCCAGAAGGGCGTGCCTTCCAAGGTAGGTGACATTGACAGAGCTGTGTGTTAGGTACCTGTCACTGAGGACCTGTCACACTCAGTTAGCCTCAAGTGCTCTTATTTATTTATTTTTACTTTTAAGATTTTTTTGGGCAATGTGGATCACAATAAACTGTGGAAAATTCTGAAAGAGATGGGAATACCAGACCAACTGACCTGCCTCTTGAGAAACCTGTATGCAGGTCAGGAAGCAACAGTTAGAACTGGACGTGGAACAACAGACTGGTTCCAAATAGGAAAAGGAGTACGTCAAGTCTGTGTATTGTCACCCTGCTTATTCAACTTATATGCAGAGTACATCATGAGAAACACTGGGCTGGAAGAAGCACAAGCTGGAATTAAGATTGCCGGGAGAAATATCAATAACCTCAGATATGCAGATGACACCACCCTTATGGCAGAAAGTGAAGAGGAACTAAAAAGCCTCTTGATGAAAGTGAAAGAGGAGAGTGAAAAAGTTGGCTTAAAGCTCAACATTCAGAAAACTAAGATCATGGCATTCGGTCCCATCACTTCATGGGAAATAGGTGGGGAAACAGTGGAAACAGTGTCAGACTTTGTTTTTTTTGGGTTCCAAAATCACTGCAGATGGTGACTGCAGCCATGAAATTAAAAGACTCTTACTCCTTGGAAGGAAAGTTATGACCAACCTAGATAGCATATTCAAAAGCAGAGACATTCCTTTGCCAATAAAGGTCCATCTAGTCAAGGCTATGGTTTTTCCAGTAGTCATGTATGGATGTGAGAGTTAGACTGTGAAGAAAGCTGAGAGCCCAAGAATTGATGCTTTTGAACTGTGGTGTTGGAGAAGACTCTTGAGAGTCCCTTGGACTGCAAGGAGATCCAACCAGTCCATTCTAAAGGAGATCAGTCCTGGATGTTCTTTGGAAGGACTGATGCTAAAGCTGAAACTACAATACTTTGGCCACCTCATGTGAAGAGTTGACTCATTGGAAAAGACTCTGATGCTGGGAGGGATTGGGGGCAGGAGGAGAAGGGGACGACAGAGGATGAGATGGCTGGAGGCATCACCGACTCGATGGACGTGAGTCTGAGTGAACTCCGGGGGTTGGTGATGGATAGGGAGCCTGTGATGCTGCAATTCATGGGGGCGCATGAATTGCAGAGAGTCAGACACGACTGAATGACTGAACTGAGACCATTTTTAAAGTCTTTATATTGAATTTGCTATATATAATTGGACTTCCCTGGTGGCTTATATGGTAAAGAATCTGCCTGCAATGCAGGAGACCCGGCTTCAGTCCCTGGGTTGGGAAGATCCCCTGGAGAAGGGAATAGTTACCCACTCCAGTATTCTTGCCTGGAGAATCCCATGGACGCCGGAGCCTGGTGGACTATAGACCATGGGGTCGCAAAGAGTTGGACATGACTGAGCGACTAACACTTTCACTGCTTCTGTTTTATGTTTTTTTTTTTTTTTAATCTGTAAGGGGTATGTGAGATCTTAGCTTTCTGACCAGGGAAGCTTCCCCTGCATTGGAAGGTGACGTCTTTTTTTTTTAAACTATTTATTTTGTGTTGGGGTATAGCTGATTAACAAACAATGTTGTGATAGTTTCAGGTGAACAGTGAAAGGACTTGGTTATACATATACCTGTATCCATTCTCCCTGAACCCCGCCCCACCGCCCCCCCGCCATATCCAGTCTGCCATATAACACTGAGCAGAGTTCTATGTGCTGTATAGTAGGTCCTTATTGGTAACCCATTTTAAATATAACAGCATGCAGATATCCATGCAACTCCCTAACTATCTGGAAGGTGAAATCTTAACCACTAGACCACCAGGGAGGTCCCTCAAGTGCTCTTTACAATGCGATTATTATTTCTCTCTGCTCACATAAGGGCACTGTGGGCCAGAGACTTTTAAGTGACTTGCCCAAGATGACACAGGATATAGGGTGGAGCAGAAGTCTGAAGCAGGGCTGGCTCCAGGGGCTGTGTTGTCACAGTTACCATGCAGGGTCTCCACATGGGTCTCCCCATTTCCATTATTTGTAGCTCTTATTAAAAGGCTGATTCCCAGATCCCTCCTAAAACCTTTTGAGACAGCTTCCTGGATTCGGGGCCCAGAGATCCAATTTCCCCATGGCATCCTGGGTGATTATCTTCACTGTGAAAGTTCAGAACCAACCCTTGCTGGAACCCTGGCACTGGGTCTGCTCTGGGGCCTCTGCCTGGCATCGGCAGGGTAAGGGAGCCAGTAGAGAAGATTCTGGATGTGCAGTGACAAACAAATCCACTTTGTAGGCAAATATATGGGGAAAAAATGGAAACAGTGACAGACTTTATTTTCTTCTTGGGCTCCAAAATCACTGCAGCCATGAAATTAAAATATGCTTGCTTCTTGAAAGAAAAGCTATGACAAACCTAGACAGCGTATTAAAAAGCACAGACATCGCTTTGCCCAGAAAGGTCTGTATAGTCAGAGCTATGGTTTTTCCAGTAGTCATGTATGGATGTGAGAGTTGGACTGTAAATAAGGCTGAGTGCCGAAGAATTGGTGTTTTTGAATTGTGGAGCTGGGGAAGACTCTTCAGAGTCCCTTGGACAGCAAAGAGATCAAACCAGTCCATCCTAAAGGAAATCAGTCTTGAATATTCATTGAAAGAACTGATGCTGAAGCTTAGGCTCCAATACTTTGGGCACCTGATGCGAAGAGCTGACTCATTAGAAAAAGCCCTGATCCTGGGAAAGATTAAGGGCAGGAGGAGAAGGGGACGACAGAAGACGAGATGGTTGGATGGCATCATTGACTCAGTGGATGTGAGTTTGAGCAGACTCTGGCAGATGGTGAAGGACAGAGAGGCCTGGCCTGCTGCAGTCCATGGGGGTCACAGAGTCAGACCCGATTGAGCAACCAAACCACCACAACAAAGGTGCACCTGTGAGCAGGAATTTATTTGCTGATGTCTCCTCCTTCTCTGTGTTCTCTAGAATTCTTCCAATGGTGGAAGGAGGCCGCCTGGGCTGGAGAGTGGCCCAGATTTATCTGCCATTTGCTTGTGTGGAACATCCAAAAACTTTTGTTTTAATATCCAGCTGGCGTTTTTACTATTAAAATGACCCCTGCCTGTTTATCCTTTGGAAAGCAATCAAAATATTTGCCGTGAATCCACACAGTTGGTGGCAATGGGATGCCAGTGCAGAGAGACCACTGTGGCGTGAACAGAACACACGGATGGACCTCAGCCTTGAAGATGGGGTTCTGCGAAGTGTGGAGGCTGCTGCTGGTGGCTACACAAGACTGGGCAGCATTCCTGCATGAGTCTAGCTGGCTCCTGACACAGCCAGTCTGCTGCCAATTGCAGCATCCCTCGCTCCCATGCTGGGGCATGCCTGGCCCTGGGGTGACGCAGGATTGGAGTCTGGGAACCAGAGGAAGTGAAGCTTAGGGCCCATAGCTGTCCTTGCCCAGGGGGAGAGCACAGTGGGAATCAGTCCCCTAGGGCATCAGGGCTGCAGGTCCTGGGGTCTGTGCTGGAGGCGCCCAGATCCTCTCCCAGCACGGGCAGGGTAGTCTCAGAGACTGAGACAATGGAGAGTAAAAGCCTATTCTTGGAGGAGTGGCTGTTCAGGCCAGATACAGAGGGTCTCAGCCTGCATCTGAATCATGCTGACGTTGGGAGTAGGTGAGGTCAAGTGCTTGCTGTAAGGAGAAGGAGATGGGTGAATGCAAGTGTGTTGAATAGCCCTTCCCCAAACTCCAGAAGGTTCACCTGGAACCCCAGAATGTGGCTTTATTTGAATAGGGTCTTGGCTTCCCTGGTGGCTCAGACAGTAAAGCGTCTGCCTGCAATGCGGGAGACCAGGGTTCGATTCCTGGGTTGGGAAGATCCCCTGGAGAAGGAAATGGCAATCCACTCCAGCACTCTTGCCTGGAAAATCCCATGGATGGAGGAGCCTGATAGGCTATAGTCCATGGGGTCGCAAAGAGTCGGACAAGACTGAGCGACTTCACTTTCACTTTCTTTCTTTGGCAGATGTAATTAATAAGGATGAGGCCACACTAGGTTAGTGTGGACTCTAAATGCCAATTGCAGCATGCCAGTTGGGCTTCCCTTGTAGCTCAGTTGGTAAAGAATCTGCCTGCAGTGCAGGAGACCCGGGTTTGATCCCTGGGTTGGGAAGATTCCCTGGAGAAGGAAATGGCAACCCACTCCAGTATCCTTGCCTGGAAAATCTCATGGACAGAGGGGCCTGGTGGACTGCAGTCCATGGGGTTGCAAAGAGTCGGGCACGACTGAGTGACTAACACTAACACTAACTAACACTAAAGAAGGACGGGGCAGACAGACAGACAGGGAGAAGGATGGAGGCAGAGAGATGGGAACGATGCAGTTTCAGGCCAGGAAACCCAGAGGATCCCCGGGAGCCACCAGCTGCTGTGAGAGGTGGGGAAGCCCCCTCCCCTGCTGCCACCTTGATCTCAGGCTTCTAGTTTTCAGAACTGACAGAGAATTAATTCCTCTTATTTCTCCTGGTGGCTCCAGTGATAAAGAATCTGCCTGCAATGCGGGAGACCTGGGTTCAATTCCTGGGTCAGGAAGATCCCCTGAGAAGGGAATGGCAACCCACTCCAGTATTCTTGCCTGGGGAATCCCACGGAGAGAGGAGCCTGGTGGACTACAGTCCATGGGGTCTCAAAGAGTTGGAAACGACTGAGCGACTAATGCTTTCACTACACTGAGTCCCTCGGTTTGTGGTGACTTGCCATGAGAGCCCTGGAATATGAACACACTAAAACAGGGTCTCCCACACCTCCCCAGGGGAGTCATCAGCCAGAGAAAGACCGAGACTCCCAAGGCTGGTGGGCCCAGGCAGAGTTCATGACCATCAATTTCCCATGAGAGAGAGGAGGGACCTCCAGTGAGCAGGTGCTGCATGGAAGGGTGGAGAATGCTAAGGGGGGATTTCTAAGGAAGGCAGAGGGTGTGGGAGGGTGGGTTCCAGGGCACTTGATTGGGTGAGGTTGGGCTGGGGTCTGTTCTGCAGTGTGTGAGGGGTCACTGTGGTTTCCTGGACAGAGAGAGGAGCTGGAGAAAGACCACCATTTTGAAGGCAAAGACCAAGAAAAGCAGATGTGCTGTAGGCCTATAAGGGACCAGTCTTCCTCATGACAACAAAGCCCAGTGACTCTTGAGGGGGAAGGGAAACAGGAGGAATAGGTTCAAGGTCAGGCAGCTACTGGCTCTGCCCTCATGGCTGTGACCCCACCGTGAGGCCTCTCTCTTGGCTTCTGCTGCCCCCATCATACCCAACCCCAGTGGGTGATGTCCTTCCCACACAGGAGCCGCGGTCCAGGCCCATCTGCCCCTCTGAGAGGACCAGTGGCCTTGGGCTTGCACCCCAGACAGACCAGGCTTCAAGTCCCAGCCCCCAGCACTTCCCAGGCATGCTCAGTCGTTTCTCCAGGCCTTGGTTTCCTTCTCTGTCTGGTGGGGGATTTTATGAGGGTTAAATCCGTTAATACTTTTAGAGGTGCTTAGCGGACACACAGCAGATGCTTGGAATTGTTAGCTATTATTATTTACTATTAGTTCAGTAGGTCTCAGTAAGGACTGAGATGGAAATAATTATAGCAAACATAAACTGCATAAAAATGTAGGAGACATAAACTGCATTAAAAAACCCACGGGTTTCCATAGTGCAGGTTTTAGATTCCAAGTGTCTGGGCTGGCTCAGCTCCTTGTGGCACTCCCCGGGCTGGGCATAGGGATTCCGTGAAGGTTTCCACCTGGCTGCCTACCTCGGAGCCTCTCAGCCCCGAGTGTGTAGTTGTGTGTGTGTGGGGCAACAGCCGGTTTCCTTGTGGTGCGAGCAGGGCTTGCTCTTTGTTGGGAGCTGGATTGAAACAACCCAGCCCTAATGCCTCAGTTTGGGGCTCAGAAACCTCCTTTGGGATGAACTAACTAGTATTAAGGGCTTCCCAGGTGGCTCAGTCGGAGAAGGCAATGGCACCCCACTCCAGTACTCTTGCCTGGAAAATCTCATGGACGGAGGAGCCTGGTAGGCTGTAGTTCATGGGGTCGCTAAGAGTCGGACATGACTGAGCGACTTCACTTTCGCTTTTCACTTTCCTGCATTGGAGAAGGAAATGGCAACCCACTCCAGTGTTCTTGCCTGGAGAATCCCAGGGACGGGGAGCCTGGTGGGCTGCCGTCTATGGGGTCGCACAGAGTCGGACACGACTGAAGCGACTTAGCAGCAGCAGCAGCAGGTGGCTCGGTGGTAAAGAATCTGTCTGCCATTGCAGGAGATGCAGGTTTGATCCCTGGGTCGGGAAGATCCCCTGGAGCAGGAAATGGCAACCCACTCCAGTATTCTTGCCTGGGAAACCTCATGGATAGGGGAGCCCGGTGGGCTACAGTCCATGTGGTCGCAGAGTCAGACACGACTGAGTACGCACTCACTACTACAGCTGGTATTAATACAGATGATGTTAATCATTGACTCCCCAACTTCTCCCAGTTGGCATGCTGTGCTCTGAAGTTGGAAGCTTGGGTGGTATCTTGTTCTCATTTGTGGCCATTGCTGCCACCTTCTGCTTTCCTTTAGAGCAGGAGGGGTCAAAAGCAATGGGTGTTGAGAAGGTCTGCTGTATGAGGGAGAGTGGGAGAAAGTCCTAGCCTGGAAGGTAGGTGTCCAGAGATTGTGTCTGGGCCATGGCTCCATTGCAGCAGGTTGTGGTAGCCTGGTCAACACCGAGTGTGGCCCACAGAGACTTCTACCAGGAATGACACTCTTTGGGATGCCATTACGTGTGCTACCTGGATTCGAGCCTAGAAGGTGGGTCGGGGGATCCTCTGCCAACTCCTGAGTGTCCCCCAGAACATAATTATTTTTGATTTCATTTCTGTTCAGTTTTATGCACATGGAATTACCATTGTCTTAGAGTCCTGGACACCTTCATTAAAATGGCAGCCTTCACCCCTTACCGATCCTTTGCCAACAGATCACCAGCCACCTGATTTCTAATTGCCATTCCCAGTTTGCCTCCTGGTTTGAGAGGGTTCTGCCTAAGATCTTCTAACAGCCTGTCCACCTACTATTTGTAGACCTCCTACTGCAGAGGAATGAAGCTGGGTAGTCAAGGGATAGCTCCCCTGTCAGCTGTACAACTGGTCTACCTTCCTCATTGCCACATTCATTCACATATATTAAAACCCACTGTACCCCATTTCAAATGTGGTGGTAGATTCTACTTTTTCTTTTGAACCCCAGTATCACTCCCAGAAATACCCAGATGAAATTCAGGTTACCTTTAAGGACATCTAGGCCAAGGGGCAGCAGGAAGGGCCACCATGAATTGCCAGGCCCCATGAAGACCATCTATGGGAGGATGCTGTCAGGCTCTCCTGCCTGTGCAGGAATCTGAAGGACTCTGCCCCCTGGGGACTGGGGCTCAGACATCATCACCCTGATGAACTGATATCTTCAGGCTTTGTGCCTCTTGGGGTGTCCTCTGGTGGCTCTCCTTGAGCAGACCCTGGTGACACATGGTTCCTCTTGTGTCCTGGTGGGTCTGGGTCATCATGGTTTGCAGCTTTCTGCCCACCGTGCCCATCAGCATCCATTTCTCCTGCCCTGTTTGACTCCTGTACCAGGGCCATGTCTGTCAAGTCAGCCCTGCTGTGTGCCAGCTGCTGTGGGGGGTCCACCTTCGTTGACACACTGAAATGTTGCCTCCTCCCTCCACCCTAGGAGCAAGGAGGATAATGTTTGAGCCCAGGTCCCAGAGAGCAGTCCTTCAGATTCTTGCACAGGAAGGTAATGTTCTTGCCCAGCAAGAGCCTGCCACAGGGGCAGCCTTCAGGAACTGGCATTTGTTTTACAGGAAGTGCTGGATGTCCAGTGGTGTTATGGTCAAGCCACTTTCTAGCCTAATGGGAAGAGGACAGAATGAGCAGCTGGGGTTGATAGGGTGAGGACACTACCTTCATTTTAGAATTCCCCTGGGGGCTTAGAACTTTCCAAGTGGGCCTGGGGAGCCCTGCCCCTGAACTCACTGGAGAGAATGAAGGCTTGATGGTGAACCCTGTCTTAGCTCATTTGAGCTGCTATAACAGAAATACCATATACTGGATGGGGGGTAGTGCTTATAAACAACAAACATTGATTTCTCACAGTTCTAGAGGCTGGGAAGCCCAAGATCAAGGCACAGGCATTGGTGTCTGGTTAGGTCCACTTGCTAGTTCATATTTGGCTGTCTTCTCACTGTGTCCTCACATGGTGGAAGGGACAAGCTCTCTGGATCTCTTTCATAGGAACATGTATAATAATTATTTTGTTCCTGGTAATTGCCAGTGTTACCACTAACCAATGTTGCTTAGTCACTAAGTCGTGTCCAACTCCTTTGCAACCCCATGGACTGTAGCCCGCCAGGCTCCTCTGTCCATGGGATTTCCCAGGCAAGAACACTGGAGTGGGTTGCCATGCCCTCCTCCAGGGGATCTCCACCCAGGGATTGAGACTGCATCTGCTGCAGTGCAAGTGGATTCTTTACCTCTGAGCTGACAGGGTAAACCCATTAACCAGTGTATATGATTAATATTCTTGTATGCTACTGCAAATGCACTGTCATGTTAAAAACTCAACTACTATTGTATGGAAGAAATTAACACAGCATTGTAAATCAACTATACTTCAATAATATCTCTTTAAATTAAAAAAAAAAAGAACTTGTATGATATTCATGAGCATGAATGACCCTCATGACCCAATCACCTCCCGAAGTCCCCACCTCCTAAAACCATCATACTGAGGATTGTTTCAATATATAAATTTTGTGGGAACACAAACATTCAGTCTGTGGCTGGCTCCTCAGGGACTTCCTTTTGCCTAAGTTTGCCCACGTGCCCTGGAAAGGCATCTTTCCAGGGTTCTTTGCATCCAAACTCGGGGATGTTACTCTAGTCTCTGCCTCAAGAACCCACTCATTTATATTTTTCCACCGCTGGGTCCACTTCTCTTTCTCTTGTACAGTTGCCATGGTGACTTTCTGTCTCTTCTGGGTCTGCCCCTCCCTGTGTCTCAATTTCCATTCATGGTCTTTTCTTCCCTTTGTACCTTGTACTCCTGTGTCCTGTTCCCTCCTTGAACCTCGGCCTTGATAGAGCCCTGCAGAGTATGTGTGAGAGACTCAGTTGAAGCAGTGGGGAATTTTTCTGAGCTCCAGAATCTGCTTATTCTGAAATTGTTGTTCAGTCGCTGAGTTGTGTCTGACTCTTTGTGACCCCATGGACCGCAACATGCCAGGCTTCCTTGTCCTTCATCATCTCCCAGAGTTTGCTCAAACTCACCTCTATTGAGTCAGAGATGACGTCCAGCTTATCTCATCCTCTGTCATCCCCTTCTCATCCTGCCTTCCATCTTTCCCAACTTAAATGCATTCAAACCCTTGATGAGCTCACTAAGAGTCTTCTTGCTCCTTTCCTGGTGTTGTCTTCACATAGAAGTCACCATCTCTTTTCTGCCACTTGGGGATGGACTGCCTTCACACTTGGTCTTCTCAGATGAAGCCATAGGCTCCGGTTCAAATCTCAGAAGCTCCAGGGTTCTAATGTTTCATTGATTTATAGTAGTTTTCAGAGGGCTGGTGGCTAATGCAGTGGGACTCCATAACCACCTACCTTCCCTGAGTCGTTTGCCATGTTCCCTCTGATTTCCACCCAGCCCACTCCTTACGGGATGCCCGCAGCTCCCTGTAGTCAACATTGGTACCTGTACCACCATGTGGAAGGGTCATGGCTCCTGGTCCTGTGATGTCAGTCATGGAGCTGACATCTGTTGTGGAACTGGAGCTAGAAGCAGGAAGGACCTGCTCAAGATTCAGGGCTTACAAGTTGGAAGAATGAGAACTTTCTGCCTGGGGATGCTTGTGACCTGTGTGCGTGGCGTCTGTCATGGCCTTCATGTGGGTGTGCAAGTGAGGACACGTGTAAGTGAGCATCCTGCTTGCAGGTGAGACAGAAGACCCAAATTCAGTTCTCTCCTCTCCGAATACTGCCTTCATTTTGTGCGCCTGACCTCAAGCTGACAGGTTGGAACCCCTCAGTTTATAGATTTTATTTTTTCAGGCCATTTTTTGTAAAACACTAACCTCAGCGAAGGAGAAAGAAGAGAAGGGGGAAAAAAAGCTGAGTTCAGCAGCCGGAGTTTGCTGTATTTTTCATCTTGCATCAGCAAGCTGGGACCACAAATAATCTGGTCTTATATGCTTCAGTGATGCCAGTGCCTAAGATTTGGCTCTCCTCCTCGGGCAGTGTATTCCTGGGAGCAGGCACCTCTCTCCTTCCCCTACCTGCTGGCTCCAGTGGTGGGAGGTGGGTGGCTAGGGCAGGGGGTCCAAGTGGGAGGCGGAGCACAGAGGGGAGTGCTGGCCAGCAAGGGGGTGGGTCATTAATTTCTGAATGGTTTCTGGAATCAGCTAAACATTTCCTTTTAACTAGTTTCCCCAGCCTCACATCCTTTGTTAGTTCAGGAAAAATGTCGTTTATAATAGATGTTGCCTTGATGAATTCCTCCCGGGAAGCACAGCGTTCTCATTAGTCTATATAATGAGAAAGACTCCTAGTGGTGGCATAGCTGCCCAGAGATTTGCCTGATCGGAAAAATACTTGTCTCTGCAGTGGGCTCTAGAAGGTTTGGAAAGAGGATGCTGGTGGTGGTGGGGAAGTGACTGAGGGCCCATGGCCCACTGCGGCCTCTGTGTCCGAAGGGGGAAGGTGAGTTCTCCCAGTCCTGTGGGAGAGCAGACCCGAACTCCCGGTCCTTTCTGCGTCTTGCTCAGGCTGGGCTGCAGGGTGCAGGTTACTCTCCCTCTGTCACATCAGCCTTCTGTCCCTGTTCCGGCTCCTGCTCTTACTCTGTCTTCATCATTCCCAGAGAGAAAAAGAATAAACCTGTACAGAGTGAGTTCTGTCTTTCAGAAGTACTTTTGCTTTTATGATTTCACTGTTCACTTTTGCATGTGTGATTTCATTGCCACACTCTTCTGTGTAGGTATCGGAGCCATTGAGGCACTAACAGGTATACTGTGATGTTGCCAGGGTTTATAGCTTGTAGGCAGTGGGCGTTTTGACCCACATACTCTTCCTGACACTGATTTCCTTTGCTCTTCTGCTTGTGTGAGAATGGACAGTTTACCCAGCCTTTCTCCACAGGGACTCATTGAATTTTCCTCTGTGGGTCCTCAAGGCACTTGTTCGTGTTAAGAGTGATGCTTAAGGATATGTGTTAATTCCTGCAGACCACAGGGGCCTCCTTTAGTGAATGGCTGTTGCCAGAGATGGCAAAGATACTTTTCCAAGCTCCTGACAACCAGTGGGCAGGACCTGAGGAGTGGAGGGAGACAGACCCACCCAAGGGCATTCTGGGGGGCTGACCTATCTTAGTGCGAAAGTTAATGTGAAGCTGATGCATTTGCCCTGCTGCCAGCTGCTTGTAACTTTATTTTTCAAGGGGAGGTGTTTCAGAGTTCTTGACTCTTCATGCTTAGACGAAAGTCTGTGCCTTCAGATACAGTCCCCATTCATTTATCCGCTCATCCACCCATCCACTCAAATATCCATTCATCTGCCCCCTCATCCATCCAACCATCCATCCATCCTTCCATCCATTCATCCATCCATTCCCCCCCCCACTCATTCATCCATCCACCCACCCATCCACCCACTCATTCATCCATCCATCCCCCAACCCATGCACCCCCCTCATTCATCCATCCATCCTCCCCACCCACTCATTCATCCATCCATTCATTCATCCATCCATTCACTCATCCATCCACCCACCCATCCACCCACTCATTCATCCATCCATCCCCCCACCCACGCACCCCCTCATTCATCCAGCCGTCCCCCCCTACTCATCCATCCATCCATTCATCCATCCATTCACTCATCCATCCATCCACCCACCCACCCACACATCCATCTATCCATCTACTCATCCATCATCCGTCCATTCTTTCCTCTCTTTCTCCTTTCCTTCTTCCATCCAATAGCTATTGAGTCTCTATTCAGTGTCAAGCATTACTCCAGGCACGGAGGATTCAAACATGAATAAAGTGTTTGCTGTTCTGAAAGAATTCATAGTTTAATTTGAGAAACAGATACAAAAAATACAAATTATGGTATGATTGGGGGTGCAAATGTAATAATTGGAGTTTGTGAAACAGGTTCAGAGTTGGGGCAAAGCCTTATGGAAGGTTTTCTGGAAGAGCCCCACCTCCTGAACTGGGTTTGGAAGGGTGAACTGGAAGAGGAGTTAAGGAGCATGTGGTTGGAGGAAGGCATTCCCAACAGGAAGAGACCATAGGATAAGGATCTGTGAACCATCATGGTTGGGGAATATGTGCCATTTGCTTTCTCTGCGAGGGTTTGGGCAAGGGAGAGGAAGAGGAGGAGAGGTGAATTGGAGAGGTCATCACAGTCCCAATTATGGGTGGAGTTAGGGTGGCAAATGCTGGGCTCTTGAATCCTAGGAAGTCCTCTCTCAGGGGTCATGAGTGGGGCCATAGTCACCAGAGTCAGAGTAAGTCCCACAAAAAGCTGAGACCCGCAGGCTGGGCACAGTTCTTGGTGCTGTATGGGAACCTTAGTGACTCTTCCCAGAAATGACTAGACCTTTATTTCTGGATGAGGATGCTCACTGTGGGGTAACACGCCCAAGCTTGTACCCTTTGTGATTTGCAGAGCTGGGACTTGAACCCAGGTCATTTGGTGCCTGGCATTTTGCTTTCCATCACTGTGCCCCTCACACTGGTCTGCAGTTTAGGCTGGATTTTCGTCTGTATGTTACATTTCAGGAACTATAATTTGATGTCAGAACCTATCTGAGTCTCTGTAACAAACATGCCCTGGAATCATAGGGTTTGAATGGATGACGAAGGTCAAGAAACACTCTGTGGAGGTGGGAGGGAGGGGGAAATGCTGGAATTCATAAAGCTGGGGAGGGATCTGGGTCTTTTTAGTGGGAGGTCTTCAGCTTAAAATGGGAAGGATGAAGGCTGAGAGTGTTCAACTTAGCTCATACATGCCTGATAATTTGCTTCAGTCTTGTCTGACTCTTTGCGACCTTATGGACTGTTGCCTGCCAGGCTCCTCTGTCCATGGGATTCTCCAGGCAAGCATACTGGAGTGGATTGCCATGGCTTCTTCCGGGGGATGTTCCTGACCCAGGGATCAAACCCGCATCTCCTGTGATTCCTGCATTGCTGGCAGATTCTTTACCCACTGAGCCACCAGGGAAGCCCCAACTTAGCTCACGAGCCCTAACGTGTCAGGGTCTTAGGAGTAATCCCCAGGCTTAGGAAGATCACACGAGGGCCTGACCACTGGCCACTGGGACCTTGCCTGCTCCCTGGCCACTGCAGGATCGCCTCCTACCCCTGACTTAATGGACTTGAGGGAGGTGAACCTGGAGCTTTCTGCTCTGGAGCAGGAGAGAGGGTGGCCATAGGGAGGGAGAGAGGGGAGAAGCCAGCCTCCTACCACCAGCACGAACCATATCAGCATTCAGAGAAAGTCCAAAGAAACCTTTCAGCTGACTGGCTACCTAGCTCAAGGCTAACCATACTCTTAACACAATAATAAGTCAATCCTCACTGAATAATTAAATAGAGAGCCTTCATAAGTATTGACTTAATGTGACAGCAAGTCTATAGTGACTCAGGGTTTGCTTATGTAAACACAATCTCTTGTTCAGCTTACTTAGCAGTTCAATGAAATAGAACAGTCCTTCAATTAAAATCAAATGATGCATACGTTTAATTCTTTTCTCCTCTTACCAGGTAATAATAGGTTTGGAACACAGGTGAAGGGATTGTGGGAACGGGAACTGGATAAAAGGACATCTGCCTATCTGTCTGTGTTTTTAGAGAACAGGAAGGACTGTATCCAGTGATGGTGTCTAGAGGAAGGATATGGCCTTGGCTCCCATCTCTGGGCCCCGGGTGGGAGATCCACGTGGGCTCAGGTTGGCTTCTGCCCCATCCAGACTCTCTCTGTCTTCTCCTAAAGCAGGCTTCTGTTGGCCACTCTGGTTGGTGTGCTAATCTTTTGATGGTGGCCTGGTTCTAACTGATGGCTTCTGATCACCTGAGGTCCAGTGGCTCCAACCACAGATATCTCCAGGTCATTTTCTTTTCTTTCTTTCTTTTTTTATATTTTATTTATTTGGCTCTGCTGGGTCTAAGTTGTGGCATGCAGGATCTTTGATACTCTGTGCGACATGCAAGATCTTTAGTTGTGGCAGGAGACCTCTTAGTTGCGGCATATGGGATCAGGTTCCCAGACCAGAGTTTGAACCTGGGCCCCCTGCATTGGGGGCATGGAGTCTGAGCCACTGGACCACAAGGGAAGTCCCCTCCAGGTTTTTTTGCTTTTTATTATTATTTACTTTTTGGTTGCGCTGGGTCTTCATTACTTTGCACAGGCCTTTTTCTAGTTGTTACAAGCAGGGGCTACAGTTTGTTACAATACATGGGCTTCTGGTTGTGGTGGCTTCTCTTGTTGCAGAGCATGGGCTCTGGGCATGAGGGCTCAGAAGTTGCGGTACACAAGCTTAGTTGCTTGGTGGAATCTTCTAACGTAGTCCCTGCATTAGCATGCGGATTCTTATCCACTGCACCACTAGGGAAGTCCCTCTAGGTCATTTGCTATTGATGCCCTCATGGCTCACCTGGAGGAGAGAGAGGATCCTGGGTGAGTTTCAGAATCGATGGAAAAGGGGGGTGGCTGATTCCCTGAGATGACACCGGAAGAGAAATAAACCTCCCTCTTGCTGTAGCTTCCAAATGAGGGGACGAAACACTGGGTTGAGAAAAGAGAAGGCCTGGTCAGGGTGGGGACAGCGGGGTGGAGGGGAAGACCCACTGGCTTTGGAGCTAAGATTTGAAGCTAAGTGTTTTGGGCTTCCCCAGGGGCAAAGAATCTGCCTGCAATGCAGGAGACCCAGGTTCGATCACTGAGTCAGGAAGATCTCTTGAAGGAGGAAATGGTAACCCACTGCAGTATTCTTGCCTGGAGAATCCCATGGACAGAGGAGCCTGGTGGGCTACAGTCCGTGGGGTCACAAAGAGTCAGACACGACTGAGCAACTAAACAACAACAGCAACTTCTGCCTTGCTGCTGTGATGTTAAGTGAGCTGATTAATCTCTTTCTGACTCTATTTCCTTATCTGTAAAGCAGCGGTAATAATGCTAGCTTCAGGGTAAAGCCTGGTGATGTTAGTGGAAGCACTTTGTGTGACCGCATAAATGAAGGAGATGCTTGTTAATAGATCAGAGAGATTTTGTTCCTTTGGCCTGAAGAGAGAGGATGGAGAAGCATCATGGGTGTGCGTGTGCATGCTAAGTCACTTCAGTCGTATCTGACTCTTTTGCAACCCCATGGACTGTAGTCCACCAGGCTCCTCTGTCTGTGGGATTCTCCAGACAAGAATACTGGGGTGGGTAGCCATTCTCTTCTCCAGGGGATATTCCCAACCCAGGGACTGAACCCATGTCTCTTGTGTCTCTTGCATTGGAAGATGTGTTCTTTACCACTAGTGCCACCTGGGAAGCCCATCCTGAGCATGAAAAGTGAAAGTGAAAGTGTTAATTGCTCAGTTGTGTCCAACTCTTTGCAATCCCATGGACTGTAGCCGACCAGGCTCCTCTATCCATGGAATTCTCCAGGCAAGAATACTGGAGTGGGTTGCCATGCCCTCCTACAAGGGATCTTCCCGAACTTGGAGGTAAGTACTGTGATCCCTTCTCTTCTGCAGATGAGGAAATGGAGGCCTAGAAGAGGTTTAATGACAGAGTCAAGGCCACACAGCTAGCGAGTAGCTGAGCCAGGGTTCAGACCCAGCCAGCATGACATGATGCCATAAACTGGACCTCAGGGCTGGGCCTGCTTCTGTGTATAGGTGGGGTTCTCATAGAATTCAGGACTTCCTGGGGGAGGAGAACAAATCCTGCTTTTGGCAGCAGCCTGCCCTGAGGTCTTAGTCACATACAGAAGGGTTCAGTCTGCATTTCCCAGCCTGGTATCAGACTCTTCTCCCACCTGCCAGCTCCTAGGACTCAGGGCTGCCCTGGAGTGAGGGGCCAGGACTCTGAGATGGCAGCTTTGCTCTCTCAGCCTCTTTCTCTTGTGATCAAGGGTCAGTTTCTGGTGCTTCTGGGACCAGTAACATTTTCTCTAACCAGAGACTTCAAGAAATCATTGTTTATAATAACCCAGGATTCCTGAGGCCTCATTCAATTAAATGTAAAGAAATAGTGACTATCTTAAACCAACTTTATTAAAAGAGCATATAATGAACAGTGGATTCTATTAGCATCTTTTGAAATTTATTTCTGGATTGTGTCAGTTCACTGACCATTTTCCCCTGTTCTGCCTACGGTGCATAAGTATATTGTCTCCTGCTTTTTATCCCTTAACGTTATTTCATGTTTGAATTTTCATATATTGGTATAATCTACATGCTTGAGAGTCCCTTGGACAGCAGGGAGATCAGACCAGTCAATCCTAAAGGAAATCAACCCTGAATATTCATTGGAAGGACTGATGCTGAAGCTCCAGTACTTTGACCACCTGATGCAAAGAGCCGATTCACTGGGAAAGACTGTGATGCTGGGAAAGATTGAAGGCAAAAGGAGAAAGGGGCAGCAGAGGATGAGATGGTTAGACAGCATCACCGACTCAACAGACATGAATTTGAGCAAACTCTGGGAGATAGTGAGGTACAGAGGAGCCTGGTGTGCTGCAGTCCATGGGGTCACAGAGAGTTGGACATGACTTGTTGACTGAACAGCAACAACAGCATCCTTGTCATTTTCAGTAGCGATGTGGCTTTCTGTGGCTTATCCATTGGAACCGTTCCTCTCTAGTTAAGCTGAGTGAAGAATCCAAGGCCAGGTCTGTCTTCCTTCATGAATAGTACCATCATCCATTTTCCAGGTTACTTGCACTGAAGTGTTCTTGTGATCCTGGCTGTCTCACATGGGTTAGATAGACCCTTTGTGGGTTTTTGGTATGTGTCCCTTTCAGTGTGTGCCTTTTGTGGTTGCTTTGAACTTGGGCAAAGAAGATCAGATAAAATCAGAGAGTGAAGCTAAGTAGTAGTCAGAAAATTTTCTGTTTTAAGTGGCAGAAACCCAACTACCCTGAGAAAAATGGAAAAGTAATCTATTGACTCTCAGTAAAATATAGAAGGGGCAAGGGTGTATTCCAGGACTCAAGTGCAAATAGGTCTCCCTCTGTTTCTCCTTGTCTCTAACTTTTGCTTCTCTTGGCAGGCTAGCTGCATGTTATCTTTATTGTGACTGTGAGGCTAGATCTGTGGTCCCAGTTTTTCTGGGCTCACATCTCTGGTGCTTTAATCACTAGAAAGAAAAGAAAGTTGTTCCTTGCTCTTTAGGAAAACCTCAGGGCAGGGCAGTGCTTGGCTTAGCTTGTGTTGCTTCCTTATCCTAGATGGTCAGTGTGGCCAGGAAGAGAGACCTGTGTAGCAGGGGCAGCCTGGGTCATCTGTGCACCTGTAGCCCCAGAAGGTGGAGCATATGGTTGACAGCCTGTAAGAACTACCTGGCCAGAGGAGGAATTGCTCTCCCTAAGGGGAGCAGCTATTCTGGACAGAAAGAGTAAATATCCACGTATACTTAAAGAATAAGCAGGAGGGAAGGAAACCAAGTGGATTTGTAATTTCATGAGAAGTTGCAGCAGCCTCCGAGAGAAGGCAGGAAAGAACGGGGCTCAGGCTGTCTACAGTGAACCCCGGAGGTGTCAGAAAGCAGGCCCATGGGGGAAATCCATTTCTCTCTGTCTTGGTGTCACGTAACATTGAGCCTGCTTAACCATGCCCTGCATCGCTGGAGGGAACCTCAGAAAGCCATTCCAGAAGCACTTGGGTCTATTAAAGCCATTTCCTCTACGTTCCCCTAAATCAGCTCTGAAGCCCATCGTGAGTAATTTGTATTTCTTGGGAATCCTTTTTCCCCTCCATGAAATATTCAAGTGCCCTGCTCATTAGCACGCAGCAGCGCTGGTGGCTGCCCCCAGAAGCATCGTTAGCAGTGGTGGGTCATGGCTGCAAAGCTGCAGAAAGACCTCGTTCTCATTGGTAGGCACCTGGCCCTGCTGTGCTGGCTATAGGGTGTGTGACCATGTGACCTGCCTCTTGGAGTTGTTGTGTCTTTGCTGTGAAATAGTCTACTTCGTGGGATTGTTCAGAAAGTCAAATGCGACACCCATGCCTGGCAGAGTGGAGGCCCTCAGTAAATATTAGCTTCCTGTCCTCCTCCTGTGATTCTAAACTAGTAGAAACCCATTGATTTCTGTGGCAGCAATGTAACAGATCTAACCTGATAAATGGGACTTTGGCAAAGTTAACAAGATCTTCAGGTGGCTAAGAAGTTAAGAATCCACCTGCAATCCAGGAGACCCAGGTTTGATCCCTGGGTCAGGAAGATCTTCTGGAGAGGAGAATGGCTATCCACTCTAGTATTCTTGCCTGGAGAGTTCCATGGACAGAGGAGTCTGGTGGGCTATGATCCGCAAAGAGTTAGACATGACTGAGTGAGTAACACTTTCACTTTCAGACGCTAAAGCTATGTATTGGCCAGCATTGGAACGCTTTGGGGTTCTGGGGTGCAATTTACCATAGTATTATTCTAAGCCAGACAGATTGGAGAAAGCCTTTGTGTAAGAGAAGGTGTTTGCAACCTGGACCAAGGGAGAGATTTGTTCATAACAGGTACCTGTGCTTTCTTGACAAGGTCAAAGCAAAGAATTGAGATGTGTGTGTGTACTTAGTCATGTCCAGCTCTTTTGTGACCCCATAGCCCGCCAGGCTTCTCTGTCCATGGGGATTCTCCAGGCAAGAATACTGGACTTGGTTGCCATTTTCACCTCCAGGGGATCTTCCTGACCCAGGGATTGAACCCATGTCTTTTGCGTTACCTGCATTGGCAAGCAAGTTCTTTACCATTAGCACCACTTGGGAAGTATACCCAAGTGTGACTGTTCTGTATGGGGATAGGTATGTGTGTGTGTTTGTGTGTGTACAAATGTGCATACGCCTAGCCATCTAACTGTGAACCTTCTTGGGCTACAGCCTGAAGCATTACTTTTTTCCATTGACTGGGTGATAACATGTCCGTATTTAAAGCTGAGACCAGGGAGTGGGCCTGAAGGGTCCCCGCAAGCCCAGCTCTGAAGCCTGTACCATTTGTTGCATCCCTAAACTTTTCCTGCATTAGAGTCACCTGGAGGGCTGGGTAAAGTGCAGATTGCTGGCCCCTGCCTTTGGATTTCATATCTGTTATATCTGGGGTGGCATCTGGAAAATCTGCATTTCTAACAAATTCCCACTTTTACACTTGGTGCTGTGGGTCTGTGGACCACACTTTGAGAACTACTGAGCTATAGGAAGTCCACCCTCTCCCACCGGCCAGGTCTGGATGGTTTGGCTTGTCTGGGTTGACCATGGCACTTCCAGCTTTGCCTCGTTTTCCCTTTGCAGGAGCACATCAGCCCATCAGATAGGGTTGCCAGATCTAACAAAGATACAGGCTACCCAGTTAAACTTGAATGCTGGAGAAACTGGAAAAAAGAAAAAAAAAAAAAAGAAAGAAACTGGTATAAGTATATCCCAGATATTGCATGGAATGTACTTATACTAAAAAAAAATTATCAATGATCTGAAATTCAAATTAATTGGATGTCCTACATTTAATCTGGTGGCTGTTTAATGAAATCGGGGGTCAAGTGTCTCTCTTCCTCTCCTGCTGCTTTCCTGTGATTGAATAGGCTACAGTGGCTGATGAAACCAACCCAAAGAGGTCTGCGTGTTTCAGATAGATCCACCTGCTACCCTGAACGCATTTGGCAGTCTTTGCTCCATCTCACTGAGAGTGGACTTGGCTTGTGTTCACTGATGGTTCTTCTGCTGGCTCTCTGTTTTTTCCCTTTGTCTGTCTGTCTTCTCTTTCTCTCATGCTTTCTCTTATGCCATCTATCCTATGGGGCCTCTTCAAGGCAAACATCTGGGAAGCAATGGGGCTGGGCGAGGAAAAGTCTGTTGCTGGAAGTGAGAATGGAGTCCAAGAGACTGGGGAACTCACACCATCTGTAGGGAAGAGTGGCAGCTGGCCCAAGATCCCCAGCTGGCTTGCCATGCATGATGAAAGGATAACATTTGCCTTGGAGACTGTACCTACTGGGACCTGGCTGATTCACTTGTGGTTGGAGCTGAGAGTGTCGCCGGCTTGGAGGAAATTGACGCCACTGGTCTCTAATGCCGTGGATGGAGCCGGCTGCTTGGACAAGGGAGTGGGCTATGTGGATTTGGCTGTGTCTTGAGGGACAGAGGGAAGCTGAACAATCAAAGGCCTCCTGGAGACCTGGACATGGTGTCCTCCTAAGTGGTCACTCTGGTTTGACAAGGATGCTGAGGCTGAAGAAATAGAGTGACAGAAGGCCTAGCCGCTGCCTTTCCCTCCACCGTTCCCCTCTGCTCCTCTCTCTACCTTCCCTGTGCTCTGAAGACAACCGTAGGGCTGCTGTGAAGGAAATAGGCCACAGCCTCGGAGGAGCGAGGTGGCCCTTCCTCGTTGGTCACCCTGGATCTGGCTAAGGGCCCCCTGCTGCTCCTGTGTCCTCAGTGTGGCGTGGACAGTGAAGTGGGGCAGGGAGGCCATTGTTCATCTGGGTCCATCAGGGGGACTCCGGAGCCGGATGGAGAGACGGTGGGAGCTGTCATCTCTCCTTGATACACTCACCTTGTGTGGGGCCCAGACCTACCACAACAAGGCGAACAGGTATTTCTTCTACATCAAACACAGGAAAAGCTATTTCCTGTTTGCCAGTGGCAGGCACAGTGCTGGGGACAAGATGTCTGGACAAGAGAAAAAAGGTAAGGACGGTGCCTCCTCTGTGTGCCCAGCTCTCTAACAGACCCGACGAGGGAGCTAGGCCGGCACGGCCCACCCCGTTGAATAACTGGGGACGCTGGCCCAGAGACACGACAGGCCTGCCCAAGGTCATGTGTCGGGCAAGCAGTGGACTGTGCACAGCCGTGTGACAGCTGTTCCTCCTCTCGCAGCAGCTGGATCTGTCGTCCCCTTCTCACTGAGCATCAGAACTCTTTCCCCTTCTGAGTCCTGGCTTCCTTCCTTCACCTACCCCCTCTCTCTGGATGACCTTGTCTGTCCCTGTGGGCATCAATTTCTCATTTTCACATGTTCCCGCTGTCTCTAGCCTGGGGTCTGGTGATATTTTGAGGGGCATCGTGGACGTGAGGCTGCTAAGCACCTCAATGTTCCGTGTCAGTGATTGGAGACCCACCCTTGCAGAAGGGACGTGAGGCCTGCATGTAGGATGGGGAGGTCGCTCAGGTCTGCTGCAGCAGGCATCATGCTCCTCCAGGACACTGGGCTGGCACTGACCTCTGTGGAGGCCTGGCCCAGGCCTGGTGGGCACTCAGCCCTAACCCCATCGATGTCCTTTCTGACATTTCACTGACATGTGTGCCATTCCCATCACTGCTTTGTCAGTCACATGGCTGGGCCTCAATACGTATTTGGAAAAAAGACCAGTGGATATCTCCCACTAGTCCAAAGGTGTTTGGAGGATATAGATGAAGAAGTCAGTAGAGTCTTCCACTCTGGGAATGTATGTTCCAGTTGCGGGGAGCAGACACGGCCATATCAGTAAGTCTGTATGCAGTTGAGCACAGAGGTGGGAGAAGTCCATGTGCCTGGTGGGCGAAAGGGTTTCAGGGGCAGAACTGACAGTGAGCCCTTGAGGAGATGTAGGAGGGGGTTGGGCTCTCCATGTGATCAAATGGCATTAGAATGGACTTCTGTATTTTGGTTAAGAGATCTTGTTTTAACTTCTCTTTGGTGGGGAGGAGATGGTAGCTAGCATCTCTGCTGGTAATCTCACAGCCCTGCGCCCTGCAGGAGTTCAGCCATGGCTTCCTGCTGCCCAGCTGCAGTGCTCCTTGTTGCTGGGGCCTGACCACATCCTCTTGGCTCCTTCTAGAGGGAGACCTTCAGCCAGAGCAAACAATGAAGTCTTTGAAGGTGCTGTGTTAGTGCCCTGTGGCTGCCTTAACAGAGTGCCACAGACTGGGTGGCTTAAAACAGAAACTGAAAAGATATAGGTCTGTCAAACAGGGTGAAGTAAGTCAGAAAAACAAATATCATATATTAACAAATACACATGGAATCTAGAAAAAATGGTACAGGGGAAGCTGTTTGTATAGGTTAGAATAGAGATGCAGATGTAGAGAATGGACATGTGGACATAGGGAGAGAGGGAGGGTGGGATGAATTGGGAGTTGGAATTGGCATAGATACACTGCTGCTAAGTCACTTCAGTCGTGTCCAACCCTGTGCGACCCCATAGACGGCAGCCAACCAGGCTCCCCCGTTCCTGGGATTCTCTAGGCAAGAACGCTGGAGTTGGTTGCCGTTTCCTTCTCCAATGCATGAAAGTGAAAGTGAAGTCACTCAGTCGTGTCTGACTCTTTGCGACCCCATGGACTGCAGCCCACCAGGCTCCTCCATCCGTGGGATTTCCCAGGCAAGAGTACTGGAGTGGGGTGCCATTGCCTTCTCCGATAGATACACTATCATGTGTAAAACAGACAGCTAGTGGGAAGCTGCTGTGCAGCACAGGGAGCTCAGCTCGGGGCTCTGTGATGACCTAGAGGGGTGGGTGGGAGGAAGGTCCAAGAGGGAGGGGATATATGTATACATATGACTGATTCATGTTGTTGTACAGCAGAAACTAATACAACACTGTAGAGGAATTGTAATGCAGTTAAAAAGACCCAGAAACTGATTTTTCACAGTTCTAGGGGACAGAAGTCCAAAATCCAGGTGTTGGCAGGACCGTGCTCCCTGTGCAAGCTTGAAGGGAGAATCTGTTCGATGCCTTTCTCTTAGCTTCTGGTGTTGCCGGCACTCCTTGGCGTCCCTGGACTTGCAAGGGTGTGTGGATATTTAGTAGCTTAGTCGTGTTCAGCTCTTTGCATCCCCGTGGACTATGTAGCTCGCCAAGCGCCTCTGTCCATGGGTTTTACCAGGTGAGAATACTGGAGTGGGTTGTCCTTTCCTCCGCCAGGGGATCTTCCTGACCCAAGGATCAAACCCGGATCTCCAGCATTGACAGCCAGATTCTTTACCCCAGCACCACCTGGGAAGCCCAGACTTATAGATGCATCAGTCCAAGTGCTGCCTGGATCTTCACATGCATTCTCACCGTATGTCTGTGTCTCTTCTCTTCTGCTTATAAGGACACCAGACATTGGACTGAGGCCTCACCCTAATCCACTGTGACTTCATCTTGCTGTATCTGCAAAGAGCTTATGTCTGAATAAGGTCAGGTTTACAGGCACCAGGGATGAGCATCTGGCTCCTTGTGTGTGTGTTAGTCTCTCAGTCTTGTCCGACTTGTTATGACCCCATGGACTGTGGCTTACCAGGCTTCTCTGTCCATGGGGATTCTCCAGGCAAGAGTATTAGAGTGGGTTGCCATGCCTTCCTCCAGGGGATCTTCCCGACCCAGGGATCAAACTCAGGTCTCCCACATTGCAGGCAGATTCTTTACCATCTGAGCCACCAGGGAAGCCATGTGGCTCCTTGGCTGACACAATTCAACCTGTGATAGCTGCTTAGAGATTTTGGTTTGTTGGCTCCAGATCCTCCTTGCTTAAGTCCGTTTCCCTTCCTGGCTCCCTGGCAGGTCTCTGGAGGTCTGGGGTGTGGGCAGAGACCACCTCTCATTGACCTTCATTCATTTGCTGGGCTCATGTAGCAGAACAGACGCTGATCTGACCATTCAAGACCAAGTCTTATTCTGCAGTGGCTGGGAGCTTGGTTGGAAGTACTGTTTTTCCCTGTTTGGGGGACTGTGTGAGCAGATACAGTGTGTGATTTATGGGCAGGAGGTAGGGTGGAGACAATGCAAATTTGCTTCTCTTTTCCTGTGGAGGACAAGATACTTTTGTAGAGGAGTGGGATGGGGGTGGGGGGCCTGCCTAAAGGGGCTGCCCTTGTCATTGGAGTTCTGGGCTGGAGTTCTGGCTCTGCTGTTTAGAAGCTCTGGGGTCCTGGGCAAGTTACTCAGCTCCTCTGAGGCTCAGCTTCTTCCTCTGTAAAGGGGGATGGGTGCTAACAACTGCTTGGCATATCTCAGAATTTTTGTGAGGAGTTGGTCATAAGAAGTGGGTATGAATGGACCTCTGCTTAAGTCACGTTTTGATTGTGGTCAGTTATACACAGCATAAAATTGGCCATTTTCACCATATTTGAGTGCACAGCTCAGTGGCATTGGGTGCACTCCCATTGTCATGCAGCCACACCACCATCCATCTCCAGAACGTTGTCATCTTCCCCGACTGTGAAAACAGTTTCTATTTATTGGATAAATAAGGAAAATGAGTCCGCAAGAAGCAAGGACTCATCTGAGGTCTTGCAGTGAGTTAGGAGCGGAGCTGAAGTGAGACCCCGCCCCCTGGCTCTCAGCTTGGAGCTCACCTTCCATCTCCGGCCCCTTGCTGTCTCTGCAGGCTGCAGGAGTTCAGGGACACATGAGGCTTCTTTGGCATCAAATTGCTCTGGAGAGCTGCTTCTTCCTTCTCCTATACCCCCTTTCCTGGGACTGTGGTGCCTCCTGGCAAATCCGGATTTGTCCCGTGGGAGGACCTAAGTGGACGCCTCTATTGAGGGTGTTCCTTTTAGGCTGTCCTGTTCCTGGTCTCTCTCAACTTCTCATTTTTCTCTCTCCCTTCTCCTTCCTGATGTGGACAGAGTTCCAGTGGAGGAGCAGGGGAGCTGAATTGGGGGTGATCTTTGAGGTGGCTTTGTGAGAAATATTGTGGTGTGGTCAGAGCATGGGCAGGGTGGCGGATGGTCCTTCCTGTGGCCACTGTAGCGTTCTTATACACTACAGCCTGAGTAGTAGGGAGAAAGGCAGTGATCCCAGCCCAGGCTGATGGCAACAGCCCTGGGGCCGGGGCAGTAGGGCAGGAGGAAGAAGGAATAGAAATACCTGTGCAGGTTAGACTTGGGTGCCCTGGGCCTCCTGTGAACTCCACACAAGGTGCTAGGGGCTGGGGACAGACAGGCTCAGACAGCGGCTGCCTTCCGGCAGCTCACGGTCGTTCTGGGAACTCAGAGCTGTGTGCAGATGGGTACAAAGCAGCTTTATCCATGCTGACAGAGAGGAGCAGGTGATGACAGGTTACGTCACCAGGGGAAGAAAATGCTGATTGTGCCTTGCAGGGTTGAGGAGCTAGTGGAGGGACGGCCCTGGAGGCTCTGCTCTGATTTGATGTAGAAGAGAAGGGTCAGGAATGCCCGAGGGATGTCTTATCCTAGGGGGACTCTTTTTTTTTTTTTTTTAACCTCCCTGCGAGTTGGTCCCACTGACCTCTAGAAGGATCCTGCTGAAAGTGTTAGTTGCTCAGTCGTGTCTGACTCTTAGAGACCCTGTGGACTGTAGCCCACCAGACTCCTCTGTCCATGGGATTCTCCAGGCATGAATACTGGAATGGGTTGCCATTTCCTTCTCCAGGGGATCTTTCCAACCCAGGAATCAAACCTGGATCTCCTGCGTTACAGGCAGATTCTTTACTCTCTGAGCCTCCAGGGAAGCCCTATGAGGTGGCTGGGCAGAGGTTATTTATTTATTTTTTTGTCTGCTTTGGATCTTTGTTGCATCATGCAGATCCTGAGTTGTGGCACATGAACTCTCTCTCCTTGTGGCTCTCGGGCTAGTTGCTCCATGGCATTATAAGATCTTAGTTCCTGGACCAGGGGTCAAAGCCACATCCTCTGCATTACAAGGTGGACTCTTAACCACTGACCCCCCAGGGAAGTCCCTGGGCAGGGATTGTAGGGTGGCAGTAACAATGTGTTGAAGGACTTGGGAAAGGTCACCAGGAGTGTGACCAAGCAGGAAGCAGAGCCCGGCCTTCCTGTCTGAGTCCCAGACATTGTCAGCAAACCCACCTGGGTTCTCTCTGTGTTCCTCCAAGTGAGAGATCTGTTCAGAATGGGTTTTGCCTAAACTGGGTGACTGGAAGGAGGAGAAGGGGGTGACAGAGGACGAGATGGTTGGATGGCATCACTGAGTCCATGGACATGAGTTTGAGCAAATTCTGGGAGATAGGGAAGAACTGGGAAGCCTCGTGTGCTGCAGTCCATGGGGTCACAAAGATTTGGACACGACTGAGTGACTGAACAACAACAAAACTGGATGCCTCAATTTCCAGGAAGTCCTGTCCTCAAGGAGTTCCTAGCCTGAAACCCCCAAAACTTGTTTCCCCCCATCTTCCTCCTCTCTGTCCTTCCTGGCTTCCTCCTGCCCTGGGAGGCTCTGAAGGAGCTGCTGTGCCCTGGAGGAGACGGGAGGTCAGCCAGGTTAACGTGCTTTCTCCATGGTCTTCTCCTGACCCCAGGTCCCGGCTGGCGGACTTCCATGCCAACTGCCGTGCCTCCTACCAGACGCTCACCAGCTGCCCCACCGACAATTACCAAGCGTGTCTGGGCTCCTACGCTGGCATGATCGGTAAGCCACCCCAGCCTGGGATCTCAGTGGCTCCCGGCTGCCCCTGGCCCAGTTAGGGACTGAAGTCCAGTTCCTCCTCTGCCTGGTTTCAGATAGGAGCTGTGACGGGAGCTGGGGTTTTATCACAAGGGAGGAGCCCCAAGAATCTTAGGCAGCTTCCAAAATAAGAAGGGTGATGTTCATTGTGTGACATTCTAGGCTCTGCACTGAGCAGTTTACATGGACTGTCTTACGTAAATCTCAAAACAGAGCTTTCTGGGTGGGGGTTAGGGCTCCAGTTTACAGATGGGAAAACTGAGGCTTAGGGAAACTGAGTGACTTGCACATGTTCACCCTGCTAGTCAATGCTGGCACTGGGACATAAACCCGGGAGAGAGCCTTAGTCTCCCTGACTGTTGGTATAGGAGAGAGCCAGGGCCCGTGCTCTGGGTGGGGGCTCCTGAGTATCCCCTCTGCTGTCCTCTATGCCATGACCCCCCTGCCGACCCTCGTGGTTTGGGTTGTGAGCTGTGATGTGTATGTGTTTAGGGGTCAGGTGGAGGGGTGGGGGACGGGTCCCAAGCCTCCTCTATGATGTGCCTGGGGTCTGGGGGCCAGGAGGGAAGCCTTACTGTTCCTCTCTGCTTGGCCTCCCTGTCTCCCTGCCCAGGGTTTGATATAACACCCAACTACGTGGACTCCAGCCCCACGGGCATCGTGGTGTCCCCCTGGTGCAGCTGTCGTGGGAGTGGAAACATGGAGGAAGAGTGTGAGAAGTTTCTGAAGGATTTCACAGAGAACCCATGCCTCCGTGAGTCCGCCCACATCCACTCCGTCAGGAGCCCTCCCGCCCCTCCTGTCCTGGGGGCCCTGGAACTGTGCCGGGTCCTGCCCTCCTTCCCCCTGCAGTGGCTGGTGGTCCCTGTGGAGCTTCTCCAGTAGGGGGTTGACTACGCAGACCGTGGGTTTTGCACTCCTGGAGATGCTCCCTGGAGCTGTCCGGAGGCCTCTGGAGGCCTCAATCTTTGTCACATTAAGGCTGAAGGTTTCTAGTCTGTTATCCCGACGGTTTCACCAGGTTCCCTTGGGGACTGCCCTGTGATGAGGGTCTCGGCTTCTTTAACTTCTCCCTTTAAGGATTGATTTCCCCTGGGAATTGGAGTCTTAAGTCATCAAACTCCTACTAATCTGAAGGCCAGAGAGAGAAGTCAGCCACAAGCTCCATCTGCCCGGTCTTTCTAGTCTGACACCCACCTCCCCCCATTGAAAGATCTCCTCCCCCTGTCCCTTCCTCTTTTCTTCCTTCTGTCCATCTGTCCATCCTGCCTTTCTGACAGCACCGGGAGTTTAGAGATGGAAGTCACAGGGCTTGTCATTGAGCAGCTCACCCTCTGAAGGGGGGCACCATTAGAGCATCATGACCATCATAGTACAGGGGGCGCTGTGCTAGGGTGGAGGTCTGCAGAGGGTTCTGCCGGAGCACAAGGTGGGGATGCCCAAGACATCCTGGAGGTAAGGGTCCCTGAAGGCTTCTCGGAAGCTGACCCACAGTGGGGGTTGCTGGGCACTGGTCAGCTGAAGTGGCAGCAAGGGCCTGCTGGTCTGCTCTAGGCAGAGGTGGGTTTTGGGAACCTGTGGACCACTTATCCTTGCCACAGAGCGCGAGGATGCCTGGGGTTACCTGGACAGGTGGAGAGAGTCCTCCTCGTGGAGGGGGGCAAGCAGACTTGAAGGCGTTTGGATCTTAGGGTCCTGCAGGTGGCAGAGGTGGTATGTGGGTTGGTGAAGGGGTGTTGACAGGTGGTGTCGTGGTCAGATCTGATTTCAGAAGGCTCACTGTCTGCTTCTCGTGTGGAGGGGGTGAGGGTAGGGATATGGTTCTCACAGGTGACCCAAAACCGAGTCCACTAGAGGATGTAGCAGGTGCCCCGGGCGGAGGACGGTGCCCACTGACCCAGAGCAGTGTTGGGGTGGGATGGGGAGGAGAGATGGGTGGAGCGACCTCTCAGAGGTCAGCTCGTGGCCGGCAAGAGGGTGGTTAGGGAAGTGTCCTGGGTGACCGAGGTTTCGGCCTTGGGTGACTTAGTGGAGAAGAGATGGCAGACCTTCAGTGCTGAAAATGTGGCGGGGGGCCAGTGTTCCAGTGGAGGGAGTGGCGCCTAGTCAGGCGGCGACCTGAGGAACTTGAGGTGCCTCTGGGGCTTGGAGGTGGAGCTTCCTGTAGGTCTTGTGTATACGGTTGGGTACTGGGGACACAATTTTGTCCAAAAGGTCTCAGTAGTTAGTCCTGAGTGAATCAGTCTAACTGACTGACTGAGGGTGGGTGAGGCCACCTGGGGAGGGGGGCTGCATTGGGGGCCATTGGCATGCAGTGGGGGGCATGGCCTGCAGCACCGAATGCTGCAGAGAAGACAGCTCACGCCCTGGGCATGGCCTGCTCCTCCCCGCCTGGCTCCCCATGCTCCCACTTCTCTCTTCCTCTTCATTCCTCATCCAGTACATCTTCTATCCCAGCTTCCCTCCTGCTCTTTTCTTCTCTGGGTATGAGACCTTGCTAGGTATCTGAAAGGGAGCTTCAGCCAAGTTAGTTCAGACAAGTTCCACCCTGCCCCCAGCTCCAGGCCATCACAGGGAAGGTAGCTGTTGGGATACCTTCAGCTGAGGGGCAGAGTGACGGAGGGGCCCCTGATTTCTCTGTGTCTCCCTGCTCTCTTTCCCCATAGGGAATGCCATCCAGGCCTTTGGCAATGGTACAGATGTGAACCTGTCCCCTAAAAGCCCCCCATTCCAGGCCACACAGGCCCCTCGGGTAGACAAAACGCCTTCGTTGCCAGATGACCTCAGTGATAGCACCAGCCTGGGGACCAGTGTCATCAGTACCTGCACATCTGTCCAGGTGAGGGGCTATAGCTCGGGCACTGCGGATATGGAGCTGGGGCAGGTGGAGGGCTGAGAGAAGAATCTAATGTCAGGGGCAGGGTGGGAGGTTACAGACGGGGGACCAGGGATGGGGCACACAACCTCCTCCCTTTGGGTCAAGATGCAAGAGGCAGAAAGAGCTGGTGGGAGTTAATTTTCCATGATTCACTCGCTGGACATCACCTTACAAGTATTAGACACTTGTTCTATCTCAGGATTGTACTACATACCACAGGGGTGCCAGAGAAATGAGATGGTTAGCGTTCACTTGCCATCTACTGATGACCAGGTACTGTAGACTAGCTAGCGGACTCTACCTATTTCATTGAATTCTCACACAATGAGATGCTGGCATCCTTGTTTTACATACAGAAAGCTAGCCCAGGGGTGTTAGGCCACACCCTCAGGGTCACACAGCTGGTTCAATAGTGGTGGAATAAGATTTCAAACCTACCTCTGACTCCACAACCCATGATGTTCATTTGTTTATCCATCCGTCCATCCATCCAATGGTGTGATGCACACATTTTGGTCGAGATCTTATGTGAGATGCTAAGGAGATATTGGTGAATGAGGCTGACAAAGTCCTGTGTTTTGTGGTCCTTGGGGGTATTGTTGAGGGTCAGACAGTTCAACAAGCACCAGACATGGGGTATGGTCCATGCCACAAGAGGGGAGCATGTGGATGGCACTGTGGAGACACATCACAGGACTCCCCACTCAGCCTTTGTCTCTGCTGAGCTTCCCTCATGCCATCATACCATTTGCTATAGTAGAGTCTTTGCCTAGGATGTTGATCTGATTGGAACACCCCCACCGCCCCCCCGCCACGTACTCTCTCACACACACTTATATATACTTGTGCACACACTCACACCCTAGAAGAAAGAGTTTAAAAGAGGATCTGGTGCAGAATATCAGGGGAAGCAGAGGAGGGAGGGATTAGCGAGGGCATGGATGGTGGGGCATAAGGGATGTTTCAGGCAGGAGTTGGGGCTGGAATTCCCAAGGAGGGGTGGGGTCTGGAGTCCAGTCAATGGGGCTCAGTGTGAGCATGGCTGTGGGGGCAGCAAGAACAAGCCTGGCTGTGTAGGGCAATGAAGATGCAGTCTGAGTGGGGTGGGCTGGTGGGATCACCAGTAGGCACACTCTATGAAGTTTCATTCTTGCAAGATGAGTAATAAGTCCTGGAGAGCTGGCTGCAGCCATGTGACTGTAGTTGACGTATTGTACTGGGTACTTGAAACTTGCTAAGACTTTAAATGTGCAGACCTTAGGTGTGCTCAGCACAAAAAAGAAATCAAACAAACAAACAAGGTAACGGTAGAGGTGTGAAGTGATGGATGTGATGACTGACTCATGTGAGTATTTCACAGTACTTATGTGTATTGGATTGTGCATCTTAAATATATACAACATTTTTTGGCTATGCCTCGAGCGTTGTGAGATCTTAATTCCCTGACTAGGGATTGAACCTGGGCCTCCTGCAGTGGAAGTGCAGAGTCGTAACCACTGGACCATCAGGGAATTTTCAAATATATGCAATTTTTGATGGTCCATATAACCTCAGTAGGGCTTCCTTGGTGGCTCAGTGGTAAAGAATCTGCCTGCAATGCAGGAGCCCCAGGTTTGATCCCTGGGTTGGGAAGATCACCCGGAGGAAGAAATGGCAACCCACTCCAGTGTTCTTGCCTGGGAAATCCCATAGACAGAGGAGCCTGGTGGGCTGTAGTCCATAGTGTTGCAAAGAGTTGGTCACAACTGAGTGACTAACACTAACACTAATCTCAGTACCCCCAGAGATAAAGAACAGCGGGCTTTTGGAGTCCTGAGATGAGACCTGAGCAGGGATGGGGCCCGGAAGTGGCATCCAGGCCCCTTGGGCATCCCCTGCTGGTGCCCGTCCTGGTTGGGAAGCCCACTCCCTCTTCCCTTTCTCGTGGACACCCGACCTCCAAGTGCCCTCAGGCCTGCCCAGCGTGGCCCCTCCATGCCCCGCTCCCCTCTATTAGGTCACCCCTCCTGATTGGGGCTGCGGTGTGCACGTCACCCTTGGGCAGCTCCTAATTACACTGAACATGCTTCAGCGGCTGCTGGCAGGGCTCAGGGGCTGCTCCACAGACGGTCACCAGCTCAATTTCATGCTAGAGCAACGGGCAACTCGGCTGGTGGGGCTGTGCCACCTGTCAGGTGACCGGGCTCTGGTCTGGTCCCCAGGTCCCTCTGGGCACTGCCAGCCTTCCTCTCCAGCCCCTCGGGGGCTGGTTTCTTTCAGCTCCAGCTTGGGGCTGCAGGCTCACTGTCTCATCTTACACTCGGTTTGGTTACAGGGCGGTTAATGCATGATCTCTATGGAAGACGATGTGCATGAGGAACCTTACCTATATGTTAGCTGTTTTGAATCCCGGGGGCGGGGAGCTGTCTGGCTGGGGGATCCTCCAGACCTGTCTCCCGTAGAGCCCCTTAGGTCTATTGACTAAGTTACTCTGGGAAGGACAGCATGGGCGGCCTTCCCAGGAGAGGGACCCATCCATCACCATCCCTATACCCCCATTTCTTCTCTCAGAAACCGAAAAGGAAGTGCTTTTTTCTTGTTTTTAAATTTTTTGGCATGTGGGATCTTGCCCCACCAAGGATTGAACTCACACCCACTGCAGTGGAAGTGTGGAGTCTTAACCACTGGACTGCCAGGAAGTCCCTCTGATTCTGCTTTAGTCTTTTAAAGACTACTGTTACTACTGGAAGTGCTGGAAGTGCTGAACGAATAAGGCTGCATCTCTGCCCTCAGCTTGGCTAGAGGCTGGTGTGGGTGGTCTGTCCTTCCTCAGCTCTTCTAGCTTGGAGGGGCTCTGTGGTGGCCCTTGGGAATGACTGCAACCCATGGCGACATAAGGGAGTCTCTGATTGAGGGCAGAGATGGGGAGCTGAGCCGGGGAGGGAGGGAGAGGAAAGCTGTGCATCCCAGACACCCCTGGAGAGAGAGGTGAGGTTATTTAACTCTCCTCCTCCTCCTCCTCCACAGGTGGATCCTGGGGGAAGCCTTAGGGACCCTCTTCACTGACTCAGAGATGGCAGCCAGCTGGTGACCCTGCATGAGTGATTGGATGTCAGGAGTGAAGGGCTCTCAGAGCTGCTTCCCAGACCTCAAAGGGTGGAAGCCCAGTGAGGACAGTGACTTGTCCCAGCCTCTGCCTTCCGGACAGTTTTCTTCTGGCTGCACTGTGCTGTCACCTTCTCTGTATCTGCTCCCCCAGAGGACTTTCCCACAGTGGGGGCAGGGTCTGGGGACAGAGGAACTCTTGTCCCCATGGCAGGCAGCTGAGCAGAAATGTGGGGGGTTTTAGGTACCAGAGAGGAGCTGGCAGCTGGGCAGACCCCGAGCTGGCCCTCTGTCTGGGGTCCTTGATACTGTCTAGAGTCTGGCTCTTGTATGTTTCCACTCCTGGCTGTGGTCCCCTCTCCGGGTGGCCCTGCCAGCCTGGTGCTCTCTGGAGCTTGGAGAGAGTGCAGCAGGATCTGCAGAATGGTATCTCCTTCTGTCCCTGCTCTCTCTCTCTCACACACACACATCCCCAGTGTGAATTCCGTCTCTTCTACCCAATGGTCCCTACAGCGGAGAATCCATAGGAGGCTGTTCTACCTCGTGCCCTCATCCAGGGCCCTTTGTTTCTGAAGCCCATGGTGTACCCCCTGGTGTAGGCCCAAGGTCCAGGCTGAGCAAGATGCTGGCCCTTGAACTTGTCAGTCCCTCTGAGTGGAGGGTGTCTCCCTCCCCTCTCTTCAGCTCTCTGCCTTTGAATCCTCCTTGGATGCTGTCCCTTGGGTGGTCTCCTGACTCAGCTCTGGCCAAGCTGCCTTCTCCTTGCTTAGGGCTCCTGTTTGACACCCTCTGGCCCCCATCAGGATGTGTTCTGCTCCCCCAACCAGACGAGCGTCCCTGGAGGACAGGAGCTGCATTGCCGCTTTTGTTATTGTTGAGTCACTAAGTTGTATCCAACTCTTTGCGACCATGGGCTGCAGCTCACCAGGCTTCCCTGTCCTTCACCATCTCCCGGAGCTTGCTCAAACTCACGTCCATTGATGCCATCCAACCATCTCATCCTCTGTCACCCTCCTTCTCCTCCTGTCCTCAATCTTTCCCAGCATCAGTCTTTTCCAGTAAGTTGGCTCTTTATACCAGGTAGCCAAAGTATTGGAGCGTCAGCTTCTGCATCAGTCCTTTGAATGAATATTCATGGTTGATCTCCTTTAGGATTGACTGGTTTCATCTCCTTGCTGTCCAAGGGACTCTCAAGAGTCTTCTCCAACACCACAGTTTGAAAGCATCAATTCTTCGATGCTCAGTCTTCTTTATGATCCAACTCTCACATCCATAAATGACTACTGGAAAAATCGCCCCCTTGGTAGCCCTTACAATCAAGTGCCTAGCACCTGGCATCAAGCAGATGCCCCACACAGGTTGACAAAAAGAGCCCAGGGTCCTGAGCATTCGATTTGTGGGAACTTCCAGCTCTCTGTTCTAGAAAATGGTCTGTTTTGTTGCAGGCAACTCGATTCAGCTTCCCTCCCTCTCATTGGTGCCTTCTGTGTGCTGTGAGGTATGAAGGGGAAGTCTTTCTGTCAAGGGTGCAGGAGGATTGGGTAGCAGGCTGTCCTGTCTGCTGTGATGTGATGGAGCCGCACCAGGGTGGCACAGTGTGGGCGGGGCACACTGGCAGTGGGTTCCCACTGTCCCTGGACTTGGTTTGTTTCTAGTGTCCTTAGCATTCCCCGTGGGTGGCTCTGGGCCAGTTTGCAGGGCCCCATCAGGTCACCTGGAGTCTCATCTTCCCCAGGGCTGCAGGACCTTAGTAACGGAATTTCTCCTTTGCATTCCTTGTCTCTATCAGCCAGTTTCTGCTCTTAACTCTTGCTACTGCCCATGAAATTTGGGGGAATTAAAAATGAGTTGATGGGCTTGCCAAGAGTCCCACCTCCATCTCTCCCTCCTCCTCCCTATTCTCTGGATGATTCTCTTACTGGGCACACAGGCCTATGGCCATCAGAGCATGGGCCCCAGAGGCCCATCAGTGTTTCTATATGCCTATTATGCATATATTTCACCCATCCAAGTACTAACCAGGCCCAACCCTGCTTAGCTTCTGAGATCAGACAAGATCAGGCAGATTCAGGGTGGTATGGCTATAGACAGTATATTTCTTGTTTACAGACTCGGCCCAATTCAAAACTTTGAGAGGCTAACATATTTCTTCTTTTCATCTCTTTCTTGTAGTCATTCATTTATTCATCCATCAGTGCCTTCACTCATTTATTGAATATAAATTCACCGCATGTCACTCTGTTGCAGACACTGAGGCTGACCAGCCTGTGAGGCCTGTACCTTGGTCCTCATACTGGTGGGAGGGTCAGAGTGCATGCTGGCTCAGAGAATTATGGGGCAGGAAGTGATGGGCACACCAAGGGACAAATAAGGCGTTATGGGATCCAGAGGAGGAAGCTGCTTTGGAAGCACAGGACTCATGGAGCAGGTGGACCTTGCTCCAGGGCCAGGAGGAATAGGGAGAATTGATGGATGATGTAGGGATGCAGACACATGGAATGGGGAGGAGTGGGAGAGAAGGGAGCCAAGGCAGGGACTCAGGACAGTGCAGAGCAGCTGAGGAGGGGCTCTGCTGCCGCATCTGGCCTGCTGCCTGTTTGGATAAATCAGGTTTTACGGAACATGGCCCCACCCAGTTGTCACATGTGGTCCATGTGCTGTAGGCAGAGTTGTGTTGGGCTGGATGTGATGGCCGGCAGAGCTTAAAATCGTAATTCTCTGACCCTTTGTAGAAACATCTCCCCCTGACCTTTGAAAGTGAAAGTGAAATTTGCTCAGTCATGTCTGACTCTTTTCGAACCCACGGACTATATGATCCATGGAATTCTCCAGGTCAGAATACTAGAGTGGGTAGCCTTTCCCTTCTCCAGGGGATCTTCCCAACCCAGGGATTGAACCCAGGTCTCCTGCATTGCAGGTGGATTCTTTACCACCTGAGCCACAAGGGAAGCCCAAGAATACTGGAGTGAATAGCCTATCCCTTTTCCAGTGGATCTTCCCAACCTAGGAATCAAACTGGGGTCTCCTGCATTGCAGGCAGATTCTTTACCAACTGAGCTATCATGGAAGCCCCCTGACCTAAAGGAACACAGATCATGAGTTTGTGAGAACACAGAGTTCTGATATGGGAAGGAGGGGGTGGCGAGTCAAACCTGATTTGCAGGATGAAGTGGTGACTGTGAAGAGGTTGCTGAAAGCTTTTGAACTGGGATGTCATGATGCGAAGTGTGATTTGGGAAGATAATCTGACAGCAGGTGGAGATTGATTGTCAAGCGAAGGAGACTGGGGAACTGTTAGCAGAACTTTGCGACAGTCAGCGATAGTCGATAGTCATCAATAAGAAAGGAGGGCTTGTATTAGGGAGGTAGCGGGGAGGGGAGGATGAGGAGTTCCTGGGCATGTGTAGGGGAGGCACTGAGGCCAGGGGCACTGAGATTGGAGGCAGGGGGTGGGGTGGGGAGGGTGGAGGCAGGAACAGAAGCAGGAGACAGGATCGGCCAGTTCCAGCCAGAAGTTTTCCCATAGAGGTGGTGGTGGTGACTGCTCAGATTCCATGGACTGTAGCCTGCCAGGCTCCTCTGTCCATGGAATTCTCTAGGCAAGAATACTGGAGTGCCCTCCTCTTGGGGATCTTCCTGACTCAGGGATCAAACCCCGGTCTCCTGCATTGCAGGTGGATTCTTTACCATCCAAGCCACCAGGGAAGCCCTTCCCATAGAGACAACACTACATTTGGTCCCTTGCACCTGGGCCGGACCCACAAGACCCTGGGACTGCCAGATGTGGCTTTGGGAGTGTGGACAGAGGTGGCCAGAAAGATGAGGAAGGCAATAATTTCCTTCCAACTTCCTGGGCAAAGGGCTCTGTGGGAGAAATTTCTAGAAGGATGAACCTTATCTCTGCTGCCATCCTCTTCCCTCCCTGTTGCCAAGATTATCGGCTGAGATGGACATCAAAGGTGGCCTTGGTGGGCTGTGGGCTCAGAGGACAGCCTGCAGCGTGATGAGGGGGCTTGGGGAGGACACAGCCTCTCCCTTCCCCCCCAGTCTTAGCTGAACTGGTATGGAGTTGACTGTGTGGGTGTTTATTTCTCTCATCGGGCTGTGA